>NW_027555625.1:267115332-268315332 GCF_003287225.1 Phascolarctos cinereus
TCAGAGGAGTGTTAAAGGTAGGAGACAGTGAAATTCGTTGGAGATTTGTGCACATAGACACACAAGCACAAGTGTTCCTGAACATGCGTCACCCCCATTCATGTGCATTTGTGATCACTTGGCTCACACACGTGCTGGAGAGTAGCAAAAATAGAAACCCAATGTACATAAATGGAGAGATTCATGTATGCACCCACACCAAAGTGAGTGGGATGGGTGCATATGTGTATATGAACATGACTTAAAGCATGTACAAATACATGATTAAATGCATGTACGTGTATGCTAAAGCTATGTATATGGTAATAATATCCACACACAACAAATAAGATGCTCCCAACAAAGCTATGTACTCATGGCCTTGGATATATATGTATGCATATCTGCCACCCAAAAGAAGCCTTCTCTGTCCTTCCAAGGAGAAGCAGAGGATGTGAACTACATACGGTCAGGCAGCACTAGGGTCTATTATGCCTGGCAAGAAAAGCTGGCAACAAGCCCAGTCCCCATACGGATCAGTTCCTTAAGAGGTACCACGTTATTGGTAAAGAAAAGTCTCAATTTCCACACCCATGAGCAGTGGGATGGGTGATTGCTGGGTGGTTTTACTGCATAGAGAGACAGGGAAGGCCACAGAGACTCAGCCTAGAAGAGCATCAGATCGTGGAAGGCTTCGAGGTGACGACGGTCAGCACCGTGGTGAGGAGTGGTGAGACCAGCAACAATAACAGAGATTTATTGCTTCCAGCTCGATTAACTGGGCCATCTGGATACTAAGCGTCAGCATGAGTTATGAGAGCCCACAACCTGATGTTGTAAATGGCGGATGAGTGGGGAGGAACTTGAGAAATGGAAACAGTAGCTTTCTCCTCAAGCATCAGTAAGTCAGGTTGGGGGAATAGAGCTTTGAATTTTTCCAATACACATACGTACATGTATGTTGATGCACAGCACCAGCATATGCAGTCAGGGACTCATGCAGAAGAACCTATGAGCACCAAGTGATCTGATATAAAGCGTCTTTATGATCTCAACAAAGATAAGGTAACACTAGTACAGAGCTCAAAAAGAAAAGAAGACTATGTAAGGAAGAACTGAGGAGAGGAGAAACAAGGGGAAGGAAAATAAGAAAGAAGGGTGGAAAATAAGGGGAAAGAGTAGAAATTCCCTGACTGGGAATAGCTTTGGTAAAGTGGAAATTAACTACCTCCAAGCCCACACTACAGAGAACGGGCAGTGACTCAAGAATGGAGCCAGGTATGGAAAGAGATAGTTGATGCTTAAAAAAAAAAAGCTTATTTAAATGCCATCAGCCCAAAATTTCTTCTACCCTATCCTTGCCAACAAGGCAAAGGAATGGAGCTTGCCCCTCTTTACCTCCTACCACATACCTTTCTGAGTCTTCCCTTTCATGATTTTTTCCTTCCCACCCCTCTTCAAGATTCGCTGTGATATTGACTGTAACCCAGGGGTTCTTAACCTGGACAGATTTTAGGAGGTCCATGAACTTAGATGGGGAAAATATTACATCCTTATTTTCAATGATCTATAACTTGTAATTTAATATTTCCTTCAATTATTTTAAAACATTGTTCTCAGGTGTCCATAGGATTCACTAGGCAGTCAAAGGGGTCCATGACACAAAAGAGGTTAAGAAGCCCTGCTTTAAACCTGTTAACTTGTGTACAAATCTTGCAAGGGATAGACCCAAGATGTGTTTTACTTTGACTCCCTATGTATGAAAATGACTTCTCTCCTTTATTCTCCTTTTTCAATACTGAAGCTTCAAGGTCACCAGAACAGATACCTCTTTCTCTCTTTAGGGAATGAGTGCTCCCCACCTCAATCTCAGAAGAGGAGAGAAGAAAATTTGTGAAACAGTTAAAGAAACCAAACAAGGGTATTGGTGAAAATCCCCTCCCCTATTCCCCTCACTCCTGGCTTCCTTCCCCTTTGGGCCACAAGATCCTTTCTCTCTCCAGACACAAGGCAGTGTGCTCAGGAGTAAGGGGGGTTTGCAAAACTAGTCAAGCATGTGAGCTCAATCCCCATCAAGGTACTCGGTCCATCAGCCCAATACAAGGGCCTCTTTCTTGTCCAGCCAGGAGAAGACTTGGTTGAGGAGCTCAAATCACTGTTAGGTGTAGGAAGACCAGTCTCTCCTAATGCCTTCTTGTTTAGTGCTTATTTTAAAAGGCCAAGGTTGTTCTGGCTTCAGAACCTCCTCCCTCCAAAACCAAAACAAAACAAAAACCCAAAACTGATTTTTGTGAACCTTTGGGACCATGTTTTTCTCCTTCTAGGCCCATATAATTCAAATAGACTAGCACCACCATCCCCACAAGCAGACGCCCAGGGAGTAAGGTGTCAGAGGATGTTGGACCTACTCTTCTCTGGGGAACTGGGAACCAGTCAATGGCCAAAGCTGACATTTCCTTTCTCCTGAACCCTGAGGCTTCTGTCCGGCTGTGCATCAGCTGGGGAGCTAGCAGCAGATGGTGATAACTTTTGCTCATTGCTGACTTGGGCGGGAGTCAAGCCTCCCATCCCAAGGCAACAGCCCAGACCTCATGACCTGCCCCTCTGAGCCCTCCTGCCCTGTCTGCTCAGAGGTGATCCTCCCTCCCGCACTCTAAACTCCCTAACCCCAAAGGGACCTCTGACCTTCATTTAAAGGAAAAGAAAAAAAACCTCACAAAAACACTCTAAAACAAAGCCAGAGATCTGACAACCCCCCCCCCCACAACAACAACCCTTACCACTCAAAATAATCAGAGGCAAATTAGACTTCCCATAGAGCTTGGCAGAAATAAGCTCATTTGAGGGTGTCTCTATATGTGTTTTACAAATTTGAGGGTTCCCTATTCAACTTTTTTTTCTTGGCAACTTTCATATGAGTGACCTAGTTTGAGAGTGAACAGGAACAGCCAGGAGCCTGGGATTTTTTTCTTTTTTTTTCTTCAAGATCTTTGCTAAGGAAGAGCACTATAGTTTATAGTTAGGCAAGGGGAAGAACAGGAGGAAAGAGAAGAGGGGAATTAAGGCTAGTGAAGACAGAGGGTGTAGTGGATAGAGCGCACTGGACTTGGAATCAGGGAGAACTGTGTTCAGTTCCTGCTTCAGACACTTATTAGCTTAGGAGACTCTAGCCAAATCACTTAACCTCTCTGGGCCTCAATTATCTCATCCGTAAAATAAGAGGGATAGACTGGGTGACTTCTAAGGTCCCTTCCAAGCTCTGTATCTGACAAGAGTGAAGTGAGACCATGAGTTGTAAGAGGATCAATGCTGAGCAGAAGCAGGGTTGGTGGGGTGGCCTCCCCCCACGCCCAGCTGCTAGAAACAAAATCACTCCCCAGATGCTCTTGCTTTTCAAAGGCTAACCAGATTTTTTTTTTAATTGGCTTGGGGAGGAGAGGACGGAAACAGGGGCTGCTTTTAAAAACGCCAGAGATGCTGTTGTAGGGATTTGGAGGTGATGGAAGTGGGGGTGGTGTCTGCACGGTGCTGTGAGGAATGAAGGAGTGCAAGTGTTTGAGGGTGGCCCCAGCTCCCCACTTTTCCCATGCTTTCTCTCCGCAGGGAGTTGGGGGGGCACTGCCTCCCTCCCACCTCCACCCCCCATCCCGATCCCTGAGAAGGTGCCCGCGAGCCGCAAGCTCTAACGAGCCGCCCGCGAGGCCGGGGCAGGAGGAGGGAGGCAGGAGGCAGGAGAGAGGGACAGGGCCGCGCGCCGCAGCCTCCCTTTCACCGAGGTCTCCCTGGTAACCGTCTCCTGCGGGCTGGGAGGGGGCCCTGGCTCGTGCAGGCCTCAGCAGAATGCGATTCTATTTTCTGCTGCTTCCTGTTCCTCGCTGCCACGTCGTCATGGCAACCGTGTTAGCTCAAGGAGCTTGCTTCCCGGTCTCCTCTCACTCACATGACCCAGCGAGCTTTCTCCCCAACCTTGTCTCTCACTCGTTTTTTTTTTTCCACGTCCTCCACCAACATCCCCCCACCTTCAACCACGCGTGCTTCCAGCCACAGATGGACCCACTCTTCTCCCCTCCTGGTCCCCCAGCTTACCCCTCTCCTCCTCCCCCTCCCCCACGCGTGGGGCCCGTCTCTGTGCCCACAGCCCAGAGAGACTGATGGGGAACGCTTATTAAAAAACATTGTAACCGTTTCCGTTTTTATTACGTTGACAAGGGAGCGTTATTTACTGTTATTGTTTGCCGGGAAGGCTTTTCTACCGGAGCCCAAAGCTCTCCTGGGAGCTCACCTTTCGGGTTTTTAACTGGGAAGTCACAAGAGGGTGTGTGTATTTGGTAGGGGGGTGGAGGCAGGGGGAGGCTTCTCTCTGAATAAATGACTACTCAGGGAAGGGTATTTGGCAGTCTGGAAACACCACCTTAGGCTGTAGGGCCCAGGGAGCTGTGAGGGAGGAAACGAGGCAACAACTCACTCATCTCTTTCTCTGTGGGCTGCCAGTTTTCAAGGATCTTTGTCTCAAAGAGGTGACACTTTGCATTTGACCCCCAAAAGGCATCTTAGACCCATAAACTCACATGTTACTTGAACTAGAAGGTACCTGAGAATGATTGTCTAAGTCCAAACCTGTTCATTTTGCAGAGGAGGAAACTAAGGCAGAGAGATGTGAAGTGTCTTGCACCCAACATTACTACATGGCTAGCTGATGAATGGGCGGGGCTTCTATTCGCCTGATTTTTAGTTCAATGCTTTTCTGGCTAAAGCAATTTCAACACCCACACTTTGTGGGACTTGAGGTGGAGAAAGCTGAGGCTCCCCCCTATTCACCCATTCATTCATTCATTCCTTAACAAACATATATTAGGGCTAGCAAGGTACTATGTTAAGCATTGAGGGGGATACAAACAAGGGGAAATAAGGGATAGAAGGCCACCAGGCTTCAGACCCCAGGGATCCTAGTTCTCTTTCCTTCCTTGCCAACAAAACCCAGTCACATAACAAAAGCGCAGGGACTGCTTCAGGGTAGCAGCAATCAAGGGGAACTGGATGGAGACTTGTATTGAAGGGAGAAGGCCAAAAAAAAAAAAAGGAAGAAAGAAAGAAAGAAAGAGGAAAAAGAAAGGAAAAAAGTGACTTCATTCTGGGGAGGGATGCAAGGTATTTGGAATAATTTCCTGGGGAATGTGATAGAAGAGCCTCCCAGCATTTTAAGGCATTTAAAACCATACCAGATAAAGCACTAGAAAATACCTACCCAGGAGTGGGCTGGCTAGGTGACCTCACTGGCCTTCATTCTCTCTTGTTACCATATGGGGGCTGTGGCTTAATTCTCTGGGAGGGAAATACAATGGCACCTTAGCAGCCTTGCCTCACTTAGGAGCCTCACATTTCTGAACAAGACTGGCAAGCCAGCATTAGGTTTGACCCAGTCAAGGTCCACTGCGGTTTCCAAAGGAAGAGACTATTTTTTCATTTCAAGCCTTGACAAAAACAAACATCTACTGAGTACCTACTGTGTACAAAATCCTGTTCTGGGCAATGTTTGTAGGGGTGGGGTGGGGGGACAGATAGAGGAATAACATACAAGTGCCTGCCCTCATAGAGCTTAAACCCTAGTAGGGGGGAGATAAGTCACAGATATAAATAACGACGATGCAAGGGAGGAAGTGGGAGTTCAATAAGAAAGGTATGAAGCACTACATTAGTTCCAAGGAAGGTAAGATTATTTCCAGCTGGTAAGATCTTAAAACCAAAGAAATATCCACCCAAAAAAAGTATTAAGAGATCTCCACTGAGGACAAAACCAGAGGAAATGAATGAACCTGTAACATAAGATATTCAAGTTAGATTACGGAAGAATTCCTTGGCAGAGAAAGTTTAGCAAAGGAAAGCTTTTTTCCTCTCCTTTTTCATGGAGATATTTTAAAAGGAGCTAGTTCATCACAGTTTTCACCATTTCTAGGATGGCCTGAGTTTAGGCTTCTCCGGGGATAGAGGGTAAAGGAAATGACCTCTCAAGGTCCCTTCCTGACCAAGAATTCCATGACCCTTTTGGTCAGTCAAAATGGCCAAAATGGAAGCAGCTGTGGGATGTAGCAGAAAGAGTGCTGGTGCAGGAGGGAGATGGGGGTCAGAAGACCTAGATTCTAGTGTTGGCACTGTTACTGACTCACAGTGTAACCTTAGTTAAATTCTCTGAGCCTCATTTCTTCATCTGTGACATGCAGGGCTTGGCCTAAGTGATCTTCATTAAAACTTTAGATAACTGGCTTTTTAAAAGCAGCCTCCTTCTCCTTACACCCCTCCCCAGGCCAATTTATGTTTTAAAAAATCTAGTTAGCCTTTGAAAACCAAGAGCAACTAGGGAGTTACTTTGTTTCTATCAGGTGGGTGGGGAAGTCAGCCCAACAACCTAGCCTGTGCTCAGCAGGAACCCTCTTGCAACTGATGGGCTCAGTTCACTCCTGACCGATACAGAGCTTGGAAGGGACCTAAGAAGTTATCCAGTGTGTTTCATTTTACAGATGAGGGAACTGAGGCCCAGAGAGGTTATGTGAATTGGCTAGGGTCACACGTGAAGCTATTGTCTGAGGCAGGAGCTGAACATGATTCTTCCTGACTCCAGTCCAGTCCTCAATCCACTATACCTTCTGATCTCATTAACCTTAATTCTCCCTTCTCTTTCCTCCTATTCTCCCCTTGCTGTTCAGCTTGTCCTCCTGAAATGATTCCAGTCTATATCCAGAACCAGGAACCAAGAAACAAGGACAATGAAAGGTGGGAGAACTGTTAGACATCCCCCCCTCCCTCCCCCCCAGCAGCTGAACCAGCTAGATCCAACTTTGATGACTCCAGACTGGCTGGGTCCTCTGGCCAAGAAAGATCCTGGCATAATGTTGCTGGATCAGGAAAGAGTTAAGCAGCTAATTGGCAAATATTCCCAGATTTCACCTCATTGTCTACTGTCACAAGGTTTCCTGCTGGAGGGCTCTGGGACATACAATGGAATCAGATGGAACCTAAATGATCTCTCTCTCCCAATGCCCCTGCAGTCGATATTAATCTCTAACTCTTAATAAAAGTTTGTAGTTATGTTCCTAACTCGTCTCTGGGCTCTTGAATATTATTACCTCAAACACAAACAGTAGCTGCTCAGGACAGGGAAGCAGCAGGAAAACGCCTCTCAAGTTAAGACTATAAAAAGGACCGGGTGTTTTTTAATGTTTATACTTGTGAACAAACAGCTCTTAATGAACAGCCTACTCAGAAGGCTAAACTTTCACGGGCTCATGGAGGCTTTTAACTTTGATTTTTCTTTTCCTTCTTCCCACGTGAAAGTCTCAAATGGCCAAGGGTATGGGGTAATCTATGGACTACTCTCTGGAGGTTAAATACACTGAGCCAGGTGCTAGGAATGCTCTCTTCCCATGTGCAGATGTCAGGGAAGGACAAAGATGCTTCTAGCCCAGTTACCTGAGAAGGGATCCCCTTACTTTTTGTCAAGGACAAAATAAAGGGATTTCCAGACCATGCAGAAACAGAATGTTAGAGATGCAAGGGACTTAGAACATAGGATGCAGAGCTGGAAAAAGGCCTGTAAACTTGGTGTGTGTTGGGGAAGGGCGTTGCATCTTTATTTCAATATAATTGGGTTCCTTGGAAATTCTATGTATTTTTAATGTATTTTAAAATATTGTTCTGAGAAGGGGTCCATAGGCTTCACCAAACTGCTAAAGGAGTCCATGACACACAAAAGCTAAGAAGCCCTGATCTAGTCCAACCCATTTACTTTCCAGATGGGCACACTGAGGCCCAGTGAGAGAAGGCAACCTGTACAATGGGAGAGGCCACTTGAGAGCATGGAGAGGGGAAAAGAGAAGACTGACAGAGACCATCTTCTTTGTTCTGGCTTTAGCTTGCTCCCATTGCCTTTTCTATCTCTCCTAATGCAGATAAGAACCACACGAGTTGATACTCAACAAAGGGATACTTGATCTTTAGCAAGAAGAAGACTGGATCAGAGAATAGGGGAAAAAACCCACTGGATTTAGGGTTCAAAACCTGTACTTGAAGCCCAACTCTGCCCTTAGCCAGCTGTGTGGCCTTGGTTTAGTCAGAACCTCTTTGGGGCTCAGTTTTGTCTTCTGTGAAGTGAAGGAGTTGAACTAGATGATTTCTAAGGATCTTTCTAGCTCTAACCCTCTAAACTGGGAGGTCTTAACCTCTTCCTGTCATGGACTTTACCAGTCTGGAGAACCCTATGGACCCCTTCCCAGAATAATTTTTTAAATGCATAAAATAAAATACATAGAATTACAAAAGAAACCAATTATATTGAAATGGAATTATCAATTTTTAAAAAAATTCATAGACCACCTGAAATCTATCCACAGGTTAATGGATTTGACTTTAAGATTCCTGATCTAACCCTTCCAGCTCCTACACGTTTAGAAGGGCTTAATGGGTAAAACAGTGTTTAGTAGAGGCTAAGAGTTTTCTGATAGCATTTCAATAAGTACCCTCTGTAGAATTACCAGGGAAGTAAAGTAGGTAAGTAACAATGCAGTTCTTGCTGATATGACTTTCAGCTTGATCTCTTGGGATCCCTTGAGCTCCAGACCTTGTAGATCCTACATAGGCAGTTGAAGGATTATGCAGAAGGATAAATAGTCAAGTCTGGGGATAAGAAGCCTATTCATTCAATCTTGGATCTGTTCTATCTAGAGAAGGGAGGCAGTGTAGGCATGGTAGGAAGACCCAGGCTTGGGTTTCAGCTTCTCTACTCGCTCGCTGTGGAGCCTTTGACAAGTTCCAGAATCATGACATGTGAGAGCCAAAAGAGACTTTAGAGCTCATCTAGACCCCTTATGTTACAGAGGAGGAAACTGGGGGATAAAGAGGGGGAGTGGCTTGTCAGCTGATTGACTCAGAGTCAGAAGAGCTGGGTTCAACTTCTTACTTCAGACATTTATGCATGACTGGCTAGCTCTGTGATCCTGTCAAAACCTCAGTTTTCCTGTCTGTTAGCTGGAGATATTAGATTATAGGATTATATATTGGGGGGGGATGACTTAGAGGCCATCTAGTCAAACATCCCACGAATTTGGAGACTAACACCTAGAGAGACATTAAGTGACTAGCCTGAGTCACATAGGTAGTAAGTGACAAAGTAAGGGTCTGAACCACAATCCTTGGAATGTAGTGCTGGTGAATTTTCCACTGTTGTACACCATCTCCATCAGTACACTCATAATACCTGTTGCTACCTTCTTCTTAGGATTGTTGTGACAAAAGCACTTTGTAAACATTAAAGTACAAATGTGAATTTTTTTTTAATCTTTAAGTGACCTCTGACTTTACTTCTCTGGGTTCAGTCTTCTCACCAGTAAAGCAGGGATAACAATACCTGCGCTGCCCTCTTCCCATGGTCATTGTGAAGATCAAGTAAGACAAATGGTCTGAAGGCACTTTGTCACTAAAAAGCAATATATAAATATTGCTATAATAAATTCCATTATCACCACACAGTATGAAGTCCAAACACCTAAAAGAAGGCATCTTCAGGTGAAAAGGACATTGCTTATCTTTGAGAAATCAGTCCAGACTGGTCATGGTGGGTCATGCCTGCAATCCCCAGCTCTGAAAGAAGCTGAGGCTGGTGGGTCACTGGAGTTCAGGAGTTCTGAGCTGCAAGTGGGCTCAGCTGATTTCATGTGTCTGTAACAAGTCCAGAACCAATACGGTGAGCCCCCAAGATTAAGGGGGCCACAGGGCTGCTCAAGGAGGAATGAATTAGCCTGGATTGGAAACAGGACAGATCAAAGTTGCCATGCCTCTTGGCAGTGGGATTGGACTCACACATGGCCACTGTGCTTACAACCTGGCTGAGAAAGGGAAGAGGCACACAGGTGAGGAGAAGGAAAGGGAAGAGGAAAAGGAAGAGGGGGAGAGAGGAAGGAGAAGGAAAGGAAGAGGAAGAGGGAGAGGGAGAGGAGAGAGGGAAATCAATCCAGAAACTGTTCTGTATCACCACCAAGTCCTGTACCAATGGAAACACTAATAGCATCAATGCATAGCATCAGGATGAGAGTGGAAGGGAGCTGGCAGAGACAAAACAAGAGAAAAGAGAGAGCTATGGTTGGGAAGTGGAAGAAAAAAACCCTGATGTAGAGGGAATGGAAGGAAAGTGAAGCAAAGGAAGGGAGCCTAGCAGCACTGGTTTCTAATGCCATGCTATCAGAGGCATCTAAGGAAAGTACTCAAGACGAACATGGCTGGAATAACTGAGGACGTCCTGACCTTACCTTCATTATTTGTGCATATGTACAGCCTGGTCGCCATAAAAGTAGAGAGGAGGGCCTAGATATGACATCCCAGTTGGGCACTGGGGTCTGAAGAGTTTGAGGTCAACCACCTCTTTATCATTATCATACACAATGTCACTCCCTCCCCTCTCCCCACCGCATCCAACTCTCTCTCCTCCCCTCCCCCTAGTTCTTGCATAGCACTGGGCTTAGCAATGGTAACTAGATCTGAACTCTGAGTCAGGCACTGAGCTTTCCTTCCTTTCTTTGTGGGTTGCCCTGAAGTGTGTCAAGCTCTAGACTGAGGGCAGCTGAACAAGCCCCTCCCTAGCCCAGCACCCAGAAGAGAGTATCTGGGGCTCTTCATTGGCCTGAAACTAGACAGCCTGGGGTAAGATGGGTGTGGAAGTGTGTCTAACACTGTTTCCCTCTACCTTCTGCATCTGAGAAAAGTTGCACCTGGGGGAGGAGGGAGGCTGGGTGCAGCTAGATCAGAGGTTTGCAGTGCAGGAGGTGGGGGACACAACAGGGAATTTCAAAGGAGACAAATTCTGCCAAAAGTGGAGGAATTTTACAGGATGTGTGTGTGTGTGTGTGTGTGTGTGTGTGTGTGTGTGTGTGTGTGTGTGTGTATTTCCCCCTCCTCTTTCTTTCCCTCCTCTCCAACCCCCACCTATTTCCAACTTGTTTTAAGTTCAGATTTAAAACTGCAGTAGAAAGAAGTAGGGGTGAACCAGGACCAGCAGAATTAGGAGCAGGCCTTTCAAGTCTCTCTCTTTCTGTCTTTCGGCTCCCTCTCTATTTCCCAGGCTCCCTCTCTTCTCTTGAATCTCTCCTGCTCCACCCTTCTTCTAAGACTCTCACTTCCCCCACCCTGACCTCACTCCCCTACCTCATCTCTCCTTTTTATCTGCCCCCAGTCTTGCTCTCTTTTCCTTTTGCTGTGAGCACAAGAATTGGGGAATTGTAGTGTTCCTGACCTATTGACTGAAGAACAGCTTCTCTTCTACCAGGATCTCACAGTACCCCCAGTCTTAGCTAGAGCACTCACACTGGGAGGAAAGGGCGGAAGTAGGAACCATTGACAGTAAGGTCCAGAAAAGCTGCAGCTACTGATGTAGGTTAGGAAATGCTGAGAGTGTGTATATATGTATGTGTGTGTATATGTGTATGTCATGTGGAGGGGTGGGGGGGCAAGGGTTGGAGAGAACACAGCAGGAAGCCAGAAGCAAAGGAAGAATAGACAGATGAAAGAAAAGAGTAAAATGTGGTAGGAGAGGGGTGAGAATTCCAAAATGGGGATTAAAAAAGAGAAGGAAAGAGGAGGTGGGGAGTGAGAAAACTGGAGAACTAATGAATGAGGCAGGTAAAAACCCTATAAAGTGGAGCCTCCATGCAATGAGCCTGAATAAATGAGATTATCATCCAGAGGGCAATATCCCAACATGGCATGAAATACATGTGCAGTGTGTGGCAATAACAGGACTCATCAAACCAGAAGGAAGCTACACCAAGCAGATGCACAGGCTGAACCAGACAGCCTGTACAGGAACCCTGGTGACAACTATGAGGAGGACTGACCAGTTTGGAGATGTCCCTCATGGCCTTCATGGAACAGGCTGCTTGGTTCTTCATTCCTTCAAACTGTCTTAAAGGTCTTTGTAGAAGAAAGGCATTTTAGGAAACTAGTAGGTGGCTAAGAGCTTCCCGTGCCTAGCTGCCTCTCCCTCCAGTACTTTGTCCAGATAATCAAGAAAAGACAAAAAGAATTTTTGCTGATCACAAACCTATGACTCCTCTGTTAAAATAGAAGCAGGTCCTATCTTATGGTAGGACCCTAGAGCCACAGGATCAGAGGATTAGATTGAAGGAATTAGCAACAAAAGTATGACTAAAATTCATATCTCTCTGGAACTAAAACTCAGAACTCCCTAGAATAAATTTTCTGACTTTCCACTGCATTTCTCAAGCACTCCATTTCTGAGCTCACTGTGTCTGTCCCCCTCCTCAAATCTCTCATAGTATTTTGTCTGGTCCTGTCCTTTGTGATTATCTCATTCTGCCTTGTATTATATTCATATCGGTTTTATTCCTTCTTTAGGACTATAGGTTACTTGAGGGCAGGCTCTATATCTTATGTCGTCTTTGCATCTTCAGTACCCAGGCTAGGGCCTTTCACATAGTGGACATTCAATAAATATTTATTGAACTGAATAGTCAAAAATATGCAATTTCAAAAAAAAGGGGGGGAAGCTAAGTGGCACAGTGGATAGAGCTCCAGCCTTGGAGGACCTGAGTTCAAATCTGACCTCAGACACTTACTAGCTGTGTGACCTTGAGCAGGTCACTTAACTCTAATTGCCTCACCAAAAAGCAAGAAAAAAAATGTGCAATTTCACCAACAATGTCACATAAGTATTATACTTTCATACACAACAGCAGTCACACACAATGCTGATCTTGGGAGATGTGACCCGTTAGATTTCTGTATCCTCAGGCTGTAGGTCTTTCTGATATGTCCCTCCCATTTGGGACTAGAAGATTCTGAGCAAAAGTGCTAGGCTTCTCATGACTTAACATTGCATCTGCCCCCCCCCCTCCAATAACTGACCAGCAAACGAGGCCCCGATGAAAGGTCTCATTGTTCATTCATGGCCTGATCCCCCCAGCCCCCACCACACACTCAGATCTCCTACCCATTTCCCCCTGCTTTGGTTGTCTGTGTGTCTGAGCAAACCCAGGCTTGCAAATGTAACCTGTGTCCCAAAAGCCGGCGATAAGAACAGGATTCGTGATGCAGGAGAGCCCACAACACCTGTTGTTTTCCAAATCACTGGGAGCCTCAGGATGAAAGCACTAAGACTGCGGCTCAGTGTTGTGTACCAGCAAGACTGCAGCACACACCCACTCTAGTTAGGCAGCCAGTGGCCATCCAACTCCACTCCTCCAAGTGCTGTCTAAAGTCTCCTGGGGAAATCTACATGGATTTGTAGAGGAAGGATTCATTTGTCAGCCAATGATAGAGTGCTCGGTGTACAGAGAATGCTGAACTAAGGCTGGGATGCAAAATTCACAGGAGCAGGGAGGGACCTCATGTGTTCAAGTCCTCATTGTATAGATGGGGAATGGAGGTCCAGAGAAGAAGTGAAGTGACTTGCCCAAGGCCACATAGGTAGTAAATAGCAAAGACAGAATTTTAACTGTGGCCTTCAGAATCCAAATCCAACACTATCTCTGCCACAGTGATTGGGGGGGGGGGTTTTCTTAACCTGGGATCTGTTACTATTGTTTCCAATATTTGAAGAACTGCACTTCAACAGAATTGATTTCCTTTCTAATCCTGTGCATTGTATCTTACTCATTTAAAAACACTATTCTGAGGAGTCTGTTAGTTTCACCTGACTGCCAAAGTGGTGTGTGTCATGTCACAAAAGGGTTAAAACCCCTGCTGTATCATTTCTACCCTTCAAGAGCTCACAGCCTGGCTGGAAACACAGAATAAATACTACATGAGCAGAGAAAAGAAAGGCTTTAATATAAAACACTACAACAAGTACAAATAAATATATTTTAAACACATTACTTAAGTGCTGGGGAGATGAAGGAAAAAGCAACAGTCAGTTGAGGGTTAATCAAGGCGAGCTTCCTAGAGGGGGTGAGTTGTGAGCAGGGTTCCAAGATTCCATTTGGGTTAAGATGTCAATGAAATAGAGGAGACTGGAATAGATTCAGGCTCTTAGGGACATGAGTAGAAAGGAGACATGGAGGAGGAGAAGCTGAGGGTGTGGGGGGAGGGAGGAAAAGGCAACATAATTGAGAGGAAGGGGCAGAAGGAAACATTGAGCCCAGGTCCTTAGCAGGCTTGGTCCACCCCTTACTGATGGTGTTAAATTCATCATCATCAATAATTAATATTTGCTGAGCATCCACAATGTGCTAGGTACTGACCCCAGTTCCCTTTTGGGTAGGAGCAACCTAGCTACACATTTGCTGGACCACCCTTCCCCAGCGGTAGCTCAGCTCCCTCCCCCAAAGAAACCTCTTTCCTTTCTCTGCTCACCTTTGTGAACTTTAGCTAATACAAGACCAGCTTTGCCAGGTTTACAGTTGGCTGTTTCCACTCAAACACGTACAATAGTAAAATGGAGCCCAAGGAAAACAAAACTGCTCAATCTAAGGAGAGCCCACCCTCCTCCCACCCCGCTCTGGGTCCCTTCTGAGCAGCAGCCACTCTCTCCCCCAAATCTCACTAGGAGCTTGGGGTCTGAGCAGGAAAGCCATGGCCAGGGAGCTGGATTTTAGGTGTGGGGAGCACAGGTGGGTGCATTCGCCCCCCTCGCCCAGTCCCAAGCTTCCTTCTCTTCCACTGCAGTGAAAGAGCAGGAAGAAAGACAGACACTGAGAGGGGCAGAAAGATGGTGAGCAAAGCAGCCTCCGTGAGCGTGAGATAAGGAGCAACAGAGGAGAGGCCCAGAGAAAGAAAGAGAGTGAGAAAAGAGAGAAAAGAGGGAGATGAAAAAGAGGGTAGAAGAGGGAAAGAAATGAGGGACTCAGAAAAAGGGTAAAGGCAGAGAGACGAACAGGTTCTCACAAAGACAAAAACCACATATGTATCTTTCCTCAAATAAAATCCAAACTGATACACACACACACACAAAATAGAGATTTATGTATGTGTGTGTGTATATCTATAGTATATATAATGAGGATTTATATATATATGTGTACATATACATATATATGTGTATATATGTATGTCAAGGGGATTTGAGGGAGTGGAGGGTTATGGAGGGGTTGGGAGTAGGAGAGAAAAGGAGTAAGGATCGGGGCAGGCATAAAAATAATAGCAAGAAGGACCTAGGATCTCCCCAGGCAGGAGGACAGGGCCAAATATTAATCTCCAGATGCCCAGAGGGTAGCCTTTTTCCTGGAGTTGTTTCTATTATCTAGTGATCTAGGAAGGGGACATCACCAAGGTTTATCCTGGCCTCCCCCCCCCCTTTGTGCCTCCAAAGATGCTGCCCAGCACAGCACAATGACAAGAGAAAAGGGAAAGAGAAAAACTAGGGAGCTAGAGTTTTCTGAGTGGGTTTGAGTTTTGTTTTCCTTAAGGCAAGGAGAAGGAGTCAGCACGCAAAGGCAACTGCTGCATTCAGGGGGGCCACACAGACTCAGCCCCTTAGGAACAGGCAAAGCTCATAAGCCAATGCCTGAGCCTGCAAGCAGGGTGTGAGGGAGTTAGAAAAGGGGTAGTGGTGAAATAGGAAGGGGGGGAAACCCCTAGGGAACTAGAAAATGAAAGAAAAGATTAAAGGGGTGAGAAAAAAGAGGAGGAAGGAGATAGGAAAGAGGAAGGGAGGAAAAGGAGAGGGGAAAAAGAAAAAGAGAGGGAGTGAAAAATAAAGGAAGCAGGAGACGAAAGGAAGAGGGGGAAAGAGAAAGGGGAATGTAACTTGATAGGGAGGGGGAGAGGAGAGGGAGAAGGGAAGGGTGAATGGTATAAAACGAGGAAAAGAAAGGAGAGAGGAGAGCAGAAAAGAGGGCATATCAAGAAGAGGAGGAGGAAAAAGAATAGTGCCGGAGAGGAAGGCAATGAAGACCTGGAGAGAGAGGAGAGGTACAAAAATGTGGGGGGAAAGAAGGACGGTAGGAGAGCAAGATGGAAGAGGCAAGGAGACAGAGCCAGGAGCCAGGGAGGGGAAAAACAAAGACTAGAAGTGAATGGACTCCATGCATCCTCATCAACAACAGAGACAAAGCTGGAGAGAGACCAAGGCGAGAGAGAGGAGAGACAAAGGCCGAGTCTGAGGGTGCTCTCATCACCGAACTCGGAGGGTCCTGACTTGAACTCTCACCCTTTGACCCCTCCTCTCCTATCCAGCTGCGCACAAGATCTTCGGGGAAAGAGAGAGAAGGTCCCCACTCAGAACTTTAGAGGGAAAAAAAAGTCTGACTACCGCCCTAAGGGCTGTCACAACAGATAAAACCTCATCCAGGCTTCGCTGTGTGAGCTCCTGCACACTAATGCACAGTAGAGCTAAAAATACCGGTGTGTGCAGAGAGGGAGAGGGAGGGAGGGAAGGAGAGGAGAGAGAGGGAGGGAGGGAGAATGAGAGAGACTGCTATTGCTGGGTTCTCAACTGATTGTAGCCTCGGTTTTCCAGAGATTCTTAATAATCCAGATGTGCAGCTGCAAAAGGGAAGCACTTGAGAGACTGCAAATATATGGGCATAAAATCCCCATCACCCCCCTCAAAATGGCAGGGGCGGGGAGGGGGGGAGGGAAGTTAAGGAATGGGAGCTTTGTCTCCCTTGAGGAGTCTCAATGCTGAAAGGGGGTAGGAAGTGGGGGAAAAGGAGGGAAGGATAGGAGAGCAAAAGAATGAGGGGGGAGAAAGGGAGAGATAGAGACACACTTTCAGGGGACTGGGATGGGATACAGTTCAGAGAACTAACTGTTCTTTAGGAAGGCCCTTGGACAAGAGGAAAAGGCATAGCGTGTGTCTCTACCTCATTTCCCTCTGACAGATGGGCTATGTAGTTTAAGGCGTGGCCAGCCTAGGCTGTGTTCATGTGCTTGCTGCCATGATTACAGGACCAGTCCATCTATTACCACCAAGTGCTGGTCAGAGATATTAGGCTTTTAAATCAGTATTGATAGGATGAGGAGAGGGAAAGGGGGAAAAGAGGAAAAGAAAAGTGCCTAGATGCTGTAAAGGCACCATACAGAGAGGGAAAGAGTAAAAGAGTCTTTCCAACTAGGGTGTAAACTTCTTGAGGGTAGGGATTGCATTATATACTTCATTTATTAATTCATCCAACAAACACTTACTACTGTGTCTAGGTACTGAGCTAGACACTGAGAAAGACAGTAAATTTGGGTAAAACAGGGTCCCTGCCAGCATGCAGTTTACAATCTGATGAGAAGAGAAGACCAGCACAGATAGCTATAATGCCCAATGTTATACATTGCAGTGGAGACTTACCAAAGTACCTAGTGATGTGAAAGGCTGGAAAGGCTTACTCACCTGGGAAATCAAGGAAGACTTCATGACGGAGGTGATATTTGAGTTGTACTTTAAAGGATGGGTAGAAATTCAATAGGCAAAGAGAGGGAAGGAAGATATTTCAGTCATAGTGAATAGCTTGAGCAACGAGAGGGAGCCTAGAAAACTCATCATGTTCCCAACACAGTGCTACTACACAGCTGGACACATAGCATACTAACAAATATCAGTTGACTTGAATTAATATATGAGAAGATGACTCTGTGAGAAGAGGAGACAATCAACAGATGAAGAAAAAATACAATGAGAGTACCTCCTTGAGCATCATCCCTTTTAATGGTGTCATGGCTAGAAAATGCTTTGAGATGTTTGTGCAGCCTCAGTACCAAGAGCAGAAGAAAAATCAGTAGGCTTTTTGTCCCCATAGGAAGAAGAAGGGTATTTTGTTTGTTTGGGGGAATGATAATATAGCTAAGAGCTGACATTTCTATAGGTACACGTATTATTTGATCCTCATAACAACCCCCTGAGGTGGGTACTATTATTATTTTCATAAGGAAACTGAGGTAGAGGTGTAAAATGACTTGTCCAGTGCCACACAGCTAGGAAGTGAAATAAGAGGCAAGATTCAAAGCCACATCTTCCTGAGTCCAGTTCCAGCACTCTGCTATTCTAAAGAAGCCTGACTGGTCCTGGCATTGAGGGTAAGTAAGCAGGGAAGGGAATAGCAGCTGTGGGTAAATGATTTCTTCCAACTAAGTACACAAAAGATAATCCATGACTGTCAATGTAAGAAACCTTGGCAGTTAGCAGCAAAGGCAAAGGACTTCTTTTCTATGAAAACCAATAGATGATGACACAAGGTTCCCAGTCTTTTCCCCATAAGATTTCATGGCTAAGAACTATATGGAAACCAGAATTCTGATTTGGGCTTTGCCATTAAGTCAATTCAGCAAGTGACTTACTCTCTTTCTGGGCCTCAGTTTCCCCAAATGAAGAAGTTGGACTAAATGGCCCCTTAGGTCCCTTCCAGCTCTAAAAATGCTATGAATATATAATACTGCTCTTAAACAGGCTTTTACTTAGTGCCAACTTAGAGTTTCTTGAGAAAACTTTTAGTGTTTAGGTGAAATAGCAGTGATCATTATTTATTTGTTATACATGCTGGGTATCCATAATGCCACCTAGAAGAAGAAAAAAATAAAACACGACCCCTGCCCCAAGTAGCTTCAATTTCAAGACAAGAAGCAATGAAAACCTAAGTATGGGTAAAGGAGGCATTGTTTGTCTTGCTTTGACCTATAGGCTCCCCTCTGGGGTTGGTGGGCAGAAAGTCTGCCCTTTTGCCCCGTTCCAGGATCACATTTTGCTGTCTTGCCATTGCCTCCCAAGTTGATCATTCTGGCTGCCAAATTATTCAGCCTGTCCCTCTCCAAAGTCACCATTGTGGGATCTGGTTCCGCTCAGAAAAGTAACCACCATCACATTGTCATCTCTTACTACTAGGTAACACTAACACTCTTCTCTAGTTTTCTAAGGCTTTCACCCCTGGGGCTGGGAATTGTAGAATGGTAGGGCTGGAGAGGAACTAAGTAAGCATGCAGTCCCCGCCCCCTCATTTTGAAGGGAAGGAAGCTGAGGGCCACAGAGACAAGGGAATTTGCTCCAGCTCCCACGCCATACCGGTGACAGAGCCTGGACTAAACCCTGGTCCCCTTTTTACGTCATTATGCGGCCTTCCTTGTTCTACTGTGGCTGTCATTTAAGTGCTTACACAGAAAAAAAAAATTCCCAGGCTTTTTCCACACACTCTTCACTTCCTCCTTGTTCTCAATGATGTCTGAGCAGCATTTCTCTAAGAGGAATCGTATTCAATCTATTGTTTCTTAGTCCATCCCTCTAACATTCCTAGGTCCCCATTGTATCCTGATTCTGACGGCCTGTGCTCCCATCTCACATCCCCAAACAAAGGTGGTAGAGAAGAGAGAAAAGGGAGAGGAAAGAGAGACAGAGAAAGACAAGAGAGAGAGAGAGAGACAGACAGACAGACAGACAGAAGGAGGAGGAGAAGGAAGAGAGGGAGGAGCATGAAAGGAGGCTTAGCCAGGCCAAAAAAAAAAAAGGAGGAAGTTGAATTTAGATTCATGGCTTCTGTTTTTTCCCTAAACTTTATTATCTAATTTAACAAGAGTTGAGGAAGAGAAAAGAAGCAACTCAACTTCTGGCACCAAGGGCATGCAGGGTCTAGCTGGCTGCAGCAGATCTCCTCACTCCTGCCTGTTTGACCTCATCTGTACCATTCTTTGCTGGGTGTAGCCTCCCAGGCTCTAGTTTGTGATTGTTGGGGGAGTGAAGGGAGGCAGGGAGGAACTCCTTCTAAGGCACGGAGGAAAAGGAAGTATTGCTGTACTCCTCTGAAAGAACCAAGAAATCTAAAATGGGAAGAGACCTTGAGGTCACCTGGTGTCCTCTTGAACACCTCCAGTGACAGGAGGTTCATTGCTTTGGGAGGCAGCCATTCCAGCCCAGATAAAATTGGGCCAGAATCCACCTCTGCCAGCAAACACTGGATCGATGGCCCTGCCAAACAGAGAGGCATGGCAGCCCAGGGCAACACCAGTTTCAACTTCGTTGACACTTAATTGAAAAACATTCTAGAGGAGGAGAACAGAAGATTAAAGACAGCAAAAGGCCAAAAAAAGCCTGAAGAGAGCTTGGCACAAGACTAAGCCATATCACCCTAAGAATATTTGTAAATGACACTGGAAAGGGGACAACAAAGAGATATGAAATGGAACAGACTAGGAAGCAGTGTGACCAAGTGGAAAGAACATCAGACTGTGAGGCAAGAGGCTTCAATTTAAGCTTTTGTTAAGTACCTACTAATGTAAATGCTCAATGCTGGCAATACAAAGACAAAAAGGAAAATGGTCTTTGCTGTCAATTCATTCTACTGGTGGGTAACAACACATGAACAGATAGCTGTGTGTAAATATGTGTATGTAGATATGAAGCTATGTAGAAATATACACATGTGTACATAGTTATCTGTTTACGTGTTGTTGCCATCAGTGCATATATTTATACACATAAATATAAATTAAAAGATGAAGATGCATATACTTAAATGTTTGCAGGTTGTTCTCCCAGTACAACGTTAGATAGATATTGTGTATGATACACACACACACACACACACACACACACACACACACACACACACACATAACTTCAGCAAAGAGAGGAAGCCAGGAAAACTCATCATGTTCCCAACACAGTGCTACTGCCCAGCTGGACACATAACATACTCTCAACAAATATCAGTTGACTTGAATTAATGTATGAGAAGATGACTCTGTCAGAAGAGGAGATAATCAACAGATGGAGAAAAGAAATTTATGTATGTGTGTGTGTATGGGATAATTTGAGTAGAGGGTACTGAACCCTTCAGATCTGACCTGAACTTATCACTCCACCAGTTCCACCAGGCAGCTGTCTTCTTAGTACTAGTATTCTCTTGGTGATGTTGTGTGGCTCCAACTATGATCTCAGAAGAATCAAAATTGTATTTTTTGTCTCTAGCATCTAGCATAGTTATTTGCACATAGTAGGAGCTTAATAGAGGAAGCTAGGTGGCTCAGTGGATAGAGCACTGGAGTCAGGAAGATCTGAGTTCAAATTTGGCCTCCAATGCTTACTAGCTTTGTGACCCTGAGCAAGTCACTTAACCCCTATTTGTCTCAGTTCCTCATCTGTAAAATGAGGACACACTGGATGAAGAAATGGTAAACCACTCCAGTATCTTTGCCAAGAAAATGCCATAGACAAGTCCTTGGGTCACAAAGAATCAAATGCAACTGAACAACCACAACAAAGAACTTAACAAATGCTTGCCAAATTTAACTGACCCTCACCTTTTTAAGTATCAGTAGTGAACTTTCTTAGGTGGTGAAAGGGGTACTCTGTGATCTTGAACAAATCACTTCCTCCCTCTGGGTCTCAACTTCCGCACCTATACAATGGACGGGCTGGATTCCACCACCTTCATTTTATAGATGAAGAAGTTAGCGATCCCTAGTGATCCTTTCCAGCTCTAATAATCTAAATTTATATGAGATTTGGCAGTGTTGCTGTAATAGTCAATTCTTATCATCAAGAATAGTGGAATCTCCACATTTAGAGTCTATTACCTCAGTAACCAATGTGCTATATAGGTGAGGAAGTTTCAGTGCCCTTTAAGAAGGTAAAGTACAATTGAATTTAATAAGCATTTGTTAAGTGCCGTTACATACATGGCACTTGATAAGCACACAAAGACAAAATTGAAAAACAGTACCTGCTCTCAAGAAGTTTCTTTCTGTTGTACTAGAAAGAACACTTGGAGCTGACCAAATAGATACATGGAGAAATTTTAAAGGCACTAAGGGCTCACTCAGAGACACTTGTTCACCAATGGTGTTGGCCAGTGTCATGGACGAGGTCCTGTCTGAAATCTAAATAGAAGGGAGATTCCTCTCAATGCTGAGTATTTCCAGTGTTCCTATTCTTATTTTGATTTCGTGCTTGATTTGCAGTGGAATTCTGGAACACTATATAGAACTAGTTCAATTAGAGCTCTAGTCCCTCTAAAAAGATCAGCCTAGCCACCCACACTGAATGAAGTGGGTAAAAATGCATTTTGCATGGATAACTTGATGGGCAACCTGTTGAATTAGTCCATGGGTATATAGGTATGTATGTATTCGTGTATGCATCTATCTATCTATCTATCTATCTATCTATCTATCTATCTATCTATATCTGTCTATCTATCTTAGACTGAAACTGCAAATGGACAACAAACTGGGCACAGAATTGAATAGGGGGGAGAGGACGGCAGGCTGGATCACATCTGAGAAGTCAGGCATTGTTTCTAAAGATTCCAGGCTCCTTCTGCCACAAATGCCCACCTCTTAACACCAATATTCTCTTAGTGATGATGTTATGTATATGCAAATCATAAAGCAAAAAGAATACCATGATCTCAGAAGAACCAAAATTGCAGGTAGGTCAAAGGGCAATGGAGAGATATGTGGTGAGTGGACAGTAGCATATTACTGACAGTGAGTTGGGTGGGAGAAGTAACGATAAAAGCCATCAAGGACAAATATCACCAGAAAAGGAGATGGGCTAGCCATGTAGCCAGACTGAGGGATGACAGATGGACAGCCCAAGGGCTGCAAAAAAAAAAAAATTAAAGAACCCATCAGAAAGCCTCCAGCATGTCGGAGGATTTGTGGAAAGACATGGGAAAAATTTTCACTGGATGACAAGCTGTGGATGGGTTGCAATCTGAAGAAGTGGGTGGAGGACCCACACAGGTGAGATTACAGATCAGTCCAAGTATGTAAGGTTCTAATGATTACATCATCTTTCCTTATCTTGAGCTGAAATCTTCCTTCACGAAACATCTGCCCCCTGGAGCCATAACAAATGAAAGAGAGTTAAGTCTCCTCAGTCATCCTGCCCCAAAGCCCACAATGAATTTCACAAAGGAGACATGAGCTAGAAGGGCTACATGTCGGTCTGATTGTCCCCCTACTTGAAAACTAGTTGAATTACACACCAAGCATTGATTTAATTAAGTTTTTCAGTGTGTGGCATAATTAGTAAGAAACACTATTGGAAAAGAATGGGAGGTCTCTTCAGTGTTTCTCACTATTAGAATTTGGCCCTTAGGCCAAAAAATATGGCAAACTCTAATACAGGGAATATAGAATGCAAGCAGCTCTAACCACATGACACTACTCTGTAGACCTCTGTTTTTCTTCTATATAGAAAAGGGAAAATAATTATATTTGCAAAACAGAGAGAACATATCATGTATATATTACCCATAATTATGCTGATATAAACTACAGATAACATATCACACCAATCTAGCCCTGTAATGTATGCATTACATGATTAGAACATTGGGGCTCATCTCTGTGTTACAAAAATAGAATTATGATTTATATAGAAGTTCATTTCATGTGACCAGAATTATCTATGGCATATTAGCTATACTGTCCTTTTCAGCCTCTTAGCCAAAATCAAATTACAGAATGGATAGTTACACAAACACTTGACCTCGGCCCAAAGGCTGAAAAACAATGCATAGCTTTTATACCTTCTGTAATTTCATCTCCATCACATAGAAGGAATATACCACCTATAATTCTATTCTTGTGGTGTATCTGACTGAAGTTTATTCCCTGAGGTCAGGGAGGCAGTGTGGACTAACAGTAAGTGCACTGGAGTGGACTGGGAGTTAAGAGACCATATTCTAGTGCTATTTCTGCCACTAATAAAAATAAAGGGGATATTTCACATTGATGTGCCGCTTTAAGGTCCACAAAGCACTTCTTCATAACCGCCCTGTGAAGTAAGGAAGACGAATGTTGTTATCCCAATTTTACAGCTGAGGAAAGTCAGGCCAGAGAAGTGACATGATTTACATGGTCTCATAGCTAGGAAAGTGTCACAGTCAGGATTTGAACCCAGATCTCCTGATGCCAAATCCACCACATCATGCTGCCATTTACTACTTGATCTTGGGCAAGTCACTCACGTTCTCTAAGTCTCAATTCTCTCCTCTGCAAAATGAACACATTGGATTAGAAAACACCTCTGAGGTCCCTTCGGCCTGCAACAATCTACATTTACCTTTGGTATTCCATAATCTATGTTCTATGCTCTATCCTGTTTGCCCATGTGTGGAAGCTAACCAGGAGACAGAGGAAAAAGGAGTAGAAGATTTGGGTGGGCCCAGAGCTTATTATGAAGAGAAGGTTGAATGCCACACACCTTCTGCCTGTGTTTTCTGGCTCATCCCAGGAAACACCCCTCCCTTCTGCTCCCATAGAGTCCAATGGCCCTAAAGTAGTTGCTTAAATAAGCAGATCCAAGGCACTTATAAACTGGCATCTTATCAGGCTAATAAAGATGGCAGCAACTTGGATTTGCTTCTTTCAACAAGTGACATACATTTATTAAGCTCCTACTGTGTACAAGGCTTTGCACTGGGCACTAGGACATCATCCATAAAGGGTTTGTATCTGTTTGCTCTATAAGAATACCATTACAATGCTAACATTTCACTCACAAAAGAGTGTTGCAGTTTATCACTTAGGACGCTGATTTCTGTTCTTTCCCAGATTTCTGTTCTTCACAGGGCCTTTCGTGCATGAACTCCCTAAAGAACCAGTGCTGGGCCTATGGGAGAAGGGGTACCATACCCACTCCCTTCTCCACCAAAAGGCGCCTCCACTCTGGGCCTAGGCATTTAGTCTGACTGGGTTCAGACTTGGGGAGCTTGACCTCTGAGAGAGGTTGGGCTCCATTTTCTCCTACCTTTTGCCTCATGAAGCCCCATCCCAGTGTCCTAGGGATATTTACTTAAAGCTTAGGTTTTGGCTCGTGTCTAGGTATTCCCAAAGGGGATGGGGGTGGGGGAGCAGAAAGTTACTCAATGTCCAGTGCAAATCAAGTATGAGACAGGTATTTATTTCCTATACACACAAAAAAAATACTAATGAACACAAAAGATTCATGATGTGTATTGATAAGACAACTTAAAACAAGATTCAGTAACTTAATTTATAACTACTCATATTCTCTTGGGAAGCTGATACTTAAAACCCCACATCAAAATAGAAATCAGTTTACATGACTGCTGAGTAGGCATTCTTTATTTCCCCTCCCTTCTGCCATTGTCCAAACAACTTCCAGTACATGTCTCCTGGTTAAAAGGTCAGGGCTTGGGCCAATCCTCGTGATGGGGGTTGTCTTCTCCAAGAGTGCTGGAGTCATTTCTGGGGAACTCCTCCTTCTGCCACAAGCCAGCTCTTGCCTGATGGGATACAGTGCCCTGTATCCCCTCAATCTCACATGGGTACCTCCAAGGCTGGGCACTTGAAGCTGATGTTCAATCACCTTCTCAGAAAAGGAAACACAACGTAGACAAGTCAGCCAGGGATCCAGGCACAAGCTCACCTAATCGAGTCTATTCTCCATCTGGGAATAGCAGAGGAGAAGGGAAGGGAAGCAACAGCATAGTTTTTCCCCTTCACTACTTGCCACATAGAAGAGTCAAAGTCATAAGAGAGTCGACTATAAGCCATCTCTCCTTTTAACTGATGCAGCAGCATCCTCACCCCTTCCACTGTCAAGAACCAAGGAAGGGCCAAGGGACCACTCAGGGATGTCTACATCAAACCAAGATTCCAGGTCCTTCCACTTGTGGGATACCATATGGTTAGAAGCAGCCAGGAAGGCCATCATAGTCTAAAGACCCCAAGTACTAAGTCTCCACGTCTCTGAAACCTCAAAAGGTTCTAGGGGAGCTCAAGGTCCACCTTCCCTGAGATGGTTCCTCAACCTCTGCTACCACTCTTTGAGGCTCTTAGGGTCCCAGAGAGTTTGTTACTGCTAGCATACTGTAAGACTTGAAAGAGTTAATTCTACTCTTAAATTCAATGACTATTCAATTCAACAAGCATTTATTAAATGACTACTATGAACAAGGCCCAAGAGATACAAACACACAATGAAAAACAGTCCCTACCCTTAACGAGCTTACTTTTAAACTTTTTTTTAACCAGACTTATGATTTCATTGGGATAGGAATCTGCCCACAAAGCTTTCTCTATCAGTGCAAATCAGCACCTTCTCTCCAGGTTATAGTCTTAAAGAGTTACTTGGAGGGCACTGAAGGATTAAACAATTTGTGCCAGGCAAAACTTTTATTAGGGGCTGGTACTTAGATGTATAAGGGGCAGAACTTGACCCAAAGGTCTTCCAGTCTTGCCAAGGGTCTGAGGCCCACTTTCTCTCCTCTAGACCACACTGTCTTTTACAAGCTTCTCCCAAGGTTCTCCAAAAGTATCTGAAGACCAGAGAGACACTTCCATAAAGGGGTGGGATGGAAGAAACTTAGGGAGAAAGGAAGGAGGAAGGAAGGATCCACCTCAGGGAATTTTTGCAGTAGCTTGGGGTGTCATGCCGTATCTATTGTCACGTAATTAGGGTACAAAAATCAACAAGGCTGGGGAACATTTTGAGAGCTTGTCAATTTAAAAAACAAACTTTGTCCATTCTTAGCTTATGTGGATTCTCTGCAAGCAGTTTTTAATCCCAGACTAGATCTTACTAAATACCTCAATACCATTTAGAAACCAATTCCCTCGCATCCACACCCCCACCCCAAGCTGGTGTGTGTCTAGAAAATGCAGGCTAATTTTAACAATAGCTTTAGTAAGAAGGTAAATCTGTGCCCTTTCTTCTATTTTTCCCCCACCCCCAACCAAAGAAAGACATGATAGTATAATATACATGCCAAAGTAAGATAGAAATGGTTCTTGGATTATTTATACCCATGGACCACCAAGCCTGTGGATAAGTATCTATGAGATGTATCTATGAGAATGACAGGCAGCGCTAACAGACCTCTTTTCCATACTCAGGATTAGCCTCAACACATCTTAGATCCCCAACTTCTTGCCCTCCAGAACCAACTCCCACCTTCTTCCTCAGTGACTGTTTTGAGTCTCCTCTAGAAGCCAGACTGTATATCCCCTGGCACCCACTAGCTCATGATGAGAGAGTAAAGAGGACATTTTGTCCAAGCCCGCTTAGCTCTCTCTCGAGGTCCACCCCTAGGTCTCATCCTGAGCATGCAATCATGGACCCCCACACAAAGTGTGTGATGAATTTTGAAAATCTCTCTGCCCACCAACCCCTCCCTGGCAGATGCAGGCTCCGGCCTCTTGAAATTCTGCACACTAATAAAATTGTAACTAATTTACATCCGAGATGAGGAGTGAGTGGCAGTGGTTGCTATGGAGACCATCTCGTGAGCCCAGGCTCCTCCACAGACAAGAGCAGCCGAGAGATCAAGAGATTCTGGGCTCAGGCTGAGGCAGATCCAAATGCCAGCCAGTCCTACTGGCCTCCCTCGACAGGGCTCCCAGGATGACTGCTAACCCCTCACGGTAGCCCTCACGGGGTCCAGCAGCCCTCTGGGGTTGAGGCAGGCAGGCTAATAGGGTAAGGCAGACACACTCTGCTTGGATGCAGGACTGGCCTTCAGGGACCAGACTCAAAGGGATGTTTGCTAGAATCTGTCTCTGCAGTGCTTCATCCAGCGTAACTGTTCTTCCCTCCCTTTCTCCCCTTATCCTGCAGTCCAACCCTTTCTCATGCACATCAAGGACTAGACTCCCATGGAGAATGATGGAGGACTGACCCTGTTAGTAATACTATATTACTTTGGGGACTTTTCTAGGTGAGAAAGAACAGTAATGGTCTGAGTTCATTGAAATTCTGCCTAGAAATACTGGCATCCTGAGGGTTTCACTGGACTGTTTTGTTAAAACCCATCTGTGTTTTGTGGAAGTTGTCTAGCCCTGACCATGCACCCAAGCCTTTGGGGTGTGAAGAACCTAGTCCAGGAGCTTGAAGGCCAGGCTCTAAATGATAGACCCCATTAGAAGGAGCTCCCAGGTCCCCTCTCTGTATCTTACCTTAGGCTTAGACTGGTATTCCAAAGACCTGGATTCACATCCTGTTCTACCACTTAATGAATAAGTCACCTTAGACAAGTTCTATCACCATTCTGGGCCTCAGTTTCCTCATCTGTAAAAAAAGGGCATAAAAATAATTGCACTACTCACTTTATAGAGTCGTGAGAATATATGACGTATGTGTGTGTATACCAATTTAAAAACCCTAAAATGCTTTACAAAAGTTGAAGAAGGAATAGGAAGAGCGGGAAAGAGAAGACTTTCTTTGTAAAATCAAGTGAATCCAAGGACTATTTGTTGAAAGTCTACTAAGAGATTAGCACTATGTTGAGGCATACAAAAAATCTATCAAATCCAAATCCCACCCTCACTGAGCTTCCAGTCTAATTGGGAAGACAAATACTTGACACATGTGAAATAGCTAGAGAACTGCCATTGGCAGAACAGTTGATAACTTCCTGAATTGCCTAGATGTTATTTTCATACATCAAAAGGTGGAGGAACCAAAAAGAGGAAAAACCCTATTTTGGGTCTGATTCTCACTAACAGGGAAGAAAGAGTTGCTGGAGTACAAATCATGGGAATCTTGCCAGGAAGTGGCGGTGGGCAGGGAATTACCACTCCCTCCTAAAGTTTGTGAAAAAGGAGAGGAAAGAGGGAACAGTCTAACACATACACTCTTGATTTGGGAAGGGGAGATTTCAGAGTTCAGAGAAAGGTTAGGTAGTATTCCACAGACTAAAATTCTACTGGGAAAATCAGCCCAGGAGGAATGGAAAACTCTTAAAAATGAGATTCCAAAAGGCCCCAAAAGAAAAAAATGTGAATAATAAAGAAAAAACAAGAATTCTCTGAAGAGACATGTGACTACATAAGGAACGCATGGAACCACTGAGATTGAAAAGAGATATTTACAGAAAATCAAAGTCAGGCCAAGCAAAAGAAGATGAATTTAAGAGTGTAGAAGACCTAGAAGAATAGTGTCAGAAGAACTAAAACTTAGAAGGAACTGACACTAATAAACAGTTGTTTATATAGAACAGAATATATAGAAAAAGAAGATCAAAGCAGTGGATGGAAGGATGATAATGGAGAAAAGAGTGGAATAGTTCAGTTTTTACTCGTCTTCTGTTTTCTCTACCTGGGAGAATGAGCCCTGAACTCTGAAGAATAAAACCGAGATAGTTAGCAGTGAGTTGCTGCCCAAGCTAAGGAAGGTGATATTAAGAAAGCACCTGAAGTTGCCTTTGATGACTTTAAATCACCTGATGAGCTATAGCCTTGTGTACTAAAAGACCTGGCACATGGCATCTGCTGATCTGCTGATCTGTAGGTGTTTTCTAGATAGTCACTAACAACCTCTTTAATAATCTGCTCTGGAATGTTCCCCTGGGATTGAAGTCATACTCATTGGCCTGTAATTTGAAGATTGTATTCTCTTCCCTTTTATTAAAAAATCAA
This sequence comes from Phascolarctos cinereus, assembly GCF_003287225.1. Taxonomy (NCBI): domain Eukaryota; kingdom Metazoa; phylum Chordata; class Mammalia; order Diprotodontia; family Phascolarctidae; genus Phascolarctos; species Phascolarctos cinereus. The sequence goes on from NW_027555625.1 coordinate 267,144,619, forward strand.
AACTGCCTTTGCCCTTCTCCAGGACTATGGTACCTCTCCAATCCTCCCCAGTCTTTCAGATATCATTAACATCTTCCAAAAAATAAGAAGTCGTGAAAACAAAATCCAACATGGTTTCATCAACAACTAGGCTAATCTTATTTCCTCTCTCAACAAGGTATCAAACTCCTAGATGATGGGAATGCTATAGATATATTTTACCTGGATGTTAACAAAGCTTTTGATAAAGAATCTCGTACTGTTCTTTTAGAAAAGTTGAAGGCATGTGAACCAGACAACAATACAATTAGATGGGATTCAGAACTGGTTGAATGGCCAGATTCAAAGGTTAGTCATTAATGGTTCAATGTCAGCTTGGCCAGAGCTGTCCCGTGAAGTGTCCCCATAGATCTGTACTGATCTTGACCCTATGCTGTTTAACATTTTTTATCAGTCATTTGGACAAAAACATGAAGAGCTTGCTCACCAGATTTGCAGATAACACAAATCTGGGAGGAATAGCTAACACATTAGATGACAGTCAAGATTTTAAAATGTTTTTGACTGGCAATAGGTTGAATCTAATAAGATTCAATAGGGACAAATATAAGGTCTTTCACTTGGGTTCAAAAAAATCAGCTTCCCGTGTACAAGATGGAGGAGATCTGGTTAGACAGTGGTTCATCTGAAAATAGATCAGCACTGGGGACAGGGGAAGGTTTGTGGACTCCATGCTCAACATGAGTCAGAAATGTGATGTAGCATCCGAAAAGGCTAATGTGATCTTAGCTTACGTTAAGAGAGGCATAATTTCCGGGGATAAGGTGGTGATAGTTTTGCTGTACTCTGCCCTGATCAGATTATATCCACAGTAATGTATTCAGTTCTGGTCACTCCCATTTAAGAGGGCATTGTTAAGTGTCTAGAAGAGGGCAAGCAGAATGGCAAAGGGCCTTGAATCTATGCCACATGGGGCTAGGTTGAAGGATGGTTAGCCTGGAGAAGAAATGACTTAAAGGGAGATAGGATAGCTGTGTACAGGTACTTGAAAGATGTAATATGTGGAAAAGAAACTAAACTTATTTTGTTTGGTCCCAGAGGGCAACACTGGCGGGCGGGGGGGGGGGGGGCACTAAGGCTGCAAAGAAATAAGTTAGGCTTGATACCAGGAAAATGTCCTAATGACTAGAGTTGTCCAAAAGCAGAGTGGGGCTGGTTCGGGAGGCATATGCCTCCTTGGAGGTCTGTAAGTATTCATCATGAATGACCTCCTGTTGGGTATGTTCTACCAGGGAACACTGAGGGATGGGTATGTGTTGGACTAAATGGTCACTGAGTTCCCTTCAAATTCTGCAATTCATCTATAATCAACGACTAGGTCTTTAGGCTAAGGCCCCATTCGAGGAAGACAGGATTAAAGTGGCCTATAGTAAGGAAGGGGAAGAAAGATCCTCTTCATGGAAACTCTCATCTCTTCTCAATCAGACTCTTGTAATGGCACCTTGTTGGTGTCCCTGTCTCCAGGCTATTCCCTCATCAGCAGCTCTGCCCATAGCTGCCCAAGCAATCTTCTTAACACATCTCTACGTATTACTCCTCTATCCAAAAGCCTTGAGTGACCCTCCATTGTCTAATGGAAACAAGCATCAACTCCTGAAACTGACATTCAAGGTCTTCCTCAAACTGATTCCATCCTGTCCCATAGTAACTCATGCTACTGTTTGTTTGGTGTTTTTTTTTATGTTGTAGCCAAACTATTCTATTTTTACCATGCCTTCTCTTCATCTCTCTGGGGCAGGTAGGTAATGCTGTGGATAGAGTTGCCAGAACTAGAGTCAGGAAGACCTGAGTTCAAATGTGACCTCAGATACTTACTAGCTGTGTGACCCTGAGCAAGTCACTTTACCTTGTTTGCCTCAGTTCCTTATCTATAAAATGAACTGGAGAAGGAAATGGCAACCACTACAGTATCTTTGCCAAGGGGAAAAAAAAAACCCTAAATGGGGTCACAAAGAATCAGACATGGCTGAAAAAACTGAAATCTCCCATCTCCATCCTTCTGCTCAAGCTGTGCTCCAGTACGGAATGAACTCTCCTACCCTTCTACTCAGTGGAGTCTCTCTCTTTCTTCAAGGCCCCACTCAAATGAAACCTCTTTCATGAAACTTTGCATGGTACCTCCCACCTCCTTAACCATCTCCCAAGTGAAAGTGATTTTGACCTCTTTTTCCAGTGTTGGAAATGGACTTGCACTGATCCAACCACTTTACTGAAATGTTGTCACATCAATCATTCAATCAATAATTTCCCCTGAGCCTCAGTCTCCCCATCTGTAAAATAAGGGAGTGGGAGTAAATGGTATCTGGAGTTCTCTTTGACACCTAACATTCCTGGTCCTCCAATGGCACAGATTGGTGTGATGAGATATAGCCTTTTCTTCATAATCGTTCTGTTCTAAGCCACCAAGCCAACCAGCTACAGAACCAGAGCCACAATCTTTGCTGTATTCAGGGTCCTGCTTTGCAAGCCTAGGAGTGCGTGTATCCATCTCCTAGATGGACTTTGGGAAACTCCTGATCATCTGTCACCCCCTCTTCCCCACAGACAGAAAGGCTTTCTCTGCTTCAGAAACTATCTATTGCTCCTCCAGACCCTCCTTGGCCTGCTTAGCTCTGGCTTATTAGGAAAGTCACACAATGAAAAACTGACTCGGACCTTCCAAGATAAGCAGCCTACGTCTTTAGCCCTAATTCACCCTGAACACAATCAACAGACAAGCAAGGCCTAGAGCAGGAGCTATATGAAAATGAGCCCCACACACTTTGGTCACAAAAGATCTCTCGGTGCTGAAGATCTGTCCGTCATCAGGAACATGATACCTAATTTTGGGATTGGGACCGAGGTTAGAGTTAGGACCTGGTGGTGAAAGACTCAGCACACTGGAAATCTCTGTTCTTCTCCCAAATGACACTAGAACCAGAACCTGAGAGAGGGACAGACCTTAGAAATTAGCTAGTCTAATTCCCTAATATCACAAGGAATGGAGAGCAGAAGTAACTGCCCAAGATCACACAACTAGCTGAGTGCAGAGCTGGAATTAGAATCCAGCTAGGTCTCCTGAATCCCTGGTCCAGAGCTCCTTCCCTTATATCAAGCTACCTCCTGTAAAGAACAGTCATTTGGGCATGAAGGAGACATGAGCCCACAATGGTAAGAGGGAAGCCCACTTATTGACTAGCTCAGCCACAGCACTCACGACATCCTCCCACAACTTTAAAATCTACATGAGTAAATTGTGGCCACTGGGGCAGCTAGGTGGCACGGTGGACAGAGTGCTGGGCCTGGAGTCAAAAAGAGTCATCATCCTGAGTTCAAATCTGGCCTCGGATACTTACTAGCTGTGTGACCCTGGGCAAGCCACTTAATCCTGTTTGTCTCAGTTTCCTCATCTGTGAAATTATGCGCTGAAGAAGAAAATAGAAAACCATTCCAGTATCCTTGCCAAGAAAACCTCCTATGGGGTCCCAAAGAAGCAGACACAACTGAAATGACTGAACAACAACAAATCATGGCCATGTAAAATTATATAGTAGGCTTACTAAATGCTTGTTTCCTTCTTTTCCCCTTTCAAACTTCCTCCAGGGCATTCATATGTGCTATCACAGCTTGGTAACTTACTAGCCGTTTGACCACAGGCAAGTCCCTTAACCACTATGAAACTCAGTCTCTCCATCTATAAAATGCAGATAACCATAGCTGTATTATTTTTATCACCAGGCAATTATGAGGAAAGCACTTTGGAAACCTTGAAGTACATATCAATGTGACTATTATTATCCAAGTTGACACTTGTAATAATACTGCTAAGTGAGACCCCATTTAATAAGTGAAGACACAGAGGCACAGAGAGGGGAGCAGCTCACCCAAAGTCATCCAGCTAGGCAGTAACATTGCTGAGACTAGAATCCAGGGCTCTTGACCTCATGAGCTTTTTCTTTACAACGTGCTATGGATCAGTCGTGTGAGGAGATTCTGGAAAGGCTGCAAATAAATGCAGAAAAGCAAGACAGGAGATTCAACTTGGAAGTACTCCAGCAAAAACACATGGAGAGGGTAATGGTGGCTTCAATCTGAGAGTCTGGAGATCTGGATTCTGATCCCCTTTGTTGGGCCATTGGCTTCTCTCTTAACCTCTACTTACCCTATTGATGAGAAGAGGGTGGGCTTGCTTTTCATTTCTCTGAAGATAAAATCAAGTTGAGAGTTTCAATCCTGTCCCCTAGGCAGAATGAAAGTACCAGTTTGATTTAATGGGAATTTTTGCCTACAAAAGGGAAATTTTGCTTTATCAGTTTCATAAGGGTACCTAAAAGCCCCTTCAGTGAACTTCAGTACAATGAATATAAGTTCCTTAAGGATAGCCATAGTTTTATTTCTGTCATTTTATCCCTAGCACTCAGCACAGGAAGTGTAGTAGGTCCATAATAAATGCAGGAAACACAAAGTTTTTAAAATAGGCTGTCCCTGCCCTCATAGAGCTTATAGTTTAGAAGGGGGGATAAGGCATACAGTTAATTATGATATGCAATATTAAAACTTAAGTGTATTAGAGAGATTAAAGACAAAGTGTTCCTGAGTTCCAACAGGGAAGATCATTCCTAATGGGGTAATTTCAGAGAAGGCATCATGAAGGAGGTAGTAATTGAGTTGAACTCTGAAGGATGGGTAGGAATGCATAACAAGGCTATATGCATCTGGTAGCTTACCAGTGAGCCCAGAGTATCCTGTTGTGCAAAGGGAAGAAACGCATACCTTTAAAATGTAAAATGTGGGCATTGGGTTAGATGATCTTGAGGGTTCCCTCAGGCTCTAACATGACACGTCTCTCTAAGGCAGGCTTAGCACAGTAGAGAGAACACTGTGCTTACTAGTAGTCAGAAAAATCTGAGTTCAAATCCAACCTCAGACACGCACTAGCTATGTGACCTTGGGCAAGCCACTTAACCCAGTTTACCTCACTTTGCTCATCTGTAAAATGAGCTGGAGAAGGAAATGGCAAACCATTCTAGTATCTTGGCCAAGAAGACCCCAAATGGGGTCACAAAGAGTCAGACACAACTGAAAAATGAATAAACAACAAAAATTGTAAGTCAGTACACTCAGAAAGCCAACAGAAAAACGTCCGGCTCAGTCTTCAGTTTTTGCTCCAATAAACGGTCTCCACGTTGCTGCATCATTCTTACCTGGTGAACACTGCATTTGATTGTCTTAGAGACTTCCCACACCACATTTGTGATCCTTTCCATTCATCTGGTGGTTTCTCTATGGAATCAAGATTTCCAAATAAAGCACTTACGCTTAAGGGTATTTCACCTTGAGCTTGGCTAGGAGATAAGCAGGGCCTTGCTAAGGACAAGCCTGCCCAAGTGAGAAAGAACCTTGAAGCCTAGAGGTGAGGTGGTGTGTGTAGAAAGATGATATCTTCTGTGGATGAAACACTGGGTTCCCTTTTCCCAGCTGCTTGGGACATTACTCTAACTTTAGCTTTCAGGTTCCAGAAACATGTAATTATTCTCCATCTTTTGACTCAGCCCAGCTCAGTTCCAGTTTTCTGCCTGTGAGTGGTCCAACCGCATACTAAGACTCTTCTATCTTTAACCCCCAGGGCTGTGTCTATACCACATGAATTGAGCTCGGTAAAGTCTTCCCGTTTACATATTTCTGAGGCCCTATCCTCAAGGCCCACCTCTCCAATGGATTGTAAATTCTGGATAATTTGTGTAGCAGAACAGACACTGGCTGAGGGCAGAGGAGGAGGGAAATAAGACTTTTTGAGACAGGGTGTCACTTCTGCTATATCTCGAACCCCTGCCCCGTGCCATGCACAGCAACACCCCCACTTGGCCCACATTCCACTTTCCAGCACACAGTTGAGAGGCAAGAAAGAAGCAAAAAAGGCTTCTGAGTACTCAAAATGTCACAAAATACACACGTCAAGGTTCAAATACTTCACCTGGAATACAGCCCCTTGTTCCTTACTCTTACTGGACATAATTCTAACAGGTTTAGTTAGTTGGTTTTCCAGCCCACAATCAGAAGAGGGGAGTTAGTGTTTTTACAGAGACGAACACTAGAAGCAATGAGAAGTAACTCCTGACAACAAAGGTTGAGAAAGAAGAACTATAAAAAACAGGCACAAGAACTCAAGAACCCTAGCAACCTAGCATACAATAGTTCTAAATGTTTCAGTAGCCTTCTGAGGGGTGTCTATGAGTGAGATTTAGTATTGAATAGCTCTAGTGATTTCCTTCTGTTTAGCATCCCAGCCACTAATTCCCCAGGCATGCAGAGCAGTATAAATGCAGATGTGGGCTTGTGAAGAGCCATAAAGAAATGATTCTACTCTGGAAGTTATGATTGTATCTGCCAAAGCCAAGTGTGGTGGAGGGAAGGTTGGGGGAGATCTGACTTATGTCAAGGGGAGACACTCTCATGAAAAGGCTGAAGGGGCACATGAAAATAAGTTTCATGTGTCTGGAAGGCTGACATAAAGAACAGAGTTTCTACTTGTTGCTTGGTCCTAGGAGGCAGAATTTCAGAAGACCTGGATTTGAATCCTAGCTTTGCTACCATGCATGTAAAGCAGTCAATTTGCCTCTTTGAACCTATTTCATCATCTGTAAAAAGAGAGATGAACTAGGTAATCTTTAAAAATTACAGAGGGCATTTATAGATCACTTTTAGATTTGTTAAGTGTTTTACGCACATTATTTCATGCAGTCTTTAAAGTCCTTTTTGCCTCTGTAAGGTAGCATAGTACCGTGAAAAGAGGCCTAGGTTGAAGTCAAAGGACCTGGGTTCAAGCTGTAGTTCTTTATTTGTTCTCTTTGTGTCTTGGACAAATCATAACTTCCCCGGGCCTCAGTTTCCTCTTCTGCAAAATGAGACAGTAGATTTTGCTTTGCTATAAGGAGGCATTTGCCTAACAATCAGCTGTCTGAAAGTGGAATGGATTACTTTGTGAGGGACGGGCTTCCAGATTATTAGAGGTTTTCAAGAGAAGGCCGGATGACTACTTGTCATTGAAGTCATAGAAGGAATCTTCATTCAGGCACAGGTTGGAAGAGATGGCCTCTGAGCCCTCTCCATGTTCTGAGATTCTGTGGGAATTGTCCTGAGGTCCATACCTTACCCTGCATTCTTTTCTAATATCAGGAGAGAAACCCTAGTGCTGCTTTCCTTTCTGAGACCTTCCTTGCGGACTTCTCATGCATGCTTTCTGTTCTAATTATTTGTGAACATGACCTATTTCTTCCTGAATCATCTATAAACTCCATCCCTATTTCTGTTGAAGCTACCACCATCTTTCCAATCACCCAGGTTCACAACATTGGAGTCGTCTCTGACTTGTCACTCTTCCTCGCACCCACTAGCCAACCAGTTGTCAAGTCTTACATCATCTCTTTCTCCACAACATATCCCAACATCCATCCCACTCTCCACTCCCTATTTCAAACCCTCATCACCTCTTGCTTGGACTACTACAATAGCCTTCCAAGTGGTCTGTCTGTCCCCAGGCTCTTCCCTCTGCAATCCATCATCTATATATAGTAGCCAAATTTATATATTCTTAAAGCACAAGCCTGACTGTGTGATTTCCCAACTTAAAAAAAGATTCAGTGGTTCCCTATTGCCTTAGGATAAAATACAAACTCTTGTTTGATACTTAGGGCCCCTTCACAATCCAGTTCTAACTTTATTTCCAGATTGATTCTACATCATTTTCTTCACCCATTCTATATTCTAGCGGGGGGAGGGAAACTACAGCCTCAAGGCCAAAGGTTCCCCACCTCCGTATCTAGCCAAATGAGCCAATTTGCAATTTTCCATTTTACATTACTGTCATGCTTGATTGTCTTTGCACTGGCCATCGCCATTCCTGGGATGCTCTTCCTTCTCCTTTCCATTCCTTAGAATCCCTGGCTCCACCCAAGACTTAGAGTAAGTACTGCCTCCTATACAAGATCTCCCTTGATCACCTCAGTTCTTTTATATGGCATTTCCCTCTCATAGAATAGAAGCTCTTTGAGGGCAGAAACTGCATTCATTTTTGTCTTTGCATCTCCAAGGCCTATCATGTAACAGGAACTTAGAAATACTTGTGAAATGGGTGAATTAAAGGTACCATGCCTCAGTCATCATTGCTTCTCCCCAGCACCGATCATAGTGCTATGCATAAATCAGGTGCAATTAAATGTTTGTTGAATTTTTATTGAAAGATATTTTATCCACAGCACTGAGGGCCACTTCAAAATTTTATTTGTTTCATGAGTTTGCAAAGACTGCAATACGTTTAAAAAAAAAAAAAGGAACCACGGAGAAGAATCAGAATAAAAGATACCATCAAAGAAGTGCATAATTGAAAAAGAATGAGCTTCTCATGTGATGAGGCCAAGGGATAGCCAATAGATGGCCTATTTGCCTCACTATTAGATAAGTGAAAATAGACAATCCCAATAGATAAAGACAGGCAATTTTTGAAGGAAAAAATCCAAACTTCCAACAACCATATGAAAAATGGCACCAAATCACAAATTGAAGCAATGTTGTTTCTTAGGAGGTCATGAAATGGACGAGGAATAAGTTGTACTGGAAAGAGTTTTGAGCCTGGAAACCTGAGCTGGGAGCCTGACTCCACCGCTTAATTACTGTGTGGCCTTGGGCAAATCACTTCATCTCTCTGATCTCAGTTTCCCCATCTGTGACATCTGAAAGGGGCCAAAGACAATTCTAAGAATGAGTAGTTTTAAATAATTTTTCAGATTCATTTTGAACTTGTGATAATCAAATGTGAAGTAGGAAGCATTATTATATTTTCAATTGAAATGTCTATTATATGTTTTATAACATTGACACACCCTCAATCACTTTCACATTCATCTTGTAATCCTTGTCATAATTCCTAAGCTTTTTAGATACTTATGTTTTAATTTTGTAAAGTAACATGATGGGAGGAATATAATTTGAGTTACTTTCACATTTTTGTAACTTTGAAATAGACACCTAATTTGGTTTTATTATGAAGCCAAGCAATACCTCACATCCATCAGACTGGCAAAGATGACAAAAAAAAGAAAATTACAAATGTTGGAAAAGTGGTGGGGAAATAGGTACATCAATGTACTATTGGTGGAGCTGCGATTGGGTCCATCCATTCTGAGAAGCAGCTTGGAACTACGTCCCCAACTTCATTCGACTGTGCGTACCATTTGGCCTCCTGATACTTCTACACCTAAAGCCAGAGGTATGCTGGTAAAAGTTAAATAACCAACTATCCAAGGGGAAAAAATGTACACACTAAACACACTTCAGTTCAATTTTCATTATTAACATTTTCTCCATCACTTTCTTAAGTATAAATAATCAACAAAACAATAAACCAAGGCTGAATGGAAGGGTAGCAAAAAAGAAAAGGAAATGAAGAAGCAAAGAGGACCACTGAGGTGCAAAGGCAAGAATAGAAGGAAGGTGAGAAAGAAGCAGAGACAAACAGGACAGCTTTGAAAACTATAGGTCAGATTCATCATATGCTTTTTTAACAATAAGCTATAGGTAATAGAGATTTGCAGTTTCACGCATAATCCTCTTTTTTCCATTTTCATCTTGCGGATGCAAATGCCCATTTTATTTGGTATTTAATGTCAGAGTAAAAATCATTTTTTAAAGAAAACAGGGAAGATCCCAAGCAGACTGAGTGGACTTTCTGTGGTGAACCCAGGGGAGAACATAGACAAATGTTGGGCAGCTAGGTGGCACAGTAGATAGAGTGTGGGGCCTGGAATCAAGAAGACCCATCTTCCTGAGTTCAAATCTGGCCTCGGATACTTACTAGCTGTGTGACCCTGGGCAAGTCACTTAACCATGTTTGCCTCAGTTTCCCCATCTGTAAAATGAGCTGGAAAAGGAAATGGCAAACCACTCCCATATCTCCGCCAAGAAAACCCCAAATGGGGTCAGAAAGAGTCAGATACGACTGAAAGCAACTGAACAACAAATAGACAAGTGTTACCTGATGAGTGGACATGGAGGGGGTGAAGTCTATATCCTTTGAGGGAGTACTTTCATTGATGTGATCACATATTCATTGGAGTATTGGAGAATGCATTGGTATTCCCTGAAAATTACTTTATATTTGCTAACTATGCATTTTATTTTCACTTTTGCATCATGAAAGGGAACATCCACGTGGATAGGCTCACAGATCCATTTGAAATGGCTTTGTAAAATTGGTGACATACTTCTGGAATTCACAGCATTTTAGAGATGAAAGGTACCCTTTGGAGATCCCTTAGTCTGACCCACTTCAGATTTTACAAAAGGGGAAATAGAGAGCCAGAGAGATGAAGTGATTTGCAGGGGGTCACACAGTTTCTAAGTAGCAGCTGCTCAGATTTCTTGACTCCAGTTCCAGGGCTCCTTTCAGGAAAACTTACTGCCTCTCCAATTCATGACCTCCCAAGAATCAGTATAGGCTGAAAAGAGGTTCGAGAAAGGCTTATATCAATTTATGGATAATGAATTCAAAATACCTTGTGTTGACATTAAGAAGGGCAACTTTTCACCTTCCTACAAACTGTCCCTGGGTGCCACCACTGGAGGTAGGTGGGACTAAGGGAATACAATAACCCATGCAGCTTTTGAAGTTCATGTTTACAAGTCAACAGAAGTTGTGACACAGGCTGATGGGAAATTGAGCACACCTCAAGCAATAGCACAGATGTCACAGTGAGAGAATCCTCAGGGAAGATCATGGAAGGGGGAGTGAACATAAGGAAATGGTGTTCTACTACAGGAGCAAATGGGGGTGGGGGTGCCAAGCTGTGGGCTACATTTGACCATCAATGTACCTCTAGCTCCAGGGGCTTCCTGAGGGACCTAAGCAGTAGTATAAGTGGAAATGAGTTACTCTAGGAATCCTGACCGCATTACCACTAAATCAATTTTCCATTAGTGACCCCAGACGAATGTCCACCTGTGCATGCCTCAATATGGGGACAAATTCCCCAAAGCATGACATTCTAGTGCCATGGGCTTGTGGAGGGTCCTAGAGGCTCAGAGTACCAAACCTGAGAGAGATCATGTGGTCCACACCTGTCATTTAAATGGATAGCAATGGTTCAAATTTCAATAGCACTTTACAATTTACAAAAGCACTTTCATCATAATAACCCTGTAAGGTAGGTGGTATGAGTTTTAGGCTCCTTACTTTACAAACAAGGAAACTGAAGTTTAAGGAAATTAAATGAATTGCCCAAGACGCCACACTGGAGAACAGCACAGCTGGGGCTGGAGCCCGGACCCATTGTTCTCTACAGCATCACCAATCAACAAGTAACTACTGAGTGCCAGGGCACTAGGCATACAAAGACCACCAACATGAAACAGTTCCTGCCTTGAAAGAGTTTACACTGATACAACTCATCAGCATATAAAGACAAAACAGCAAACACAAAGCTATATCTAAGGACACTGGGCAGCTAAGGGAATCAGGAAAACCTTCAGGTAGGTGGTGGCACTTGGACAGTGCTTAGAAGGAAGCTAAAGAATCCAAGAGGTGCAGGGAAAGAGGAAGTGCATGCCAAGAATGGGGGGAAAGGTCCAAAGATGGGGGAGGGGTGGTTATGAACAAGAAATGGCAAGAAGGCCAATTTGATGTCAACGTACAATTCAGGAAAAGGAATAAGTTGTCCCACCCACCACTTCAGGGTTTAAAACTCTTTTGTAGCTAGCATTTTGAGAACATGGTGCCACCCCCATTCTTACCTATTGATTCCTTGAGTTCATCCATTATTGTCCATATCACTCATTTGACACTTAGGTAAAATATTTTTTAAACCTTAAAATTCTATATGAGGGGGAAATCATTATTACAACTGAAAAAACCCCTCTTGTATAGGTGTTTAAACTGTGGGCTCATTGAGAACAAAAACTTCTCCTCCCTCCAAACACACGATATATTGCACTTGCATATAATTGAAGCATTAAAATTCATTGGGTGGCTGGACAGATGGATGAACAACGACCAATAACATTTGAGATCATTCATCTTTAAAAAACAAAACCAAAAAATTATGTTTCTAAAGGGATCTATAAAGACATTAAGCCATACGTGTGTGGGTGATTACATGTATGTAGAGAAGCTAGAGAATTTAACTTAAGCCTTAAGTCTTCCTTAGAGATCCATCAGTTTGGGATACCTCTATCTAACATCTCCATCCCAGTCTATTCCTTCTCTCTTTGGTCCATTTAAAAGTAGATAGATAGATAGATAGATAGATAGATAGATAGATAGATAGATAGAGATAGATAGATAGATAGATAGATAGATAGATAGATAGATAGATAGATAGATAGATGTATATGTGTAGGTATATGTGTATATGTATATATATATATATATATATGTGCATATATATAGTTCTACTTCTCATTCTACTTCTGATTCAAGTTGAGCTGTTCTTGCCCTTGTTCTTCCCCCAACCTTTATTCTCAAAAGTGGCAGAGTTTATCTGATTTCCTTGTTCTATTCAAGATAAGATCCACTCCTAAACAGTTGTCCTGGCTGAGCATAAGCTCTACTCTGGTCCCCAGCTTCTCCTGAATGGACTGCTCTTTCTCCTTAACTGTATCCTGTCTCCTATATGGACATATTTTGATTTTTATACAAAGGCAGAGCAATTCATTTTACCGCATTGGCCATCCAATGACATCTCTTACCAACTACCCATTATCTCTGAATAATGAAATCTACTAATAAATTTGTACTTTACTAATTTCTTCCTCTGATGCCTCATTTTGGCACGAAGATGACCTTGGCTTTTTAAAGGCTAAGGCAATGGAGCACAAGCTCTGTCAGGTTCTTTATGCTTTAGCAAATGATCAATTTTTGTAAATGTATCCTAGGATGTTGAAGAATGTGTATATTCTTTAATATTTCCATTAAAAATAACCAAAGTTCTTTCCATTTTTTCCAACATTCTGTTTATATTTTCCGTATCTCTCTTTCTATAGATTTACCTACCTCTAAAAGAAGAATGTTAAACTCTCCTGCAACTATTGTTTTAATATTAATGTCTTTCTATCATTTGGTTAGCCTTCCCTCTAACAGCTTTGACACTATGTTCTTTGGTATATATACGTTAATGATGTCTAGCATATTCTACCAAGATTGAAAGTCTTTTAATTGTTTTTACATGTAATGGGGGGAAATTTTTCAATATATAAACAAATAAATATTTCTTTTAAAAGAAAGTCTTTCAATTTAGGACGGCCATTTGATTCTGTACCTATCATAATAATAGATAACATTTATGTAGCACTTAAAGGCTTGGTAAGCACTAAAAAACATTATCTTGTTTGAGTTCAAAATAACCCTGGGAAAGACATAATGTAAGTATTATAAGTGAGAAAACTGAGACTCAGAGAAGCTACACATCAAGTAAGTGTGGGAGATTTCACCTGAACCCAGGTCTCTCCTGACTCTAGGCCTAGTACTCTTTCCACCACATCACACTCCAGGACCAGCCTTGCTAAATGTATCGAGGCTCATCACCAGAAGGGTGACCACCAGATAGTGAATTTTAGCAACTCAAGAAGGCTTACAAAGGTGTGAAGGAGTCACAATCTATGGTAGCCAACAGAGTACTTATAATGGTAAAATCAGAGAGTGAGGAACTACGTGGATAAAATTACTGATGCTTGGAATATTTGAAGAAGAAAGATGCATAAAAACAATTATTAACATAGCTATATATACACACACAAACTATATCATAAACATACTGCAAAGGCATCCCAACCCCCACTGCAGTGGAGCGTCCCTACAGGTGAGAGTGTGAAATTTAGAACCAGGGGGGATATTAGGAGCATTTAAACAAACCTAATGTCTTTGTGCCTTATTTTCATCTTCTGTAAGATGGGCTAGTGACAGCATTACTTCCTTATAATTTGGATGTAGTGTTTGTTAAATTCCTGACCAAAGAACGTGAAATACTAAAAATGACAGCCATACAGGGTTGGATCCTAGAGAAAGGAGAAAACGCTCTCTTCTGGATGGTCAGAAAGAATCCATCAGGCTGTCCACCAGAGAGCATCTCGTTAAGATCTCTTTGAGGAAGGTCTGATGGCTTGGTAGAAAGAGTCTGGACCAGGAATTGGAGGATCTGAGTCCTCATCCTGGCCCCGCTCCCTACTAGCCCTGTGACGGTAACCTTGATCATCTCTCCACCTAACTGGGTCTCAATGTTTACAAATGTAGAATAAAGGTCACTGGATTAAATACATTGTAGATTTTCTCTAAGGTTTCTTTCAGCTCAAATATTCCATAATTTTGGGATAATCATGACTGCTTTAGAAACATTGGGATCATAGGCTCAATTTCATCTCCAGACCTTTAACAGACCGAATCTCTGAGTTGAAAAAGATCCTTAGAAACCTTTGAGTCCAGCTTCCCATGCCATATAGTAATTTCTGCTATACCAGACCTGAGAAGTGGTCATCCAATTTCTCTGACTCGAATATTCACTAGGACAGGGAACTCACTACTTCACAAAGCTGCTGAGTCTCTGTCAGTAGAAGAATAATGGTATGCCTGCTTTAATTTTAAAGGAATCCAAAGTACATCCGCTGCCCATCTGCCTGCACTTAGAAACCCATCAACTGCTTCACAGGTCCCTCCTTTAATGTGCTTAAGCCCTCCTAAAGATGATATATGTCACTTAAGGTATTCACAATATTTCTAACTTGAGTGTCATCTGCAGATATCAGCATTATAGGCACGGCCTTACTCCTGGACCTTTAGTGAAAAAAATGGAGAGACCACCCTTCCAATGATTGTGACATTCCTCCTTGACAAACCCCAGCCGTTCTTAATGACACCCTATCTGCCTACTTTATTACCCCCTTCTCTGTCCCCAAAGGAAGTTAGGTACCTTTAGCCAGCATCATAACCACACTTGGACAGTGCACCTACATGAGAAGGCCTGAGTCTTAGCTATACCCTCTTCTCCAATTGCTCATATCTGACCATATCCCCTAATATTTATGGGACTTTGTTAATAAAAGATTCCCACATGTGACCCTGAGTATGTGGCCAATTAGAGAATCAGTAGATTACTACTGATCTACTCTGTCATAGCATATGAAGAGTACTGGGGAGGTCACCCCATCTCCAACAAGATCTCTTTCACTGTTCTGTCGTGGTGCCTGAAATTATACCATTAACAAATCTATCGTCTTCTCCATCCTCCTTCTTTTTTAAAATGTAGAAACAGGGGAATGGCTGAACAAATTGGGAGATGTGAATGTTCCAGATTATTATGCCATAAGAAATGACAAACAGGAGGAATTCAGAGAAGCATGGGAAGACCCATGATATGATGTAAAATGAAGGAAGCAGAACCAAGAGAACAACATACACAATGACAAACATAATATCAGTAAACAGTCAACAAGCATTTTTTTGTCAATTACATATAAACAAAAATTTTTTACAAACACTCACTTTTTAAAATTTTGAGTTCCAGATTCTCTCCCTCCCTGCTTCACCTGATCATTTCTTGAGAAGGCAAGCAATCTCATTTAGGTCATATATGTGCAGTCATGTAAAACATTTCTATATTAGTCCAAAACAAACATTTTTGAAGAACTTACTACAGGCCAGGTACTGCTCTTTGGATGCAAAGAAAGAGGTAGGGGGGAATAGTCCTTGTCTTCAGGATACTTCTAGTCTGATATAGGTAATAAAAACATTGAGAAGTATTTGGAATTTGACAAATGTAACAAACAACCCAGCACGGGTAAGGAAACACGCTTTCCCTCTTTCAGTAATGGCGTGGGAACTGCAGGGGTAGAATATGGCACACATGATCAGAGATGGTGGTGGTGTCAGTTGACTTTGCTCGAATGCGTTCTTCTTTTGTCATATGGAAGGGTTTGATGGGAGTTTGTATTAAGGGGAAATACCTGTGGTGTGAAAACAAAAGGCAACAAGTAAACCTTTTTTTGTTTTAAAAGATGGAAAAGTACCTGTGAGGAATAATATTAATGGCTTTTACTTACCTCACTAATAACTTATTGTGGATTAGTTTATCATGTGTTTTCTTCCAGTTTATGACGAATAGAGAGCAGGGAGAGTTAAGAGGAATAAAAACAAAAAGAAAAGAAGATGGCAGTTTTGCCTAAAATGAAATATAACATTGCTCTGGAGCAGTCATCCCATAATGCCATTGTGGCTGGTAAGCCTACTGACTTGAAAATAAGCAGGACACAAATTACCGCCCTATGACCTTTTATAGCCAAGCCCCTTCACTTGCAGAAGGTACTGTACACATTTATTCCAATAAGTTTAAATCACTTACTCCTTTTCTGGCATAGGACATGTCATCTAGGGGTCTGGGTGTGGGAGAAATCTTAGAAATCATCGAATTCAAACCCTTCATTTGCAAAATGAGGAAACACATCTAGAGAAAGAAAGAAACTCATTTGGGGTCATAGAACTAGTAAATATCAGAGACAGTGGGGGAACCCCACTCTTCTGACTCCAGACCCAGTCCTTTCCCTTCCAAACCACAATGGCTTGCCCAGAATCACAAAGCAAATAAATGACAAAACTGAATTTCAGTCCTCCAATTCCAATGTCAGTGCTTTCCCTGCCACTGCACCCAGGCTGCTCCAAGATGAGCATATTAGATTCGTGGTGTGGTAGGTATAGAGACAAGCTAGGGAGTTTGCTTGTGGAAGATACTTCTCTGGATATTATTAAGAATAAGAAAGGCAGCTGACTTGCTTTGTGATCTTAGGTAGGTTTCTCTAGGCCTCAGTTTCCTACTTTGTAAAATGAAGGAAATGGACTAGAAAATCAAGAGGACTACTTCCCAACTCTGACTCTTTCTCCATTCTACAATCTGGAATACCTTAAGTAAATATGCATGAAATAAAGGGTCAGAATAAATGTCATCTAAGATCCATCTAGATTTAAAATTGTATGAATTTTTAGGTCTCCTCCTTCTGCCATAGTATTCATTGATCTCTATGCTTTTTAAAAATAAATTTGTATTGATATCTTTTGTTTTTACATTTCCCAATGTATCCCTCCCTCTTGTCTTCCCAGAGGTACCCCTTAAAATAAAGAATAATAAAGTTTTTTTTTAAGTTTGGCAAAACTACCAACACATATAAAAAGTCTGGCATTATAAAAAGTGTTCCACACCTATAGTCACCCACCCCCACCTCTACAAAGAAGACTGGGATGTGCCTTTTAATGTCTTGTCTTTAGGGTCAATTGATGATCCTGGATAATGCAGTAGATAGAGTGTAGAAATTGAAATCAAGAAGGTGTGAGTTTGAATCCTGCCTCAGACACTTATCACCCAAGTCATTTCACTTCTCTGTGCCTCAGTTTCCTCATCTATAAAATAGAGATAATAGCACCTACCTCACAGAGTTGTGAGGAGTCAAATACATATGTAAATGCTTTGCAAATCTTAAAGCACATGAGCTTTATAAATGCTAATTTTTTTTTAAATGAAGAAAACCCTGTATTTGGAGTTAGAGAATCCAGGTCCAAGTCTTTTCCAAGTCTGACTTCACTTCACTCTTTATTAAGATAATAGAGATCATCACACTATGATCTGTCTCTTCTTCCTTACTCCACATCTCAAAATCGCTTGCTATTAATTCTCCATTTTCTCTTTCTTTACTCCAGTTTCTGATGAAGTAGGGACCCTTCTCTTCCCAAACGATCAATTGTCAGATTTGATGGTCTTTTCTCAGTTCTCATCCTTGAAACCACTCTCTCATCTCTCATAGCAGATTCCCCCTGAAATCATACTTTCATTCTTTTTAACCTTCAATCTCTCCCCATCTACTATTTCCTTCCCTGCTGCCTTCAAACATGCCCAGGTCTCCCCCATTTAAAAAAAAAAAACAACAACAACTCTTCACTTGAACCTAGTATCTTCTTAAGCTGTCATCCTTTCACCTCTTTCCTTTCACTATAAACTTCTAGATAAAGCTGTCTATATTTGTTGTGGCCACTTTCTTTTCTTTCACTCTTAGCCCCTGGCAATCTGGCTTCTGACCTTATCACTTAACTGAAACCACTTTCTCCAAAGTTACCAATGATCTTTTAATTGTCAAATCCGATGGCCTTTTGTCAGTCCTCATCCTCTTGGCCCATTGCTGGATTTGATCACTCTCTCCCCCTAGACATCCTTTCTGCTCTGGGTTTTAATAGCCCTGCTTTCTCTTGGTTCTCTTCCTACCCCTCTGACTTCTTTAGTTTCCTTTGCAGGACCATTGTCCATCTCCTGACACCTAATTGTGAGAATACCCCAAGGATCTGTCCCAGTTCTTTTTCTATATGCTCTCCCTTGGTTATCTCATCAGATCCCAGGGGTTCACAGAGATAAATGATGATGCCTCCTAGATCTGTATATCCAATCCCACTCTCTCCTTTGTACCAGTCCTGCATCATCATCTAGCTATTAGATATTTCCCCCTGGATGTCCCGTAAGTATCTCAAACTCAACAGAACTCATTCTCTTTCTTTCCAAACCCACCCTTCTTCCGAACTTCCCTATTTCTGACCAGGGGCCCACCATCCTTTCTGTCACCCAGATTTACAACCTCAGAGTCATCCTCGATTCCTCATTCTTGCTCACTCCTGCCCATATCTAGTTCATTGCCAAGTTTTATTGATTGCACCTCCCCAGCATCTCTCACATCCATATCCTTGACTCTACTCACATGGCCACCTCCCTAGTTTGAGCGCTCATCACTTATCTGTACTTTTGCAATAGCTTCCTAATTGATCTCATTGCCTCATCTCTTTCCTCTTTAATCCATCCTCCACACAACTGCCAAATTGATTTTCCTAAAGCACAGACCACTCTCCTGTTCAGTAAGCTGTAGTGGCTCCCTATTGCTTCTAGGATCAGACACAAATTCCTCTGTTTGGCATTTACAGCCTGTTACAACATGGCTCCTGCTTACCTTTCCAGGCTTTTCACACACTCTATATGGCAGCCAAACTGACCTATTTGCTCTTTTATACACCAATCGATCTCCTTCCATTCTCCCTTTGCCTTGGCTATGTCCCATCCCTGGAACTGTATCTCCTCATCTTTCTCCCTCTTAGAATTCCTACCTTTTTATGAAGCTCAGATTAATTATGACCTCATTTCATGAGACTTTTCCTGATCTCCCAAGCTAAGTGCCCCCCCCAAAATCCCTTATATTTCCCTTATGTGAACTTTATATTGATTTCTATGTATGTCCCTCCCCCCCAGTAGAATGTAAGCTCCTTGAGGGTAGGAACTGTTTCATCTTTGTCCTCATATTGACAGTATCTAGCAAAGTGCCTGGCATGCAGTAGGTGCTTAATTAATATCTGCTTACTGCTTAGTTTATTAGTTGCGTGAACTTAGGCAATCACCTACCCTCTCTGGGACTCTGTGTCCTCATCTATAAATGGAGGTAATAATAACTCTTGCCTTCTTCCCAACAACCTTTGTAGATCTCAAGGTAATGTAGAAAGGTACATGGCTATTATGAGAAGGTAATCCCTTCCTACTACCCCAGTCATACCTCCTCTCCAGTCTTCTAATTCATGTCTCAGAGGAAATCTTCACAAACAATTCTTTGAATGCCTGCTGTCCATTAGCTGGCCCAAGGACCAGCACTCTAATCATCATGTTAATGAGCAGAAGTGCATTTACCCAGACTGGATGAAGCTTTACAAGACATTCATGCTTAATGGCTGAAGACTGCCAGGGGAGAAGGATGAGTAGACTTTGCAGACTTACAGATCAGAGAGGAAGACTAGACTAACACATAACAAAGAAAGGAATAGCATAGGTTTTTATGCCCAGAGGTAAGCAAACAACTCTAGGGTCACCCGCATAAAAAGTGGAATCTAAAACCATGACTGAGTTGAAAAATGAATGTTGTTGATCTGTTCTTTGTTCTAGGGCTTGGATGGGCTACCCAAATGGGAAGAGGGGGAGTAGGAAAGATGATTGGGGGGATAGTTGGAGAGGAAGAGGAAATGAAAGCTTCAGGCCATGGGGAGGTCTGGCTGAAATTCATAGAACTTATTGTCTGTAGCTCTCATTCCACAATAAATCATGCCTCGTGACATCTCTTGTATCATTCTCTTGTGTTATTATTTAAGTCATGTATCAACATTTAACATTTCACATATTTTTGTTCTGTCTCCCGAGAGAGACTGTAAACTCCTAGAGGGAAAGAAACATATCTTAGAACTCTAATTCCCATACATACCTAGCAAGGGCCATGCATACAGTAGGTACTTTTTTAAAAATCTGCTGACCGATTCATTACCGTCATCAAAAAGCATTTATCAAGCACTTGCGTAGTGAGATGCCATAGGAAGAGAATTATTCAGACTCAGCCCTGCCCTCTAAGAGCCTTCATAGGCCTCTGCCTCTACTTTTCCTATACCTCCTCCCTCCACACACTTTATTGTGGTTGACTCTTCCCTCAGTGCTTCCGCGTGGGTGAACACCCCAGGTGTGACCAACCGAGAGGCTCCTTGTCAGCTCCTGTCCTAGAAGAAGGTAGAACTGTGTAGCCTATATTGGCCTGGCTCTCAGGTTACATCCAAAGATTATCCCAGCACCTGGAGATTCAAGAACTCTCATTTTCCAACTGTTTGGAGGTGTTACAAAGAGACTTAGCAGGGCTGAGGCCTGGAATATATTTGATGACATTTTCTATTAGTGACTTGGCTGAACACATAGATGATATCCTTAAATTTGAAGGTGGCCCTAAGCTTGGAAGGATGCCTCACAGGATGGTAGCATCAAGGTCCAGAAAAGATCTTCACAGTCTGGGAGAAAAGAGTTAAATGTAACTAGGTTAATTGGATTAAATGTAAAGTCCTGAACTAAGGTTCAAAAAATCAACTACACAAATGGAAGGTTGATAAGACCAAGCTTCAACCATGAAAAATGTCCTAGAGGTTTCAGTGGAATAAGAATTGAATATAGGTCAACAATGTAACATATCAGCACCCTCCCCCCCAAAAAAGATAATGTAGCCTTTGAATTCAATATAAAGAAACACAATTTCTAGGGCAAAGGAGATATTAGAGTATTCAACTACCCCATGTGATTTAATACACCTGGAATGTTATATTCCATTCTGTGCACTCACTTTTAAGAGGGATATTGCTAAGCTGAGCCATATCCAAAGGAGGATGACCTGAGTGTAAACATGCCATGTGGGGGATGTGTTGTCTTGTCAACAGGAAGAAGAGTGAGGCGAAGGGGAGGAGAGTTGAGAACATGGTGACCTCGACTCTCTGAGGTCTTTCAAATGGAGAAGCTCTCTGTATTTCTGGGGAACAGAACTGAAGCTGGTGGGTAGGAGGTATAAGAAGACATATTTTTGGCATATCATAAAAGAGGACCTCCTAATTAGTAGAATGATTGAAAAGTGACATGGGTTCTTCTGAGTGCCCCATCAATCAAGGCACTCAAGCTATATCAAGGGTGATATAGAAGGGATGCCTGTAGAGAGCAGCATTAAATGACCACCAAGGCCACTTTCAACTTCAGACAGTCATTTTGTTGAGAATTTCTAAGGTCTCTTACCAAGCTCTAAACTCTATGATCCTGTCTCAAAAATAACAACAGTCAGCAGTCATAGGGTCTTATTTACACATTGTGTCAATATGCCATTGATGTGTATACACACATTATTGTTTATTAACATAAATAATTAGTATCAAGGATTTTGTTTTGTAAATAATAATAATAATAATAATAATAATAAGCTGAATCCCTGGAAACCCTGAAGAATAAAGTATTGCAAAGTAATACATTCACAATCTAGGATAAACGATACCAAAAAAGTCACAGTAAGAGACACACATACAAAAAACCAGTAGCCCAATTCTGATATTGTTATAAGGTATTTAGTGGAAAGAGCCAGAGGATTTGTTGTTTCTACCCAGTTCATTCCCAGGTTTCTATATCCAGACCTAGACTTCTCTCCTGAACGTCTAATCCCATATCACCATCTCCCTCTTGGACATCGGCACCTGGATGTCCCATAGGCCTCTTAACACAACACGTCCAAAACAGAATTTGTTATCTCCCCACACATACACACTTCAAACTTTTCTATTTCTGTTGAGGACACTACCGTTAGTCCAGTCATCCAGGTTGTCCTCCTCAGAGTCGTCTTCAACTCTTCATGCTCATTCATCTCTTCTCACAAAGCAATCAGCCACCAAAACTTATTGATTCCACCTTCCAATACATCACACATCCATACCTTCTCCCCACTTATCTGGCCACCCACGTAGCTCAGGTACCTCCTGCTAGGACTATTACAATGGCCTCCCAACTGGTCTCCCTGTATCTAGCCTTTCTTTCCTCCAACTCATCCTCCAGAAAATTGGCTAAATAATATTCCTGAAGCACAGGTCTAAGCATGTCACTCATCTGCTTAAGAAATTCCAACAACTCCCTATTGCCTCTAGCTTAAAATACAAATTCCTTAGCTTGGCAATTAAAACCCTTCACAATCTGGCTCCAGCTTGCCTTTCGAGGCTTGTTACACCTTTTTTTCCCTTTCATGTAGTCTATATTCTAGCCAAATGGCCTATTTGCTTTTCCTGAACTCAGCACTCCATTTCCCACTTTCATGCCTTTCTCTTCATAGGCTGTTCCCTCTGTCTGGAATGCACTCCCTCCCCACCATTACCTGTGTAGAATCATCAGCCTTCTTTAAGGCTCAACTCCTGAGCCATCTCCAGCAGCAAGCCTTTATTGATGAATCCCCTTGGTTGTAAGGGCTTGCTCCCTCGTCCTCAGATTATGATGCACATATTAACTATTCACGTGTTGTATCCTTCCTCACCTTCTCTCCTCACCAACTGTTTTTCATTTTCTCTTTATATTCCCAGTATCTAGCATAGTACCTTGCACGTGATAGGCAAATGCTTGTTGGATTGAATTGGATTGAATGACAGTCAAAAGACCTGGGTTCTAGTCCTGATTCTGCCACTAATTATCTTGGAAACTTTGGGTAATTTACTTCACCTCTCTTTAACAATAAGACCAGTACCTATCCTAATAGCTAATAATAATGGCTAGCATTTATGTAGTTCTTCTAGATTTGCCTAAGCACTTTATATAAGTCAACTCATTGCCCCTCACAACAACCTTTGAGGTAGGTACTATTATTATCTCTATTTTACAGACAAGGAAACTGAGTCACAGAGAAGTAACTTGCCTAAGGTCACACAGCTAGCAATTATCTGAGGCAAGATTCAAACTCAGGTCTTCCTGACCTGTGCTCTACTGCTCTTCCACCTACTCGCCCAAATTTTCTACCAAAGTCCTCGTTTGATGTCTCATTGTGGTATGTAGATGACCCAGGGCTCTTCAAGGTTATTTCAACAAAGTTTAAGTCCTGTAAGGCCCTGCCAGGCTGGAAAGACTTTAAGTATGGTCCTAATGGTAGCCTTTATATTCTAAAGATCAGCCTGACTAAATTTAGAGATCTTCCTCAGGTTGTCCATGGCGATGAATCCTTTGGCCACAGAACCTTCTGAAGAATGTCTACCAAGTAGAAGAGGTGTTGCAATCTGCAACCAATAGAAGAAATGCCCAGATCAATGAAACCATCAGTTCTGGAAATACTGAAATTTTACCCATTCCAGAATTATAGAGAAGATCAAATGAAATAATGGATTTGAAAACACTTTGGAAAGTTAAAAGTATAAATTAAAAACTAAAGGGGTGAGGAACAAGGATTATTGGAGGAAGGTAGCACCTTGGTAAGGACGTCAAGTCTAGGCTTAGGCATTTGGGCCTGGGAAAGTGAAATACAAAACAGCGCTTGGTCACATTCAGAGGCATACCAGAATTCTGGCCTCCTGCACAACATTTTGGAAAAAGTGAACAGCCTAAGTGAACCATCTTTATGTAAGGCTATGATAATTTCTCAAAGGTTCTATTTTACAGAATTATACAATCTTATAGTTAGAAGGGACCTTAGAACAAAGGACATCAGGATTGGAAGGAATCTTAAAGGTCATCCAGTCCAATGTGGTCAAACTTAAATAGAAATAGAGCCATTAAACCATAATAAGGATACTCACAGGTACAAGAAACGGAAGCAGAACAATACTGAACAAGGCTGACCTCTAAACCCTGCTGCCTCCTTTCATTGTTCCCAGGGTACAAAGTAGTTGTTAAAAACAGAACCTACCACCCTGGCTTAAGCCCTCACCACTCACCCAAAGGAGGCCTCGTCAATGGCCATACTGGCTTACTTACTGTCTTCCAGAAAGACCTTGCACTTTCCTGACTCCGTACCTTTGCCTGAAGACTTATTTGACATTACCCTCCCACATGCACTCTAAGTCCCAGCCAAACTGGCCTCATTAATTCTCTTCATACTTAGCATTCCACCTCCTACCTTTAGGCCTATATACTGGTTATCCCCAGGCCTGAATGCCATCCATCCTTGGAATCCTTAGCTTTACTCAAGGTTCACCTCAAGTGCTACCTCCTATTCAAAGTTCATCTTTACCCTGAAAACTGCCACTTTGTTAGCTAGCCTAGCACCCATACTCCAAATTATTTTGCATACATTCCACATTCACATATCTCAGTAGATCTTATTTTCCCCTAGTAGAACATAAGCTCCTTAAGAATAGGGACCATTTCCCTTTTTATTTTTGTATTCCTAGGGCCTACCTCAGTGTTTGTTAAATTGAATTGTTGGATTAAATTGGCCAACCTCCCCTCTTGGAATAATAACATCAATCATGAAAATGACAATAATGAAAAGTAGTCTGGAACAGTGGAAAGAGACCCAGCTTCGATCAAAAAGTCCCATGTTCAACACTTCTTGGCTATGTGACCCTGGGCAAGTCACTTAAACATCTCAGAACCCCAAATAACTTTGTAAGACTACAAGGCTTTTTTAAAATAGTATTTTATTTTTTCCAATTCCATGTAAAGACAATTTTTAACATTCGTTTTAAAATAATTTTTGAGTTCCAAATTTTCTCCCTCCCTAAAGCAGTAAGAAATTTGATATAGCTTATATATGTGCAATCATGTTAAACATATTTCCATATTAGTAAGACTATAAATTGTAGAACACTCATTTATCTGCACGGGTAGAAAGAGTGTCTTCACTAGGGAGTTCTCCACACCGATGAAATCACAGATCCAGATTTTAAAAGAGACAGACAGGCAGAATAACCACTCACATTTGTCTATTAGTGTAAGGTCTTCAGAATTACTCACTAAGGTATGCAGTGCAAATATTATTGTTCCTATTTAACAGATAAGGAAACTGAGGCTCAGGGCAATTAAGAGGCTACTTGGGGGTCACACAAGCCATAAGCATTAGAGATGAGATTGAAAGATAGCTCTCTGTTGACTACAAGCCTGGCATTCTTTGGTACTACATCATGCTGCTTTTGTAACGCTCTCATCCACCTGCCTACACCCTCCCTCCCTCTCTATGTCAAGGCCCAAACCACACAGCCACCAGAGCCCAGCTTATGGCTCTTCTTCACCATAAAGTCTTCCATGATCAGCCCTAACTACAATGATTTCCCCCTCCTTAAAACAGAGTTCTGATTGTCTCTATCCCTCATTTGGCTACTTGCTACTTTGCAATATCCCTTTCATTTATTACTTTTCAGATCTTGTATTTTTTCCATAGCTCTTTGCCTGGATGTATCTTGTCTCCTCCACTAGACTCTAAGTGTCTTAAAGGCAAGAGAATGTCATTCATCTTTGCGTTATCCCCTACTTCCCAATCCCTCCCCCCCCCCAGTGCCTACCTAGCATGGTGCACCATATGGGTTTTCTGTAAGTATTTACTGCCTTGATTTCTTACTTCAGAAGGGAACTCTTCCAGCTACTGTTTTTGGTCATTAGAGTTAAGAGCAAATAGATGTTATCCCTAACCTCATGAGGTAGGAGCATAACCCTTCAAAATGTAGGTGGTGTTTGCTTAAGTTAAAAAGTCGACCAGCCTGATCCCAATGCCTGAGGGACTTACACAATACAGGCCTACCTTGTTCTATTGCGCTTTGCTTTATTGCACTTTGCAGACATTGCATTTTTTACAAATTGAAGGTTTGTAAGAATTCTGTGTCAAGCAAGTTTATCGGTGCCATTTTTTCAACAGCATGTGCTCACATTGTGTTTTTGTTTACATTTTGTGAACTTCCCAATATTTCAAACTTTATCATTTCATCATATCTATTGTGATGGACTGTGATCAATGATCTTTGATGTTGCTATTGTCATTGTTTTGGGGCACCATGAACCATGCCCATAAGATGGCCAACTTAATCAGTAAGCGTTGTGTGTGTTCTGACTGCTCCACCAACCAGCCTTTTCCCACCTCTCTCCTTTTTCTTGGGTCTACACATAATAATATTGAAATCAGGCCAATTAATAACCCTGTACTAGCCTCTAAGTGTTCAAATGAAAGGAAGAGTTAATTGATGTGGCAAACTTCATCACTGCCTTATGTTAAGAAATTTCTACAACCACCCCAACCTTCAGCAGCCACCAACAAGACCCTCCACCAGCAAAGAGATTACAACTCCCTGAAGGCTCAGATGATGGCTAGCATTTTTTAGCAATAAAGTACTTTTTAATTAAGGTATATACATTGTTGTTTAGACATAATACTATTGCACAATTAATAGACTTTAGTATAGTATAAACATAACTTTTCTATGAATAGGAAAACCAAAAAATGTGTGACTTGCTTTATTGCAGTAGTCAGGAAGTGAACTTGCAGCATCTCCAAGGTATGCCTATACTAATATCTGACACCTAGATAGCATTTTGCATAGCTTATCTCACTTGAGGCTTATAACAGACTTCACATAGGTACTGCAGGTGTTCTTATCTTCATTTTTACAGAAGATAAAGATAAAGCTCAGTGAGGGTAAATGACTTGTCTTTGGTTACACCTTAGCAGAGGTAGGGTTTGAACACAGGTCTGTCCTGATGCCAAGTCCAACATTCTATCTATTATGCCTGCCCAGCTTACTGTAGAATATAAGCTTCTGGAGGGAGGAGACTTTCATTTTTGTCTTAGCATCTCCAGTACCAAACACAGTGCTTTGCACATAGTAGGCTCTTAATAAATACTTATTGAACTGAATTGGCACAAACTGAGAGTAGAGTCTTCTGAGGGCAGAAGCTTTTTTTTAGGGACTAGGAAGATATGAGGAACTACCCTAAACCAAGGAGCATGGAAGGAGGTGCAGGAACGGGAAAGACCAAGTGAGGTATGGAAGGGAGCTAAGGATGGCTGGGACCAAGAGAGAGGGAAAAAAGGGAGGCTCTGCAGTTTCCCAGGCACCTCTATGACCTTTGCCAAGCCGCTCTCCTTCTCTGTAGAGGCGGAAGCTTCCCTGTTTGTAAGATTAGGGTGTTGGGCTAGATCAGGGCTTTTAAACCTTTTCTGTGCCATGGATCCCTCTGGCATCTGGTAAGGCTTATGGACCCCTTCTCAGAATCATATTTGCCTACAAATAGCACTAAATTTCAGTCAGAGGTTGGTGAAAACAACATTTTTCCCCTTCCAATTTCATCAACTCCCTGAAATCTATCTGCGGATACCAGGTTAAGAATGTCTGGACTAGACAATCCCTAAAGTTCCTCCCAGACCTAAGGTTTTATTGAGTTTTGCGAATTAGAAAAATATCCAAAGAGCCAGTCTAACCATCACAGTTCATCAGTCTACTGAGAATCTTCTTCAGGCCCCAACCCTCAGAGCTGATGGATAGAATCAAAGAACATTAGAACTGAAAAGATCCATAGAGGTCATGCATAAGAGCTAATGGTGTGCCATTGGCACATGGAAAGAGTATTCCTTTGTCACTCATTACCCAAGAGTCCAGAGTTTGCAAGGGCCTGGACACTGGATCCAGGGAAAGTATCTGGCCTCCCCAGGATGTGGCCTCACCACTAACTGAAAGAAGGCCACCAAGTCCTCACCCTCTGCAGAAGCAGTTTGGGTAGAAGAAGCAGGGGCGGGGGGCAGGAAGATGATGCAAAAACCGAGGAGTTAGGGAAACTCATCATCACGTGAGGACAGACTGAGTAGATGCAGGGAGAAGTAACAAGTACTGGAAAGGGTTTTGAAAGGAAAATTCTAGAAAAGGGAAAGAAATAGAAAACCCACCTGCTTATTGATCTGGCAATATGAAAGGGGTTTTTCTGCTGGCTCTCAAGCCAGAGACGAATCTATTGGATAAAATCACGCTCTCCTGCTGCCCAGGCTTCAGCCTCTCCAGGCTGCTGTTAATTAGAGCAGCATTAGCAGGAAGGCAGCTGGGCAGCGGGGGAGGAGATGCCGCACTAGGCTCTCTGTAGCTGATAGACACCCGGTCCATTAGGGGTGTGCTGTTCCTGAAAGCTGGTGGTCAGTTTTTCCTAGCAGCTGGAGCTTTGCCTGGGTCTCTCCTCTGCTCCCTCCTCTGCACGCACAGGCACGCTAGCTTGCGTGCTCACACGTGCACACATACACACACACACACACACACACACACACACACACACAGAGCTGTCAAATAAGCTGAAACAACCCTGAAAGGAGGCAAGAAGTGAAAGTGAGCAACCTCTAGTGAAAGGAAGAGACATGCACAGACAGCTCTAATATTTATGTGGTTGCTACAGAACTAGGCATGGCTCTCTCCACCCCCTGCTCTCTCCTCCCACTCAGCTCACTAGCCAGGGAGCTGGGTATTTCCTCTTTCTGTGGCAGTTTTTGAGCATCCCTAGGAAGGTCAGGAAGATCCCCCTTCCCTGGCTTGGGAGATAAAGCTCTGCTTTGGACGTCAGCTCTGAGTCTAAATGGGAGAGGAAGGACCATGAGCTTCGGGTACCACAGGCTATCCCAGCTACAGACTGAGGCATCAGGCCTGCTGGGTCCCTGGAGCCGAAGCACTTTACCCAGATCCAGTCATAGAGGAAATGCTCCACAAATATCCATTAGTCAAACTAAGCCAAAGGAGCCCCCAACCCTATGTGAAGTTGTGCCTATGAGTCTGGAATTTCAATCCCGCCGCCCCAGCCCCCCATGCTCTGTAGTCAAGGGCTGACCAGTTATGTGTCTTCTCACTAACCAGCTCCATATGCCCAGCATAACCCAAGGGTTATCTGAAAAGGAGCGTTTTCTGCCCTGTTACATTAATAATATCTCTTAAAAGCAGACTCAACCAAAGGAGGTCAACAGCACGAACAAGGGAAGCTTCCAAATCCCCTCACCAAACAAGCAAGCTCAATATGCTGACTACAATTGTTCTTCTAGGGAATATTCCACTCATCCACCCACCCCACCCCTAGCCTGCCCGTTATCCTTCCCTTGCAGGAAGGGAATTGAGGCATGGAGCCTCCTAATGAAGACAGACGCTGGGATCATGCGGTTATTTTTTTCTTCTCAGAACTTAGCACTATGCCTGACACCTAATAAGCCCTTAATAAATGTTTGTTGGTTAATTGAAAGCCTATGGGAATTGGAGTTCAGAAGACTTGGGTTCAAATACTGCCTCTGAGGTTTAACAGCTGTGTGCCAATGGAAAAGTAATTTCCTTCTCCCTAAACCAGTTTTCTCATCTGTAAAATGGATCTGAGGGTCAACTAAAATAACATGAGACCAAATAAATTCTAGTTATCAATATTAATATTAAAACTAATATCTCGCAGGACTGTTAGGAAGCTCCAGTGAGATACTGTACCTAAAGCAGGGTCTCAGACTTTTTGTGTGTGTTACAGACCCCTCTGGCAGTCTAGTAAAGCCTATGGCTCTCTTCTCAGAATAATGTTAATTGCATAAAATAATATATATATAAGATTACAAAGGAAACCAATTACATTGAAACATAATTATCAAAATATTCATGGACCCCAGGTTAAGAACCCTTGGAAGCATTTCAAAATCTTTAAAGCCCTCAACTATCACTATTGACAACTGTAAATGTTTCACAAGGTAGAACTAAAGAGTTAGAGATCTGTAGGACCGTGTCAGCCTTATGTTTCACATGACAAACAGCACTCCCACCCCATTTCCCATCCTAGGTCTTTTCCTTAAAGAACCAGATTTTCAAGCCACACCCCATCTGCTGTTCCAGTTACTGAATTGTGTGAATTGTTTTTACCCCTGGGGGTTAGAGCAAAACAAAATGAAAAGAAAGGAGTCTTATAAAGGGGTCAACTCCTCAGTCCAGAAGAACAACTTTGGGAGGATTTTCAAGGAATAGCTCAGCTAAAATAAGCAGAAGGAAAAGGAAGAGAAGAGAGGAAAGGAGGAAAAAAGAGGAAGGAGGAGAAGAAAGAAGAGAAGGAGGAAGAGGAGAAGAAGAATAAGATGATGATGATGATGATGATGATGATGATGATGATGATGATGATTTGATAAATGTTAGTCAAGCGGGACACTAATTGTTTAACAAAAGAAAGGCAGTAACAATAATAATATTCACCTCATCTCTGGATTCTCCCTTTCACTAAAGATCTCAGTTCATTTAGCTGGTGCAAACTAAATATCGGCAATACCCTAATGTGATTGAAGACAGTGCAAGCATTAATATCCCTATATGGCTTTCCAGCAAAGTCACAGAGAAGGGTAAGCAGCTAGCCCAGCATTTTAGAGTTGGGGAAAATAGCTTAGAGCTCCTAGCTATGAATTTAGTGCTTTATCTAATTATAGGCTATGTTGTCCTTCCTTTCCTTCTTTTTTTCCTTCTTTCCTTCTTTTCCTTCCTTCTTTTCCTTCTTTTTTTCTTTCCCTTCCTTTCCCTCTTTTTCCTTCCTTCCTTCTTTCCTTCTTTTCTTTCCTTCCTTCCTTTCCTTTTTTCCTTCCTTCTTTCCTTCCTTCCTTCCATTACACAAAAGTGGTAGATCAGGGAGTAGAATCTGTGCCTCTTAACCCCCAAGGTTAACCCCCAACTCTTGTCACCACATAATTAAACATAATACAAAGACTGAAGATTCCTCAGTTGCCTCTATGGTCCCTTCCAGCTTTATATCTGTGATCTTATGAGCCTATGGTTTCTTCTTCTCCCTGGACCCCTTGCCTCCCCAGTATACCTGTTGGTTTTAATACTCAATGTTTCCCAGGTTTCTGTTTTGGTTGCCGCCCACAATTAGAGCCATCTTTGGGGCTACATTGGTACCTATAAACACAACCAAGATAAACCCTGGAGCGCAGCAGTCACTGTTTTCTCAAACCTCCAAGGTGACCCCCAGGCAGCAACATTCTGAGCATGAAGGGGTGGGTGGGAGTTTTTGCAGTCTCAGATGCCCCCTCATTGGCTTTAATTCTCTAGTTCAAATGACCTCTTAGACTCCTGAGCACGAGCAGCTGCATTTACCAAGATTTGCCTTCCTTCCACCCAGAGAAGCTCTCGGCAGAATGCATCCAGGCTCCCTTAGCTTCCCTGGATTCTGCTAAGAATCTGAGGGGCCCATTGAAACTGCCTTCTTATCTTTCTGGCTGGAATTTCAGGTTTGAAGCAAAATCTGGAACAGAGTCCATTTGGGGGGAGGGAGGTTGGAATTTGTTTACCTCCATTACCTGAAAGAAGAAAGAGACAAAGAACAAACCAGGGCCCACGCCTCCTCCCTGCCCCCTACCACTCAGTCTTCATTCCTCTCATGAATCAATGGTTAAGGGAATTTCATCTCAGGAATACCATCCCTTGAAATTGGCACAGCTGTGGGGGTACTCTCCTAGGCCACCAAGCTTCATTTGAACCATTCAATTTCAACAAACATTTATCGAGCAATTTCCATTTGCAAACACTATGAAGGATATAAAGATAAATATGATGTGGTTGCTGCCCTCAAGAAGTTTGCAGTCTAGCAAGGGAGATAAGACATGTATAACACTCGAATACAAAGTCTGATGTGAAAGTGTAATGACAAGTACAAAGCTCATTGGGAGAATTGATGAGGGAACATTCATTCTAAGAGAGGTCATGGTGGATATAGGGGTGGAGAAGGACATCAGGCAGGGTCTCATGGAAGGAGTGGCCTTTGCACTGGGCCTTGAAGGATGGGTTAGGAAGGAAGAAGATGGAGCTTGAAAAAGATGCTGCATGAAAAAGCAGAGAGACAGAAACCTTGGGTTGGTGGGGGGTGAGGATGGGGGAATGCTAGCTAGTACACACATACCCTTAATTGCCCACCCACCTATACACAACATTGAATAAACCCAATCAGACTGAGAGCCTTATGGTAAACTGCAGGATGTCATCCCAACAATTCTCCAACACCAGGCTCTGTCCCTAAGAAGTATTTCCCACATTTCATATGTCATAAACTGAGATGCTTACACAGAAAAAAAAATTATGCCAGTGGACTTATAGGTCAAGTTCAATGCACATCCAAATCTGGAGCACAAGACCACTTCCAGACCCAGCTGCAGAGCCAGCTAGCCTGGCATTCACACCCCTTAATGGTCATCCCTAGGTTGCCCCTGCAGATCCCCCAAGTCCCATCTCATCCCTAGGACTCTGTGAAAACTCCACTGGACACAGGTATTTGAAGCAGCCTTGTTCTTGGAAGGATGGGGGTAATTACATGCACTGAGAGTGCCTGATTCCAACCCTCCCTGACCCCAGGCTTCAGAGCTCTACTGATCGATCCTGAAGATGCTCTTTCATTTTCCTCAGGCATTTTGCTGACGGATGGAAAAATCAATGCCCCGCAGAAGAGAGAGCTGGAGAGGGAGAAGGTGGAGACCAAGAGAGTGGGGGGAGGGGGGTGGATGGCAGCATGGAGGATGAAGAGAAGAGAAAAGGAGAGGAAAGACCTAGAGAATGAGGGTGTCTGCTCTTGCAATAGGCTCTCTTTGCATAATGCCAGCCTGAGGAGAGAGCAAAATGTCTGGAGCTAGAGTCCTAAGTCTTTCAGTACACAAGAAGACTTAAGAGAAGGGTTCAAGCCTCCACACCCCACCATGGGCTGGGGGTTGTTTCCAGGGGTGGAGTCATTAAGGCAGAGATTTGTAGAGATAGAAGGGATTTAAGAAATCACCTAGTACAGCTATCTCATTTTACAAAAAAGGAAACTGAGGGTGGAGAAGGACTCAGCTGTCAGCTGCAGGATGGATTAGAAAAGTGCCAGACTCTATCCTGCTTTCTCCAGTGTCTGGCCTCATCCCCAGGGGACCTCTCATCCTTAGGGCCATCTGTCTCTGGGATCTCCTCTTGTCTACCAGTAATCCATGGAGTCAAATTTACTCTCTCTCTCTCTCTCTCTCTCTCTCTCTCTCTCTCTCTCTCTCTCCTCTCTCTCTCTCTCTTCTCTTCCTCTCCCTTCCCCCTCTCTCCTTCTCTCTGTCTCTTTCTGTATCCCTCTGGGTCTCTTTTTCTCCATCTCTATTTCTCTGTCTGTCTCTCTCTGTGTTTCTCTCTTTCTCTCTCCATCTCTCTCTCTCTATCTCTTTTTCTCTCTGTTTCCTTCTCTCTCAGACTCTCTTTCTGCTTCTCTGTCTCTGTGTGTGTCCCCCCAAAACCCTGTCTAACACTCTCTGTATCCTTCTCTATCTCTTTCTCCCTTCCTTCCACATGGTATAGTGAATAGGATCCTGAACTTGAATCCTGCCTCAGATCCTTACTAGCTGTGTGGCCCTAAACCGAGTCATTTAATCTCTCTGGGCCTTAGTTTTCTCATCTGTAAAATGAGAGGGTTGGACTCAATGACTTCTGAGGTCCCTCCCAACTCTAAATCTATGACCCTATGATCCATTCCACAAATATTTATTGAGTGTCTCCAAGGCATATGGAGCCCTAGACTCTATGATGCAGAGGATTAAAGAAAGCATAAGGAAAAGTTCCTGCCCTCCAGCAGCTTACAATATAGTTAAGACAAGATGAGTATACAAAGAGCAATAATGCCAGGCAATAAATGATCTTTCGCATACCAGGAGCACGGTCTACTTCCTCTATGAGTTCAGATAAGAGATCAGTCACTGAGTCTATGGTTAAAGAACCTGGCTTCAATCCCTAGTTCTACTACTTGTGAGACCCCAGACTAGTCCATTACCTCTTACAGTCTCAACATCTTCATCAGATTAAACAAAATGAACTTTAATGTCCCTTTCGGATCTAAATCCTGTGACCTGTGATGTCCAGAAAGGAGGATCAGAAGAGGCTTTATGGAGAAGGTGGTATTTGGGCTTGGTAGTAGTGGGAGCGGTGGTTTCTGTTGTTTCATTTTGTTTTTAGACTGAATCTCCATATCTTGCCCAAGCTGAGAGTGAGTAGCTCACATCCCATCTCAATGCTGATTAGCACAGAGGCTTTAAACAGAATTAATACAGAAGCTAAAAACAGCTTCTCAGTTCTTCTAACCTGGAACACTTCTCTCACACCCCTCCTCAGGCAGCCTGGTGGCCTTTCAGTCTCTGGGTGTTAATTGTATTAGTGTGGTGTGGACATCCTATTGGCTTTTGCTCTGATACATCTTGGAGCCCCCAGACTAGAAGGAACAATCAACCTCAGCTTCCCCCCAACAACAGAGATTACAGGCACCCCCCATCAGGCTTTGAGGGGGTTGGTTTCTTTGCTTGTACTGGACCTTAAGGGACGCAGAAGATTTGATAGGTCAAGATTTGAGGAAGGACAGGTTGAAATACTCTAATCTGGGTGAATGGTTATGAACGAAGGCAGAGAGGAGGGAAAGAATGATGTGTACTGGGGGGCAGGGA
The DNA here is from genome assembly GCF_003287225.1 of Phascolarctos cinereus. Taxonomy (NCBI): domain Eukaryota; kingdom Metazoa; phylum Chordata; class Mammalia; order Diprotodontia; family Phascolarctidae; genus Phascolarctos; species Phascolarctos cinereus. The sequence continues at coordinate 267,179,398 of NW_027555625.1, forward strand.
GACAGTGAGTTGATAGAGTGGTCAGAGTAAAAGGTTGGCATATGGGAGCAATGGAAGATAAGGTTATAGCAGTGAGCGTTACCTCCAAATTGTGGAGGTAACTGAGTGACAGCCACATTCTGAAACGCGCATCAGCTATTACTAAAGACAATGGAACCCACAAACTCTGCAGCTAAGCAACAGAAACTGCTTTCCTAGGCCCACACCACTATGTAACACACCAGAATCCTAATGCATCGCTCTGCTTGTGGTGCCAGGCCCTGACAATTTTCACTCCTTCCCAAGCCCCTTTACCTGCATCCCACCTTTTTCCTGCTTCAAGGCTCTGTATCTGACCTTTTGGTCTCTCTCCATGGTTTTCACAGCTGCTGTGGGACAGGGATAATTCTTGAAGAATTAATTGTGTATTTGTTTGTATAAAGATACATGTGTCATCACCAGGGGGTCTAGGTCTTTTGGGATCAAAGTTGAGACACTGGGGCCCAGAATTGCCCCAAGATCATAAAGCTAGGAAGTAGCAGAATGGGGATTTGAACCCAGGTCCTCTGACTCTATCAGCCCTCTTTTTTACTTTGTCTTGACTTCCTTCCCCAACTTACTTAACATCTCTCAGCATTAAGGTATCTAGGTCAGAAAGCAAAGATTTTACAAGTGCTGAAGGAGACACTCTTGCTGACCTGTATCTTCATATCTTCGAGTGCTTTATTTTCTTTTAAAGAAAATGGAATTTGGCCCACTCAGGAGAAAGACCAACCAGTGCTCTCTCTGTCTGTCTCTGTCTGTCTGTCTGTCTCTCTCCTCTTCTCTCTCCCCTCTCTTAGCTTTCTTCATTTTCCTCCCTCTTTCCCTCTCCTTTCTTCTCTCCCTCCCTCCATGTCTCCTTGCCCTCTCCCTTTGTCCCTTTTCCCTTCCTCTTTGTTTTTCCCTTCCTCTGCCTTTCCTTTCACTCTTTCTTTTCCTCTTTCCCTTTCCCCCTGTCTCTTTCCCAGCCCTCTCATCTTTCCTTCTCCCACTTCTCTCTTCCCTTCATCTCCCCCTCTTTCTCTCATTCACCCTAACCTTTTCCCTCTCCCTCTCCTTTACCCATTTTCCTTTCCCTTACTCTTGCCCTCTCCATCACTTTTTCTTCCAGTAGACATGTTCATGGTGAGGTCTGCTGGACTTGAACCAAAAACCATTTGCTTTGGAGGCAAAGTTTAGTCAGGCATGTTTGGGTTTTCCCATCCCCGTTTGCCCAATCCTATTAATAATTAACAGTACAGTAATGAGCGTTGCTTTTAATAGAATCTGCTGTCATTGCTGTATTATGCTGCCCGCCAAGGATTTCCCCCAAAAGGATTCACATTACACATCACTGCATCTGCTATGATGGGGACATCTAGTTAGAAGGTTCACTGTCTCTGTCATACAACACCCTTCTCTCCTCCAGTCCCGAGCCCCACTGAGTTCTACCCTGCAAACCCTTCTTGCAGACTCACTCTCTTCCCACTAACCCATCATGGCTACCCCAGCCTCTGGCCCCTGCTTCCTCTGCATTGATCTAGTCCCATTCTCCCAAGGAGAAGCCTATGATAGCTCCTCTGGTCTTGCATATGTCACCAACAATATAACAGCTTGAATTTGTATAGGACTTCAAGGTTAACAAACCACTTTCCTCATAGTAACCCTATGATCAAGGTAGTGCAAGTATATTAGGCCAACTCAAAAGCATTTCTTAAGCACCAGCTACGTACTAGACATGGAGGCTGGAAAGACAAAATAAAGTACAGCCCTTGCCTTACATTTTACTGATGGGATATAAGTAAACAGATAAGATTGTCCTGTGATCATTGAGAAGGAAAAGATCACTAATAACCAGGGTACTCAGAAAGGGCTTCTCAGAAGATGTATGTGAGCTAAGCATTGAAAGATATGAATGATTTTAAGAAGTGGCAGTGAAAACCAAGTACATTGCAGGCATAGAAGTTGTCTGTGCAAACACCCAGAGGAGCATGTTGAAATACTTTAAGTTCAAGGAGCAGCAAGTCGACATATTTGGCTGAAATGTAGACTGCATGAATGAATCAAGCATTTTTTAAATTAAATTTTTTTCAGCTAACAAAAATCCACTTTCTCTATTTTCCCTCCCTCCCACATCTCCCCTCTCATTCCCACCCCCCTTCCCTACTGAAGAGAAAAAGAAATGCCTTGTAGTAAGTATGCAGAGTCAAGGAAAACAAATCCCCACGTTGGCCATGCCCCAAAACTACATGTTTCATTCTGTACCCTGAGTTCACGGCCTCTTAGTCAGGAAGTGGGTAGTAGGTTTCATCATCAGGTTTCTAGAGTCTCGTTGGTCATCATGTTTATCAGAGTCTTTGAGTCTTTCAAAGTTGTCTGTCTTTACACATTTCAACAAGTATTTCTTAAGTATTACAATGGAAGAGTCTGGGCAGTAGGAGTGAAGACAAAGACAAAAGTGAAATGCTCTCTGCCCTCAAAGGTTTGCATTGTATTGGGAAAAACATCACATCTGCAAGTGAGTATATCCCAACAAAATGCAAAATAAACCCAAGATCATTTGGGGAGGGGGAGGCAGATAGAGTTGGGAGTTTCAAGAAAAACTTCATAAAGAAGATGGTGCTTGAGTTGAGCTTAGAAGAAAATGGGCAATTCTAAGAGGTGGTGCTGAGGAGGCAGAGCATTACAGGCAGGAGCACTGATATTACAAGCCTCCCGCATGTGAGGAACTGCCAATCTGGTTACGTGAATATATACGGCACAATGAATATACCAGATGTTATGATTCAGATGAAGAAGATAAAGCAATTCAGGGAAGGCCTAGCCTTCCTAGAAAGATTGAGCCTGTCTGTCCTTGCCCCCAGTCTCTGTCTGTTACAGTCTTTTGTTTCTTGTAAGATCCATCTCAGATGCTGCCTCTTCCAGGAAGCCATCCCTGATCTCCCCCATGTGATTGTGATCACCCCCTCCTCATATTTCCCAATGGACTTTGTACTTTGTCCAGACTATACTTTGCCCTTAGAGCATTCTCCTATGTAACAGGAGACATGTACCCTTGATCATTTCCCTGAATAGGCTGCAAACTCCTAAGAGCAGGGCCAGGGTCATCTCCATCTTTGTATCCTTGGTGCCCAGAAGAGTCATTTGCACATAATAGATACCTAACACATGTTTCCTGAGCTGAAATAACAGGAGGAAGGATTATAGTGGGCTCTAGTTAATCAGAGAAGGCTTCATGGAAGAAGTTATAGGTACTGAGCTAGTCCTAAAAGAATGGTAAAGAGTTGGATCAGCAAAAAGTAGAGGGCAGGACATTCTATGAGAGTTGAATAACAGCAAAGAAGGCAGGAGTAGAGGCAGGGATAGAGCATGGAGTTCAATGTGGAGGACAGAGAAGATACCAGCCTAGCTGGACAGTGTATATTGGGGAACAATAGGAAATACAATTGGATAGGTTGAATGGAATGAAATTCTAGGAGGCCTTGAAAGCCAGACAAAGTTTAGGCTTGATGCAGTAGTCAATGGGAATCATTGCAGGTCTTTGAGCAGGAGAGAAATGACTAAAGCTATGTTTTAAGGAAATAAATCTGGCAGCATATGCAGAATAGATTGGAAAAAAGAAGAGGTAGGCAGATTTGTTATGATTCTACGAGCAGTAGTTTAGGATAGGGCTTCTTAAACTTTTTCTACTCAGGACCATTTTTGCGTTTCCACAGTTCACTGCTGTTGTGTGGCCTGAGAGCATGCACAGTGCAAAGCGTCCACGCTTTGTGTTCAGAACCAAGGCTGCAGTGAAGTTGAGTGATGCAACATGGGCAAACAGTGGCAGAAACACCTCGGATTCATTACATGTTTGATTTTTAATTAATGTTTGGTTGTTGTATGTTCAGAAACCTTTTACTGTTGCCAAATTATTTGCAACTCCATATGGGTTTGGGACCCATAGTTTAAAAAGCACTGGTTTAGGAGAGGAGTAACATTCATGAATTAAGAAAACATATTTCAAGTATATACTATGTGCGATGCATTGTGCTAAGTACTGTGGGAAAGGCAAAGATAAATAAGACAAACCCTGTCTGCCAGAAGCTTACAATTCAAGTAGGGGCCATAAGACCCAATTCAAATTGTAATGCTAAGGGCTGGGACTAATGAGGTAATAAAGGGGATGGAGCGTACAGTACTCTATGCTCAATGACTTACTATTGAGGAAGGGCACCAGACCTAACAAGAAGGCTATGTAGGTCCCAGAGACCATGGCCTGAGAAGTGTCCCTACGTCAGGGGCAGCCGTGATGGCAGAGAGCTAACATCTCATGAGATGGTCTTCTAGTTTGAGGGCATCTGAGAATGCCTGACTCTTGTGATGAAAGCCTGCCGTGATCTGGCTCCATCTTCTCCTTCTGGCTTTATCTCCTATTATTCTCCTTCCCACAGTCTGCATTATAGCCAGTTGGCCTACTTCCATGCATGCCACTGTTGTCCTGCCCTTTCTCATCTTCATGTCTTGGCTTATGCTGATGTTTGGAGTAGCCTCCCTCTGCCCCCGCTCCCACCTTCATCTCCATCTGTTCAAATTCCTCCCTTTCTTTAAGGCCCAACATAGCTGTTACCTCCTTGGAGCAGCCGTAGGGTTCAATGGAAAGAGTGCTTGCTTTGGAGTCAGTATATTTGAGTTGGAATCTTGCTCTGTCACTTACTGTGTGACCCTAGGCAAGTCCCTTAACTTCTCTAAGCTTCAGTTTCCTCTACAAAAATGAGGGGGTTGAACTATACGGCTTTTCAGGGCCCTTCCAGCTCTAAATCTATTTCCTGGTCCTCTGTGAAGCCATCCCTGATCACCACCATTCCAGAGGTGAAAATATCTCTCTCTGTCCTCAGATGTCTCATGGCACTTTGCCTGATTCTTCTTTGCCTATACTGTATTTGACCTTGCATCACACTAGTGTCCCTGTTTTCCCTTCCCTGTCCTTAGGTGCAGGTAGGTGCCACAGTGGGTAGAGCACCTGGCCTAGAGTCAAGAAGACCTGAGTTCAAATATGGCTTCAGATACTTCCTAGCTGTATGAACCTGGGTAAGTCACTTAACCTTGTCTGCCTCAGTTTCCTCATCTGTAAAATGAGCTGAAGAAGGAAACAGCAAACTACTCTAGTATCTTTACCAAGAAAAACCCAAAGGGGGGCACTAAGAGTTGGATATGACTGAAACCACTGAAAAACAACCACCTTTATCCTCATTAGATTGTAAGCTCCTTGAGGTCAAGGACTGTGTCATTTTTCATTTTCTATCCCCAACACCCAGAGCAGCATTTTACATATATATATTTGCCAAATTGACTTCAACTGCCACAGCACCTTAGAACAGACTGACATCCCAGGAGTGCAAATCTGCTGATAGGTGACTCCTCATTCTGATTATAATAACTAGCATTTACATAGTGCTTTAAGGCTTGCAAAGCATTTTATCTTTTTTTTTCACATTTTAATTAATTTATTTTTTACATTCTTTTCTTTTTAAATTTTGAGTTCCAAATTCTCTCCCTCCCTCCCACCCCTCCACACACACTGAGAAGGCAAGCAATGTGAGATCAATTATGCATGGGAAATCATGTAAAACGTATTTTCATAATAGCCATATTTCAAAAAACAAGAAAAATAAAGTGACAAAATTACACTTCATTTGCACTCACAGTTTACCAGTTCTCTTGCTGGAGGTGGCTAGCACTTTTTCATCATGAGTCCTTTGGAATTGTCTTGGATTGATTACTGGAATGATTTGAGTAGCCAAGTCTTTCACAGATGATCATCATTACAGCATTGCCAGTACTGTGCACAATGGTGTCCCTGTTTTTCTCACTTCACTTTGCAGAGCCTTTTCTACACGTATTAGTATGGTACAATGGAAAGATGGCTGGATTTGGAGTCAGAGGACTTGCGTTTGAATACTAACTATTCCACCTACCATTGGCATAACTTTTGGTAAGTTATAAACTTCCCTGAGGTCTCAGTTGTTTCATTTGTAAAATGAGGGATTTGCATTTGATGATATCTAAATCTCTTATCTATAATATCATTTTATCCTCAGAATAACTCTGTGCTGTTAGTATCACTCCCATTTTAGAGGTCAGGAAATTGAAACTTAGGTTAAATGACTTGCCCATGATCACATAGCCACGTTTTGAACCCAGTTTTCTCCAGAGTGCAAGACCAGAATTCTTTCCACTAGCCTTCTCCAAATTCTCATCTTGGTCTTGAAAATGTCACCACCCTCAAAGAATTGGAAATTGAGAGGATGGCCATCAATTGGGGAATGGCTGAGCAAGTTGTGGTATATGAATGTAATGGAATACTATTGTGCTATAAGAAATGATGAACAGGCTGACTTCAGAAAAACCTGGAAAAACTTATATGGTCTGATGCTGAGTGAAGTGAGCAGAACCAAGAGGACTTTGTACACAATAACAGCCACGTTATGCGGTAACTAATATTGTTAAACTGAACCCTTCTCAGCATTACAAGGATCTAAGACATCTCCAAAGGCTTCGGGATGGAAAATGCTGTCCACATCCAAAGAAAGAACTATGGAAGTTGAATCACTATCACTTATTTTTACCTTCTGTTAAGTTTTGTTTCAGCTTTCTGATGGTTCCTCCTATTGGTTTTAATTTTTACTTAAACTTCACTAATGTGAAAATATGTTTAATAGGAATATAAATGTAAAGCCTATATCAGATTGTGCGCCGTCTTGGGGGGGGGAGGAAGGGGGAGAAAAATTTTCAACTCAAAAGAATATGGAAGTGATTGTTGATAAATCAAAATAAATTAATAAAATTTAAAAAAAAAAAAGAAAGCACTAACAGGTTAACCATATCCTTTAAAAGAAAGAAAGAAAGAAAGAAAGAAAGAAAGAAAGAAAGAAAGAAAGAAAGAAAGAAAGAAAGAAAGAAAGAAAGAAAGAAAGAAAGAGAAAGGAAGAAAGGAAGGAAGAAAGAAAGAAAGAAAGCACTAACAGGTTAACCATATCCTTAGGAAGAAAGAAAGAAAGAAAGAAAGAAAGAAAGAAAGAAAGAAAGAAAGAAAGAAAGAAAGAAGGAAGGAAGGAAGGAAGAAGGAAGGAAGGAAGGAAGGAGGAAGGAAGGAAGAAAGCACTAACAGGTTAACCTTATCCTTTAAAAAAAAAAAAAGAAAATGTCACCACCCTGACCTAAGGCACGCTACCCCACCCCCCACTCCTTGCCTAAATCTATTACCTTTTTCAAAACAATGCCCTCCCTTTTTATAACTTCATGTACTTTATGACTACAAAACACTTCTCAGAATCATGAAACCACAGAATTTGGGAATTGGAATGGGTCTCAGTGGCTACCTAGTCTAACCCATACCCGAAAGGAACCTCCTCTCTAATATACCTGGCAAGTGGCCTCCAGCCTCTGCTTTAAGGCCTCCTAAGAATCTACCACCTTCACATCCACAGAAGAAGTGACTTACCCAAAGTCACACAGATAGGAAGGAACAGAGCTGGAATGTGAGCCAGTATTACTGGTAATTCCCCTAGAGAAAATCGATGGATGCTGCCTTGTTTGTCAGGGTAAGCCATTCGGCTCCAGGTGAGCACCTTCTCAAAGACAGAGACATTAGTCAGCCATGTGATGGAGGAAAAACAGAGCTGGATTTGAAGTCAAAGAGCCTCAGCTTGAATTATGGCTTTGACACTTACCACCTGCGTGGCCTAGGTTGTCACTTTAATTCTCTTGGCCTGGGTTACCTCACCTATAAAATTAAGTGATTGGACTAGCCAGAGGCCTCTGTTGTTGTCGTTTGTCCTTTGCTCTGGAAGAGTAAAATAGGAATAACAGATTTAGAACTGGAAGAGAACTCAGTGGCCAACTCCAACCTCATCATTTTATAGATGAGGAAACCGAGGTCCGAAAGATGATGTAATTTATTCAAGACCACATGGGTAGTAAGTAGCGGAGCTAGGGTTGCTATACAGCCCTCTGACTCCAAAAGACATCAGGGGGGGTGATGTCTTGACTTGCAAGTGAATTGGATTTAAGTGAGGTTGAGCTGTGGAAAGTCACCAGCCTCACTCACTCCTCCAGTCACTGTAATCCAGTGGCAAGACATGAGTCAAGACGATTGGTGATGGTCCCAGATGCATTGGGTGACCTTGGCCTTTTTAAGCTAAGGTCTTTCCCAGCTCTCAGTTTGTCTGAGGCAATGCCTATTCAGTAATTAAAGCTAGGAGAAAACTGAAGCAAAAGATGGCCTAGTTTACCAGTTATTGTCCAGGCCACATGCACAAGCAAAACTCTACAGTGTGAATCAAAACATAACGGGACATTCTTTAAAACTACATAAAAACACTAGACAACATAGATAATGATAATTTGTGGGTTTCTAAGTCAATATGGTATCATAGTGGATAGAGCACCAGGCCTGGAGTTAGGAAGACTTATCTTCCAGAGTTCAAATCTGCTCTCAGATGCACAGTGTGTGATGATGGGCAAATCGCTAAACCCTGTTTGCCTCAGTTTCCTCATGTGTAAAATGAGCTGAAGAAGGAAATGGCAAACCATTCCAGTATCTTTGCAAGAAAATCCCAAATGGAGTCAAAAAGGGTCAGACACAACAGAAAAACAACCAAACACTGTTCTACATTTCCTAGCTGATTTACAAGTCCGAATGAAAAAGACTAAAACGACTCTTGCTAGCTTAATGTAAAAAAAAAAAGTCCTGATCATAGATCTGGGAGGGACCTCAGAAGCCAGATAATCCATTTACATGCTTCTGCTGCCACTTCCCTTCTCCCATGGGTGAGTTCTTCCCAGAGCCTTCATTTTGAGGTAAAGTCCAGACTAGGCATCCTTCATTCTCCTCATAGAAGAGGAAATGAATTTGGTCTGGGTTGCCTAAGAGATGGAACTCGGACCCAATGAACAGATTAACTCTACAAGGAGGTGTATTTCTCCCTTTTCCTCTGCATCCCCCTTCTTTTATTTTGACTCAACCCAAGAACTTCCTCTCCATCATAACTACCCAGTAATAAGGTGGGCTGCCTCAGGGTTTGGTGACCTCCCATCCCAGGAAGCCTGCTTGTGGGATGATCACCTTTTTAGATTGTTATAGAGGGGGGAGCCAATGAGGAGTAGGGAGAACAGAGACCACGTGACTTCTGAGGGCCTTTGCAGCTGAGATTCTATGATTCTAAGGTGGATCCTCCATAATCAAGGAAGAAGGCAAATGTAACTGAGAGAATGCTACACTGCACATGCCCTGACGTAGACTTCTCTGTGCTATAATTGAAAAATAGCATAGGATGTCAGAGTCAGGCAAGTCACTGGATCTCTCTGAGCTTCAACCTCCCTATCTGTAAAATAGGAATAACAGATTTAGAACTGGAAGAGAACTCAGTGGCCAACTCCAACCTCATCATTTTATAGATGAGGAAACCGAGGTCCGAAAGATGACGTAATTTATTCAAGACCACATGGGTAGTAAGTAGCGGAGCTAGGGTTGCTATACAGCCCTCTGACTCCAAACCTAGCCCTCTTTCTTTTGTACCAAAACTTGCCCTGCCTAGCCCACAGGATTGCTGGACCAAATAAGGCAGTGTGCCTAAAGCGCTTTATAAACTTTAAAGTGCTCTAAAACAGCAAGCTGTTATTGTTATTGTTGTTGTTATTGCCTCTACCTCCTCCTCCTCCCCTCAACCTCAACCCATTCTTCCCCTGCAGGAAGTAAATTACCAAATTAAAAAGCCTGTAGGGAACTCGGAAGTATTTAGCAAGTTGACCATTTATTAAGGCACCATGTACTAGGCACTATGCTAAGCCCTGGTGATACAAATACAAGAAAAAAAGAAATCCAGTACCTGCCTTCAAGAAGCTGACATTCTAATGGAAGAAGATAACACATAAACGCATGAAAGGGACCTGAAATGGGGTGAGGAGAGCTGTAAGGGAGAAAGTATCATGGAGACTGGAGGATGGCTGGCCTGGACCCTTCCACAAAATAGAGATTCTGGGAGGAATTCATCAATGGGAGAAGTAGGCCACAGATGCGCAATGGGAAAGCTGTCCAAAAAAAGGGTGGCAAAGTGCCCAACACATAGTAGGCACTCAATAGCTAGATTCTAAATGAAAGAATTGCAAATTCTGAACATGTGATTCATTCCAATATGGAGGTGGGAAGTTAGTCCTACTTCAAGCCTTTATTATTATCTCCCTGGTCCACTGGGACAACACAAAACAAATCTTTTCCTTCTCCTATATGAGAGCCCTCCAAATGTTCCTGAGGTGACACTCAGTTCTTGATGGCTATACCAGACAATTCCAAGCTCTGGCATGTCTTCCCACCTCCACTGCTTTCCTACCCTGCATTCTAGCCTTGCTACCACTAAGCTCATATTTTTATTCGATCTGATCATGTCATATCTCAGCTCAAAAAATCTTCACTAGCTCCCTAATGCCTGAATTAAATTCAAACTCTTTCGCCTGGCATCCAAGGGCCTCCACCATTCCAACCTTAGCTGGGAGGACTCCTTTCCTCTAACTCTACACTCCAGGCAAATGTCATCCAAATATTCTCTGTGCTTTCCCACAACAAGGTCTTTGATCATATTGTTCTCTAAACCTGGAATGTCCTCCCTCCCCACCTTTTAACCTTTAAAATCCAACTCAAAGGCCACCTTCCCTGAAACTCCCTCTTCCCATAGCAACCGCTTCCTACTCTACAATGCAGATTTTTAGTGCACTGGCCATCTAACAATCCATGAGAATTCCCATGATATAGTAGACTGAGTGTTGAATTTGGAGCCAGAGGAACTGAGAGTCAATTTCCTGTTCTCCCACTTTGGGCGAGCTACGTAACATGTTTTAGCCTTAGCTTTCTTATTTCAAACAAAGGGGTTGGAAATGAAAGCTAAGACCTCTTCTCACTCTATACCTATGCTCCTATTATACAGGGTGTCCCAAAAGTCTTAGTACCATTTTAAAGCTTACGTATAAAGCTTATATACAAAGCTTATATAATATAAATGTATACATACATATGTGGGGCAGCCAACTGGCACAATAGTAAGAATGCCAGGCCTGGAATCAGGAGGACCTGAGTTCAAATTCAGCCTCAGACACTTATTAGCTAGGTGACTCTGCGCAAGTCACTTAACACTGTTTGACTCACTTTCCTCATCTGTAAAATGAACTGGAGAAGGAAATGGCCAACCACTCCAGTATCTTTGCCAAGAAAACCCAAACAGTGTCACAAAGAAGTAGTTGAGCACAACTAAAAATGATTGAACAGCAACAATATTTACACGTGTTATGCATACTTACTTTTTAAAAAGATATTTTAATAGTTTATGAAAGTCCTGATCTTTGGCAAAAATGCAAATGAAGTTATTACCCCTGAGATTTTTTGGCTCCTCCTTGTTCAATGTCCCTATGCTTTTCATTTGTCTCCCTCCTTGACACCTAGTAGGTACTTTATAAAGGCTTTCTCATTCATTTCTTTGCAGGGTTAACACAATCCCTTGCCTGTCTGGGTTGAATACTAGTCCAAGCTCCCAGGATTCAAGTCAAAGAAGATTCAGGTATTTCAGATGGCTACTCGTCACCCCCTTTTCCCCCAGTGTTGGTCCCTTAACAGTGCCCAACTGTCTGTCTTCCTCCCAAAATTTCTCCTCTAGGCTTTGGACCTTCCTGAAATAATCTTTCTTTCTTTAAGTTTCCTGAGAGTTTAATGGCTATAGTCTCAGGAATGCTAACTCACATTTGATCAAAATAACATATATTATAATTACTGGTATCTTATCCTTATACTAGACTCTAAGTGCCATGAAGGCAGAGACAGTGTTCTATCTAAATCGTCTATTTCTGCCAGTGTCTTGCAAAGTGCTCTGAATATTGTACCATAGATGTTTAATAAGTGTTTGTTGAAATTAAATTGCTTAAATAAAATTATATCAAATTTGGGCACTTTAATTCTTCTAGGTCCACAGGGTTTTTGGTGTGGTTTTTTTTTTGTAAAAAAAATTTTTATTTGTGTCATGGACCCTTTTGTCAGCCTGATGAAGCCTATAGACTCCTCCTCAGATTAATGCTTTTAAATGTGTAAAATAATATATAGGATTTCTAAGGAAACTAATTTTTTTTAAATACAGTTATCAAAATAGGTTTAAAAACAAGTTCACAGCCCCTGGGTTAAGATCTAGGAGCACCTCAGATGTCTTTTGAGAGGCAGCCAAGGTTGTCCTTCCTGGACAAGGGAGCTAATGGATGCCCCATTTACCCAGATCCAGAATTAGACACTATGAAATCCATAGCTTTGTGTTTGGGAGATCTATCCCCACCAGTCCTGGGGGTCAGTGGCAAGACTGTGAGATGTATGGTTCAGCTGCCTCCTAAAACAGAACACAGCAGGCACTGAGCTAACCAAGCCTCCAGGGCAGGGGCAGAGAGTGGAAGAGGGGACTAAGAAAGGGGGAGGGGGAGAGAACAAACAAAGTTATAGTGTATACAAGGAGACTGTGGGGGAAGAGTGCAGACAGAACCGTGAGCTTGAGGCCCCCCAGGGAGCTCCCAGACAGGGTTGGGGAGTGTGAGAGCTGGAGATTTCCCAAGGGGAAGAAAGCAGGTGGTGCAGGGAGGTTCTCAGGAGGAACCTGAGGGAGGGAACACAGAATTAGTGCTACAGTGTCTATATCAATAACAAAAACAATAATAATAACCAGCATTTATTGAGCACTTTAAGGTTTGAATAGTACTTTACATGGATTATCTCATCTGAGCCTCATAACAACTCTGAAAGATTGCTGCTATTAATTTTCCCATTTTACGAATGAGGAGACTGAGGCTGAAATAGGTTAAATGAGGTACAGCTAGTAAGTTTCTGAGGCAGGATTTGAAATCAGGTCTCCTTGACTCAAAGTCCATTGCTCTATATATATTGCAACACCTGGAAAGGTCCCCAGTCTGAGAGCCAGAGTCCATACCCCTGTATACAGCACACACAGATACACTTGCCTTGTTTAAGACACCAGGCAGCTGGTGGCATAGGGGATGGAATGCCAGGCCTGGAGTCAAGAAGATCTGAGTTCCAATTCAGCTTCAGTCACTTAGTAGTTATGTTACCCTGGATAAGCCACTTAACCTCTGCTCCTCAGTTTCCTCAACCATGAAATGGAGATGATAATAATAGCACCTACTTTGAAGATTAAACGAAATAATATTTGTAAAGCACTTTGCACAGTGCCTGTCACATAGTAGGTGGCATATAAATGCTTATTCCCTTCCATCATTCCCCTTCTCATCTGCCCTGGGAAAAAAGTGGGTTTGTAGTCCCCAAATCTGCAAGAGTATTACACTGTCTTAGAGGGTGAACACCCAGTAGCCTGGGCCTAGGTTGCTGGTATGAGGAAGGGAGGCGAGACGTTAACTATGCTATGTTAGTCAGTGTGCAGATGGACAGCATCAGAGAACTTGTCCAGAATGGAGATGAACGTAAATCCATCCTCACTTCATATAGAGCTGCAACATTTGGAGCCCTCTGCTTACCCACATTGGCAGGTGCCTCCAAATTATAATCTGAAGTCTCAAGAGCTTAACATCTCATCATCCTTCATCTCACTTCCAAAAACCCATGATTTCAGCAATGTGAGTACTGGCCCAACACAGATCACAGCCCCTCTAATGCCTTTCCTGAGTTGCCAAGATTCAAAAAATTTATTCCTTAGTGGCTACCCCTAAGGTAATGAGCACCTCTGCACTTTTGATAGGCTCTTAAAAGACAGATGAAGCATAGGACCTGCCAGAGCTTATACTGAATCAGCACAGCTTCCAAGAATCCAGGGTCAAATCTGGGACCTGGAGAAGAGACAAGGAAATGCAGCTCCTGACTTGTTGAAGAGGTAGGGGACTGTCAGTACGTGGTGTTGTAAGGGCTGCCAGACTGGGCAATGTGTTAGTTGATTTTCCTTAACTGTTGTTTTTTTCTTTATTACAAAGGAGCTCTCACTGGAGGGTCAGGAGAGAAGACAGCCAGAAATAGCAAAAGACGTAACAGAAGGAGGGGAAGAAAAAAGAGGCAGAGAAGAAGGAAGAAGAGATGGAAGAGGAGGAGAAAGAAGAGAGGAGGAAGAGGAGAAGGTGGAGGAGGAGGAAGAAAAGGAGGAAGAGGAGGAGAAGGAAGAGAAGGAAGGGGAGAAGGAGGAGGAGGAAAAGAAGAAACCAAATAATCATGGGCTGTTGGAAGAGCACATGAAGGGAGAAAGAGCCTTCATGCTGTATCTAAGTGGTTTCTTATACCTTTCTTTTCTCCCTTCCTAGAATGCATTCTCTCCTCACCTCTGCCTCTTGGATTTTCTCACTTTCTTCAAGACTCAGCTCAAATACCACCTCCTAAGCGATGTCTTTCCTAATCCCCTTGGCCCCCCACCAACAGCTGGTGTTCTCCTTCCCTAAACACCTTGTCTTTATTTTGTGTGTATGCTGAATGTACTTATTCCATATATATTAACATATGTACACATTGTCTCTGCAATAGAACACAAGCTCCTTGAGATCAAGGACTTTTCATTTTGTCTTTACATACCCATTGCCTAGCACAATGCCTGGCATATAGTAAGCACTTAGTAAATGTTTGATTGATTGATTAATGACTGGTTCCAATCTCACAGTGAACCGCAACAGATGGAAACTGAGGTGTAAGCTCAGGCCAAATTTCTACTTCAGACAACAGTTTAACTTCATTAAGTACCCTTTTGCCTCTTTTTCTCCTTTCTGATTTACATACATATAGATAGACAAACACATAATCAACACACAAATATCTATTGAGCATCTACCATGGCACAAAGCACCATCAGCAGCAGGAAATAGCCCTCCCTTTAGAGAATAGAAACATCCACCCATCTCCATTCCACTGGTGCTCTCTAGCCAGAGCTGCTCAATTTAATGATCGTTTGTAGGGAGGGCACTTGGATCAGCTCACCTCTTCGAGCCTGGAACCCCCACTCCCTCCAGGAGACATGTGGAGGCGGCATAAATAAGGGCACCCCTATCCTCTCTAGCTCTCTTTTCTTTCATCATCCATCGGTTGTAGATCTATTCTAGGCTAATCTAAGAACTATTTGGGGCTTGGAATCCCAGAATTATTGGATGCACAGGATACTCAGAATTCTAGAACTACTAGAAGACTTCTGGAAGCATTTTGTATACAGTGCTGGAGCCCCTCTATAGTGAAAGTTGCCAAGGCTCCATAGTGATCACATTCTTTCAAGCCAATTAATAAGCATTTATTAAATACCTACTATTTGCTAGGTTGATGAGAATACAAAGACAAGAAAAAGGTAAACAGTCCTTGCCCTATAGAAGCTTATATTCTACTGGAAGAAGGGAATTACTTACATGAATAAGTAAATACAAAGTAATTTCTCACTCTTCAACCTGGTTTTACCTTCACACAGAGTCTTTCTGAATCCAGGAAGTAGCCAGAGAATTTCTACAACCCTGTGTTTGTGTTTTTCCTTCTGAGTGGCTGTGGGTGAATGCGTGTGTGTGTGTGTGTGTGTGTGTGTGTGTGTGTGTGTGTGTGTGTGTGTAAGACAGGCCAGATAAGAGGAGACAAAAAGACAGAACCCTGCTATGGGAGTGCATGGCTGGGTGGGACAGGGTGCATCCAGGTTTGTAAGAGTATAAGCATCAGTGCATACTTAGGGGTATGTGTGGGAGTGTCTGTGTTTGGGTGTTGGAGTGAATGAAGGCTTGTGTAGGTGGATGTTTGGGTGGTATTGTATGAGTGTATATGAGTGAGTGAATGTGTTTGGGGGGGGGGTTTCGGGGAAAAGGGAGGTTTGCTGGGTGTGTGTGTGTGTGTGTGTGTGTGTGTGTGTGTGTGTGTGAGTGTGTGAGTGCATGTGTGTTTAAAACATCCTCTTAAGGCTATAGAAAAAGAGGCAGGAGATGGGAGTGGGCGGGGGCGCAGATGCAGCTGTCTCTGAGCCCAATAATGCCTCCGCCAGTCCAGCACGACTGGAGCCAGTGGAGATGTTGAAATCACTTTGAAGCCCAGGCAGACATAGATAGACCGACAGCCCGGGCTCCCTCACATCCAAGTGGGTTTATGAGGGAGATTTTAGCAGCACCAGGAACAGACCCTGGATTAGAGCTGCAGGCTTCAAAAGGAGCGGGCGCACAGGCGAGCCGAGGGCTGGAGTCGCTCTGGCTTAAAGGGGACGCTGTGTATTATAAATAGCCGCCTTCCTGGCCGCACATCTGCTCGAGGCACAGACTTTCAGAGGCTCAGTTGGGTTCTTGCCCTTCTATTTCGGTGGCCTGTTGGGGGCTTAGGGAGGGAAAGGAGGTGAGAACGAAGAGGGAGAAAGCTAGGCTGATTTTAAATTAAATGTTAGCATGACTGAAAAGAAGGAATTTTTTTAAGTGGCAACATTTTTAAATTCACCCCTTTGGTTTTAAGTTGGGGGAAGATTTTCCCCTTAACACAAAAAGCACAAAAATTATTTGGGAACTGAGAAGGCGTTGGCTGAGCAATGTCCTATTGTTAGCACACACACACACACACACACACACACACACACACACCCCAGTGCCACAACAACAACCAATAAGCAAGGAAGTGGCCTTAAAATAGGGGGCTAACGATTGGATAGGGCACTGGGTTCTAGATGTTCTGACTGCTGCTATCAACTATGCTACCTACTGCTATATTGTAACTGAGCACCCAGCACCTCCCACATGGGGAGGGCTGAGAAATGACAGGAAAGAAAGCTTAGAAGCAGAATCACAAGCCATGGGAACCCAGTTCTCCTGGTGTCCCTCAGTGAATATGAGTCAAACACTCTGCATGGGATGTGTGGGGCTAATCGTGGACAGAGGAAAAAACACACACACAACAAAACAAAACAAGGAGAGTGAGGAGGAGAGCAGCCAGTGATCTCCTGGGTCCCTCCAATTTCCACATATTCCTAGCAGAGAGCTCTTTCCTCCCCACACTCAGTCCCCACCCGGGACTCCACGTGCCTCTGGAATTTCATCCCACCCCCGCAGTGGAACTTTGGGTGTCCAAAGCCATCTGTGAGAAAAGGGAGAGGGATCGCGGACTGGGGTGGGGGCTCATGCAGAAAAGAGGGGGGAGGAGGGGGTTCAGTGACTTGGGGGGGGGAGGATGGGAACAGAAAAAGCAGTAGAGAGCAAGACAGAAGTTAGGGCAATAGCCCTGGAGTAGAGAGACCGGATCTCCAGCCCGTTCACTCCTCGACTCGGCCCAGTGACGGCTCATTAATCACCCGGCACAGGGAGAGGGATTCAGGGCCCTCGGCGTCTCCTCCAATCGCCAGCCTGTTACCACAGAAACAACCTTTACCCTTCAGAGGCTTCAAAGGGTTTTTCTTCCCTCTCTCCCCTCCACCTCCAGTCTTTTTTTTCCCCTCTCATTTCTTTCTTTCTTTTTTTTTTTTCCCAGGGAATGGCTGGCAGTGGAGCTTAGATCATGTGAAAAGAGAAGGGGAGATAGAGAACCCAGGGAGGGGAGAGAGGAGAAAAGGCGGAAGAGAGGGAGACAGGCAGAGTGAAAGAAAACGAGGGGGGAGAGGGGAGAGGGAAAGGGGAGAAAGAAAAAGAGAGAGAGGGAGAGGGGGAAAGAGGGGGAGGGGGAAAGGGGAGAGAGAAAAAAAGAGCAGAGAGAAAGAGAGAGGGAGGAGAGACAGCATTGAGGAAGAGGACGGGAGAGAGAGAGAGGGAGAGAGAGGGGGAGAGAGAGAGAGAGAGAGAGAGAGAGAGAGAGAGAGAGAGAGAGAGAGAGAGAGAGAGAGAGAGAGAGAGAGAGAGAGAGAGAGAGAGAGAGAAGGAGTTCCAATGGAGAGAGTGGAAAGGAGAGATTGCAGCTACATAGTCAGGAAGCCAAGTGGAATCCCCATGCTCCCCACCTCTGACGGGCTTCTAAAAAGGAAAACAGCAAAAGGGAGGGAAAAATAAATGTGGTGGGGGAGAACTGGGAGGAGGGAGAGAAACTTGTGAAAATAAATATTTATATATTGAGAGTTTTTAATCCTTTCTGCATTTCTGTAATAAATTATTCATCTGTGTGTCTCACTCTCTCCCTCCTAGCTGCTTGGGGAGCTACAAAGGGGATTTTCCCCCCTTTTTCTTCCTCCTCCTCTTTTCCATCCTCACAATGTATTGCCAGGGATGGGGAGAAAGAGGGGAGGAGGTTCTGCTGCTGCCCCTAAGGTTAAAATAGCTTAGAATTGGTTTGGGTTGGGTTCCCCGCCCCCCCTTTAAATAGGAATAATACAATAAGTGAGTAAGAAGAGGATAAAACAACAACAACAACACGCGTCCTTGGAAGTCTGGCACCACCAACCGGGACAGAGTAAATCTTCCTCTAGAGGAATCTGGGAAACTCTGAGGCTAGAGAGAAGATTCTGAAGACACAGAGGCCCCTGAGGCAGCTCCAGACATAGCCAAGAGAACACACAATAGCAGAGTATGCATCCCACAGAAGTTCAGTCTAACATCTGATCGTGACAGTGCTCTGTGCTGGCTGCTAGGAGATGGGAGGTTTGGGTCTGGGGAAGCTCTGAGCCCTCAAGCTGCTCACCTACTGGCCAGCCTTCCTCTTTTGGCTGGACTCCGCTAATTGATTAGGGCCTTATACCAGATCCAGTGAGAGGCAACATGGTATAATGGATACAGAGTTGGTCTTGAGGTCAAGAAAACCTGGGTTCAGATCTCACCTCTGACACATTCTGGCTGCCTGACCCTGGGCAAGTCACTTAACTTAGTTCCCCTGGGTAATCCCTGAAGACTGAGTGGAAGAGAAAATTCTGAGCTGGAGTTTACTTATCTGGGAGTTCTCTATACGAAGGAAACCATGGGTCAGGTCCCTATGCCTCGCTATCTCACAAAGCTGGGAGGAACATTGACAGTATTATACAGGAGAATACATAAGGATCCAAAGAGATCTAGATAAACTGGAAGGGCACACTGAAACCAACCAGAGTGAACTGAATTGGGAAGAATGTAAAGTCCTACACTTAGGTTCAAAAAATCAACTGTACCAGAAGAAGATGGGGAGACTTGGCTTAACATCAATTCTCACAGAGAAAAATGTAATAGAGTTAGTGGACTGAAAGCTCAATATTAGTGCAGTGTGACACAGCACCGAAAAGAAAAGAGAAAAGCTAATGAAATCTAAGGCTGTGTCAACAGAAATAGAATGTTCAAGCTGAGGGAGGTAAAAATCCCACCATAGCCTGGCCCAGTCAGACCGTATCTGAAGTCTGTTCAGTTCTAGCAGGCTTATAAGAAAATCGCCAAGCTCTAATATGTCTAGCTAGGTGGCGAAGTAGATAGAACACTGACTGGGCCTGAAATCAGAAAGATCTGAGTTCAAATCCGGCCTCCGATACTTCCTACCTGGGCAAGGCACTTCACCCTCTTTGTTTCAGTTTCCTCATCTGTAAAATGAACTAAAGAAGGAAATGGCAAACCACTCCATTATCTTTCCCAAGAAAACTCCGAGAAGGGTTATGAAGAGTCAGATACAACTGAAATAACTCAACAACAACAACAAGGAGTCTAGAGAAAGATCAGGATGGTGAAGAGTCTGGCCCGTGGGTTTCTGAACCAGAAACAGGACAAAGGGATGAAATGTATGAGAGGAAAGTCTAAGGAAGAACTTTCTAACAAGTAGAATTAATAATGCCATTGGTTCTTTCCTTTGCTAGCAATAGTAATAATAGTTAGCATTTATATATGTATATGTGTGTCATTGTGCTAAGTACTTTTCAATTATTATCTCATTTGACCCTCACAACAACCCTGGGAGGTAGGTGCTATTACTATCCTCATTTTTAGGTTAAGGAAACTGAGGCAGGCAGAGGTTGCCCTGGGTCATACAACTAGAAAGGCTAGATTTGAACACAGATCTTCAGGCCCAGTACTCTACCCCCTGCACCAGCAAGCAAGCTCCCTAACAATGGAAATGTTTAAGATGATATTTAGTGACCATCCGTTAGAGGTGCTATGGAAAAGATTCTTGAATAGGACCTTAAGGAGGCAACCTCTAAATTCCCTTCTACCTTTAAGATTCTATATTTCTCACTGCTTCTGAGCCCCAGGAGAAGTTTCATGCCCAATGTAAGTACATGTGAGGACATTAAGTATTATAGTCAATCCAGGGAATAGACCCTTTTGGACCCCAATAGATTGAGAAGGGCCCCATCAGGTATCCCACAAGACATAGTATGTGATGGACAATTGTTGACATGACATCTGTTCATTAAAATTAGAAGGCAAACAGCTAATTGGGGAAAAAAGTTTTTGCAGCAAATTTCCTGATGAGGGTCTGATACCAAAGACATGTGTGTGTGTGTGTGTGTGTGTGTGTGTGTGTGTGTGAATGTATGTGTGTGTATGTGTGTATGTGTGTATGTATATATACTAGTTCTAGTTATATAAAAGCAGGAACCATTGTCCAAGAGAAAATGGTCAAAGTCTGTGAATAGTTCTCAGAAAAAGAAATCTGAGTTATCAATAATCATTTAAAAATGTCCCAAATCATTAATAAGAGAAATGCAAATTAAAACAACCCTGAGGTTGCACCTCATGCCCCGAAACTGGCAGATGACAAAAAAGAAAAATGACAATTGTTAGAGGGGCAACGGAAGAACGGGCACACTAATACACGTTGGGGGAGCTGTGAATTGGTCTAGTCATTCTGGAAAGCAGTTTGGAACTATATCCAAAAAGTCACTAAATTGTACCTACCCTTTTAACCAACAGTACCACTCATAGCCATATATCACAAACATATCAAAGAAAAGTGGGAAGGACTCGTATGCATGAAAATATTTATAGCAGTACCTTTGTTATAGCAAAGAATTAAAAACTTAGGGGGTGCCCATTGACTGAAGAATGGCTAAAGAAATTATGGTGTCCAAATGTAATAGAATATCATTGTGCCACAAGAAATTATAAAAGGGATGGACTCAGAGAAACTTGGAAAGACATACGAATTGTTGTAAAGAGAAGTGTGCAGAATGAAGAGATAATTTATATAATAACTATAACCTTGTAAAGAAAAACTACTTTGAAAGACTTAAAAACTCTGCTCAGTTCAATGACCACCACCATACGGGAGGACTGAATACAAAACATATTGCCCATCATTTGAAAGAGAAGTGGGAAACTTGAGGGGGCAAATTGAGATAATGCATTTTCATTCACAGACAGTGTATAGATTTGTTTTGTTTGATTACGTTTATTGGTTACCAGTCTTGTTTGTTTGTTTAAATTTGGAGGTGAAATTTGAGACGGATAGGTAGATTCACAATAGAGATTCCAAAGTAGGAAGGAAGGAAGGAAGGAAGGGAGGAAGGAAGGAAGGAAGGAAGGAAGGAAGGAAGGAAGGAAGGGAGGGAGGGAGGGAGGGAGGAGGGAGGGAGAGGGAGGAAAAGAGAAAGAAGAGGAAAAGAAGGAAGGAGGGAAAGAAAGAAAGAAGGAGGGGAGGAAGGAAAGGAAGAGGAGAAGGAAAGAGAGAGGGAAAGAAGGAGGGAGGGAAAGAAAGAGGGAAGAAGGAAAAGAAGGAAGGGATGGATGGATGGAAGAAGGTAAGGAAAGAGGGAAAGGAGGAAGGAAGGAGGAAAGGAAGAAAAGGAAGGAAGGAAGAAAGGAGGGAAGGAGGGGAAAAAGGACAGAAGGAAGGATAGAAAGGAAGGGAAGGAAAGGAGGAGGAGGGAAGGGAAGAAGGGGGAAAGGAAAGAAGAAAAATATGACATCTATTCTTGAGCTAGAGTATGAAAAGAGGAGACACCTAGCAACAGTAATATACATTGGACAAGAGGTAAAATGGAGAGAATAGGGAAGGACATTCTTGTCTCATTTCAGTGTCCCCACAAAAAAAAAATCAGAACACCTTTTGTTTTCCTTATCTTTGTTCCTCCCAGTCTGTGTGGAGAAGAGGTGAAGGGGCAGTGATGGAGAGAGGGAAACAGCAAGGAGAACTGTTGTAGAATGGTAGACTCTTCCTGAGGGCAGTGACCTTTTTATGTCTATCTATCCCCAGCACCTAAGCCAGTGCCTGGCACATAGGAGCCACTTAAGAGATTCTTGCTGAATTGAATTATTTCAGCTCCTTTCCTTGTCAACTCTGATGTTCTTGTGTCTGACCATGGCCTGGTCTCCTGAATTCAGAATTTGTGCATGTTGCCCATACCCGTCTGCGTGTCTATCTGTCTATTTCTGAGAAGATTCTAAGGCTCCAAAGTCCTGAATTTCTAGGAGTCTAACAAGTCGCTCCTGGAGGAGGATGCCCAATGCTAGACAAATCAGCGTAGGACTGGGTTTGTTGAGTCTCCCTTGAGAAATAGGAAACCCAATCAGACAAGTACCAGGGATGGAATTAGAACCAATTCCTAGTCACACGCTTCCCTGGAAAACCTTCCACCTGTGTCTTGGTTCCTAGGTGCCAATCGCTCTCCTCATTGAAGCATGGAGTCTAGACAAGGCTGCTGCTACACTTTAAGCTTCAGTTTCTAGAACTGCTTATTTTGCCAGAGAAAAAGCTGGCCAGAAAAATAACCATCTGCCATTCACAGTTAACAAAACTGTGCACTCAACTTCCCTTTCTTCACCTGTGTGTTAAATCTGCATCTCACACAGAGATGCATTATAACAATTGGACAGCGCACGTGCGTGCATGCACACATGTGTGCACACACGTGCGCATTGTATGCGTGTGTGTGTGTGTGTTCATGGCATATTTTGCTCTAAAAATCTCTAACTGGAAATATATAAGCTTTAAGCCCTCCAACCATAACTACAGCTCATTTTCATTTTTGCTTGCAATCACAGGGAAGAGGAAGAGTAGATAAAGGACAAGGAAGAAGATGAGAAGGATACAGTCAATCAAGAAGACATTTATTAACCACCTACTGTGTGCTAAGCACTGGGGTTGCAAAAAGAAGGCAAAAGACAGTCTCTGCCTTCAAGGAGCTCACAATCTGATGGGGGAGACAATAAGCAAACAAATATGCACAAACAAGCTCTATGTGAGCTATAAATGTGAGATATTTAAGAGAGGAAGGGTGCTAGAATTAAGAGGGGTTAGGAAAGGCTTCGTGTAGAAGATAACATTTTAGTTGAGACAGAGATGAGGAGGGAGATCATTCTAGGCATGGGGGACAGCCAGAGAACATGCCCAGAACTGAGAGATGGAGTGTCTGTTTGTGGAACAGCCAGCAGGACTGTGTAGTGGGATCAGAGTATGTGGGAATAAGATGTAAGAAGACTGGAACAGTAGAAACGTGGTAGGTTATGAAGAGGTTTGAATGCCAAAGAGAGGGTTTTATATTTGATCTTGAATGTGCAAGGGAGCCATTGAAATTTACTGAGTGCTGGAGGGACATGGTTGGACCAGCACTTTAGGAAACCTACTTTGGTGGCTGGATGGAGGATAGATTGGAGTGGGGAGAGACTTGAGAAAGATGAAGAGAAGAAAAAAGAGGAAAATAAAGGTAAATATGTTCATGTTTGGGCAAGTTCGAGGTTTTCCTACCACTACTTCTGAGGCAATAAAATGAGTGAAATGAGGTAGCCTGGTACAGCAGAAAGAGAAATGTTTCTGAAGTCAGAGGACCTGGATTCAAAATTCATTTCTGATGCCACTCTTAATCTCACTTCTGTCTTTCTCCTTCATATTTGTATCCCCAGCACTTACCATAGTGCCTGGCACACAGCAGGTGCTTAATAATTTTTTTTAACTGACTGACTGATTGAGATATCCGAGTGACCTCGGGCAAGACACCTGACTTCCCTAAGCCCAGTTTTCCTCATGTGTAAAATGAAGGTGTTGGATTTGAGGGCCTCGCCTCTGGCACTAGAGCTTCTATCCTGGGAATGTTGGAATTATGAGTCAATACTAGCTGTGAGATGTTAAGCAAATCATTTAATAACTCAGAGCCTCAGTTTCCTTGTTTGCAAACTGGAAATAATTCTCCATGCGCTACCCACCTCACAGGGGTGTTGGGAAAAAGTTGCTCTGTAAGCCTTAGATTGCTATAAAATCTGCCCCTCATGACCCTGGCGTCCTCCCTGCTCTACACATCTTCTTTCTATCTTATGTGTCCTAGCCTATTTGGAAGCCCTGGGTTGGAGTGTCCTGGTTCTGCCACTGGCTGGCTGGATAACTGGGAGGAGTAATTTAACCTCTGTGGACCTGTCAAATGAGGAGGTTGGATTAGGTGGCTTCTAAGAGCCTTCCATGGGCAAGGAAGGTCTCCAAGGTCCCTTCCGGCTCCAACATTCTGTCATTATAGCATTCTAATTAGCACTTAACAAGAGGAAGCAAGTATCTGTTGAGTCTCCCTTGGAGAAATGGGAGAACTAATCAGCAGGTCAGAGTCACCTGGAAGCTGACCTGGGGCTACAAGGACAAGGTCAGAGAGAAACTTCATTGTCCCCATTATGGATCATTACTGACAACAATGACAATAATGCACACTTTTCATAGTGCTCTAAGATTCACAAAGTCTTTTCCTCACAATAAGGTACACAGTACAAACATTATTGTCCTCATTTTATAGATGAAGAAAGGGGAAGGGAAAATACATAAGCATTTATATAGTACTTACTGTATGCAAGGGGACAGCTAGATGGTGCAGCAGATAAAGTGCAGGGCCGGGAGTCAACAGGACCTGAGTTCAAATCTGTCCTCAGACACTTCCTAGCTATGTGATCCTAGGCAAATCATTTAACCACGTTTGCCTTGGTTTCCTCATCTGTAAAAGGAGCTGGAGAAGGAAATGGCAAATCACTTCAGTATCTTTGCCAAGAAAACCCCAAATGGGGTCACAAAGAGTGGGACACAACTGAAAAATGACTGAACAACAACTGAACAAGCATTGTGCTAAGTGCTTTAGAAATAGTATCTCATTTGGTAATGACATAATAACAGGAAATGGAATTTCAAAGAAGTTAAATATCTTCCTGAGGGTCACACAGATGGCAAAGTATCAGAGCTGAGATTTGAATCCAGATCTCCTAATTTCAGGTCAAGTATTCTTTCTATTTGCTCAGTACCTTTGACATACCAAATATTCACTGTTTGTTTGGCAGGGTCACACACTGGGATGGGTGATGGTACACAAGTTCATTAAATCTCTGTCCCAACAAACGAGACAGGTCAATGGATGCAGAAGCATGCCCACCAAAGTGTGGAATTCTGACCTAACATAACACAACACACCAACACTTTATACAAGCTCAGATGGGAGAAGCAATCATCTCAGAATTTGAGTTCTTATAGCAGTGAGACAACAGCCTCATGATATGGGCTCCAGGGAGGATTTCAGCTATTCATCTGTGTATTGGAAGAATAATAATCATTCTGTTGAGGCGACCCTGGCTTCTTAAAAGCCAAGCCAGCAGAGCACAAGCTCTGACAGGTTCTACCAGCTGGAAAGACTTAGAGCACAGGCCTGGAAACTGACAGGGTGTCTGTTATCCAGGGCCCAGGCTATGTATGGAGAGGCTCGTCCCCAGAGGGTAGGCTACCAAATGATGAATCTTTTGGACTTAGCAACACACAAAACCATCTCAGGGCTGGGTGGGTAGTGGTCTTCAGCCATAGTATACAAGCTCCTTGAGGGCAGGACCCATTCTTCATTTTGTCTTCGAATACACAGCACCTTCCCCAATACCAGGTTTTTTTTTAAATTAGCAAGCATTTATTTTCTTTCCCTCTCTCACTTCCCCCACGATTAAACAACCAAAAAAAAAAATTTAAAGAGGGAAAACCCAGCACAGCTAGGTAGTACAGTAGATAGAGCACCAGCCCTGGAGTCAGGAGGACCTGAGTTCAAATCCAGCCTCAGACACATAACATTCACTAACTGTGTGACTCTGGGCAAGTCACTTAACCCTGATTGCCCCACATAAAAAGAGAAGAAAGAGAGAGAGAGAGAGAGAGAGAGAGAGAGAGAGAGAGAGAGAGAGAGAGAGAGAGAGAGCCCTCATAACAAATATGTATAACTAAACAAAACTGATTCCCACTTTTTTCTCAGTCTTATCTGACTCTTCATGACCTCATTTGGGGTTTTCTTGGCAAAGATACTAGAGTACATTGGCCATGTCCAAAAATGTGTATCTCATTCTACATTTTAAGTACATCACTGCTCAGGCAGGAGATGGGTAGTGGGTTTTATCTTCAGTCCTCTGGAATAGTGGTTTATGATTGCATTAGTTAGAGTTCTTAAGTCTTTCCAAATTGTTTTTCTTTATGATGTTGTGATCCTTATAGAGATGGTTCTCCTAGTTACCAGAGTGCCTTGCACATAATACTGTAAATGCTTAATGAATGCTTGCTGGGTTGCATTGGAATAGACCGTTGGTAGGAGTACCTACACTGATAAAACCACAAGTCTTTGGAAGCATTGACATAAGACTATTTTAGTACTGCTGTGGCACTATTTTACTTTTCTTTTTGTAAAACTTTTAAAATTAAATTTTATTTTTTTAATCAAAGAAAATCCACCTTCTGTCCCTCCCAACCTTCCCCTCAATCCCCATTAACAGAAAGAAAGAAAGAAAGAAAGAAAGAAAGAAAGAAAGAAAGAAAGAAAGAAAGAAAGAAATGAATGAATAAATAAAACAATACTAAAAAAATACTAAGTCTCAATCTACAATCTGAGTCCATTACCTCTCTGTCAGGAAGCAGGTAGCCTGTTTCCTCTAGAATGAATCGTCTGGAATCACTGTGGGTCATTTTGTTGATCAGTGATCCTCAGCCTTTCAAAGTTGTTTGTCTTTACAATATTGTTATTGTATAAATTATCCTTCTGATTCTATTCACTTCACTCTGTATCAGCTCATATGAGTCTTCCCAGGTTTCTCTGAAACCACCTCCTTCATCATTTCTTACAATACAATGGTAATCCATCACATTCATATACCATAATTTGTTCAGCCATTCCTCAATTGATGGGCACTCCCTCAGTTTATAGTTCTTTGCTACTGCAAAAAGGGCTTCTGTGTTTTTGTGCAAACAAGTACTTTACTTCCTTGTTTGAGCTTTTTTGTGGTATAGATGTAGTAGTGACATCACTGGCTCAAAAAGTACATACAGTTTTTAATAACTTTGGGGGCATAGCTCCAAATTGCTTTCCAGAATGGTAAGAGCAATTCATAGCTCCACCAACATTGCATTAATGTGCCTGTTTCCCCACAGTTCCTCCAGCATTTGTCATTTTCATTTTTTTGTCAGCTTTACCAGTCTGAGTGTGAGATGGAACCTCAGAGTTAGTTAGACAATTCTGAGAAACTAGAGTGTTTTTATATGAGTATTGATAGCCTGCATTTCTTCCTCTAGAAGTAACCTGTTCATATCACTTTGATCACTTGGAAAATGATTTTTATCCTTATAAATTTGAATCAGTTCCCTATATAGCTTAAAAATTAGACCTTTGTCAGAAAAATTTGTTGCAAGGATTTTTCCCCTTTTACTTGCTTCTCTTATAATTTTAGCTATATTTGGTTTTGTTTGTGCCTTTGCAGTTAAGATAATTAATTGAGTATTTCCCTCTATCCTATTTTGTTATATTTTTCCTTCTCTTTGTTTCCTCACTCTTCTTTATAAGAGAAGAGTACCATCAAGGTTCAGTGTTATCTTCTTCTGTTCCCCTACCTCTGTTCTCTTTCTCTCAACTGGAGCCCAATACTATCTCTATTTTCTTTTAAACCCTTCTTCATATCCACCCTCCTTAGATTATGTTTTGTTTAGGACTAATTCCTCCCTTAATCTACCTTCCCTTTTATTCTCCCTTCTCCTTTTTCCCCTTCCCTCCTGTTTCCCTGTTTAGTAAAACATATTTCTGTGCCCAACTTCTCTCCTTTGACTAGTTCAGATGAGTGAAGTTCAGATGTCACCCACTCCCCTTCCTTCTCCCTTGTTTGCATAGTCTTCTACCTGCATACACCAGTTTTGTGAGATAATTTTCTCCATCCTCCCTCTCCCTTTTCCCACCTTCCCAGTGTATTCCTTTTCCTCTTCCTTTCCATTCTTCTTTTGGTAATATCAAAATGTAACAAAACCACTTCCAGGCCCTCTGTCTTATTAAATACATTCTATGACCCCTGATGATAGCATTCTAAAGGGATACATGTATCATTCCCCCATATTAGAAAGTAAATTGTTTATCTTTGTGTAGTCTCTTGTGATTTCTTGTTCCTATTAATATTTTTCTGTTTCTTTTAACTCCTGTGTTTGTATTTCAAAGTTTCTATGAAGCTTTGGTCTTTTAATCTTTAGAGGCAGTTTTTTTCACCCTGCAGGATTCTATTCAGTTTTGCTGGGTAAGTTATTCTTGGTTGCAAGCCTATATCTCTTGCCTTCTGGAATTCAATGTTCCAAGATCCCCACCCCTTTATCATGGCAGCTACTAAATCATATATGATCCTGACTGTGGCTTCTTAGCACTTATATTTTTTTTCTTTTCTGGGCACTGTAGTATTTTTTCTTTGATTTAGAAATTCTGGATTTTGGATATAGTATTAATGGGAATTTTCATTTGGGGGTTTCTTTTAGGAGGTGAATGGTAGATTACAAATGTGAGCAGTTTTATTTTATGATTTCTTGAAATATGATGGCTCTTTTTTTGGTCATGGTTTCAGGAACTCTAATGATCCTTAAATTATTCCAATTCCAAATAAATTCCAAGTCAGTTGTTTTTGCTATGAAATACCTTACATTTTCTATTTTTTCTTTCATCTCTTCACTTTGTTCTAAAATATTCCTAGCTGTCTCATGGAGTCATTTTCTTCTCATTGATCCATTCTAATTTTCAAGGGGCTTTCTTTCCAATATTTTCTTCCTTGGCTCTAATTTCTTTTCCAAATTTTTCCTTTAGTGCTCTCATTTCATTTGTAAAACATTTTAAACTTTTTTTTTTAACTCTGGCTTCATCTCCTCCAGGAATTTTGGTAGAAATTGTGCCCAAAATGTGTTTTTCTTTGAGGCTTTGCTTGTAGATGTTTTGGAGTCATTCATTTCTTCTTGGGCTGTGTCTTGTCACCAAAATAGATTTTTATGGTGAGATTGTGTTTGTTTATTTGTTTGTTCGCTCATTCTTCCACCCTACTTCCTGACTCCAGGCTTTATATTAGAGCAAGATTCCATGTACTTCTGGAGAGAATACCTGGGCTAAGTTTGTGTCCTCTTTGGTCTAGTTACTGTTTTCTTGGGATATTGAGTGCTAGGTTATTCCAGGATCTCAGGGATAGCTTGGACTAAGGACCTACAAACTTTCAGTGTTTCCAAAGTTGTCTAATCCAGGCAGGGCAAAGTCTGATTGCTGTTCTTCTGGTCTGAGCCCTGCACATTCCTGACCTGGATTTGGGTCTGAGCAATACATCTATAGGCTTACCCCATTTGGAATTCCAAGAGACTGCTGCTGGACCGAGCTACTAGCTATGCTGGTTCAGAGTGACAGCGCTACAGGCTTCTCTTTGGGGTGGGACTCCTGCCCTGGTTATTTCACTGCAAGCTTCAATCTAGGCTAGGAACTAGAATTGAGACTGCTCCTGGGGTCAGAGACACACAGATATTTCTTGCTTTTTAACTTGTTCCTTGTTTAATATAAAATCCAGGGCCCACAATCCCTTATCACCTTGGAATACCACCCCTAGGTGCAGTACTCTTCCTCAATCCACCCTGCACCTGTGACCTAGTCTGGGTAGTGAGCAACAGAGCTACCAGTTGGCACCTATTCCTGCATCCTGCACATCCGTCTCTTCTGTGTGGATTTGGGTCTTCTTCTTGCCCTAGCTCAATGCCAGATGACTGATGGTCTTCTTTCGTCCTTGGAATGAGACTGGAACTGTTATGTTCTGCATGGCCATTCCTAGCTAGACCTAGTATGTCTACAGACTTCTCTATCTCCCTATGCCAATCTGAGCTGAAAAAATGATTCACTGTGACTTTTTCTTAGATTTCCCAATTAAGACTCAATCTGGTGCATTTTCTAGAACTTTGTGGAAGAATTGTGAGGGAGAGCTCAAATGTACTTCTTCCCACTATCCTGCCATCTTGTCCCACCTCCTCACTATTTTATTGTTTGAAATAATATTACTTAAGAATCTCAGATTATTTTAAATATTATTATTAAATTATTTAAATCAGATTTATCCTTAAATTGTTTAACTAGCATTGCTAAATTAATACTTAAATGTTATTTTTTATTAAATTAGTGCTTTAAAATTATTATTTTAAAATCTCAAATGATTCATGCTACCCTCTGATTAATCTTGAACATGTACCCATGTACAATTAAGAAAATAGAACAGTGGAGGACAAATGATTGAACCACCAAATTTTTTCTATTAAACTTTAGTCATCAATCAACAAGTATTTATTAAATGCCTACTATGTCCCAGGTTCTATACTAGGAGCAGGGGATCACAAAATAAAAGTCACCCTGCCCTCAAGGAGTTTATATTCTATATATTATAATATCCTATTGCAATAATTAGCTCATTTTAAGTTTGGGGGCAATATGATGGCCCCTCACACCCAGATAGCTCCTTTCTCTGCTACTTTAGAAGTTTATATTAAACAAAAAATTAAAAGAATGATCACAATTGCTCTAAGCCCCCAGTTAGGAAAATCCCTAACTTTTAGGGCAAAGTTTGATTCTCTACCTTAATTTATATTCATTGTCTCTAGATAACCCCAATTTGTGGTTGAAGCAATATTCAAGTTATTAGTAACATTTGGGCAAAGAACTATCCAAGTATACTACAGTATCTATTACTAGACAAACACTGGGAAGGGAAGTCAGGGAAAGAGTAGGCCCTTTCTTGGAACTTCACTCCATCCTCAAAGGAGCTGGGTATCATTGGTGTCCTCAGCCTGAGGAATTCCAAATTCAGGGGAATTCCAAAAGAGCTAAGACCAAATATCTTTAAGTAAAGAATATTAGAAATCCAGCAAGAGGAATTATTAGTAACCTGGCCTCTAATTCCTACCAACTACTACAGGACAATATCATAGAACTTCAGAAACCATGTAGTCTAATCCCTTCCAGAAACAGAAAAGGAGCTGCTTCTATAGATCATTGATCTAGATCTGAAAAGGATTTCAAAGGTCATCTAGTCCAGCCCCCATAGATGAAGAAAGTGAGGCATTATGATTTGACCAAAGTCATACAGGTATTATTCTTCAGAGGTGGGACTGAATCCAGGTCCCTTGAATGATATGAAAGCCCATCGATGTCAGTATATTCCATTCAATGGTGCAGACCAGTCCTTCTCATCTTGTGCAAAACTCTTGTCCATGATGAACTGTAAAACGTCCATCTAACATAGAGAGACCTTGTTAGTAGAGCTCTTGATGTTATGTGATTACCAATGGGCCACAATATCAATGAGGGAGAGAGAGAGAGAGAGAGAGAGAGAGAGAGAGAGAGAGAGAGAGAGAGAGAGAGAGAGAGAGTTAGTTTAAGTGCCCTTCCTATTCAAGGAGTTATTTGAGTCACAGGAAAGAGAACAGGTAGCTACAACAAAGAACCTGTACTCAAGGAGTACAATTGGAGAGAGTGGAAGAGCTCATCTACAAATAACCATGATGATAATAACAAAGAGTGAGATAAAGGCAAAAGACTCCTCCAAGTAATATGCCAAGAGAAAGTTGAGGAAGTAAAGATTACTTTCACTTGAGGAAGAGGGAGAGAGTTTCAGGGAAGATTTCATGAAGAATATGGTGTCTGAATTAGACTTTGAAGAAAGAAGGGATTTCAACAAACCAAAATGGGACATGAGTTTATTTTAAGTATAAGGAGCAGCATAAACAAGAAGACAAGATAAGAATGTGAGAATGGGGGCACAAAGTTAGGGTTCCAACATAGCTGGAATGTAGAATACGTGATGGGGAATAATGTGAGATAAGGCTGGAAAAGTAGGCAATATCCCTAGGCAATAGTCATCCATCTCTGCTTGATCATAGGATATAGTAATGGACTGACTAATAGTCTCTAATATGAGAACTTTAAAAAATGTTTTATTGCTGCTTTTTGTTTTCTTCAACCTGGTCACTTCCCAATTACTGCTCTCCCTACATTGAATCCTCCTTTCTAATGAGAAAAAAAACAGTTTAGCAAAAGTAACTGACACAATAAACAAAACCAGAAGTAAACACAATATCCTCCACCTGTAGTCTACCACCTCTCAACCAAAAAGAAGAGAGGATATTTCATCATCCGTCTCTGGAACTTGTGGAATTTAATCTGATTTCTGATACCTTTTAGTGTTATTTTTATTTGCATTATGATAGTCATTGTATCTATTCTCCTAGTTTTGATTTCCTTGCTCTGTGCATCAATTCATAAAAGCCTACCCATTTCTCTGAATTCTCTATATTTGTCATTTTTATAGTATAGTCCTGTTCCATTATATTCACATACCACAATTCATTCATACATTCACTGATCCATGAGCACTCACTTTATTTCCAGCCCTTTGCTACTATAGAAAATGTTGTTATGAATATTTTGGTAAATATGGGGCCTTTCTTTCTGCCTTTGACCTTCTTGTGATATATGCCTCATAGTAGGATAACTGGGTCAAAGATATTAAAATTTTAATAACTTTCCTGGAATCATGCCAAATAGATTCCTAAAATAGTTGGATTAGGGGAAGGTGAGAGGGAAAGAAAATAGATTTTTGTTTGTTGAAAAATTAAATTAAATTTTAAAATTAAAAAAATGATTAGACTAATTCCCAGCTCAACCAATAGTGAATTAGTGTACCTCCAGGTGCTCCTATTTGTGAATGACACATCGTACTGATTTTATCATGTCCTGGAACATTGCAGAGCCACCTAAATCAGATCTATAATCATTCTAAAGAGTTCAGCCTAACTATTATCAAGGATAACACAAATGGATGAAAAATGCCTGTTGTCCAAACAATATGTGGTTGGATAGACCTGCACCTTATGCTCTATGCACCTTATATTTCCCTTGAAATCCATTATTTCAGTGGAGTTGTTTCTCTTATTGATATTGGTGCTCCTTTCACAGATGTCCTATGTAGACCACTGAGTTAGCCCAGTAGCACATATATGTTGAAAAGGCACTGCATAAACAATGAAGTGGGCCAAGAACTGAACAGAAGAGAGTGTCTTAGATTGCATTTGAGAAATTGTGTGATGGCTTTACTGATCTCAGGTACAAAAGTCCACCTTATTCACACCAATATTCTTCTGGCAATGTTGTATGGCTGAGAATAATGGAATATATGGGAAAGTTAAAGCTGAGTGCCACTCAAAGGGCAAAGGAAGTGAAAGGTGTGAGGAAGCTGCTTATTACAAATAAGGAACTATGTAAGAGTATCCATATAAAGGGTATTGCTAGAGAAATATATCATCAGAAAGGAAGAGGAAATATTCACATGGTGGGAAGGAGTGATTGTACAACCTTCGTACTCCACTAGTATCCTTATAATATGAAAAGAACACTAAGAAGGCCCCAGAACTTTGGGTGGATTCCTTGTGGCAAACTCATGGGAGGAAATGGACACGAGGTGCCCCATTGGGCAGGGATCTGTATCTGGGTGTGATGGGTTACAATATGTGTCTTTGAAGGAAGTACTCAGATAGATGTGATCATCAATTCATCAGAGCTTTGAAGTGGTGTATGGTAAAAGATGCTGGGCTAAAATTATTTTCTATTCTAGTATATTTTCAGCATTTTTTTCACAAAGAATCTTTCCATCCCCCACCTACCATACTCCAACAATTTGTGTTCTTGGGTTTATCAAACACTAAGCCATTGTGTTCCTTTACTTCTAGTTTTGCTTTTCCAATCTGATTTGCTTTAGTATTTTTTAACCTGTTCCCGATGGATTTGCTGATTACTACTTTATAGTTTGAGATCTAATAATGTTGGGCCCCTTCATTTTCCCCTTTTTTCCTCATTATTTCCCTTGAAATTATTTACCTTTTCTTCTCCAATTGGCCCCAAATTAGCCTAATTTGTCTACAAAGTAACTCCTCAGTAATTTGATTTGTATAAGCTAAATCTGTAAATTAATTCAGACACTATTGTTATTTTTTGTTACATTGGTATGGCCCAGCCATTAACAATGACTCATTAATTATTTGTCTTCTTTTATTTATGCAGGTACCTTTTATAGTGGGAATGGTCCAGACATGCTATTTTGTCTTTGAAGAGAATTCCCCGTATAGAAACTCACTTCACAATGTTACTCATCTATAACTAGTCGGCTGGGGACATTGAGAGATTAAGTTATTTGCCCATGGTCACATAGCTTACATGAGAGACAAGACTTGAATTCAGGGATCTTCCTTACCCCAAAGCCAACCCTTTATCCCTTACTCTCTGCTGCCTTTTTTAAATAGTCTCAATGAATAGAAAATGAGTCCTTTAATTTATTTAATTTTTGAAAATGTATTTACAGTCACCTGACCTTTTTGGTGACAGTGATATCCTCTGTTCTTGTTATAAAACTTTTCCGTTGTTGAAGGTGATGCTCACTGGACTGAAGGAGGGATTTGAGCCAAAGAGAGTAATAGGTCCCTCAAATCCATCCAAATCAATATAAAAATTAAATTTCCCCTGACAGGGGAAAACACAACAGGAACAGAAAGAAACTATCAGGGCTTCCTTGGGTATTACCCTAAGGTAGAAATGAAGGCAGATCCTTTAGGATCTGAAAGAGGAGGGGAACCTCCAAGGAAAAGAAGCTAGGACCCCATGGGACATAGATGAATGGAGCCTGGGATAGAATTTCTGTTTTAAGAAAAGTAAAAATGGTTAACACCGTACTCAGTATGAACTAAATCTTCAGAGAACATGCAATCTTTAGCAGCTAGTGAAGCCTATGAACCCCTTTTCCAAATTTTTTAAAAAATTCATAACTGAAGAAAAGACAAAATTTCAGTTAGAGGTTAGTAAAAATAAAAATGTACTTTTTTTTCCATCCAAGTTCATGGATCCTCTGACATCTACCCACACACCCACAGGGCTCCAAGTCTCTTCTTTTACAGATGAGGATACTGAGACCCAGAGGAGTTTAATGAAATTGCCCAAGATTACTCCGATAGGAGGTGGCAGAGTTGGGATTTGAACCCAAGACCTCAAATGCCAAATCCAAAGTGCTCTGTTGTTACTGCAGTAATACAGCAGAACCATCGATGAAACAGAGCAACCCAAGGATGACAGGCAGAATGCTGAAGGAGTTAACACTGCCAAACAGGCCAATGGAAAAACGGCTTTTTACAAGAGCGCTGGGAAAAAATCAGGGGCGGGGGCAGGGGCAAGGGTAGGGGGTGGGGATGGGGAGCGGGAAAGAAGGAAGGCTGCTTGTTAATGACTGAAGAAAGCCCAGGAAATTAATGATGATTCCCAGATCTATTGAACTGCTTTTAAAATTCTGCTTTTAACAAGAAAGGTAAATGGGGGCAATTAGAAGTAAAACTCAACAGTAACAACAAAATTCACTACCTTGAAGAGATGAAGAAAGGGGAGGAAGGAAACACAAAAGTAAGGTCGGTATATTGAAGAGTAGAAGAGAGTAGCAAGTTTGAATGGGAATTCTATAAAAAGTGAACAACTTTGACTTTCTGGTAGCTGGCAATTTATTTTTAAAACTTTCTAAAGACATGAGCAAGGACTTGGACATGGGCAGATGAAGGGGAAAATAGAAGAATGTAGAGGAATTAATAGAAAAGTTAAGTGGGCTTCAGAGTTGGACTGTGGTAGAAGTGCATAAGAGGCCAGCTTTGGAAACAAAGGTTAATGTTCTTCTCATATGCACTAATTGTGTGACCTTGGGCAAGTCACAACCTCCCCAGTACTCCCCAGGAGTCCTCAGAAAGTCTAAGTGGTGGATAAGGTGGGTGCTGATCTGCACTGATGGGGGGAGTTTTTATCCCTAATGAAAGCATAGATCCAGAAACTCCTCCCCAGCACCAAAAAAAAAAAAAGTGGTCCAAGGGAAGATGGTCTACTACCTGGCAAGAGTCCCAGTGGTTTCTGAGACTGGATCCCCTTGGAACCTGAGCTAAGTACATGCTTATTACCTACAAATAGAAAAACTGCTTCCTGGATGACATCGTTATTGTTGTTTAGTAGTGTTTTAGTCGTGTCCAACTCTTCATGACCCTACGTGCGGTTTTCTTGGCAAAGATACTTGGCAAAGAAGGGTTTGCCATTTCTTTCTCCAGCTCATTTTGTAGATGAAGAAACTGAAACAAATAGGGTTAAGGGACTTGCCTGAGGTCACACAGCTAGCAAATGTCTGAGGCCAGATTTGAACTCAGGAAGATGAGTCTTCTTGACTCTAGACCTTGCACTCTAGCCACTACACCACCTAGCTGCCCAACCTGCATAAGTTATGGACACGCAATAGTTGTATGACCCTGAATAAATCACTTCCCCTCCCCTGGGCATCAGTTTCTTCTTCTATAAAGTGAGAAAGTTGGGCCAGAGTATCTCTAGAGTTCTTTCCAGCTCTAAGATTGAATAATGCTGACCTTCGTAGGGAAAAATGCCAGAGAGAGCCAGTCATTAATCATCTGATCTTTTAATTTAAATTTTTCTTTAAAAAGAACTAAAGAGAGCCAGTCATGAACAACCTAAGAGAAATAAAGCTAGGAATACAGAGTGAAACTAAAAGGATCTATCTGTAAAGGATAAATCAGGCCAAATGAGAAGAAATGGGGACAACTAAGTAACAGAAGATGAAAACTCTGACAACACAGAGTGACATCTGCTCTTTCCAGTGCAGTTGATCCAACATCTCAAGTGGTTGGGTTTTTTCTTCTTCCAGACAGAGCAACTGGGAATAGTCTTGGCATTGTGAGACTTGCCTAGAGTTTTCTCCTGACAATGCCTGCCTTCCTCAGAAAGGTCAATCATTTATCAAGTGTTTATTAAGCACCTACTTTGTGCCAGACACTGTGCTAATCTTTGGGAATACAAAAATAAAGAATGAAACAATTCCTATTGCCGAGGAGCTTCTATTCTAATGGGGAGACAACAAGGACACACACAAAGATGTAGAGTAGAAATAAGATAACTCAGCGATCCCTCATTCTGATGGAGAGAACTGGAAGAGGAAGGAGCTATAATCTCTGGGATTAACCCTTACTCAGAAAATTGGGGCTTTAATGTTGCAACCAAACAGTTCTTCAATTAAGTCTCCAGTAAAAAGTTGATCTGGGGATTTCCAGCTGCACCAAACAGAGTGGCCTGAGCACAAAGCCAATGATTTAAATCTAGGTCTGTGGAAGGCAGCACTGTGCTCCTAAACATAAACAAAGGTCTAGAAAGCCGCCAGGCCAACTGTCAAGTTCTTGGGTTTCAATTCTATTACGAAGGTAAAAAGAGAGGAACAGGATTGGGGCAGTCAGGGAAGAGGGGTCCAATAAATCAATCAATCACCATTTACTAATCATGTTTCAGGCATTGTGCTAGGCATTGAAGATGCACAGGCAAAAACAAAACAGTTCCTGCCCTCAAGGACTTCACATTCTATTAGGAGGCACAACATATTCACATATAATTACAAAAAATAAAGAAGAGGTAATTTTAAGGAAAAAGGCATTAGCAGCAAGGGGGATCAGGAAAGGCCTTCTATAGAAAGTGATCTTTTTTTTCCTTTTTTTTGGTGAGGCAATTGGGGTTAAGTGACTTGCCCACAGTCACACAGCTAGTAAGTGTCAAGTGTCTGGTCTGAGGTCACATTTGAACTCAAGTCCTTCTGACTCCAGGCCCATTGCTCTATCCACTGTGCCACCTAGCTGACCCAGAAAGTGATCTTGAGCTGAGTTTTGAAGGCCTCTGGGGATTCTAGGAAGACCTCAGAGGGAAGGAGGGAGTGCATTCTAGGCATGAGGGACAGCCAGTGCGAAGTCACACAAGATGGAGCATCATATAGAAGGAAGAAAAATAAGGAGAGTTGGGCTAGACTGCGGTGTATGTGAATGAATAAAGCTGAAGGCTAGAAAAAAGGTTAAAGTCAGTTTGGGAAGCTGGTGTACAGCAGAACTTCTTTCTGTCCTGTCTCAAGGTCCAAATTCTTACTTTTCTCAGAAACAACAGGCAGCATGACATGATGAGAAAAGTCCATTGGGCTATGGAGTTAGAGTTAGGGGACATGAATTTGAATCCCAGTTTTGTTATTCACTGTATGGTCTTGGAAAAGGGTCACTTGCCGTTAGGAGCATTAGTTTACCTATCTGTACAATGAGAGGAATATCTGCCATTGAGGTCTGGCATTCCATGTTCCCTTCTTACTCTTTGTCTGTGGTCCTAAATTCAGTTTAGTCATTCGCATCAAATGTCTCAGGAGAGACATTAGCCTTAGAACAGAGAAAGACTGAGGAGAAGAATTTGGTTGGAATTTGGCAACAGTAATAGCATTTTTAATTCACTCAGTGCCTTTGTCCCAGGAATCTTGAAGACTCCCCATCTATCCTTCCAACAGGTCTATGAAATTGGAAGGTGATTTAACAAATATTGATTAAGTTCCTACTATGTGCCTGTTGTACCAGGTGCTGAGAAAGCAAATATTAAAGTGAGACAGCCCTACCCTAAAAGAGCTTACATTCCATTTAAGGCATATGACACATACAAAAATAAGTAAATACAAATTATATACAAAGAAAAGTCAAAGTAATTTC
Source organism: Phascolarctos cinereus (assembly GCF_003287225.1). Taxonomy (NCBI): domain Eukaryota; kingdom Metazoa; phylum Chordata; class Mammalia; order Diprotodontia; family Phascolarctidae; genus Phascolarctos; species Phascolarctos cinereus. The sequence continues at coordinate 267,218,111 of NW_027555625.1, forward strand.
AGAAGGGAGGCAGTACTAACAACTAGGAATATTAGGGAAAGTACCCGGAGGGGGTGGTATCTGGGCTATGCATTGGAGAAAGCAAGAAAATCTAAGGGGTAAAAATGAGAAAGGATTACAATTCAAGGCACGGAGACAAAGGCGTGGAGATGGGAGATGGAACATCATATATGGGCAACTGTTTGTAGACCACTTTGGCTTGACAGTAGAGTGCATTGCCTAGAAATTATACCTGGAATTTCATTAGCATAGGGAATTCCTGTATGAGGAAACTCCTTTTATCAATGCAGGGCAGTGCCTTCTCTGCAAATTATCTTCTTAGAGTTTTGCTTGTAGCACTGAAAGGAAGAATGATTCGTTCAGGGTCATGGAGTTAATATATGTCAGAGGCTAGACTTGAACCCAGATCTTTGTTTTAAGGCCAGCTTTTTATTCACAATGCCACATTTTCTCTCCATGAGTGCATGAAGAGAAATAATGTGAAATAAGAAAGAAAAGGTGGGATGGGGGCCAGATTGTGGAGAGCTTTTAATGACAGGCTAAAGGTTTTGTATTTTATCCTAGAAACAATAGGGAGTCACTGAATATTTTTGTGTAAGGGAGTGATGTGATTGGATCTGTGTTTTAAGAACACCAAGTTGGCAGCTGTGTGAAGGATGGAGAGGGACAGAGTGGAATCCAGGAGATTACTGAGGATGTTATAATTGTCAAGACAGGAGATGATGATAGCTTGAACTAAGGCAGATGTGCTCTTTGAGTGAAAAGAAAGGAACATAAGCAGGAGATATTGTAGAAGTAGAAAAGATAAGATTTAGTAACTGATTGGATGTGGAAGCTGGGGAAGAAGGAAGAGTCAAGGATAACTCTGAGGTTGTAAACTTGGGTGGCTGAAAGGATGATGGTGCTGGGTTTGAAGGGAAACATAATGAATTCTGCTTGGGACACCTTGGGTTTGAGATGTTTATGGGATATCCAGGTACAACTGTACAACAGGTAATTGATAACGTGACTGGGATTCAAGAGAGAGGTTAGGACCGCATATGTAAATCTAGGTGACATCTACATAAAGATGAGCCCATGGAACCTGGTGAAACCTATGGGGAGAGAGAGAGAGAGAGAGAGAGAGAGAGAGAGAGAGAGAGAGAGAGAGAGAGAGAGGGAGGGAGGGAGGGAGGGAGGAGGGAGGGAGAGAGAGAGAGAGAGAGAGAGAGAGAGAGAGAGAGAGAGAGAGAGAGAGAGAGAGAGAGAGAGAAGGAGGAGGAGGAGGAGGCAAAGGATAGTGTTACCTCCATTTTACAAAATAAGGCTCTGAGAAAATAACTTGTCTAGAATCTAGACCACTCAGAAGAGGAGAAACTTTCCCTCTAATGCATACCCGGTCTTCGTGTCCACACATCATATGAGATCTTTTCTATTTTTGGTGGTATGCATTATAAATAACAGTTTTCAGCATAACTGTTGCTTTAGGGACTGGCTGTATATAAATGTCTCATTGTGGGGGAAGGGTGGGTTAGAATACTTTATGCTAACTCCCAAGTGTTTTATCTAGGGATATACCCTACTTTCTGGAATAATAATACATACATACATACTGAAAATGGAGGTCCATCTTTAGCCACAGGTAACTATGGGTCAATTAGCTGACTCAGTGATGAGATCGGTGAGAGCGTACAAGGTGAATAGGTAGAAGAATGAACAAATAGAATGTCAACAACATGTAAATCTGAAAAAAAAAATTAGAAGCCAAGAGACCTGGGTTCCAATTCAATGTCTGCCATTAGCTAGTTATGTGATCTTCAGGTAAATACATTTCCCTTTCTGAGTCTCATTTTCCAACCCTGTAAAATGAGAATATTAGCTTATGTGACCTATAATGTCACTTCCAGCTCTGAAAATGTGTGATGTTAATGATACTGAACCACTATCTGCTGCCAATAGGAAAAAGATGAGTAAAATGCAGAACAGATCAGAAATTAAGAGCATAAGAGATTTGATAATAATCATGGTATCAAGAGGGAAAGAAAGAGGAAGACATATTCAAGAGGAAAATCAGCCTCACAAGAGCAGAAATCACCAGAAAGATATGAAAGAGAGAAAATTTGCTGGATGAGAGAACAACAGGATGAGTCAAAATGGGGCTCAGATCTGGACTTGCACAATGGAGAATTTCTGAATGTCACTGATGAAGCTGTTTTCAGACCCAACCTTTGGCAAAGTAAGGATGGCTGAAGCATAAGAAACAGTTCCAGAAGATCCCATAGCCAGAATGAATAAGCAGCTGGAGGGACTTGCTCATGAGGAAAGATAAGAAGAACCAAATCTGTGGAACTTGGCTAATAGGTGACTAAAATAGCAATGAGGGTGAAGGGTAGAAATGATGATAATAATAACTGGCATTTGTAGTGCGCTTTGAAGTTTGAAAAAAAAAACTCTAAGCATCCATAAGCTGTAAAGAATGGAGGAGTGAGAAAAGTAAATTATGTCACCTAGAAGGGACTTCAGTTGCACCAAATTAAAGTATACAAGAAAGAACAAAAGAAGACAGCCAAGTATAAGGTTCCAGGAAATCCTGAGGAAATGTGAGGACTCTGAGAAAAATTTATGAGGTCAAATCCAATTCAGGAGAGAAAATGATCTACACTGTGCACCAAGACACATGCATTTAGCATCATACCTCCCCCCTGCCCCATACAAGGCCATCGGGCAACTCCTATATTTCCTATCCTAACGCCTCTTCAATCAGTTGACCAGCAAGAATGTATTGAGCGTACGCTATTGATTCTTTCATTACACAAACACTTATTGAATGCTACTACTTGTTCAGAACTATGCTAGATGTCATGGGGAATATAGAAGAAATATAAGCCTTGTCCTTAAGGAGCTGATAAGGTAACTGGGGAGAGAAGACTAAAACACCTACAATGAGACCAAAGACCCAAGAGAGGACATGACTCCAGTTGGGTGGATATTTTGGAGTGTTGAGTAAGTAATTTTCATGAGAGCAGGGATTGTTTTATTTTGGTCTTCGCACTCCCAAGACTAGGCATAGTGCCTTGCACATAGTAGGCACTTTAAAATGTTTGTTAAATTGAATGGGGGGAGAGAGAGAGACAGAGGATGGGGAGGGAAGGAAAAAGGAAGAGATGGAGAAAGAGAGGGAGTTGGGAGGAGAGAGAGAGAATGATCAAGAAAAGCTTTCTCAAAGTTTATTATTTCAATAGAGTTGTGGTTTCAGCAGATCACTAACAATCTATACCTTCTCATATCATGCAATTCTTGCCTATGTTCTCCCATAGATCTTCCACAAAGAAATCAGCCAATCAATCAGTCAATAAGCATTTATTAAACACTTACTGTCTGCTAGCCACTATGCTAAGTACTGAGAATACAAAGAAAGCCAAAACACTGTCTCTGCCTATTAGGAACTCACATGCTAAAGGGAGAAACAACAAGCAAACAACTATACACACATGACGTTTGCAGTACAAACTGAAGGTAATCTCAGAGGGAAAATGGGAGGGGAGGGAAGTAGGAAAGGCCTCTTGCAGAAGGTGAGATTTGAGCTGAGTTTTGAAAGAAGCCAACGGGGGCAGCTAGGTGGCACAGTGGATAGAGCACCGGCCCTGAAATCAGGAGGACCTGAGTTCAAATCCAGCCTCAGACCAAACACTTGACACTTACTAGCTGGGTGACCCTGGGCTAGTCACTTAACCCCAATTTCCCCCCCCCCAAAAAAAGAAAAGATAAGATAAGAAAGAAGCCAAGTAAGCCAGGAGGCAGAGGTGATGAGGTAGAGCATTCCAGGCATAGGGGAAAGCCAATGAAAGGACACAAAGTTGGGAAATGGAATGTCATGTGTGAGAAGCAGCAGGTCAGTGTCGCTGGAAACTAGAGTATGGAGAAAGGAGTAAAATATAAGAAGAATGAAAAGGTAGGAAGGGGCCCACGTTGTAAAGGGCTTTAAATATCAACCAGCATCTTATATTTGATCCTGAAGGTAATAGGGAGCCACTGGAGTTTATTAAGTGAGGATAATATGGATAGACCTGCACTTTAGGAAACTCATTTTGGCAGCTTTGATGAAAGATAGATTGCAGCAAGGGGGAGATGAGACAGAGAGAACAATGTAAAGGCTATTGCTGTAGTCCAGGCATGAGGGGAAGAAAGCCTGCCATAGAGTGGTGGCTGTGTAAAAGTGGAAAGGAAATGTTGTGAGGTAGAAAAGATAGGATTTGAAAACAGATTGAGTATATTGGTTGACTCAAGATCAGAGTAACAGTATTGACTGTATCCAACAAAATGATCACCATGACTGGTTCCCCAAAACAACCAATTTACTGAGAAGTGAAGAATCGAAGATGACACTAAGATTGTGAGCCTAGAGTGTGGCAGTGCCCTTAACAATAATGGAAAAGTTTGGAAGATGGAAAGATTTTGTGAAAAATGAGTTCCAAGTCATAGATAATCTCCCTAGGAAAAAAAACTCAGGACCAGATGGATTAAAAACAGAATTCTACCACACATTTAAAGAACAATTAATTCCAATACTATATGAGATGTTTGGAAAAATAAGTAAAGAATAAGTCCTACCAAATTCCTTCTATGAAACAAATACAGTTTTGACACCTAAACTAGGTAAAGCAAAAACAGAGAAAGAAAACTGTAGACCAATTTCGTAATGAATATTGATGCAAAAAATTAAATAAAATAATAGCAAAGAGACTATAGCAATATAGTACAAAGATGTTATACTAAGACCAGATGGGATTTATACCGGGAATGCAGGACTGATTCAATATTAGGAAAACCATAAGCATAATCAACCATATAAATAACAAAACCAACAAAAATAATACGATTCTATCAATAGATGCCAAAAAAAGCTTTTGACAAAATACAACACCCACTCTTAATAAAAACAGTAGGAGAGGCAGTTAGGTGGCACAGTGGATAGAGAGCACTGGCCCTGGATTCAGGAGAACCTGAGTTCAAATCCAGCCTCAGACACATAACACTTACTAGCTATGTGACCCTGGGCAAGTCACTTAACCCCATTGTCTAGCCAAAAAATAAAACAAGCAAAAAAAAACCCACTAGGAATAAATGGAATAAATTAAATTAAATTAAATAATAATAAATTCAAAAGATACAAATAAGTGGAATCTTTTTTAAAAATAATAAGTAGTATCTATCTAAAACCAAAAACAAGGATTATCTGTAATAATAAGCTAGAAGTCTTTCCAATAAAAACAGGGGTGAAGTAAGGATGCCCATTATCACCATTATAATTAAATATTGTACTAGAAATTCTGGCTACAGCAGTAAGACAAGAAAAAGAAATTGAAGGAATAAGCACAGGCAATGAGGAAACAAAACAATCACTTTTTACAGATGATATGATGACATATTTAGAGAACCCTAGAGAGTCAACTAAAAAACTAATCAAAATAACAACTTTAGCAAAGTTGCAGGATATAAAATAAACCCACACAAATCATCAACATTTCTAGATATTACCAACAAAACCTAACAGGAAGAGATAGAGAAATTCCATTTTAAATAACGGCAGTATGCACAAAGAGCTATAAAACTGTGCATAGCCTTTGACTCAGCAATACCACTACTAGGTCTATATCCCAAAGAGATTATGAAAATGGGAGAAGGACCCACATGTACAAAAATATTTATAGCAGCTCTTTTTGTGGTGGTAAAGAATTGGAAATTATGGGGATGTCCATCAATTGGGGAATGGCTGAACAAGTTGGGGTATATAAATGTAATGGAATACTATTGTTCCATAAGAAATGATGAGCAGGTGGACTTCAGAAAAACCTGGAAAGACTTACATGAACTGATACTGAGTGAAGTGAGCAGAACCAGGAGAAAATTGTACATAGTAACAGCAACATTGTGCGATGACTAGCTTTGATGGACTTAATTCTTCTCAGCAATGCAAGGATCTAAGACAACTCCAAAAGACTCCTGATGCAAAATGCTATCCGCATCCAGAAAAAGAACTACGGAGTCTGAATGCAGATGAAAACATAGTAATTGCTCTCTTTTTTTGTTTGTTTCTTCTTTCTCAGGGTTCCTCCCATTGGTTCTAATTCTTCTTTACAACAAGACTAATGTGAAAATATGTTTAATATGAATGTATATGTAGAGCCTATACCAAATTGCACACCATCTTGGGGAGGGAGGAGGAGAAGGAAGAGGAGAAAACTTGGAACTCAAAGTCTTATGGAAGTGAATGTTGAAAACTAAAAATAATTAATAAAAAATAAAATAAAATAACTGCAGACAATATAAAATACTTGGGAGTCTACCTCCTGCAACATCTACAGGAACTATATGAACACAATTACAAAACACTCTTCACAAAAATAAGTATAGATCTAAACAACTATAAAAATAATAATTGTTCATGTGTAGGCCAAGCCAATATAATTAAAATATCAATACTACCTAAATTAATTTACTTATTCAGTGCCAGACCAACCAAACTAACAAAGAATTATTTTATAGAGCTAAATATAAGAACAAATAGGAACAAAAAGTAAGAACAAAATTCATCTGGAAGAAAAGAATATCAAGAGAATCAATGAAAAAAAAAATAAAGGAAGGTAGGCTAACTGTGCCAGATCTCAAACTATTCTATAAAGGGTGATCATTAAAACAATCTGGCAAGGGATAAGAAATAGAATGGTTGAGCAATAGAATAGAGTAGGCACACAATATACAGAAATGAATGGCCATAGTAACCTAGTTCTTGATAAACCCAAAGACCCAAGCTATTGGGGCAAGAATTCACTATTTTTATAGTATTTTTTTTCCAATTACATGTAAAGACAAATTTTAACAATCTTTTTTTAAATTTTGAGCTCCAAATTTTCTCCCTCTCTCCCTTGCATCCCCCCTTCCTAAAGCAGTAAGCAATTTGATATGTTATAAATGTGCAATCATGCAAAACGTATTTCCATATTAGTCATGTTGTGAAAGAAGAAACATGCCAAATGAAAAAAAAACACACAAAAAAAGTGAAAATAGTATGCTTTGATCTGCATTTAGACTCCATCAATTCTTTTTCTAAGTGTGAATAGCATTTTTTGTCAGGAGTCTTTTAGAATTGTCTTGAATCATTGTATTGCTGAGAATAACTAAGTCATTCATACTTGATCATCATACAATGTTACAGTTACTCTATAAAATGTTCTCCTGGTTCAGCTCACTTCATTCAGCATCAGTTCATGTAAGTCTTTCCAGGTTTCTCTCAAGTCCACCTGCTCATCATTTCTTATGGAACAATAGTATTCCATTACATTCGTATACCACAACTTGTTCAGCCATTCCCCAATTGGTGGGCATCCCCTCAATTTCCAATTCTTTGCCACCACAGAAAGAGCTGCTATAAATATTTTTCTGTGAGTAGGTCCTCTTCCCCTGCCTTTTTAAATCCCTTTTGGATACAGACCTAATAGTGGTATTGCTGGATGAAAAGGTATGCACAGTTTGATTGCCCTTTGGTCCTAGAAGGACTCACTTTTTGACAAAAAAAAAAAACGCTGGGAAAACTAGAAAGCATGCTGGCAGAAAGTAGACATTGACCAACATCTTACACTATACACCAAGTTAAGTTCAAAATGGGTATATAATTTAGACATAAAGGGTGATGTGTTAAGCAATTTGGAGGAGCATGGAAAAAATTACTTGTAAGGTCTATGGAGAAGGGAAGAGTTTGTGATCAAATAAGAGATAGAGAGAATCACGGGAGGTAAAATGGATAATTTTGATTATATTACATTTAAAAGTTTTTGCACAAACAAAACCAATGCAGCTAAAATCAGAAGGAAAGCAGGAAACGGGGGGGGGGTAGTGGGAATCTTTACAGCAAGTTTCCCTGATAAATGTCTCATTTCTCAAATATATAGGGAACTGAGCCAAATTCATAAAAATGAGAGCTGTTCCCCAATTGATAAATGGTCAAAGGATATGAATGGGCATTTTTCAAAAGAAGAAATCAAAGCCATTAATAATCATATAAAAATGTTCTAAATCACTAATAATTGAAGAAATGTGAATTAAAACAACTGTGAGGTACCACCACCTCACACCCTTAAGAATGGGTAACATTACAGAAAAGGAAAATAACAAATGCTAGAGGGGATGTGGAAAAATAGATACACTAATACACTGTTGGTAGAGCTGTGATCTGGTCAAACAAATTTGGAGAACAATTGGAACTATGCCCAAAGGAATATAAAATTGCGTATACCCTCAGACACAATAATACCACTACTAGGTCTATACACCAAAGAGATTAAAGAAAAAGGAAAATGACCCCTATATACAAAAATATTTATAACAGTTCTTTTTGTGGTGGCAAAGGATTGGAAATTATGGGGATGTTCATCAATTGGGGAATTGTTGAACAAGTCATGGTATATGATTCTGATTGAATACTATTTTACTGTAAAAAATTATGAAGTAGACAGTTTCAGAAATACTCGGGAAAACTTATATGAGCGGATGCCAAGTAAAGAGGAGAACATTATATGAAGTAATAGCAATATTATAATGACAACAGTGGTTGTTTCCCCTGATTGAACACCCGTTCCTTGAGAACCAGGACTATTTCAATTTTATCTTTGTATTACCCAGGCACCTATCATATAGTCTGTACTAATAAATGTTAGTTGAATTGGGGAAAAAAATGTATGCTAGCCTAGGATACTGGAGTCCTGTGAAAGAGTTAGCTACTCTGGTCAGTACAATTTGATCCATGGGGGGCAGCTAGGTGGCTCAGTGGATAAAGCCCCGGCCCTGAAGTCAGGAGGACCTGAGTTCAAATCTGACCTCAGACCAAAAACACTTGACACTTACTAGCTGTGTGACCCTGGGCAAGTCACTTAACCCCAATTGCCTAAAATAATAATAATAATAATTTAAAAAAAAAACAATTTGATCCATGACAATTCCTAAGAACTCATGATAAAAAATGCTATCCAATTCCAGAGAAAGAACTGATGAATTCTGAATTCATATTGAAGTATATTTTTTTCTTGGTTTCTTTTTTAAACATGGATCATGTGGAAATATATTTTGCATGACTTCATGTGTATAATGGATATCATATTTCTTGCTTTCTCAATGAATGGGGGAGAAGTGGAAGGGAGGAAGAAAATTCAGAACTGAAAATTTAAATAAAATTGTTAAAGATAGTGTTCTGTTTTTGGACATGTTGGGTTTGAGATCCCCATGAGACATCCAGTTTGAGATGTCCAAAAGGCAATCGGTGATGCAAGACTGAAGCTAGAGTTTAGGGCTGGCTATACTGATCTGGGAATCATTTGCATAGAAGGGATAACTGAAGTCATGGGAGTTGATGAGGTCATTAAGTGAGGGGGTACAGAGGGAGAAGAGAAGACGGTCCAAAACAGACCATTGTGGGACAGCCAGTGTACTGATGGTCTTCCTCCAGGTATTTCTTTTTTAACCTTTTTTATTTTATTTTTAATTTATGGAATAAAACAAGTATCATATGAAACTGCAATTCTATTATATGCAACTTGCTATTCCTTTTAAGGAGAAAGTAAAGTTATTATGTAAATTTCTTTCTTTTCTTTTTTTCCCTTTTTTCTTCCCTTCTCCCCTCCCTCCTTGCCCTAGAGATAGCTACCATTAGACACAAAAGGTGTATATATGTAAAATTATTCTATACAGACTTCTATTTATCAGTTCTTTCTCTGGATGTAGATAGTACCTTTCTTCGTATGTCCTTTATAGTTAGTTTGGGTATTTATAATAGTCAAAATAATTTGTTCACTCAAAGTCATTCACAAAACAATACCGCTGTTACTGCATACAATGTTGTCTTGGTTCTGCTCATTTCACTCTTCATTATTTCATGGAAGTCTTTCCATGTTTTTCTAAAATCATTGAGCTCATCATTTCATATAGCATGGTAGTATTCCATTACAATCATATGCCACAACTTGTTCAGCCATTCCCCAATTGATAGGCATCCCTTTAGGTCTTTCTACATTTTGCAAGTACCCATGCAATACTTGGGCTTTACACCTATTATATTAAACTTTGCCACAAAATTGTCCAAATGTACATGTCTCTTTTTTTCTTGAACGTATGTAATCACTAGAAATATGCTGTATTCTATTTGTGTCCAGCAGAGATTTCTCCATTGCCTGGATAATCTGGGCCTTGAAAAAGGAGGCCCTTCCAGGTAAGAAGAACAAATGCAGTCCTTACCATGTCAATCCCCAACTCAATAAAGTCCTTTGACTCCCTATTATCTTTAGGATTCATTACAAATTCTACTTTGGGGCAGTTAAAGCCCTTTACCATTTGATTCTAGATTGCCTTTCTGATTTCATTATACATTATTCCCCTTCATATACTCAAGAGTCTACCCAGACTGGACATCTTGCTGGTCCTTACACATTACATTCTATCTCCCATAGCCATGCCTTTACACAGGTTCTCCCTCATGCCTGGAATGCACTTCCTCCTCACCTCAGCTTCTTAGAATCCCTAAGATCCTTCAGAGATCAACTCAAATGCTAGCTCTTCCAGGAGATCTTTCTGATTCCCCGCCCCCCAACTTGCTAGTGCTTCACCCTGGGAATTGCCTTTTTGTCAGCTCTGTATATTTTTTTAGTATCTATTTAATATGAGAACATTATTTCCACTGATTAGATGTAAGTTCCTTGAGAACCAGGATTATTTCAATTTTGTCTTTGTGTTCCCCAAGCACCTAGCACATAGACTGCATTTAACAAATGTTGGTTGAATTGAGGTTGGGGGGAGGCAGGACAGAGAAGTATACCAGACTAGGAAATAAGAGACTGGGTTCAAATTCTAACTCTGATGTTTGTTCCTTGTATAGAACCATGGATAGATCCATTCACTTCCTTAAAGCTGATTTCCTTATCTGTAAAATGGAGATGATGATCCTGGTTCTACTTACCTTCATGGGGTATGCTGGAGAAAATGAACATAAAGAACATCATAGAAGAACATGAAGTAGTATATAAATATGAGTTATTGCCACATTGTGATTATACCTGGACATATCAAGTATCCAAAAAAATCACACACAAAATGAAACTGATTATATTTTAATGAACAAGAAACAACTTGCTACCAATAAAGAAGTCATTCCTGAATCAGCCATGCTTATCCCATCAGAGCACTGACCTGTTAAAGTAAAGAGTAAAATTAACACAAAACAATAGCAAGAATTAAAAAAAAAAAAGATATGACATGCAATTAAAAGAACTCTAACCGATCTACCTTAACAAATTGCTACTCAAAAACACAAATGTATCTGTGATCTCACTGTTGGAAGTTCTTTCCAACAATGCAGATTGTGATACATCCATGGTTTGCTCATTTTGCCCTTCTCTTGTCCATACTTTCCCATCAGTTGACCACAAGTGGTTCCATATGCTAGAGGCCTTCTTTGATTTCTCCTGACATCATAAGGGTACTGGGAGAGCACTATGTCTTTCCATCTATCATCCCCTGCCATAGCCATATACCCAATCTATCCTCTCTAGTTATTATATGTGTCTTTGATGATATCTTTTACTCCTGTTCTTCAATGAAGTTGCTCATTGGTTATATGTTGCAGCCTTCTCATACCTACCCTGTGCCTCTTCACTGCCCTCTGCATGATACTCATTTTTAATTCTTCAGAGATGGTCGTATTTCATGTCTTGCTGCTATCATACAACACCAGTAGAATTTTGGTATTAAAAAAGATGAGCCTTTGCTTCCATGAGAAGCTTGGGGTCATTAAAAGGCTTTGTAATTTCCTGCAGGCAATCTATCTGGCTCTTCTCCTCCTTTTTAACTCTGGGCCCAGCCCATCATCCATCTGCACTGCTGTTCCCAGATGTATATGCTGATGGACAGGCTCTATAGGTTGTCTTTCGAAATGCATGTTGTAATCTGGTTAATAAATAGTTTTCATTCATTTCAGGGGTTCTTAACCCGGGGTCAACAGATATAATTCAAGGGGTACGTGAATTTGGATGGGGGGAAAATTATATCTCTATTTTTAATAATCTATTACTGAAATTTAGAATTTCCATAAATTATTTTTATACAAGTAGACTTTAAAAAAACCTGGAAAGACTTGTATGGTCTGATGCTGAGTGAAGTGAGCAGAACCAGGAGAATGTTGTACACAGTAACAGCCATGTTGTGCGATGACTAATATTGATAGACTTAACCCTTCTCAGCAATACAAGGATCTAAGACATCTCCAAAGGCCTCATGATGGAAAATGCTATCCACATCCAAAGAAAGAACTATGGAGTTTGAATGCAGATCGAAGCATACTATATGCTATTTTTTTTCCCTCTTTTGTGTGTTTGTTTCCTTGTTCTGGTGGTCCCTCCTATTGGTTCTAATTCCTCCTTACAACATTACTAATGTGAAAATATGTTTAATAGGAATGTATATGTTTAGATTATATCAGATTGCGTGCCATCTTGGGGAAGGAGGTAGGAAGGGAGGGGGAGAAAAACTTAAAACTCAAAAGCTTATGGAAGTGATTGTTGATAAATCAAAATAGATTAATTTTTAAAAAAATTATTCTGAGAAAGGATCCATACCAGACTGCCTAAAAAAAAAATTTATGACCAATTCAAAAAATGGTTTAAAATCTCTGGTCTTTCCTGTACAGATTATTGAGTTAAATTATCTTAAGTAGCTAACAGATATTTTTCAGGAGGCTCTGCAATGTCAATTAATAAGCACTTATTAAGCACCTACTATGTACCAGGCAATGTGCTAAGCTCTGAGGATACAAAAAAAAAAAGCCAAAAGATAGTCCCCGCTCTTGAGGAGCTCACAATTTAATGCAATGTTATAAGGCTTGATGCAATCAGCACAATGCCATCTACAAACAAGAGTATGTGGAGGGCCTCCCCAACCAGTGAGATCCCCTCTTCAACTTCCACTCTACCTGAATTCTTCTCCATGACAATGGTATAGGAAACATACATATTCCTGTTTTATGCCTGTCGTGATTTTATGATCAGAGGGTCATTAAAGCAGCTTATCTCTCTTTTTATCCAAAGAATCTTTAATAATTTTTGGTGTGTGAATAGAAGATGCTTTAATGGGGAAGAACCCTTAAGGTGCTGTTTTGTTTTAATGAATCAAATGCTTTTTCATATTTAACAAACAGTAAGCCCAATACAACCATATACTCGCTCCATTTTTCACTCAATTGCTAAATATCTTACTGGTTTTATCTTCCACAGTTTTTCTCTGCTTTATGAGTTAATCCTGCTTATAATTCTCCATCTCCCTCATTTGTGAGATTTTGGTTGCTATCTCTCTCTTCTTGGCAAATAAGTCAAGTATTTGATGATTAAGAAACTTTCTGGAACTTTTTGGTCTTCTTCTGGTAGACTTACAACAATTAAACTACATAAAATTATTATAAATATATGTCATATCTTTTGTCCACTTCTCATTTTTCATTGCCAATTTTTTCTTTTAAATATCCAGGATTGGGTTATCTCAATTGCATTCCATCTCATTTTACTCTTCTTATTACTATTGCTTCTTATTAACTTAGATCTTTGCTTTGACAAGGCAGTAGCCTTATTGTATATAAACAATTGATTCAAGGGTAAATTCCACATAAATTAATAAGTTTCTTCCAGGCTATTAAAATATGGCCTATTTAATTTTTTGTAGTATTATTTGATGCTTGCCACCTAACAACTCTTTTTCTCAAAGAAAGTGGTCACCCTAGAAAGGCGCAAGGATTCTATGCAATATACAAGTGTTTTGGACTCTATTATTCCTTCTTCCTAAATGATGCTTTTCATCAATTTCTCAAAATCCTCATCTTTTCCCACCTCTGTTTTCATTGAAGCCACCAGGTATCAGGGTTACAAATGAACGTGTTGTGTTCATTTGTAAGGTCATGTTCAGATCTTCACAGAATTTCTAAATCTTTTCATTCTCAACAACTGATATTGCTATAATTATTTTCATGGGATTCCTTTTGCAAATACTTATCATGAGTATTACAATAAAAGATGACACAATATTCCATGTCCATGTACAAAGGTAGTAAGGTAGAGGGGAAGGAACATCAGAAGACTTAAATTAAAAGCCTGCCTCTGATGATTGCTATGTGGCCTTAGAAAAGTCACTTATCAAGGCCTCAGTTTCCTCAACAATAAAATGCAAGGGTTAAACTAGATGATCTCTGAGTCCCCTTCCAGCTCTGTATTTATGATCTTCATGAAATAACATTTCTTATTCCCATTGGATGCATGATAAAACCAACTCTGCCCAACTATTTCCTTTACTACTCCAAGGAGTACCTATGAACCATCATTCCATTTAGCTGCAGTTTCCTTCTTTCTTCTTTTTTTATTCATTATTATACTTTCAGTTTTATTGATGTGTTTTGTTTTAACATTACATTTACAGAGTATTCCTGCTTTATGAGAGGTCTCTCGTAACAAAGCAAAAGAGCTAAGTAAAACACATCTGAAAGTTCATGCAACATTCCACATTTGTAGCATCTCTCTGCCTTAAAAAAATTAACAGTAATCCATTTTCTTTCTCTCCTACTCCCCACTCCATTAACAGAGAAAAGAAAAAACAAACCAAATTTCTTATAACAAATACCTATAGTCAAAGCAAAGAAATCCTTCAATAATTGAACACAAATAAATAAATAAATACTTATACACATGTATATATAAGTATGTGTATATGTGTGTGTGTATATATATGTACATATACATATACATATACACATACACATACACATACACATACACATACACATACACATATATATATAATATATATATATCTCACCCTGTATCCTTTATCCATCACCTCTCCACAGTGGATAACATGTTTCATCATCAGTCCTCTAGAATCACAAATAGTCACTATCAATCGTAACTCTTACAACTTTTGAAGTTGTTTATTTTTAGTGTTGCTTATCACATAAATTGTTCTCCTAGTTCTGCTTGTCATTCTTCATTAGTTTATAAAAGTCCTCAAAATAGTTTCTTTTTATAATATTGTTGTTACAGCATAAATTGTTCTGTTTCCGCTCACTTCATTCTGTATCAATTTAGACAAGTCTTTCCATGTCTTTTTTATAACTAACATTTATATAGTGCTTAGTAAGTGCCAGTTACTGTGATAAGCATTTTTTATAATTATTATCTCAATGGATCATCACAACAACCCTGTGAAGTGGATGCTATAATTACTCTCATTTTACAGATGAAAAAAAAATGGAGATTAAGTGACTTACCCAGGGTCATACAGCTAGTAAGTGTCTGAAGCTGGATTTGAACTGAGGGCTTGCTGACTCCAAGCCCTGAGCTCTGCCCACTGCAGGCCTCCTTGTTTTGTTTTGTTTTGTTTTTTTGAAATAATCTATTTTCTCATTTACTACAGCAAAATAGTATTCTATCACATTCATATATGACAACTTATTCAGCCATTCCTCAATTATTGAATGTCCTCTTAATTTACAGTTTTTTGCCATCAAAAAAAAAAGCTACTAGAAACACTTTTATACATAAAGGAACTTTTCCTCTTTCTTTGATCTCTTTTGAGTATAGGCTTATCAGTGTTACAGTTGGGTCAAAGGGCATGTACTATTTAATGACTTTTTGTGTATAATTCCAAACTTTCTTCCAGAATAGTTGTATCCATTCACAGGTCCACCAACAGTGCACCAATGTATCTGTTTTCCCACAGGCCCCCCAACATTTATCATTTTTATTTCTTGTCATCTTTTATGGTTTCCTTTACAGTGAGAATGACAAGATTTAGATGTACAGATACCTAAGCATAGAGTAACCCATCACTAGTAGATTGGTTACTCAATGATAAATTTTTTGGCCATGGCAATCCATGAAACAAGAAGAATTACAAAATGACTGCCAGTTCTTCTATTTTTTTTTTCAGTGATAGAATCAAAGTGGCAGGAGAGGAAGTAAGGGATGCTAAGAATCATAGTTTTTAGACCATCTACAAATTTCGGTTTGATGGTTCATAGTCTAGATGTAAGATAATTGTCCAATGACCTATGAGTGGGCATACTATTAGAGGAACTAAATCATATCAATCAAATATCAATCAAACAAAAATGGGATATGGATGGAAGAAAAGATAGATTCACTAATAACAATAGTCATGAAGATATTTAACAAATACAAATCAATTGCCGTAATGAGAGAACAAAAAGAACCTTAAAATACTTGAGTTCACAAATACTTACTTACTAGGCAAATGGAGAGATGGCAGTCAAGGGCAACACCTTGGTGTTTACAAAAGAGATTTTATAAAATCTTATGGAGAAGGAGGGGGAAAGATTATGAGCAGTAGAGATCAATACTCAATTTTTTAAAAGCTTATCAAAAAAATACAATGAAGAAAAGTTGTGCTGATGGAATTTAAGAGAAACTGAAAAGGGGAAAACAAATAAAAGAAAGGTGAAAAAGATCTGCAACCATTTTTTAAGACTGTAAATTCTTTCCACCATCAAGGAATATGGAGCTACCACACTTGGATTTTCACATCATACACCCACATGTATGTGTGAAGGAAATGGAAAGGATACTAATGAGAATAAAGATGAGAAAAACAGCTAGTTTAGACCAAGTGTACACAGACAAGATCTTTTATAGAGATGACATTGTTGTGAGAGCCCTGAAGGATTGATTCATAAGGTATCTAACAGAGGAGAAGATGCCAAAGTTGTGGAGGGAAATCTTTACCTATTAATTCCAAAATAGAATGATGAGGAAAACATCACTAACTATTGATCCATGTGCCTAATTTCCAATATAAATTAAAAGTTTTGTGAGAATAATATAAACACATATTGAAGATATCCTTGATAGGGATATCATTGAGAAATAGGCAATATTACAGAGTGGACCACATCTTTACCATCACATAATTAAGTGGGAAAATGTAGAGAATATAGGATCCCAATGAGCTTATTGTTTGTTGACTATTAAAAATGAGCCTTTGGTTTGGTAGAGCAAAATACTGCTGTGGAGGTATTCTTCCAACAAATTATTTCAAATACATACATCAAAATTATGCGAGGTTCACTGAAAGACATAATAACAGAGATAATCTTGTTCGATTATCATAATCATTAATATTAGGTGAGGCATAAAACAGTGTTTTGTGTGTTCACCAAAGGCATTCATACTCATGGAGGAGATTCAGGACAAAAGCCAAGATGAAGAGGGATTACCTATAGATAGTGAGGTCATCCAGATGACCCTGTTTGCAGATGATACTGTGCTGCTGAGAACAAGAGATTGATAACCCACATGTTACACTGGTATTCTTGCAATGTCAAGAGAAAGCAAGAAAGGATCATAGCACATTGAGATTGTTGCCTGTGTTGAACTTATGGTAGGACATAGCCAAAAGGTATATAAAATGAGCAGATAGGAATGGATTGAAATCTGTACCTTTGGAAGGAACATACATATTGGTTAGACTATAGATCCATTTCAATCAGGGTATTTTGCATAAATCATATTCGTATGGTTTTGGCAACAGAAGATGTCTATTCTTTAGGACACACACCAAGATTAGAACAAAGAAGTTTATTACCAGTGGGTTGCCAACTAGGTAATTAATTCAGTTTTAACTTTATATTTAAGTTAACTTTTGTTTTTGCATCACTTTGTTTTCCTTATATACTCTTCCTTCTCCCCTACCATTTGAGTCATTCCTTGTAATAGAGAATAAAAAAGAAAAAGTAGGACAAAAGCAGTTCAATAAAGTCAATCAACATATCAACTATGTATGACAACTATGTATTCCACATTCACAGACCTCCCCCACACACACATATACACACATCTCTGCAAAGATAGGAAGGGTGCGAATTTTCTTAACTCTTATCTAAGGTCAAGCTTAGTCATTTTAACTATATAGCATTCAGTTTCCATTTTTTTCTTTCTATTTTCCATTTACATTATTGTAGTCATTTATATATTGTTTTTCCCTGACTCTGCTTCCTTCACTCTGCATCAGTTCATACAAGTCTTCCCATGCTTCTCTGAATTCTTCATATTTATCATTCCTTATAGCAAATAATATTCCATTACATCTATGTAACATAATTTGTTTAGCCACTTCCTAATTGATAGACTTCTACTCTGTTTCTTTTTCTTTGCTACCACTAAAATTGTTGCTATGAATATTTAATGCTATAAGATGTTTCTGTCATTGACCTCTGCGGGGTATGTGCCTAGCCATGGGACCTCTGGGTCAAAAGATATGGCCATTTAATTCATTTTTGGCATAATCCTGAAGAATGGCTGGACCAGTTCACAGTTCCACCAATAATGTATTAGGGTGCCTATCTTGGCCCTCAAACATGGACTATTTCCATACTTTGCATATGATTCTTGTCCATGCCTCTCAAAAGTTCACCATACCGGTCTGGGAACTTCCTCCGTTTTCTTTTGAATGAATGAATAAAACATGTATCAAGCATTTACTATGTGCAAAGTGCTGTGCTACGTGCTGGGAATACAAACAGGAAAGCAAGGCAGTCCCTTCTCTCAAGGAGCTCACCTTCTAATGGGGGAAGCAACACATAAGGGAGGTTTCAACTGCAAGTCAGATGGACAGGTCCATGGTCCTTAGAGTACAGAGGCAAAGTTGATGATGCTGCCTCTTCTTTACTCTGATTTCCAGTGATAAAAATCATACCAGTTTCTGATGTTGAATTATTTTGACAGTGCCAAGGACTTTGGTGGCAAGAACTCTTTTCTGGGTCTTCAGGAGCTGTAGCTGTAGCAACTGCGGGAGCAGTTGCCAGGTTGCAACTCCACAGGGACTGCTTCCCAGGATGATAGCTGAGGGCACTACGCTGGAAGCATTGTTATTCCAAAGATTATTGAGTTTGGAGTCCCGGGCTTTTCCCACCAGAGTCTGAGGGAAGATGCTGGTTAAGATGATGGTGCTGATTTGACTTGCCTAGCATATACCACTTCCTGTCTCTCCTTCAGGGTGACGTGCTGCTTTGGCTAGGCTGCCATGCCTGTCTGGTGAGTGGCAGTTGGTTAGCAATTGGTGCGCTTGGTGGCTCCTTCTCCCCAGGAGCTACCTCCCCAGAAAATGACTATGGGGACTAGACTGGAAGCAGAATCAGTGGTCTGGGAGATGATAGTAGTTACACTCAGGGCTCTTTTGCTTATCTGTTAGTTGGTGGCAGTTGGTCAACAGTTGTTGCTGATTGTGTTAAGGAAAATGGACCCTTTCTCCATAACAATTTCTTCCCTCAATGATGGCTACAGGGGGTGGACTAGAAGTAGGTCTGGTAGTTTGGGGTATACTGCAATTCCCAAGACTGTTGGGTTCAGGCTCCTGGGATGTCCTTATCAGTATCTGAGAGCAGATGGTGGTAAAGGGGGTGGTGGTAGTTTGATGTGCCTTGGCCCATGATACCTCCATCCCCCTCTTAGGGTACCTTACTGCTTCAACAAGGCTAGCTCCCCTGTCTCATTAGTAGCAGTTGTGGTGATAGCCAACCCATTTTCCACAGGAATTGCCTCCCCAGACAACGGTTGGGCCCTGTGAGGGCTAGACCAGAAACAGAACCGTGGTCCAGGGCTCCTGCACTTATCTGCCCATTAATATCAGAAAGATACCAATGGAGTATAAAGACTTTCCTTTGGTTATCCCTCATGATTACCATGTGACCAATCCATCTTCTACATTTGTTCAGTGATGTAATTTCTTCTCTGTAATGTTTTGCAGCCTGCTTGTATGCTTCTCCATTGTCCTTCGGATGACCTTCAATTTTTATTCTTTTTTTTTCCTGGCCAATTTATTTATTTCAACAATCCGTCAAAAGGAGCCCAAAACACAAAAATTATTTTACATTTTCTTAGTTTTAAAAAACACACACAAAACCTGTTAAATTTGACTATAAAAAACAGTTCTTGGGTGCCCCCCTCCCCAAGCCCTCTCCTCCTCCTCTCTGGCCTACCACAACTCCCCCCTACAAAGAAGGATCTGTTTCTTCATTTATTTGGAGCCAGTAGACAGCAGGGCAATCAGGCCTGATGAGGCACTTATGAATAAGATATAGTTTACAGTTGGGTTGAAGTTCGTCAGGATAAAGAAAGAAGCTACAATGACCAAGATCAGGAAAAGTGTGTTATTATAGAAGATGGAGAAGGTGGTAGCTTCATAATCAGCCACTTCATTCTTCTTCCACAGGATTCGTTCTTTTTCTTTCCAAGACATCTTCCTGTTGTCAGCCTCGGAAAGTTTCCGAGTTACTTCTTTGGAGACAGTGTCCTCTCTCTTCTGGGTTACCTTGTGTTTAAGGACAAACTTGACATTCTTGTAAGCAAAAGCGACCAAGTAAGTGCTGACCAGGGTCATGACGCTGTAGAGGACCGCCAACTGCACGAGGTCCATGTGCCATATCCTCCAGTAAGAGCCAGATGGGGATGGCCGACACCATAAAGGCATTCCTGAAGAAGAGCACCGACAACTTGGCTGAGAGGTTGCGGCTGAAGTCCTGGAGGAGCATGTCCTCTTCTGACTGCTACTTGAGGCCACCCTCGGGAGCCATGGCTGGGACTGGAACACCTCAATTTTTATTCTTAAGAGAATGTATTATCTCATGAATCAGGGCCATACAACCACACCAGAATATTGGCATTAAAAAGACGGACCTTTGTTTCAGGGAGAATCCTGGGATGGGGGGAATGAAGGAAGGAAGAAAGAAAAAAGGAAGGAAAGAAGGTAGGAAGAAGAAGGAAGGAAGGAAGGAAGGAAGGAAGGAAGGAAGGAAGGAAGGAAGGAAGGAAGGAAGGAAGGAAGGAAGGAAGGAAAAAAGAGTCTATTTGCCAAGGTAATCCATCCTGCTCTCCTCCTCCTGTTCACTTCTGAGGGTCTCCAACAAGGTTGAAGGTATCCTTGATGAAAATAAGAGAAAGGAGCAAACAGGTTTTTCTACAGTCACACAACTGACTGAAATATGTAAAGAATACAAAATCCCACTGTGTCTACTGTTTGTTGATTATAAAGAAGCATTTTACATAGTACAGCAAAATTCAGCCTTGGAGGCTCTCCTTCAATAAAGAGTTTTCCATGCATATGATAAAATTGTGTAAGATTCCTTGGTAAAAGTAACCAAAGACCTTTGTTTAATGATCCTCTGATTACCAGTATCAAACAAAGCCTAAAACAGAGAAATGTAAGCTCACCAGAATATTTGTCCCTGGTGTGGAGGCTATACTACACAGAGTTCAGATGGAAAGAAAAAATGGCAAGGACCTCCAGATGCCCTTGTTTGCAAACAATGTTGTGTTCATTGCATTAAACCTCAATGAGATCTAAGACCACACAAAAGAAATCAGCCAGCAATCCACACAGTAAAAGTCAAATGGCTAAAGAATGCCTATTGTCCAGACTAAGACATGCAATTGGACAGGCAGTACATTGCATCAGTCTTAGAATACAACTATCCTAGGCAAGCACTACACAAGAACTGTGAGCTGGGTCCAGAACTTAACAGCAGGAAAAGACCAGATTAGATTCCATCTGAGAAACTACACAATGCTTTCAACAATTCCAAGCTGCTCCCTGGCACCAAAAAACTAGCTTTTCTAAAAACCAATATTCTCCCAGAGATGCTATGTGGCTATGAATCATAGAACATCCTGATTTCAAAACAACAACAAAATTGTGGGTGACACAACGAATACAGTGAGGGGAGGGGAAGGAGGGTTGGGAGTGGACTGCAGCACGACATCACTGCCAGTTTGTGCACCAAAAAATAAAATGTATCACCCTGGAAACGAATAATCAGAAAAGGAGGCGAGTCAGTTGAACGTCAAGATTCAGCAGAAAGCAATAAACTGACCAAATGGTGCACTGATATTGACGGAATGTTCAAAGACTTAGAGAAAGACCTCTAGCATGTTAGGTGGGTCCTCTATGGAGAATTTATGGAAGGACATAGACAGGAATTGAACAAGATGAGAATATGTGAGCAGGTTCCAATCTGCACCACTGGAATGACTGACCACATTAACAAGATCACAGATCCCTCAAAGTCCATTGGGCAACAGAAAGGGCACTCGAGATAGAGTTAGAGGTCCTGGGTTCAAATGTCCACTCTACTACATGTTACTCCTACATGACCTTGAGAAAATCATTTAATGTCTGATGACCTCAAGTTCTTCACCTAGTCTAATCAGACTAGACAGAATCTAAATCTATGAACATATGAATTTGTATCTATATTATTTTTCTGACTTACAGGTAGAGATTGTTCCATCCCTAAATGTGGCTATAGCCTAAATGCATTCTCACTAGTGCAATTATTTTTTGCCACAGAGAAATCCTGCTTTTAAACCTACCAAGAAAATATGAATTAGCACCCTATTCCCCATGACACTGAGAAAAACAGGAAGAATTTTATGAACTAATTCTTGACTTTACAAAAAAAAAAGCTTATTGATGTATCCAAATTATTCAAATTACCAAAAAAACCCTCATTTATTCATTTTTTTTTAAATACTCACTTTATGTAATAGGGGAAAGCATTCCACAGAGGGGGCTGGAGAGAAGGATTGCAAAATAAAGGGGGGCAAAGAGAGCCCATTGCCATAATTTGGAAATACACACTGAAGGCAAAATTCCAGGAGAAACCTTAATATAAGCTTCCTTCCTGTGCCTAATATAGAATTGTTTGGCTTTTAATTCCCCTTAAAAACAGCAACAACTTCCAGAGAAAGGTGAATTTGGTTTGGGTTTTCTGCTATGGAATGAAAAATAATTTGTTTAAGGCTTTTAATTCTATCTGAAAAGTTGCCCCAGGTCTCCTGATCCTACAAGTGATCCTTCACGCCTGCAGTTTGTCAGTTACCAATTTAAAGATAAAAATTGACTGAAACATTTAATGCTAAAGTCATGGAAAATATGGTATCCCCATGGTCCCCAGAAAGTTGATTGGAGGGGAGAATATTAAACTGTCTCCAGTACACCTACTCCTAAATTGTTAAGCTGAAATCTTCTTGAGGATCCCCCTAAACCTCCTTCCAGAAAAACTAATGGAGGAAGACTAATATTAGGAAAACACTAAATGAACCAAACAACAGGAAATGGACAATGGTTTGCCGAGTAACCGGTTTTTGTTCATGCGAATGTAGGACCTTGTATGTGCCACTGGGTGCAAACTCCCTAGAAGGGAAAATAACCTAATTCAGGAGCATCCTTTCAGAATACTGCTCCATTTGGGAAAGGGGGAGAGATGAGGAGGAGGAAAGAGGAGAAAAGGCGAAGTTGAGGGGGGGAACCCTCGGGCAGACAAACACCTACAGACCAGGTGCTCCTATCTGCTGAAAAGAGCCAGTATTTTCCTTTTTCTCTGAGGCTGAAGCCCACATTTCAGATAGGACACGCGTCTGCTTATCAGGAGAACAGGCGAATATTTCCGCAACATAAGATTATTGTGGTGGCTACGATTTTCCTAACCTCCAGCTACAATCCTCGCAACCAATCTCTCAAAGTGGAACAGCATACAAAATTTGCTTCTCCTGCTCTCAGGTCTCACACACACACACACACACACACATAAACAATTTTGCATATATTTAAATCTCCTTTGCTGGTTTCTTTCTCCACGTCCCCAACCCCCCAAAAAAAGAAATTACAAAAATCCGTCATTTATCTCTTTTCCTTGCACCTCCATCTATCAGTGTTTCAAAGCCAGTCTCCTCGAATGTACAGCGGAGCAGGAGATGGGAAGCTTAATGGGAGTCTGCTCCTGACTGTGCAAACCCACACAGAGAGAGGACAGGAGCGCCTGCATTTGCATACATATTAAACGAGAGCAGTAAAAAATGCAGACATGCAAACCATTTGGACAAGGCTTGCCTCGGCAATGCGGCCTGCCAGGGAATCAATCTTCTGGTTTCTTAAAGGAAACCTGCTTTGGAAAGGGAGGCAAAGTCAGGAGGGGCTCTACCTTGGAGAGGGAATTAAGGACTGAGGGGAGAGTCATGTTCAATCTTCCAGGGGGGAATTGGGCCTCCTGGTTCTCGTGACACTTTAATTCCAAGGCCAACGGAGCCAGGCAAGGAGAGACAACATAGTCTGCTCGAAAGAGCAGTGGACTCTGGGAATCAGTAGAGCAGGCTCCTGGCCCTAGCTGTACTATTAACTTGCTTTGCAACCTTGAACAACGTTCTTAACCTCCGGGAGCTATAACGGCCTCATTTGTAAAATAGGGGGTGGGAGAGCTTGAACCAGGTGACCTTGAAGGTACCTTCCAGGTCTAACATTTTATATATTTTGAAGGCAAAGTCGAGGCATTTGAATTCCCCTATCTTCCCTAATTCCCCATTCAATTCAACAAACACATATCATGCACTTATAATGTGCAGGACTCTGTTCTAGGCTCTGGGGACACAAAGACCAAAAAAAAAAAAAGAGCTGGTTCCTGGACTCACTCCTTCGTTCCACTTTTGGACAGCTCTAAATGTTAGGAATTTTTTTTCCCTGATATCAGTTCTAAATTTGCCTCTTTGCAACTTCCACCCACTGCTTCTAGTTCTCCCTCTGGGGGCCAAAAGAACAAGTCAAATCCCTTTTCCATAATGATATCCTTTTAAGTCCTTGAATACAGCTATCACATCCCCCCTGAGTCTTATCTTCTCCAGGCTAAATATCTTCAGTTCCTTTTATCAGTCTTCATGTGGCATAGACATAAGTCCCTCCACCATTCTGATTGTTCTTCCTCTGGACACTGAAGCTTACATATGTCCTTCCTAAAATGTGATAACCAAAATGGAACGTGATATGCCAGATGTGGTTCTGGCCAAGGCAGAGAATAGAAAAATGATCACTTCCTAATTCCTGGTAGCTGCACTTCTTCATGTAGCCTAAGATCACATTCATTTTTTTTTTTTTGGCTGCCATGTCCCGCTGTTGACTCATACCGAATTTGCAGTCCATTAAAACCCCCAGATCTTTTTTCAGACAAACTGTTATCAAACCATACTTGTATTTGTGAAGTTGAGTTCTTGAACCCAAGTGTAAGCCTATATTATTTATACCTGTTAAACATTAGCTTATTAGATTAGGCCCAACTTTCTAACCTGCAAAGACCTTAATGGATCCTGACCATCATCAAGGGTTTTAGCTATCCCTCCAAGCTTTGTGTCATTTGCCGATCTGACGAGCATCCTTTCTCTGTCTTTACCTAAGCCATTGATGAATATGTTAAACATTATAGGGTCAAGCACATTTGTTTGACATCCTTGGAACACTTTTTTCTTCTGGCCTTTCAACCAGTTTTAGACTATACTCTCGTCTGCCACACATCTCTCCATCTTTAACATAAGAATAGCATGAGATGTTTTGTTAAAAATCTACATCAACTATATCTGTAGTATTTCTCATCAGCTATCTAATTTCACCGAGCTACTAAAAAAAAAAAAGGGAAATAAGGTTAGTGTGATATGACCTGTCCGTGGTGAAGCTATGCTGGTGCTTTATAATCGTTGCTTCTTTTTCTAGAGATTCAGTCAATAAGCATTTATTATGTGTCTACTATATGCCAGGCACTAGGCTAAGTGCTGAAGAAACAAAAAGAGGCAAAAGACAGTCCCTGCTCCTAAGGAGCTCACAATCCAATGGGGGAGACAAGTGAACAGACAAATAAACCATATATGAGTGTGTTTATGTATGTATATATACGTACCATTTATTTATATATTTTGTATACATACATACATACCATATATACTTACCATGTATTAACCATACACACATATAATATACATAGATATATGATAAATAGGAAATAATTATCAGAATGAAGGCATTAGAATTAAGAGGAAAGGATTCCAAAACTTGAAGGAAGCCAGAGGCACAAATGAGGAGGGAGAGTGTCCTATGAATGGGAGACAACCAGAGAAAATGGCTAAGCCAAGAGATGGAGCATCTTATTCATGGAACAGCAAGGCTCCATTGTTACTGGATCCATTAATAATCAATTCTGGGATTTTCCTAGATTTGTAGTCATGCTCACTGGCATATAGCTTGTAGCTTCTATTACCTTCCCATTTTTGAATACTTGGGCAGTATTTGCTTCTTCAGTCCTACTGTATCTCTCTTGTTTACTATTATCTTTCAAATATTATTGACAATGGCTCAGTAAGAAAGAGCTCTGCCAGTTCTTTCAGTACCCAAATTGATGTAGTTCATCTGGCCCAGGTCTCTTGAATTTATCGAGGGCAGCTAAGTTCCATCTTACGATTTCTTTACTTTTAAATAACTCCTCATTATCCATTTCTGTTTTGCCCTTTCCAGTCCATAGGTCATTCTCCTTGCAAAGAAAATAAAAGCACATGTGAATTAAACAGCTCTGTCTTCTCTATGTTGTCAGTTACTATCATTTCATCCACCCCAAGCAGTGGTCCTCTCCTTTCTTTGATCTTCCTTTTTTCTCACATTATAGCTTTAAAAAAAATTGTCATTCTCACCATCATCAGCTCATTCTAAGCTCTAGCACTCATCACACTGTTGTTAAAGTACTTCATCAGGCTTTTGTTTTCATCCTCAGTAACCGGCCCTTGCTTCCATCTTCTGTATAAATCTAAAATCTGAATAGATTGGTGAATCTCCTCTCCCCATACATTCAAATTGGTTTCTTCAGCCTACTCCCATTTTCCCTCCCCTTCTGATTTTCTTCTGTCTTCAAGATTTCATTCTTGAAAGTTTCCCTTCCTTCCTGGGCTTACTTCATCCTGCAGAACTTTAGTACTCAGGATCCTACCTTTCCTTCCTCTGAACCTTTCAAAACCTATGGCTTGAGTCAGAGTATGCTCAGCTGTCCACTCCTTTTTCACATACTCTAGACGAAAATGGTCACTTCCTCCACAACCTTTCTATCATTTTTACTCCAGAAATGGGGTAATTGGTGAGAATCAGATCCACAACAGATTTCTCCCCCATTCCTTGTTGGTTCTTCCATTCAATTGTTGTTAAGGCAAGTGAAGAAGTTGGTAGAGAGAGAGAGAGAGAGAGAGAGAGAGAGAGAGAGAGAGAGAGAGCACGCAAGCAAGCACTCTAGTATGTATCTGGTAACTGAAGTCCCTCCTCACTATTCTATGATATCTCTGCTAACTGCCATCTCTAATTCAGCACATTCCATCAGAGGTAACATAAGGGAAGACATTCACCTAGGAGGGTTACATGAAGTTCATGGTTCAACTAAGTTCTAAGATCTACAATGATCCTGCCCTGTGGAAAACAGGCGCACCCGTTATGGACTTCTCTGAGGAAGGAAAGTTAACACCAAGAGAAGAAGGTATCAACATCTCTAAGAAGCTAACAAGGGAACCTTACACATGGTAGATGCTCAGTATAGTGTTCTACATATAATAGGCCCTTGGCAAATGTCTGTTGGATGACTGAATGTGTTGACCAATTGGTCTTAGGTTCCAGATTCTGAGAGTAAGTTCTCTTTGTCATAGAATCACAGACTTTCAGAGTTGGAAGGAACTTCAGAGGTCACTTGGTCCAACATACCCCTGAACCTGAATTGCCGCCATATCATTGTCAAGCTATCATCAAGCTTCTGCTTGAAGACCTCCAGTGGGAGGGAACCCACCACCACCAGAGGCAGCCCTTTTCATTTTTGGATACTTATAATTAATAGAAAAAAAAGTTTTCTATAACATTAAGCCAAAACCAGCTTCTCTGAAATTTCCACCAATTGCTTCCAGGACCATGCCCTGGGCCAAGAAGAACAAGTCTTATCTCTCGTCCACGTACCAGTCTTTCAGATACTTGAAGACCACTATTATATCTCCTCCAAGTCTTCTCTTCTATAGACTAAAGAGACCCAAGTCCTCTAATATTCCTAACACAGCACGTTCTCCAGTTCCCTCACCATCCTGCTCACCCTCTTCTAGATTCATACCAACATGGCAATGTTCTTCCCAAAATGTGACTCCAAGAACTGGTCTGATCAGAGTAGAGGACACAGAAGCTATCACCTTCCTAGATTCTGGATTTCCTTTTTTATTTTTTTTATCATGAACTTAATTATTAGCAGACATAAACATTTCAACATACAAAGACCAAAAACTAGAATCACATATCAAACTGTGAACTTGCTATGAACACAGCTCATTTTTAAAGGCATATTAAATTGAGCAAGGTGGTAACCAAACTGCCCTGTTTGTGTCCCCTTCTGAACTTCTTTTTTCTGTATAATTTTTACTGTTTAATGATACCTTTCATTTCTTTTTTTATGTCTTTCTTAATGCAGTCCAAGATCACACTGGCTTTTTTTGTCTGCCATTTCATACTACTGACTCATACTGACCTTTCAATCCACTAAACTAAAACTCCCAGGCATTGTGTTGGGCTCTGGGAATACAACAAATATGAAACACGCCCTCCCATAAAGGTGCTTACAGTCTATTGAGGGAAACATGTACACGTGTAAGTCCTTCACTCAGGAGACTTCTAAGGAAATTCTGTATCAGCTCTGGATACCAGCCACCTGCCCGAGGCTTCTTTGCTCCAGAGTCTTCTCCAGTACTCCCGAGGCCTTTTTTTGTTCAGACCCACTCCAAATTGCCAGTTCCTGACTCTTGTCCAGATTCCCCCAGCTTGTTACCTTCATCTGTTCCTGGCCTCTTGGGTCTCCTAAGACTCAATATCACCATCTGCTCTGAGGTTGGACGTCAAAGGAGGCCCTTGAACATCTGATCACTTGTCTCCCTCAACAGACCTTTCTCTAGCCATTGACCATCTTCCTTAATGGTTAGTGCTGCATTCTTATCCTATTTTACCCTTCCCAGCCCAATGATTCTGAATCCCCATTCCCCACCTATCATTGCTTTAGTGGTTTCATCAGAGGATTCCAAGATTATATATCAAGCCCAAATCTCTGTCCTGAATTTTAGTCCCACATCACCAACTATCTGTTAAACATCTCCAGTTAGATGTCCTGTGCATCTCAAATTCAACATATCCAAACCAGAACTCATTATTTTCCCCTTCTACTCTTCCTAACAACCCTATTTTTGTCAATGGCACCATTGACATTCTAGTCAAATAGGTTTGCAACCTCAGCAGTAGCATCTACTCTTCACTTTCTTTTGCCTTTCATATCAGATAAGTTGTCAAGGTTTATCAATTCTATCTCCATGATCTATTTTGCATCCATCCACTTCTTTCCATTCACACAGCCCTGCTCTAGTTCAGGCCTTCCACAGTGAGCGCTCTCTCTCTCTCTCTCTCTCTCTCTCTCTCTCTCTCTCTCTCTCCCTCTCTCTCTCACTCACTCACTCTTGCTCTCTCTGTCTCTCTGTCTATGTCTCTCTCTCTCTCTGTCTTTCTCTCTTTCTCTGTCTCTGTGTCTCTCTCTGCCTGTCTGTCTGTCTCTCTCTATTGCAATAACCTCGTAATTGGTCTCCCTGCCTTTAGTCTCTTCTACCTCCAAGCAAGCTTCCACACAGCTAGCAAATCGTAACCCTAAAACACAAGTCTGACTGTTACTCCCTGGCTCAAGAAGCTCCCATGGCTCCCTCTTGTCTCTACAATAAACTGTCAACTCTTCTGTTTGACTCTAAAGCCCTTCACAGTATGGCTTCGTTCTGTCTTTCCAAGTTTATCATACATGATTTTCCTTTACCCAATTTATAGTCTAATCAAACTGGTTCCTTCCTGTTCCTCATAAATCACATTCCATCTCTTGTTTCTGGACCTCTGAACAGACTGTCCCCCATGCCTGGTATAGATTCCTTCCTTACCTTCCCCACTTGGAACCCTTAGCATTCTTCAAAGCTCAGCTCAGATACTAGCTCCTACAGGAAGCCTATCCTCATTCCCCTAGTAGTTTCTGCCCTCCCCCCAACTCCAAAACGTTTCTGTATATATTTTGCATTTAATTTTCTATGAACGTGTCCCCCAGTAGAATATCAGCTCCTTGAGGAGAGAGGCGATGCCCAGCACATGAGAGTTGCTTAAATACATGATTATTGAATTGAATGGAACTGAGTTGTGTCTTGAAGGACTGCTCTTTCTCCATTTCATTAAAGGAAACCAGGAAGGCCTAGAATGTTTTCTATATTTGCTATGCCGAAGTCCATAATCAAATCCATTTCTTCTTCTACAAGAATCCTGGCAGAATTCTGGAATGTGTTAGTAAAGGAATGGTTCATGAGCCTTTGTGAGGGGAATCTGTGATCAGTAAGAGCCAGCATAGCCTCACCAGGGAGAGGTCCCGTCAGCCTAAAGCCATTTCCTTTTCTGACAGTTACTGGACTGATAGATCAGGGGATTCTTTAGGCATGGTATGCCCAGATTTCAGCATTTGATAAAGTTTCTCACACTATGTTTGTTAATAAGTTTCAATGATTATTAAGGATTAAGTGACTATATTTTATAACCAGTGCATCTCCCTAATGCTCACAACCTCCCTGTGAAGCAGGTAATTCAGGCAGTATTATCCCCATTTTATAGCTGAGGAAACAGTCGACTGACATTCAGTGATTTGCCCAAGATCAGAAACCAGGATGTTAACCTAGGTCTTCCCACAAATCCACTGTTCTTTCCCTTCTCCCCAAACTATCTGTTTGCTTTCTTTCTTTCATCTTTTAAAGATGCTCTTGAAATTTTCCTTTAAGAGGTCTCTTCGAATAGCAGCTGCAGCAAATGTTTTTTTTGAGAGCCTACTGGATGTAAGGCACAGTGGTAGGAGATACAAATAATGAAAGAGACATTCTCCAACTTCAAGAAACTTAGCATAGTAAGAGAGATAAGACATGTATACACTTGCACACACACATGCACAGATATAGTATCAAAGAATGTCAAAGTTGAAAGGAGCCTTAAAAATCATTTAATCCAAACTCCACATTTTAAAGAAGGAAACTGAGGCCCCAAAGGATTGAATAACTTGGCCAAAATCATACCTGGTTAAGTGCCATGATATGAAGCCAAATCTTCTGAATTAATCATTCAAATGCATCTGCTTGCTGCCAAATAAAGAATAAAGACAAAAAAGTACTTCAAGGGCAGAAAAGAGGGAGAGATCACTGTAGGCTATAGGCTGAAATCAGGGAAAGCTTCATAGAGGAAGTGAGATTTGAGCTGAGCCTTGAAGGATGGGTCGAACTTAAGTAAATGGCAAGGGTAGGTGGTTCCACGTGAGGGGAATGTCATGAACAAATGACCCCAAAGTAAGACACTTGATCTGATCTTAGGATGATGGCACCAGCTTGGTCCAGCCCTTAAGCCATCAACCAAACTTCTCCAGAAATAATATTAGCAAAGTCTCCCAGATATGACTCTATGTCCTGCTCAGGACATTAACCCCGGAACAGGCTTTGGGAAGGCCATTTGTTTTTATTCCAGGTATAAGAAGTTTATTCCAGGTATAAGAAGTTTTATTCCAGGTATATAAAATATAGTCACTATCAATACTGACTTTCATACAACTTAAAACATCTGGGTGTCCACTCAAGCTTCAGTCTGACTGTCCATATGAAACTGCTACTGAGATGGGAAGAACATTGGACTGAGAGTCAGGGGACCCAGGTTCTAGTCCCAGCTTTTCTACCAATTCACTAGTTGACCTCCAGCAAATCACTTTCCCTCTCTGGGCTTCAGTTTCTTCATCTGTAAGATAAGAGCTGCTAGGTGGCTCAGTAGGTAGAGTACTGAACCTAGAGTTAGGAAGACCTGAGTTCAAATCTGTCCTCAGTCACTTAACACTGTTTGACTCACTTTCCTCATCTGTAAAATGAGCTGGAGAAGGAAATGGCGAACCACTCCAGTATCTTTGCCAAGAAAACCCCAGATAGGGTCATGAAGAGTCAGACACGACTAAAACAACTGAACAACAACAACAAAAAAATGAGGGAGCTGGGCTACATGGTCTGTAAAGGTCCCTTCCAGCTCTACAATGCTATGAATGTGAACTGCATCAGTGGTTTTCCTCCATTCTGTTTCTCTCTATCCTCCTTTCCCTACATGTCTTAATTTCTTTGCAGCTTAGTATGTAAGCTTCTTTTTTCTCTTTCTCACTTCCTACTCCCACTATATAGCTCTCGCTCTCGCTCTCTCTCTCTCTCTCTCTCTCTCTCTCTCTCTCTCTCTCACTCTCTCTCTCTCTTTCTTTCCTTTGTTTAATCCTCTCCTTCTGTGTGCCTTTCTTTCTTCTTTGTACTCTTTCCTTCTGTGTGGCTGTCTCTCTCTTCTCTTCTGTTTCTCTCACAGTTGTATCTTACTCTCTGCATTTCTCCTTCCTTTTTCATGATCTCTCCCTCTGTGTATCTCTCTGGCTTTCATCTGATTGTCTCTCTATATCTGTCCCTCACCTCTGTCTCCCTTTCATTTGCTCTCCTTCCTTCTCTTTCTCCCTTTGTCTCTTTCTCTCCCTCCCCCCACATTTGTCTTTCTCCCTTTCTCCTTCAGTATGTCTCTCCTCTCTTTCACATTCTCTCTCTCCCTCTCTCTCTTTTTCTCTCTCTCTCTCTTTTTCTCCCTCTCTCTCTCCTTCTCTGTCTGTCTCTCTCTTTTTTCCCTTATTTATCTCCCTCTCCCTCTGTACTTGTCTCTCTACTCTGTCTCTCCCTGCAGTTCTCTCACTCTTTCTCTCTCTTTCTCTCCACCTTTCTTCCCATATTTATCTTCCCCTCCCTCTGTATGTATCTCTCTACTCTGTCTCTGCCTGTAATTCTCTCTCCCTCTTTGTATAAGTCTCCACTCTAGCCCTCTACAAGCCTATATAAAGCATAGATCAGATTCTGCAGCCCAGCCATGTCTGTTCCCTTGTTTGGCTGCAACCAGGGTTGTGGGTGCTTAAGGAAACTGCCAGAGTGAGAAACACAAGAGGAGAGGCACCGAGTTACAGGAACAGAGACCAATTTCACATCCTACTCAGTGGATTGCTCAACACAGAGTATCAGCAGAAGTTGTTTCCCGGCCTACTGGCCGGCCCTACCACCCACAGCCTCTCTCTGCATTGCACACATTCCAAGCAAACCTCGAAGCACAGCAGCCCCGGAAAGGGGGAACTGCAGCAGACAGCAGCACCAAGGCCAATGGAGCCAGAAATATTTAACCCTTTCCCCACAGCAGTTCTCTCTGAATCTACCTTCTGCTTTTGGAAACTGGGCTGTGCCTCCTGCCCTCTCTTAATCAGCTGTCCACAGAACAGAGCTCCAGATGGAACAGGACACTGCCGAGCGGAGAGAGACAAGCGAGCTGGGATGGTAGGCTCCTGAATTCCTTTCCACAAATGTCATTTCAGCAAGCATTCATTAAGTGCCTACTATGTACAAGGCATTATGCTGGGTCCTAGAGATATAAAGATGAAATTTTAAAACAGAGCTTACATTCTAATGAGGTGGGTGCAACATTTAAATAGATAAATAAAGAATAACTTAACAAGAAAAAAAATACTAATGGCGGGGGGGGTCAAAAAAGGCTTCTTGTAGATGATGGCACTTGGGTTGATCTTTGAAAGAGTGTGAGAATTCTCAGAAGCAGTGATGAGGAAGGGGTGCATTACAGGCATGGAGTCAGGAGATTGGGTACTGAGTTGAGGGGAACAGTCATAGGGTAGTTGGGCTGGAACAGAGAGTGGATGAAGGGTAGTATTGTGTTCCTAACCCATTCACTTGTTGGATGAGATTAGGTAAATCATTTATGGTCCCTGAGCCTCAGTTTGTAAGGCATGGATGGCATCTATTGTGAAGTGCTGGGGGATATGAGAAAGAAAGAACGAAATGTGATCCTGGCCTTCTAGGAGCTTCCGATCTAGGCACGAAGATAAAGCATGGCCAAATCCTTATCACATGAGATAGTGTGATAAGTGCCACAAAAGAGGGCTAGGGGAGGGTTCCATCAGTAGGTCCCACTTCAGAATCCCCGGGATGTTGCAACATCAGCTCCAGGGCCCTAAGCGCCTCATGGCTTCACTGCTGGAGCTTGGTCCTTTAAGAGAAACAAGGAAGTGGTGTACCTAGTTGTGCAAACAAAAGCAAAAAAAATTGTTTTAAATCACTCCTCACAGGATGTTCATACTCATGTTACTAATTCTAGTCTGTATATGTCTCTCTATAGATGGAATACTAGTGTTGCACTCTCCTGAAGGCCATGCTGGTTGTTACTAGGCACATATATTCTCCATTCAGAGCAGGGTAGAAAACATGTATAGGCCTAGCTTCCCCTAACTAGATCATAAACTGTCTAAGGAGAACAAGTCTTCTAAGAGTCTCGTAAGAAAGCCTCCTTTTCTACCTAAACCCTCACCACAGCTAGGTGACTCTGGGATCGCTAAAGTCAAGAAGACCTGAGTTCAAATCCAGCCTCAGATACTTACTAGCTGTGTGACCATGGGCAAATCACTTAACCACTGTCTGTCTCAGTTTCCTCAGCTGTAAAATGAAGATAATAATAGCACCTACCTCCCAAAGTTTTGTGAGGATCAAATGAGATAGTTATAAAATACTTAGCTCAGGGCCTGACACATAGCAGGCTCATAATAAATGCTTGTTTTGCTTGTTTCTTTCCTTTCTTCCTTCCCTTCTCTCCCCTACCCCAACCCAAGACTCTGAAAACAGTAAATGTCCTATAAATCATAGAATGTCAAAGCTGGGAGGGACTTTAGAGATCATCTAATCTGACCTATTCATTGTGAGGATGAAGAAGTAGAAGCCCATATAATAACTGACATTTATATCGCACCTTCAAATTGGCAAAGTGATTCACATTTATGATCTAATTTGAACCTTACAAAAACCCTGTGACGTAAGTGCTATAGACATCACGAACCTCACTTACAGATGAGAAAACTAGGGCTCAGAGTAGCTTTGGCCAGAGAAATGCTAAGTTTCAGATTTGAACCCAGTCATTCCTGACTCCAGAACCAGCACACTATTCACTATTCCAGCTTGAAACGGAGATGAACCAACTTAGCCAATATCATATAGTAAGCTGGGGCTGTCAACTGATTACTGGTTCCTGTTCACTAGACTCAAAAGTAACTGGAGGCATGAATTCCAAATGCCAACACCAAGAATCCTGCATGAAGGACTGGAGTTGGGAATGGGGGCAACTAGTGTGATAGGAAAACAAGGTGATCCTAGTTAAATATGTACCATTTTCACTGATATCAACAAAAAGTTGATGACCTGGAATTCTCATCTCTCCACATACCTCACATTTATGTGCTCATTTCATGTAGTCTAGAAACACCAAGGTCAAAAAGGAGTGAGATCTAAACCCATTTATTCATTCAATTCTCTTCTCTGACCGTAATTTCCTGTTCTATCTCTCCTACTCCCTTACTCCTCTATAGCTGTTCTTTACTCTTATTGTAATCTTTGGACCCTCAATTTTTGCATATTCTCCTGGTCTAACAAGTCTGTTCTTGCTTGAGTTTGTCAGCTTAACATTTATTAAGTTTCTACTATGTGCTAGACATACTAAGCATGGGGACACAAAGAAAGGTAAAAGACAGTCTCTGCTCTTGAAGAGCTCGCTCTAATGGGGAGACAACATGTAATCAACTGTGTATGAACAAGCTATATGCAGGATAAATAGAGAATAATCAACAGAGGGAAGGCAAGTAGAATGAAGGACGATCGGGAAAGACTTCCTGTAGAAGGTGATATTTTAGCTGGGATTTGAAGGAAGCCAGGGGAGCTAGGAGATGGAAAAGAGGAGGGAGAGCATTCCAGGCATGGGGGACAGTAAGAGAAAATGTCCAGAGTCCAAAGATGGAGTGTCTTGTTCTAGCAATGAGGCCAGTGACACTGGATCACAGAGTACATAGTAGGGTGTAAGGTATAAGAAGACAGGAAAGGATGGGGATGGGATGGTGGAGCAGGTTATGAAAAGCTTTGTATGCCAGACAGAGGATTTTTTATTTGATCCTGGAGGTGATAGGGAGCCACTGGAATTTATTGAGAAAGGGAGGACATAGTCAGATTTGCATTTTAAGAAAATTACTTTGGTAGATAAGTGAAGGATGGACTAGAGTTGGGAGAGACTTGCGGCAGGCCACCAGCAGCTATTGCAACAGTCTAGGTGATAAGGGCCTGAACTAGAATGACAATATCAGAGGAGAAAAGGGCACATGTGCAAGAGATGTTATGAAGGTAAGATCATGAGAGAGAGTGTAGAATCAAAGCTGACACCCAGGTTGCAAGCCTGGTAGACTGGGAGAGTACTTCCTGAGTAATAGGGAAGTTAGGAAGAAGGGACAGTTTGTGAAAAAAAAGGATAGTAAATTCAGTTTTGGACATGTTGAATTTAAGATATCTGAGGAATGTCTAATTCAAGACATCCAAGAGGCAGATAGAATTGTGAAGCTGGAAGGATTAGGAGGACTGGAGAAGTACATTTGAGAATCATCAGCTTAGAGATGAAAATTGAATCCATGTGAGCTGATGAGCTCACCAAGTAAAATAGAGGGAGAAGAGAAGAGGGCCCAGGAGAGGCCATTGTCTGCTAGAATAAGGGGAAGCCTCATAGAAGAAGTGAGATTTGGGCTGAGCCTTGAAGGATGGGTAAGACTTAAGTACATGGCAAGGAGGGAGAGGTGGTTCCAGGTTGGGAATGTCATGAACAAATGATCCTTCAAGACATCCTTGATCTGATCCTAGGATACATTAGTAAAGATAGTACCAGCTTAGTCCAAAGCTGGTTAGCAAATATGACTCAAATGACTAGCCGTCAGATCCTAAGAAGGAGTGTTCAGATAGGTAGGAGGAGAACCACAAGAGAGTAGTAATATGAAAACCTAGAAAGAAGAGAGTATTAAAGAGAAGAGTTGAACCTTAATGGAATCTGAGGATTCTCAGAGGCAGAGGCGAGAAGGGAGTACATTACAATCATGTGGGACAGTCTGTACAGCAGCATGAAGATGGGAGAGGGCAAGTGTCATAGACTAGTTAAGCTGAACTGCTTCCTGTTCTCTGCTCTTGTGCTTCTCTGTCACCTCCCCTCCTCCACGCTTGGAATGGTCTCTCATCCCCTCTTTATCTGCCATCTCCTCCACAAAGCATTAACTAACTCCACTCCCACTCTCTATCTCCGGGTAACAGTGAACGTTCCCTCATCAAATTTCATAGAGTCCTTTAAACTCATTTCTCTCACCTTTACATCAGTGACATTGATTTAGAGCAGGAAGATACCTTAGAGAACATTGTCCAACCTCCTCATTTTGCAGATCAGGAAACTGAAGCCCAATGAGGTTAAATTGTTTGCCAAGAGTCATACAGCTAATGTGTCTGAGTCAGGATTTGAACTTCGGTCTTCCTGACTCAATGTTCAGTGTACTTTGAACTCTACTCTGAGGTCCCCCAACTCTGATAGGTGAACTTTCACCTTATCTTGCCAGGAACCAGATGTCCATGCCACTTCCCAGCCATCTCCTCACCATGTTGTCAAACTCAAGTCATGATCCTCATCTCCCACCCATTGCAATCTTGGACTTGGCTCCTGAATCCCCCAGCTCTGATAAATGAGTTTTCACTTTATCTCGCCTGGAATCAGACCTCCATATCACTTCCCAGCTAGCTTTACAATATGGTGTCACTAGTATATCCCACTGACAGCCCCTCCCTAGTTCCCCTTTAGAATGTAAGCTTCTTATGGGCAGAGATTCTTTTGTTTCCTGTATTTATAGCCTCGATGCTGAGCATAGTGCTTTGCATAGTAAGCACTTGTTCAACCCATTAGCTGGCTAGCTATCCCCACAATACCATGCTACCTTCCCCAAAAGCTCTCTTCCACTAGAATAAAAGGAACCCCCCCTAGAGTTTGAGGGAGTTCACTTGGGACAAATAAAAAAATTACAGTTCTATATAGTCCCATTAACAAACTTATAGAACTCATTACCCCAAGAGATGGTTCAAGTTAAAACTATAAATAAGATCAAGAAGGTTTTAGTGAAACTCTGGATGACAGAAATGTCACAAGTTATG
Source organism: Phascolarctos cinereus (assembly GCF_003287225.1). Lineage (NCBI taxonomy): Eukaryota > Metazoa > Chordata > Mammalia > Diprotodontia > Phascolarctidae > Phascolarctos > Phascolarctos cinereus. Next base: position 267,256,156 of record NW_027555625.1, read on the forward strand.
GAGGGAAACTGGAAATGGTCAGGGCACATTCCCTAATGTACTGGGTTTGGCATCATGGAATCGAACTATAACCTTCTCCAAATTATCTTTCATTATCCCAGCTAGAGACAAAGTACAAGGCTAGACAGATGATGAATCTAACCTAGCGTGCTCATTTTTAGGTTCACCTACTCTCACATTTTTTCATTCCTTCCCCTTCCCCTCACCCACACCTCCAATTGTGTCTTTTCAATGTTTTTGTGAGGCTAATTCAAGGTTTTTCCCATTAAAGTATTCCCTCTTTCCAGAGAGAAATATCAGCAAAAACCAGAGATGTCAAGTTTGAAGAATCATGGAATGTTGGAACAAGAAGATACCTTCAAGAACATCTCATCCAACCCTTTCTTTTTACAGGAGATAGTTAAAGTACAGACTTGCCCAAGGTTATGTAGCTAGTGAATAAAAGAGCTAGCACTCCAACTCAAGTCTTCTGACTCCAGGTCCAATGCTCTTCCCATGGGTTCTATGTAACAGAAAAATTATTGCTCTACTTCAGTAGAGGGCAGACACAATCTTAAATTTCTTTATACCCCACCACCACCACTGCCCATTGTCAGTACTCAAGTGACTCACTTTCCTTGCTTTCTTCATTGATAAAATGAGGAGGTTGGCTCTGATCTCTCAGATCTCTCTCTGTTCCAACTTCCTGTGATTCTGACATTCTTGATCTTTGCTGATATTGCCATCTGGAAAGGGGGCGTTTTTGAGTAAGGAAACCTTGAACTAGCCTCATAAAGACATTGTGGGGTATTGAGTAGAAGTGGAGGAGAAGAAAAATGAAATAATGTGAGAGAAGGTGAACGTGAGGATTGCCACACTGGGTTGGATTCACTATCCACCCTGCCTTGTGTTCTGTCTCTAGCTGAGATGACAAAAGATGGTTTAGGGAAGGTCATAGTTTGGCCCTAAGATTCTGGGATTCCATAAGTGTTTGATGACTTGAATACCTCTATACCTTGGGCAGTGGAGACAGGGATTTATTTGGGCAGTGTAGGGACAGCCTCTTTCCCACCCCCGCAGCAACCAGCACCAAGTTCTGACTTGCTTGTTATGGCCTCCCGGGGAAAATGCTAGGTTAAGTGTCCTCTGTTGAAAATCTTGTTCAGACATGAAGAGGTTTGAGGGGGTCTCTCTCCATGCTTCTACATGCTCTTGGCAATTACCTTGGGTGAGAGATGGTGGAGTGTCACTCTAGCCCTCATACACATTACTTCTAAAATAGAAGTGAGAAAGGATCCCAGCTCCATTCCCTGACACCAAATCAGAGTTCATTCTCAGCAAATGAATTCAGATGATTCCTTCTTCCAATTCAGCCTCATAAGCAGAATTCCCATTTCCTCCAGTAAGACCTCCCTGACTAACCTGAAAAGAGGTGATCAGCTCCAAAATATCAAATTAACAAGTTCCCTTACTCTCTCTAAATTGCTATCATCTGATTTATCCTATAAATTAAAAGAAGACAGAGATCATGTATACAAGCAGTAGCCTTCATTATTATAAATATTAAACTCATCCTGGGAGTTTAATACATATGTACTAATTTCTTTTTTTTTTACTGCACATGCTATAGATCAGGGCTTGATGTATTGTTTTTTAATTGTCTTGACTTAAGAACGTAACGAAGAATATGTTAATAATATAGATTAAACTTAAAAATGTGTCCTGGGAGCATTTTTCCCATAGAGCCAGTTGTTAAACATTTACCAACACATCAGTGATTAAAAGAGAATACTAATAAAATGGTTATTATTTTCATTATTATTACTGACAAAATGAATTTTCGTGAAGTTAGTATAGTAGCTCCCATCTGGAAACTAAGATGATCCCCACTTAATTTGAAACAAATTATGGTATATTAATGTAATGAAATACTATTGTTATACAAGAAATGATGAAATGCACAGATGTAGAGGAAACTAGGAAGAGCTCTATGAACTGATACAGTTAAATAAACACAACTAGGAAAATAGTTTTCACAATGGCAACAACATTATGGAGATGACTTTCAAAGGCTTTAAAATTGTGATTAATGGAATGATAAAACACAAGTCAAGATGAAGGAAGATGAATCAAGATGCCCACTTCTTTTTTTTTTTGCTTCCTAAAACAAGGGATTCTTTATTTAGTATTTTATTTCTCCTCAATTACATATAAAATAATTTTTAATATTCATCTTTAAATCTTTGAGTTCCCAATTTTTTTCCTTCCTCTCTCTCCACCCCCTTCATTGGGAAAGCAAGCAATTCGATATAGGTTTTACTTGTGTAGTCATGCAAAATATATTTCCATATTAGTCATGCTGTGAAAAAAAACATAGACCAAAAAAACTCAAGAAAAATAAAGAAAGTTTTAAAAGTATGGTTCAATCTGTATTCAGACACCATTAGTCCTTTCTCTGGGGAAGAATAGCATTTTTCATCATAAGCCCTTCAGAGATGCCTTGCAAGATTACCGTATTTCAGAGAATAGCTAAGTCATTTGAAGCTAGTCATCTTACAATATTGCTGTTATTTTGTATACAGTACATTTCACTTTGCATCAACTCATGTAAGTCTTTCAGGTTTTTCTGAGAGCATCCTGCTCATCATTTCTTATAGTACAACAGTATTCCATCACAATCACATAGCACAATTTGTTCAGCCATTCCCCAATTGAGGAGCATCCCCTCAGTTTCCAATTCTTTGCCACCAGAAAAGTGCTGCTATAAATATATATATATATATATATATATATATATATATGTATGTATGTATATATGTGTGTGTATATATACATATATATGTCCTTTTCCTTTTTTATTTTTATCTCTTTTTGGAAACATACCTAGTAGTGGTATTGCTAGGTTAAAAGGTACACATGGTTTTATAGCCCTTTGGGCATAGTTCCAAATTGCTCTACAGAATGGTTGAATCTGTTCACAACTCCACTGACAATGCATTAATGTCTCATTTTTCCCCACAGGCCCTCCACCATTGGTCATTTTCCTTTTCTGTCCTATTAGCCAATCTAATAGGTATAAGGTAATTCCTCAGAATTATTTTAATTCGCATTTCTCCAATCAATAGTGATTTAGAGTATTTTTTTTCATGTGGTTATAGATAGCTTTGACTACTTCATCTAAAAACTGTTCATGTTTTTTGATCATTCATCAATTGGGGAATAGCTCTTATTTTTATAAATTTGATTTAGTTCTCTATATTTGAGAAATAAGGCCTTTATCAGAGAAATTTGCTTCAAAATTTTTTACACAGTTATAATTGCTAAATGTATTTCTCTCCATCCTATTCTCCCCTCCCCCATTTATTCTGTTCTCTCTCTCCTTTTACCCTGTCCTTCCTCAAAAGTGTTTTGCTTCTGGCTACCATCTCCCCCAATCTGCCCTCCCTTCTATCATCCTCCCACCTCTCTTACCCCTTCCTCTCCTACTTTCCTATAGAGAAACATAGATTTCCATACCCAATTGAGTGTGATTGTGATGAAAATATAGTTCACTCACTCCACTCTCCCCCACTTCCCCATTCTTCCCCTCCACTGTAAAAGCTTTTTCTTGTCTCTTTTATGTGAGATGATTTACCCCACTTTATCTCTCCCTTTCCCATTCTCCCAGTGCATTCCTCTTTCTCACTTCTTAGTTTTATTTTTGTAAATATCATCCCTTCATATTCAATTCACACCTGTGCCCTCTGTCTATATATACTCCTTCTAACTACTCTAATAATAAGAAAGTTTTTATAAGTTATCTTCTTCCCATATAGGAATGTAAACAGTTTAACCTTATTAAGTCTCTTATGATTTCTCTTTCCTGTTTACCTTTTTATGCTTCTCTTGAGTCTTGTATTTGAAAGTTAAATTTTCTATTCAGCTCTGGTCTTTTCATCAAGAATACTTGAAAGTCCTCTATTTCATTGAATATCCATTTTTTCCCATAGTGGATTATACTCAGTTTTGCTGGGTAGGTGATTCTTGGTTGTAATCCTAGCTCCTTTGACCTCTGGAATATCATATTCCAAGCCCTCTAATCCTTTAATGTAGAAGCTGCTAAATCTTGTGTTATCCTGACTGCAGCTCCTTGATACTTGAATTGTTTCTGGCTGCTTGCAGCCTTGACCTGGAAGCTCTGGAATTTGGCTATAATATTCCTGGGAGTTTTCATTTTAGGTTATTTTTCAGGAAGTGATTGGTGGACTGTCCCAAGCTTCAGCGAATTTGTGCAGCTATTTTCAGAGATCCTTCTAGGACCCTGTAAGTTTTCATTTATTCCCAGGTGGCATGATCTAAGGAGAGGTGTGTTTACTATTCTCCTGGCTTAAGTTCTGGTCTGTGAGCGACCACAAGTGCTCTTTTCTGCCCTGGAACTGTGACAAGGGTCCCTACTCCACTGCAACTACAAAGAGATCCCTATAATCTCCTTCTGATCAGTTGTTCCACCCCTTTACTGTCTGTGGGCTGAGAGCTTCAGAAACTGATTCAGTGGCTCCCAAGGCCTGGTCCTGGTTTGCTAGGGCCCATCTGAGCTGGTGTGACCTGTATTCGACTATGCTCACCCAGTGCAATAGACCTTTCCTGCCAACCATCTAAGTTGTCTTTGACTGGAAAATTATTTTACTCTATCTTTTTGTGGGTTTTGATGCTCCAGGAATTATTTTATGGCATTATTTAAAGGTATTCTAAGGGGTTTTGAGGAGAGCTCAGGTGAATCTTTTCTCTGCCTCATATGTACTATATTTCAATTAAATTCCACTTATAAAAATTTGTTCTACCAATTTATAAAGCAAGAAATAAATTTGGTATGTATTACCTAAGACTCATAAACTGGAAGGACTTACAGTATCATAGTTTTAGAGCCAGAAGGGACCTTAGAAATCACTTAGTCCATCCCCCTCATTTACAGATGAGCAAACTGAGGCCCAGAAATGTGAAATATCTACCCAAGGTTACACAGGTAGTATCTAACAGAACTTCGATTCAAACAAAAATCCTCAGACTCCAAATCCAACACTTTCCCCACCACTCTGTATTTTAATGCTGGGGAAGAGGCAAGATGGAATTAGAAGGACTTTTCAGCCTTGTCTTCTATTTAGGAAATAGTCATTGGTTTTCCTTTGCACCTTTAAGCTGTTATACCAAACAAAAATAACACCAAATATCTTCCATTCATATAATTAATAATTAGAGATGTAGTATTGAATAGTAGAGAGCTGTCCTGGAAATTAGGAAAGCCTAGGTTCAGTGTCTGCCTCTGACACGTGCTGACCATACGACCCCAGGTGAGTCACGTAACTTCTCATCATTCTAGACTCCTAGTTTTCAAAGTGTGGTCCAGGGGCCTCGAGGGTCTAAAGTCAAAACTATTTTCATAATAATAACCAAGTCATTTCAATTTCTAATACTATAGATATATATCTATATATGCACATATACATTGCTGTTGTTGTTTCAGTCATGTCTGACTCTTCATGACTCCATTTAGGGTCTTCTTGGCAAAGATACTGGAGTGGTTCACCATTTCCTTCTCTAGCTCATTTTACAGATGAGGAAGCTGAGGAAAACAGGGTTAAGTGACTTGCCTGCCTAAGTAAGTGCCTGAAGCTGAATTTGAATTCAAGAAGATGAGTCTTCCTGACTCCAGGCCTGGTGCTCTATTCACTGTGCCACCTAGGGGCCTAACACATGTTTATACTGGGATATAGCTATACGTGTATATGAATATGTATATATGTATGTATTTTTAATATGGGATATATATGTTTGTTGTGGTATCCTCAAAAAATTTTAAGAGTACAAAGGGATAATGAGGCCAAAAAGTTTGAGAACCACTATTCTTGGTAACTCTCTATGACTACTTGACTACATGTTGCTGAGAAAGTGTTTTATAGACGTGTTCTGTCTTCACATCAAGATCATTTCTAGGGGGAAAAAAAATTCCCTCCCCTAACTGAACACTCCCTTTTGATAAAGAAAAACAATCAAGTAAAAACATATAATACAATGGCTACATCTGATAGTGTATAAAACAATCTGTCTCCTGACCTTTCTGTCTTAAGTATGAAGAAATTTTTCATCATCTATTCTCCAGAGCCTTCAATGGCTTTTTAAAAGTTATTCAGAATTTGACTTTCTTTTTGTGACTTTTTTCATGTGTATAGTTGCCTATATGTATATGGTTCTTTCGATTCTGGTTATGTTGCTCTGCTTCAGTTCATACAAACCATCCCATGTTTCTCTGAATTTCTCATTTCTTACTATGTAATAGTAGGTACATTCTTATGCCATAGTCTTGTTTTGTTTTGTTTCTGGTCATTTCCCAAATCATAGGCATCTCCTTTGCTGCCAGTTCTTTGCTACCACAAGGAGGGCTAATATGAATTGTTTGGCATATACTGCACCTTTGTTATTGTCTTTGGGTAAATGCCCAGTAGTGGGTAAAGAAATATGTTCAGAGTATATCTGTTCGTTTATTAAGATACGCCTGCATTTTGAAGATAAATACTTTCAGGCCTATAGGTTTATATAGGGCAAAAAGGTTTTGTAAGCTAGAATGTATGGCTATTTTTCATGTATCTGTGACATTCACAGTGTCCTAAAAGTCTTAGTATAGTTTTAAGCTTTAAAAGTTTAATATTGCATTCAATTATAATGCCATGTACCTGACCTATTTAAATAAACTGTCAACTCCAAAAAGTTGGAAATGGACAAAAGTAAAGATATTCATTCTGACATTTTCTTAAAGAAATTTAACCAGAGCAAATAAACTACCACAAAGAAAAGATCAAAAGAACCCAAAATTGCCTCCACTAGCATGTCTGATCTCTATGAAGCAGAGAGACATAGCACAAAAATACAACATTAGTATAGAACAAAAACATACTTGAAAAACATTAGAGAGGAAAATAAGAGATTATAAGTAGTATGACCTTTTAAGGCATTGTAAATAAGTGCCTGCAAAGAGCATGGCACAAGACTCAGATCATTTCCCATCAACTCTTTTTTCAATATTTTATGAGATAATACCATTTGTACTCTATGTTCTCCCTAAAAGCATTTGTAGATGAAACTGACAAAAGTACAACAAATAGATATGAAATGGAACAGATCAACTGGCATTTGGATTCCATCTATTCTTGTCACCTACAAAAGTGGAACTACCTCATTTGGACTGTACCATCTCAATTCCTGATGAGGTAGTTGCAGTGGTACCTAAGAAAGTCAAGTCAAGAAAAGCAGAGGAACCTGATCCAATACATACAAAATATATTCATGCTAGAAGTGACACAATTTTAGAGGCACTAAAGGATCAGTTTTCAAGACATCTCAGAAAAAGGAAGACACCATTACTTTTTTAAGTGAATGAAAAGACATCAGTTACTACTGGCCCAAATGTCTCCTTTCTCATTTCTATATAACTTTAATTAGATGAATCTATAGATACATCAAGGGAACCTTTAATAAAAACATCAGAAGAAAAACAGCCTTTTGCAGATGATTTTCTACAGCAGATCACATTTTCCCAGTCTTACAACTGAGAATGTAGAGAATATAAAGTCCCACTTTATTTATTGTTTGTCAATTACCCCCCAAAAGAGAGAAATAAATAGAATTTTAAACATTTCACTCAGTAGAACAAAATACACCTCAGATAAGATGCTTCTCACACATATGTTAGAGCTACAAACTATTCTATTACAGATATGATTATACAGATAACTTTATTCGACAATCCTATTAGCATCTCCTTGATTCAACAATCCTATTAGTATCCTCTTACCTATGTATAAGTATATAAGTATATTTTAATTGGACAGTTTCAAATCAGCTATGATATTCGCTCCTCTTCCAGAAGGTCTCATGTCCCATTTGACTCAAATAAAACTGAATGCCTTCACAACTCTCCTGCTTTATTAACCAGCAAAAGTCATCAATTACTACCCTGAATAATGAGTGGAGAAAGCCATAGTAACACACCTATAAGGCTTGGGCTCTAATCCTAGCTCCACAATTCACTATTCATGTGACTTAGCCAAGTTATTTCTCCTTTCTCTACCTCACTTTCTTCCTTTGTAAAAGGAGAACATTAGACTATATGATGTCTAAGGTCTATTCAAACTCTAAATCTATGAAGCTATGACGAAGAAAGGCATGGAGTAAGGAGACACATGCTTGCCAAATGTGCTCACCAGTCATGGAGGAGGTTCTACAAAAAGTCCAAGTAGGAAGGAGATTCCTTGTTAAGGCAAAAATGACATTGTGCTTATTATAATAAGCCTCAGATTTTTATAAGACCTCATCAGTACATGGGGACCCAAAAGAGATCAGCCTAACCATATACACTCAAAAACCAAAATGGACCAAAAACATTTATTGCCCAAACTAGAAAAATATAGCTGGACAGGCAGCTAACATTGCATCAGTTCATTAGTACATATATCCTGGACAGGCACTGCTGATGGACAGTGATTGTGGCTGAGAAATCAATAGGAAGAAGAAAGCAAAATATGCAACATTGGAAAAATTGTGCACCATTGTCAATCATCCTAAGCTAATGTTGTAGCAAAAGCCCATCTTTTTAATACCAATATTCTCCCAGTAATTACATGCTAATAAGTCATGAAAATATCATTATCTTATTTTGATTACATATATTTTAAAGTTTATGCACAAACAAAACTAGTGCAACTAAAATTAGAAAGAAAGCGGGTAACTGGGGGAAAATTATTATAACAAATTCTCTGTAAATCTCATTTCCAAGACAGATAAAAATTGATTCAAATTTATAAGAATAAGAGTCATTTTCCCAAATGGTAAATGGTCAAAGGATGCAAACAGTCAATTTTCAAAGGAAGAGAACCAAGCTATCAATAGTCACGTGGAAAAAAATGGTCCAAATCACTAATAATTAGAGAAATATGAACTAAAGCAACTCTGAGACTCCATATCACACCCAGTAGATCAGCAAAGTTGACAAAAAATGGAAAATGACAAATGTTGGAGGGGCCATGGGAAAACAGGAAGCTAGTGGTAGAACTGTGAATCCCTTTGGCCATTCTGGAAAGCAGTTTGGAGCTAAGCCCAAGAAATTACTAAACTGTGCACACACTTTGTTCCAGCCATACCAATGAGGGCATACCACATGAGGCCTATACCCCAAAGAGATCAAAGAAAGAAGAAGAGGACCCACATGTGCAAAAATATTTATAGCAGCTCTTTTTCTAGTGGTAGAGAATTTGAAACTAAAGGGATGCCCATCAGCTAAGGAATTATGGTTATATGGATATAATGGAATGCTATTGTGTCTTAAAATTAATAAAAGGAACAGTTTCCAAAAAAACCTGGGAAAACTTGTATGAACTGATGGAGAAATGACCAGAACCAGTAGATCAATTTATACAATAACAGCAACATGGTAAAGACAAACGATTTTGAAAGACTTAAGAATTCTGATCAAGACAATGATCCCCCACAATTCCAGAAGACAATGATTCATGCTACCCGCCACCTGAAAAGAGAAGGTAGGGATTCAGGATGCAGAATGACAGACAGGTAGATAAATTTATAGAGATACATGGAAATAGATTTTTTTTAACATGGCCAATGGAGGAATTTGTTTTGCTTGACTACACATTTGTTATAAGGGTTTTATTTTTCTCTTTTTAATGGGAGAGATTCATGAGTGTGAGAAAAATCAGATTTTTGTTCATTAAAAAATAAATTAAATTTGAAAAAATATTAAAAATTTTATAATCTTAGAAAAATTGGAATTTCAGGTGACTCAAAGATCAAGGTAAATACATGTGTATTGGCAGGTTGCAATACACTGCCAATGACGACTTGTAGATAAAAGACATCATCCCAGGCATACAGGACCAGAAAAAGGAACAAACCAGGCATGCAGTCCAAAGAGAGAAACTGGTTGGGTGATGAACTGCACTGGTGGAGGGAGTTACACACTGAGGAAGTCACAGTTTCATTGAAGTAAAATATCAGATACAGTCCCACAGATGTAATTTTTCACAGGATCTAGAGATAGAGAAGACCTCAGCAATTACCTTATTGATCCCTTCACTTTATAGATAAGGAAACTGAGACCTAGGCAGATGAAGTGACTTGTCTAAGGTTACATAGATAATAACTAGAAGATTTGAATCCAGGTCCTATAACTCCAAAGCCAATACTTTCATTTTTTTTTAATGACACCCTGCTGCTTCCATGCCCTCCACTCACTGGAGAGTGAAGGGAACAGGAAAAAGAAAAAGTAAGGCTCACTGACTTCTTTACAATTTTCTTCCTGACCTAGCTGCTCTGACTCCTGAGTTATCTCAGTTGCTTTTCCTCAGGCTACACTAGCTCTACTTGGTGCCTGAGCTTCCCAAATCTGTGTCAGTATTCTTGGTCCTTCATAGTCAATCAATTAATCAATCAATCAACAAGCATTTATTAAACATCTACTCTGTGAAGACCCATGATGCAGCATGCTACCCACCTCCTGACAGGGTGAGGATTGAGACATTTTGGGGACATAGCTAATGAATAAATTAGTTTTGCTTGAGCATGCATATTTAATTTATTACAAGGATTTGGATTGTTTTATTTTTCAGTGGCAAGGAGGAAGGTGTGAGAGAGAGAAAATAGATTTTTGTTCATCAAAATTTTTTTAAATTTTTTAAAGGATCTACTCTGTTCCAGGTACTGTCCTAGGTGCTAAAGATAAAAGGACACCTTGCCCCGCAATGTTAACAAGTCTTTGCCCTCAAGAGACAACAACATATACACACATCAATATATGATATGGTGAAATAACACATACACACATCAACAGAACATACACAAAAGTAAATACAAGCTAATTTGTAATGGAGGAGAAGGCACTAACAACTAGGGGGAGGAGGAAAGGCCTCATGGAAATATCAGAGCTTAAATGGAGCTTTGAAAGAGACCAGGGATTCTATGAGGCAGAGGAAAGAAAGAAATGTATTCCAGGCATATGGGATAACCAGCAGAAGATGAGTTCTTTCTATGATTTCCATTTTGAGGATGGGCCCAGGCCAACCACATTTCATTTCACTCTGTTTCTATTCTTCTGGACTTTACCACCATGACTCAGCTACCTTCTCACCCTGGAACACTCCTCTAGTATGCCAGCCTACTTTTTCTGTCAGTAAGTTCCTTCCAGAAGGGGGGGGGGGGGCGGGAGGGTGACAGAGAGAAAAGAAAGAATTGTCTTTCATTTTCAGATAGACCCAGGCCAGCCATGCTTCATTCCCCTTCTGTCTATGTTCCAGATTTTGCCACCATGACTCCACAAGTACTTCTTCCCTCCCCACCACCACCTTTCAACTTCCTTTTATATGCTGTCTTCCTCCTTTAGAATGTAAGTTCACTGAGGACAGAGACTATCTTTCTTTTGGTTTGTATTTGTATCTCCAGCTCTTAGCACAGTGCCTGGCACACAATAAACTCTAAATAAATATTTATTGCCTACCTGCCAAAGGCACAAAGATGGCACATGAAGTTTTGTGTATGAGGCAAGAAGACCAGTTTAGCTGGAGATAGAATTTATGGAGAGTAATAGGCTGGAAAGGGAGGCTTGGTTATGAAGGATTTTTTTTTTAATTTTTAAGCAATTGGGGTTAAGTGACTTGCCCAGAGCCACACAGCTAGTAAGTGTTAAGTGTTTGGTCTGAAGCCAGATTTGAACTCAGGTCCTCCTGATTCAGGACCGGTGCTCTATCCACTGTGCCACCTAGCTGCCCCTTATGAAGGATTTTAAATAATGGGAAAGAGAAGCACCAGCTCCTTCCTCTGGGACAGGGCAAGGATTCAGTATATTGGCATGGGTGTGGGGATAGAAAGAAATCTCATTAACCTACCAAGTGTCCCATATCACCAACATCCTACTAGGTATTTCCACCTTTATGTCCCAAGGGCAACTTAAACTCAACATGTCCAAAATAGAACTTGATAGCTCCCCCTAAAACCCACTTTTTCTGGACATTCCCCCATAATCCTACCAGGCATCTCTGATTCTTCCTTCTCTCTTACCACGCCCCCATACACTCACTCAATCAGTGCCAGGTCTTGTCAATTCTGTCTCCACATCTCTCACTTCCATTCCCTTCTACCTATTCACACAGCCACAACCCTAGTTCAGACCCTCCATTGCCTCTCACCTAGACCATTGCAGTGAACTCCTAATTGGTTTCGCTGCTTCCACTTTCTCCCCTTCTTCAAATCATCTTCCACTCAGCTGCCAAAGTGATATTCCTGAAGCACAGGTCTGTCTGCATCACTCTGCTGCTCAAGAAGCTTTACTGGCTCCCTTTCAAATACAAATGTCTCTGTTGGCATTTATGGTCATGTTTCATGGCATCTTTTCAGCTGGATCTCACATTACTCCCTCTTATGCACTCTTTATTGATCTACTTGCTCTTCCATGTTCATGAATATTACATCTCCAGACTCCATACCTTTGCACTGGCCATTCCCCACACCAGCATGCACTGCCTCCTCATCTTCTGCTTTCTAGAATCCCTATCTTCCTTCAAAAGACAGCTTGGGGACCACTTCCTACAGGAACCTTTTCTTGATCTCTCCATTTGTTAGAGTTTCCCCATACACACCCCTTTATCAAAATTACTTTATTACATATGTATCTGATATATATTTTGTATTTCTTATCTAGGTACAAGTTGTCTCCCTAAAGTAGAATGAAAGATCCTTGAGGGAAGGGACCACTTTTATTGTATCCCTAGTACCTAACACATAGTAGGCTCTCAAGAAGTGCTTATTAAATTTAACTGCACTACCACATGATGTTACAAGCTCTCACCTAATTTGTCACCTACACTTTGCCGTTAAGGTCCTCTTCATGTTACTATTAGTGCTTCGCCAGGTCCCTCCTTTCCAAGTTATATATTTAGGGGTAATCATTCCCTTGTGTGCTTGCTTGAAGTTTGGGGTTTTTTCCAGCTGATATCACCAAAGTACTTTTCTACTTTCAAGCCAAATTTTGGAGAAATTCCTAATCCCTCCAAAATCCCCTTCAAAGTGATATAGTGGAACAAGAAACTCATTAGCAGTCAGAATACCAGGGTTTTAATCCTGCTTCTGACATCAAATCACGGTGGATTTTGGTCACCATGGTCTTTCCATCTGTTAAATGGGAATGTTGGACTAAATGATCCAAAAGCACAGTGCCTGACACACAGTAGGCTTTAATAAATGCTTGTTGATTGATATTTATCTGACGAGAACTGCAGAGGGGCCTGAGTGTTATGTAACAAAGCTACCTTTGTTATAGTCTTATATAGTCTTACCCTATCTAAATCACATCCAACTTCCCAAATGAAACAGGTCTTTCAAGAACATTTTGAGTAAGGTAGAACATGGCAAATGGCTTATTAAATGGAAAGCTGAAAGTTGAAATATTGCTTAGAGTCATAACAAGTGATCATAGGATTTAAAGCTGGGAAGGTAGAGATCATCAAGTTGATTCCCCTCATTTTACAGCTGAGAAAAATAAGGCCCAGAGAGGGAAAGTAAGCTTGTTTGTAGCCACATGGTAAATATGAAGTGTTGGAACTGTGATTCAAACCCAAGCCTCTTGACTACAAATCCAACCTTCTTTCCACTATACAACAGTACTTCTGGAAGAAACCACGGAGGCAAGAGTAACACCGCCACCACCCCTCAAAAAAAGAAAGAAACAAAAAGAAGTGAATGGTTTACTTGACTTGAAGGAAGAAAGCAGGTGCAGATTAAGTTAAGATGAAAAGAGCCACACATCACAGAGAAAGCAAGGAAGGCTGAATCCATTAAGGAATTGGAGTGGTGAATAAAGGCTATTATTCTCACATTGCTACCACCAGTTAATGGGGGGAAAGGACCAGAAGGAATCAAGGAAGCAGTAGAGGGATCAATTACAATAGTCCAAGGATGGGAGAATCACAAATCTCAAGCAGCATTCAGGCAATAGGGAGGGATCTCTGGAGAAACCGGCAAAGAAAAAGCTGAAAGCATGCCAATACAGATATGGTAGTCCATATATTTGAGCTCATCAGCAGAAACCAGTCCACTCTCCAAGAGACAAGCCTCTCTGCACATTGACAGAAAGGATCTGCCTGACTGCAAAGAAAAGTTTGAACTGTTGCTTTAAAAAATGCAATGAAACATATGCTTTTATTAAGTTTCTAAAAACTGTCATCAAAATTTGTTTCCTAAACCCAGTTGGTATTTTATTATTTTTATTACATTTATCAGTCTTTTCACAAAATATAGATGCTTTATAAATTAACCTAATCGTTTTTAACTCAATAAGGATTTGTTGTTGTTTTGAAATTAAACTTTTTTAAGTAAAGCCTGAATCAAATTTCCTTTACCTTTGGGCATGTCCCATCCATCAGTTCATATTTGGACCATTTTCTGTACATCTTAACATATTCCTAGAGCTACTCCACCTTGCTTAAAAATGCTAGAAAGTATGTTTCCCCTTGCCAAACCTCAGTTTTCTAATCCAAAAAATGAGGGGATTATACAACATAATGTCCAAGGCTCTGTGAGTTCCAATACTCTATGATTCAAGGAAGGGACTTAGGGAGGGTTCCATGGAGCAGATGGCAGTGGACCTGAGAAGAGAAGGCTTTCAATAAGCAGAAATAAGGAGGAAGTACGTGCAGGCATGGGGGTCACAAATGCACAAAGGCAGAAGAGATCACGATGGGAATGGCAAGCAGCAAGGATAGTCCAGTTTAGGGGCAGCCAGGTGGCACAGTGGCTAGAGCACCGGCCCCGAAGTCAGGAGGACCTGAGTTCAAATCTAGCCTTAGACCAAACACTTGACACTTAATAGCTGTGTGATCCTGGGCAAGTCACTTAACCCCAATTGCCTTTAAAAAAAAAAAAAAGGATAGTCCAGTTTGGCTAAATTGTAGAATGTGTGAATGGAAACAGTATGGCAGGGAAAGTCTATAAAAGGAAGCCAGAAGCTAAGTGCCAAGTGGAGTTGTTTGTATTTTATACTATAAGCAATAGAGGTCACAGAAGATTATTGTATGCTGAGGTTTATGAGCCAACACTCCACTGGGGGATGTTGGCCTTTTGGAGAACCTGGAAGACTTGGACTAGAGAAGAGGAAGGAAGGAGAAGGCTCTAATACCCAACCTGTGACATTCCAAATGTCTTACCACCAATCTTTGAGGGGGAGAGTTATGTGGAATACAGAAGAATGCCCACCTCTAAGTCTCACACTCTCCAGTGGGTCTCCTGAAGCCCAAGGAGGAGAGGGGAAGTCAGAACTTGGCTTTAGGCTATCCCAAACACCAACCAGCTTGGGCTGTTGCTCATCCTTTATTTTGAAGAGGACCAATGACATCACAGGTGATATCTTGACTTGTGCATGACTTGGATTTAAGCGAGGCAAAGTTGCTCAAGTTATCAGCCTCACTCTTTCTTCCTGAGTCATAGAAGTCCAGTGGCAAGACAAAAGTCAAAATGACTGGCAATGGTCCATGATACCGTGGATGACCTTGGTGTCTTTAATGTCTGACCAAGCTCTAAGCATTCCACAGGACCTGCTTCAGCTGCCTTTATGGCCACTGGAACAAATTGTTCTCATCTATCCATTCTACCAAGGAAAGTCTTCGTGTGCTTGAGGTAGACATCCCCCTAACTCATGGACCACTTTGAGGCCTGTCGGTTTCCACTAATCTGGTTTAGCCTATCTACCAAGATGGGTGGGGTATATGAGGTGTTCAGGGAGAACTAGGACTTCTGGTGTGAGGGCTGCTGAGTCCTTTTTAGAGCTGTTCATCCACCATTGGTATCTACCTTCACCCAACCTTCATCTGTGGCTCCAAGAAGCTATAGCATGTGCAGTGGCCACACCCTGGTAAACTAGCTTTGGTAATTCCAATTTAAGAGATGTATTTGAAGGAAAACCAGACAGTAATGGGCTTATTTATTAATTTACTTCACAGTGTTAAGTTCTCTGAATATCTAATATAATATTCAAGTTATTCATTCGAAACATGATAAAAAAGGAAAGCAACACTGGATTTAGAATCAGAAATCTAGTTTTGTATTCAGTATTCATTCGGTTTGTATTCAGTTCAGTTCAATGTCACATAACCTCTCAAGTCCTCAGTTAGTTTTGTATTCAGTTCTACCAACAATGTCACATAACCTCTCAGGTCCTCAGTTTCCTCATTTGCAAAATGAGGAGGGTTGGCTAGATGATCTAAGGCCCTGTCCAACTATAAGTCCCATCACCTTCTCCAGACTGGAAATTCAATCTACACTCCTTCAACCAGTTATTTACCAATCCGGTTTGACTACTAGCCCATTGGAAGAATCTCAGAGCACTGCAAGATCTGACCCAGAGCAAATTCCAGCTATTCCCAAAGGCTGATAAACTGATCAAGACCTGTAACATAGTTCTAATATATATGTTGCTGGGATAGGGGGGAAATGAGGAGGGACGTACATATGTTAAAACTATAGACAAGATGTGAGAAAGGAAAGACATGAAATCCTAGATCTTAACTGGTCGAAAGACTTTGTTCTGCTACAAAGATAAAACACCAAGATGACTGACAGAGAGAGGTTATGGCATCTCCCTCCCTAGAGTGCTTCAAGAAGAAAATTGATGACCACCTGCCCCCCATAGTTTAGACATTTACCCGCCTGGAGGCAATGGGGCTGGTCTTGCCTGTTGATTGATTTCTAGAGGTTCCCACCAGGTTTAGGATTTAGTTCCAGCAAGTTATTCTGACTCTCTAGACCTTTGTTTTCCCACCTATGAAATAGGGAGAATGCCCTTTTTTACGCTTTTTTTGAGGGGGGTGAATTTGATTCATAATGCTTGTGTATTAGGCATTATCTTGCTCTGAAGACTCTTCTTGATCACAAACAAACTTCTGCGGGTGTTTTAGAGAACTAATGGGAAACCAACCACAAGTAACCATCAGGTCCTAGGGGAAAAAAATCTATTGAAAATGAGCAAAGTGAGACTCAGGAGGAATAGTTTCTTAGCAGTTCCTAGTTAGCACCCAGTTGGGCTTCTCTGTAAGAATTTCCATTCTTCTCCATAAATTAATTTCATATCATTGGTTTAGACCAGATTACTAATGTTCTTTTACTGTAAGCAGGCATTAGGCTTACTCTTCCCTCTCCCTCCCTGCCACAACAAGTAATTTTCAGCCTGGGGACTGCCGTCCAGGAGTAGGAACATTTAAGATTCCCCATTTCAACAGTATATGGACTTCAGTACCTACTTCTCACTTTATCTCAGCATAAAAATGTTGTTCTTGGGGAGGAAGGAATTGATTGTACAATAGAATGTCAGAGTTGAAAGGGGGCTTGGAGAGCATCTTGTCCAGCTTCTTCATTTAAAAGAATAGGAAACTGAAGCCCAGGTTGAGGAAGTGACTTCTCCAACCCCCACAGGGAGATCCTATCAGACCTGGGATTAGAATCTGGGCCTACTGACTCCCAGATCACAGCCCCTTCCACCATCCCTGAATGTACAGATGCATTTTGGAGTCTTTCCAGGCATATCTCAAGCTTCTATCTAATGAAGAATTGCATCTCTAAGCCTGTTACCCCAAAACACTCATCTTGTGGGCAAGAAGCTCTCGGGGTATAAAAGGGTAATGGGGCTGGGGACAGGAATTTAGCAGAATCCAGTCCTCTGGTTGTAAATGTTTTTCTCCAACAAAGACCTCCCAGGTTCCTTTGGAATTAAGAAGAGGGCAACTCTTATGGTGCCTGCAGACTTGCTCCTTGCCACCTCATGACCAGAGCTGTAGACATCCATCCAAGAGCCTCAGAACAAAATAGAATGGCAAAAAGGAGAAGAAAGTAACCCCCAAATGAAACCTCAAGGAGAGTTTATTTCCATCTGCAAACGACAGTATATCCAGTGCTCACAATGAAATGTCCCTGGGATTCTGGCATTGATGGGATAACCCAACTTTTCCTAAAGATACTAGAGGATATTTCTTTTTGTGTGCAACAACTCTAGAAGACAGGTGCTAAGCAAAAAAAAAAAATCCTATAATACAAGGGACAAAAAACTTGTATTACTTACATTAAACTATGAGACAAAAAAAAGAAATTATTTTAATTGTTCCAAATAACTTACATAGCCAGAGCATAATTATGAATTCTTGGGATTTTTTTTCCAGGATTTTAATTTAAATTTTTTAAAATTCTGAAACTTGACAAGCATCAACAAACATGATCGTTTCCATAGAAAACGGATAGAAGATTGACTATAAAACCTCAAAACTCTGTTACATACAGCTTGTAACTAGAAATTCTTCCACCAGAACTAGGAAGACCAAAAGGTGCCTTTAAATTAAAAAAAAAAAATTTAAGATGAATTCAGCTGCATGTGGAGAGATGTCAGGGAGAAATCTCGGGCCCTGGAATACAAAGCCTTCCAGGAGAAGCCCCAGCACACCTCTTCATGAGAGAGAATGATACTCCTGAAACACCCAGGAGGCAGCTTCTAGGAAGGTCACTGCCAGGGAAGGGAGAAGGGTGAGGCTAGGCTGGGTCACTCCCTTGGGATGCAACCCTGGGGTGGGGGCAGGAAGGGGGTATGGAAGTCTGCCAATTGGTAGTTTCCTGTTTTGCTATTTTAACTAATTATTCTTACTAACTAGTTACTAAGCTCAGTTCTTTCTACCTTCTGATGGAGTACAAGCACTGTCAGCACCCTCTCAATGTTGGCACCCTGAGGTATAACTCTGGTCAGCTTGCCTTAGCTATAGGCTGTCATGATTGCTCAGGACATGCTCAGGTACCACCTCCTGATTCAAGGTCTGTCCTAACCCTCTCCCAGGTGTTAATGCCATCACCTTTCCAAATGACTTTGTATATAATGTGTGTACATAATATGTCTGTTGACAATAATCCTCCAATTTTTGCCATATGTTATAGATATAACCATATCTATAATATACAACATATATAGTTCATATTTGTACATCTGTGTGGTTTCCCCTTAAGCCAAAGTAAGCTCCAGGAGGTCAGGCATTGTTTTGATTTTGTCTTTATATCTCCAGGGTCTAGCACAGCGTCTGGCATAGTGAGCACTTAATAAACACTTAATGATTGAAAAAATGTTGTCAAATACCTCCTGCCTCAACTAATAGAAGTGCAACGAAGTAGAGAGTTTGAGCTAGAAACCTGCAGGCAACCTCCCTGCATTCTGGCCTGACAAGAAATTCCACTCTCCCAGTGGTGGGGATGTTCAGAGAAAGAATCCAAGTGAATTCACAGTGGAGGAGTCAGATTCTGCTGCAAATAAGCTTCCGTTAAGGGTGGCTATAGGCAGTCTGACAGAGTAGAGAGAACAGTGGCCTCAAATACGTGAAGACCTGGATTCAAGTCCCACTGGTGACATATGCCAACTGGGGCTGTCTGACCCTGGCTAAGTCATTTTATTTCTTAGTCTCCTAGGTGGCTCTAAGTTGCAGAGAAGGTACTGATTTGCATTAGTCAAGGGAGAACCTTCACCTGGGAGTTCTCTCTATCAGTGAAATCACAGGTCTGCTCCCTATCTCCTATCCTATGGAAGTAAATTCTCACCTTCCCAAAGTATTTCTCATGAACCTTTCCCTGTCTACCCCAGCCCATTGCCAGGAAGGATAATACCCTGGAAAGAAACTAAGCTAGAATGTTAGCCTTCAGAAGGCAATGTCTTGGTGTTCAGCAATTACTCTCCCTAGTGCCTAGAAGAACACAAACACCTGATTCATGGAGAACGAAATGATTAAAGGTTAACCACATTGCCTCCTTGACCAGCTGAACCTCCAAAAAAACAGTCTGTGTAAACTGCCATGAAGAAGCAGTGAGGTATGGTGGGAAGAGCATTGGCTTTGGACTCAGAAGACCTGGGTTCAAATCCTGGTTCTGCCACTTTCTACCTATATGACTCTGGACAGGTCACATAACTCCCCTGGGCCTCAGTTTCCTCATCTATAAAGAGGTTGGACTAGATGACTTGCAAGTTTCTTTCCAGTTCTAAATCTATGATCCTATGAGCTTCAGATACACCCAGCTGTCAGATGAGAGGATAAATACCTCCTGGCCAAAGCATCAGAGAAGCACTGGGCTGAAAAATCAGGGTATCCTATTGAGAGAGAGAGAGAGAGAGAGAGAGAGAGAGAGAGAGAGAGAGAGAGAGAGAGAGAGAGAGAGAGAGAGACAGAACAGGACACTGTCTCTCAAACCTCTTGGTTCTTTCCAGTTTTATGAACCGCTCCAACAGTGTCCTCCTTCGATGCATCATTGTAGCACACACACAGGACCCTTGAACACCACTCTGGTAGGACATGACCTGGTACAGACCCACCAAACTGGAAAGGCTTTATAATGTGCCTGGTGATGGATTCTGTGTCTCTAGTCTGAGCACAGGCTTAGTTAAGGTTACAGAGGCCACCCCTTCGTCACTGAACATCATGTCATCGAATCCATGAAGACCATTTTCTAAAAGGCACAGGAGGGATTGGGATCAGTCCTGGATCAGACCTTTCTAGTTGTGTAACTCCTTGACGAGTCATTTGCTCCATTTGTGCTTCACTTTTCTCATCTGTAAAATGGGAATGGTGACACTTGTACTACCTACCTCAGAGGGTTGTTGTGAGGAAAATAAACTATGCAAACCTCAAGAGCTGTATAGATGTGATTTTATTACTGTTACCCATACTAATGAAATTGTGTATCCTTGAAGTCCTAAGCTGTTTAGGCATCCATATGTCAGAGCTGAGGGTACAGGTAAAAAGGATCAAAGAAAGAGTCTTTGCTCATGGCTATTTGCCCACTTTTACCAGTGAATACTACTCCTAAAGGAACATAAATTTTGATCGCTGAAATACAAGATATCTTAGGGGTTTCAGCCTAGATTTCTTTTTTAAGTACCCCAAATCACTCTGACTCTCTGTCATCAATTGGCCAACAATAGGTCCCAGACCAAACCTCATCTGATCTTTGTTTGGGCCCTGATGGTTCACAGTGAGTGTAAATAGCAATTGTTTCTGTGTTAGCCAGAAACCCTGAGGGTCTTCCCCTCCCAGGATGATTTTTTCTGACTAGGTAAAAGAGGTCATTCTTCACCTCAGCTTCAATCACTGAATGAGTGTTGCCTCAGACAAACTGAGACCTGGGAAAGACCTTAGCTTAAAAAGGCCAATGTCCCCCACTGCATCCTGGGCCATCTCCAGTCGTTCTGATCTATATGTGGTCACTGGGCCCATATGGCTCTGGAGGAGAAAGTGAGGCTGGTGACTTTGCACAGCCCTCTCTCGCTTAAATCCAATTCACTTGCAAGTCACGGCATCACCTCCCTGATGTCACAGTCTTCTTCAAGAAGGAAGGACAAACAACAAGCCATGCGACAGTAACCACATCATCAATAAGCAAGATCCCAGGGTGGACAAATAGGACACCTCTGGTCAACAAAGTGAATTCACAACCCTCTGGGCCTTAGGCTCCTCATCTGCAAAACAGAAATGATGATATTCATATTGCATGTTTTCACAGGGTTCTTGTTAGGATCAAATGAGATAATGCTTTGGGTCTCATAATGTTGCAGTACGGCATGAATGTTTGGGCTTGAAGTCAGAAGACCTGGGCCCAGTTCTAACTCCAGTCCTTCCCAGCTGTATAAAATGTAAGGTCTTCGAGGGCGGGAACTGTTTCATTTTTGTCTTTGTAAATACAGAGGCTAGCACTAGCATTGTGCCTTGCATGTCCTGTTTTCATCTGCACCTGTGATTTCATCTGTGGAGAGAGCTTCCAGTGAGATAGTCCCAATGAGGATGCCAATTGTTTTGCAATCCATCATTTTGGAGAGTAGCTTAGGGCATTGAGAGGTTGTGACTTGGCATGCTCAGAGAGTCAGTAAGTCTCTGTGATCCTGATCAAGGCTGGCCCTCTATCTCTTAATTCTGCTGTCTTACATTTGTTGGATTAAATTGGACAAGTTACTTAATCTCTCAACTCTGGTATCTTCATCTATAAAATGGGGACAATTATACTACCCAAGGTTGTTGGGAGGAAAGCATTTTTCAAACCTCAGTGTCATGCACATAGGATTTGTTATAACTCTGCCGCTCCCACAGAGCTCTGAGAAGGTCCTATAGAGGGTCAGTTCACTTCTAGAGGTACAGAGTGGGACAGGATCCCAAGAAGATTATGATTCAGGAAGAAGGTATTCATAGGATCACAGTTCAGAACTAGAAGTAATCTTAGAAGGTATCTAGTACAATCCCCTCATTTTAGTGACAAACAGGCCAAAAGAGGTTAGGTGACTTGCTTGAGGTTAAAACATACAGTAAAAGACAGCCAAGAGTCAAACCCAGGTTCTATGATCAATCCTATGAACTGTGCACTGTATATACATATGGAGAAAGGTAGGAAGAAATCCTGAATAGTCTAACAGCAAAACAGAGAAGGTAGCCCCTCAGAAGTGTTCCTGTGCAAAATTCAGGGAGGATGAGGATGGAAATGAGCAGAGCTTCCCCTCTTAGGCTGTCTTATTGTTTCCTAGAAATGATTTTGGTAGAATCTCACCCTCTCCAAAGATGAACAAAAGTAGCAGGGAACGGACCGGTTCAGAGGCACCTAAATAGCTTCCAGAACCAGACAGGCCTTCCACCAAAGAAGACAAGAAAAGAATGTGCAGCTTCACCTAAGATTCCCTGGGAGAGGAAGGAGGCAACAGGGCACGTAGCCTACCTCCTGATTATCCAATCAGGGCCAGCTCCTTGAATTGCGGGAAGAGGACAGACACAGCCAGGGCTTCCTGCTAACCACCTCCTCCCCATCCCAGTCCCCTATTTGCCAGCATCCAAGCGACCTGAACAGGGGGACATGAGGCATAATCACAGCCATCTATTAATTTAGACTAATTTCCTGCAGTTCTATGCTAAGTTTCCCAACAGATTCAGAACTTAAAGGTTAAAACATAACCTTGTCTCAGCAGCTCTCAGAGAGCTCTACATGCAAATGCCTACCTACAGCTAGTTCCCGGTAATTATATGCATTTCCAAACAGCCAATCAGCTGTCAGGCTGACAGATACTGATCTTTTCGTTTTATTTTTAGCTCTGTGCTTCCCCCTCTAGATGCAAAAAAAAATTCTGTTTGTTCTGTTTGCTGCAGCAGCCTTTTCCCCCTAGCACTCCAACGAGCTCTTATCTTCCCGAGGCTGGAGCAGGGAGAGAACAGAGCGGCAGACTGACTTCCTAGCCCCCGGATTCCTTCACTGCTCCCCATGCAAGGCAGAAAAAAAAAATCCATGCTTCCCCCTAAGTGGCTGGAAGACACCCCCCTCCCTCCTGTTTATTTATTGGTGCCCTGGGTGTGCGCTAATCTCTGGGAAAGGTCTAGGTGGAGGAAAGAGGCATAGGGAGCTGCATCTGAGAGCCCTTTAAATTTTCAAACCCAGCCGGAAGGCAGAGAGGCACTTCCAAACATCTTCAATGGCACACGCTTTGGGAGGGTCTGTACCTGGGTTTGAAGTTTGTGTACACCCATGGGCAAGGGACAACAGGAGAAGAAAGCAACTTACCTTCTTCTCACTTTGTTCCCCCTCCAATGGAAGGAGGCAAGAGCACTCCAATAGCTTGTTGGGGTTTTTAAAGTTTAACTCCCAAGAAACACAGCCAACCTCATGATATATTTCTAGTCAGTCTGGAGGGCTAGTGTCCACAGTCCACATGCAAAAAAAAAAAAAATCAGTGGGAGTCTCCCAGAAAGGCTGCTCCTCTGAAGGCTAGGCAAGAGTTGTCCATACTTGAGCCCTAGAGAAATGGAGGGAGATGATCCAGATTGCTTGGGCTATGCATTTCTCTATTTCTACAAAGTATGTTAGGATGCACACAGCCTCAGAGAATATGCTAAGGAAAAGAAGCCTCTTCAAAAGACGAGGAAGGGCAGGGTGGATAGAGAGAGCAGGAAACTTGTAGAACATGCAGCAACTGTGTAACCAGGGGAAAGGTGCTGAACCTCTCTGTCTCAGTTTACTCCTTTGCCAAATAGGGATGATAATTTAATATAATATAATACACCACAGTGTTGTGAAGCAAGTGCTTGTAAACCTTAAAGTGGGATACAAATCTAAGCCATTGTTTCAGTCTGTGACTATATGATTCTAAAATGGGAGAATTAGGAAGAAGGAGGAAAAGAGATGAGCAGGAAAAAAAAAGAGAGAGAAGAATGAAAAACTCAGGTGGGAAGTAGCAGTGCATTGATCTTCCACAACCCCAGAAGCTGTGTCAACATGATGCCCACAACCTGTTGAAAAGTGGAATTTTAGCCAAATCACTGTATTAATCCAAATATAAGTGGCACCTTCCTCCTAAAACTGGTTTATATAAAACTTGAATGCAGCCTATAATCAGTGCTGTTTTTCAGTATATGTGTTTGCTTGAGTTCTTTTCCCATTTTGAAGAGATCATCTGACTAATACAGTAATTGGAAATCCTGTCTATACAACACCAAAATACAATGTTAGAGTAGTTTTTTTTTTCTTTCCCTGAATTGACGGGTTGTTTTGGTGTCTTTGTTGTGATGGAAAGAGGTTCTCTCTAAAACCAGAACTTATGTTACTGGTTCCTTGGAGACCAATTTTATTTTTTCCAAGTGCTGTCATTCACATATAATAATGTACATTTACTTAAGGTTTGCAAGGTGATTTCTTTACAACAACCCTGTGAGCTACATGGTGACAACATTCTAATAACCATTTTACAGATGAAGAAACTGAAGCCTAGTGCAGTAAGGTCACATGAGGAGGAAGTGTCAGAGCCAGATTTTGAGGATGAGCCTCCTAAGTCTCAACTCTGCTCCCAATCATTCCATGATGAGCTGCCTTTAATGAAGGGAGGTGTTAAAGGTCTTCTACGTGTTTAGTTATTGGCCAATAGTGGGGATGACTTGTGCTGATTTGCCAACCATCTCGCCCTTGTGATCAAAGATACAAGTTTTTGAGATGGGAAAAGCCAGGGCAAAGCTAACTAGTCCAGCCAGAAACCAAATCCATCATGCTGGAGCCTTATTAGCACACTATTATTAAGATAATAGCTTATACTCCTGACACTTTACAAAGCATCTTTCACATCTTCTCACAACAGGTCTATGAGATAATCGTTGCAAATATTTTTATTCCCATTTTACAGATAAGGAAACAGAGGCTCAGGGAAGTTAAGTGGCTGGCCCACAATGGCTCCATTAGCAGGTGTCAAAGTCTCAAACCAAAGTCTGGACTCTAGATTGGGGCTCTTTTCACCATTTCCTTTTCTAACTACCTGACCCTACCAACCAGAGACAGACGATTCGCTGCCTAAAATCATTATGTTGTAGGAAATTTGATTTTATAGGTTGACAGAGAACAAACCCAGCCCATACAAGCGGAACACCCTGCCCCAAGCACCCACTTCCCATGGTACATCAAATTGATGAATTCCTGTTATCTTATCCCAATGCCCAATGCAAAGAAGGAAGCCTAGTATGAAGTGGAAGAGGACAGTCCCATAAGTAGGCTCTGAGAAGACCGTAGAGAGCAGGAAAATGTATATCATGGGAATATTTTCATGGAGAAAGGAGGAAATGTCTGCCTTGAAACTCTCTCTCCTTTCTTCTTCTTCTTCTTCTTCTTCTTCTTTCTTCTTCTTCTTCTTCTTCTTCTTCTTCTCTTCTCTCTCTCTCTCTTCTCTCTTCTTCTTCTCTCTCTCTCTCTCTCTCTCCCTCTCTCCCTCTTCCTTTCTCTCTCTTTCTCTCTCTCTGTCTTTTCCCCTTGCCTTCACTCTTCTTTGGGTTTTCCTTACCTTTTACTCTATTAGCCTTCTAAGTAGTCTTCTTGCCTCCAGTCTTTTCCCTTTTCCAATTCATTCTTTGCATGGCTGCCAAAATAATCTTCCTAATGAGAGATATCTGGTTTGACATGTCCAATCAGTCAAACAACCTCTGAGGCAGGAAGACTTGGGTTCAAATCCAGCCTCTCATGTGCACTGGCTATGTGACCAGGACAGGTCACAATTTCTTGGTACCTCCAGACAACTTTCTAAGGTTCTGAGTTTAAGAGAAGGCATGTATCTCCATGGGTAAAGGGGATTTCCTTACTAGGCGTTCCCTATGCCAGTGAAATCACAGGTCCTGTCCAAAACCACTTCACAGATCTGAGCATGTTCTACCCCCCCCCCAATTCCTCCCAAAACCACTTTTCATGAATTCCCTCTTGACTAGAGGATCAAATACAAGTGACTTAGCCTGGCATGAAGTCTTTCCTGGTCCCCTTCAATGCTAATGCCTTCTCTTTGAGATGAATTTGTCTTGTATGCATCCTATCTGTACATAGCTGTTTGCATGTTGTCTCCTCCATCAGACCATAAGAGGGACTGGCTTTTGGTTTTCTTTGTATGCTCAGCACTCAGCACATTGCCTGGCACATAGTAGGAGCTTAATAAATGCTTGTTGTCATTATTTCACAGCCTCCACTTTGCCACCTTTTTTTTCACATTATTCTAATTTAGACACCCAACTTTCCAGTTAAACTCAGCTATTAACTGCTCCTCAGTCTCTTCCCACCCTCTCCTAGCTCTGTGCTCCAAACTAGGATTATACTCCATTCATACTCCAACTATGTAAAAAAATCAATGAATCAATAAATCAACAAGTATTTATTAAGTATTTGCCTGTGGCAGGTACTGTGCTAGGTGCTGAGGAAGTAAAGGCAAAAATGAAACAGTCCTGCCCACATGGAGCTTACTTTCTTCCAGGGAAAACAACAAAGCAAATTCATGGTAATTTCAAGGTAGGAGCACCATTAAGAAGGGCATCAGAAAAGCCTCAAGTAGAATCATAGATTTTGAGCCAGAAAAGACCTTACAAGCCATCAGGTTCTGCCTCCTCATTTTACAGAGTAAACTGGGGCCCCAGAGAAGTTAAGTGACTTGCCCAGTGTCACACAGGGAGTAAGTAAGAGTGGTATGTGCACTGAGGGCCTTTGATTGTAAAGCCAGAGCTCCTTCCACTATGCCTCCCTACTGAACTGAACTTTGAAGGAAGTGATTCTGCTTTTCCTTTAAAACCCTGTCCAAGCACCACCGCTATTCATTAAGCTTTTCCAGAGGTCAGCCCCACACCTTCAGAGGTAATCTTTCCACCCCCAAATTTCTGAGAGTACTTTACCTAGGCTCCCGGTGCCCCTATCACATTTTACCTTGTACCACATTTATTTGGGTAGATGTCTTAACCTACATACATTATGACTTAAGATCCCTGGGGCAGGGACTATGACATTCTTCATCTTTGTATGCCCAGGCCTTTGCACATAGTAGGTACTTAATATATATTTACCAAGAAGAAGTTATTGCTGCATTCAAAAGTGAAGGCCTATTTTGCTTCAATTCTGTTACCTGGTGAGATGTCAAAGGGAGCTACTCCAAAATACAAAGCCATGAGACAAATGCCCTGAAAGTTCAGGAAGACTCTAGGAATTTGAGTACCAATGGACTTCACTTGATGTAATAGATGTGTCTGAAGAATTGCATATCAAATACTTCTTTTTAAACTATAGAATCATATGTCAAAAGCATTAAAGGATCTCCCTGGTTCAAGGGATCCAACAGTGGGGCTTTTCTTAAAAGCAAGTAATTGCCCTCTAATTTATCTGTTTTCTAAATCCTCAATTTTCATATATTGGATCATTCTTTTTTTTTTAAATCATTCTTTACAAACAGCTCCAGTGCCTTCCTTTCGACTCTAGGATCAGATACAAACTCTACTGATATTTAAAGTTTTTCACAATCAGGCCCCAGCCTATCTTTCCAGAATTATTACACATTGATCTTCTCCACACAGTCAATGGTCCAGGCAGAGCAGCCTACTCATCATTTCTCACTCACACGCAACATTCAGGCTCCTCTCTCCTTGCCTTGCCTTTACATTAGTTGTCTCCCTTGAATGAAACGCTCTCCTTCCTCATCTCCAACTTGTGGAAATTCAATGTAAGCACTGCCTTCTAGATAGAGCCTTTCCTGGTCCTTCTCCCTACCTGCTAGGGCCTATCCTGCCCCCAAATTACCTTTTCCCTACTTTGAGAGTTGCATCTATTTATCTGTATATTTATCATTTCCCCCCACAGAATGAGAGCTCCTGGAGGACAATCAATCAATCAATCAGCAAACATTTGCTAAGTACCTCCCCTGTCCCTACACTGTGCTAGGCACTGGGGATACAAAGACAAGACAGGAAACAGTCCCCTGCCCTCAAGGGGCTTATGTCTATTCTACTGAGAGAGACATGTGTCTGTACATTAAGTAAATACAGAATAAGTGTAAAGAAAATAAATTTAAAAACAAGGCAGCCGAGAATGGAGAACATTGTTAGCAGTTGAGGGAATTAGAAAAGGCATCATGTAGAGAAAGTGATACTTTTTCGAGGAAATGAAGGTCAAGGGAAATGAAATAGAGGGGAAGATTGAGTGAATTCTAGGTATGGGAGATGGCCAGTACAAAGGGACAGAGACAAGAGGTAGAGTGTTGCATATGAGAACCAAATAAAAATCCACTTTGACTGGACCATGGAATGTGGGAAAGAAAGTAAAGATGTAAACTAGATTAGGGTGAAGCTGTAAAGGGCCTTAAAAGCCAAACAGAGAAATTTATATTTTATCCCAGAAACAACAGTAATTTTATTGAGCAGATTGAGTAGGGGGATGACGTGATCAGATCTATGCTTAAGGAAAATCTCTTTGGCAGCTACATGAAGGATGGATTGGAGTGGGGAAAGACTTGAGGCAGAAAGAACAATTCAGAGGAGTCCAGTTGAAAGGGTGGTGAGGATCTGAGGAAGGATGGCCTGTGTGAGGGGATAAGCTATGAGAGATTCATGGAGGGAGATACGGCGATATGTGGCAACTTATTGTGTGTGTAGGGTGAGGAAGAGGAGGAGTTGAGAAACACGCTGAGGTCACAAAGTTATGAAATTGGGAAACTGAAGTGATGCTGATGCCCTCCACAGAAATAAGGAAGTTTAATAGAGAATTGGTTTGAGAGGAAAAGATTCTGTTTTAGATGTGTTGAGTTTGGGGGATCTCTAGGACATCCAGTTTGAAATGTCCACTGCTCAAGAGAGAGACTAGGGTCAGATATATCGCTCTGTGAGTCATCTGCGTAGGGATGATAATTAAAGTCAAGGTGGCTGATGAGGACAGAGAAAGAGAGAAAGAGAGAGAGACAAAGACAGAGACAGGCAGAGAGACAGAGAGAGCAGAGCCCCAGAGAGAGCCCTGGGGTACACATATGGCTGATGAGCTAGCAAAGAAGACTGAGCAGCAGAGATTAGACAGGCAGGAGGGAAAAGCAGGAGAAAGAAGGGTCACAAAAGCCCAGAGAAGAGAGAATATCCACAGGAGAGGGCCACCAAAGGTGACAAATGCAGCAGAGAGGCTGAGAAGAATAAGAACTGGAAAAAAAAAAAAGACCATCATATTTGGCAATTAAGAAATCAGTTTCAGTTCAGCAATGGGGTCAGAAGCTGCACTGCCGAGGATCGAGGAATGGTAGGGAGGAAAGTAGAGGCAGTTAGAAGACAACTTTTTCTAAGAGTTTGGTTAAGAAATGGAGGAAAGACAAAGGATGACAGCTTGAGGAGATTATAGAGTTCAGTGAAGATTTTTTGCTTTTGTTTTTTTGTATTTTAAAGAATGGGGAAGACTTCAGGTTGTTTGAAGACAGAGAAGGAACAAGCGTGTAGGGAGAGACTGAAAATTAAGGGGCAGGAGTAAGTCGGGGAGCACTTTTCAGAAGAAGATAGGAGGAGTAGATGGCATTAAGGGCACATGAATGTTCCCCTCATTATCTGAGACTGGAGGAAAGAGAAAAGAATGGAGGCTGGTGTCAAAGGGTTTTGAGATGAAGAAAAAAAAAGAAGAGGGGAACTCATGTCAAATGGTCTACATAGAAAGTGCTTAATAAATGTTGAAGCAAAACCAACCAAACTGAACGCCATGAAACCATAAAAAAGAGATATGATGATGTACTTCCATTCATTCTCTGCAGAAGTAGGGGACTATGGGTGGGGAGCTCCATATAAAATACTGGATTTCATTGAAATGATGGTTTGTTTTTATGAACTTTTTTCCTTTTTTCTCTTTTTATATTCTTTGTTTATAAGGGATGGCTCTCTGGGATTGGAGGGGATGATGAAAACAAAAGACCTCTATAAAAATTATAAATGAATAAATGCTTTGGTTGATTGATACTTCATGTGAGGTATATCGGTACCTGATTTTCTTTAAGCAAGACCATACCTGTACTTACCCAACACCTTGTACTCTCCCTCTGTGAAGCTCAAAGAAATTTGTTCATTAATTCTTATAGCTTCAGAGGAAAAGTCAAGGGTCTAATACAAAGATAATTCGGCTGAAATCCAAGGGCACCACACCTCAAGCCCTAGCTAGCATCTCAGCCACCCTCTCAATCATACCCTCAAGGGATTATAGGATGCACACCTGAGATCACACGGGGGAACTAACAGGCCAGAATGGGTTGGCAATGAAATCAGCCTGAAGCATTAAGCCTGTTCCTGGAATACTGAAACCCCCAAGCTGAGCTGACTTTCTTAAGACACACTGCCAAGTTTTATAGGAAAACAAAGGGAAACACACACTATAGTTTCTGTTTCTCGTTATGTTCCTCCTAATTTTCCATCACTTCTCCCCAACTAGATTGGAAGTTCCGCAGGGAAAGGGACTTTCTCACCCCTATCCCCCACTCCCAAAGAGTACCTAGGGCAGTGCTGTGCACATAGTAGGTTAATAAGTGTTTGATGAGTGAAAAAACCGTAGATTAATGCAAGCTTTCTGGAAGAAGAGTTCTTGTGGTGAAGGAAGAGGAAGCTTAGGGGGAGGAGCGGGGAGGAATGGATGTATCAGGATCAAGATTAGTCACAGGGAGGTTGGAAGTTGGAAGTTGGAAGAAATCATAGCATAATACCACCCCCCCAAAAAAAAAAGGAGAACACATAACAGCTTTGCTCAACCCTTCACAGATAAGTTGTGTTTGCCCCACACACCCCTCCCAACCACCGCTACCACCCTTAGGGAAATAAAAGAGCATCCTATGGCTGAATAGAGCCATAGAATTTTAGAATGTTTTGAATTTTAGACCTTAGGGACCACACCAAGACAAAAAAAAAACCACAGAAGAGATGGCAGACAGCTGGGATCTGGAAGTCTTGTAAAGGGAAGAAGGGAGATACAGGGAAGGAGGGGCTAGAACTATATTCATCCATCCATCCCCAAACTGAGTTACACAACTGTTGTCTTTGAGGATTCTGAAACAAAAATGGGGGAGGGAGGGAGGGAGTGAAGAATGAGGCACATGGGAAGATTAAATCTATATAGAACAGAGAAATCAAATGGGAGATCTGCAAGTTTAAAAACAAAAAAATTAACTAGGTCATTTCCTGTAAGATGTCTGAAGAATGGGAAGGTGCCATCTGGCTGGAAATGCACAACAGTGATGCTGTTTCGTAAGAGAGAACAATGCCAGCGCTCTACCAGAATTATAGACCAGTCCTTGACCTTCTTCCTCAGTTCTAAAGTCCTAAGAGAAAGAATAAGGCAATGCTATCCCTTGTAACTGAAAGTAACGCTGGTGATTCACTCTTTACCACTGACCTTCAAGTCATTTTGTCAAGAGTGAGGATGGGTTTTCACCAATCTGCACATCCTATGATCTTCTTTGTGAATAACATTGTTTGGAGGTAGCTGGCTGGAATTTAGGGGTGCCCATGTGGAGGAAGAGTCTATTACATTAACCTATTAGAGTGCAAGGTACCCATTGAAAATCAAGCTGTGTTGAGTGGATGTCAAGCAAGAACATGGGCCTATTCATTTCAATGATGAAGTCACAGACTAAGTGATCCTGATTCTCTAATGAACAATAACCACCTTAGCAGCTCCATTCACTGCTCTCAGGATGATGGGACATTGGAAATAAAGCACAACTCAACCCGAGTCCCATCTTTCCAGGACCACTAGGGAAAAATTATAAAAAAATGTATGTCAAAATCTCACTGACAATATCCCTTGAGAGTGGGAGGCTATAGAGATAAGAGACAAAATTAAAACATAGAATTGCGAAGTCTTAGACCTGGAAGGGGCTTAAGATATCCTCTAGTTATAGAATCATGGGTTTAAAGCTAAGAGGAACCTCATAGGCTGACTCCAATCCCTTCATTTTATAGTGAGGAAACTGAGACCAGAGAGGTTATGTACTTTGTCCAAAGTCACACAGGTAATAAGTGTCAAAGTCAAGATGTGAACTCTAGTCAGTGCTCTTTCCACCATAGCACTGTGTCTCTTACTCTTTTATTTTACTGATACAGAAACCAGGATCTGGAAAGAAGAAGTACCTTTCTCAAGGTTACATAGTGAGTTAAAGGAACTTGAATCCAGATCTCCTGACTCTCAGGCCTGGCATTTTTGATATCACGTAACCAGAATTGTTCTTTTTTCTGCCACAGAAAGAGATCTTCCTTTGGAAGGAAGAGAAGAGTGCAGAGGAAAAAATCAGGGCCCACAGGCCATTTCTTCTGGCCCGTCCTCATCCTACCAAGTCACACTGAATGACGAAAAATAAGTTTCTCCTTCAGAGTCAGTCTTATCAATAGGTATATGATTTTCAGTTCCTCTCTGCATACTCCCTTCCTCCCAACTTCCCACCCAGTGCTGATGCCTGCAATTCCATCAACAGGAGTCAAAGTCTTTCATTGCACATTGAGAGATTAAAAAGTTTAAAATGGAAATAGCTAGTCTGAGTGGCCATAGACTACAATTCATTCACACTCAAGTTGAGTCAGTTCCATCAAACAAGTATAAATAACTGTCAAATTCTTTCCTATTTTCATGTGAGGAAGAGAATTAAGAGGTCTAGAGAGCATTGGACCCTTGAAATGGGGAGAAAGGGAGGAGAAGAAGGGAGAGACGAGAGATACCAAAGACTAACCCGCTATATTTTCAACTATGCAGGACAATGAGAAACTGTGAGAAGGAAGTTTTCTTCATGAACATGGCTTAGGCCAAGTCCACATTGCACAGTTTGTTGATGTAATATTTTCTCCAGCACTCTTCACTTCTTTATTTTTAAAAGCTTTATTCTTGGGGGTTTATTAATGGAGGAATTGCCTCCAAGGGAGGTATGGTCCTTTCCCTCAACAAGCTTATAACTGAGGTGGGGAGAAGGGGCACAGATGCATGAAGAATGAAACAATACAAGACAATCTAAGAGAGGTCAACAAGGTAGATTATGGTTAAGTGCTAAATGAATGGTATAAGCAATGCCGTGAGGATCTGGATTTTCCATCTGTTGGGTTTCCTTAAGATAAGGCAGTCGTTACACTGATGAGATATGGCATGGTTTCCATGAAGCTGGGGCTGAACAAAATGAGACTTCCGATCTCCTTGGCACTGGTTGGAGAGGAAGAAGTTTTGATATGTAGGGGAAGAAAGAACCTCCCCAGGATGCCCAGAGTAGGTGATCACAAGCAGTCAAGGAGCAGAACCACCGCCACTACCAACAATAAAAACAATAAAAACAAAACAAAAGACAAAAACAAAACATCCATGAGAAGACATCCTTTAGAAGAAAAGGAAATATCTTGGGCACTTCTCCATAGCTTTCAGCATTTTCTCTCCAGAAATCACCCCTCCTTTCACAGCCAACTTCACCTCTGCCCTTACCAAGCCTGGCAACAGCTGCATTCAACTCAGAGGATTGTTTATCAACATACACTATGAGGCGTGAGACTTTTAAAAATTTACCTTCCAAGCAAGGCATTCCTTGCTGTCTCCAAGCCTAGCACACACATATAATGACCTCTTCCTCCTTTCTTTCTGAAGGGCTATTAGCTCTACTTCTGTAACATGGGCTGGTACAATTATCTAACATCCTGTAGACATGGTGCCTGCCCTCAGGGAACACACAGCATAAGACATAAGCAACATAAACAACACATTTCTCCTCTGGCCAATGAAAAGTGCAGGTCTAACCTCAGCATGGTGTAGCAGAAGGAGAATTTGGAGTGAAAATACCTGGGTGCAAATACCAGTTGTATGGCCTTGGACAAGTTACTTTACCTTTCTCTGACACTATGACCTTATCTACAAAATGAGAGGCTTGAATTAAATTATCTCTAAGTTCCTTTCAAGACCTAAATCCTATTTACTATGCTCATATAATGATAATAATAAATGATAACTGGCATGATTTGGGACTTTACAATTGATAAAGTGCTTTACTTATGTAACCCATAGCCATGGCCCCAAAGGCTCTGTATTCACATGGACTGGGTCTAATCTTGTGGGCTAATCTAGAAGATCAATTATCTTTGACTCATTATGCCCTCATCTAGAGTTTACTTTGGGGGAATTTCCAAATATATACATATATGTTTACATACATATATACACACACATATACATATACGTGTGTCTGTGTGTGTGTGTGTGTAGGTTTATATAAATGTAAGTGACAGAATTCTCAGTTCCTGTACAAGCACTTAAGGTCACAGATGAATATAAGGTAGATAAAAAGCCTTTATTTCATCGTACAGAAAATTTCAAAAGTACATACAAAAGTATGACTCAAAAAAACCTGAAAAGCCACACAGCAAACTCATAAAGCACTTACAATGTCCATAATCTCTCCTCAGAAAGGAACTGAACTTGGAGTTACCAGAAAGGTGATAACCGAAAGTTCTGCTTTGGGCTTACCTCCCCACAGGTTTGGGCTCCCCCTCAAAGGCAAATGTTTTGAGGCTGTTAGACAGACAATCCACTTCTCATCAGCTTTGTACTCTGAATAAATGGCATTATGTGTTATTTCCCATGATATAATGTAGGTTCATTGAGAGGAGGGACTACATCAGTGGGGGATTATAGCACTGCCCCTCTAAAGGGGTTCCTAGCTCTGAGACCATGTACAAAGACTAGGTTCATTCTGGGAGGAAGCCAGACCCTAAAAAGAGGGGTCAAGCTCTTTTTCTCAAATTCTCTGGCACTTTGCCCAACTTTGAACAAAAAGAGAGAATCACTTAAAGTTTGTTTGGCTCATATCTAAGGTCTTCCCAATAGGAAGAGTAGAAAAGTATATATGTGTATGTGTGCATGTGTGTGTGTGTGTATACACACACAAAGATATACATAAATACATATACATACACATATACATAGATATATGCATACTTATATATATACACACACATACATATAGATATATGTGCATGTATGTGTATAAAACATTGTGGATCAGGTATAGGACAGCTATTTATTTCCTCTACACAAAATAAATGTTTAAAACACAAAAAGATTCACAATCTCACATCAACCATTAACATGAAGCAGTGACTTATAACTACTCCCTGGCACTAGGTACTTAAAATACTAAAATATGAAGTACTTCCTGGGACTATAAAAAAGACATTTCACTTTCACCTCCAATCTGCACTACCTGAACAACCCCTTCACAGTTCATGACTTCTGGCAAGTCAGGCAAAATAAGGGCTGGCCTTACCCTCCTATCAGTGGTTGTCTTCTCCTCCAAGAAATGCCAATAGTAGTAGCCATAGAGAACAATCCCTGTAGGCCAGATGGCACCAAAGGAATGACCCAAGAGCTCTTAATACATCAGATTTACAAGGTTGCCTCCAAGACTAGAAAAGTCCATATCAGGATGACGGTTCAGTCAGCTGTACTCAGATAAAAATCACGCAAAGCAGAAGGGGCAGTTGATCTTGACTCAGACTCACTTAGATGAATTCCTTGCTCTACAGCTACCATTCTGGTGCCCCTTCCTCACTCTTCACAGAAACTCCTAGAGAGAAGGAATTACAAGACACAAATTCAGGAAGAGCAGAAGAGGGAGAAATAGTGAAAGTTGTTTGTTCTTCTAAATTGACACAGAATCCTACTCTCCACCACTTTGGGGAGGGAAGGTGTGGCCCTAAGGGACCACCCAGGGTTTGCTATGTCATCCCAAAGGGCCAAGCTTTTCAGTGTTAAGCCATAGCACATAATGCACAGAAAGTGATACCTATGGGAGAGTTGCCTTTTTGCCCCCTTTCACACAAGGGAAAAGAAAGGACTTAAACCCAGTATTAAGGGATGGGCCATATTTAGTTAGATGGAGTAGGGAAGAGAGGGCATTCTGAGCAAGTGGAATAATAGGATCAGAAAATGGGAAAGTAGCATAAAATATATGTTAACAAATATTTATTGAGCACTATATGCAACCATATAGTACTATATGCAAGACCCTATACTAGACTCTAAAGGAAGTCAACGGATGAATAAGACAGTAGTCACTGGGTCATGGTCCCTCTTTTCCAGAAGTTTACATGGGGTAAATTAAGTGTAATAAGCATTTTTTAAGAGCGTACCATATATGTAGATATGTACTAGGCCTTGATGATTTAAAGACAAAAAGAAAAAAATTCCTGTTTTCAAAGAACTTTCATTGCACTTTTTATTGCTTCTGTTTTGGCCCAAGGAAAGATTTACTCTGGATTCCTTCAGGAGTCCTCTTGGGAACAAAGAAGCATACTTATTACTCTCCTCCCACGCATCTTCACATGCTCACGATCTGGATCTTTCTCCCATTCCTAAACACGGTGTAGAGCCTTGAATGGCTGAGCTCATCTGCTCCATGAATTTTCTCTTAAACACCTAAATAGATGGTGATTTCTTGAGGGCCAGAGCTGTTTTTGCTAGCACTTTAGCAAAGTGCCTGGCACATAGAAGGTGTTCAATAAATGCTTACTGACTTGATTAAATAAATAGAACAGAATTTGAGAAGGGGGAAAACCCTAACAGCTGGAGGAATCAGGAAAGACTTCATTTTGGAGGGATCACTTAAGATGAATGGTGAAGGAAGTTAAGGAGCCTAAAAGGTGGTGAAGAGGGAGTGCATTCTAGCATGCCTGCAGAGAAGGCAAGGGAGAAGGGAGATGGAATGTAAGATTCTAGGCCTGGTTGGCTGGAGGGAAGAGTGTGCAAAGGGAAAAAATTTGAAATAGCTCTGGGATGATAAGGCAGAGTCAGATAGTGGAGGACTTTAAATGCTAAGTAGAAATTGTTATTGTTTAGTCAAATAGTTGTAGAGGACTCTTCATGACCCCTTTTAGGATTTCCATGGCAGAGATACTGGAGTGGTTTGTCATTTCCTTATCTAGTTCATTTTACCGATGAGGAACTGAGGCAGATGGGTTAAGAGAATTGCCCAGGGCCACATAGCTTACTAGCTGTGTCTGAGGCTGGATTTGAACTCAGATTCTCCTGACTCCAGGACCAGCACTCTATCCACTTTGCCACCTCGCTGCCCCTACTAAGTAGACAACTGGGAATTATATTCTATTTTTTTTGTTTGTTTGTTTTTTGGTGAGGCATTTGGGGTTAAGCGCTATGTGTCTGAGGATAGATTTGAACTCAGCTCCTCCTGAATCCAGGGCAGGTACTCTATCCACTGCACCACCTTAGCTGCCCCCTGGGTATTATATTCTAAAGGTAATAGAGACCCACCAGAGATTCAACACAGAGACAAGCAAAGAAATAAAGGCAATACAAGGCAGAATGTCAGAGGTGCTATAGGAGAGGCACTAACGGGAGTCTCTGGCAACTCAGAAAAGGCACTAAGCGCGGCAGGGAGGCAACCAGCCAGACTAGGGTAGAGGCTTCATATTAGAGGCCAGAGGAGGATTAGAGATCCATCCATACTGTTTCCCCCAATCTCCCCTGTGACGAAAAGACATATCTTGGAATCATTGGTTCACTGATTTTGAGCTTCAATAAGCCTCACAGATCATGCAATCTCACCTTCCTATTTTAGAGATAAAGAAACAGAAATGAAGTGATTTGCCCAAGGTCGCACAAAGCTGAGATTCAATCCTCAGCCCTCCGATCCAAATTTAATGTTGTTCCCACCACACCATGAAATGTCTAGGTTTCATGAGGATGGGAGGGGTGTCAACACAATTAGTTGTGGTGACCTAGAACAAAGTTTACTAGTCCTCCAGGGATTGAACCCTGGACTCAACCACATGAATACTGTGCCCCAAGAAACCATAGAAAATTACTGACCAGATGATACACAGGATGTCAATGCTCCAAACTAGGTATAGGAAGGGGAGAAATATTTAAACTGTGTAGAGTGGGGATATGGGAGAGGAGAGTAATGTGTATGCTTCTCTGTTCCTGAGAGGACTCATAAAGAAGTCTAGAGTAAATCTCTCCTTTGATCAAAGCAGAAGCAATATAGACATTTTTGTGATGCTGGATCTGAATTTCCATCTTGGCAGAAAAGAAGTTAAGGTCCCACAGACTACTGGGCAGTTAGCAGAGATGCATCCCAGTAACTTCAACAGGGGAGTAAGGCTCTTCCTTTACACTTACAAAGCTTTCAGCAAGTTATGACCTGATTTTTTCCCCCCTTTACAGAATGGAGGGAAGAAAAACAACATCACCTTGACACAAACTCACTAGAACTTTTGACTTAAGAATAGCATATACAGGCTTTAATAAGTCACCATCTTCATCATTGACAGACATTCTTGAGCACCTGCTATGTGTAGGGTATTCTATGTTGGTCACGAAAGATTCAGAGAGGCATAAGTCAGGGTCCCTGCCCTCAAGGAGCTTACAATCTAGTCAGAGAAATAAGAAGGAAGAGAATATAAAATGGCAAGGATCAAAGTCTATAGACATTGTAATAAAAGAAGTAGAGTTAAAGAGAGCACTGAGAGCTGAGTAGTGAGGGAAGTTAAGTCAAGTAGCATTTATTAAGCACCTACTATGTGCCAGGGACTGTGCTAACTTATGAGGATATCAAAAAAAAAGGCAAAGTACAGTCCTTGTTCTTAAAAAACAGTCTAATGGGGGAAATGATATGTAAACAACTATACACAGATAAGATGTAGGCAATAAATTAGAGGGCATCTCAGAAGGAAGGCACTAACATTATGGGTGTTCTTGGAGAAAGTAGGATTTTAGATTGGACCTGAAAGAAGTCAGGAAAGCTAGGAGATAGAGGTGAGGAAGGCAAGCACTCCAAGCATGAGGAACAGCCAATGAAAATGCTTGAAACTGGAAGACGCGGCTTTTTCAAGGAACAGCAAGGTGGCATGTGTCACTGGATTGCAGCTTCCATGCTGCAGTATGAGATGCAAGACAGGAAAGGGTGGGGGAGGAAGCAGATTATGAAGGGCTTTGAACTCCAGATGCAGGATTTTATATTTGATCCTGGAGAAATTGTATGGAGGGAAAGAAAAAGAGGGCCCAGGACAGAGCCTTGGTGGACACTCACAGTTAACAGACGCAACCTAGGTGAAGAATCAGCAATGGAGACTGAGGACTGGCTAGACAGGTAGGAGGACAACCAAGGGAGAGTAGTAAAGGCATCTAGTGGAAGATGGAGCTTGAGGTGGACCTTGAAGGATGGGTAAGACTTAGATAAAAAGATGGGGGGAAAATTCCTAGGTGCACAGCAATAAGAATTGTGGACTTTGAATCTGGAGACCTGGGTTCACATCCAAGCTCTAACACTCACTAATTATGTTATCACTGACCCTCAGCTTCCTTATCTATAAAATGACCATTATAAAACTTTAACTACCTAACATGGTTGTTTGAGAAAATCATTTTGTAAATCTGTATACATAATATAAATGAGCTGCTATTATTATAGAGAAGAAAAAAGCATTTTCAGGGACTATGTGGATCAGTTTGGGTGAGGCAGATGTTTGTGTAGAGACTGGCAATAAGAAGAATATCAGCAGTGACACAGCAGAGTGAGGTAGAAGGCAAAGGTCCAGAGAGCAAGAAAATCTGAAATCTCCATGTAGAAGAAATTTGGCTTTAAATTCTCAAATCTGCTACCAATTGGTTAAATTGAACTCTCCCCTTTGATGATCCCCCTTTCTCTCTAATCTTCAACCTCTCTGCCCACTGCCTCTCTCCCTGCTTTCTGGAAACATGCCCACATCTCCCCATCCTTAAAAAATGGTCATTTGACTCTGCCCTTCCCTCAAGCTTTGGTTCCATACCTCTCCTCTTCTCTCTTTCATAGCCAAACTCGTAGAAACAGCAGGTTGTGATCATTGACTGTATTTCTCACCTCCCATTCACTTCTCAATTTCTTATAATCTGGTTTCCAAACCATTCTTTTCAAGGTTATCGACTATCTCTTAACAAAATCTGATGGTCTTTTCTTAATCCTTATCCTTCTTCATCTCTCGGCAGCATTTAGCATTATTTATGACCCCCTCCTCCTGGACACAGGGTTTTGTCCTCATGTCCCTGGGTTTGGAGAAGAAATGACCTATCTGGTCATTTCCCAGTTTCCTTTAACGAACCACCATCCATGTACCTCCCCCGATGCGCAAGTGTATCCCAGAGCTCTGTCTTGGGTCCTCTTCTCAGCTCTCTCTACACTCCTGGTAATCTCATCAGCTCACATGGGTTCTGCTATGATTTTCTATGCCAATGACTCCCAAATCTACTTATCTAGCTCTCATGTGTCTACTGAGCTACAATCCTACATCACCAGCTGCCTGCTGCATATCTTCACCCTGATGTCTCATACGAATCTCAAAACTGCACATGTACAATATGGAATTCAATGCCTTTCCTCCTAAATCTACCCTGTTTCCTAAATCTTCCTAAATTTTCTGTTGAGGGCCCCATCATCCTTTTAGCCACTCAAAGGGGGCCATTGCCAGTTGTCCTGACCTATGTCTTGCCACTGGACCCTGATGACTCTGGAGGAGAGAGTAAGGCTGATGACTCTATGTAGCCCTGCCTCAGTTAAATCCAATCCACCTGCAAGTCAAGATATCACCCTCCTGATGTCATTAATCCTCTTTGAGAATTAAGAATGAACAACAGCCACTCAAATTAAAAGTCATCTTTGCCTCAATGGAAAGAATGTGCTCTGGAGTCCAAGGACCTGTGTTTAAATCCCACCTTTGGGACCTTGGTCAAGTCACTTAACTCTCCTGTGCCTCAGTTTCTTCATCCATAAAATGACCTAGTGGAACCAGATGGCCTCTGAGGTCTCTTTTAGCTCTGGATCTTTCATTCTCCTTCAAATCTACCCTTATCTCATCAGTTACCCAGTATTGTCAATTTTACAATTGAAATATCCTCCTAATGAGTCACCTTGCTTCAGATCTCTCTCCTCCTTCTAATCAATCCTCCACATAACTCCCAAATGGAAATTTCTAACACACAAGTCAGACACTAACCATGTCATTCCCCTGCTCAAGAAGCTTCTATGGCTCTCTAATGCCTCCAAGTACCAACTCCTCTCTTCAGTATTTAAAACCCTTCACAGACACTTCTCGTGCTATTCTATCTCAAGCACTCCACATTCCAGCCAAGCTACACATTGGCTGTCACATCTCCTGCCTCAGCACTAGCTGCCCATTACTTCTGGAATGCTCCCTTCTCCTCATCTCTGCCCCCTTGGAATCCCTAGCTAGTTCCATCAAAGCTCAATTCAAGTACCATGTGCTAGTCGAAGCTTTCCCTGATCTCTCTGGGCCCTACCCCTTGCAAGTTGTTAGTGCCCTTC
Source organism: Phascolarctos cinereus (assembly GCF_003287225.1). Classification (NCBI taxonomy): domain Eukaryota; kingdom Metazoa; phylum Chordata; class Mammalia; order Diprotodontia; family Phascolarctidae; genus Phascolarctos; species Phascolarctos cinereus. The sequence continues at coordinate 267,297,827 of NW_027555625.1, forward strand.
TGACTCCCCACCCCTAATTACTTTGTCTTTGCTTTGTATCAGTCAATCAACAAATATTTATTTAGTGTGTACTATGTGCCAAGCACTGGGCTAGCTCTAGTGGGGATACAAAAAGAAAAAGTGAAACATCTCCTGCCTTCCAACACCTACATATATATGAGATACAGGGTAACTTACAGAAAAGTAGGAAGGCACTGGCAGCCGGGGCATCAGAAAATTGTTGTTGTTCGGTCTTCACTCTCAAAGAGGACCAATGACATCCAGAGGGTGAAGACTTGACTTGCTCATGGAGGCAGAGTTGTACAGCTCAGGGGATCAGGAGAAGATTCTTGTAGGAGGTAACAGATGAGTTGAGACTGCAAGTAAACTAACAATTCTAAGAGGCAGAAACGAGCAGGGAATAGAGCATTCTAGGCTTAGGGTCCAGCCAGTGCAAAGGGACAGAGACCAACCATAGATCAGTATGTTACTATAAATGAAGTAGAGTAATGTGTGAAAAAGACTAGAAAGGTAGAGTTAGGACCACAATGTGAAGGACATTAAATACCAAGTGGAGAATTTTCTATTTGACCTTGAAGGGAACAGGGAGGCATTGGAGTTCGTTAAGTAGGGGAACAAAATGATCAGATTTGTGCTATAGGAAAATCACTTTGGCAACTGTGTAAAGGATGGCTTGGAGGCAGGAGAGTCTTGAGGCAAGGAGATTAATCTGGAGGCTATTGCAATGGTCAAGGGTGAATGAGGGCCTGAACTGGGGTATTGGTGGTGGAAATGAAGAAAAGAGGACAGATGCAATAGATATTCAATCAATTAGTTAACATTTATTAAGCACCTACTATGTACCAGGCACATAGTGCTGTGCTAAATTCTAGGGACACAAAAAAAGGGTGGGAGGGGCAGCAAAAGACAGTCCCTGCCTTCAATGAGCTTACAATCTAATGGGGTAGACAATGCATAAACAAATACATACAAAGCAAGCTATATACAGGATTAATAGGAGATAGTTAACAGAGTGAAGGCATTTCAAGAGGGATTGGAGCCAGCTTCCTGTAAAAGGTGGGGTTTTGATTAGCACTTAAAGGAAACCAGTGAAGTCAGTAATCAGAGCAGAGGACAGAGAGCATTCCAGGCATGGGGCACAGAGAAAATGCCTGGAACTGCAAGATGGAACAGCCAGAAGAGGGTAGATTTGACAACCAATTGTATATGGGGGACATGGGGGGTAAAGGAGAGTGAGGAATTGAGGGATAACAGCAAGGTTGCAAACCTGGGTGACTGAAAGGCTAGTAGTATGTTTGACAGAAGTAGTAACTTTTGAAGAAGGGTGGGTTTGAGGGGAAAGTTCTGATTTTGAACAAGATGAGTTAGAGATGCCTACACAAGACAGAATTGGAAGTGTCCAATAGGCAATTTATGAGGCAGGACTGCAGAGAGAGAGAGAGAGAGAGACAGATAGACAGACAGACAGACACAGAGAGAATAGGGCTAGATACATAGACCCGAGATAAAACACCTGCACAGAAAATATTTTAGGCCCATGTGAACTGATGAGGTTACCAAAAGGGAAAATAGAGAGAAAAGAGAAGAGGGCCCTGGACAGAGCCTTGAGGGTCACCTGATAGGGATAATGACATAAATGACTATGCAGCAAAAGAAACTGAGAAAGAGTGGTCAGAGAGGAAGGAAAATCAAGAGAAAACAGTATACTCACTAAAATCTTAATAGGAGAGAGTACCCAAGTGAAGAGGTCAAGAAGAATGACAATTGGGGCAGGTAGGTGGCGAAGTGGATAGAGCACCAGCCCTGAAGTCAAGAGGACCTGAGTTCAAATCTGGCCTCAGACACATCATACACACTAGCTATGTGACTCTGGGCAAGTCACTTAACTCCAACTGCCTCACCAAAAAAGAAAAAAAAAAGGAATGACAACGAAGAAAAAGCCTTTGGACCTGGCAAGAAACCATTGGCAAAGGGCACATTCCTGTAGGTGATTGTATATCATTTGTATTTTGTATCTTTGCATATATTGTAGCCTCTAGGTATAATGTAAGCTCCTAGAAGATAGAGACTGCTTTTAATTTTTATTTTTGTATCCCTAGTACCTAGCGCGGGGTCTTATGTGTAGCACGTGCTTAACAAATGCCCTTTTGCCAGGTCCATGCCACTCTTTTATGCCCTAATTTTTTATTTTAACTATAATCTAAACTATCAAAACCACGCAAGGTGGTCTTATATCACACATGTTTTTAAATATAAACCAACACCTACCATCTTAATCTCAGTGGATAGGACTTTTGCTCTTTGAACACTTAACAGAAGCTCTCCATGAACAGAGAGGTGATTCAAAGCACTCTGTAACATTCATCTACAAGAATTCTTATCCCTATTCAAAATATGGGAGAATTGAGGAAGACAAAGGGAACATATCCACAGCGTTCTATAATAAGGAAATGACGGCTTTAGGAGTTAGTCAACAAATATTTATTAAGCACTTTACCGTGGACCAGGCATTATGCTAAGCACTAGGGATACAAAGAAAGGCAAAACAAAGCCTCTGCCTTCAAGTAGTTTACATTCTAATGGGGGAGACAATCAGTACAGGACTAGGTACATGCAAGAGATGCCAAATAGATGAAAGATAGCCTGAGAGAGGAAGGCACAAGCATCTGAGAGGACTGAGGCAGAGGTGAGGGAGCAGGGCATCTAAAATATGGACGTCAGCCCCCCGTGAAGGCTTGAAGGCAATTAATGGATGGTCCTGTTCAAGGAGGACTTTACAGCAAGATTATAAAGGCTATGAAGAGCTTTAAATACCAAAAAGAGAGTTTATGTTTGATCCTGAAAGTAACAGGTAGAAGACAGGTGATCTAATTCCCAATCCAAGATAGCAGCTATAATAATAATAATAATAATAACAATAATAATAATAATAATAATAACAATAACAATAATGATAACAATAACAATAATAGTAATAGTAATAAAATAGGAATTAAATAGTAATAACTCACTGTTATTTGTGTGTGTATATATATGTGTATATATGTATATATATATGTGTGTGTGTGTGTGTATATATGTATATGTGTGTGTATATATGTATGTGTGTGTGTGTGTATACATATATATATATATATATATATATATATATATATATATATATATATATATATATATATATATATATATGGAGGGCACTTTCCCCCCAACAATCCTCTCCAAGCTTCAGTTTCTTAATCTACCCTGTAAAATAGATAGTTCAAGTAGTACTGTCCCCATTTTACGGAATAAATTCGAGAAGTGATTCCTCCAAGTTCACATAGTTCACAAATCTCTGAGTCAGGGTTTAAACCCAGATCCTCTTATGCCAAGTCCAATGTTCTTTCTACTATGTCATTTTGCCTTGGATGGTGAAGGGTAGGGGTGAGATTAGGATTAACATTTGTGATATAAAGAAAAACTCCAGACCATTTCATTATTTAGACCTAAGCAGAAAATAGCTTCTCTGTCAACTCTGTGCACAATTTCACTTAAGTGAAGGCTGCTGTCAAGCGAACGTGTTTTGGTAACTGACTGTGATTCAACACAACAAACATTTAAGATACTGTTAAGGTCCTAGGCTTAGGGGCTGGGCAGTTAAGATGAACAATAACATAATACCTGCTTTCTAGGAGTTTATAATATTATATATTTGTACTAATCTGATACATTCTTCTTAAAAAACAAGTATGCCTTCCTTACTTTAAAGGGCATGGAAGCATAACACCCCCCTCCCAAAATAGACTTGATGTGTGTGATGTTCAAATCTGCAAAGGAAACTGAGAAGGAGCAGTCAGACAAACAAGAGAGCAAAGAGAGCAGTGTTGCTAAAATCCAAAAAAGGGAGAGTAGCTCAGAGAAGATATAAGAAATACTAGCCATAAGCCCCTGTCCTCAAAGAAATGCAGCTAATTTTAAGGTATGGGACCTTCTTGATGTCACCAAGCTTCAAACTCAGTGTGTTTCCAAGACTTCTGGGTCTTCACCATATTTTAGACAAATCTATTCCCTACCAGCCCCTCTGCCCACAAAAGCCCTTCTGGTCCTGATGGTCTATGATTCTATGACCCCAGAGGGTTGTCTTAAGCTTTCACCAGTCAGACCAGGGGCTGAGTTCTAGAAGACATGAAAAAAGGGGGCTGGACTCATCTCCTCAAAGTGACATATTTGAGAGCCCTTGGAAAAGTGAAAAGTGCCCTATGAGTGGAAGGTATTATTATTATTAAACCATTAAAGCTCTGGCAGTGACCAGGTAGGAATAGAGCTCCTGACCTATTAGACCCCCTTCCCTTCACAGTAGAAAGGCCACTGGATTTGCCCCATGGTGTCTATGGTCAGTCATGTCTGAATAAATTCTTCCCCTTGGCACAGGACCATATGACCTGGAACTTTCTGAGGGGGAAAAAAACCCTTCTCTCTTCCTGGGTTGAGCTGTGCCCTGAAGACAGGTGTGACTCTCAGCCAGGGAGAAGCAGGTGTGTCCCACTGGGCCCTGGGCAGCTGGCTTTAGCATTCCTTTCCCCGACACCCAGAAACCCCCCCAGAGAACACAGCCATCTGAAACGTCAAAGGACCCTCTCCAGAGTTCTGAGCACTGCCACAAAAGGCTGAGCCAGAGGAGACCGGAGGCTGGGGCAGCAAAATTCCAAAGCGTTGAGCGGAGCCGTCCTCTTCCTACAGGGGGATGTAGCATATTTTCCTGGCCAGCGCATCCAGCAGAGAGATACCCTTTTCTGTCATAATACATACACACAAGGGGGCAGAGTTAAGGTTTCTGTGGGAGGCTTAATGAAGTTTTTTTGGCATCAAGTTCTTCGAGTGCATCTCTCCTTTTCTGCCTGTTTTAAGAAGAAAAATGGAAAAAATAGCTCTGGCTTCACATCACAGCATTTACCAAAAGCTTAAAAGAAAAAAGAAAGAAAAAAGGAAAGGAAAGGAAAGGAAAGGAAAGGAAAGGAAAGGAAAGGAAAGGAAAGGAAAGGAAAGGAAAGGAAAGGAAAGGAAAGGAAAGGAAAGGAAAGGAAAGGAAAGGAAAGGAAAGGAAAGGAAAGGAAAGGAAAGGAAAGGAAAGGAAAGGAAAGGAAAGGAAAGGAAAGGAAAGGAAAGGAAAGGAAAGGAAAGGAAAGGAAAAGGAAGCCTTTTACAATTATCCCTAATAACTATAAAGTAAAAAATCATCCTCTGTTTCCTCCTGCCAAGACCATGGTTCGCAGATCCCCGAGCACATTAAAGCCTAGATTATCCTTCAGGGATCTTTTCAGAGCCACACTGAAACCAGTGCCCATCATAAGAATGATTATTTCCCCATCGGATGCTTACAGCTGCAGTGAGCATTCGGTGACAACGGCAGTGTTGGATTGCACCTGAGCCTGAGCCAGTAAGACTTCAGAGTTCCAGGGCTAAGTTTATTTACTTGTCAGTGGACAACTGAATGCATCCTTATCATCCTCATCCTCTTCTTCCTCCTCCTCCTCCAAAGTCAAATCATCTCGCAGACTGGGCACCTGAATTCACTTACGGCCCCTCTCCAAAAAGCTCTTAGGCAGTCAAACTTGAAGGAGGAAGATGAAGAGGAGAAAAAGGAAGAGGATGAATAGGGTGGTAGAAAGCACTCTAGCTATAGAATCAGAGAACCTGGGCATGCTCTCTGTGGCATCTTAGGCAAGCCACTTCTGTTTGATGTAACCTAGAGCACTGGGACTGTCTGAGTTCAGATCCTCACTCTGCCACTTTCAATATATTCCTGGGTGACCTTAGTCCCATCTGTCACTTCACCAGTCTTCAGTTTGTCTCCTCATCTGTAAACTGAGAGGGTTGCTCTAGACGGTTTGTCCCCATCAGCCATATGTCCATGGTTTTGGGCTTCAGATCTTCCAACTCTAAGAGACTTTGCTTCTAAGGCAAGTGGGATGGACACCTCTGTTAACAAGACTGTCTCACCATGAGGGCTGGGGGGAGGCGGTAAGAGAACAACTTTAGCTAGGCAGCCAGGTAAAATTATCATGATGCTAAGCAATGAAACAGTTTCTAAGGATTCAAGGTATTTATGTTCTTGCCTTCTCCATCAAAAAAATAGAGGCTATCCCATAAGCCATGGGTCTAATTCTCTAGAGGCAGCACAATCCTGCAAGGGATTTTAAGAAGGGGCTATTAGAGACAGGTTTGGTGGCCTAAGGGGTTGGAGCCTGGGGAAGAAAAACCGCCTGGATTAAATTAAAGCAATGGCTGCTGCTGGTGAGTTTCCAGTTCAGTATCATCAGTGAATTTAATGAGCATGCCAGGCCCTTCTTAGCATCCAGATCACTAATGGGGAGGTTAAAGAAAACAGGACCTGACACCCATTCTGATGGGCAACCCTCTGGACAAGTTCCCACCAACTCAATCCATTAACCTCTGCCCAGTGTCCTTCACCCCTCAGTCCACGCCACAGGGCTCGTCTCCAAGTCCATCTGAGTGACTGGAAGATTCCGGAAGGCTGCGTGCTGCATGCTCTCCGAGAGCTAGGATCGAACGTTGCAGCTGGTCTCTTTGCCCCATCTGCTTATTGTGAGATTTGCTTTAAGTGAGAGGTCTTGTACAGCAGGATTTTTAAAATGTGTATAAACAATATAGACCCATTGGACTCCTTACTACTAGTCCTTGCCTCCCCCCACACACACATGTACACACACATACACAGATTTAGTATCCTCTTTTCTCCTTCATCAATGTAGGGCTTTTTGTCTTTGTGCGCTAACACCGTGGTAGAGTAGAAAGAACACTGGATCTGGAATCAGAGAACCTGGGCCCAAATCCTATCTTTATATTTACCATATGGGCAATGTTGGGACAGTCACTTAACCTCTCTGTGCCTCAGTTTCCTCATCTGTAAAACGAGGGAGTTGGACTAAGCTACATTATTTCTATGGTCCTTTCCAACTGTCTGTGATTTCGAGCATCCAACACAGTGCCTGGCATATGATAGGTGTTTCATATATATTTGCTGAATTGAATTTACCAGGAACTAAGACTTAATTATCCACAGAGTCAGACTACAATCATCCTTTGGAAAAAAAAAAATTGAAAAAGAATGAAAAAAATCAGTATCTCATTTACTTTCCTCGTTCATCTGGAAAATACTCACCTCCTTACCTCCCTTCCCTGAGCTTCCCCCACCTCCACCCCCACCCCCCATTCTCTGTGACTTTGAAAAAAAACCAAATAGCCACGGTTTGGTTGATTTCTTTCACTAGGCCTATTCCTGTGTGTTTGTGTTTCCAAATGATCCTTTATCTGCTTTTAATAAACCCATTGTATCGACAGGGTCTTCATCGTGTCCAAATCAAGAATGCCCTTTTCCTTCCATTTTTCTTGCTAGAGCAACTCATGAGCTTCACCATTTTATAGCCTTCATTGATTTTGCCTCCCTCCTCATTTATTAATGGGTCTACTTTCTCTCTAGAGTTCTTTTATTTCCCCTCCCCTGACACGTTTCAAGAGCCCTTCTCCTCCCCTCCACCCCCTTGGGCTAATATAAGCAAACATCTGCTAAATTTAGTATTTGATATTATATAGGTATCTGATATTATATAAGTATAAATAAAATCCTAGGTGTCTCTCTCTTAGCAGCCAAGGTGCCCACAAGACTCTGGGTTACTTCTTCAGCATACGTTTCATGTCTAAATTACTTTCAGTTTTAACAAAAAGTTCCCAATTTTATTTAGTATTTACAGAAAGAGAATCCAAATGCACAGAGTTCACAGCTCAAACCACCCGAGAAGGGGGCATTTGCATATGCTAATTGGAAAAAAAGAAGGGGGGAAAAAATGTGTGAGTGAAACCCGAGAGTCCTGTAATTGGAAAAAATCTGGGGAAAATTCAGATACCGTACTCCCCAGCCCTCATCCTGAGAAGGGGAATCCAAGGTAGTAAGTGAGTACACAATAGAGACTGGGTTTCAACGTTGTGTGCATATAAATGGGTATGAAGGCTGAGAAAGGGTTCGAGAAAGGGTGCAATACAACCCAATACACAGTGAGTATAATCCAGGAAACAAGCATCTTGTCCTAGCACAGAATGGCATAAAAACAGTGCAGGGAGAGGGAAGAGAGAGAGAGAGAGAGAGAGAGAGAGAGACAGAGAGAGAGAGAGAGAGAGAGAGACAGAGAGAGAGAGAGAGAGAGAGAGAGAGAGAGAGAGAGAGAGAGAGAGAGAGCACGCACAAGGGCACTGAGCTCCATCCATATCATAGCACAGGTCTGGTCAACATTAGCTAGTCTGCCCACCATGCATCCATCCCCAGGGTAGGCAGATTCCAGTCTTACAGATGAAGAAATGGAGATGATACATCTGTTAAAACCAGACCACACAGCTAGTGGAGGGGCCAGAGCAGACAAAACTCTTGACCCAGGCTGCTCTGCATCAAGAATGAAGCAAGGTCACTGAAAAGACCATTCTTTGGCCGACTGCTAACACTTCGACCTGCCCAAGACTCTGGGAGAGGCTGCTTAAATGCTGAATTCAGCATGCAGAAAGGCTCTTCTAAGCAGCTCTACCTGCTGTTACTTTAAAGCCAACTGTGTAGAATCAGACCACACTGGAGACTGCTCACCTGCCAAATCCCCTCAAACTCCATCCACCATGAGGTCTGCAGAAGATTTCTGGAAGCCACCACCCCACCCCACCCTCTTCCCTAATCCTGAAAGCTCTTACTCCTCAAAAGAATAGAATTCCTTCCAAGGTCATTGGTTATATTCCCTAAAACCTTATAAACTCCCTTGACTCCCAAAGGCTTCTGTAATTTATTCACCTAAATTCAGTAGAAAACCCTTCTTTTAAAGCCCATTAATTGAGAATGTATGATCATTTGGACAAACTAAGCTGGTTTCCTTTTCCATGAATTCACCCAATTCACCAGAAATTTACTAAGGGATACAAAGATGACATAAGATAAAGTCCCTTCCCTTAAGGAACGCAGTCTAATGGGAGAGGCAAAAACATGTACACAACTACCTATTGTAATGAAATTTGGACTACATCAAGCAGTAAAAAAAAAAAGTACCAAAATTGTACGAGAAATCTAAAGTGCTTTAAGTCCTATAACACTATGGAAAAGGAAGGATTAAAGAATGAACTCATAGTATAAACCAGGATAGAATGGGAAAGTGACCCAATTAGGAGAATAAACTATTTTCAATTCCTTAGTAACAATATTTGCTTTACAATTAATGTGCTAATTACAAAGTTTGTTTAAGCCATTCACCCACTTAGAAACACTTTCTCAGGCACTGGGCATTGTAACATTGTGGTTTATCCCAGAAGCAACAGGGAATCACCCAGGTTTTGTTTTGTGTTGTGTTGTTTTTAAGTGAGGAAATGACAGTCAGACCTATACCTTGGGAGATTACTTTATTCTGTAAGAATTGTAAAGTATTGGAGATGGGAGAAACTGAAATCTGGGAAAATAGGAGTCTATAACAATAGTCTGCATGTGAGGTGATTCAGATCTGCCTGAACTCTGATGAAGGCTGAGTAGATGAAAAGGGAAAGACGCCAAGCAAGACATGTTATAAAGGTAGAATTGACAGAATTTAGCAACAAATTAAGTGGGGAGGGAGAAGGAATGAGAGGGAGAAGGAAAAGTCAAGAAAGACTCCAAGGTTTGGTGACTAGATGGTTGGAAGGATGCCATTGATAGAAATAGGAAAGTTTGGAGGAGGGGTAGGCTAGAGGGGGAAGATAATGAATTCTACTTTGGACAAGTTGAGATATCAGTGGACAACCAGATAGAGCTACCCAACAAACATTTGAGGATATAGCATAATAGTCGAAGAAGAGGAACTGATGTTGGGTATATAGATTTCGGAGTCAAATGCATAGAGATAATTAAACTCCTAGAAGCAGATGAGACCACCAAGGGAGAAAGGGAAGAGAGAAAAGGGCCCAGCACAGAACTTTAGGGCATATCCATGCTTAGAAAGCAGGTGATGGATAATGATCCAGCAAAGAAGGAGATAGTGAGGGAGCAGCCAGTCAGGTAGGAGGAGAGCCAAGAGAGCGAAATGTCATAAAAACCAAGGGGAAAAGGGGCATCCAGGAAGAAGGAATAGCCGTGTCACAATCTACAGAAAGGTCAAATAATATGAAGGCTGAGAAAGGGCCATCAGATCTAGTATTTAAAAGATCATTGATAACTCCCAAGAGAGCTATTTCAGAAGACCAGAAGCCAGGCTTCAAGGAAGTGAAGCTTGGAGATGAGAAAGTATAGATAACAGCATAGACTATTTTTCCTGAAAGTTCAGCCTTTTCTTGAAGATCTCTAATGAGAGGCAATCCACTATCTTCCAAGGGAACCACTTCCACTTTTGGATAGTTCCCATTGTTAGGAAGTTTCATTATTTAAAAGTAATGCAACACTACTTTTTCTTTTAAAAAAAATTGTATACTTCAGACTATTTTTTTTAATAATAGAGAGTGATCATCAGAATCAGCAGTGTCATGATAAGCAGTCATTCTCTGGGATGAGAAGCCCAGGTTTGTCAAGAGTGGAAATTAGGAGTCTGTGGGTACTTGACTTTGTTGCCAAAATGGTCTGCAAAATGAAAAATAAAGTCTTCTCTCTCTCTACCTAATCTCAGTATTGACTGGCATGGAACCTTCGATCTGCTCCATTTCTTACCTGGGACTCTTAACCCCTCTGTAGACAACTTAGTAGCCACTCACCACCCCCTCCCAGGAGTTCAACTTGCTGATGCTGAAACTAGTATAGATACCTGATTGGCTTAGCCCACTCAAGTTCAGAACTCCAAAGCTCAAGAGATTCTTTAGCCTCAGCCTCTTTGGTAGCTGGAATTTCAGGGATACACCACTATTCCCAGCTACCTCTGCATTCTCTTTCAACTCTCCTAACAATGAGTGCTAGCCAAAAGTGGAATGGACTGCCTTTGGAAGTAGTAAGTACCCCCTAAATGGAAGTCCTGAAACAAAATCAAAATGACCACTTAGTGAGAATGTTGTACAGGGGACTTCCATTCAGGTACAAGTTATGCTAAATGGACCCCTCCAGCTCTGAGATTCTGAGTAGGGACTAGGGCAGCCCATTTCTTTATGAATTTCAACATATATGGCAGGGGGTTCCTAATCTTGTTTTTGTGTTAGGCGCCCCTTTGGCAGTCTGCTGAAGGCCAGTGGCTGCTCAGAGGAATGCTTTTAACTGCTTTTAAATAAAATACATAGGATTATAAAGGAAACCAATTATATAGAAATACAGTAATCAAAAAGTATTTTTTAAAAAACAGATTCATGAACCCTAGGTTAAGAAACCCAGTTCTATGGAAAACATTAAAGGGTAACAAAATTCAGGTCAAAGGCACGGGCGATGTTGATACCACATGATTAAGTTGAAGTTGAATGACTTGCCCAAGGTCACACAGGTTAAGCAACATTAGAGAGGAGATTGGAAGCCAGGCTCTCTAAACTCAAGAACCAATACAGGTATTTTCCCGTGCATAGAAATGGTCAGGGAAGGCTTACCAGAGACAATGGAACTTGATCTAGACTTTGATAAATGGTTAGAATTGGGATTGCAGGGGGTAGGAAGAAGAAAGAGATATTGGCAGGAAAAAGGAGGCTATGCCAAGGAGGGAATGAACCTGTCTTTTAATTATCTCAGAATTGGAAGGAACTTCAGAGGTCTAATGAGTTTAATGTCCCTGGAAATAGCTGGCAAGCAGAGGGAGCAAGTAGCTAGAGCCCCTACAAGATGCCAAAGAGATGATGACAACCTTTCACTACTTAAGTGGATCCGTGATCCTATCAGTGTGAAGCTATACCCCTCAACAGTGTATAGCTCGCAGCCCATTCACGTTTTCATCCACTGTCATTCTTATCCCCATCCTCCTATAAACCCTCAGGAGGATATACCCAATTCCCTATGGGCTTTCCTCTTTCAGCATTTCATGGATATAGTAATACCATTGCTTGACTTATACTCCAAAAAGATTAAAGACAGAGGAAAAGGACATACATACATACATACGTATATTCACATACACATACATATTAAAATATATTACATATATAGGATGTGATCTACTAGGTTTACCTCCAAGAGATCAAAGTAAGAGGGAAATGAGCTATGTGTACAAAAATATTTGTAGCACATTTTTTGGTAGTGGCAAAGAATTGAAAATTGAGGAGGTGCCTACTGGGGAATGGTATGTGAATGTGATGGAACACTATCGTGCTATAAGAAATGATGAAGAAAATTAGAAGACTTGTATGAATTGATGCAAACCAAAGTGAGCAGAGGGACGGCTAGGCGGTGCAGTGGATGGAGCTCAGGGCCTGGACTCAGGATGACTCATTTCCTGAGTTCAAATGCAGCCTCAGACACTAGCTACGTGACCCTAGACAAGTCACTTAATCCAGCTTCCCTCAGTTCCTCATCTGTAAAATGAGCTGAAGAAGGAAATGGCAACCCAATCTAGTGTCTTTGCCAAGAAAACCCCAAATGGGGTCATGAAGAATGTGACACAACTGAAAATAACTGAGCAACAATAACAACAAAAGCAGAACCAGGAGGATGTGTACAATAACAACAATATTGTAAAGACAAACTAACTGAAAGACTTGGGAACTCTGATCAACACAATAGCCAACCACAATTCGGTGACAAAACCACAATTCATTGCAATGCGAGATGAAACCAACTAATCACCTGCTGATGGAGGAGAAAGGTTGCAGACTGAAACATTTTGTCTGGACATGGCCAATGCAGGAATTTGTTTTGCTTGACTATATATGTTTACAACAGAGGTTTTGTTTTTCTTGCTTTCTGGGAAGGGGCTGGAGATAAGGAATGCAGACCTGAAAATAAAACGAGATTGATTTTTTAAAATGGAATGGAATATTATTGCCTAATAAACAAAAAGGACAGATTCAGAGAACCTGAGAACACTTGTATGAATTGATGAAGAGCGAGATAAGCAGAACTAGGAAAAGAATGTATAAGATGACTACAGCATCATAAAGGAGAGCAACCCATTTCTGGAGCCATAGTCAAATCAACACTGTCATTACTCTTAAAACAGTGTATACTCCCCTAATAGCTCCATTCACCATCCATGGATTTCAAACCAAAATACCTGGCCACCACTCCCCAGTAGTGTTGTCTGGTCCATTAGCCTGTAAGCTCCCTGAGGGCAAATGTTTCCACTTTTGTATCTGCATGCTCATAGCTTAGCCCATAGCTTGGCTGGGCAGAAAGTAAATGTTGAATAGCTTTTTCATTCACTTAAGAAATCTGATCAAAACAATGAACAACCACAACTGCTATGACAGAGAGGTGACAGACTAGGAGTACAGAATGAGACATAACTTTTTTGAGAAGGACAATGTATGGCTCTCTTTTGCTTGACTATATATATCCATTTGTTACAAGGGAAAGAGGTTTTTTTGGGGGGGTTAATTGGTGGGGGGAAGAGGGAAAATGGTAAAAATGATGCTAAAAAAGAAGAGAAGGAAAGAGCATTAATGAAACATTTATAAAATATACAGACAAGAGCAGAAGGTAATTCAGAATGAAACACCAACAAGTAGGACAGTATTAGAATTACCGTTCAATTTATTACATACTTTTTTAAAAAACTGTACATAATTGATATTAATAGTTTCATATTCAATTCTTCTTTCTGTTCTTTGAATACGGAAATGATTACATTTGTTGATGGCTATCAAGTTCATAACCTCCCCCCAAAAAAAACCCTGAAAAAAAAAGATTTCATGGATACACATGAAATACTCAGACTGTCCATCTGTTATCCTACTCTCCTAACACATGGCCAACCTACTTTCTTAGTTCCACCAGCATATTTACATCCACCATGTATCTTCATGGAGAGGGAATATGGTACAGTAGAAAGTGTGCTGCATTTGGAGTCAGAAGACCTGAGTTCAAATCCCACCTTTGCTACTCACTACCTGTGCAGTCTTGGACAAGTCACTTAATCACCTCATCTGTAAAAATGAGGAGGTTGGATTAAATGTCCTCAGAAGGTCCTTTCTAGCTCTGTCTGTGGTTCATTGCATTTGGGGTCACTCACAATTTTCACATTCATTGATTGTGATGGTGTTCCATGACCTAAAGTCACATAGGCTCCAACAATGTTCCTTAGCATGGTCCTGCTGCTTCCTGGTAAAGCCCACCTCATCCCCTCTATTACCTTTTCAATATATAGACACAGTAAAAACAGAGAGATGAAGACATTTCTGATGTGTCTAAGATGACATGCTAACACCTTGAGTGAAATGGAATTAGCATTCCAGAACACTTGTTCCTTCAGTCCTCATCGCCCCAAATCCCTATGAAATTTGTTATGTGAATAGTGATTGCTTTCCTTGGCCCCAAAGGGTAGAACTACAAGCAAGGGTTGAAAGTTAAAAGGGAGTCAGATTTTAGTTCTCTGTACAAGGAAAACCTTCTTAATTAGTAGAGTTGTCTAGAAATGGAATGTACTGATTTAAGGAAGTAGTGAGTTCCCCATCACTGGAAGTCTTTAATTGAAGACTGGATGGCAACTCATCCTGAGGTAGGTGGTTTGGGGAAAAGGTTGGCTTCAGTAAGATCTCTTCTAACTGATCGATTCTACAGTTTGAGTCTTTTTAAATTCTAGTAGATTAACTGCATGCTTTTTACCATGGCCCAACTTTGCAACCATCTCTACCCCCACAGGAAACCCCACAGGCTCTTACACATCAGCTTTTTCTCCTCTAATCTCCTTCCCAGTTTTCTCCCTCTGCTTTATAGTGCTCCTTTATGTGCAGTCTTCTGTATGCTCCCTGAGGGCAGGGGCTGTCTTGTTTATTTGTATTTGCATCCCCAGAAAATACCAAATAGTGTAATAACACACAGTAAGTACATAAATTCACTCTTTCTCTGTCTCTTTCTGTCTCTCTCTGTCTCTTTCTCTTTCTCTCTTTTTCCCTCTCCCCCTTTCTCCTGAGATCAATGGCACTAACCTTCAGATGCACAGGTGCTGCACACGAAAAGTATTTTTAAAAGAGAATACGAGCAGCCTCTCTTTCTGTGGAAGGAGATAGAACAGAACAATCAGTTGCTACCTAAATTACGCTAATTAGTACATTTGCATATTGACTACTCCCTTCTGAACCACTTCTGGCTAGTGAGGCTTCCTGCATGGTAGTGTGAGTACCACATGGGGTGGATATAAAGCTGGAGACAGTCCAAATCCAGCTATTGTCTCACAGACAATCACTTCTCACCTGGCTCTAAGTCTCTGCAGTTGGACAAGTTCAAACCTTCTAAAGCGAGTCCTAGGGGCCAGTTTTCTCCACATCTTGGGGCCCTGAAATAAATTAGACCCACAACCATATAAATAGCTAAATATCTATACCTAAGGAATGCATCAGGGATGCTTGGAAAGACCTTGACCCCCTCCCAAAAAAAAAAAAAAGCCTAAAAAAAGAAACACCTCTACTCCTGATGCCTGAACTTTGAACATTCCTTTGGTTGAAACCAGAGACTTTTTTCTCCTCTACTAAAATACAAAAACCTCTGAGAGGTGAGATGGTGTACAGCAAAGCTGTCAAATGCTACACTCCAAGTGCCACTTGAACTAGATTCAAATGTAATTAGGAAATATTTAATGAAATATATAAAAATACAATAGAAGATAGATATTGCATTTTAAAACTAAGTCAATATGTGGCCCACATGATCCGTAGGTATAGTTAATGGCCTCCATTTTCATTTGAGTTTGTCACCTCTGGTTAGAGAAAAGAGTTCTGAACATGGAATCAGGAAAACCTGGGTTCAGACCTGGCCTCTGACACTTATCAATTGTGTGACTGTGGACACATCATCTCTCTGAGTCTCAGGCAACTCTCTAAGACTATCTACTACATTTTAGATAGGTTACAATTAGCACAAAACCATGGATCAGTAATATAGTGTTCCCTACTATTCAGCCATCATGACCTCTCTGGGCCTCAGTTTCCTTATTTATAAAATGATGAGATCAGACCTGATTATCTCTAAGGTTCCCTCTAGGTCTACATCATGTGATTCTAAGCAGTGATGGATAGTCATTGGAAATCTAATAGGAATAAACTTGACAGATCCTTTCCTTGCAGCAGATTTTGTGAGGACTGAGGAAATATCAAAAGGGAATGGGGGATAGAGGAAAAGAAGGAACAGGGGAAAGGAAAAGGAAAAATGAAGAGGAAGCTAGGAGTGTCAAAGCCAAGTTTTTAGAACATCCAAATTTTTTAATTAGAGAATTCAGTGATTAATGATGACTTGTTTGGTTGATTGGGTGAACATTAGACAAAGTCTAGTCCAATCTCTTTATCGTACAGATGGAGAAACCAAGATTCAGAAGTCACTAGTCCAAGACCACTCAGCGATCTAACCACAATTCAGTTAAAGTGATTACTGTATCAAAAGCACTGCAGATCAAAAGGCAAAAAGAAAAGTCAATCCTTGTCTTCGAGGCACTTGTAGTCTACATTGGGGGTAGGGAGAAAAGTTTTGTTTCCAGGGAAGCAAATGGGTGACAGAGCCGAGGCTCAAACTCAGATCCCTAGAATCCCTACCTAGTGTTCTACCAACCCTGCACCACCAGGCCGCCTCCCACTAGGGCTGACGCAGTAGAAATATACCTCTCCTCCTCTCTTCTCCCCTGCCTTCCCAACTTCCCTCCCAGCCTCCCTCCACACAGGATAGAAGGAATCTGTGTTTTGACAGAAAAGCAAGGTGATGGCTAGGGTGCCTGAGTGCCCTTAGCTTGGCACACAGAGCTGGGAAGCAGACTTGGAGCATCTGCTTTAGTGCCAGTTCCCCCTCACCACCTTCCAGCTCTCCCTCACCCCCACCCCGAGCTGCAAGTGAAGCTCTTTCCAAACAGCAGGCGCTAATAATACAGCAGGAAAAAGAGAGAGCGGGAGCAAGCTCTCCTTGTTAAGAGTGTCCTGTGCTGTCTAATAACACAAGGTGTCATTGTACACCAGAATCAGCGCCTGGAGCTTTATTTATAACAACTGAAAAACAAGGCAACTGGCCAGGAACAGGGAGGGGGGATGTGGGAGAGGGAGAGAGTGAGGAAAGATGAGAGGAGAGAGGAGAGAAGAGAGTGCCTAACAATTCCTGTGTACCAGAAGCTTCCCCAAGACCTCTTACAGGGAGATAAGAGGAAGAGTAAGGAAAAGGAAGAGTGAGAGGAGAGAGGGGGAGGAGAGAGTAAAGTACAAGATGGGCATACTGACATCACTAAAGCAGACCTAGAGCGGCCATAGAGTTCAACAGGTCATTTTACAGTTCAGGAAACTAAGGCCCAGAGATGTGAAATGACCAGCCCTAAGTAACTACGCAGATTTTTTTCCTAGTCTTTATTGCTGAACCACAGGATTTAGAAAGCTTAGAATTTCAGAATTATAGCTAAGAGTCTGTATAATATGTATTGGAAAGGGCATTAATCTTAGAACTAGGCGTGACTCCAACATGTGCTAGCTATGTGACCTTAGTCACATCTCTTCAGTGATCTGAGCTTCAGTTTCTTCATCTATAAAATAGGAATAATACTCATAGGATTGTTGCAGGGGTCAAATGGATGAAATATTAAACACAGTTAAGCTCTACACCAAAGCAAGCCTATCAGTGAAAAGGATTTGGAATGAAATATCTGGATTTTGAGTCCCAGTGCCGCCACCAGCAGATCAGTTAATCGTGCTGCGACTCAGTTCCCTCATCTGTAAAATGAAGAGATCTGACTAGATGACATAGAAGATCCCTCCAAGTTCTAAATATCTGGTGGTGATGGTGGCAGTGGTGGTAGTAATTGTTGTTGATGATTATGGTGGTGATGATGATGGTGATGATGATGATGATGACGAAGATGATGATGGTTTTTCTTGTTCATCCTTCATTTTCAAAGAGGACCAATGACATCAGGTCTTGTCTTGACCTGCGAGTGAATTGGATTTAATAGAGGCAGATCTGTGCAGAGTCATCAGCCTCACTCTCTCCTCCAGTCATGGAAGTCCAGTGGCAAGACATAGGTCAAGATGACTGGCAATGTCCCAGGAGGCAGTGGGTGACCTTGGCCTTCCCAAGCCCCATGATTCAGCTTCCCAACCACTAAGGAATCCTCTCTATGACATAGCTACCCACTGAATGGGCACTCTGATTGAACACTTCAAGTAACTAGAAATTTTCATCCCTATAATCTCCCCCAGTTGATCTGAGTTCTACCCTCTGGGTTTCTACAGAAAATGTCTGCTCCCCCTTCCACATGACAACCCTTCAAATATTTGAAGAGAAAGATCAAGTTCCCACTCCAAATTTCCTCTAGCTTCTAAAGATATGCTCTGAAATTCTGGGGACAAAGCATGGTATGGTGGAAAGCATGATGGATGTGCAGCCAGGGACCCAAATTCAAATCCTAGCTTTGCCACCTATGTGACCCAAGTCACTTAACCTCTCTGATCTTCAGTTTCCTCATCTGTAAAAATGATGGGGTTGGACTAGATGGTTTCTAAAGTCCCTTCCAGATATAAAATCCATGATTTTCCCCCTCATCATACTAGTTCCCTGAGGGACTGCATCACAATGCACTGCAGCCCCCACCAGAATCTGTTTCTATTTGAGTTTTGACACAAGTTATATGTAAGAGAGTGCCCTAGAACCAATCCAGTTAGCAGGATCCTTCCTAACCTGTGGTACCTAAAAGTGACTGCAATACTCTGGCCAGCAAGAAGTCTAATAGAGCCATCATCTTATTTGTGCTAGGACAGCAGCCCCAGATCACATTCAAGACCCCCATCCCCTCAACACCACAGTGAGGCTATGTGAGCTCTAGAAAGTTCTACCTATTAGAAGGATTTCCAGTAGAAACCCAGACATGGAGTCTACTGGCTGAGAACCAGTCTCACTAACTGAGGCAGGATTCTTCACCAACAGGCCAACTGGGGGTAAATTCTGTGGCCAGAATAGCACAGGAAGAAAAAACAGACTGGCTTTTCTGAAGATCTGTGCTTTTAAAAAGTAGAAAAGAAAGTAACACAGTATCTTATCAGCTTCTTCAGAAGACTCTAGAAACATTTTCAATCACTAAATAAACATTTATTAAGTATTACCTATCAAGCTACCTGGGGCAAGGTGTTGGAAATTTGTTGTTATTGAATCATTTCAGTCATGTCAGACTCTTCGTGACCCCATTTGGGGATTTCTTGGCCAAATACTGGAGTGGTTTGCCATTTCCTTCTCTAGCTCATTTTACTGAGCTGGAGCTTCTCCAACTCATTTTATTCATTTACCGAGGAACTGAGGCAAACAGAGTTACGTGACTTGTGCAGGGTCACACAGCTAGTAAGTGTCTGGGGTCACATTTGAACTCAGGTCTTCCCAACTCCAGGCCCAGCCCTCTATCCACTGTGCCGTCTTGCTGCCCATGTAGGAAATACAAAGATGAAAAATTATAGTCTCAGCCCTCAAGGAGCTTACAATCTAGCATGAGGGGACTCAGGATATACACATCAGTAGGTTAATAAGAGGAGAACAAGATAGGCTTCTCCTAGTCGAAGAACAGATTCAGTTAAAACACACAAGGCCTGTATAGATACAGTGCTGTAGAGTGGATTCAGGCTCAAATCTTAACTCTGTGATCTCACACAAGTACCTTCCCCTCTCTGGGCCGTGGTTTCTTCATCTGTAAAAAGAGAAGGTTGGATCAGATCAGGGGTTCTTAAATTTCTTTGTCACAGACCCTATCTACAATTGGGGGAAGTCTATGGATCTCTTCTCAGAATGACGTTTTTAAATTCATATAATAAAATAGTAAGATTATGAAGGAGACCAATTATATTGAAATAACACTATCAAAATATTTTGTAGAAACTAGTTCGTAGGGCTGGGCATGGTGGTACATGCCTATAATCCTAGCCACTGCAAGGAGCCCGTGGCTAGTGGATTACTTCAGTTTAGGAGTTCTGAGCTACAGGAGGGCTAAAGCTGATCAGATGTCCACACTAAGGCCAGTGCCAATATGGTGTGAGTCCCCAGGAGCCTGGGGCCAAGCAGGCTGCCTAAGGAGGGGTGACATTAGCCTCCTGGCTGCTCTACAAACAAGACACTCCATCTCTACTCTGGGCATTTTCTCTCCATGCCCCCTATATCTGGAACACTCTCTCTCCTCCATTCCAACTACACACTTCCCTCACTTCTTTTAAGTCCCAACTAAAATCCCACTTTCTATAGGAAGCCTTCCTTCTGTTAATTATTTCTTATTTATCCTGTATATAGCTTGCTTTGTATATATTTGCTTGCATTCAGTTGTAAACTCCTTGAGGGCAGGGACTGTCTTTTGTTTCTTTTTTTGTATCCACAGCATTTAACATAGTAGTTGGTATATAGTAGGTGCTTAATAAATGTTTATTGACTGACAGAACTGAGACAGTTCAGAAACAGATCAGGCCAAAGTTTATGTGCCAATCCAGTAGTGGGATCTAGTCAGGCAAGATGAGAGACTCAGGTTTTTTTTTAAAAAAAACAAAACCTTGTTTCAGAACCCTTGAACTAGACCAGGCCCTCTGGGTCCTTAAGCGTGGCCCTTTGACTGAATCCAAACTTGTAAAGGTTTCCCACTCCTGGACTAGATCATATCTAGGAAATCTTCTAGCTCTAGGCCCTATGAAGCTATGCCATACGAGGATCAATTAAAGGAACTGAGGGATTTGAAAATGGAGAGGTTTGGGAACCTCTAACCTAATAAAACATCATGGCTTGAGAGCAGTTTTGTCTGTTATGTAAACAACGTGTGACGGGCAATTTTTTTAAGCGTGGTGGAGAATGCTTGTGAAAAATAATATTCCTCACTCTGACTCCCACTGGGGACTAGTAGGCAAATAAGAAACCCGAGCCAATTACAGTTGCAATAAGGTGCCCGAAGCCAGTTGACCCTTTGGCCCCACCCTTCCTCCCTACCCATACTTCCCCACCCCCAATTTAATTCCAAATTCCTTCCCTATCTCTCCACATACACCCCCATCTTTACTACAGGTCTGTCAGCTTCCCAAGCAGACACCCTCCTCCCCATCCCACAACACCACCACCCCACCCTGCCAAAAAAATGCTGCCTTTTTTTCCCCCTCAATTTACCACCCCTTTTGCATAGGACCTGAGAAGCCAGTTTTACTCCAAGAAGGGTTGGGGGTTGGGAGCTGGGGAAGGAAAGGAGGGAAAACAGTTTCCATTCTGTGCATGCAAATTCCAACCGAAGAAAGCCAATTGGATATCAGTTATATATACTTAGAGCTAAAGTGAATGAAATTTAGCCCTTTACATATTAACTGATGAAGTCCACAGCAGGGAAGGGAAATGATTCAATCAGCATTATGCCCTTCCTGCCTCTCCTACAGACTAGAGAACTGAGAAGTTAAATCAATTATCTTGGGTCAGTAGGTTAGAACTCCCACCCCATCAACAAACCAGATACCCCTCAGGGTCCTCTTTCCAGGCCCCCTCAAGGTTGCAGTCCCACCTTGCAATTCACCTGAGAGCAGAATGCTTTGAGCTTGGTTGGAAAAGGAGGAGTGTGTTGCATCACTGATACTAACTACCTGGGTCTTTAGGGAAGTCACTGAACTTCTCAGGACCTCTCTTACCATATTTCCAAAATGAGGGGGTTGGACTAGATCAGGGGTGGGGAACCTGCATGTGGCCTCAAGGCTGCAGGTTCCCCACCCCTGGACTAGATAGATAGTCTCTGAAATCCCTTTTAGCGCTAGATCTATGATAGCCTAATTGGGTTTGTGTGTGTGTGTGTGTGTGTGTGTGTGTGTGTGTGTGTGTGTGTGTGTCTGTGTTTATGTCTATGTCTGTGTCTGTGTGTTTTAACCTGGGAGAAAGGATTAGAAGAGCAAAATTATAAACCCAGTAGAAATCTGATTCTCTCTGATCTGAAATTCCTACCAGTCCCAGTACACTTAGATTACATCTTTATTGCCATTAGTCAGTCGATAAACATTTATTAAGCACTTAAAAGAAGCCAGGTAATTATGCTATGCCTGGGAGACAAAAATGTAAGTAAAAGGAAAGAAGATCCCTGCCTTCAAGAAGCTTACATTCTAATGGAAATAGAGAAGGGAGAGAGAAGGTTGTTCTTCAACAAGGTTGACCCTTGTAGGGGTCATGGTGGCTAAGTCCATTGAGTCAGAAATAGAGCTAGGAGAGGAATGAAAGATGGTTTGCCTGGGTCCCTCTCCAAAATGGAGGCCCCAGGAGGAACTCACCAAAGGTTGAAAGAGACTGCATGAATAGAGGGATATTCCAGAATGAGAAGGTGACAAGCACTAAGAGAAGTTCCAGGATAAGAATGGTGGAAAAGTCCTTGAGAGAGGAAGCCAAGGCAAATACTTTTTAATATCTTAGATGCACTTAGATTTCACAAACAAATGAGTCTCCTCACATCACTTTCTGCTTCTTTGGATGAATGAAATTAGAAAATATGGTAAAAAATAGAAAAGCTAAGTGTTGGAGAAACATCAGAGAAAATAAGACACACTCATACACTCTTGGTGGAACTGTGAATTTGTCTAACCTTCTAGAAAACAACTGATACTATACATGAAAGTAACTGAACTGTAGACCCCAGGATCTCATTACTGAGAGTTTACCTCAAAGAAATCAAAGATGAAAAAGCCCCATGTATGCCAAATTATTAGCACTTTTTGCGACTGCAAAAAGCTGAAAACACTGTGAGTATCCATGGATTGGGGAAGAGTTGAACGAACCACGATATATGAATCTTGTGGAACATTTTTTGCGTCATAAGAGATGATGACTATGAGGGATTCCAAGAAACCTGACATGAAACAAAGAAAGCAGAAGCAAGAGAACCATAGGCACAATGTCTACAGTAATGCACATAGAAACATCACTAACAGTTGCTGAATTCAGATTCAATGAAATGACCAAATTGGGTCCCAAAGCACAGATGATGAAACACACTTCCCTACCCTTGGAGGAGTGGTAGATTGGTGATTCAGAATGTGACATACATTGTCTGATTCAGTCATTGAGTCATCAGTTTTTCCTTATTGCAGGGAAGAATCAGGGATGGAGGGTAATATAGGGAAATGACTATGGTATAAAAACCAAAAATCATCAACAAACTTTTTTTAAATAAAGATAATCAATGAGATGGATGGGAATAGGAGGGAATTAGTTAACTAAGATTGGTACCTCATTGGATCTCCTCCCCATTTGGCTAACAGTGTGATGTGGGACTGACCCTTACTTTCCTCCTCTGTAATATCACCTATGAATACTTATGGACTAGGAGTCAATGAAGGGGCAGACTCTGACATAAACACCATAGACATTCCCCTAACACCATCTCATCAGATAGTTATGATAAATCCCTTACAAGAAGGATGAAATAGGTAATCCAAAGGATATTTTGCAAAGGCAAAGAACTATAAACAAGATGATTATCATTCAACATATACAATAATTACATTATAGACAAAAGTTGTTAATGCAAAGTCCCCCAAAATAGAAGAATGCTGTTTTTCCATAGGCTTCCATCATAAAAGTACATGTTTTCTCAGAGGAAAAGATAAATCTTAGGAGAATAAGATCCTAACATGGCATTCATAGTTCAACCTCCTCCTTCCAGAAGTGTATAGAATTTAGAGATTCACATTTCCACATGAATTCCATGTAGCAGTAAACTCCAGTGTGGATTGGCATATATGGACTTTGTTGTTATTGTTGTTGTTCAGTCATTTTCAGTCATGCTTGACTCTTTGTGACCCCATTTGGGGTTTTCTTGGCAAAGATACTGGAGTGGTTTACCATTTCCTTCTCCAGGCATATACGGAGGGACACCCGCAAGGAGATTCATCCACTAGCAGACAATGCATCAGTATTTTTGTGGATCTGTGGTCTCAATGTGGGTGCTTCCTCCAATAGCACAGTTATCTGTGCCTTCTCATAGTAATCAACACTTGTCCATTTCTTCCCATCCACAAGGGTCCACACTACATTTAGGGGGCCTTCTCTAGCATAATGGGCTCTTAACCATTTTGTGTCATGGACCCCTCTGGAAGTGTGGTAAAGCCAATGAACCCCTTGAAATAATGGAATTTTTTTATTCATAATTTAAGAAAATTCTAAATTCCAGTTAGTGAAGATTAAAAAATGTTTTCCCATCCAAAATATTTTAGAGGCCCCCTGAAATCTATCTATAGACCCTTTGGGCATCCACGGACCCCAGGTCAAGAACTTTCAATTTGTCCCATGCTCTCACTACCTAACTGTCCTATTTCATTCTCCAGTCCTATAGCTCTCTGATGATATCCATTATGAGGCATCTCCTGCACCATCCTCCACTGAAAATATGTGGTAGACTCCTCACACCTTCACATACCTCTCCATTGCCCTTTAGGTGAACCACAACTTTAATTCTTTGGAGACTGTGGTATTCCATGAAGTGCAGACACACAACATCACCAGAAGAACACTGATGTTGAAAAGATAGATCTTCCTTTCAGGAAGAACCTTGGGGCCACTAAAAGCACTGCACACTTTCCCAAGCACCATTCAGGCCCCTCTCTTCTCCCTCCTATTCAGTTCTGGGCTCAGCTAATCATCCATCACAGATAATATATTTTTTAAATAAACAAAATAACTTCATAACATATCCAAACAACATTTTTCCTCTCAAAAGGTCAATGCCTAGAAGGATCCACCTTTAAAAAAAAATCAACTTCTAGAAAACAACAGGTGGTTGAACCAGATGACCTTTAAGGTCTTATTTATTTCTAAATTCTGTGATTCCAGAGCTCAGGCTTCCCAAGTAAAATAGGGAGATCAACCAATCCCAGCCTCTGAGAGGCAACTGTGGTCTCATGAAAAGAGCCCTGGGTGAGGAGAGAGAAGATCTTGGTTCTTCACCTCAGACTGTTCCTTTGTGACATGGATGAGAGGCAGGCTTGCATGGTGGTTAGAGGGCCAGTCTTGGTCTCAGAGTCAAGAAGCCCTGGTTTCAAGTCTGAACCTCTGACATATACTGGCTGTGAGACCCTCTCAGTGCTCTAAGATAATAAGTCACAGAGCAGATACCCGGCCTTTCAGCTCTAGAGGAGAGAATTCCCTCACATGGAGTTCTATCTGAAGTTCTACCCATGAAATAAGAGGTCCAACAACCACAAACATGGACAACAATCCCTGCTCACTTTACCTCAGGGGCTGCAACGTGTATTTATTGATTCCAAGGGAGATAAGTGATGGGAAAATGCTGTGTAAATTGTATATAAACCTAAGGCATTATTGTTCAATTACTGCTCACTGGTGTCTGGCCAGATGCTGATAAGTGGGGGATATAAGGGTGGCCTGGACCCTGTCTGAGGTATAAGCTGTGGCCCAGTCCAGGCCCAGTGCTTTGATACTATGCCATCATGAAAGTGGACTGCGCCATATTGGCTACCTTCTATGTGAGGAGACTATTCTTTTCAAGGAATTTTCCACCTGGTTTTAAGTGAGAGGTCCTTATCATTGCAGATGCAATAAGAAACCTAGAGAGCAAGTATTTGAAATAAAAGTGGCAAGGAAGAAGAAAAATCAAAAGAGACAGAAAGAGAAAGAGGAGAAGAAAAAGGAAAAGGAGAAAGATCCACAGGTGTGTCATTTCTTGGCCATAACTTCACACAAGTGAATGTTGTCATTTGAGAAATGAGGGTGAGGGTTCTTGCAGGGTCTCCTTGGGGCCCTGGCCGAAGATTGTGCCTTTACACAGGACTGATGCTCTGTTCCTGTCCAGTTCCTGTTCAGTGGCAGAAGACTCACTGACAGGTGGCATCTACTTTGTGTCACTGGGCCTCGGTGTCTGCTAAAGTTACCTGGCTCCCCGAGTGCCGGTTTTTTCTCATGGCATCCAGTCAAGCAAAGACTGAGATTCTTCCGTCCAGGCAAGAACAGACTCCACCATAAACCCCTTTAGAAGCTCCCTTTACACCAACTTCATACCTTCTCAGGTTTTGTCTAATGCCTCAGTAAACTGGCTTGCACACACATGCCTAGGGAAACTTAACTCTCTCCCACTACAAGACCCAAGAGCCAGCTGACTGCACACAGCATGGGCTAGAGAGGGAGAAGAGGATGGATTATCTGCAGTGAGAAAGCTCCACCATCACCAGATGGCTCCCCACCAGAAGCAGGGCCCCTTTCCGGAAGCTGGGAGATGATAGCAAACAAGAGCCCAAGACAGGCTGGCTGGATTAATTATAAGGTGAGACACTGGCAGTTTGCAGCCTTTGTCTGAGCCAGCTGCCAGCAGGGGCGACTTGGGAAGTGGTTTCATGGATGTTACCAAGCTGAGACAATGACTTGGGTCTGGTTCCACCCTCCATACGCTTGCCCTGAGACCTGTGGCAACCAGTAGTTACCAAGATCTCCCTACCCAGATCTACTTTCTCTCTTCTATAAATCATAGACATATAACATATATTCATATGGCATCTGGCTTATACTTCTCCAATGGCACTTACCATGTTCCACGTTTGTTGTCCACAAACACAAGTTTCATTTCCCCTTGTTACACTATGAGCCTGGAGAGGGAAGGCAGTCACGGCATGATAGAAAGAACACCGGCTTTGGAGTCAGAGGACCTCAGTGACCACAGTTCAAATCCTGCTTGAGTTCCTATGTGACCTTTGGACAGGTCACTCAACCTACCTGGGCCTTAGTTTCCTCATCTGTAAAATGAAGGTTTGACCAAATGGCTAAGGTCTCTTCTAACTCTATGATCTTATTGCTATGCCTTATTTATTTATATATTTACTAAGTGCCCACTGAACGCAGGTTTTCAATGCAAGGGAAGATATAATGCTTGGATGAAACATGGTTCCTACCTTCACAGTCCAGGAGTTCTTAATTTTTTTGTGACAGGTACCCCTTTCAGTCTGGTAAAGCCTGTAGACCCTTTCTTAGAATGTCTTTAAATACATAAAATAAAATGTATATGATGACAAAGGAAAGCAACTATATTGAAATACAGCTCTCCCCCATTAGAATGTATGCTCCTTGAGGGAAGGGATTATTTTTGGCCTTTCTTTGCACACAGAGTTTAGTGAAACGCCTGGCACATAATAGGTGTTCAATAAACGGGTGCTCACAGACACAGTAAGCACTAGATACCTATGAAGTAGGAGTCGATGAAAGAGTCCTAGAATTTCTCTTTACAGATTCTCTAATATGGCTAGGTCTGTATTAGTGTGAATAACGAATCCCATTAAGTGGTTGCATTATACGAATTCACACTGCATATTTCCACTGGGCTGGAACTAATTACCATATCTTACATAATTATAACTTCAAATAGTACATATCTGAATACAGGAAAAGGTTCACCAGGCATGTGCGTAAGGGCCACCAGGGCTTAGGGAACCTAGAAGTGGTTAGCCTAGGTCCTTCCCCTCATGGACAGAAAATGTTCCTTTTATCAGATAGGGGTTCCAAAGGCAAGAACATGAGAAGCTGAGTCACCTGCCTCTTTCATCTCAGCCCTGGAACATGAACCCACTCATTCCAAGGGAAAAGGAGAAAGGGACAGCTAACCACTAAGAACTCATGGAATAGAGCTAAGAGAAGGTGGAGGAGGAAGAAGAGGAAAAGGTAGAGAAGTGTCTGAACTAGCAGGAAAACGACAGAGAAGTGCACTAATCACAACTTATGCTAATATGGTGCCAGAAGTTTTGCTGATACACTTCACATACCTCTGATCTCTGTTTTGGACAAGGACAACCCACTTTCTTT
Organism: Phascolarctos cinereus; assembly: GCF_003287225.1. Classification (NCBI taxonomy): domain Eukaryota; kingdom Metazoa; phylum Chordata; class Mammalia; order Diprotodontia; family Phascolarctidae; genus Phascolarctos; species Phascolarctos cinereus. Next base: position 267,325,677 of record NW_027555625.1, read on the forward strand.
TTCCTCAGCTTTCTACAACAAGGGCCATCTTTACAAGGTTGTTGATTTGGAGCCAGAAGGAATCTGAGGGGTCATCTAGGCCAATCTCATTTTACATTTGAGAAAACCAAAGCTCATAGACATCAAGTGACTCGTCAAACATCTCACAACAGCCAAACCCAACTTTAAACCTTTGATTCCAAAACCAGTGTTTCTTCCAGTAGAATATGCTACTTTCCTGTCCTCTTCACTATGGCACTCCCAAAGAAAATGAGGGAGCTGTGCCAGGGTCTCGGTGCCGATGTGACCCACGTGGCCTGAATCTGTCACTGACTCAGGAAGTGATCTAGCTAAGAGGTCTAAGGGCACACATTGAAACAAATTATAGGATGAGGGCAGCCAACACAACATGCTGAAGAAATACTCCCCATGTCAGACCTGAACCCCCATTCCTCCTTTTCCATCCAAAAAGTCCCATCCATCCGGGTGACTGTACCTCAGGAGGGGCAGCAGGGCCACGTGTGTTTATGCTGGTGATTTGCATGGAGCTACTGCCATTAAAATCTTTTCATTATGCACACCTTTGCAGCATCATTTTTCCTTTCTCACTCATGCCTTCCAATGGCCATCCCTCCTCTACCATAGATGGTCAGGAGAAAGGGAAAGAACATCGAGGGACGCAAGAATCTCTGAGTCGAGTAACAGAGGGCTTGAGGGATCTGAGAGACAGTGTGTGGTATAGTGGAAAGAGTACAGTACTCAATTTCAAGTCCCCACACTTAACTAACAGGGTGGCGATAGGCAAGTCAATTCTCTGGCCTCAGTTTTTCTCATCTGTAAAATGGAACTGATTCTTATACTATCTCCTTCACAGAGTTTTCTTAAGGAAAGTGCTTTGTCAATTTTAAAGCACAAGAGTAACATGGGTTACTGTTATTGTTTTTTGTTGGGCCATAAATCAAAAACTGAAATGAATATCTTTATTTTGCTGATCCAGGAACCAAGTATTTACCCATTCAACAGAGATTTATTGTATGCCTACTATATGCAAAGCTCTGAGAGATACAAAAATAACAACTGCTCCAAAGAGTTTGCTATCTGGTCAGTGATGAGAATTGTACACTTAAATATCATAGAAATTAAAATATAAAAAGCAGAAGAGGGGTAAAAATGCTTGCTTCTTACTGAACTGAGAATCAACCCAAAATTTAAACTCTAAAACCAAACAATCCAGTAGTTGGTGGTTTGTATATTTCCTAAAATGTTTAAATCAAAACAAAACAGGAACATCAGAATGCTTTCTAAACCCAACCTGAATCAGAGATTTAATTCGGTTCAAGTCTCTGGATGACCTCTAGGCCGACGTTTGGAAAACACTGTTTCAAACTCAGCTTGTCAGCATCACAGCTGGCTAATATTCCAGAAATTCTGAATGTGGACAGAAATGCCCCAGTCTTCAGATAGCCGTCGTCCCTCAAGGACTCCATCTCCCAAGCTGAGATTGACAGGAGCCACATTTCCTTTTTGGGCTCCCAGGCAAGCAATCAGTATTGATGAGTTCATGCAAGGCACCCAGCACTGTTCTAATTCTTCAGAATGTCCACTACAGAAGAGTCACATTTCCTGTCCCTAGGGACAATCCAGTCCAAAAGGGTCAGCATCAGACCCTAGAATAGTATAGACAGAAGGCACTTTAGCAATCTTTTAGTCTTGATTCTGGGTTCTTTATCTGAGGATCATGAAGATTAGATACATACATACATACATACATACATACATACATACATACACACATATATACATACTAGAATTATTGTATTTCAGTAGAATTGGTTTCTTTGGAATCCTATGTATTTTATTTTACGTATTTAAAAACTTTATTTTGAGAAGGGGCCCATAGACTTCACCAGACTGCCAAAGGGCTCCATGACCCAAGAAAGGTTAAAAATCCTCAATCTGGAGGTATGCTGGCTCCAGCTCATACTGGCTCACAAGAAGTGATTGCTAAATTTTCAGTGCAAGCATTTACCCCCAGAAATAAATGGTACCAATCAGGGCTCGATTTATTATTGATTGCCCCGACTAAAGAAAGTGATAGAGATTAAGTTTAAAAGTGTGTCCTGCATACATTTTTTTTCCAGAGAGCTGGTTGTTAAACATTTTTCAACACTCTCCCTAGACAAGCCTTTCATTTCATGGGAATGAGAAATGGGAAAGCTGGAGCCCAGAGAGGTGAATTAACTTACCCAAGGTCATACAGTCACAAAAAGAGCTAAATTCTATTTACTCCAGAGGCATAACTAGGAATTTCAGTGCCTTGAGAACATTTAAACAGGACGGAGAGGCAGCCCCTTTTGAGTACAGAAGAAATAGTAGAAGAAGCCAACTGGCCTTGCAGTGATAGGGAAAAACAGGTCTCAGGAGAGTTGGTACCATGGTGACAAGACTCCTGGGGGTAGTAGCCCCGGGCTGAATAAAAGAACAAGAGAAATTGTGGTGTGTGGTGTAGGACCACCAGAGGATGATGAGATAAGGGCCTGGGAAGCTAGATGGCTGTTGGGAGGAAGTTAGTCCCTTGGATGTGAACTAGCCTCACCATCCTGAGAGAAAGACCCCACTGCCTCTTCCTAGTTCTAGCCCTGTTCTAATGGATCATCCTGTAACATGGCAGGTGTCAATGTGTTTAACTATATTGATGTCTATTATTTTAAGGCTACAAATAAGTTTCTGAAAAGACTCACTTAAACCCATTTTAAAAATTGAATTGAAATGCACTAGGGAAGATTACTGTTTAAAAGGAATCACAGGATAGGTTTTTCTGTAAAACAAAGAATCCCTTATAAAGCTGAGTCAATGTTTCATAGTGAAAAGATTTTTTTTTGGAAGAAGAATCTAGAGACCCAGCTCTGATAGTAACATGAGGTACATCCTTGGGTGATTTGCTTCATTTCTCTGAGTTTTCATGTATGAAATAAAGTGGTCCTTCCCAGCTCTAACACTTCATCTGTTATGACAAGTCTAGATTTTCATATACGGGGTTTGCTTAAAGAGTATGTAGGGTATTTGGATGGTAGACCTTTGGATTTAAAGGACCTTGTTGCTGTTTAGTCATGTCCAGCTCTTCATGATCCCATTTGGGGTTTTCTTGGCAAAGATAGTAGAGTGGTTTGCTATTTCCTTCTCCAGCTTATTTTACAGATGAGGAAACTGAGGCAAACAAGGTTAAGTGACTTGCCCAGGGTCATACAGCTAGTAAGTGTCTGAGGCTGGATTTGAACTCAGGTCTTCCTGACTCCAGGGCTGGCAGTCTATCCACTGAGCTACTAGCTGCCTTTAAGGGACCTTAGAGATCATTTTATAATTAAGGAAACTGAAGCTCAGAATGGAAAAATGATTCACTCAAGATTACACAAGTAACAGAATCTGAATTCAAACCCACCTCTTCTGACTCAGGAAATCAAATGGTTCGTTGAAAGAGAAGATGGCCTTTGAAGTCAGAGGACCCATGTTCAAATCCTGCTTTCACTATTAGCTATTAGCTCTTGGAAACCTTAGTTTTGTCATCTATACCATGAGAAAGCTGGATTGGATGGCCTGTGGGGTCCCTTCCAGCTTTAGAGTCAGTGACTTTCTTAGCCCCATTATCTTTCTTGGAAGAAAAAATAGAAATTCTTTATTGCTCTCTCCATATCTCTGTTCTACTCTCTGTCTGTCTCTCTTCTCTGTTACTCTCTGCTTATATCTCTGTCTCTGTGTCTCCCTCTCTGTCTGCTTTTCTCTCTGTCCACCTATCTTTCTGTCTCTCTTTCTTCTCTGTCTCTGACTGCCTGTCCATCTCTATCTCTCTCTGTGTCTGCTTTTCTGTCTCTGTCTTTCTTCTCTGTCTCTGTCTGCCTGCTCATCCATCTCTCTCTCTCTCTCTCTCTCTCTCTCTCTCTCTCTCTCTCTCTCTCTCTCTCTCTTTCTCTCCCTCTCTCTCTCTCTCTCTCTCCCTCTCTCTCTCTTTCTCTCCCTCTCTCTCTCTCTCTCTCTCTCTCTCTCTCTCTCTCTCTCTCTTTCTCTCCCTCTCTCTCTCTCTCCCTCCTTGTGTCTGTCTCTCTCTCTGTCTTCTTTTCTCTATGTCTCTATCCATCTGTCTCTCTGTCTCTAACCCCTTCCATTCTTTTTATCCCAGTTCCCCAACGGAGGGGCTGAGCAGGGAGGGAGGAAGAGAGGGAATCAGAGAAAACAGGCATCTCTCAGTCATAGCCACTATGTGTCAGAAAATCATCTTGTTCACTTACTCTCTCAGTTAATCAACAAGCATTTATTAAGCACCTGCTGTGTGCTTGCCACTGCTAAGTATTAGGGATAAAAAGACAAAAGATAAACAATCCTTTCCCTCTAGGTGTTTACATTCTGAGTCTCTAGGGCTCGTTTCCACCGGTCATTCACCATCCTGGGTGCCAGGGTTCAAAGGCGGGAGCTTCATTGAAGCAGCTAACCCACCTGACTTGTGAGGTAGCTCTCAGTCGCCTGCGAGTCCCTGTCCAGTCCCACAGAACTGTGCAGAACGAGATTCAGGCACCCAGGGATAGTGGGAGTTGCCCTGCTCTGGCAGAATGAGGTGAGGCCAGCAGCTCTGTTCATGAAAGGTAGCTCCAGGCAGAAGCCAGGCCAGGTGGCTCAGGTGGAAGGACCAGGAGGCTCCTCTCTCACTTGCAGGGACTTGCCTGACAAGAGCAGCATCTGTCCTTCCCCTCCCGTCTGACTTTAATCTCACTGAGGGGAATTAAGAAAGGTGTAAACACAGCTTCTCTAGCTGCAAGCCCTGGCAGAGACTATGAATGAAAGAATGAGAAAGAGAGAAAAGAGTTAAAAACAGAGGGACGGAAAAAGGAAAAAAGGAGAGAAGAAGCATGCAAGCAAGAGACAAACACGGGAGTGAGTGGGTGAGAAAAAGAAGGGAAAAGCATGTACATATGTAAGAGAGAAAGAAAAATGTAGCATCCCTCTCCAAGTATCTAGCACACTATCCCTCATATGGTAAAGATGAGGGTCGCAGAACTCCAGCATAATAATTATTACTATTATCATAGCTGGCAGGCATATAGTATTCTCAGAGTTGCAAAGCACTTTATATACATTATCTACTTTATTAGAGATAACAGACCTGGGGAGGGCCACAGATAAGTTGTTTAACTGAATGGAGAAGGTAAAGAATAACGTAGCAATGAACTAGGTTCAAACTCAACTAGTAGAAGCTGGCTAAGGCATGGGGATGGGAAGGAAAGAAGTGGGATTCAACATAAGCAAGGGCACAGAGACAGAAAAATACAGGTGAATATGGGGTAGAGAGTAGAAAGGAACCCAGGTGGTTGTGGGCATAGAGGACAGTAAGAGAATGGCACGAATTAAAATTGGAAGGGCAGGGTGGTATCAGACTGTGGAAAGCATGTAAGACCAGACTGAGGAATTTAAATTTTACTCAGTAGATGAGGAAACAGTGATGGGTCTGTTGTGTCCTAGACTTCTCCATTTGCCAACAAGCCATCAAGAGATCCCACTGATGCTCTTCCAAATGTTCCTTATATCTGCCTCCCTTTCATATATTTAAATAACTTTTTAAAATTATCTTTGAGTAGAATCTATTTCATATGATATCCACAACAAACCTGGCAAAACAGGTATCATTATCTTCATTTTACAGGTGAAGAAACTGAGGCCTAGAAAGTTTGAGCACCTTTCCCAAGATCAGATAGCTAGGAAGTGGAAGGGCCAGGATCAGGATGCAAGTCTTCAGTGGATTTTTAAGTTGCTGCTAAAATTCCAGTTCAGCTACCAAATTTACAATTGACGACTGAGTCTTTCCGTAGTCTTGGGACTTACCTGTTCTCTTTGATTGTGCTTTCCGTTCTTTTTTTTTTTCTTAATTTCTCTCTTTTCCTTCAACAACTTTTTTCCACTCTGCTATTTAGTCATACAGGGTACTTTCCCCCCAATTTCCGGGTGTTTCTGACCCTTGGCAGGAGCTTTTCCTAAACTTCCAATAAAGTGTTGTTGAATTGTCTACAAGCCTCTTGTAGGTTATTGGTTCTTTAAAATTCTGCTTTTCAATTTTCTTCCAAACTAGTGCTTACATTTTGTCCTGCCCCTCTTTTCTAAAACTGGATAACTATGTGTTGATGGATTTGGGAGGGGTTCCCCTTTTTCGCTAAGATGTTGAATTTAATTGTGTCTCATTCACTGTTCCTTAGTGACTCACCCCCAGTCACTTATTGAACTAGTTCCTGTTTATCAGTCAGGCTTAAGTCCCAATATTTCCTCTCCACGTGGCTAACTATGCCAGGAAGTGGCTGTCCTTTGTCCTCTCTAAAAACCTCACCTTCACCTCTCCTCCTGATGAGGCATTCTGCCAGTCTGGGTTGAGATAATTTTATTACCTGCTTTAATTTTGCTGCTTCTCCAACTTCATTTAACATTTCTCTCTCAGTCTCATCATCCTGATCAGGTGATCTATAACAGGTTCCTATTTTTACCTTTTTATTATAGGAATGTGGAATTTTCACCCACAGAAACTCCATAGCAGTTCTTTATTCTGATGACACTTTTGCCCAGTTGCAGCACACTGACTCCCCTTTCCTCCCACCTGTCTTCAGATAAGGTTTGAAGCTCAGAATCACTGGATCCCACTGATTCTGCTTGTACCACTAAGATACCAAATGCATCAAGGCCCTCACTGCTACCAAAGAAGCAATAATAACTCCTATATGCATATCATTTAAAACTTTACAAATCACTTTTCTCCCAATACCCCAATTGATCCATTTGACTATTCAAGTTCAAACATGAAAAACTTAACACTTCAGTAATTAAACTTGACATTTTTGTCTCTTCCCATACTTGCTTAATTATACTGAGTAGCTTACAATCTAAGACAACCCCAAGCTTTTCCTGCTGCATTTTAATATGAGGAAGAAAGTAAGAAACTATTACTTCAGTACTGTTTCTCTTTAAACTCCTCAAGTAGGGGATGCCCATCAACTGGGGAATGGCTGAACCAGTCGTGTTATATGATTGCAATGGTATGTTGTTGTGCTATAAGAAATAATGAGCAGGATGCTTTCAGAAAAACCTGGAAAGACTTATGTGAACTGATGCAAAGTGAAGTGAGCAGAACCAGGAGAACATTGTACACAGTAGCGGCAATATTGTGTGATGATCTACTGTGAATGATGTAGCTATTCTCCACAATATAATGATACAAGACAATTCCAAAGGACTCATGGTAAAAAAAAAAATGTGATCCACCATCAGAGAAAGAACAGATGGAATCTGAATGTAGATCAAAGCATACTATTTTTCACTTTCTTTTTTAAATAATAATAATAGATATTCATCCTTAAAAAAATAAAAAACAAGCCACTCAGGTGTTCACTAGGTGAACACAAACACATAAATTCAGCAACTCACTCCTCTTGGATACACTGTACCATGTCACTTGGTAAAGGGAAGTGCTTATATCTTTTAATTCCTTAAAATACACTACTTCCAGAGCTAGTGAAACCTTTCCAAATCTCTCCAGTTATTAGCACTTTCTTCTTCTTCAAGTTGCCTTGCATTTACTTGCCTGAATACAAATTTAACTTCTCTCACTGCCAAAAAAAAACAATAGAAGTAATTTGAGGGCAGGAATGGTTTCATTTTCTATTTGTAGCCACAGCACCTACTATAGCATCTTGTGTATATCAAGGACATAAATATTTGTTGAACTGAATTTGGAAAGCCCAACTTGGAACCAACTCAAGCCACCTGATCAAATTCAACTTAAATATTTGATTTTTATTATTTTTTAATCTTTCATTTTTTCCAATTACATGTGAAAAAAATTTAATATTCTTTTCTTTAAATTTTGAGTTCCAAATTTTCTCCTACTCTCCCTACCCTTCCCCCTCATTGAGAAGTTGAACAATTTGATGCAGGTTATACATGTGCAATCATGCAAAACACATTTTTACATTAGTCATTCAACTTAAATATTTGTTGAAAAAAAAAATGAAACAACACTGTGAAATTACAATGACCTGCTGCTCAACTCCTGACACGGAGGTGATGATCTCAGAGTACACAATGAGACATAAGTTTTCTAGATTTGATCAATACAGAAATTTGCTTTGCCTGACTATGTTTATTTCTTTAAAGGGTTTTATATTTCTCTTTTGGCAGTGAGGGAAATGAGGTGAAAGAGAGAGAACAGATTTTTGTTTGTTAAAAAAATTTTGTTTTTAAATTATAATGACCAAAATTGTCTGAGAGTCAACAAACATTTATTAAATGCTTACTATATGCTAGGTACTGTGCTAAGCTCTGGGTGTACAAAAAGAAGCAAAAGACAGTCCCTGCCCTCAAGGAGCTCACAATCTAATGGGAGAGACAATAGGTAAGCAAAAAAGTACAAACAGGCTATATAAAGGATAATTAGGAAATAATTAAGAAAGAGAAGGCCCTAGAATTAAGAGAGGTTGAAAAAGGCTTCATGCAGAAGATTGGGTTTTAGTTGGGACTTAAAGGAAACCAATAGGCAAAGATGAGAAAGGAGAGTATTCCAGGCGTGGGGGACAGGCAGAGAAAATGCTTGGAACTGAGAGATGGAGTATCTTATTTAAGGAATTGTCACTAGATTGAAAAATACATGTTGTGGGGCAGGGGGAGAATAAGGTATAAGAAGACTGCAAAGATAGGAGAAACCGTGGTTATAAAGGGCTTTGAATACCAAACAAAAGATTTTGTATTTAATCTTGGAGGTGATAGGGAGCCACTGGAGTTTATCAAGTGGGGGGAGGGGCTGACATAGATAAATCTGTGCTTTGGGAAAATAGCTTTGGTGGATAAAAGAAATATGGCTTGGAATGGGAGATAGCTGAAAAAGGCATATCTACCAACAGGCTATTGTGATAGTCCAGGTGTGAGGTGATGAAGGCTTGCACCAGAGTAAGGGAGCATATTCAAAAGATGTTACAAAATGGAGATCAATAGGCGTTGGCAACAGATTGGATGGGGGGAGGGGGTGAGAGATAATGAGGAGTTCAGGATTATATCTAAATTGTGAATCTGAGGGATTGGGAGGATGATATTGCCCTCTATAGTAATAGGGAAGGTAGGAGGTAGGGAGGGTTTAGGGAGAAAGATAATGAGTTTGGTTTGGGGCATATTGAGTCTAAGATGTCTCCTGGACATCCAGTTTGAGATGTCTGAAAGGCAGTTGGAGATGTGAGATTGGAAGTCAACAGAGAAGTTAGGGCAGAATAGATAGATTTGAGAATAGTCAATTAGAGATGGTAATTAAATCCAGTAGAGCTAATGAGGTGATATAGGGGAAAAAGAAAAGAAGGTTCAGGACAGAACCCTTTGGGATACCTCCTTTGCTGAATAAGGATCCAGCAAAGGAGACTTAGAAGTAGTAGTCAGATAGATAGGAGGAGAACCAGGAAAGAATGATGTCCCAGAAAACCTAGAGAGAAGAGAGTGTCATGAAAGAGAGGGTGATCAACAGTGTCAAAGGCTATAAAGAGATTGAGGAGAATGAAGAATGAGACAAGACCATTGAATATGGCAATTAAAGAATCACTGATGACTTTGGAAAGAGTAGTTTTGGTGGAAATACAGGGTCAGAAGCTGAACTGTAAATGGTTAAGAAAAGAGTGAGAGGAGAGAAAGTAGAGGCACCTATCATAGATGACCTTTTTAATGAGTTTAGCCACAAGAGCCAGAAGAAACATAGGACAATAGCAGGGATGGAAGGATCAAATGAGGGTTTTTAGAGGATGGGGTAGACATGTTTGCAGTCAGTAGGGAAGGAGCTAGTTAAAAAGGAAAGATTAAAAATAAGCAATAGAATGGTGATGACAGAGGGGGGCAATCTGCTGGAGGTGGCATGATGGAATGGGAGCAGATAGAGGGGTTAGTGGTGGTTAGAGGTAAGGCAACCTCATCATGTAAGATAGGGGTGAAGAAAGAGATTGGTCCCAAAGAATAGATATGAAAAAGTACCTTCCTTCCTGCTTTGCAGAGGGTGGGGATACTATGTGCATGGAATATGCCATATAATGTCAGATTTTGTTTAGATGTTAATTGGGTTTTTAACCTCTTTTTTATTCTTTGTTATAAAGTAAGAGGTGGAAGTATATATTAGAATATGAAGATGGTATAAAAATAAAAGATATCAACAAAAATTGAAAAAATAACCAATATCTGCTGATTGTCTGTTATGGGCTTAACACTGAGAGAGACTAGAAAGGTCAAGACCTGTGATAAAAGTCAAAGAAGTTTACAATCTGCTTGGGGAGAGAAGATGTAACTTCATGAAACAATTAGATAATAGAAGGCACAACATACTTGCTCCAGAACTTCAAGGTACTAGAATCCACTGCTGTAGATTTTAACTTCACCACACCTTAGCAGTAATAGAAAAAAAGTTCACCTCCTGATAGCTCATCTTCCAATGTTGGATCACTCCAAACTGAACTAAGTTGTTCCCAGGGCCATGCTGGAGCCAGCTCAAAATGGCTCACGAAAGCCAGATGTTAAAATTTTCAGTGTGAGTATTTACACCATGCTACAAATCACTGTCCTGTTTGTTGCTGTTTGTCCTTCATTCTCTGGCTTATTGTTTTGTTGATTGTGTCTAGACTTAAGAAAGTGATGGAGAAAATGTTAATAATTCAAATTAAACTTAAAAGTGTGTCCTTGAGATATTTTTTTTTAGCAAACCAGTTGTTAAACATTTACCAGCACACCCTTGGTGGCTCTTCAGACAAAAGACATACAGTTTGAAACCTAATCCTAATTCCATGCCTTTCCTACTTGATAGGACCTGCCTGATCTTTCACTTTACTGGCACAGCCTTCAAAAAACCAGAGTCACCTCCTTATCACAATGAGGTACTGGGGGAGGATTCAGTGGAAGATCAGCTCCATAAGAGCCAAAATGTGTGCTGTGGACATTAATCAGTCAATAAGAATTTATTCCAGACACTATGCTAGGTTCTAGGATACAAATATAAAGATGAAACAATCCCTACTTCCCAGAAGCCTCCATTCTTTCCAGGGAAACAGTATACATACATATAAGTATACACAAACAGAAAATAATTTTAGGGTGGGGGGGGAAGGGCTAGCAGCTAGGAGGGGGGATATCAGGAGAGGTCTCATGTAGGAAGTAAGGTTTGACCTAGGATTTAAAGGAAACTAGAGATTCTAAGAAGCAGAGGTAAGGAAGGAGAACATTCCAGTCACAGAGGACAACCTATACAGAAGCTGGAAGTTAGAATGTTATGTGTGAGGATCAGCAAGACATCCAGTCTGATTGTACAGTAGAGTCTAAAGGACACAATGCATAATAAGGCTAGAAAGGTAGGCTAGAGGCAGGTTGGGAAGGGCTCTAAGAACCAAACCGAGCAGTTTGGATTTGATCGGGGGGAGAAGTGGAGGAGTAAGCTAAGTGGCACACTGGATATGTTGTTTGTCCTTCATCCTCAAAGAGGGCCTATGACATCAGGAGAGTGATGTCTTGACTTGGGAGTGAATTGGATTTAAGTGAGGCAGAGCTGTGCAGTCATCGGCCTCACTCTGTCCTCCAGAGTCGTCAGAATTCAATGGCAAGACATAGGTCAAGATGGCTCCAGGGCAGCCAAGGTCTTTCTCAGGTCTCCCTTTGCCTGAGGCAATGCCCATTTAGTAATCAAAAGCTTGGTAAGAATTGAGGCAAAAGATGACATAATTTGCCTTCACAAAAGAATCAGTCTGGGAGGGGAAGACTCTTAAGAGTTTCTGGCCAGAACATTAACAATTGCTATTTACACTCACTCTGAACCAATAAAACCCAAACAATGAGCAAATTAGGCTTGGGCTGGGACCTAGTATTGGCCAATCAGTGAGAACCAGAGTGATTTGGGTTTAAAGGCATTAGTCCAGTAGCCCCATAACATCAAGTAGCTTCCAGAATATCACTTTGGCAGCTATGTGGAGGATGGACTTGTTACAGATACAAATTAGGAAGATCCAGGTGAAAAAGTGATGAAGGCTTGAACAGTCTGAAATTGTCCACGTGACTAGGGAGAAGGAAAAAGATAGGACTATTACAGAGCTACACTCAACAGGCTTTGTGTGGATCTACCAGATACATATGGTGAGCTTGAGTGAAAAATCAAGGATGACTCTGAGGCTGGAAACCTGGATGATCAGAAGAATGGTAGTGCACCTAACAAAAATTGGGGAGTTCAGAAGATGGAGGGGTAGGTTTTTAGAGGGAGAAGATAATGAGTTTTGTTTTACACATGTTGAACTTGAGATACCTATGGAATATCTAGTTCTGAATGTCCAGCAGTTGGTGATGTGAGACCAGAATTCAGGAGAAAGACTAGAACTGGTATACAGATCTGGGACTCATCTGTATAGAAATGGTCATTTGAACCCACAGGAACTGATGAGGTCAGCAAGAGAGAATGTAGAAAAAGAAGAGAAAGTCCAGGATAAAACCTTGTGGCACACAGAGTCAGCAGTGGGATATGGATGATAACTCAGTAAAGGCGTCTGAGGAGTGGCTGGACAAATACATGAAGAACCAAGAGAAAACAGTATCCCAAAAACCCAGAAAAGAGAGGGTAGTCAATCAAATGCTATAGAAAGGTCAAGAAGAATAAGACTGAGAAATAGAAGCTGAATTTGACAATTAAGATCTCATTGGTAACTCTGGATACAGTCATTTCCATTGAGTGATAAAGTTGAAAGCCAGACTGCAAGCTTTTCCCTGGAGTTTCACGTAAAAGGGAAGAGAAATATAGGATGATAGCTGAAGGATTGGGGGAAAGGGGATGGTGAGGGTTTTTAAGGATGGGGGAGACTTAAGCATGTCTGCAGGCTGGGAATCAGCCAACACAAAAGGAGAGATTGAAGATTAGAGAAGAGATGTATGACTGTGGGTAAATCTGCTAAAGGAGACTAGAGGGACCAAGGATATATTAAAAGTGGTTGTTGCTAATGAGAAGAAGGGCCACCTTTTCATCAGAGACCAGAGTAAAAGAAGAGATAATAGAGGATGATATCAATCAAGGGTTTACAGATACAATGAATGAATGAAATCCTTACTCAAAAGTAGCTTACCCTCTAATGGGAAAGACAACAAGTCTATGTGGAAGTATATACAGAATAAATATAGAGAAATAAATACAAATAAATTTGTTTAGGAGGGAAGGCACTAGCAAGTGGGGGATCAGGAAAGGCTTCATGTAGAAACTGGCACTTGAAGTGCATCTTGAAAGAAGAGAGGGATACTCTAAGGTAGAGGGGAGGAGGGCTTCCAGCTTAAGAAGACTGCCAGGACAGAGACACGGAGATGAGAAATGGAGTGCTTACATGAGAAACAGTGAGAAAGCTCTTTTGGCTGGATCACAGAGCATAAGAGAGCAAGTGATGTTCCCTGAGGTCAGAAAGATAAGTTAGGGTCAATTTGTGAAGGGCTTTAAAAGCTAAAAAATGAGTTTCTGTTGGGGCAGCAAGGTGGTGCAGTGGATAGAGCACTGGCCCTGGAGTCAAGAGGACCTGAGTTCAAATCCAGCCTCAGATATATAACATTTACTATGTGACTCTGGGCAAGTTACTTAACCCCAATTGCCTCCTTGTTATAAGGTATTATGGATCCATTGGAGATGAATCAATAGAGGAGTGACATGATCAGAAAAGGAAAATCTCTTTGGCAGCAAGATGGACTAGAGGAGAGACAAGCAGGAAAGCCAATCAAGACTCTGCTGTGGTAAGAAATGACGGGTTCAATGATCTGAGGAAAAACATGGAAAGACTTGAACAAAATAACAGAGTGAAATGAGTTGAACCAAGAGAACATTTACGGTAACAGCAATATTCTTTTAAGAATGATTTTGAGCGAATAAGTCATGTTGACTACTATAATGGACATATGAAGAAAGATGCTATCTACATCCAGAGAAAGAACTGATAAATAGAAGTATGTATAAAATAATTATATATATATATATAATATACATATACCTATTTGTGTCTAATGGTAGCCATCTCTAGGGCAAGGGTGGGGGAAGGGAAGAAAAAAGGGGGGAAGAAATTTACATGATAACTTTACTATATATTTAAAAAGAATAGGGGCAGCTAGGTGGCGCAGTGGATAGAGCACCGGACTTGAAGTCAGGAGGACGTGAGTTCAAATTTGACCTCAGACCAAACACTTGACACTTACTAGCTGTATGACCCTGGGCAAGTCACTTAACCCCAATTGCCAAATAAATAAATAAATTAGGCCTTTAAAAAGAATAGCAAGTTATACATAACAGATTTATAGTTTCATGTGCAATCATCATTTTTATTATAGTTATGGAAATACTTGTTTTATTCCATAAATTAAAAATAAATATTTTTTTTAAAAGAGTCTGCTAAAATAGCCTAGACGTATGAGGATCTAAATTAAGGTGATGGCTGTGTGAGCAGAGGGAAGAGGTCAGATATAAGAGATGTTATGGAGGTAGACATAGCAAGATTTGGCAACTGATTAGATATGTGGGGTGAGAGAGTGGGAGCAGTTGAGGATAATGCCAAGGCTACATACCTGGGCGAATGGAAGGATGGTGGTGCCTTTGACAGAAAAAAAGGGGAGGGGTGGATTTCCAAGATGGAAGATTTTGAGAGGAAAGATAATGAGCTAAGTTTTGGACATGGTGAGTTTGAGATGTTCCTGGAACATCACACTGAAATATCTAATTGGCAATTGGTGGTACAGTAATGAAGAGTAAGGGAGAGACTGGGGCCAGATATGTAGATCTGGGAGAAATCTGCATAGAGATGATAATTAAGCCCACAGGAACTTACGAAGTCACCAGGTGAAAATGTATAGAGGTGGGTATACCCATAGTTGATGTGGATAATGACTCAGCAAAAAAGCATTCTGACAGGTAGGAGGAGAACCAGTAAGGAATTATGTCACAAAAACCCAGAGAGGAGAGTATCTAGGAGGAAAAGGATGTCAATGGTGTTAAATGCAGCAGATAGGTAGAGAAGGATGTGGACTGAGGAAAGACCCTCAGATCTGTCGATGAAGAAAACATTTGTAACTTTAGAGAGAAAAGTTTCAGTTAAGTGATAAGGTCAACAGCCAGAGTCTAAAGGGTTGAGGAGTTCGTAAGAGATGTGGAATCAGAGAACGAAGGCAGCTTTTTCAAGGAGTTTGGCTAAGAAACAGAGGGAAGATGTAGGACAATAGCTTGAAGAATGAATAGCAGAGTGAAGCAAAGGCTCTCTAAGGATGAGGAAGACTTGAGCATTCTTGAAGGCAATAAGAAAGGAACTTATAGATAGGAAGATGATGAAAATTTTAGACAGAGACAGAGAGGATGATTGAGGTTACAATCTGCTGGAGAAGATGGGATCAAGGACGCAGGTAGAGGGGTTGACGCAGTTTTGTGACTTCCTCTAACACTGTCACGGAGGATGAGAATGGTTGGAACAAATTCAGAATTAAGGATTGGTGAAGCATAAGCAGCATCAGGACAAGGGGGTAAAGGATTCAAGAGTAGGAGATAGGATCAAGTTAAATTGGTTAAAAATAGGGTCAACATCAATGAGGGAGTAAAGCCAGAGCAAGAGTGATGGCTTAGGAGAAAACAGAAGGATGGAGAGAGCCTGGAGGGACCACCAATATTATTCTGTTACCAACTAGTGCCCTATCTATAAGCAAAAACAAAGAATGATCAGGAAAGTATAGGCTATCTTCCCCCTGCCTTTTCTTCCTTCTTCTCCAAACAATTTTTAAAATGTAGATGCTTCTGAAGAGTTACATAGAGTAGCTCAGATAAGTGGGGAATTTGAGCTCCATCCCAAACTCCCTCTGCCCAATCCACTTGTCTGTTCCTTCTAAAGGACATGAGGACTGTGTTGGTGGTTATCATAGATGGTCAAAGGTAGCAGGAGCTTAGAAACTCTCTTGTCTAACTCGTTAATTTTACAGATGAGAAAATTTAGGCCCAGGGAGAGAAAGGGATTTCATCATGAGGAAGCTAGGTGATACAATGGAAAGAGCACTGCTCTTGGAATCAGGAAGACTCATATGCATGGGTTCAAATCCAGCCTCAGATACATACTAGCTGTGAGACCCTGGGCAAGTCACTTAACCTTGATTGCCTCAGTTTCCTTATCTGTAAAATGAGCTGGAGAAGGAAATGGCAACCCACTCTAGTATATTTGCTGAAAAAAAATCCAAATGGGGTCACAAAGAGTTGGACATGACTGAACAACAAAAACATAATCCAGGTAGAAGGAAAGCCCAGGCTAGAATCATATCCCTCTCCTCTCCATTCAACGCTCTTTTTTACCTCACCTTGCTTCTACTTGTGCTCAGTGAGTTCATTTTATTGGTCATTTATTTGTGGTGCTTGATTTTCCTAAAAGGTCAGTGTGAATACCAACAGACATTTACCACAGAGGGAAAGAGAAGTTGACAGAATATCTGGAGCAAGGAGGAGAAGGCAGTGGGAAGAAGGGAGAGGAAAGAAGAAAGAGAAGCACAAAAGGGGTCAGCTGGATAGTAGTAGGGATTCATCATAGCTACAGACTTCTTGCTGCCTCCAGAGCAAAGCACTTAGGAACGTAGATCTGGAGCTGGAACAAATATTAGAGGCAATTTACCCCCATCCCTTCATTTTACAGATGAAACAACTGAGGTTCAGAGGGGTTAGGTGACTTGTCCATGTCCCACAAGTCATAAGCAAGTTGAAACCCAGATCCTTTCATTCTAAATCCAATATCCCCACCACTTCGCCACATTGCTTCATTTTAACTGAGAGCCATTTTCTAAATCATAGATTCTCAGAATTAGAAAGGAGCTCGGAAGGCATCCAGTCTGACCTGTGCCTATCCAGGAATCCCCTCTTCATCCGGCCTTTGCTTGAAAACTTCCAGAAATAGGGAGCCTGCTACCTCCGAAAGCAGCCTGCTTCACAGATGAGCAACTCAAATGTTCAGGCCTTTCATTACAACCATCTTAAAACTGCATCTCTGCATCCTCCTTTCCCTACCTCTGTCCTTATCCCTGCTTCTGTCCTCTGGAGCCAAGCAGAGTAAGACTATACTGGTCCACATGGCAATCCTTCAAATACCTGAACAGAGCAGTCTTTTTCTTCCCTAGACTAAACATCCCTAGTTCTTTCGACCAATCCTCATGCTATAGTCTCCATACCTCTCGCTATCCTGATCTCCTTCTTCTAGATGGACTCCAATGTAGTCCTCCATATTCTTTTTTTTTTTTTGGCTAGGCAATGGGGTTAAGTGACTTGCCCAGGGTCACACAGCTAGTAAGTGTTATGTGTCTGAGGTTGGATTTGAACTCAGGTCCTCCTGAATCCAGGGCTGGTACTCTATCAACTGTGCCACCTAGCTGCCCCCCATGTTCTTTTCACCACAATGACTCATCAGATGGAGGTTGGGACTTTGTCATCTATGTCCAGGGCCAAGAACATTCTGGCACAATCCAAAGACCCTTCAAAGAACTGTCCTTTGGGTTAATCCAATAATTATTATCGACCATACTAATATAACAAACTTTTAAGGTTTACAAAGCTCTTTCCTTACAACAACACCATGACTAGAGAGTACAAGTGCTATTATGCCTATTTTACAGGTTAGGAAACTGAGGCCTGGGAAGGTTAAGATTTGACCAAGTCTGTGGTCAAGCTGGGACACAAACCTGGTCGACTCCAAATTCAGTCCTCTTTCCACTACACCTGCTGCTTCTCCAGGATCAACTTCATCATTCAGGTCTGAAGCAGGCAAATCTTTTAAGGAACCAGCTTCCTCTCTTCCTTCCCTTATCTCCTCTACTTCCCAATAAAAGCCCTCCATCTTAACTAGGCTAGTCTCATCTCCATCCTCGGAAAATTCTTTGCATATTACTTGGCTGGACTGCCCTCCTCCTTCCTCTCTGCTTTATTCAAGTCCTATTCTTTCTTCAAGGATAAACTCAAGTCCCACCTGCTCCAGAAAACCTTCTTCAACTACTTCAGCCCTCAACAATCTCTCCTTTCACTGAATTCCTATAATACTTAGTGTCTGAACCAATCCTTTTGTTGCTTGGTCCCCAACCATACCATCTTGCCACTGTTTCCCGTGGCACATCTTATCTCCCTAACAACAGAGTGAATTCTATAAGGTTACAAAACAAGCTCTCGCATTCCCCACATCACCTTGCACATAAATGCTCAATAAGTAGTAATTGAATTGAGGCTGGGTATAAATTATATGGTCTCCATAGAGAATGTCTCTCCCCTGCCCAGTCCAAAAAGGCTATAATCCCATTCCCTAAAACTAATCTCCCTATCATCAGCCCCCAAACCATCAGTTTTGCCAAAAATGATTTTATTTTCATTGTCCCCATCTCCTCTGATAAGAGTAGAAAGAGAGATGAAATGTGGTATAGTGGGAAGAGCAGCTATGAATCAGGAGTCCTGACTCTGTCACTGGTACTCTCTGTAACCTTGAGCAAGTCACTCACCTCCTCAGCCTCACTTAAGTGATCCCTAACTCCAGCATTTTATGAGCTATATACTATTCTGAGATCTTGGCCAAGTCACTCAATCTTGTTAGACCTGTGATTTTAAAGGGCAGGGTAAATTACAACCACCTCTCTCCGCCAGCACTGGAAACAACATGAGAGGTTTTATTCTGGTGTTTTCCCCCTTTAAGGGGGAAAAAAAAAAAAAGGAAAGCCTTTTTCAAACAACCAAAGTTGAACTTTTAGAAGGAGCCTGGGCAACAGGATTTAAACTTCAGAGAAGGTATTTTTGTTGCTGCTGTTGTGAATTTTTTTTTTGAGAGGGTAGAGGAGGTTAATTTTGAAGTCTAATAGTAACACAACAGCAGCTGGACAAATAGGAACATTGTGCGTACTTTCAGGTAGGGGACTAAAGATGAACTGACAAGGCTTTTCTAAGTTGAGGGAGAAATAGGGCTGGGGATAGATTTCCTGATCCACACCAAGCACAGCAAATTTCTTTGCCTTTTTTTTTTTAATAGGAAAAAAAAATCAGCCTGTTCAGTGGATAACCTGATGGGGGCAATCCCAGTTCCCAGGACACACTAGTTTTTCCTTCCCGTGCCCTCTTCCTCCTCCTCTTTGTCTCCTGCTTCCCGGATCACGCGCACCTCAGCGCACCCAGGCACACACACAGTCTCCCTGTCAAGTTCCTGGCTGATCCGGAGGGACATGTGTCGGGGAGACAGCAACTTCGCCATCCAACTGCTCTTCCCCAGGGCCTCAGGAACTGCGGTAACCATAGAAACAGCAGCCAATCCAAGGGCTCTGCGGCCAGCAGGGGCGGAGACAGACCACACTTAGACGCACAGGTAGGAACAGGAAAGGAAGGCTTTTCCATCGCGCCACCCAGCAGCCCACATTAGGATGGGGAGCGCTGCCTGCTGGGTTTCTGCAAACAGACACTTAGAGAAGGTCAGAAAACTAAACTTTACTTGCAGCAAGTACTTTCTACCCTGAGTAGCCAAAAGCCCCAGTCTCCCCCTGCCAGCTGGAAATCCAAGATCCTGCATACTTCTTCCTGAGACCTACACACACACTTTATTGTGGGCACCACACCTTTTTACACTGTCTTTCAATTCTACATTTTATCAGAAACTGTCTCCCACTCATAGTTTGAAAGCTCAGATCTGGAAGGGACCTGAAAAATGTCATTTCATCCAACCCACTCATTTAACAGAAACAGAAACTAAGGCCCAGAGAGATGGTGACTTGCCCAAGGTCACACAGCTAGTTAAATACAGATCCAATGTAGAACCTCAGTATCCTGGCCCTGCCTCTCCCAGAGCCCAGGACTCTCTACTACACTATATGTTGTTTCACCTATGCAAATCCCGTCTTCCCAACAGGGCTGTAATATCTTTGGCAGTATGCACCAGAGAATCATTTTGTGTTATCTCCCATTCCAGCATCCAGCATAAAACTGTGCATGTAAATATTTGTTCATTGAATAATAGGTGCTCCAAAAAGGTTTGTGGAATGGTCTGGATCTCAAGCACTGCTTGATTTAAAGAGTATAAGAAACCTTTAAAAAAAAATTATTTTGAGTTCTTTGCTCTAAGTGGCTCAAAATAGTTCAACCAATCACACAGAACTGTGAGTTCCTCAAAGCCTAGCACAGAACTAGATAATAAATTTATAATTGCTGGGTTTTACTTGGCATTTTATTGTTCATGAAACATTTTTTCATAATTTTTGATTCTCTCTTCACAACAACCTTATGAAGTAGGTGGTACAAATATTATTGTTCCCATTTTACAGATAAGGAAATCAAGGCTCCTATAGATTAAGTGACTTACCCAAGGGCACACAGCTAGGAAGTGGCAGTCAGGAGTCATACCAGGGACCTCTGACTCCAAATGTAATTTTCTTGTCCCTGGGTCTCAAATATTGTTTGACTAATTAGTTTGTGAAATGCTTGCTAACTGATAACTCAATCCCATGACCCCCTCTTTTTTCTTCCTAATACCAAAAGAACCTTCTGCCTTGTTCGTCTCCTCACTCTCCTTCAGGACCACTGATCTCCTTGGCCCAAGCTGGACCAACTGGTCTTTCAAAATTTTCCCTGAGGGGATCCTCTAGTTTAACTGAGCTTCATAGAAAAGAGGACTCACTGGTGTCTAAACTCCCTTCCAGCTCTCCCATTCTATGAACTCACAAGAGAGGCAGACAGCTGATTCACAGCTCTGCTGGGGTTGTGGGGCCCTGTGTAAAATGGTGGTTACAGAACCTGTTTGGTGAGTAGACTGGGGAAGAAGTTTCAGTTTCCAGCCCCCTGAGGCTGAACAGAGCTGCCTGGCTTTCCAATAGAATATTTGCTCAGAGCCACTTTTCACCTAAAGGTTTTGGAACTGTAAGGTTCACTGCTCCTTATCTCCAAAACCGAAACAATTCAAGAAATCAAGATTCCAACCAGTTTGTTCATTCAATGGACATGTATTGGGTGTCAACTATGAACATCTAGCCCTGAGCTAAGCAGGCATAGAGAGATAGTACTGAAGTATTTCTCACGGTCCCTGAACTCAAGGAGTTTATAGTTTAGGTGCGAGAGAAGATACATGCTCAAGAAAAACTAAAACAATAATACAAGGGGTACCATATGATGAGTATCAAGTGAGTGGTTAGCAACAAAGGCTACAAGAGGCAGTGGCACATAATGAAAAGAGCAACGTGGCCTAATGGTTTCAAATCCTAGCTGGGCTCCTTACACACCCGGGTCTTTTTCATCACTAGTCATTTAACCTCTCTGAGCTTCATTTTCCTCAGGTAAAATGAAGATGTTAGTGGGGAATAGCTGAATAAATTATGGCACATGAATATAATGGCATAATACTTCAAGTAAGAAACAATGAACATGAACAATTCAGAGAAGATAGGAAAAATTATGTGAACTGATACAGAGGGAAGAAGAACCAGGAAAGCAATACACAGATAACTATAGAACTATAGATATAGATAAATAAAAAGGGAGGGGGAAAAGGAAACTAATTATATAAGCGAGCCAGAGAAGAGTTAAGAAAACATTATTCCCTCTCCTCACTGGGATGTGGAATATTGCATAGGATGTCAAACACAGCTGATATGTTGGTGAGTTTTGATGAGTTTTTTGCTTTGTTCTATCTTTTTTATCTTTGCAAGGGATCGATTGCATAGGAGAAATGACAGGGAGATATTGACAAATGGCTATAATGTAAAGTAAAAGATATCAATAAAAATAAGATTTTTTATAAAATAAAATGAAGGGGTTGGACAAGAAAATCTCCAAGTTTCTTTCCAGCTCTTAGTCCTGTGATCCTAGGTCAGAGTTTACTATGGACTGGGGTGAGGGGTCAAGAACTTGAGCTGGTTCTTGAATTTATGGTTATAATTCAGATAGAAAAAAAGAACAGAACTGCATTTCAGACAGGGAGAATGATGTGAGCAATAGGTGAAAGTGTAGGTTTGTTTGGAAAGAGCAAGCAAGACAGATGAATGCTGGTTCTTGGCCCAGTGATTCCTAGAGATAACATGATAAATATGGGAGTCCTTCCCAATTCAAAACCCCTTCTTTTCCCTCCTCTCCAAAGTCTCTCTTCCCCAGCCCAAGAGAAATTTCACGTGAGACCATCACCTGACTCAGCCCAGGTGTTTGGGAAATCCTCTCTAGAATGTGCTTGGTTATAGTTGGGCTTAAAAGCTGCCACAATGACAACATTCTAACACAAGAGCATTCCTTGAAATGAGCCCTCTGTCCAAAGAAGTCCACAGTCACCAGAGTTCACCACTTCACTCATGACCACTTGGTCCCTCTTCTCTAGAAGTCATAGACTATGCTTAATAGTCAAGGGATTTAGGCACAAGGTTGTGGTTTCCAAGAGGCTGGAGAGGTCATCTGGTCCCAGAGCGTGGAAAGTCCTGAATGCCAGGCAAAGGAATTTTAACTTCAATGGGAAATAGGGAGCCACTGAAGATGTATAGTCTTGTACAATCAGAATTAATATTCATAACAATGACCTTGAAAGTACTGTAAGATCATCACCAAATCATCAATCGTCACCAAATATTCTATTAGAATTTAGTGTGCTCTGCTCACTAAAGCAGGAAAGCAAGCCATTATATTTTAGGAAGACTTAAGGGACTTCCAGTAGGGTGCAGATGTCCCCAAGTGAATCTAAGTCTTCAGATGCTCTAGTGTTGTTATGATCTTATTCCCATGTAACCTCAGTCAAACAGAAAATCCTATTCCACTTAATATTGTTATTGCCTGTAATTCCAAAGGAGGTCAAACTGATAAATTAATTTGTGTGATAGCAACTTCTTTTTTTAATCTTTTATTTTTTCCAATTATACATAAAAACAATTTTAACATTCACTTTTTTTAATTTTGAGTTCCAAATTCTCTCCTTCTCTTCTCCCCTCCCTGAGATAGCAAGCAATTTGATATAGGTTTGTGTGCAGTCATGCAAAACACGTCCATATTAGTCATGTTGTGAAAGAAAAGAGACCAAAAAAAAAAACATGAAAAAAATAAAGTTTAAAAAGTATGCTTCAATTTGCATTTAGACTATCAGTTCTTTCTCTGGAAGTAGATAGCATTTGTCCTCATACATCCTTCAGAATTGTCTTAGATCTTTGTATTGCTGAAAATAGCTAAGTCATTAACAGTTAATCGTCATACAATATTACTTTACTATGTATAATGTTCTCCTGATTCTGCTCACTTCACTTTGCATTAGCTCATATAAGTCTTCCCAAGTTTTTCTGAAATCATCCTGCTCATCATTTCTCATAGCATGATAGTATTCCATCACAATGATATACCACAACTTATTCAGCCACTCCCCAATTGATGGGTATCCCTTCAATTTCCAATTCTTTGGGGATTTTGGGAGGCAATCAAGGTTAAGCAACTTGCCCAGGGTCACAGAGCTAGTAAATGTCTGAAGCTGGATTTTAAGTCAAGTCCTCCTGACTCCAGAGCTGGTGCTTTATCCACTATGCCATTTAGCTGTCCCTCAATTTCCAGTTCTTGGGGGCAACTTATTTTTAAGAATAAACTATACCTAGGTTTAAAGAAGGGGAAAAGGGAGATCTCTCTCACCCTATGTTTTACATATTCTCAAGAACCTGGGCTCTGTGATCCCTATGAACTGTGAGACACAGAGAAGATAACTATGTGTAAAGTACTCAGCTAGAGGTATAAAGATGTGCCTTATTGTCATGGACCTAAATTCAACAGATATTTATCGAATACCTACTCTAAGCAGGATGCTGTATGAGGCAGTGGAGGGACAAATATGTTTTAGGAGGAGGAAAAGGAGAAGAAGGAGAAGGAGAAGCAGAACTAACATTTGTGCAGAGGGTTAAAGTATGAAAATCAATTTACAACAGTTATTTCATTTGAGCCCCCACAACAATCCTATGAGGAGGGTATTGTAGGTATTATTATCTTCATTTTATGGATGAAAAACTGAGATTCAGTGATTCACTCATAGTCACACAGCTGTCAGGTACCAGAGGTAGAACACTAACTAACTATGTGACTGAGACAAGACTTGTATCCTTATGGAACTCATAGTCTAGCAAGGAGATAAGACAGACACAGATGATTCTCCATTAAGATTTCAGAAGACGTGTAAGCACATCACTGTGGATCTTTCATCCACTGATACAGGCTCAGGAAAAGGCCTTCCTCATGACCTTGCTGGCGATGAGACACAGGTAACTGTAACACATTATAACACAAGTAGGCACTTCAGAGAAAGGCAAAGCAAAGCATTTTGTGAGACCCAAGTGTGATGTGGGAACAGAAGTCAAAAAGTCTGGGTTCTTGTCTCGATTCTTGTGGCTGGCTTGCCATGAGATTTTGTGCCCAAAAATCTTCAATGAAGCCATCCCAGCTAAAAATCATAGTAACCCCTCCTCAGACAGAACTCCTGAAGAACTTAGCTGATTTCTTTATTATAGAACTGCCATCCTCCCAGGCATCTGGACTAGAAAACTTGAGTCATCTTGGATTCTTCTCAGTCCCTCATACCCCCCATCCAATCAATTCCCAAATCCTATTCTTTCAATCCCCACAATATCCTTCCAATTTGTTCCCTCCTCTTCAGTCTAACTGCTCCTACCCTAGATCAAGTTCTCATCCCATCAGATGTAGACTACTACGATTAGTCCTTTCTCCAGTCCATAACCTTCCTAATTCATAAGCCTCACTAGGTCACTCCTCTACTCAAAAAACATCTGTAGCTCCCTCCACTCTCTAGGATCAAAATTCAAACTCATTAGCCAGGCATTTGAGGCCCTCTCCAAACCTACCTTTCCAGTCTTATTTCATTCACATTCCCTAACTCTCCCTCACATATTCCATATTCTTGCCAAATAAAACTATTTTTCTACCCTTTGATCTCATCTATCCTCACTTCTAAGCATTCACCCAGACTGGAACTCCCTCATTCCACATAACTCTACCTATTGAAATTCTTCTTTCCCTTCCAAGTCCAACTCAGCTGTCATATCCTGGATGAAGTCTTCCTGATCCCACCCCCCCAGCTGAAAGTGATCTCTCACCCCTTCAAAATTCTTCTCTGGCTCCATTCATTACCCCCATGACATTTTACCTTCTATCATAATTCTTGAGATAGATAGATAGATAGATAGATAGATAGATAGATAGATAGATAGATATAAAAAACTCATCTACCTTCTTCATCCCCATTAGATTGTAAGCTCCTTGAGAGCAGAAACAGTGTTATTTCTCATCTTTGCACCCCTTGGAAACAAACAGAGGCCCCTGCACATAGTAAGTGCACAATAAATATTTGGGTTTTTTTTTAAATTTTATTAATTTATTTTGATTTATCAACAACCACTTCCATATGCTTTTGAGTTGAAAATTTTTCTCCCCCTTCCTCCCCCCCAGCCTCCCCAAGACGGCACACAATCTGATATAGGCTTTACATTTACAACATACCCATGAAACATATTTTCACACTAGTGAAGTTGTAAGTAAAAATTAAAACCAATAGGAGGAACCATCAGAAAGATGAAACAAAACTCAACAGAAGGTAAAAATAAGTGATAGCAATTCAACTTCCATCGTTCTTTCTTTGGATGTGGACAGCATTTTCCATCCCGAGGCCTCTGGAGATGTCTTAGATCCTTGTAATGCTGAGAAGGGTTCAGTTTAACAATATTAGTCATCGTATAACGTGGCTGTTATTGTGTACAAAGTCCTCTTGGTTCTGCTCACTTCACTCAGCATCAGACCATATAGGTCTTTCCAGGTTTTTCTGAAGTCAGCCTGTTCATCATTTCTTAACAATAAATATTTGTTGATCGAATTAGTTAAAATCACTCATTTTACACTGATCACATGCTGCTTGTGCTATAGCTATTTGTTTTATTTTTTAATTTTTTTTAGGCAATTGGGGTTAAGTGACTTGCCCAGGGTCACACAGCTAGTAAGTGTCAAGTGTTTGGTCTGAGGTAGGATTTGAACTCAGGTCCTCCTGACTTCAGGGCCGGTGCCCTATCCACTGTGCCACCTAGCTGCCCCTGTTTTATCTTTCTTATGACAGACAAGAACTACGTCTCATGCTTCTTTATGCCCCTTCCCCCATTACGTGTGTCATAGGAGTAGGCCCTAAATAAATATTTTTTGAATGACCAAACATCTATCCGAATACACTAGATTCCTACTAAAGAAGTTCAGGGATTTCAAACAAGGCTGTCTCCACTGCCACATTGCTAAGCCTCCTTCCCCTTGCCAACCAGCCATGTACCTCTCAAGGCATTCTACTGAACCTGGCGCCATCCCTCCAGGTTTGCACACCCACACAGACCTGCAGCCTCAACTGGTTCCAGAAGCCAGCTTGAAAGCCTGTTCACTCCTCTAGGCAAGATCCCTCTTCTCAACCCCAACAGCACGTGGGAAACCATTCCAGCACATTTGGCTTTCGATGTATTTTTGGTTTCCAGCAACAAATAAAAATAGTTTCAAGGACATGCGTGGGGGGAGGGGAGAAGAGGGAGACCTAGTCCCATAAGGTTCCAGGATAAAAAATAAAAACTGCACATGCACAATTCCTCATCTTTTTCCCATTCTCTCCAAAGGGGCCAGTGCTGATTGGTTGATTTAGCATTCAAACCTGATTTTGATAACTCTCCACCCCCCAAGCAAGTCATATACTTAGTGCTCTAAAACTGATGGTATCAGTCAATAGCCCCTCAGGCTTAAAAGTAGGCAGGCAAATGCCTGAATGGTACAAAATGTTATACTCTGCCCCAAAATGTCTTACTTCCTGAAAACATGCTTGAAACTTCAACATTAGTGACTTATTTCACTGAATCACAAAGTTTGAGAGCTATTTTAGCAATCATCTAATCCAACTCATAAACAAAGGAAATCCCCACTACACCATACCCAGCAAGTGGTCATCTTGTTCAAAGAGCCTCCAAGGAAGAGAAATTCACCAACTCTCAAGGCAGCTCATGACAATTTTGGAATGGGCCCACTGCTTTGGCTCTGGAAAGTTAATCTCAACCCTGCAGCTAAAAGGAATTCCACCTCAAAAATTTGTATAGCACATTATCTGAATCTCTCTTTTCTTCTCATCATGCTATATTATATCTAACTTGTACTCATAGAAATCCCTTCCCCTCCCCCTGTTTGACTGTAAGCTCCTTGAACTCTGCTCCTTTTACATATTTGTATCTCAAGTGTAGATGCTAGGCTGCATCATAGTAAATTGTACATGAGAGACATCATGGCAGACATGTAAGATAAAAAAGGAAGAGGATTGGTGATACTATATATTAAGAGCGATGAATCGATATATGACGGTACCTACCTCCCAGGGTTGCTATAAGGATAAAAATGTGATAATATTAGTAAAGTACTTTGCAAACCTGAAAGCGCTATATAAATGTTTTTATTGTTGTTGTTATTCAGAAGAAAACAGAAGGAAATTCAGAAAGAGATGCAGACAATCAGGGCAGTATTGGAACTACTAAGTTGAATTTAAAATATACTTTAAAAAATCCAGACTGCACATAATAGATATTCAGAGTGTCACCTGCAATCTTTTTTTCTCTTCTTTGTATAAGGAAATGTTCATGTTTGTTGATTTTTGTCAAGTTCAGAGTAATTTTTCTTAAAAAGTTTTGTTGGATTTTTTAAAGAACCAACCTTGTTCTGACTTCTTAAGGGCCCTGAAGGACAAATGCTGATGATGAAAGATGGTGTTGGGGAGCTGAAGGGCAGAGAAGCCATAGGTGGATGGAGGGGAAGGGTTGAAGAGCTTCCAGACTTTGCCAGCTCTGCAGAAGGTCAGCTCCTGGAGGTCACAAGGGGGTCCAACCCACCTGCTCCCCATTGTTTCCCAAAGGACAAATATATGTCAAATAGCCATTGAGGACAATTGCTGAGGGGGTGCTCCTTCAAACATGAGAACCCTGACTAGATATTATAGCAGGGAGAACACACAAATTATTCTAACTCCTAACCATTCCTCTATAGTTCAGCACCCAAGGTCAGTGGCAGAGCAGGAACCAATGAGAGGAATAGCCTCCAAGGCTCCCCACCACCCCCACCCCTACCCAAATAGTCTCCCTCCCCTCCCAAAAATAGTAGAGAAGAGGCTGGGAAGAGAAGGTCAAGGGAAAACTTCCCTATCACAGCCCTCTGAGTGCGGGTCAGGCTGATAGGGACTGAAAGAAGCCCTTCCAAAGACCATACCTTTTTCTCAGAGTCTGCGTCTCTTTCTGAATTTCCCTCTGTTTTCTTCTGAATAACAACAACAATAAACATAGCTAGCATTTATATAGCACTTTAAGGTTTGCAAAATACTTTACTAATATTATCTCATTTTATCTCAGAAGTCTCTCAGAGACTTCTCCATTCCTGCTCCTGGCTGTGATCAGTGACTACTGGTAGAGTTCTCTCCATCACCGCCATCTTGCCCCTAGTATAGTGTGGAAAGAAGACAGAACTTGGAGTCAAAAGACCTGGGTTCAAATTCTACCTGAGATGAAGAGTTGTATTATTCTAGACAAGTCACTTGACCTCTCTGGGCCTTAGTTCTCTCTTTTGTAAAATGAGAATACCTCGAATAAGCTAACTCCGAGTTCCCTTCCAACTCTAATGCTGCTCCATGTTTTTATTTTATTTTAATTTTTTTTGGCAGCCTAGATCAGTGAATGTGAATTTGTATTTCTACAGAACAACTAGAGAAAGTTATTCGTGTGTCATTCTATACATATACAAAAGACATTTATTAAATATCTGCCATGTGCAAAACAATGTTAGGTGCTGGGAAGAGATACAGAGTAGAGATAAGAAATTTTCCTTCTCTCAAGGAATTTATGGTCTCTTAAGGGTATAGGACACCAATTCAGATGGCTATAATACACAGTATTATATTGCAAGTGCAATGCTAAGGTCATAGGATCTCAAAGCTAGAGCTGAAAGGAACCTCAGAAGCCAGCTAATCTAATCCCTTCTTTTTACATATGAGGAAACTAAGGCCCAAGGAGGTTAATTGAATTGCCCGAGGTCACCCACGGAAATATTAAACCAAGTGTTGTATCAGACTTTCTCATTTCACAGATATCTGATACCCTACCTCCCACCTGCACTGAGAGAAAATCTGGGGGATTCATGTCCATTCATTCATTCATTCAATCAATCAATATTCACTGAGTGCCTACTATGTGTGAAGTGTGAAGGATAGAAAAAGAAGGATAGTTCTTTCATTCATTTAACAAACACATCTGAAGTGACTATGACATACATGATCATAAGACATACAGAGGATAAGGGTACAGCCCCTCATTTCATAGATGAGAAAATTGAGACTCCAGAATAAATAATAATAAGTCCCTCTCAACACCCATACAATGGGGGTGGGAGTGCAGAAAAGTAAGGGAATTCCATCCTGGGTGATATACATCAGAGAATTAGGGGAGCCAGGGAAGCCTGGCAAGAATCTTGAAACACTGGCAATTTAAGCTCTGCTCATAGCACTATTTGAGTTAGTATCCAGTCAGTGCAAGGAACTTCTCCTAAGAGTGAAAGAAATACATGAGGTGGCTAAGGGGTTGCAGTTTGGCCCTACTGGAAACCATTGCAATGATCACCTTGACACAAAATATAGCAATGTATGTGGCATTCCTTCACATCCTGCCCCCCTCAAAAAAGGCAATATTGTCCCCCAGCAAATCAGAAATACCCTACCTCCTAGAAATATTTTAGTGCATAGTCAGACAGTGCTGACCACCAATGCAGGCAAACCCCCAGTGGACAGAAAGTGGACGGGAGACATTAATATTTTCATTATACTCCAATTCTATATCACAGTAAAATTAGAAATAGAGCCTATGAGTTTTATTCCATTTTTTGTTGTTAATACTCTTAGCTCCAAGTCCACAACAACTTACTGCTAATCACTGCAGGACAATCATATGTAAGAAATTACTTCAATCTTGAACCTAGATTAGGTGAAACAAGAGATGAAATTGAAGAGCTACTAAAATCTAGTGATAAAAAGTTGAAGAACCTAATGTCTTTGAAAACCCTCACTTCACACAAACTCCAAAAATTATATGATAATGATGATAGCTTCCATTTATAAAGTACCTTCATGCTTACAAAGTACTTTATCTCATCAATACTCACAACAACCCCATGTGGTAAGAAATATAAGCTTTATTCTACCCATTTTACAGATAAATGTACTAAAGTTTGGAGAAGCAAATTGACTTGCCAATGTTAAGGGCCAGAGGGGGGTATTCAATACTAGCAGTGACTCTCAAGTCCAAAGGCTCTTCCACTACATGCTCTTTTCACTATACCAAGGGAAATTACTTTCCCAAAGACATCTGCCCAGCCAGTCATGGCTGAGGTGAGCCTAGAGCTCAGATCAGAAACCAGGGCTCTTTCCACTCCATCATGTGAAAGGTACTTCCCCACTCTGCTCCCTTCCCAAAGCCTCCAAAATAGATTTGTTTCCCTGTTTAAATTTCCCTCACCTCAGTTCCATAAATATTCTGTAGGAGCCCAATCCAAACACAAGACTGGTCCTTCAGGAGCAGAGCAACAAGACCTGGAGATAGCCACCAAACACCTATTTCTGGCTGCAGCTTGGTCTAAGCAGAATAAGCAGCCTTCAGCTGTTCCCCTCATGGGCAGCCCACAGCTCAGGCAATGAGAGCCTAACCCCAGCCTAGCCCTCAATGGCACCATTGTTTGTGTTTGGAACTCAGCTGCAGGAGCCTGGCTCCTTGACATGCCGGAGGGTTTGGGGTCAAGAGCAAACTGGGGACGCCAGCCACCAGGGCTGGGTGGCTGGTGGGGGTGGGAACGGAATGGATACAAATGCCTCCCAGGAATGACACTTAGAAGGCAGGAAAGAGAAAATCATCCTGAAGACAGAACCTAAGGCACGCACACACATGCGCGTGCGCACACACACACACACACACACACACACACACACACACACACACACACACACACACAGCAACTCACATACACACCAAAACCCACTCAAGGGGTTTTTTCTCTTTCTGCTTTTTCTCTCCAGAGGATGACTATTTCCGGTGGGGCGGGGAAGGGAATCTGCCTGCTCCGTTTAAAATGAAGTCACCTTCTCATCATAAGATTGTAGGATTTAGAGCTGCAAGAACCATAGAGGTCACCTAGTCCAACCATCTCATTTCACAGATATCTGAAGCCTCATCCTACCTCCCTCCAGCACTGAGAGAAAATCTGGGGGATTCAAGTCTATTCATTCATTCACTCATCAAATTATCACTGATTTGTGAGATGTCAAGGTAGAAAAAGGATACTTCTTTCATTCATAAAACAAACATATCTGAAGTGACTATGACATTCAAGACTCCTGCTTAGACGAAGATCAGTTAAACCTTGTAGCTCCCAGTCCACAATTAATGAATGGTCAAAGAAGCACCATGGAAAGTGAGAAGACCTCAGTTCTAATCCCACCTCTGCCATTTACTGTCTGACTTTGGGCAAGTGAATTCACTTCTCTGGACCTCAGTTTACTGATTTGTAAAATGAGAGAGTTGGACCATATGACCTCTAAAATGTCTTGCTGCTTTAAATCTATGATCCTATGGTATGGAGATAGTTTAAAAACACAAACCCACAAATTATTGATAATCACTTTTAAAAATTGTTCGACCTCAACCTCCATAATAATCAAAGGGATACAATTTAAAACAAATGTGAGAAGCTATCTCATGCCCATCAAAAGAAAGGAATTAAAAACCAACAAAAATAGTATTGGCAGAATTGTGAAGAAACAAGTACACTCATTCCTGGGGACATTACAAACTTACAGAATCTTTTTGGAAAGCAACCTGGAAGCACGCAGTAAGTTACAAAAAGAATTCTACCTTTTGACTCATTATTAGGAACATACCCTGAAAGTGTTACAAAAAAAAAAAAACCCTGAAAGCAACCTACAGTAATTGCACAACAATAGGTGAATAGTTAAATAAATTGTGGTACATCCAGATAAAGATCTGATGGACTTGAAATGCAGATCGAAGCATACTTTTTTTCACTTACTTTATTCTTTTTTGTGGTTTTTTTTCCCCTTTGATCTCTTTCTTCTTTTATAACATGATAGCACATGTATAACCTTTATCAAATTGCCTACCATTTTAGGAAGAGGGAAGGGAGCAGAGAGAGGAAGAAAAATCTCGAACTCAAAATCTTGTAAAAAGGAATGCTAAAAATTGTCTTGACATGTAATTGGGGAAAAAATAAAATACTACTAAAAATAAATAAAAGATCGATACCAAAAAGTAAAAAATAAATTGTGGTACATTAAAGTCATGGCATACTGTGACGATATTCAGACCAACAAGAAGGAGGAATCTGAAAAGACCTTTATGAAATAACACAAAGTGAAAAAAGGAAAGGCACAAGAATGGAGTACGCACCACCTATGCCCAAGAAAGAGGAAAACTGAATGAAAATGAAGTGACAAAGAATTCTGACAAGGACCTAGAGTGACTAAAAGTTTATGATACTTTGTGCATTAAAGTAAATTAATCTGAACATGAATAGTTACTGTTTGGTTGGATATACTGCTATTCAATAATGTTTAAGATATTTAATAAACAGGAAAAAATGAATAGGACAAGGATCCTGCCTGCCAGAAGCTTACACTCTAATTGGGAGCTAGGATGCATATGTTAAGTAGAATGTGATAAGTGTATAAGTAGAAATGTGGTATATATTTGGGAAACTGGAGAAATTACTTCTTTTCTATGGAAAGAGTGCTCTGTGAAAGTCATCCTTTGATGGATATCTGCAACAAAGATGCGACCCAAAGCTGTGGATACAAGTCCCATGGCAGATTTCCTGTCTGTCATCCAAGGTAACATGATTTACAAAATTACTTTGGTTGATAACTAATACATAATGAAGATTCCATCCTACTCCTTTTCTTTTTCCAGTGAGTAAGACACTGTTGACATAGTAACCAGAGCCCTGAATCCTGGGACCAGGAAAATGTGAGTTCAAATTCTACCTCCAGTTCTCTGAATCTCGGTTTTCTCATCTGTAAAATGAGGATAATAATACCTGTAGACCCTACCTCAAAGGACTGTCAATAGGCTCAAATGAGATAAAAAGAACTTTGTAAACTTTAAAGTGCTACATGAATGTCAGTTGTTATTATTAGCCCCCTAAAATCTAGTTCATATACTGCCTGCCAACTATCATTTCCCAACATTCAGGTTCCTGAGTTACTTATTGCAAACTCAAGCCCATCTCTTGATATTTTAAATGCATATTAAGGAGGCTGAAGAGCTAGACAGAAGGATCAGGGTGCAGGCTAGCTACCACCAAGCCAAGCTACCAAATACATTTAGAGCAGTTCTCTCTGGAAATGACCTGAAATAGTCACCCCATGTTCACTAAATCAGAGTGCCCATTTTTCTGTCTGAGCTAGAACCAACTCTGCAGTTTTAACAGTGCAATGAACCAGACTAAGAGAGTTGAAAGTCCATTGGTTCTCTGGAGCCAAAGTATAATTCTTGCCAGCCCCTCCAACACAAATAGCCTTGGAAGAAGACTGGAGTCCAAACTTCACTAAAAAGATCTCAAGTCCAAAATATGCCCTCTATGAGCCAGAGAGGAAAGGGGCCAGGGTGTTCTTGGACTTAAAACATCCCAGAAACAGGCAGACACAGCCCAGCAAGGAGTCTTATCAAGATAATTTTGTAAACACTGTGCCAACACATAGCTCATAACAATTCTCAATGGTACCAATGCTCAATATACTGTTCCATGTGAATTCTATGGTATTGTGACTAGACTCCCAGGAAAATTTAGCCCCCCAATCTGGTACCCAGAATCTCTAAGGCTCCAGAATATTCTGCAAGTGGACCCAGATTTCAACCCATTTTTTTATGAATTGTACAACAGTTCCACGTCTTTTTCATGGCCCTGATCTCAAGGGGGGGAAATAATTTTTCAGGAAAATACTTCCTAGCTTTCCAGCATCTACTCTTGCAGTTAGTTTGATGGTTTATAAAAAGGTAAGTGTCTCTCCTTGACATTACCATGACACAAGTACCGAGTTTATCCTCCTCGCCCCAGGCAATAGCCATCCTACCTGATACAGGGCAAAGTCAGGGACCAAGCATATGTTTAACCATCTTCAGTGAGTGTTCTCTGAGTTCAAATGGTAGGAACATTCATTCATTCAACAAGCATTGATTAGGCACCTATTATGTGCCAAGCACTGTGACAGCACTGGAGACACAAAGGCAAAGATGAGGCAGTCATTGCCCTCAAGGAGCTTATGTTCTATCAGGGGGAACAATATTTGTTATAACAAATGTTGTAACATTGGCTGTAATTTGTCAGATTTGTTACCAGACAAATAAATATAAAATATGTAGGTAGTGAATAAAAAATAATGCAGAGGAGAGGGCATAAACAACTGGGGGCTCAAAAAAAGACCTTGCACAGGAGGAGAAATGCTTGAGCGGAGCTTGGAAACAGTATCTAGTGGGAAAAGTACAATTCCGCTTAATTCATTTCAATCCAATTTGGGTTGGGCGGGGGGGGGGGGGGGGGGGGGCGGTTCTGGTTGTTGTGATTGTTCTTTCACCAAACAGCAAGATGTTGAGTTCGGGTGTGGACTATGCAGAAGGTGACTCCAACAGGAAAGCATGACCTCTCAACATTCTGCAGCAACAGAAAAGAATCAACCAACCAATCAGAGCATCTGTTCAGCGCCTATCATTGTTTCATAAGTGCTACCTGATCGAGCCTTACAAAGTGCCCATGGAGGAGGATTCAAGTGTTACTGTTCTCATGGGGGGTCTGGCCCATGCACTGAGCACCTGGAATGGCATCTCTCCACATGGAGAGGCTAAGGAGCTTGCTTCCAGGAGAATCCAAAGGAAAAGGCCTTTGGAGCATGCAGAGACATTCTGCGACTGGTTCCAGTCAGCTAACCACAGCAGTGAAGAAGAGCATCTTTTCTTTGAATGACTGTGGAGACATTCAAAAAGATCCATCAACATCAGCCATTTTCACTTTTGCCTCATTTGTTCTTGGGGAATCTTGGAGACTCTTTCACTTATATCATATAGTGAGAGACCATGTGATAAGAGGAAAAGCCTAGAGACCTTCTCCCATTCTGAGGTCACATGGCCTGGTAAAAGGCACCTTTTCAGGGCAGCTAGGTGGCACAGTGGATAAAGCACCGGCCCTGAAGTCAGGAGCACCTGAGTTCAAATCCAGCCTCAGACCAAACACTTGACACTTACTAGCTGTGTGACCCTGGGCAAGTCACTTAACCCCAATTTGCCTTTAAAAAAAAAAAAGCATCTTTCATACTTCTTGCCCTAAGTAACAGAACTTAAAGTTATGGCTCTATTCAGAGTGGAAGATGAGGAGCTCCATTCTGGGCATGTTGAATTTAAAGCACCAGTGGAACATGCATATACCCCCAAAAATAATTTTAAAAGGTTCATTTACACCAATCTGAGGCATTACTAGATACCTAATGGGAAAAATATTTTGTATATTATATGTAGAATAAGTTTTCCTTGCGTTCAGAGTTCCTTTTAATCTTTATATCCCCAGCCCTTAGCAGAGTGCCTAGCTCATAGTAAGTCCTTAATAAATATTTGTTGGTTGATAGGTTGCTTTATATTTTATTTTTCAAACTCATATTATAAATTTTGCAAATGAAATAAAAGTAAACGTATAGGCTACAAGGGCATTCAAAAGAGGACCTGACTCTAGACATACTTGTCTATCAATATTCAAAGCATAAGAAATTTCTTACCCATCTTCTACTCTCAATCTAAACACTGGGTCATCTACCTGGAATTATAAAGCCAGGCCAGAGGAATGCACCTAGATCAGAAACTCCATTAGTCCCGAGTACCACCATGTAGGTGAGTTAAGCAAGGCCCCATTTGGCAGACTCAATGGCTTAAACAGAGGAGCGCAAAAGAGAGAAGAAAGGGGTGGGAGAGGAGATGAGGTAGGAAGGGATGAAGGATGGGAGAGGAGATGAGGTAGGAAGGGATGAAGAAGAGGAGAGGGAGAAGGAAAGGAAAAGAAGCTAAATGCAAAGAGAGAGACAGCAGAAAGTAAGAGAAGGGAGTAGAGAGAAAAAGGAGTGAAAAGGAAAACAATAGTGAAGGAGGGAAGAAGAGAGGAAGAAGAAGGAAGAAATATGAGGAAGAGGGAAGGACAAGTGAGGGAAAGGTAGGAAATGAGGAAGAAGAAATGAGGAGAAGGGAGAGAGGGACAGAGGAAGAGCTTTCCCACACTTGGCTCTGGTGACTTTGTCCACTTTAAACACTTGAAGACAATAGATTGAAGAAATAAATAGCCAGTGCATTCAGACAACATGGTCTAGCTCCACAGAACACTAAGCTGAATGTCAGAGACCGGGTTCTTTTCTTAGACTTCCACTGGTTGAGCCACCAAGTCACCAGAGCTCCCACACATCACTAGAGTGGAGTGGAAAGTTAACTAGCTTGGAGTCAGGGCACCTGGCTTCAAATCCCACCTCTGTGGGCCTACTACCTGTGTGACCTCTGGGGGTCAGTTTCATCAGCTGTAAAATGAGAGGACTGGACATGCTGGCCTTTGAGGTCCCTTCCAGTTCTAGAGTAATGATTCTGTGATTATTGCTCAACTAGACTCAGCCCTTGAGACTCCCTGAGTAAACCAGCTGTAACCAAAGGGAAAACTTCCTAAGTTAAGGATCCCAGTTTATGAGGATATATAGAATATAAGGCCTGGAGAAGGAAATGGCAAACCATTCCAGTATCTTTGCCAAGAAAACCCCAAATGGAGTCACAAAGAGTCAGACACAACTGAAACAACTAAACAACAACAGAATATAAGGCAAAATAGGAGATAATTTTTCTACCCTTAGCCTAATAAAATGACCTCTTCCCTAAGCACCTGAGTTCTTATGAAATGTTATAATCAGTTGAGTATGTCATTATTACTTATAGACGTATATATAGACACTGTCATTTAAACAGCAACTTTCTTCCAAAGAAAACAAAGTGCTTTAAATATATTATTTTATCTAACCTCACCCAAGCCCAGAACTAGAATTATTTCCATTTTACAGACAGGAAAACGAAAGGGAAGTTTCCCCTAATCCCAAAAAAGGTAAGAAACTGCTAGAAGTTACTTAGCAAGTTAACAGCAGTAGCGGAAATGGAATACAGGTCTCTGGTACCAGTCCAATATCTTTTTTTGTTAGAAAGCAATTGTATGATTAAACAAATCATTTCCACCTACTACCCCTTCAAGATATTGTCCTATATCTCTCCATCCTTTCTCAGCCAAATTCATAGAAAAAGTTATCTATGCTGGTTGGCTCCACTTCCTCTCCTCTCATTCCTTAGCTCTTTGCAATCTGTCTTCCAACCTCACCATTGAATTAATAGTACTCTCTCCAAAGTTGCCAGCTATCTCTTAATTGTCATATCTTAGGGTGTTTTCTCCTGATTCTTCTGTCTGTGGCATTTAACACTATGAACCACTCTCTTTTCCTGGATACTCTGTTCTTTTTTTCATAATACTAATCTTCTCTGGTTCTCTTCCTACCTGTCTGACCACTCTTTCCCAGTCTCCTTTTCTGGCTGGTTGCATGACACTCCCTAACCATGGGTGTTGCCCAAGGCTCTGTTTTAAGCTATACTCTCTTCTTATCTCTCACCACAGTCTCTTGGTGCCCTCAATGGTTCCCATGGGTTTAATTATCATCTCTGTGCAGATGATTCACAGATCTATATATCCAGCCCCAGTGTCTCTCCTGAGCTCCATTCCCACATCACCAATTGCCTATTGGACATTTTAAACCGGATGACATTTCAAATCCCACATGTCCAAAACAGAACATAGCATCTTTCCCTCAAAACTGACCCTGATTCCAAACTTCCCTATTTCTGTCAAACATCCTTTCAGTCTCCCAGGTTTTTGTAACCTTAGCTGCTCACTCCCCTTCACTCCACATATCCAGTCTCACCACTTCTACCTCCACATCTCATGTATCCAATTCCATCTCTACTCACACAACCATCCCTTTCCTATAAGCCCTCATCACATCTCACCTCGATTATTGCAATGGCCTCCTCCCCATTCCAGTCCATCTGCCCCTAGTGCTGCCAAAGTGATGTTCCTTAAACACCACGGTGTCACTTCCCTACTCTATCAACTCTAGTGGCTCCTTAGGGCATCTAGGATCAAATACACATGCCTCTGTTTTGTTTAGTTTTTAAAGCCTTTTACAATCTGGTGCCCACCTCTCTTTCTAGCCCTACTACCCCTCATGCATGCAGAGATGCAGCCCAGCAGGCCTCCTCTCCATTCCATCCCTTACTCAGGACACCCCATCTCCCACCTCTGTGCTATTGTAAGGGCTAGCCCTCATGCCAGGAAGGCATTGCCTCTCACTTCTGTGTTACAGAATCAATTGCTTTCTTCCTTCAAGATGAAGTTCTGGTACCACCTTCTAGGTGAAGCCTTTCTTGATCTCCACAACTTTTAGTACCTTTCCTCCCAAACAATTTTGTTGTTGTTCAGTCCTTTCAATCATGTCTGACTCCCTGTGACCCCATTTGTGGTTTTCTTGGCAAAGATACTGGAGTGGTTTGCCATTTCCTTCTCCAGCCCACTTTACAGATGAGGAAACTGAGGCAAACAGGGTTAAATGACTTGCCCGAGGGTCACACAACTAGTAAGTGTCTGAGACCGGATTTAAACTCATGAAGATGTCTTCCTGATTCCAAGCCCACCTACCTGACTTTGTATTTATTTGTATGTGTTCTCCTAATAGTTATTCTGTAAATAATAATAATAATAAATTGTTTCATTCTTTGCATTTAGTTTCCACTGTCTAGCACAGTTCCCAGCACATAGGCAGTATTTAATAAAAGCTTGTTAATTGACTGAAAAAATAATAAAATCCCAAATGTAGAGACTTGGGTTATAATTTGAATGAAATTAATTTCCAAGCTTTAACCAAGGCCTTGGATGGTCTGTTGATGACACATAAAGTCATCCAGATTCCAAGGGGAGAAACAAAGTCCTCATTTTCCTCAGTTCTAAAATGTGTATTACTGAGAGTCTGCTCATGCTAGTGGAAGTGCCATCCCCTTAACCTGAGGGACGGATGGAAGAAGACATAGACTGGAGAGGACATCCCACATCTACGGAATCCCAACCAATTTTATGGGCTCTCTATGAGAGGACCCACTGTCAGTGGCAACTGGGAATAGAAAATGTTTTTGACTTTAGCCTGTAGACTAAAGAGGTGTGACTCAGTAGGAGGAAAAGATGAACATGTTGTGGGTAGTGATACTAAGAGGAGCTGAGAAAAGTGGAGCGAGTATGCATAAATCCCAGCAAATCTCTTCCAGGACTCTGGCTCTGCAAAGAACTTTCTATGAGATGTTGGGCTGGTCCCTTTACCTCTTGAGCCTCAGTTCCTCATCTGAGGAACTGGGAATTAGGTGGTGCAGTGGGCTTTGAAGTTAGGAAGGTCTAAGGTTGAATCCTGCCTGAGACATTATGTGACCTTGGGCAAGTCACTGAATCTCTCTGTGTCACAATTTATCCATCTGTAAAATGAGGTTAATAACAACACCTCCCTCACAGGGTTATTGTGAGGATCAAATGAATTGACATATGTAAAGTACTTTGCAAACCTTGAAACACTATATAAATACTATCATTATTATTATTATTATTATCATCATCACCATCATCATCATCATCATCATCATCATCATCATCATCATCATTATTATTATTTGTAAAATAAAGGAGTTCTGAACAATCTCCGAGGTCTCTTTCAGCTCTGACATTTGGTAATTCTGTGATGGGCAGGATTTCAACAGGTGATGATAGGGAGGGGAGTATTCTAATGAGGAAGAAGAGAATGAACAAAGTGAGGAAATTAAGGAATGGGTGCAAAGAATGGAGAACAGTTCAATTTAACTGGAATGTAGAGTAGAAGGAAAGTAGGAGGAACTGATACTGGAAAAGTATATTGGAGCCAGCTTTCATGGACTGTGTCTTAGATGTCTCTGTAAATCCAAATCTAGCACAATGATCCATACATAGTCAGTGCTCAATCAATGTTTGTTGATGACAATGCCAGATGCCAGCCTTTCTCTAAGGCAAGTTTCTTTTTTCTGTTCAAATAGAGAAAATAGTCACCTAAATTTCACCTGTATGCAAGGAAAAGGGTAATGGGGACAGAGGAAAGCCAGTCTGCCTCCATCCTTCTGGCCTTTCACATCTTTGATCTGTGGATCCCAAACAGTAATTATCATTCCTGCAAATCCATGTGGGGGTGGTGCCATCCTGGGAAACTGAGGTACCCAGAGGTAAATACTGCACTGTCCTGGGAACACACCCCAAGCCTTTCTTTGCACAAGCCATTTCCTTCCTTTCGAATTCCTTCTACCATCCCCACCATTTCAAAATAATAACAATAGCTGACATTTACACGGTCCATAAGGTCTACAAAGCACTTTGCATCCATTATTTCACTCATGCTTCATAATAACTCTGTGAGATACTACATGTATTATTCTCTCCCATTTTATAGATGAGGAAAGTGAGGCTCAGAGAGATTAATGTTGTAGATAGTGTTGGAGGTGGGATTTGAACCCAGGTTTTCTTGACTCCAAGTCAAACGCTCTACTAGACCTAATCCAAACCCCTCACTTTATGAATAAGGTAACAAGTTCCAGAAATATGAAATAAGTTGCCCAAGGACACAGGCAGTAAGGAATAGAGCTAGGATTTGAATTCAGATTATCTGACTTAAAATCCAGTTCTCCTCACCACTATACCATACTACCTCCTATCTATCCTTCAAGACCCAGCTTAGACTCCTCCACCATGAAGCCTACCCTGATGTTGCAGCAGAATGAGGTACTTCTCATAGTACTTTATATGTCTCTTCTGGCACACATCTCACTCTGCCATACTCTTCTCATCCTCCTCACTACGTTGTGGGCCCTCTGAAGACAAAGAACATGTCTCAAAATAATTTTATCCCTGAAGTACCTCGCAGAGTAGGTGCTCAGTAAGTGTCTGTTTACCTGGAATTCATTTATGCAACAAGCATTTATTAAGCACCTATTACATACCAGGCACTGTGCTGAGAATACAAAAACAAAAATTAAATAGTCTCTACCCTTAGGGAATTCACATTCTATTGAAAGGAAATGACATAAACCAAGCTAACTATATCAGATTGCTTGCCTTCTTGGAGAGGAAGGAGGGGAGGGAGGGAGGGAGAAAAAAAAATTGGAACTCAAAATCTTATAAAAGCGAATGTTGAAAACTAAAAATAAATTAAAAAGGAAAAAGGAAAAAAGAAAAGGAAAAAATAAGCCTAGCTAAGTAAATGCAAAATCTACAAAGTAAATGCAAAGGAATTTTCAGGTGGAGAGAGGGCACCAGCAATTGGTGGGGAGGGGGAGGTGCTACTTGGGTAGCAGATAGCCCTTGAAGTGAACATCAAAGGAAGCTAGAGATTCTACGAGGTAGAAGTTAGCAGGAGTATATTCCAGTCAACAGGTTCAGTCAGCTTAAAGGCAGAGAGAGGAAGCAGAATGTCCTGCACCAAAGATAGCACTTTGGTTGGAATGTAGACTGTGAAGGAGAATAATGTCCAATTTACCTGAAAAAGTAGACTGGGACCAAATTGTAAAGGACTTTAAATGTCTAAGAGAAGAGTCTGCATTTTATCCCAGAGGCAATTGGGAGTCCCTGGAACCCAGGGAGTGACATGGTGAGAGCTGTGCTTAAGTAGCATCAATTTGGTAACTTTAGAAAAGATGAATTAGAGGGGGAAGAGAGGAGGCAAGGAGATCAATTAGGAGGCTCTTATAAGCAACCAGGCTAGAGGTGATGAGGACCTAAACCAGCATGCTAACCATTAGAAGTAGAAAGAAGGGGACAAACAGGAGAAATGTGGAGAAAGAATTGGCAAGTCTTGGCAACTGATTAGC
The DNA here is from genome assembly GCF_003287225.1 of Phascolarctos cinereus. Taxonomy (NCBI): domain Eukaryota; kingdom Metazoa; phylum Chordata; class Mammalia; order Diprotodontia; family Phascolarctidae; genus Phascolarctos; species Phascolarctos cinereus. The sequence continues at coordinate 267,367,776 of NW_027555625.1, forward strand.
TATTAAGGGATGAGGAAAAGGGAGGAGTGGAGGCTGACTTTTGAGGTTGCAAATCTCAGTGGCTAGAAAGATGATGATGCCTTCAACCGTCATAGAGAAGTTAAGGGGGGAAAAAACAGGCATGGGGCAAAAGAGAAGTTCTATTTTGGACATGTTAAATTGGAGACAGCTATGGGATATCCAGTTAGGGATATCCGATAGATAGTTAATGATGTGGGACCGGAGCACAAGAAAGATCCCTCTGAGGGATAGATGTACGAATCTAGGAGACATCTACATAGAGATGACAACTGAACCCCTGGGAGTTCATGAGATGATTGAGAGAGGGTAAAGAGAGAGAAGCCCCAGGATAGAGCTCTGGGGTACACCCACACATAGGAGGACATAGATGATGATGATCCAGCAAAAAAGGCTGGGAAGGAGTAGCCAGATTGGTCAGAGGAAAATCAAGAGAATGCAGTATCAGCATCACAAAAACCCAGGAAGGAAAGGGGGCTCAACTGTGTCAAATGCAGCAGAGGGGTCAAGGATGAAGAAGCCATCAAATCTTGAAATACCCATCTAGGAACAGAAATTAAGCAGCTAGTATCTCTGATGCTAGCTTCTTCCCCCTCTACCCAGAATCCTCCAATGCAAGGGGTTCCCACAGAGGAAATATGTGCTTCCGGTCTGAACCTCAGGAAGCATCCAAAAAGCACACTGCCTGAACCACACGTGAGGCAGCTCCGTGTCCCTGTGTCATCTGCCCCCTCCCCAAAAGGTGACTCATTTAGAGCTGCTTCCTTAGGCATACTGATATCCCCTCTTTCTTGGGGTGGGGAAATCTCTATCCACTTTCAAGCCTGAGAAATTACCAGAAGACAAACTGCCAAACTCTGGTCAAGGAACCACACAACCTCCTCAAGAGCCTGGAATCTCTTTCCTGTTCAAGCTGCAGGGCTATTCATTCTACAATCCATGTAGGCAGAAATCTGTGGGCTGAAACTCCAAGAGAGGCTGAGTCATACTCTGCTCTTTCTCCTGAGTGCTCTCTCGCTCTCGCTCTCTCTCTCTGTCTCCTTCCTTCTCTCCCTCTCTCTCTGTCTCCCTTTCTCTCTCCCTTTCTCTCTCTCTTTGCTCTCCCTCACTCTCTGTCTCTCTCTCTCCCTTCCTCTCTCTCTCTCTTTCTTTCTTCTCTCCTCTCACTCTGTCTCCCTTTCTCTCTCCCCCAACCCTTTCTCTCTCTCTTTTCCTTCTCTCTTTTCTCTCCCTCCCTCTCCCTTCTCTCCCTCTCTGTCTCTCTGTCTCTGTCTCTGTCTCTCTCTTTTTCTCTCTCTTCCTCTCTCTCTCTAAATGTCAATAACATTAATATCCAATCGCCTTCAACTCTTCCCCCCACACACATTTTTGGTGATGCTGTTTACCTCCACTAGATCAATCAGCATTTGGAGAGAAAATAGAAACCCTTTTAGATCCAATTAATGAGAACTGGGCAAAAGAAATGCGCTAGTTTAAAATTTCTGTACCTAGGCGGCAAGCAAGGGTCCAGTGATGTGAAAAGGCAGTAGGAGCTGGGCTAGGCTTGCACTGCTCTATAGCCCCAGGGGCCCCCTCAGCAGGTCCACAACAGGCCCCATTATGCATGGGGGGGGGGACGACCCAAAATCTGCTGCAGCCCTACGACTTGGTTAAACAATGTCTTCTTACGCAAGAAGGCTAAAATGAGCCTTCTTTTCTCCCTTTCACTGAGAAAAAACATTACCAATAAAATAAAATAAAGGAGAGCCTAGGGGAAAAGGTGTTTTCTCAGGTGCGCTGAGGTTGGGTAGGTGGGAGCGAAGTGAGCATTATTTAAAGCTGTTACAGATTAGCAGGGGAGCCAGACCAGCTTGTTAAAAGGCACCAGGGTGGGACTGAAACTTCTTGGTCTTTTACCCTGAGATGATCAATTCCAGCCCTACCTCTGTCCCGGCCCCAAACTCATTAGAGCAATTAAGAGGAGAAGGCCAACCTGAGGTTTTGTTTCTCTTTATTGCTGTCATTGTTACAGTCAAAACTGGGGGAAGGAGCTGGGGGGGGGAATTGGGGGAGAAAGAAAACAGGCACAACACCTGTCTAGCAGCTAAACTGGGCACACATTAGCCTTTGAATCTACATAGATGTCTGTAACAAGAATTATGGTCTGTGGCTCTGAAGCTTTGTCCTAAAGAGCCAGGGCGTAATGGGGAACCACAACAAGGTGACGCTATTCTCTTCATCCTCAAGTGGCAAAGCTGGCAGCTTCCACCTGGCCTCGGCCTAGGACGTCCTGCTGGACAGAGTACAAGAAGCACAGGCGGTGATCAATGTTTGCTATGTGCTGGGGAGCATGTTTCCAGGCTGACACTGCCAGGCCTCTAAGCAGACTGCAATACCACTGACCATGAGATTTCATTACCCAGTTTATAGCCTTCAGGGCTGCTATCGCCCGGCTCCATTCACATCTCTCAGCATAAACCTTACAAGCAGTTTTGTTTCCTTTCCCCAGGAGGGGAGGGTGAGGGCAGGGAGCAGAGGAGTGTGGAAGAAGAGGGGCCTGCTGGCCTTTAAAACAAATCGACCCACTTCTAGTACTCAGAAGCAGGTCTCAATCTGCCTGTCTTCCTCAAGAAAGACAGAGGATTTCAGTGATCCCATGTGTAAAACATTATGGTAGACATAAGAGAGAGACAAAGACAAATGTGGCCCCTCCCCTCAAGAAATGGGCAGCTAGATATAGTCATACAAAAAAATGCTCTAAATCACTATTGATCAGAGAAATGCAAATTAAAACAACTCTGAGGTACCACCTCACGCCTATCAGATTGGCTAATATAACAAAAAAGGGAAATGATCAATGTTGGAGAAGATGTGGGAAAATGGGAGCACTAATGCATTGTTGGTGGAGCTGTGAATTGATCCAACCATTCTAGAGAGCAATTTGGAACTCTGTCCAAAGGACTATAAAACTGTGCATATACCCTTTAACCCAGCAATACCACTATTAGGTCTATATCCCATAGAGAACACAAAAAAGAGACAAGGGAGGCAGCTAGGTGGCAGAGTGGATAGAGCACCGGCCCTGGATTCAGGGGGACCTGAATTCAAATCCAACCTCAGACACATAACCCTTATTAGCTGTGTGACCCTGGGCAAGTCACTTAACCCCATTGCCTAGCCAAAAAAAAAGGAAAAAGAGAAAAGGACCCACATGTACAAAAATATTTATGGCAGCTCTTTTTGTGGCGGCAAAGAATTGGAGATTGAGAGGATGCCCATCAACTGGGGAATGGCTGAGCAAGTTGTGGTATATGAATGTAATGGAATACCATTGTGCTATAAGAAATGATGAGCAGGCTGACTTCAGAAAAACCTGGAAAGACTTATATGAACTGATGTTGAGTGAAGTGAGCAGAACCAAGAGAACATTATACACAGTAACAGCAACATTGTGCAATGACTAACTTTGATAGACTTATCTCTTCCTAGCAATGCAAGGATCTAAGACAATTCCAAAAAACTCATGATGGAAAATGCTGTCCACATCCAGAGAAAGAACTATAGAGTCTGAATGCAGATGGAAGCATACTATTTTCTCTCTCTCTCTCTCTCTTTCTTGTGGTTTTTCCCTTTTGTTCTGATTCTTCTTTCACATCATGACTAATGTGGAAGTATGTTTAATATGATCGTACATGTATAGCCTATATCAGATTGCTGTCTTGGGGAGGGAAGGGAAGGGGAAAAAATTTGGAACTCCAAACCTTATAAAAATGAATGTTGAAAACTATCTTTACTAGTAATTGGAAAAAATAAAACACTATTAAATGGGTGGGGCAGGGGCGGGGGGGAAGGGCAGCTAGGTGGCACAGTGGATAGAGTGCCTGGCCTGGAGTCAGGAAAACTATTCTTCCTGAGTTCCAATCTGGCCTCAGACACTTACTAGCTGTATGACCCTAGACAAGTCATTTAACCCTGTTTGCCTCAGTTTTCTCATCTGAAGAAGGAAATAGCAAACCACTCCAGGATCTTTGCCAAGTAAACCTCAAATGGGGTCATTTAGAGTTGGACACAATTGAACAACAATAACAAACCCTCAAGAAATTTATGATCTAGTAGGGAAAATAAGTCATGGACACAAATAATGTATTTGGTATATATCTATGAATGGGGTTGTTGGCCTCTGAATTAAAACATAAGCTCTTTGATGGGGGTAACATTTGCTCTTGTCTTTGTATCCCCCACGTCTAGCGCTATGCTTGAGACATGGTAGGCCCTTAATAAACGTTTGTTGATTGAGTGATTGGCAATACAAAAAATGAATGGGAACAATATAAAATAGAAACAAAAGACCTGAGAGATTACTGGGGTGGGGGGTGATCATAGAGGGCTTCATAGAGGAGGTGGCATTTGAGCTGGGCCTGAAGGATGGATAGGACTTTGATTGACAGAGGTTGAGAAGGAGGGAAATTCCAGGTGGAACAAATCCTGTGAGCAAAAGCATGGAGGTGAGAAAGCGAGGTATACATTCAGGAGACAGCAAATCAGGTTTGTCTGGGGTATGGAGTACATGAGGAGAAGGAATATGATATAAGACTGGAAAGGCAGGTTGGGGACAGGCTGTGAATTTCCTGCTAAGGGGTTTGCCCTTCATTCCTAAGGCAGTTGAAAGCCATTGAAGATTTTTAAGTGGGGGAGTGATGAGAATGAAGAATGGAGTTATGCATTAGGAAGATTAATCTTATAGAATGATAGACTAGGGGAGGGGGACCAGAGTGGGAGAGGGGTTGGTGAGGCAGAGACCAGTTTGGAAGTAGTTACAATAGTCCAGGTGAAAGGTGATGAAGGTCTGGAGTGTGGGGCAGCAGGAATGATAAGGAGGGACAGATACAAGAGATACTTTTGGATACAAGAGGTATCTTGGAGAGAAAGCCCACAGGATTTGGCAGCTGATTAGCAGTGGCCCAGAGAGGGGAGAAGTCTTTTGGCTCCCCTAGGTCAGGAGCCAAGCAGCCTAGAAGGGCTCTTGTGATTGAGCATACCCCAGGCACTTTAGTCCTATGCCATGAATCCCCAGCAGGCCCACCTCACTCCTGGGCCCAGCCTGCCTCTGCCTGCCTGCCTGCCTGCCAGGGCCTTTTCAGGCAAAGGGGTAAAAGACTGAGTTTTGGCAATCATCAACACGCCTGGGCCTGGGGGTAGTACAGATGTCACAGCAGCCCCTTCCAACAGCAGCTGGAGTTTTAATGCAGCCGCCTGGCCCTTGATGGGCTCACACAATGGTCATGGGAACAGAAAAGCTCAGCAGCCCTTATTTATGTGTGCCGAGTTCAGAAAGGTCATAGAGCAAAATTTCCTCCCCCATGTTACCCTAGAACTAAGGGCCTTTCCAATAGACTAGCATGGAATGGTAAAAGCCCCAAGAGAGATACAAAAGCATCATGACTATGTAATTCAGGCTCTGTTGAATCCAATTCTGTGAAGAATGTTTTGGGTACCTCAGAGTGCCTAAAATTATGCTAGGTGCTTTGAGGGCATAAGAGAAATATACACTACATACTACCATGAAAAAGTTAACAATCCCAGGGGGGAGGGAGTATGGAGTCTGAGGACCTGAATTTAAATCCCAGCTATGCTACTTATTACATGTGTGACCCTGGGCAAGTCACTTAATTTCTTTCAGCCTCAATTTCCTCACTTGGAAAATGGGAGGTAATAATATCACTTTCCTCACAGGGTTGTTGTGAAGATCAAATGAGAAATAATATATATTAAATAAACATTAGCCATCATCATTAGCAATAGTAGTTACCTTGAGATCTCAGTTCCCCCATCTGCAAAATGAGGGAGTCAGAATAATGATCTCTAGGGTCCCATCCAGCGCCAACATTTTATGAAATGTCTGGTACTATTAGGTAATGTTAGGAAGGGGAGAAATCATTATTGGGACCCAGGGTCATCAGGAAAGGCTACACGAAAAAAGTGACATTTGAGAGAGGCTTTGAAAAACAGGTGGGGTAGCTAGATGGTACAGTGGATAGAGAGCCTGGCCTGGAGTCAGGAAGACTCTTCTTGAGTTCAAATCTGATCTCAGATACCTGCTAATTATGTGACCCTGGGCAAGTCACTTAACCGTGTTTGCCTTAGTTTCCTCACCTTTAAAATGAGCTGGAGGAGGAACTGACAAACCACTGCAGTATCTCTTTCAAGAAAACCCCAAACGGGGTTATGAAGAGTTGGACACAACTGAAATGACTGAGCAACTTGAAAGACGGTGGGATTTGGAGAGGTGGAGATGAATGGAGAAAACATTTCAGGCAAAAGGAACAGCATAAGCTTGTTCCAGAAAGTCCCCTAACACTCTCTAAGCTCGTTCCCCAACTTCTAGCGTCATCTCCACCATCCTGTCTTATTTCTAGCTTCTCCTATTAAGGAAACCAAGATATTTTCATACTGCCTCCTTTCTGCGCTCCTCTCTAGGGCTGTGTTCTTCTCCCCTACTCCTTTATCTGCGATGCCTGAAATCACACGCCTTCTTGATTCTAAGGACTCTTGAGTTAGAGAATCTGAACACCCAACTGTTCAACACTTAATTCTAGTCCATAAGCAGCTACCAAGACAGTCATCTGCAGCGATGCAGACCATAACATACAACAAAGGGATTCAAGGGACAGCACATGCATGCTGCACACGCATTCTGGAGGGCACTTTTCCTCATACTCTCCCATTTCTTTCCCAGGATTCCATGAAATCATCATCCTACCTTTCAGCAATTTATCCAGAAAGGACTATGACCTTGGGACAATACTCTGTCCAATATACTATTTACACACCTAATTTTATTCTTTTTTTTTCACTTAATAGTATTTTATTTTTTCCAATTACATATAAAGATAGTTTTTAACGTTCACTTTTATAAGATTTGGAGTTCCAAATTTTTTCTCCCTCCTTCTCCCCCTCCCCCCCTCCCCAAGACAGCAAACAATATGATATAGGCTTTACAGGTACAATCATATTAAACATATTTCCACATTAGTCATGTTGTGAAAGATCAGAATAAAAGGGGAAAACCACAAGAAAGAAAAAAAAGAGAAAATAGTATGCTTCCATCTGCATTCAGACTCCACAGTTCTTTCTCTGTATGTGGACAGCATTTTCCATCATGAATCTTAGATCCTTGCATTGCTAAGAAAAGATAAGTCTATCAAAGTCAATCATCATACAGTGTGGCTGTCACTGTGTACAACTTTCTCCTGGTTCTGCTCACTTCACTCAGCACTAGTTTATATAAGTCTTTCCAGGTTTTCCTGAAGTCCTCCTGCTCATCATTTCTTATAGCACAATAGTATTCCATTACATTCATATACCACAACTTGTTCAGCCATTCCCCAATTGATGGGCATCCTCTCAATTTCCAATTCTTTGCCACCACAAAAAGAGCTGCCATAAATATTTTTGTACACGTAGGTCCTTTTCTCTTTTTTTATGTTCTCTGTGGGATATAGACCTAGTAGTGGCATTGCTGGGTTAAAGGGTATATGCACAGTTTTATAGTCCTTTGGACAGAGTTCCAAATTGCTTTCCAGAATGGTTGGATCAATTCACAGCTCTACCAACAATGCATTAGTGTTCCAATTTTCCCACATCTTCATCAACATTTACCATTTTCCTTTTTTGTCACATTAGCCAATCGAATAGGTATGAGGTGATATCTCAGAGTTGTTTTAACTGATTTTATTCTCTATATCATAGGACCAGAGATTTAGAGCAGCGAGGAACCTTAGAAATCATCCAGCCCGCTTCCTCTCTCTCAGTCTCAATTTTCTTATCCGTAAAACAAGGAGATTGGACTAATACCAAGGATTCCCTACCTTCTTTGTGTCATGTACTCATTTGACAGTCTGGTGAAACCTGTAGACCCCTTCTCAGAATGTTTTTCCATGCACAAAATAAAATACATAAGATAACAAAGGAAACCAATTATATTAAAATACAGTTATCAAAATTTTTAAAAAACAAGTTCCCAGATTAAGAACCATTGAACTAGGTGATCTCCAAGGCCCCTTTCTCAACCTCAACATTTTGTGTTCTATGGACTGACATTGTATGCTCCAGTGCTGACATTCTGTAATTCTTTATGCCTGTGGATGCCATAAACTCTCCTACTTCTTATTTCTGCCGTCAGAATGATGTGTAGACCATCTCACTTCTTTGTTTGTTCCCAACCGAAACACATGTAAACCACACTAGACAGGTAAGACAATTTCTCCTATTTTCACATTTTTCCAAGAAGGTTCTATTTCTAGAAATTTAGGCCTTGCTGTTCCCAACACAGTCTGCTCTGTTTGAAGAAAAAGAAGTTTCTTATGGCATTCCTGCCTTATAATCTCTAAGTCTTTTGGGGAAAAGTAATGCCACCCAGAACCATGCATGGTGCAATTCTGTAGAAATGCTCAAGCCCCATGTAAGGACCTGTGGTTAAGGTCCTTGGCTTCAGGTCTATCAGAGGAAGACCATGTGCTTATAAAAAGAACATCCAATTTATACCTAGAAAAGGACAATCTCTTCCCTCTGTATAATAGCATAGTCCCTCACCCCCAAGTTTATTAGGTTTGGAAGGATATTTTATAACTTCACTGTATTGCCTTTTCCTCCTCTGCCCCTCCTTCTCAAAGTCTATCCTTGTACTAAATTAAATCTCCCTAATGCATAAGTCCATTGTCCATTCTCATCATTCTCTTAACATCCACCAGACATGAAGAAATATGCTATACCTGAAGGTGAAAGCTAACATAACAGTATGCCTTTAGCCATATCAGAATGGCCAGATAGGACCGAGCCCAAGACTGGAGAATGACTTAGGGCCATTCAAAACAAAGTGAGGTGTCAGCATTTTGAAAAAGCTTATGTTACTAGCAATAGAATAAACTGTAAGCTCTGTAAGATTGGGGACCCTATCTTATTTAATATATATCTTTCAATATCTAGCACAGTATTCTGTTTTGTTTTTTGGTTTTTGGTTTTTTTGGCTAGGCAATGGGGTTAAGTGACTTGCCCAGAGTCACACAGCTAGTAAGTGTTATGTGTCTGAGGCCAAATTTGAACTCAGGTCCTTCTGAATCCAGGGCCGGTGCTCTATCCACTGTGCCATGTGGCTGCCCCTCTAGCACAGTATTCTGCAACATGGTACAGCTTAACAAATTTATTTAGTTGAATTAAAACACCGTTATTAGAAATGTGAATAGAAAGTTATTTACTCCCTTAGGAGTTCAGAGGGAAAAAAAAAAGAACCTGGAGAAAGAATTTGTGAGACTAAAAATTTTACTCTGATGATCTTGGGCTGGTCTTTGCTTATTTTACTCAGCTCAAGTTGGAGCTAATAGCACCAATAGCTTTGAATGGATTTTAAATAGTTCTCTATACCTGAATGGGATCTTTCTGACCATTTATAGATAGGTATTTCTAGGGGTCTGTGATCTAATTATTGTAGATCTTCCCATCGGTGGGCACACATAGCAATCAACCCACACTGCGTTATCTTCTGAAACTTTTGTCTTTTGTCCTCCTATAAATCCTCCACAGGGAATCTACCCAACATGTAAGGATCCTCGAATCCTTCAGACATTGTGTGGATACCTGTGAGAGATGAGAACTGTCCCTCATTCATTCCTCATTCTTGCTAAATGACCATCCCCACCTCTCTTTCTGGTCACGCATCTCTCCCTGACATCTTGCTGCTTCTCCCGAGCAATTCTTCTTTGGCAAAATGTTACAGCTTACTCATGTCTACCGTGTATATCTCCACTGCCCTTTAGGTGTGAACTACAACTTAAATTTCTTGGAGACTCGTATTCCATGACTTGTAGCCATGCAACATCACCAGAAGAAGACATGTCACAAATATGGGGTTTTCCAAGAAAATCTTGGGGCAATTAAAAGCATTGTCCAGTTTCCTAAATGCAATCTAGCTCACTCTTCCCCTCCTCCTCCTCTTCAATTCTGGGTTCAGTTCCTTATCTAATAGTGTCTATCAAAAGCATGTAAACTGATAGACCAGCTCTATGGGTTATCCAATCATCTTCTTGGTTTTTTTGTGAGAGGATAGTTAGGCTTGAGGGCTTAGAATTAGGCCTCATTTGGGAGTCTCACCGAGTTCCAGGGCCTGATGTGACCATAACGTCACCTGCAAATAGGAATAACTGAGGAATCTCACCACCTGCAGGCAATTCCTCTCCCAGTTTCAACTATGTATTGGAATAAATGTGTGCTTCTGTCTAAATGGACAGGTTTCTGAACATCAGTGGCATTAAGACAACACATAGGATAGCTAGCTCCCTTCTCCAAATACCCTTCTACTTTGACTGTCATTACCCCCACATCCTATCACCAGTTCAGTTGGAAAATTTAATGTCCAAAAAGTTGTTGGCTGCAAACCTGACAGATCCTCAGTAGAAGGAGTCTCCTCCTCTACCTTACCCCAGCTGCAATGTAAGGGCTAGTGGATATTGTCAATTTCTGCCTCTTTCTCTGAGACACGTTCAAACATATCTGCCTTCTTTCAGAATGGAAAAACAGCACAGCCAGAAAGGATGGATTCAAAGCAGGTCCTTTAGATAATTTTCTGTCTTCTATAACCTCTCCCCTAGTGAAGGTTTCTGAAGGAGGCTTATAAAGCATTTTCTTTTTAAGCCTCTATCACTTCATCCCCTTCCTCTCCTCTCCCTGACTCTCACCTATGCTTGCCCTGCCTCCCACACACATACGTACACATCCACCCTCATAGGTGTGGAAAACCCCTGGTGTCAGATCAAAGGAAATCCTAAATTCATGCAGCATTTAATGTTGAACTCGAAGCTTAACCACAGACTTCAGAAAGTGCTGACACCCGAAAAAAGCACTTGTCCAAGAACTGCCCCCAACAATTGTGAACCCAGAAAGAATCAAAGAAAAAGATATCACCAGGCTGAGAAGAGGATGGGGGTGGGGAACTTCACTTTGTTGCCTACTAGACTCCAGCAAACAGCAAAAAGACAATTGTGTTTAGTGCCCTGCTAAGTCAAATTGGAAGAAACATTTAAAGAGGGGAGGGAGAGAAGATTTAGAGGGAGGAGAGGAAAGGAGAGAGGTAACCACAAACAGGAAGAGAAGAATCTGTCAGCTCCTAAGGGTTCGCTGTGTATAGCATACTATACCTCCCAAGCAGCCTTTATATTTCAGAGAGGCCCTCTCAGTGGAGATGCTTGCTTATAGTTGACAAGGTATTCTCTGGGACACCATGCCAACTTTTTTTTTTCAATTAACAAACATTTATTTTCTCTCTATCCTTCTTCCTTCCCCCGCCCCCCAAGAAAAGAAAAACCAAACCCTTGTAACAAATACTTTTATGCATATTCATGCTAACTGAATTCTCACATTGGCCATCTCCAAAACTGTATGTCTCATTCTGCACCTTGAGCCTATCACCTTTCTGCCAGGAGGTGAGATGCTCCTCTGGGGTCTTAGTGGGTCATTGCATTGAGTACAGTCCTTAAGTCATTTCAGCTTTCACAACGTGAGACTGCTGGCTTGCCTTGTTTACTTGTGACCTTTCTAGCATATTTTCAACCAACAAAGATTGATAAAAATAATTTCATTTTGTTTCTTCCACCTGAGGAGGGAGTGTTTTTTATCCATGTTCTTTTTTCTAAGTCATTTCCTAAAAACTATAAGGAGGGTCATGATTACTGTCCCCATTTTACCAATGCAGAAAACTCAGTTTCTAGAAGCAGAAAGGTAATTCTCATGAACATAGATGAGACCATATTTTATCTTTATATCTCCCCCAGTTGCTTGCACATCGTAGGCTTTTAAAAATATTTGTTGAATTAATAAATGAAATAATATAATAATGTGATCACAGCTTTTATAAAATGTCATAAGAGTCTAAATCCTCTCCAAATGCTAGAGAGAAAGGAAGCGATTGAAATGTCTCTAATTTCCTTCCCTATATTAGCTGTGACTGTTCTAGTGTGACTGCTCACCTCTGTCCCTGGTGTCCATCTGTTCTCCCTCTGCCTCCCCTCTACATTTCTTCCTATCCAATTAATCCCTGCCTCTTCTGTCTCCTTTTGCCACTACTCTATCTCTTGCTCCTACCCTTCTATGTCTTTGGAGCTAGGAAGCAAACCAGACCTTTGCAGTAGCCCAGTGCAAAGAATCATGGAAGGCAGAGAATGCTGCAAGGGATGCCCTCTCTCACCTGTCACTTCTGAGCCTGCAAAGGCACCTGCAGAGACCGACAGACAGAAACTGGCATGACCTCAGCTCTCTGCTGCCTCCCGTGCCCTCCTGGGTGCCGACATTCTGCCGATTTTTCCAGCAAGAATGCTTCCTAATTCCCCTTCGCCCGTCATTATAGTCAGAAGCTGTTTGACTAGTTCTGCTTTCCACATGTGAGAGCCAAAAAGCATTTTGTCAACATTTCAACAGCTCTTCAGAAAGAAAATGACTGAGATAAGGTCAAAATGGGTTTCAAAGCCCAACTACGATTATTTTTTTTTCCCCTTACAACCTAACAACGGTGCTAACAATAATGCTCTGGCAGGCAGGCTCAGCTGTTCATGTGACTTCCAAGACTTGCAGCCGAGATGTCAGGGTTTGGGGGGCTGCTAAGAAAGGGCAAGAAGTCTGACTGCAAACCAATCTCTGTACCATCTGCCTAATACCATCCACTCTCAGCCAGGCACTGGGGTCACTGCAGAGGAAAAGACCAACCTACCAAATGAAAAACAAAAACAAAACCCCCTCAATATAGCCCACAACCACACACATGTGAAGAAATTGGTGACTCCAACACTGTCCTGCTTCTCAGGCCTTGTGTTCATGGACTTTAAGGATTCTAGCACATTGAAACAAAAATGGATTGGGTATAAAATATCAGAAGACTTAAAAGATCAGGAGTATTTAATCAATTAATCAATCAAAAAGCACTTATCAAAAACCTACTATGTTCCTAGCACTGTGCACAGAGATGGTGACACAAAGACAAAAGTGAAAAAGTTCCTGCCCTTGAGGAGTTTATATTCTACTAAAGAAGATAGCATATGCATATAAGGCACATCCAAAATAGATACGAGGTGATTTGTTGAGGAGAGAGTTTTTAGTATTTCTTAAGTGCCTACTACCTGCAAAACCTATACTAGAGATTTCTGGAATACAAAGATGACTAAGACACAGGCCCTACCTCAAAGAATTTTCAGCTAGTAGGGGAAATAAGACATAGACACAAGTAGCCATAAAACACGAGAAGTACATATTACTCTGAGCAGAACAGTAACTAGAGTGGGGCAATTAGAGCTTTGTCCTAGGGTGCTGAAATTTAGAAGGTACTGGAAGCTTTTGGACTCCATCACATATCAACAGCTAAATCTAAAAATAGTCTAGTTTGCCTTAAGTACAAGATCAAAAGGATTGCTTGGAGTCAGACTGTAGAGAGTCTTGAATGACAAGCTGAGTTACCCTGTAGGTAGTTGACAGCGCACAGCTACTAATGATGAGTGAACAGGGTGAGTAATTATAAAATAATGAAGTGGGGCAGAGAGATTTACTCACCAAATACAAAAATACTGGAACTAAGGGCTCCTCCTCCAAGTCTGAATAAAGTTGTTTTGGACAAATAAAAGGAAGTACTACTTTATACAATGGATAGTAAATATTGTTATCCCAGAGGCAGGAGATATAAAATAGATTCAAGAAATCTGCCACTAATTTGCTGGGTAGCACTGAGCTGTTTAATTCAACAAATATGTATTAAGTACCCACTGTATGCAAAGTACAGAGCCTAAAAGAGACACAAAGTTTAGATATGTCCTATAATCTCAACTAGACCCTCACTGCTACACACCAGTACTTCTACTCTTCCCTGACTATCTCATTCTGCACAAGATCTGTTCTTTTTTCAGGCTATCTGTTCGACACTCCCTTTTAGTAGAGGACTTCAGCTCAAACTTCAGCAAATACAAGCAAACAAACCAGCCCATACTCTCAAGGAGAGCATTCTAATAGATCAGGACAACATATAAAGAGAAGCAGAGTTGGAAAGGAGTGGGCATTGGGCAGGGAAGATTGGCATGGTTTGGAAATGATCAGGAAGCAGAGAGCTCTGGGCAAGATAAGGTAAGAGCTCACATATTAGCCCAGGATTCCAGGGCAAAATCAAAGTGGCCTTTCCCCTTGGCCATCCCAACCTCTCTACTTGTACCCTTGATCCCAATCTCTCCTGTCTCTTCCATTCCTTCTCCTTCCATAATTTCAAGCTTTATTTACCCAAGTCTCTTTCAATCTGCTTATAAACACACCAAGATCTCTCCCTAAAAAAAAAAAAAAACCTGGACTTGACCCAGCCATCCTCTCAAGCCATCGTCCTTTATCTCTCCTCTCTTTCATAGCCAAACTCCTACAAAAAGCTTTCTACTCTTGTTGTTCCCAGTTTCTCACCTCCTATTCACTTCTCTACCGTTTGCAATCTGGCTTCTGACCTCCGCACTCAGCTAAAACTGTGATCCCCAAGGTTACCAATGATTTTTCAAAAGCCAGATCAAATTGCCTTTCTCTATCCTCATTCTTCCTAACCTCCCAGTGTGTATACTTGACACTGTTCACTCCCCATGGTTACTGGTTACTCTGTAATGTTCTCTGTTGGTTCTCCTCCTAGTTGTCAACTCCTCTGTCTCTAGCTCATCACTGATTTCCTACTCCTTTTACATGACTGTGCCTTAGAGGGCTGGCCTGAGCTCTCTCTCTCTCCTCTCCTCTCCTCTTTTCTCCTCTCCTCCAAACCAAAAGAAGAGCAAGTTCAGAAGGAAGTAGCAGCCATGTGGCTCAGACCCCAAAGGGCAAGGTCTCAATTCAAGCTTCTCCCACAGTCTGAAACCTTCAGAGGAATAAACAGAGCAGGAATCCCAGACCAAAGAGAGAGCCTGCAGTCCATCAGTAACAAGCAAAACTTTCCAGGTGAATGAGAGTGGCTGAGTCCAGCAGCAATCTATTGCTGCTAAGACCCAAACCCAAGTCAAGAACTGGCAGAGCTGAGACAAGGAAAGTAGAAATCAGACTTTGCCCTGGATCAGAAGACTTTGGGAGCACTTGCAGTTTCCCAGCCTAAGTCCCTAAAATACTGGAATAAAACAACACTCCATACCTCCAAGAAAGTAGCAACAAAAGCAGGCCACCCCTCCAGAAGTGTGCAAAACTCCACCCTAACATAAGTACAAAACCAGCCCCAGACACTTCCTAGCTTCATGATGCTGAGCAAGTTATTTAACCTCTGTCTACCTCAGTTTCCTCAGCTACAAAATGGGGCTAATTAAAAGATTATTGTAAGGACCATAGCAGGCACTTTTAAAAATGTTTGTTCCACTCAAAATCTTATGTAAGTGAATGTTGAAAACTAAAAATTAATTAATTAATTATCAAAAAAATTTAAAAGAGTCAACGTCTCTGGTTCCCAGTGTTTCCAGCAAATGTGCTTCACTCCCATCATCCTTGTTTTCAAACTATTCAACTCACTTAACATGTTACAAAATGGTTACTATGTCTTCTAGTCTTGTTATTTCTTGACAGTTTTTAATTTTTTAAAGAAATGTTCCTCTGTAGTCATATGAAAAAATGTTCTAAATCACTATTGATTAGAGAAATATAAATCAAAACAACTCTGAGGTATCACATCACACCTATCAGATTGGCTAATGTGACAAAACAGGAAAATGATAAATGTTGGAGAAGATATGGGAAAATTGGAACACTAATGCATTGTTGGTAGAGCTGTGAACTCATCCAACCATTCTGGAGAGCAATTTGGAACTATGCCCAAATGGCTATAAAATTGTGCATACCCTTTGACCCAGCAACACCACTTCTAGGGCTATATCCCAAAGAGATCATAAAAACAGGGAAAGGACTAACATGTACAAAAATATTTATTGCAGCTCTTTTTGTGGTGGCAAAGAATTGGAAATTGAGGGGATGCCCATCAACTGGGGAATGGCTGAACAAGTTGTGGTATATGAATGTAATGGAGTAGTATTGTGCTATAAGAAATGATGAGCAGGCAGACTTTGATGCTGAGTGAAGAACATTATATACAGTAACAGCCACATTGTGCAATGACCGACTTTGATAGACTTGGCCCTTCTCAGCAATGCAAGGATCTGAGACAACTCCAAAAGACTCACGATAGAAAATGCTGTCCACGTCCAGAGAAAGAACCATGGAGTCTGAATGCAGATAGAAGCATACTATTTGTTCTCCTTTCCTTTTGTTGTTTTGTTTTGATTCTTCTTTCTCATGGTTCCTCCCATTGGTTCTAATTCTTCTTTACATCATGACTGATGTGAAAATATGCTTAATATGAACGTATAAGTAGAACTTATATCAGACTGCATGCCATCTTAGGGAGTGGGAAGGAAAGGGAGGAGGAGAAAATTTAAAACTCAAAATTTTATGGAAGTGAATGTTGGAAACAAAAAATAAATAAATAAATTGTTGTTTGGGTTTTTTTTAAATGAATGTTCCCTTCCTTCTCTTCCTTCTTCTCAATGACAGTCTTAGTGAAGTGACAGAGCCAAAAGAAAAAAATACATCACCTGGTAATTGACTCTCTGGTGATAAGACTGTACGTACTCAACTAGGGTTAAGGCAGAGTTAAAGAGGGAGGGCATTCCGGGAAGAGGGCACAGTCTGTACAAAGGCACAGAGATAAGAGATAGAATGCTGTTTATGAGAAACAAATAAGCCAGTTTGGCTGAAATAGAGAGTATATGAAAGGGAATAATATATAATAAGCCTGAAAAGCTAGGCTGTAGCTAGATCATGAAGGCCTTTAACTGCCAAGAAGAAGAGGTCATATTTTTATCCTAGAGGCAATAAGGAGCCACTAGATTATTTTGAGCAAGGGAGTAAAATGGTCAGATATGAGCTTTAAGAATTTCACTTTGCAACTTTGTGGAGGATGAATTAGAGAGGGAAGAGACTAGGGTCAAGGAAACCAATTAGGAGGCTATTCCAACAGTCCAGGCAAGAGTTGGATGAGGGCCTGAACTAGGGTTCAGGGCAATTAGGTGGTGGAGTGGATAGAGAGTCAGGCCTGGAGTCAAGAAGACCTGAGTTCAAATCCGGCCTCAGACACTTATTAGCTGTGTGACCCTGGGCAAGTCACTTAACCCTGTTTGCCTCAGTTTCCTCATCTGTAAAATGAGCTGGAGAAGGAAATGGCAAATCACTCTATTATCTTTGCCAGGAAAACCCCAAATGGGGGCATAAAGAGCTGGACATGTATAAAATAACTGAACAGTAACAACTGAACTAGAGTGGTAGCCTTCCATATAGAGAGAAGAGGAAGAGCAGTTGGGGAGGTAGAATGGAGAAGACTTTGCAACTATTGGGATGTGGAAGGTAAGAGATTGGGAAGAGATGAGAATGACCCCAAGGTTCCAAACCTGGGTGACTAGAAGAATGGTGAACAGACATAGGTAGTGAGATGAGTTTGGAAGAAAACACAGTTTTGTTTTGCACATGTTGAATTTGAGATGCCTACTAGCCATCAGCAGAAAATGTCCAAATAGGCAGTTTGTGATATAAAAGTAGTAGTGGATATATAAATCTGGAATTAGCCTGTATAGAGATGATAGTTGAACCCCTGGGTACTCATGAGCTCACAGATTGAAAGGCAATAGAGACAAAAGATTAAATTGTTCAGAACAGAGCCTAAGTGCATACCCACAGAAGTTAGGACATGGGTGACAAGCATGTAAAGGAGGCTAAGTGGCCAGACAGGTAATAGAACCAAGAGAGAGTAATGTCATAAAACTTAAAGAAGAGAGTGTCTAGGAAGAGAGGATGGTTAACAGTGTTAAATGCTGCAGAGAGGTCAAGAAAGAGAAGGTCTGAGATGAGGCCATCTGATTTGGCAATTAAGAGATGATAGTTGGCAACTTTGAAGACAGCAGTTTCAGTTGAGTGACAAAGTCAGAAGCTAGATTGTAAAGGGTGAAGAAGTAAATAAGAGGAGAGGGAAGCGCTTCCAGCTAGGTGGAACCTGCCAGAGCTTGTACGCCATTGGCAAAGTCTTCAAGGAACCAGGTCATTTTCATGCCACAATGAGGCAGCAGAATTGGCTTTAGCAGAGAGTTGCCTCTTTACCAGGACCACATTCCTCAGTCTTCCATTGACCCAAACAGAAAACTTATTTAGGTGTAAAAGGAGAAAAAGTTTATCATTGCTTCACCTGAATTGAGAGTTTGTCTTTGTACCAGAGTTCCCTCTGTTCTCTCTTTTTGTCTTTCTGTCCCTTACTCTTCCCCCACCTCTCTCTCGCCTTCTTTCTCTCTCTTCCTTTCTTTCTCTCTCCCTTTTTCCCTTTCTCTCCCTCTCTCTCTTTCTCTCTCCTCTCTCTCTCCCTCTCTCTCTCTTCCCCCTCTTTTTTCTTCCTTTCTCTCTCTCCCTTTCTCTCCTTGTCTCCTTCTCTCCCTCCCTCCTCCTCCTTTCACACACACACACACACACACACACACACACACACACACACCCCAAAGGAAAAAAGAATAGTAATTTCACCCCAACACACACTCCTTAAACACAGCAACCAGCAGTGATGAGATGGAAGGGAGGTGTGGTTTACACCCAAAACTCAAAACCAGAGAAAGAGAACTTCTTTCTAAGACTGCCTAAAATGGATCCCAAGTATGATTTGCCTCTCTGACTGCTTTTATATTACACTCTAACTTGCCCAGTGAGCACCAGCAATTCCAAGCTCACTTTCTACAAATTTGTCTTCAGAGGGCCTGTTTGCCTAGATTTGACAAACCCTCTTCAGTACCTGAATGTCATAAGAAGTGGAAGAAAAGAAGTCAGGTGGGTTCCCAGAAACCACAATGAGAATTACCACCATTCCTCTTTGTCTTACAAGGAGGGAAGAACAATGATTAATAGAAATAATAAATATAATTTTTTTTAAAACTTTGCCAATATAAAGACATGTTATAATAATTTTACAATAAACATGATAATAAATTCTTCCCACAACAAGTTATGAGTAAAGGTCTAGGAACAGAGATACAAGAAGGATGAATTATATGGGAATAGCAGGAGGAGGTAGACAGAGAGAGGCATGAAATGTATGATGGAGGGAGGGGTTGGGAGAAGGATGGGATGGGAGGTGGATGGAGCATCTCAGTAAAACTGCTGAGTAAAAAGTGTCTTTCAAAAGGATCCAGATTATTCCTCTAAATTCTCATCTCACTAAATTTCAGTTCAAGCGGCTGCAAATATTTGAAATGAGTAATTTCTCTTGATGAAGAGAGGCTGATTTCTGATTCTGTGTAATTTATTTTGGGGTTTTGGGGAGCACTGAGAGAGGTTGAACAGATACTTAAACATTCTGTCCTCCCTCCCTCTCTTTTCCCCTACTCCACCTGCTGAGATTGAAATAAAACTTTCAAGCATAGAAGTCCCAGGAGCACAATACAGGTGAAGCATTTTGAGAAGGACTTTTGTTCTGAGTCTCTGTTTGGCTGGGGAGGGGACAGGACAGTGGCTTCTGACATCATGGTGAGCTTACCAGAAGAGAAGTGAAGAAGATTCCAGACACAGATCCAAATTCCATCTAAGTCAGCAAAAGACAGGACAACTATGGTGTAGATCAGGCTTCAAGGCCATGGCCACAGGTTCCCCACCCCTGGGTAGAGAGAGAAGACCTGAGTTCAAATCTAGCCTCAGACATTTACCAGCTATGTGATTTTGGGAAAATCATTTTTCCTCAGTTTCCTCAGCTGTAAAATGAAGCTAATAAAATAACACCCACATTCCAGGGTAGTTGTAAGGAACAAATCAGATAATATTTATAAAGTACAATGTTACAAAGTACATTGTTACAAATTTGTAAAGTACAAAGTGACAAAGTACAATTTGTAAAACACAATGGCTGGCTTATAGTAAGAGCTGTATAAATGTTTGGGGGCAGCTAGGTGGTACAGTGGATAGAGCACTGGGCGCAGAATCAACACTCACTTCCTGAGTTCAAATTTGACCTCAGACACTTACTAGCTGTATGACCCTGGACAAGTCACTTAACCTTGTTGGCCTCAGTTTCCTGATCTGCAAAATGAGATGGAGAAGAAAATAGCAAACCACTCTAGTATCTCTGCCAAGAAAACCCAAAAATGGGGTCATGAAGAATAGTATGTGACTAAAAAAACAACTAAACAGTGTGTTTGTTATTATTAGGAAGCACTTTTTTTAAGGTCATAGATTCAGAACGGAAAGGATCTTTTAAGATCATCTAAGCTAACCCTCCATTTTACCAAAAAAAAAAAAAATCCTGAGTTCTGCAGGGGGTAAATGACAAGGTCATAATTGTGGTTTGTCCTTCATTCTCTAAGAGGACCATGACATCGGGAAGGTGATGTCATGAGTTGCAAGTGAATTGGATTTAAGTGAGGCAGGGCTGTGCAAAGTCACCAGCTTCACTCTCTCCTCCTGAGCCATCTGGATCCAATGACAACATAAGGATGACTGACTGGAGATGGCCCCCACGCAAAGCCCATTCAATGATTCAGGCTAGGTAAACCTTTTACCTGGTTTTAAAAAAAAAAATCAATCTGGGAGGCGAAGACCCTCAGGGTTTCTGGCCAAAGCAGAAGCAATTGCTGTTTCCCCTCACTCTGAACCATCAGAGCCCAAACAATGACCAAATGAGGCTTGGGCTGGGACCTGTTGGCCAATCAATGAGAGCCAGAGTGATTTAGTCTTTTCAAGAACCAGGATTCAAACCCTTTAACTACAGTTCCAGCATTCTTTCTCCTGTACATACTGAACTGTACTATCTGGCCTTTGTGGGGATGGAGGAAATAGATCTAGTAAGAGATTTATTTAGTCACTCATTCATTATGCTAAGTGTTGGGAGAATGCAAAGTTTGTCTAAAACATAGTACCTGTCTTTATAGAGTTTGCAATCTAGTACAGAAATGGGGAGAAAGTCCTGGTCTTGCCTTAGCTCTGCCACTAACTCATTTTGTGGCTTTGGGCAAATCATTTCCCCCTTCTTGGTTACAGTTCTCTTATCTGTGTAAGGGTGGAGTCCATTTAGTAAATTAGTCAAATTATTCTCCTCCCCCACCACATCCCACTTAAAGTAAGTCATAAAATGCTAAGCCCTGGTACCTTAACTAGGTAGGAATGGATTTCAAAGAATCAAATCAATCCAAGGCACTGTGAAAAGATTTTGATCCATTTAGATGTCTCTGATGAGCCACTGGAAGAACTGAAGTGACTGAACTGGAAGAGTGTTCAAAATGGCTGAGAAAACTTGGTCATGAGCTCAGGGTCACCTATAAAATATCAAGCCAGTTCAGACTAATGAGCAGTGAATGAGGAAGTGCTCCAGAGAAGCCTCCTAAGGAGATCACCTGAGGGGAGGGAAAGAAGAGGAGAGTACTTCGGCTTTGCCCCATGTCCCTTGGCCAGACAGGATCTTGTGAGCTTCAAAGAGTCTGTAGGATTTGGGATTTCCCATCTTCCCAGAAGGGTCCTAGAATCATCCGTAGGACAGCAGTGCTTGGTGGAAATATCTGCACTGGAAACCAAGGACAGACCAGATGCAGATTCACAGCTCTAAAAGAATTCAGCAAAGAAACTACCTAAGGGGAACTTCTTGAGCATTCCACAAAGGAGAAAAAAGGAGCTTCACCTCATGTGCTCTCTAAGTTCGGACCAACTTTCCCAGGACCCTGTATGTATTTGTGAGAACATGTGTCACAGACTTTGGGGGGTTGGAGGGTGGGAAGATGTTTTGAATTAACTATACCACCTTAGTAAATATTCTTTTTTTAAAAAAAAAGCTACTTAAGTCTAGCTCTGGGCCACCACTAGTCATCTTGACTTGTATCCTGCCACTGTACTCTAGAGGAAAGAATGAGATTGGTGACCTTGCACAGTTCTACTTCACTTAAATCCAATTCACCCAAAAGTCAAGACATTACCCTCATGATGTCATTGGTCATCTTCAAGAACGAAGGACAAACAACAAAAACAAACAACAAATCTGATGAAACAATTCTTTATTTAGGTTGTTGTCCTTCATTCTCAGAGGACAGAAATGTCATCACTATGTTGGGGTCAATGTATAGTGTGTCCAGCTGTAGCTCCTCAGACCAATGTGAGCTCAGAAGGCTCTACCACAGGTTAGGCACAAAAAGTCCATGTGAACATTCGGAGTAGAGATGTCTCTAAATTTGCACAACTCATGTTTCCTTTGAGGTACTGTAATTCTGCTTTGCTCATAGAGCACAGCACCTTCTTTCAAGTGGGCCATGCTAGATGGTCCTGCGCCAGTGTCCATCATGTCTCAGAATTGATTCCAAAGTTCTTCAGAGAGACCTTGGGAGTGTCCTTGTATTGCTTCTTCTGAACTCCATGTGAGCACTTGCCTTATGTGAGTTCTCCATAAAACAGTCTTTTAGGAAAACATACATTTGGTATTCGAACAATGTGGCCAGCCATCTAGAGTTACACTCTCTACAATAGAGTTTAAATGCTTGGCAGTTTGGCTTGAGAAAGAACCTCAGGGTCCCGTATGTTATCTTGCCAGGTGATCTTCAGAATCTTCCTAAGACAATTCAAATGCAAGTGATTCAGTTTCCTGGCACAGTGCTGGGTGTGCTGTCCAGGTTTCACAAGTGTACAACAGTGAGCTCAGCACAATGGCTAGTTTGGTAGGGCAGTCTAATACCTCTTCTCTCCCACACTTTCCTTCAGAGCCTTCCAAACACTGAGCTAGCTCTGAAAATTTGTGCATCGGCCTCATCATCTATATGTACACATCCCTGGAAAGTATACTGCCAAAGCAAGTGCATTCAAAATTTCTCTATTTGCTGTAACCAATGGTTTCACATATGGATGTTGCAGTGCTGGCTGGTAGAAAGGCTCTGTTTTCTTGGTGTTAATTAGTAGATTAAAATTAGCACAAGCAGCAGGGAATTGATCCATCCTTTGTTGCATCTCAGTTTCAGAGGTTACACTGAGTGTACAATCATCAGAGAACAAAAAGTCATGCATCAACTCTCCCTCCACTTTAGTCTTGGCTTGTAGCCTGGTGGGAAGTACAGTAATGGTGGCTCATGAGCTATTAGAAAGACACCCTCCTCTGCCCCTCATTGTTACCCTTAGAGTCTTGAGGAGAGATGTAACAGCCTAATTCTGGGGATCAAACTTGTCAGTTAGAATGGGAATTCAGATAGTAGCTTCAGAGCATATACTACTTATGTAAAATGAGAGGGTTGACATACAAGGGATAGAAACAATCTCAAAAGATGAATAGATAATTTCAATTACATGAAATTGAAAAGCTTTTGTATTAACATAATCAATGCAACTAAGAAGGGAAGGGAATCTATAGAAGGGAAATCTTTATATCAAATATCTCTAATAAAGATATACAAGATACATAGAGAACTAACACAAATAGATGACCAAGCACCATTCCCCAATGTATGACATAAACAAGATAGTTCTCAAATGAAGAACTTAAAAGTGTTAACATTCACATGAAAAACTGTTCTAAATCACTGATAATGAAATACAAATAAAAATAAAACTGATGTTTTGTCTCACACGTAGCAATGAAGGCATAAAAGATTGTTTTGTCCAGAGGTATCCAATTCTTTGTGAACCATATTACACCAATACTGTTCATGGAATTTCCTTGGCAAAGATACTGGAATGGTTTGCCATTTCCTTCTCCAGAGGCAAACAGAGGTTAAGTGACTTGCCCCAGGGTCACTCAGCTAGTAAGTATCTGAAGCTGGATTAGAACTCAGGTCTTCCTGACTACAAGTCCAGTGCCCTATCCACTGAGCCACCTAGCTGCCTGATGGCATAAAGACAGTAACATTCAATATTGGTAGGACTGAAGAAAGATAGGCACACTAATACATTATTGGTGGAGCTATGAATTGGTCCAACTATTCTGGAAAGCAATTTGGAATTACACTAAAAAGGGGACAAAAACGTCTAAAATCTTTTGATCCAGATTACTGGGACATAAACCTCAAGGAGGTGAGAGACAGACAACAAAATATTCATACAAGTACTTTTCAGAGTAGCAAAGAAACAAAAATAGTTGTCTGCTAATTGGTGGGTAGCTAAAAAAAATTGTGATTATTGAATGTGATGGATTATTACCTTGACCTATGAAAAAGTAAATATGGAGAATTCAGATACAGAATGGAGACAGAAGAAGGAAAACAATACAATGACTACTACAATATAAATAGAAAAGGCAAAGACATAAAACTGAACACTGTGTAGTTACAGTGACAAAGCTTGACCCTAGAGAGAGAGAGAGATAACAAATTTCAACCCTCTCTCTTCTTTGCAGAGGTGAGAGTCTGTGCTTGTGGAACAAAGCCTATGTCATAAGCCTTATTTGCTGGCTTGGTTAGTTTTGCTGAACTGCTTTTTTTTCCCTCTTTCTTTTTCATTCTTTGTTAAAAGAAATGGCTCCCTGCGGAGGGAAGGGGAGAGGAATATATTCAGAAAAAAAGGTGGTGCATAAAAGAAGACAGCAATAAAAAGTTACAAATTTTTAAAATTAATTTAACTTAAATATTAACAAATGTGATGGTTGAACTAGAATCATTTACCTAATAAATATTTATTGAATGTTCACTGTGATCAAGGCACTTTTGATGACACAGATTGCTGAGGTCACAGCTAACTAGCTGTGTGACCTTCGGCAAGTTTCTGTCTATCTCTCTGGTCCCTAAGTTCCTCACCTATAAAATGGAGGGATCTGATAAGATCAGTGATTCCAAATTAGTGTGCTGCAAGTATTACTAGGTGTGCCACGAAATTTGGGATATTATCTTCCTGAAGAAAAAAAAATTCATTTGTGTTTTAACATACCTAGAATTTGTAGTATGAGAAGTATGATATTCACATAATAAACAAAATTCACCTTCAACACATACAAACTCGACTTGAACTAACAAAGAATTTTTTTTAAATGGCTGCCCTCTATGAAGGGAAACTGAGCATGTGCTCAGTCTGTCCTAGCAATGTCAACTGAAACAAAGAAAAGCAGACTGAGCCACTGGCAAAAAACTATTTGAGGACCTTTGGGCTACATGATTCCTAAGGCCCTTCCAGCTCTTACATGCTATGACTTTATGTGTCTCTGAGCTCTGAAATTCTTTTACCATGATTCTACACCAAGTAAGATTCAGTTCAGTACATAAGTTTTCACCCTTTAGCAGAGTCAAAGGAATGATATCATTTGGTTAAAATTAACCCCAGAAGGAGGGGGTGAGTTTTGAGCTAAGTGTGGATGTGGAAGGTCAGAGGAGGAATAGGGAGCACCTGGTTTGTGCAAAGCATACAGCCAGGACACGATATTGACTTGGCTGGAGAACACTGAATGGAGGACTAAGGAGAGCAAAGGTTGACGAGATAAAGTGAAGTTAGTTGGGGGAACAACAGAGAAATAGGGCAAGGCTTTTTAACAGAACGCTGCTATGGCTTTAAATTTTTCTCTGTTAATAGAAGATTGGACCTCATCAAACTACAAATTATTCGGGCTAGACAGTCTTAGAGATCATCTAGCCCAGCTCCTTCCTTTTTCACAAAGGAGGAAACTGATGCTCTGACAGGGCTAATGACTTTTCCAAGACCTTAGAACCAGGATTCTTACCCAGGCTTCCTGACAACAGTGTTCTTTCCCTTACTCCACCATACAGAAACCTCAAGCCTAAAAGAGCTGCCCTGCAGGCTGCAGTCCTCAAGTCCAGTGGCCCTGTAGCCTGTAACTGCAATCTGAGGAGGCAGAACAGGCTTTCAAATGCCCCCACACCCTCCACCTCCCAGAATCAGAATGTTAGGGAAGGGACAATGTGGAAAGAATAGAAGACTTGGAATCATGGGATCCTAAAGTTAGAGGAGACTCTTAGAAGGAAGTTAGTCCAACCACCCTCATCTTCCTGGTGAGGAAACTGAAGCTGAGACAGGATGAATGACTCACCGAGGTCCACACAGATAGCAAGCTGCAGAACCAGGATTCGAATCCAGGTTCTCTGACTTCAAATCCAGTGTTTTTCCACTATAACATGCCAGAACCTGGGCTGAGGTCCCAGCTTTCTTACTACTTATATGATCTGAGAGATGGAGAGGAAGATGGAGCAGCCACAAATTCTGTGCCCTTAGGGATGCTTAAAGACCAACTTCATTTTATAGCTGCTGAAAAGGGAAGTGGGAATTATCACCACACCTACTTCCCTACCTTTAGTAGCCTAATCGGAAGAATAGGGACTGAACCAGTGATTTTCTTAGTCGAAAAAATACCCGAGTGAGGTATCTTCCCCCAGTATAGATAGGTACCTACTCTGAAACTTAAGAGTCCTAGAGAGTTGCCTAGAGCAATTAGAGGTTCCTTGACTTGCCCAAGGTCACACAGCCAGTCTGTGTTAGAGGCAATGCTTGAACCCAAGTCAGGACTTCTTCCTAATTCTTGAGGCCAGATTTCTAACCACTCTACCGGCTGCCTCTCATCTTGGAGGGAGGGATGTGAGACATTAACTCTGCCCTCAGGCATATTCCCACTGTGTATTACCCACGGCTCCGAGCATCAGTTTTCCTTTACCTCTAAGAGTCACTCAAGCTCCTTGGAGAGAGAACTAGGGGAAAGAGAGGAGGACCCTTCCCTGGGAGAGGGTAGGCCGCATTCAGATGCAGAGATGAAACACGTCACGGATGTAAAACAAAGGCCAGCCAGCTTTCTGAGAAACAGGAAAGGACTTCCAGAAGAACAAAGGCAGGAATGATCCAACTCGGCCTCACCACTAAAAACAGCCTCCTAGACCAGTTGTCATTCATTCCTCCTAGGGTCATTCCATGAGCCAGGGGCTTGCATATGCAAAAGCCAAAGGAGGATTAAAACACTTCCAAACAAAGATGCAAAAATCTTCCTTTTTCTCTTCCCCACCCCCACCTCTGCTTGGGTTTTAAATCCATCCACACTGGTCTCAGCTTGTCCTCCTACCTCCTCAGCCGGTGGTTGTCACACTACAGACATTTTTAGGGGTGACAGCTGGCCTTCTGGAACTCAGCTCCAGTTCTGGAAATTTTCTTTTCTTTTCTTTTCTTTCTCTTTTCTTCTTTTTTTTTTTTAAGGGAGAGAGCCAAACCACCACGATTTTAAATAGCAATCCAGTGGAGGGGGAAAGGCGCAGGAGAACACAGGGGAAGGATGGCCCAGTTGCAGTTTGATTTCCATTCTCTCTGCCTTTAACTGGAGAAGTGTTGAAAGCAATCAGAACTTTCCAAAATGTCAGAGCAAGAAGGGGACCCGAGAGCCTGCCTAGCCCAACCCTCTCATTTTACAGAGGAGGAAATTGTGGCTCCAAAGGGGGCCACCAGGTCACACAGAAAGTTAATAGGAGAGGCACGACTGGGCTCAAGCTTTCCTGTGGCCCAGGCCAGACCTCTTCCTTCTAAATCACTTTGCCTTATCCTGACTTAGAGGGACTGTTACTAAGCCTTCCCAAGAGGTTAAGAGTAGAAAGACCAGGGTAGAAAATTGAACTGGAGGGGAGAAACTAAAGGACCTCCCTCTCATTCTAGTAATTCACATAACACAAGCAAGCCCAGAATGTTAGAGCTGAAAGGGACCTCAGAGAATCCCTAGCCCAGAGGTTCTTAACCTTTTTTGAGTCATGGACCCCTCCTATACTTCCCAGAATAATATTTTTAAATGAATAAAACAAAATAATGGGATTAAAAGGAAAACTAATTATATTGAAATGCGGTTTTCAAAATTTTTTTAAGACAAATTCACAGATCCCAGGTCAAAAACCCATGCCCTAGTCCAACTGACTCATTTTAGGAAACCCAGAGAGTGTGACTTGTCCAGGATCACACAGCAAGTCAGTGGCAGAGCTGGTATTAAAATCCAGATGTAGGGGTAGCTAGGTGGCACATGGATAGAGCACCTGCCTTGGAGTCAGGAGGATCTGAGTTCAAATCTGGCCTCAGACATATGACACTCACTAGCTGTGTGACTCTGAGCAAGTCACTTAACTCCAACTACCTTGCCCCCTCCCCCCAAAAAAACCCAGATGTCCAGACTCCCAAGTCAATTGTTCTTCCCCCATTTGCTTCCACCTCTCATCAGACTCTACTTTCTCTCAGAATTAATACTTTCAGGGAAGGGTACAGTTCCTTTCTCTTCCCCCCTTACTAGCTCTATGACTTTAGGAAAATCACTTAACCTACCAGAGCCTCACCCATTAAAATAGGGATAAAAACATTGACTCTACCTGACTCACAGGATTACTGTGATGATGAAAGGAGATAATCTATATAAAGTTCTTTACAAATGTCAGCTCATCTTATTAGGACTAAATGACCTTATGTGAGTGTATGGTCCCTTCATTACCTTTGGCAGCCAGTAACAGAGATTTGGTAGTCCAAAGGAGATTGGAGGGGACAGACAAACTGATAGGAATGGATTCAGATTGGACACTAGGAAGAAAGACTTAGCAAAGAGATTTATGAGTATGGTGACCTTATGTCCCAGGTCCTCTAGAAAAGTGCCCATTTCAAGAAAAGACTTCTAACAAAGTGTTGCAAAAGGATGTTTAGCTAATAAAATAGGATCAAAAAATATAGTAATTTATGAAACATTAAGATACATTATTAAGGAAATGAAGGTTCCTCTACTGAAAACTAGTCAGTCAATAAATATTTATTAAATGTTTACTATGTGGCAGCCACTGTGCTAAGTGCTGAGGATACAAAAAGCAAAAGACAGTCCTTGCCCTCAGGAAACCCACAGTCTAAACGAGGAGACAACAAGCAAACAAATATATACAAACTCTGCACAGGCTATACACAGGATAAATTTAGGTGGTGCAGGGAATAGAGTGCTGGGCCTGGAGTCAGGAAGACTTGAGTTCAAATCAAGCCCCAGACATTTAGTAGCTGTGTGACCCTGGACAAGTTACTTAACCCTGTTTGCCTCAATTTCCTCATCTGTAAAATGAGCTAGAGAAGGAAATGGCAAACCACTCCAGTATTTTTGCCAAGAAAACCCCAAATAGGATCATGAAAAGTTCAGATAATATTGATCAACAATAACAGGATAAATAGGAAATAATTAACAGAAGGGAAGGCAAGAGAATTAAGAGGAGTTGGAAAAGGCTTCCTAGAGAAGATAGGATTTTAGCTGAGACTTGAAGGAGGCCAGGGAAGCTAGGAGGCAGAAATGAGGAAAGAGAGCATTCCAGGCATTGAGGACAGCCAGGGAAAATGCCTGGAGCAGAGAGATGGAATGTTTTGCTCATGGAATACAAGGTCAATGTTACTGGATCTAGGAATATGTAGCAGGGAGTAAAGTGTAAGCCTATATAGGAAGATTTCAAGGAAGTCATATCCAGAGTTTCAGGAATGAGCTAAATAATCTTTCACAGTTCCCTCCATCCTTACAATTAGGGGGTGATAAAAGTTAAGCTGTCAAAAACCGTTCAAGTAAACCAAACGTACAGCAATCATTCATTCATCAAGGCAGTAGGTGATGGGGTACTGAGATATAAAGAGAAAGAGAGAGAGAGAGAGAGAGAGAGAGAGAGAGAGAGAGAGAGAGAGAGAGAGAGAGAGAGAGAGATGATAGGTAGGCAGATAGATATATAGAGCATTTATTAAATGCTTACTATGTGCCTGGTGCATGCTATGTGATAGGGGTACAAATATAAGCAAGTGAGATAGTTTCTGACCTCAGGGAGGTTACATTCTATTGGAAGAAGACAACGCATAAAAAGGAACCAAAAATGGGAAAGGTTAGAGACATGGGGGGTGATAGGTGTGGGGAGATGGGACAAGTAATATAAAAGCTTGGGTCAGGGCAAGATAATGCCAAAACTTGTTTATTAAGGCCCAGGGAGGTTCAAGAGGCAGAGTCCAATTTTCCAGAAAAGAGATGGAGATGACTCCAAGAGGAGGCAAAACCCCTGCCCTCATGAAGCTTACAATCTCTTAAGTAGGTTAACAGCAACAAAGTAAAATACAGAGTATAATAGAACATGCGTAAAAGAGAAAGAGCCAAAATGTAGTGATAAGAAGGAAGTAGGTTCTGGTTCTTCACATTCTTTATGTCAAAGACTCCTTCGGCAAGTTTGGTAAAACCAGGGTGTGGGCTGGTAAATGTTTAACAACTAGCTTTTTGGGAGAAAATAATGTATGTATGACACACATTAAAGTTTAGTCTGTATTATTAACATTTTCTTCACCACATTTCTTAAGTATAGACAATCAACAAAATATCAACTCAAACCCTGATTTGTAGCTGTAAATGTAAATAAACATAAATTTGTAAGTGTAAATGCTCACCATAAAAATTTAACAATTGATTCTCCAACACACTCTTGGGTGAAGGCTATAGACTCCTTCCCAAATAATATTTCTAAATGCATAAAACAAAATACATAGGATTATAGAGGAAATCAAAGGTTAGCAATAATAATAGTAAAGGTACGATTTTTTTTTCCCATTCAACTTCATGGACTCTCAGTAATTTACCATTCACTTTGTCAACTTAAGAAGCCTTGTTCTAGGCCCATGTTAGAGGGTAAGACAAGATAGAAAACAGCTAGTAGTACAGGTTATCCAGAAAGTAGAATGTATGAAGGAGAGTGACATAAAGTAAGGCTGGAAAAATAGGCATCATTAGAAAGCATGATAAAGGCAAAGATTTTAATTCATCTTAAGTTTTTACCTGAAGGTAAATTCTGATGAGCTAATTTTATTAGTCAGCAGCATGGTATAGTAAACAGAGTGGGAAACTGGTAATTGAGTTCTAGACTCAAGGGTGTGCTGGAGACAGCCGATTGTTAAATTTTCAAGTTTGGGGATTCATACCTCAGAAATTAGCAAACACTACAAACTAGAGCTTGATTTCGTGTTTCGATGAATTGTCAAACTTAGGAAAGTGATTTAGAAAACTGTAGCCATCAGATTAAACTTTAAAATGTGCTATATGTACTTTTTTTTTTTTCTCCCAGAGAGGTAGCTATTAAACATTTACCATTAAACCACAGGTTCTGGTCCTGGCCCCACCACCAACCAGCTATGTAGCCTCCACTTCATGAACTGGATAGGGGATAGTAGATAGGAGATTTGACACAGAATCAGGAAAACCCGAATTCAAGTAACATCTCAGATACTAGCTTTGTGGCCCCAAATAAGTTATATAAACTTTCCTGTGCCTCAGTTGCCTCAGCTGTAAAAGGAGGGAGTTGGACTAGATGATTGCTAATGTTCCTCCTAACTCTAAAAACAATTCACCATTCATTTCACCAATTAGAGGACAAATTACTCCTGCAGTCAATCAACTCATTAGTTAATCACCTCTTCCAGTGTGCAAATGTGTACAATAGGAGTCCCACTGCTGATAAGAATTAGGCTTATAACATTTAAATTATTTATTTTTGGACAAGTAATAATATTTATTCTCACAATTTAGTCTCAACATGTCTCCCATATTCCTGGGCTAATATGATTTTTCAGACTCATAATCATTCCTTAGATTTCCTCTATATCTACCCAAGTTCATCCATACCATAGCCATCATATACTGAATCCAAAAAGGAAGAACTTTCTAAACACTGACAGTGTTTGAACAGGGAAGCTGGGGGACTGTGGGTGAGGACATAAGGACCACAAACGAGGATCTCTGTACCATTGCTCAGTGTAAGAGGTCCCTCCAAAGGTTAGCTCCTTCTAGCTTAAGCATTCTGTGACTTGATAATTCAAAACTGTAGTACCGGAAAAGACTATGCTAGAATGCTCTGGGCAGTGCTTTCATTTATTGTCTAACTAAAATAAGTGTGGGCCGTAAAATGGTGATAGAAAGCCAAGGTCAAAACCTTACAAAGGAAGAGAATTATTTGCCCACATTTTAGAAAACACTGTTGTTGCCTCACTCTGAGACATGGAACAGCCCAGCCTGGAAGAATTAAAAATAAGTTATCCCTCAGAGGCCAATGGAGAGAAGCACATTCGGTACAAATAGGCTAGAAGTACAAAGAAAAACTAGAGTAAAGTACTTGATAGAAGAAATTAAAAAGAAGCAAGGCTAAAACGAAACAAAAAAGAAGCAAAGCTGGTCATGGGGCAACATGGAGGGATAAATTAAAAAGGGCAGCAGCCTAGATGCTCTACTCATGTCTTATCAATGTCCAGAGATATGGAAGAAGACCTCTAACCTCGAGTGAACCGAACCCCCTGCATGAATTCACCAAACATAGATGAGAGTGACGCAGGATAAGTGGATGGAATAGATTTACTCTGCATCGTTGGGAGGAACATCCATTTAGATGAGATCATAGATCCCCTGAAGTATTGAAAAGCACCTTTTCTAAATGCATAAAAGAGTAAGTCATCTTTTCAAGGCTTTAACCAGATGCCTCGAACATAGCAGAAGTTCAGCAAGCGATTAAGACTGAACTGCATTAAGCCAAACTGACTTGGTACTGGAAGACCACCCAAAGCAAGCTCCCACAGTATAAGTTCAATTGGTCAAATGTCAGAAACTGAGGCTGGGAGTTAATCTTCCCAACCTGAGAAAGAACCAAAATAACAAGTGCTCTTATACCTTCTGCCAAGCAAATGGAGAGGCAGCGTGGGCTAATGGATAGAGGACAGGCCAGGAGGACTTGGATTCAAATTTGGATTCAAGCTCAAGTTCCACATGTCTGGCACATGGTTGGCACTTAATAAATGCTGATTAATTGATTCAAGTCCCTCCTCTGGTCCAAGCTGTTGAGGTAACCCTGGAAAAGTCACTGAATTTCTCAGCATTTTGGACAACTCATATTAATGTTCTTAAGTTGCAGATCAGACCTGCAATGGTAGTAGGAGTCTTCTTTTCTAGGAGCTCCCCATATCAATGACATCCTAAGTCCAAGCCCTATTTGGGTCTGCATTGGTGAAAGGTGTTTACCTCTCTGGGGGTTCCTCTTACCAATGACATCATAGACCCAACCTTATCCTTACTAGGCCAATAAGCTATTTGGGTGAAGGACAGGAATCAGATCTGGGATTTCACTGGGATAGAGAATTCACAGGTAAAATGGATTTAACAAGAGTTTGTGTTGCTGCAGTACTTTTAAGACCTACAAAGCCCTTTTCCCTCACCAGCCCTAGGAGGTAGGTAGTGGTAGTCTCACCACTCTGTAGATAAGGAAGCTAGGGCTCAGAGAACTAAAGAGACTTAAATAAGTCAGGAACAGAGGCAAGATTCTAATTTGGATACTCTGACCCTGTGAACACTTTGCAAAAGACCTCCTTGGCCTCACCCTAGGCCCACATTTTGAGGGGGCCCCTCCCTGTCTGGACAGTAACCCAGGAAAATAGAGCAGAGAGAGAAATAGCTCAGGCTAGCTGGAAACGAGAGCGGAAAGGGAAAGAGGGAAGAAAACGAGGTTCTCCTACATATGGTCAGTCAATACCGCCTTATCACCCACTGAAAAAAGTAACACCCCCCTACACTCAGGCTGCCTCTTGTAGCTTTGTAACTTTTTTCTTCGAAGAATGCCTTAAGGATCATTTTAAGCAGGTCTCTGGTGGGGGGGGGGGGGACAGGGATGTATGTGTATATACACATTGTGTGTATTTATATATATACATATATACACATATACATATATTTTTATATATTTGAGAGAGAGAGAAGGAGAATAAACAATGGCACTGATATGTCCCAGCTTCCCCCATCCTCCTGGGGCTAGCTCTACTTCACATGCCCTCTCCCACTCTAAGCAGTGACCTGAAGCAGCATGAGAAAGACCAGCCAATGTGTAACTGGAAAGTACCTTCTTTACTATTAAAAACAGTAGCACTTCATATTTAAAGGTCACTATTTAAAGCCACTTTTTCTCCAACAGCAACCCCAGGAAATTAGTAGTATAAGCATTATTATCACCCCCATTTTTGAGATGAAGGAATTGAGGCACAGAGGAGTTAAGCGACTTAGCCATGGACCTAGTGGGGCTTCGTCGACCAGTCCCAGGTTTAAAAAATGAAGCATGCTTAAACCTGAAAAGCCAACAACATAGGCAGAACTCATTTTGACCATCACCAAGCAGCGGCCTCCTGGAAAATCTAAGGTATGTTCACAGTGACAACTGACCCATCCCTGTGAACATTCTTAACAGCTGGACAGATGTTTACAAGTAACACATCAGGCCTTGGGATGTAATTACAGAGCTAGTTGTGTTAGCTTCTCTAAGTAGATAACATCTGACACACAGCACTAATTGTTAAAGGAAGAGAAACTGCCTTCAAATTCTGCTAACTTAAGTGTTGAGGATAAATAGGCAAGGGGAGAATTCATCCCATCTTTATGTTTTTCTAACTATTATTATTGTGACCAGGTACAACCTGGTCACAATACTAAGTGGAATTATGCAAATATGTGGATCATCAGGTAAAGGCTCTATCAGGGTAGGGAGCTTCCACTGAGGGATCTCCCTCCATCAAATTTGTGACATGCGACACATGGAAAAAAGGTCCTAGGAACTGCCTGAGGCATTGAGAAATTAAATAATTGTCCTGTAAGACACCACAGCTAGTGTCAGAGTCTAGACAGGAACTCAGGCCTTCCATACTCCAAATCCCACTTTCTACTAAACCAAAGAATCTCTCAGATAGGCTTCAGGATTTTCAAAATTAGCCCTTGCCTCTACATGTCCTTCCACATCCACAGTTATTCACCATCCCACAATCCTCCTTTCTTCCTAACTTCCTTGTTTCTGTTAAGGATACCACCATCCCTCCTGGGTTCATAAGCTCAGATTCATTCTTGATTCCCATATCCAGTCAGCTGCCAAGTCCAGTTGATTCTACTTCCGTAACAGCTCTCCTATCTGTCCACTTCTCTGCTTACACGGCCACCACCCTAATTTAGGACCTCACCTTTGTCTTAAGTGATATTCCTGAAGCACAGCTGTCATGATGTCATTCTCCTGCTCTAGGGGTTGTCTAATGACTGGAGGATCAAATACAAACAACTGGCATTTAGAGCCCTTCACAACCTAATTCCAGCCTAGCCTCCAAGTTTTATTCCACATCATTCCACTTAGTCTCCTTTCCAAACAAACTCCACCTCCCACCTCATGCCTTAGCCCAAGCTGTTCCCATAGCTAGAACATTCTTCCACCTCAGCTTTGTCTCTTGGAATCTCCAGCTCATTTTACAGGTGCGGAAACTGAGGCAAACAGAGATAAGTGACTTGCCCAGGGTCAGACAGCTAGTAACTATCCGAAGTCAAATTTGAACTCAGTAAGATGAGTTTTCCTAACTCCAAGCCCTGTACTCTATCCACTGTGCCACCTAGCTTCCTGATTACTTTGTATCTAATTTGTATAGTCTGTATTCACTTCTCTGTGTTCATATTGCTTTCCCAAAATAAATTTAAGTTTCCTGAGAGCAGAGACAGTTTCATTTTTGTCTTTGTATCCCTAGAACCTAGCACAGTACCTGATAACATAGCGGTGCTTAATAAATGCTTACAGACTGAATGAACTCTTCAAAAATAGAAGAGTGTTACTCCCTCTCTACAGATGAAGGGATTGAGGCTCCATTAGGAAAGGAACATCTGAGGTAGGAATAAGGATTTTTTGGTGCCACTTCTGGGCTCAAGAGTCTACAAGGGTCAGACTTCCGATTCAGGGAGCCAAGATGGCAGAATAAGAAGTAAGTCACTCTCACCCTCCCTCATTGACCTCTGAAAGGCCCAGAAAATATCAACCCAGGAAAAACCCTAGGCCAGCAAAAAGACAGGGCACAGCAGTCTTGTAGCCCAGGAAGCTTGGGGGATTAACAGGAAAAGCTCCTCTCACTCTGTGGGAGGGAGAACAGTACAGGACTGGAGGAGTCTCAGCAAGCCAGTGGCAAGACCCACCTCAGCATACCAGGGGGAGATCCTGAGACCCAGGATGGTGAAACAGGCAAGTGCCAACACCAGGAACTCTCCTCCCCCCATCCCCACCCCCTCCACACCTTCCCCCCCACCCCCAATACAGGCAGGGGAATGGTAGATACCAGCTGGGAAAACCACCACAGGCAACTTCATTCTCCAACAATGAAATCATCCATTGCCCTCAACACAACTCTGAGAAGCACAACTCCAGAAGGCAAAGCTCCAGGCTGACAGACATCCACCAGCAGCGAAATATCTCTGCACAAGGCCCAGGCCAGCAGGATCCAAACATTCAAATGCAAGGCCCTGGTGGGCAGGAAAAGAAGCTTGGGTAAGTGCCACCTTCACTCCAGCAGGAGTGAAGTTTTTTGTGGTGTTTTTTTTTAAGTCAGGATATAGGCAAACACCATGAACAAAAGGCAGAAATGGAAAATGACCATAGATTCTTATTTTGGGGAAAGGGAAGACTGAGGCACAAATTCAGATGAGGACAACATCATCAATATACCCACATCCGAAATCTCAAAGGGGAATATGAACTGGTCTCAAGGCCAAAAAAGCCTTCTTGGAAGAGCTCAAGAAGGATTTTAAAAGTCAAATAAGAGAGGTAGAAGAAAAATTGAGAAAAGAAATGAGGTATGCAAGAAAGAGTCAATAGCTTGGAAAAGGAAGGATAAAAATTAATTGTAGAAAACAAGCCCTTAAAAAGTAGAATTGGCCAAATGGAAGAGAAGGCACAAAAACTCACTGAAGAGAACTCCTTAAAAAGAGTCTGCAATGGTTCACTACTGCCTAAAAAATCAAATCCAAACTCTTTAATCTGGCTAATCTGGGGTACAATTGTTATATCCCCCACTGTAGGCAGGCAGTAGACAGAGCAGAAAATACAGTTGTTGGGTTTTTTTCAGTTTAATTAAACAAACATTAAGTGCTTCCTGTGTATAGCCAATGGGCTAGGCTCTCAGAATACAAAAGACAAAATGAACCAGTTCTTGCCTCTAGGGCTTTATAATCTACTACATCTTAAAGCATGGTCAATGGTAACAATTCCTGGATTTGGAGACAGAGAACCTGGGTTACAATCCAGACTCTGACACTTTCTGCCTATGTGTCCATGGGCAAGTGGCTTACCCTAGGGGTATTCTGGTAAATGTCCAACAATCAACTCTCCAGAAAAAAAAAAAGTATGAGCATATAGTTCTTAACTTCTTTGCTCTTCAGTTTCCCCATCTACAAAATACAAGGGTTGGACTGAGTGATCTCTAGTTCTGCATTCTGTGATTCCATCTGATCACATAAGAGAAACGCTCTATTTACACTGGGGAGGGAGGGCCAGGTCATGGTTTCTCATATTCTCTTACAGAAGCTATACACCCTAATTTTAATTTCCAAAATATTCAAAATTCCTCTCTCTTGTTGAGCAGCATCAACAATTCAAGTACAAAACTTTTCTTTGACTAGTGTTTTCTCAAAGCAACTTACATAGTAATGGAAATACTTTGAGTACTCTAGAGATCAGCCTGAAGAAAGGAGAGTAAGGATAATAATGCCTGTGACGGTCTTTAAGGCCTTTGAGCCCCTGGCCTATAGGAAATTATGCCGAGATCAATCCATCAAGATTTAATATAAAATAAAAATAAAGGCAATGTTAGCATTTTGCATACATTAAATATTTCTCCTTTTATAGGTAACTAGAACAAGGGAAGCTTCCCTTGGAATTAGAAGGCAAACTTCATGACCCAAAAAATAAATAATTAAATAGTCCCAACCTTAAACTTTACAGGAAGAAAAAAGAGACAACGAAATTTCCAGAGCAGGAAAATGAGAACTTAGAATCCTGAAGACTGCTCTTTCCCCAGGGCCCACTGTCCAATGCCACATCTGGCTAATCTCCCCTGTGCCTCCAGACCTCTAACATCTGGACTGAATCTCTCTGTTTCTGCCACAACCAAAAAGTTCAAGAAAATCAGCCCTCTTTCCCAATCTCATGACAACTACAGCATCTAAGGAGATTATAATATACTTCTACTCTAATTTTTCAGTCACTGGATATAGAAACCTCCCATCAGGAAGGGACCCATTAAAAAGGTGACTTTGCACTAGGGCTCATTAGAAAATTTTTAACATTTCCCTTCTTCCCTAGGCTGCCCTCAGCCCCACAGCTGTTCTGCACCCACCTCTTATTAATGGGGCCAGGTCAGGTCTCTTTGTTTCACCTGGGAGGTCTGGAAATGGAATGAGATGGTGAGTCTCCTGTCACTGGAGGTATTTGAACTGAGGCTGAATGCTCCCGACGTGAGAATAATTGTGAAAGAGATTCATGCCTTGGGGTAGCTAGACTCAGCGGTGTAATATATGCATGAATTGTGTAATAATTGGACTCATATCTATTGCTGGGGAATATACAAATGTAAGGAACTGAGCTTTGAAGGGGATTTCCATCTGGGTCCAAAACAGGGCACTTCCCCACTGTCATTACACCCCTAATTGGATTGGAGGGCCCCAGACCTGCTTCTTACAAGCAATTTGAACATGAACAGCTAGGCACTTCACCTCCTCACCCTCAGTTTCCTCATCTGTAAAATTAGGGGGTTGATCTACCCTATCTCTACGTCCCTTCCTAAAATCTCTAAATCCATGATGCTTTAAACTAGGAATTACCGCCTGCCTCAAAGGCTCTGTGATTCTATGTGAAATTCTGCTCCTTAGTGCAGAGAATTCTATTCTGGAAAGTCTTGCATTATACCTTCAATAGGACAAATTCACCAAACCACCAGATCGTGTCTAAGGACTCAAAAGCCTGGGGTTTAGACCGTGCCCCCTGGAAAAAATCTACCTCCTACTCAGGAGACCTCTTCAGGGTAGGAAAGTCCCAGAGCACGACCACGTGCTGCTAAACCACACCCCTTAAAGGATCCCAGAGAGAATATCTATCATCTACCAAATGCTTGGGTCATCCTGGGTTGTGGAAGGGTTAATACAAAGAGGATTACTACCGCCCCCCACCCCCTACAAAAAAAAAAGGCAAACAAACAAACTTCGGTCCACCCCCCCTGATGCAGCCTATCCTGCTAATGCAGCTACTCTGGGCTCCTCCCCTACAGCTTGCCTAAAGCCTTAGCCGCCCTGGGCAGAGAAATCGTGAGAGAGAAAGAGGGGACTGGACTACAACTCCCACAATACTCTGCTCTTGGACAGATTAGGGTCTGCAGGACCTAAAAAGAGCATGCTGAGATGATCCTCCTTCATGGGTGGAGAATTACAGGTTTTTTCTGAAGCCCTCCTCTGGGAGGTGCGGCCGAAGCTGAGGATCCTCCCATTCCGGAACGCCCAGCCTCCCTGGAAACTCTCATTTTCTCCAGCAGAAGGAAGGAAACCTGTTTAACCCTTCGGTTCCTGTTTCCCAAACTCAACCCCGGGAGAGTGGGCGGGGGTGGATGCGGTTCCCGCCAGTGCCTTGCACGTACCCCCGGTCAGGGTTCAGTAGATGAGGCCGAAGTGGTAGAACTCCACGTCATCCATCTCTCTCCACGTACCACATCAATCACACCCCTCTCTTCCTCCCCTCTTCTCTCCACCCCCTCCCCGCCAATATCCATACCCTACCTGCCCCTTAAGGTGCAACTCGACCTCTTCCGACTACTCCTATCTCGGCTGACAATTAATTCAACTTGTCTATAGTCTAGCATTTAATTCTGTAAGATGTATTCTCCAGTGCTCTTCTTCAGCTGTCTCAAATGCCTGACTAGATTGTAAGCTTCCTGAAGAAAGGCAGTGGAAACAGGGAGATTTTCCATTAACTAGCTTTCTAATTGCAAGTCAGTCTCTCAGCGTGTTTTCTCACATGTAAAATAGGGATAGTACCAACTGCCCTGCCTCAGGATTGATGTAAGAGTCAAATAGCATAACAGATGGGAAGAGTCTTTGTAAACTGAAAAGGGGCGTCAATCCATTTGTAAAGCCTCGCAACAACTAGCTTTGCTCAAAGTACTTTAATAGACCCCCTACATATATGTGTATGGGTGTTCCCTTTGCCCCGATCCCTGTAGCTCTCAGTCAACAAGCTTTTCTTAAACAACCACTGTGTGTCAGGCACTGTGCTAAGCTCTAGAATACCAAGAAAGGCGAAAATGGTCCCTGCTTGCCTTCAAAAGGACTCACG
Source organism: Phascolarctos cinereus (assembly GCF_003287225.1). NCBI lineage: Eukaryota > Metazoa > Chordata > Mammalia > Diprotodontia > Phascolarctidae > Phascolarctos > Phascolarctos cinereus. Next base: position 267,407,930 of record NW_027555625.1, read on the forward strand.
ATCTAATGGGGGAAACAACATAAAAACAATTGTGGACAAACAATTTGAAATAATCCCTATGGGGGACAGGGAAAGCCTTCTTGCAAAAGGAGGAATTTTAGGGGAGACCTGAAGGAAGCTGGGGAAGGAAGCTAAGTGGCAAAGATGAGAAGAAAGAGCATTCCAAGTATAGGGGGCAGCCAGTGAAAACGCTCAGATTCCAGAGCTGCAGCATCGGCGTTTGAGGGACAGCAAGGAAGCCAGAGTCACTGGATCCTACTGTTCATGGAAGGCAGTAAAATTTAATAAGACTGAAAAGTAGGAAGGGCTCAGGCTCCGCAGGGCTTCCAAAGCCAGACAGAAGATTTTACATTTGATTCTGAGGGCAATAGGGAGTCACTGGAGTTTACTGGATAGAGGCTGAGCTGGTCAGACTTTAGGAAGATCACCTTGATAACTGAGTGGGGGACTGGAGTGAGGAGAGTTGAAGCAGAGATCAACCAGGAGGCTATTGCAATGGTCCAGCCCTTTCACCAGTAGTCTTAGCTGGAAAATTGATTAGTTGGTGGCCAACCTACTGGTCCCAAGCCTCTCTGCATTGACTTAGACAAGTCAGCAGTTGACAAACACACAGTTTGTAAGACGGCCAAACTCAAAATCTTTACAGCAGATTACTATACCATGGTATAGCCTTTAAGAGCTCAGGTCACCTCCTTGAGAGAATAAAGCATTTAAGGGGACTTTTACATCACAAATTTAAAAAGCAGCATGGTATAATAAAACCCATAATAATAGCTGACTTTATGTAGTGCTTTAATGTTTACAAAGGATTTTACATATATCATCTCATTATTCCTCCTATCAGCCCTGTAAGCTTGGAGGGAAAAGTGTTAGAAGTGGAATCCCAGCACTGTGCAATGGAAAGAGTGCTGGATCTGGAGTCAGAAGATCTCAAATCTTGACTCTGCCATAAACTACCTGCCTGTATGACCACATCACATAGACCCTCTGGGCCTCACTCAGTTTCTGCATCTGTAAAGTAAGAGGCTTGGACTAGGTGACTTCCAGTTCTAAATCTAAACTCCTGAGTTAGGAAAGACCCAAGTCTAAAAGATCCACCTCTCATACTTGCATGCCACGGGACCATAGGCAAATACATAATTTCCTCTCTTTGAGCCTCAGTTTCCTCATCTATAAAATGAGGATAACACCTGCGGCACTTAGCTCCTAAAGTATTGTGAGTATCAAATGAGGCAATGTATGAAAAGCACTTAACAGACATTAAAACCCTGTATAAACATCAGCTATTATTAAAACAGATCTCGACTTCTAACTGATTCTATATGCACATAGCTACATGGAATTTCAAATCTGGAAGAAATTTTAAGGCTCATGTACCCCAACTTCCTAATTTTACAAACTGAGGCCCAGGGAGAAGAGCTGATTTGCATAAGGTCACATGGCTGGATCAGGACTAGAATCCAAGACTCTAGCCTCCCAGCTGAATGCTCCTTTCATTCTACCCCGTTACAGAACTGTGTCCGCAGCACCAGAAACTCACCAGTCCTTTCCTCTAGGCAAGAGTCCAAGCTACCTTCTCCACTCCTAAAGGGGGTCTCACCTGGTCAGGATAGGAGCAGAGGAGTGGGGGAAATAGCAAATGCTTCCTGATAGTGGTGACAATAGGTAGGTGATGTGTGACTATCACATCCAGAGCTATTCAGCCTGATATAACCCAAGGATCTCAAGGGCTGAAAGGTGGAGAGAGTGGTTTTTCTGGAAAGACTATGGGCTGAAAAATAATGCAAATCCTCAGCACTTATGTAATGTTTTCCATCTTGAAAGTACTTTATAAACATTAACCAAAGATCATCCCCTTGACACTACACATAGCAGGCTCTGAGTCTCATCAGCTTAGTTTACTAACAAAAGCAAGTTTTTCCCATATAGACTGTGTAACTCCAGAACCAGTATCACTGGGTTTAAAAACAACAACAACAACACCTTTGCCTCTAGAAGATACACTGAACCAGGGACTGCTATGCCTGCTGTTACCTCAAATGATGTAGGGAATATCAGAGCCTCTTGCTCTCTCCATTACAAAGTCAAGCCTCACACGGATGCATTTGTCTCCGGCTCAGAGACTCCAAGCACTTGATGGGGAATTGTCTACAGAGAACAAACCCAGAACACCTTGCCTATGTTGGAGTTGGAGCAGTTGTTTTCCTGACCAGAGACTGGCTTTCAATACCATTGGAAACTTTCCGTGAATCTCTTTCCATACCCGTTCTCAATGAACCATGTGCTGATGTGTTTAATTATTAGCCTCTTGGCAAGACCCAGAAGGGGAAATCATATTACTAGCAAGGGCTGGTCTTCCAATTTCCCTTGCTCACCTAGGGACCCAATGGTGCCTGTGCTTCAGAGAGGAACTCGGTCAGCAAATAAACATTTATTAAGCACCTATTACATACTAGTCACTGTGCCTTAGCACTCTGGACACAGCAAAGGAGGCAAAAGACAGTCCCTGCCCTAAAGGAGCTTACAATCTAATGGGAAAGGGGGCAGCTAGGTAGCATAGTGGATAGTGCACCGGCCCTAGAGTCAGGAACACCTGAGTTCAAATCCAGTCTCAGACCAAGACACTTGACACTTACTTGCTTTGTGACCGTGGGCAAGTTACTTAACCCAATTGCCTCCCCCCAAAAAATAAAATAAAATAAAAGATCTAATGGAAGAGACACCAGACAAATACGTACAAACAGGATAAATAGAAAACAGATAAAGAGTGAAGGCACTGAAGTTGAGGATTGGGAAAGGCCTCCAGTAGAAGATGGGATTTTATTTGAGATTTAAAGGAAGCTAGGGAAGCTAGTAAGTAGAGATGAGGAGGGAGAGCATTCCAGCTAGAGAAAATGCCCAGAGTCAAGAGATGGAATGTCTTGTTCCTACAACAGCAAAGAAGCCAGTTCAACTGGATTGAAGAATACATGATGGAGACTAAGGAGTAAGAAGATTGGAAAAGTTGGTGGGGGCCAGATTATGAAGGGCTTTGAATGCCAAAGAAGGATTTTGTATTTGACCTTGGAGGTGATACAGAGCCACTGGAGTTGGGGGAGGGGGTGCTGGTGACATGGTTGGACCTCCAGAACTAAGAAAACTAGATCCAACAACCGTGACCTCTAACAAAATTCACTTTGGCTCCACTCAGGAAAGGAACTAAATCTTTCTTATTTGCCATAGTGTATAGGTATGAAAACCCCATCTTATAAACTCATACTTCTTAGATGTTTCAGTCCATAATGTAATATTAGAATACAGAATGTCAGAACATAAAATGTCAGAACTAAAAGGAACCTTACAAAGAAAAATGGCAAATGTTGGAGAGGCTATTGGAAAATAAGCTCTGTTGGTAGAGTTATAAATTGGTCCAGAAATTCCAGAAGCAATTTGGAGCTATCCTCCAAAAGTAATTTTTATTGTCTAGTTATTTCAGTCATGACCAAGTCTTCATGAGCCCATTTGGGGTTTTCTTGGCAAAGACATTGGAGTGGTTTGCCATTTCCTTCTCCAGCTCATTTTACAGATGAGAAAACTGAGGCAAACAGGGTTGCGTGACTTGCCCAGAGAGACAGAGCTAGTAAATATCTTTGGCTAGTTTTGATCTCCAGAAGATGAGCCTTCCTGATTCCAAGCCCAGTGCTCTATTCACTGTACCACAAAGCTACCCGTGACACCAAAGGTCATTAAACTATGTATATACTTTGGCACATCCATACCTCCGAAAAGATCAAATAAAGAAGAAAAGGACCCATATGTCCAGAAATATTTAAAGGAGCTTTTTTGGTAGTGGCAAAGAACTGTAAATTAAAGGGGAGTCCATCAACTGGGTAATGACTGGACAAATTATAGCATATAAACGTAATAGAATACTATTGTGCTGTAAGAAATGACCGAAGGGATGGGTTCAGAGATATACAGGGAGACTTCCAAGAAATGATCCAGAATGAAGTGGGTAGAACCAAGAGAACAATTTATACAATAACAACATTGTAAAGACAAATAAATAACTTTTAAAGACTTAAGAACTCTGATCAATGCAATGACCCACCATGATTCTAGAGAACTGCTACTTGTTCTTGACAGAGAGATGATGGATTTGAGAAGCAGAATGAGAAATAAAGTTTTGGACATGGACAATTTGTTTTGCTTAGCTATGTATATTTGTTAACAAAGTTTTTTGTTTTCTTTCAAATTAAGAAGAGGTGTGGAGTGGGAGGGAGAGAAAATAAATACTTGTTAAGAGAAGAAAAAAACAAAAGGGACCCTACAACATGCAAGGTAAGAGCCACAAAGGAACTTGGAGCACGGTGTTGGAACTAGACAGGAACTCAGAACATAGAATGTTAGGACTAGAAGATAGAACATTAGAGTGGGAAAAGCCTTTAAAGAACATCTAGTCCAACCCTTTCAGATGAGAAAACTGAGAACCCAAGAGGTAAAATGACATACTCAAGGTCACATAGCTGCCTAGTGGCATGGACTAATCAGTGACAGGACCAAGACTAAATTCAGATCTCCTGATATCAAGCCTTCTGAATCCATTAGGTAATCTCTCATTATATACTCTAGTTCACCTAAATGTAATGATTACAAGTGATAGAAGCCTGCCATAATAGATCCTATTCCACCAACATTAACATTCTAAAGGACTCCACTAAGTTCAAAATATACCAATAACTTCTTATTTGTAGTATTGGGAGACAAGCCCTTAAGGCAAGACATGGAACCACAGAATTTTTGAACTGGAGGAAACCTTTCCAGCCTGGTGGTACATTACTCCCCCTCATACTCTGCAAGCCAACCAAATAAATCTCTTTGTTCCACAAACAGGATGCTCCAAATCTCATCTCTGAGACTCCATGACTGGAATGCACTCTCTTCTGACCTCAGACTCATAGAATCTCTCTCTTCCTTCAAGACCCAGCTTAAACACCACCTTCTACACGCAGCCATTCCTGATCCCTTCAAGAGCTAGTGCCCACCCTCTCAAACTACCTTGAACAACTTTGTATTTATTTGCATTTATCCTGTTTATATTTATTCTGCATATGTGCTTGTCTTCCCTGTTAGAATGCAAACCCCATGCTGGTAAGGATTATTTCATTCATTTTATTTGCATCCCCAGTGCCTACCACAGTGGTAGCACATTGTTGGTGCTTAATAAATGCTTACTTGATTGATTGAACCTTCCAGATCATGTAGCCCTATTCCTCCCTTTTGAAGACAAGTAAATTATATTTATTTGAGTACTTGCTATGTGTATATCTCTAACTGTACAAATTATAGCATATAAATGTAAATGTTGTTTACATTATTGGGTGGGGGTTATTTACATTATTGTGACATGGTTGGACCTGCAGAACTAAAGCCAAAATAGTCATATCCAGGTCCCAAGAAAACTAGCTCAAATGGCAGTGACCTCTAACAAAACTCAGGTTGGCTCCAGTCAGGAAAGTAACTAACTCTTTCTTATTTGCCGTGGTATACAAGTATGAAAACTCTACCTTATAAATTCATACTTCATACATGTTACAGTCCAGAATGGAATGTTAGAATATAGAATGGCTGAACATAAAATGTCAGAACTAAAAGGAACCTTACAAAAGAAAATGACAAATGGTGGAGAAGCTGTTAATAATTTTGCATATGTGCTCATCAGATTAATTTTTTAAAGGAGTTGTAAAACAGAAAACAAAGTATTTATATCTCATTGGAGATACTAGATAAGTTATAGGAAAGGAATGTTTCTGGTAATGACTACTTCCCTTCTCTGTGTCTTAGTCTCTCCATCTTTGAAATTGGGAGAAAGAGAGAGTCAAGATGGTAGAACAGCAGGAAAAAATACAGTCATTTCCCCTCCCCCAACAGCTCTTCCAAAGAAACCTAGAAAAGGCACCAAACAAAATCATGATTAGAAAATCCACGGAAAAAATCATAGTGAATCATTTTTACAGCCCAGGTCCACATAGATAGACAGAGAGGTCTGCAGGGAGAGGATTTAGTCAGGAACAACCAATTGTAGCATCCAGAACAAGGAGAGGCTGTACAAGAAGAAATCTCAAAACCAAGACAGAGGGACCTACCCTTCTTCAGGATGAAGGAATAAGTTTAAAGGGGCAGCTTTATTGCTCACTACCCAATTCTGGGTGACATGTCCAGGGCAGACTAAGGAGGGGACCTGGGACTAGGGGTGACCTTAGAAGATGCAGAGAGGTCAAGGGCCCTAAGCTATGTGTTAAGCAAGGAACAAGCCCAGAAGCAAGTTGCTCAGACTCAAACACAAGTCAGGCACCTGTAAAACTCAGACCAGGAGAGAAGAAATCAGGCTTTACCCTAGGTCAGACCACTCTGGGAGCACTGAAAGTTCCAGAGTGTCCAGCCAAATACCCTGAAGGTCTCAGTTCCAGCTTTTAGCAGAGTCTGAAGGCCGCAGCAAAATAACAAGGGCATAAATCCCAAGACAAAGGGAAGACCATAGTTCTGTCACTATGAATCAGCAGAGTTTTCCAGCTGCCTGACAGTGACATCTCTAAACCCAAAAGAAGGTACCAGTAGAGATTGTTTCAGTCTTTGTACTTGTATCCCCAGTGCCTGGAACACTGCTAATTGAGCAAGTCAAAGATAACCCCAAGGTTTCCAACATGGCAAGATATGTGAAAGTGGGTTGTCATAGAAATCATAGAATCCAAATGAGGGTTTGGGGGAAAAGACAACGAGTTAATACACTCAGAGATTTGTTTTTAGCCCTGGAACGTCCATACAAGGAAGACTCTAAAAAAAAAAAATTAGATAATGCCACAAGCTAACCAGGTAACCTGGACAAGTCCCTTCCCTTTCCTAGGCCTCAGCTTCTTCAACTGTAAAAGGAAATTAAATTAGATGGTGTCTGTGCCCACTTTGGCAGAACAATACTAAAAGTGAAACTATACAGAGAATAGCCCATCCTCTGTTTAAGGATGACATGTAAATTCTTAAAGCTCTCCACATTTTTTAAAATAAAATAGTCTAAGGCCCCTTTTTGGCTCTTACTATCTATATTTTACATATAGAAGTGTAAGCAGCTCTTATTTTTACAAATGTTTGATGGATGGCAATGATGGAATTGTTCCATAAGAACGAGGTCCTCATACTCACATCGGTCATGATTGCTTCGTAAAGAGGTGAGTCATGTCTTCCCCTGTTAGATTATAATCTCCTTAAGGGCAGAGAGAGCATCTGCCACAAGAGGTACTCAACAAATGGTTATTAATTTACACATATATTCACCTTCACATACACACATCCCTTCTAGCTAAAAGGAAGTATGTGTTTTATAAGCAGCCAAAATTGTGCCAAATGAGAGAAAATCCCAAACAACCCAAGTCATGTCAAGAAGGAATATTCTTCTAGGACGTTCAGTCCAAACAGGGTTCTTCTGTTCCCATAATGGGATGAACAGGAGCCTCCGAGTCTCTTGCCCAAGATCTACATACACACATACCTCCTTCCCCTCAGAATATGGATTCCAAATTATGAGAAATATATGGTAGACATTTGTTATTCCCCTTGCTTAATTTACTCACTGAGAGAAAGGTGCTTTGGAAGACAACATGATGTAATGAAAATGAAATAGGAGACCTGGGTTTCACTAGTAGTAATGTCAAAGGGCAGATAGGTAGTACAGTGGATAAAGTGCCTAACCTAGGGTAAGGAAGACCCACCTTCCTAAGGTCAAATCTGGCCTCAGACACTTACTAGCTGTGTGACCCTAAACAAGTCACTTAACCATGTTTGCCTTGGTTTCCTCATCTGTAAAATGAGCTGGAGAGGGAAATGGCAAACCACTGTAGTATCTTTGCTAAGAAAACCCCAAAGAGTCAGACATGCCTGAATAGCAGCAACAACAAATGCCATGAATTCTTCCTGACTTCAGAAAAGTCTGGCTTGCAGTTTCCTCATCCATCAAATGGAGATGACACCACCTGCTCCTATCTACTTTGTTGGTAGTTATTGTCGGTTAGCAAATGAGATTATGTTGGGAGAGAGGGTTTTGAACAACATAAAGCACTATACAAATGCAAAGAATAGTTATTATTAACCCTTTCAGGCCTTTCATGAAATGGAACTCAATGCATTAAAATGGGTCTCAAATTAAAGAAGCTCTTCTAGGATTCAATCACAATCTGTCATAACAAAGGTTTTAAAGAACTTTGGCTAAACCTCTGATGTACCATCACTGTATAATGTCCCTTCTAGCTCTAAAAGTCTATGATTGTGTCAATCAATAAATCAATATTTATTGAGCACCTACTATGTACCAGGCACTGTGTGTTTTTTCTTATTTATTTTTATCTTTATCCTTTTATCTTGTTTAACTGAAAAGAGAAATAATCCCTGCCCTCAAAAAGCTTATAATCTATCAAAGGGAAATACAAATAAAGATAAAGATAAGAAAAAGATACATGATAATTTTGAGGAAAATGTACCAGTAGCTTTTGAAAAAAAAAAAAGAATCAGAAAGGCTTCATTCATGTAAAAGTTGATAAAGGAGCAGAGCCTTGGAGAACACTAGAGAATCTGAAGGGCAGATGTCAGGAGGAATTACATTGCAGACATAGGGAACAACCATTGTAAGGCACTGAGATGGGAGATGGAGGGCTTGAATAAGGAAAAGTAAGGATACCTCAAAATACTGAAAAGGGGAGTAATAAGTGATAAGACTGGAAAGGTAAGATGAGGCCAGGTTGTGAAGGGCTTTAAATGCCAAACAGAGAAGTTTTTGTTTGATCCTAAAGAAAATAGGAAGCCATTAGAGTAATGAATAAGAGAGTAACATGTTTGGTCCTGAGGTTGAGGAAACTTACTCAAAGCTGTGTGGAAGATGGACTGGACTGGAGTGGGGAGAGACTAGTCAAGAAGCTATCCTAAATTTCCAGATAAATGGTGATAGGAGCCTGAAGTAGAGTGGTAGCAATGTGAGTGGAGAAAAGGGAACAAAAATGAAAGACGTTATGGATGGAGTAACAAGATTTGGCAACTGATTCATGTGGGATGAATGAGAGTGAGTGAGGAGTCCAGGAAGAGACTGAGAGTTTGAACCTTGGTAACCCAAAGAATGGTGGTACCCTTAAAAGGGCATTTCATAAGAGAAATAGATTTGGGGGGAAAGTTAATTTGTTCCATTTTGGATATGTTAAGTTTGAAATGTCTTATAGGACATTCAATTCAAAATGTTGAGTAGTTCATAATAGAGGACTGGCACTCAGGAGAGAGACTACAACTAAATGTTTAGATCTGAGAGTCATCAGTATAGAGACAATTAAACCTATGTGGGTACATCACTCATCCTTTATGGGCCTCAGTTTCTTTATCTATAAAGTGAGGGACTTGTTTAGTGACAAAGTTATCAAGATAGAAAATATGGAGAGAGAAAAGGAGAGGGCATAGGACTGAGGCCTTCAGCACACCCATGTTTAGGAGGTGGGATATGGATGGTAATCTAACAAAGGAGACATAACAGAAAGGTAGAGATTCAAGAGAAAACCATATCACACAAATCCAGAGAGGAGAGGGTATCCAAGAGCAGAAGGTCAACAGAGTCAAAATGCTGTAGAGAGAGCTCAAGAAAGCTGGGAATTAAGAAAAGGCAATTAGACTTGGCAGTTAAGAGATCACTGATAACTTTAGAGTAAGCAGTTTTAGTTGATCGATGAGGACCATAGCAATATGGCAAAGAGTTGAAAAGTGAAGAGGAACTGAACCAACCAATGAAGGCAGCATTTTCTGGGAGTCTGGCTCAGAATGATTACTTGAAGATAGAATCTAGAGAAGATTTCTTAAGGGGGGGGGGAAGACTTGGCATATTTTTAAGCATCAGGGAAGGAACTAGTATATAGGGAGAGAGTGAAAGTAAGAGATAGGAATAATTGTGGGGGTAGTTTGCTGGGTAACATAGGAGGGAATAAAATCAAAGGCACATGTAGAGGGCTGGTCTTGGCAAAGAAAGGAACCATCTCATGATCAGAGACTCGAGGAAAGAAACAGAGAGTAGGGTTCCACGTCAAAAGGATGAAGAGGGAGCTCAGTGAAAGGGCTCTGTTTTCTTAGAAGAGTAGAAGAGGTCCTCAGCTGTGAGGTGAGGTGTACATAAGAGACTTGAGGAGAGAAAAGATATTAGGAAGCAACTATTATGGAAAGTGAAATAAAAAATCAATTAGGGAGCAGTAAAAGGATTGCCTTGCTGTAGTGAGGGCCCAGTTGATATTAGATAATTTTCAATGGACTGAATCAGTACAGTTTCAAGACTCCCTCCAACACTATTCAGCAGTAAACAAGGAGAATCAGAGGAGGCAGATGGCAGTTTGGGTTTGGCAAAGTGTGAAGCCAGGATAAGACAGATGGAAATCAATTCAATAGTAGAGGGAAATGTAGATTTAAACTGGTTAACTAAAGAACAGAGATGGGGAAGAGAAGAAAGTCAAGCCAGAGCAGAAATGATGGCCTGGGAAAGTACTCAAAAGTTGAGGGATCCTTCTGATGATCAGGCAAGAGGATAATATGCCCATTTTATTAAGGGAAAAATAAGTCACCAGGAAAGGAAGTAACTTGCTGTCTAATCCCAAAAGAAGCTGAAGTCAGTAAACATATCACTATCATTCAGGAGTGCTAGTTGCACTGTGTTCTGACTGATTAACTCACATCTTACAAGAAGAGAGGATGGAAACACAGATGGAGGCTAGAGGCACAGAGGAGGATGAGGCTTATCCAAGGTCCCACAGCAAGTCAGAAATAGAACTGGAAATAGAAGCCAAGAATCTCTGATTCCAACTGCCTCAAGCTAACCGTTAAACAATATTATGTTCCAAAGGTAGCCCTGATTCTCTGCGGGGCATTTATTTGTTATGCCTGCTTCCTCCTTGGAGCCCCAGGTACTCCAGGGACAGAAATAGGGGAATCCTTACATTCCCTCTCTAAGGCAGGCAGGTACAAGTTAAGGAAAGTAAATTTCTTCTGATATAAACTGAAAACTAAACAGAAAACCTCATACTAATCCTGATGTGGGGACTGGACTTAGAAGAATTCTAAGACCCTGTCTTCACTCTCAGGCTCTGGAACTCATTTTTCAGAGACTTATTCCCAGGTTAGACTTTCACAAAATCATAGACTGCCATACCTTAGGGACTGTCATCAGACCGCCTCATTTAACAGTTGAGAAAACTGAGCCCAAGAAAAAGGAAATAAATTGTCAGAGGTCACCTAGCCAGTTTGCAGAACAGCCAGGATAAGAACCCAGGTTTGTTAACACATTCACCATTATGCTATATTCCCTGAACACCTTGATTCCATTAAAAAAATAAGATCATATATGGAAAATACTTTGTAAAATTTAAAGCAATATATGAATTCCAGATATTATTACCATTTAGGTAGTGTATCACAATGATAGGGTCTCTGCCTCCAACTCAGGAAGACCTGGGTTCAAGTCCCACTTCTGGCATGTATTGGCTATAAGATCTTGAATAAGTCACTTAATTTCTCAGTTCTTTAGAGACTCTTTAAGACTTTAAGTTACAAAGAAAATACTGACCTGCATTCATAGAGGGAGTTTTCTTGCCTGGGCATTCCCAATACTAATTAAATCACAAGTTCAGTCCATATACTTACCTTTATTATCATTAATATAGAGAAGTAGATAATGAATTCCATTATTTCTTAAATAATGGGGAAAAAAAGAGGAAGATAGGAAGGGGCAATCATATTGTTCTCCACTTCTCAATAGCAGAGAAATTCTTTTTTTCTTAAAGAATGTTTTTATTTTTTTCAATTGCATGCAAAAACAATTTTTAACATGAGTTTGTTTTTAAAATTTTTGAGTTCCAAATTCCCTCCCTCCCTACCCTCCCCCCTCCTTCAGAAGGCGACCACTTTGATATAGGTTATACATGTGCAGTCATGCAAAACATATTTCCATATTAGCCATGTTGCAAAAGAGAACACAAACAAAAAAAGAAACAAAGAAAAATATATAATAAAAATAAAGAAAGAAACATAGTAAGCTTCGATCTGCATTCAGACTCCATCAGTTCTTTCTCTGGAGGTGGATAGCATTTTTCATCATAAATCCTTCAGAACTGTCTTGGATCTTCGTATTGCTGAGAATAGATAAATCATCCACAGTTGATCATCATACAATACTACTATCACTGTATACAACGATTTCCTAGCTCTGCTCAGTTCACTTTGCATCAGCTCATGTAAGTCTTCCCAGGTTTTTCATAGCAGAGAAATTCTACAACATATTTCTTTAGTGGAGGGGCCTAATGCCTGGCTCACAGAAGGCACTTAATAAATGCCTGTTGAACTGAATTGTGAACAGATATAGGTTATCAAGGGAGATTATACAATGCCATGTAAATCCCCACTCTACTCCCTACTGCTTGTGTGACTCTGGGCAAGTCACATAACCTCTTTGGGCCCTAGTTTTCTCATCTGTAAAATTAGAAGGTTGGCCTAGCTGCCCTCCAAAGTCCCTTCAAGCTCTACATCTATGATCCTACAATCATTGGGAATTCTGAGATTTTAGATAACACTCATTTACAACAGTGGTAGGTAGCCACAAAGATTTTTGTTTCCTGTTTCTTCAAGGATGATGCTCCCACTCCTAAGAATCAATGACATCCAAGGAAATGGATATGACTCTGTAGATAGAAGAGGAATTTTTTTAAGCCTACTACCCCAAAAGGCCTCTACGCATCCTTAGTATAATTTTTAATGCAAATTTTATTACCAAAAACCAATGTAGCAACCCAATGTAGTAATTGCTAGAGGGGAATACAAGAGTGAGGAGAAACCAAAAATCAGAAAACAGTCCTCCCTACAACTACCCCCAAACATACCCAGCATGAGTCAAATATTAATTAGCCAAGTCTTCTACTTTATTCACCTATTTGAGGGCCTCATTCATGTTTATTATAACAAACCCTGCAGGAGATATCTGACGTAACAACAATCAGTTAAAGAAAACCAAAAATTACAGGAGGAAAAATAAATCCAGCAGACTGCAATTTTAGCTTTTTTTTTTTTTGCAGTCCATTATAGTTTTCAAAGTTATTTGCAAGGGTCTGATATGGAGAAGAGAGGGGAGTGGGCAGTAGAAAGGGACAACTACCACTTATTTATCTGGCTTACAGGATCTTGATGCTATAAGCATTTGTACTTTTTAAAAAATAAAACCAAAACCTGATCTCTGCAAATAAAGTGGCAGACAGAAATTTTGTTTTGCAAATGGTATATGAATCCTAGGCTCTGAAAATGGAGATGTCTTACCCCACAAAGCTACAGGTAGCAATGCCATGGGAAGGGGAGAGATCTGCCAATTTTCGATCAATTAATCAATCAAAAAGCATTTATTAAGCACTTGCAAGTAGAAATACTTCAGGTCATACAAGGTTTTCCTTCCCAAGGGCCCTCAAGCACTTCCCATTCATTATGTCTCACTGATTCTGACAAACCACTTTCGTGTGTATATGTGTATGCATGCACATGTGCATGAGTACACACTCACACAACTTTAAATTATCAGTCTAAGGAAGGAAACAGTTATTATTGTCCCCATTTATCAGAAAAACTGAGACAAAGCAAGGGCCTGAGGCTGGGCCAGGATTAAAAATCATATCCCCCATTCCCAGTTCCACATTCATTCTTAGCCAATTCTATTTCTGATAGTCAAATATTGCTGTTGACTGTCTGCAGAAACCATCAACTGACCAAACTAGACACTTCCCTCTTTCTAGGACCTTTCCTCCCAGAACCAGGAGTCTCAACAGCACCGAAATGCTGGGATATTTTCTTCAAATGCCTTTTCCACTTACCTATCAGTATATCTTAAGCAGAAAAAGCAGATGGACAGTGAATTGGACCCAGAATTGAAGAGGAGGAGGAGAATGGGCTGGGCTAGATTGCATTTGGGAAAATGCACTGGGCTTTTAACAACTCAAAGCTTCTCCCTAAATCAAAGACGTGTCTTTTCAACACCAGAATGCTATATTCTGTGATAGACATGCTATCCTGTAGTGATGCTGGATGTCTATAAAGCATGGAATACCAAAGCCTCCAGAGAATTAAAGCTACAGGGTGCATAAAGGACTATTAAGAGATGCTTAATGGGTATGAGTAGGCTACAGCATATCGCCAATGTACAATCATGCAGGATAAGTAACATAAAATAGTGGAGAAAAAGAGGAGATCATTCAGCTGGTCATGTGTGGAGAGTGAGGCTCAACCAGTGGCTAGCCTGTGTAGCCTGTGTGCTCCACTGGAACGTACACAATGGTTAAGGAAGGCCTGCAGCAGGTTGAATGGATCCATCTGTGGTCCACTTAACACAGAGAAGACAGTCAAGAGCTACAAAGGCTCAGACAGTGTAGATGGGTTGTGACCTGCACCACTGTCCACACTGAAGAGATTACAGATCCTTAGCACAAGTAAGTTGGTGGTGAGGAATCAATGAGTAATTGATTGCATGGCTAGGAGCTTGCAGGTTTTTTTTTAACTACCACTTCATATAGCCTCCTCTTCTGCCACTGGCCAGCTCCCGGGGGTTGGGAGGTGGGATGAGAGGAAAGAAATCAGCGTCACACCTAGAATAATCTCTTGGGATCCCGTAAGACAACTATGTTGGCAGTGCAATGCCCCAGCCCTTGGCCCAAGCTCATACTACAAAGTCCTGCCTTTCAACCTGATCCCTTCTCACTCTTCTTTTTGGAAAATATATTATCCCAGCTAATTAATACCAATTACCTTTTCAATTCAATTTAACAAATGTTTATTGAGTGCCTGATATGTGCAGGATCCTGTGCAAGGGATGTAAGGATGGGAATCAAAACAGGCCCTGCCCGGAAGGACACTTTAACTGAGGACAGGACTACAGTTTGTATGGGAAAAAAAGCACAATTCAAGGTAATATGTGACAAGAAAAAAAAAAAACTAAGGAGTCAAAACGAAGTACCACAAGAAATAGGAGGGAGGGGTGGCTTTCAGGATTGCAGGGAATGAATACCTGTTGGAATGAATGCATGGAAGAAGGAAAAGATAGAATGAGGGCAGGGAATATGGAGGATGCCAGTTTGACTAGAACATCAATCACATGAGAGGAAGTAGTATGAGATCAGGATGGAGTGGTAGGTTGGAGCCAGACTGTGGAAAGGCCTTAAATGCCAGCCATATATTTTATTACATAGGCAATAAGGAGCCCTTATGGGATTTTGAGCAAGAGAGTGACACAGCCAGAACTGTATATTTAGGAAGATTATTTTGACTGCTCTGTGAAGGAAGGTATTGGGGAAGGGGGAGACCAAGAGGCAAGAAGAACAGATCTAAGGAAAAGCTAAGGAGGGGAAAAGATAAAGATGACTGGGTCCTGCCCTCAGTGTAGCTTACAATTTACTGAGGTAGCTCAGACAAGTTCCAAATAATTATTACACAAAAAAGTCCTAACAAAATACTTTGCAATTCAAGGAACTATTAATCTGTATCACTAGTTTCCACCCCTATAGACCATAGGCCCATAGAAAGATCTGGAAGTGAAATCCTAACAGGAATTGTTAAAAAAATAAAAAATAAAAACATCTGCCCAGAGGTATAAAATAGAGACTGCTAAATTGCTGCTCACTGGACTGTCACACAAACAAGACAATGATAAAAAATAATAATAATAAAAATAAAACTCTCAAAACAATAACCAAAAAAAACCCCATGCTTTGTATTGTGTAAGCAAGATTAAAAATTCACATCTTGGGGGGAGACTGACTGGACTACGAAACATCTTGATGCTTCCCAGAATCAGAACAGATTGCAAGAGTATTTGGATCCGAGGAAGGGGATGTGAGTGCTAGGGCGGGGTGGGGAGAGTAAGGAGAGGGAGCAAAACACCAAGAGAGGAGCGAAAGGTCTTGAGTGAAAGGTCTGGTTGGCAGGACAGATTAAAGGGGGTGGGGAGATGGAGGGAGGAATCAGAGATGAGAGAGATAAATAAGCTCGTAAACAACAGATGAAAACAACCTCTTTTGCTGGCTTAGAATGGAAGATGCTTCAAATGCACTGAGGCTGAGATCCTGAAGGGCCTTCACAGACTCATTCTCTGGGAATTCTTGCTCTCCCCAGAGTTCCAGACAGCCCCGGTTTTATAGAGGAGGTGTCCAGAGGGACAGGAAGCAGGATTGGAATAAGAAGGCTGGACTTTCTAGGACTGCAGCCGACTCTGTCCTTTGTAAGAAAAATCTGGCAGCAACCCTCCCCTCCTCCCCCATTGGCAGAAGCTATTATTCCACTGGGAGAAAGGAAACCACAGGGTTTTTCAATGCCCCCTTCTGCACACCCAGGAGGCAACAGCAAGAGGGTTATATCAGAATGTCTTTCCAGACTACAGTGTTGGCCAGACCAGCCAATCAGGCAAGGTGGGTTGGGTTTTACTACATTTGTTAATAAGTGCTTATATTTTTCAAAGTCAATTCAAAAAGGGAAACAACAGAGTGTAATGGAAAGTAGCCTTGGAGTCAGACTAGCTGGGTTCAAATTCTGCTTCTGCTACTTACTAGCTGCGTGATCTAGGCAAGTCCCAATTTCTCTGATCCTCAGTTTTCTGAGGTAAATAGGGGTAATATTTGGATTGTCTACTTCATAGGGTTGTTTTGAGGAATGCACTTTGTAAACCTCCATGCACTATGGAAATATGAATTTATTAATATTAGTTCACAGAAGGAACTCAGCCTGGTCCTACATGACCTCCAGCTTCCCAATGCACCATGATGCATTAGAGAGAATGCTGGGCTACCAAAACTCTGGGTTTTCTGCCACTCACTTGTGTGACCTTGGGCAAGGTACTTTTCTTTTTTAATCAGTTTTTAAATTTGTTTCTTCCTTTGTAAAGTAAGAATAATAATACTTGCCCTGACCCTCTTTCAAGGCTGTTGTGGGACTCAGATGAAATAATGTATTTAAAAACACCGTACACACCAAAAGTGGTAGTATTATTAACAAGGGTTTAAAAGTTATATGTATTGAATTGGTAGGGAAAACCAGACATCAGGACAAGGCAGTATGGAGTCAAATATTAAATGGTGTAATACAAGTTCTAAGAGTTTATAGAGACAGAGCAAGACAAAAGGAAGCAACCTAATGGAAAGAGCGCTGGAGTTTCCAATCCTGCCTATCACTGCATGACCTTGGGCTAGTCACTTAATCAGTGAGTCTCAGTTTTCTCATCTGTAAAATAAGGGAATTGTACTAGATGACTTTTAAAGTTCCTTCCAGCCCTAAATCTGATTCTGTGATCTGGTGAATTCTAGCTGATTAGACCAAGGAGAAAACCCATAATGAGGCATATCTTCAGACATCTACATCTACACTGGCCAATTTCACCCCAAATTTTCCTCATTCATCTCCTTGTATGGGTCCAACACGATCTAAAGAAAATCTGATTCAGCCCATAAGCATTTATAAAACGCCTACTGTGTATATATGCTAGGCATTGTGCCAAGTGTTGGGGATACAAAGAGAGTCAAAAGACAATCCCTGCCATCAAGGAGCTTACAATCTAATGGGGGAGACAATAAGCAAACAAATATATGCCAAGAAACTATATACAATAAAGGATAAATAGGAAATAATTAACAAAGGGAAGGCACTAGAATTAAGAGGGGTTGGGGAAAGTTTCCTGTAGAAGGTGGGACTTTAGTTGGGATTTGAAGGAAGCCAGGGAAGTCAGAAGGAGGGGGTGAGGAAGGAGAGCAGTCCCTGAATGGGTGACAGCCAGAGAGAATGCCAGAGCCATGAGATGGAATGTCTGGGAATGAGGTAAGGAAGGGTAAGTACTAAGTGGGGAGACTGTTTCCTTCACTGGGTGAAGGAAAAAACAAGCACTAGGATTCCGCTTTGAGGGAGGTTGCTCACTAGGACCCTTTGGGACCTAGGCTCTGGTCACCCACTATATTGGGAGCAAAGGTCTCTACTAAGTGAGTTATAACAATTCCTGTCCAGGAAGCATAGATACCCTCTTCTCCCCTCCCCCAACTCCACCCCCCTCCCTCCCACTATTCTGATACTTTCAGAGATTAACTGTTGCCAGGCTGGATTAACTTTTCCCAAGCTGGACATCTGGAAAGTTTGACATCTCCCAGTGAATTTAGGAGAGACAGAGAGAGAGAGAGAGAGAGAGAGAGAGAGAGAGAGAGAGAGAGAGAGAGAGAGAGAGATGATGTCTATAGAGATGCCTGTATATAATGTATGGGTATGTACGTACATAATAAATGGAGAGCTATCTTCACTTTCATAATAAGCAATTTATGAAATTTTTCAAGGCATTTCCAATTGATCACTACTACATGGGTGCCCAGAGATATGACTCAACTTGATTAAAGCAATCCAGCCATCGAGGGGCAAAGCTAGGGTGACAACTCTATTCTCCTGACTCCCAATCTCAGGCTTTTCCCCTCAGACTACACTAAGAGATCGGGCTTTCCAGAGAACTCCCTTCACATTCTCCTAAAGTTCATTCCACAGTTCTACTATATACAGGGCTAAGTGCTAGGCATTATGGGGACATAAAAGGAAGCCCAAGATATGGTCAGTGCCCTGGATTATTTTATCTAGTGGGAAAGACAAAATATGTAGGGTAATATCTACAATACACAGCAGAGTCCAGCAGGGAGTGGAGATTCCAAGGTTTTAGGAAAGCTGGTGGGGCTCCCTCAAAGAGGGAAGAGATTTGGGGGTTCTTTTATCACCCAACTTGGAGTTCTGGGCCTGAATGGAGACAAAAGAACAAAGAAATGGATTTTTCAGTCCTTCTAGGCCCTAGAGGACCACAGGAATGGGACCCTTTTGTCCTGTTTTTCATCTTTTAGTGCCCAAACAATATTTCCTTTTCCTGTATTCTCCACAATGCCTATCAACGGTCCAGGCCCACAGTTGACACTCAGTGGACAACTGTTGGTTGAATCATTAACTCCCACAGTCCAATGCAGGTAGTGCCAGGGAAGATCTGGTGAGTGCTACCTACTCTGGGTGCTGGCCAAGGCCCCCCAAATCAGACTCCTCATACTCCTTCCAAATTCCCATCAGCAATCAGTCCTACTGCCTTATTAACTGTAATAAGTAACTGTAAAATAATAGTTTTTTTGCTTGTGTCCCAGTATCAAAACCTATGAAAGTGGGGAACTCAAGCTGAAAAAAGGCAGGAGGCCTCAACAGTGACCCCTGTGGACAACACAGAAGTTTCCAAAGGGCCCGAGCTAGAACTGTCTTTTGTCAAAAGGTGCAGTCACACTGCTAGGGGACACAGTAGGGTGTAGAAGAGGCAGAAGGAGCTCAGAGCTGAAAAAGAAACCTCTAATTTTTCATCCTTCCATCTGCTCTGTTATCAGAAAAGGTTCTGTAAGGATAGCAGAAGTAAGAGCACTGTTAGATGGGAACTGAACAGGTCTGTTCCTCTAGTCCCAATTTAGAGAAAATTGGGAGTCTGAAGAGTCTGGGTTCTGTCACCAACTCACTGTGGGCCTTTGGGGTGTCATTTCCCACTCTCTGGGCCTCAGTTTCCTCATCTATAGAATACCTTCCAAATCTAACGCTCTCCAACTCACAATGATAATAATAATAATGGCTAGCATTTGTACAGTATTTGAAAGTTTGCAAAGTGCTTGAAAAAATATTATTTTATTTGAGTTTTACAACACTTTCAGAATGAGAATTTAGTTAACAGCTCTGTTGTCAATCAGGGAATCTGATTTGGGGAACCTGGTCAGCACCTAGAGTAGGTTAGCACTCACCCAGATCCTCTCTGGACAACCTGTCTTGCACTTTGGGCATTAATAATTCAACCAACAATTATTCATTGATTATATGAAGTTGCAGTTAATACTGCTATAACCTCCATTTAAGAGATGAGGAAACTGATGTTCTGAAAGGTAGTGACTTGCTCAGGGTTACATAGGTAGTAACTTTGAGGGATGAGATTTGAACCTAGGCTTTTCTGACTTAAGTACATCACTCTTTCCATTTCCAGCCTCTGTTTCTTTATCTGAAAATGAAGGGAGCTAGACTAGATGATCTCTTAGGTCCGGTCCTGCCCTTCCTGCCTGGAATGCCCTTCTTCCTTCATATCCAAACCCTACCCTCCTTCAAAGGTCCAGCTCAACCTCCTCCAGTCTACTCTTGTTGTTCAGTTTCTTTGTGACCCTGTATGAGATTTTCCTGGTGAAGACAGTGGAGGAGTTTGCCATTTCCTTCTCCAATAGATTAAGGCAAACAGGTTAAGTGACTTGTCCAGGGTCACATGCTAGTAAGTGTCTGAGGCAGGATTTGAACTCAGGTCTTCCTGACTCCAGGCCCAGCACTCTACTCACTGAGCCACCTACCTGCCTCCAAGCCAATAGGAGGGAATTAAGTTAGCATGCTATACTACCTCCCCAACCCCTCCTCTCTTAGGGATACCTAAGTAATTCTAAAAGGCTTTTAACCTCAGTCTCCATAGGAAGTCCAAATAAACAAGTCTGGCCTTTTACCTTAGAAGGTACCTTCTTACCTCGACCTATTATGGAAGTTCTAAGAGGAATTGACTAGATACTCTCTAAAATCTGGTCTTTTCCATTTCTAAAGTTCCCTTATTCTATAATCCTGAGAAGCTAAGCTCTATTCATACCATTCTTCCTCCTATTCAAAGTTAGGACTTTAAAAAAAAAACTGGTGGGCAAATATTTTCTTACAAAAGTCAAAACTAACCTTTCCTATATTACCAAGCTCCATCCAACCACAGAGCAAAGACTGACAAAAACTAGGCACTCATTTAGTCATCTCCGTTCGTCTGGCCACTGTGTATCCCTCATATCCTCAGGGATAGGAGATGGTGATGATGTGCCAGAATGGATTTGTTGCTCTGAAATCTAGAAGGGAAATCTTCTATTCCATAAACTCAAAAGATGGAGATGCAGCATGTCAGAACTTCCCAAGAAGCAAGATAGTGATGTCAGAATTAGTCTCCCAACAATTCTACAACGAGTATTTCAAGATCAGAGTAGAGTGAAGCTGGAGGATTAGTGATGTTCAATTCAATTAAACAAGTTACTTATTGAGTACCTACTATGTGTCCAGAATTGTACCAGTAACTCAGCTCAATGCCAGGAGCTTCAGTATAAAAGTAGGGAATTTGCTTTGATTTTCTTTCAAAAAAGATAGGAGAAGGGGGAGAAAACAAGGTGGTCCATTGGATAGAAAGTACCCTAACCTGGGAGCCTAAATGCTTATTGGGTTCAAGTCCTTGCTCTGTTCCTACTTTACTTAACACACTTAAAAGTGAATTAAAACTTCCCCTAATAATATAGTTATGGTTGTTTCACCATGTTTCAGATCATAAAACTAAACAAATTCTCTGGGATTCAGAATTGAGTTTTGGCCTCTGGACCCAACAATATTCATAATAACTTGCATTTAAATGGCATTCTAAATTTTATAGAGCACTTTCTGCACATTAACACAAGGTAGTAATTACAAGTGTATAATCTCCATTTTGCAGATGAGGAAACTGAGATCTAGAAAGGTAAACTGACTTGCCCAAGTTCCCACAACTAGTAAATGTAGAAGCAGGATTCAAATCCAGGTCTCCTGACCCTCAATGCTATTTCCACCACATCAGTCATCCTTTATGAGTCGACTTTATGAGAACTTGAACAAATGTTTTCACTTTTTTTCTGTGCCACTCCATGGCCCTAGCTACAAAACAGACGTATCTGATGCTGTCAGATGTGTTTTGAGGGTTAATATACTTTTTCAACCCTGATATAGGCCAGATAGAAGGAAGGAGGTAAAGGTATATTTTTATTTCTATGTGTATCACAATGTGGGGTACCCTAGAGTAAAAGGAGTACTGGATTAGGATTCAAATGACAATGGGTAGGTAGTTACTCTGTTTCAGTTTCCTTACCTCTAAAATGAGCAGATAATCTCTAAGGTCCCTTTCAGTACTCATAGTCAACATTCTGAGAGTCTTTTCGCTAGGACATTCTAAGTCATAGGCTCAAGGATGCCTTCCAGTTCTAATGTTCCAAATTTTGTATTCTAAGGTCCTTTCCAACTTGGACACACCATAACACAGTGTCCTTTTCTCAAGTGCAAAAGAGGACCTATGGTCTCTCCTCTCCTCTTTCTCTCTCCCCCTACTTCTTTCTCCTCCCCATACAAACACTGTGTTTCCCCTGGTGTTCTACTTCTGCACATCTGCATTGTGCTGATCTGCATTCATAAGTCACTCATACCATTTTGATTTATTATTAGGCTAAGTTAAAGTGGGAAGTCACTATAGTACATCAATTGGTGAGGCCCAAAAAGCAGAGCTACTTCCTGAGGCAGCCTGAAGAACTTCCTACCTTCCTCTCCAGTGTAAATCAGTTGTTGCAGAAGGTGGAAAAGCCCAAATTAAGGGGCAAGTTTCACTGCCATGAAGCATAACTGTTAAGGCACCAGAAGTTGGGGGGGGGGGAGTTGAGGAAACAAAAGAAACTAATTTAGGTTCAAGATAAGAGGACAAAGGAAGTACAGATATTATCTTTGCTGAAGAATAGCTTGCTTCTGGAGATAGAAAAAAGAATCTAGTCTTGAGCATTCAAATTCTGCTTTTAGTTAATGCCCCCCTTACATTGCTCTGTCAGAGAGTAGAGAACAGACTGGAAAATGAAAGGATCTGACCACTGACTCTCCAAATACTTTTTTCTTGTCTCAGTCTACCTCTTATAAGTAAAATTCAGGATATTCCCTTAGCCTATTTGTGTTTAAAAGCTAATATTTCAGAAGTGGCACACTCTTGAATTCATGTCATTGACTTAGCTCTTGTCAAGAATAATCTCTGCCTGTAAGAAATGATGAGCAGGTTGATTTTAGAAAAACATGGAAAGATGTACATGAAATAATGGAATGAAATGAGCAGAACCAAGAGAACGTTGTATACAGTAACAGCAATATTATTCAAAGAATAATTGTGAATGACTAAGTTATTTTGAATTTTATAATATTCAAATCAATTACAAAAAACTTTTGGAGGAAGATGCCATCCATCTCTAGAGAAAGAACTGATAAATAGGAGTATGAATGGTATGGTTACGTGTGTGTGTGTGTGTGTGTGTGTGTGTGTGTGTGTCAAATGCAGTGGGGAAAGGAGGGAGGGAGATACTTCAGAACTTAAAATATAACCCAAAAAATTGTTAAATTTTAAAAAAAATTTTAAATCTCTGGGTCTCAATTTTCCCCATTTTCAGAATGCTAAAATCATCTCCTCACTATGGATTCTCAGAGGCCAGGAGGTTCAGTCACTCTCTGAAATGGTAGAAGTTGGAGACTAAAATTATCAAACTAGAAACCTTTAAAGGCTTCTGTAGTTTCTGCCTTTGAGTGACATAAAATGGCACCGGTCTGGAGGAGAAACTTTCCTAATCCACCTATAGGACCTTAGAGAGGGGCCCAGACCAGGCAGCTCACCTCCCTGATCCACAGAGGACTACCATTGATCCTGTTTCTGTATTTGTCAAATGAGAGTCCTTTTCAGCTCTAAAACAAGTTCTCTTACTCTGAACCAAAGTTAGATTCTCCTGTTTTCTCAACTCTTTTATTTACAGGGCAATGAAGCTTCATGTGTCCAAGCGACTGGGAAGGGACAGAGCTGATAATGGACTGTGTACGCATCCGACACGAGAAGGAGGGGAAGAGGAGAGGGAAATTCTATTGGAGAGACTTGAAGTAAAGGTGGCTGAGACATAGGAGGCAGTCAGGCACAGGACAGGCCGTTTGGGATAAGAAAAGGACCGCAGTATGTAGAATAAAGTGGAGAAGCCAGGAAAGGAACTGGATGAAGCTCTTGAGCCAACCTTGCACACTCGAAAACAGGGCCTCGAGAGAAAGCCGAACCTGTGCGAGCTTCTGTCAGTGCAGGTGTCATGCGGGGGATCGCCGAAGGGGCAGGTCACGTGCCCGTGGGCGGGAACCTCCTTGCGAGGAGAGCGCGGGAGGGGGCGCGCGCACACACCTGCCGCAGGTGAGACTGAGCGGCCGGGGAAGGGGAGGAGCCGCCGCGCAGGTGAGCGCTCAGTAACAGCTCCATAGGGAGCCTGGAGGGCTGTGTCGCGGAAGGGAAGGAAAGAATAGCTGTGGCTTTGTTTCTCTTTGTTTATTTTTGCAAGCAGAGGAGCGTGGAGGGGGTAGGGTGTATGTCTCTTACAGCCATTGCGGTCCTGGACAAGGGGCAGCTGCAGGTTCAGCCTTCCGGGCTCCAGCAGCTCCAACCCTCTCTCCTGAGAACATTCCAGGCAGCGCTGACTGCGGCGCCGGCAGCGGCCCTGGGTCCGTTCGTTATTTGAATAGGACAAAGGAACCGCCTTGGTCTGATTGGACGGACAGATGACTCTGGGGCGGGCAGTGTCTGTCACTCCGACCGCGACGGGGGCTCTGGTTGGCCTGGGGAGCGAGGGGCGGAGCGCTGGCGTTCGGATAAATAGCGGGGGCTGGGGCCGGCGAAAGCTCATTGCTTTGCGCGGTCGGGTTCGGACGGGGCGCGCGGTGGGGATGGTGGCAGCGCCTCTCCCAGCGATGTCGACCCGCTGAACGGAGACTCCCCTTTCCTTTTCCTTCTTCCACATCGCAGCATCGGGCTGTAGAAGCAGCCATCCCCACCCTTTGCCCACAGCCTCCCACCTCTCCCAGAGTCCCCCATCTCTATCTCCTCCACCTCGCTCTCCCCACCAAGTCTCTCCGGTGCCCGCGCCGCGCGGTGCTGTGCGTGTCTATGCGCCCGGC
The DNA here is from genome assembly GCF_003287225.1 of Phascolarctos cinereus. Lineage (NCBI taxonomy): Eukaryota > Metazoa > Chordata > Mammalia > Diprotodontia > Phascolarctidae > Phascolarctos > Phascolarctos cinereus. The sequence goes on from NW_027555625.1 coordinate 267,432,782, forward strand.
AGTGGCAGGAGGCGGTGGCGGCTGGTGGTGCTGAGTCTCTCCGGAGGAGTATGGAGTGCGCCCTGGACGCTCAGAGCCTCATCACCATCTCTCTGCGGAAGATCCACAGCTCGCGGACCCAGCGCGGTGGCATTAAGCTGCACAAGAACCTTTTGGTCTCCTACGTGCTCCGCAACGCGCGGCAGCTCTACCTGAGCGAGCGCTACGCCGAACTCTACCGTCGACAGCAGCACCCGTACTCCGGCGGCGGCGGCATGATGATGAGCTCCGCGGGTGAAATGGCCGAGTTCAGCCTCTCCAACTTCCCGGAGACCCGGAGGAACGGGATCCAGGGCCCCGGCAGCAACTACACCAGCTTCATCAGCTCCACCTCCACCACCAGCAGCAGCTGCAACAGCACCGGAGCTGCGCCGCCGGGGCGCCCGCAGGAGGAGCTAGCGGAGGCGGGGGCGCTGGGGAGCTGTTGGAGCCCGTGTGCGCTGCGCTCTTGCCCGGCGCGCACCACCGGGAGGAGACCTTGGCGCTCCAGCCAAGCCCTTCCCCACAGCAACAGCCGCCGCCGCCCCCAGCTTTGTGTACCCGGGACCCTTCCTCCTCACCTTCCTCTTCCTCTTCCGTCGCTGCTTCTTCTGCTGCTTCCTCCTCCACTGCCTCCCCTGGCTTCTACCGGAGCGGTGGTTGCTGCGCCCCGGGCGGCGTATACCCGCTCACCTCGGACTTCGGTGGCAGCCCGCTCCCGGTGGCCGGGGGAAGTCTACACTGTAGCAGCCAGACCACCGTCCTGGACCTAGACACTCACGTGGTGACTACAGTGGAGAACGGCTACTTGCACCAAGACTGCTGCGTTTCGGCGCAGTGCCCCTGCTGCTGCGGCGGCGGGCAGGGCGCCCCGGGACTGGGCCCCGCAGTGCCGGCCCCGACCGCGCTGCCAGGCACCAAGCGCAAGTACTACCCTGGACAGGAGGAAGAGGAGGAGGGAGGGGAACTGGGGGGAGACCCCCCCGGGGGCGGGCCCCCCTTTACCCCTTGCAAGCGTGCCCGCTTTGAGGACTTTTGCCCAGAGTCGTCCCCGGACGCTTCCAACATATCAAACTTGATCTCGATTTTCGGCTCGGGATTCACTGGGCTAGTGAGCCGGCAGCCGGACTCGGAGCAGTCTCTGAACGGGCAGTTGTGCAGCAAGCAGGCTCTGGCCAGTCTGGGAGCCTGGACTCGGGCCATCGTGGCCTTCTAGGGATCAGGGGAGCTTGGGATAGAGAGTGCCCGGCCACAGTTAGGGGTGCGGGAACAGTGGGAGACAAAAGACTAGGGGAAATGGGGGAAAGAGGGGAGGGGGTGCCTGGGGAGTTATGGGGTGTTCTGTGGGGGAGGAGGGGAGACAGCTAATGTTTTATAAATTGTAAAATAAAAATGTAAGATCTTGGACTTTATTTTTGCAGAGATAAAAAGCGCCTATTTAAATATTCTTTGTGTTTATCTTTCTCTTTTTAATTGTATCGATTGCAATGGTGAACGGTGGAGGAGGCAGCCACGTGAGGCAAGAGCTGCTTGCTACAAGAGGAAATTTTGGGGGAAAGACGGGTTACAAGCCTTGCACGGAGGCCAAAAACTCTGCCTAGGCTCTGGTGTTGACCCTGGTTAAAGAGAGTGCCCTGGCTTTCCTTTAGGGGCACTCAGGTTAAGGGGGAAACGGAGGGGAGATTTATCATATCCCTGGAAGGATTAGTGTCTGATCAATTCCACATCAAAGCTGTCAGTTCTTTAAACTGAATTCAAGAATCAGCTGAGAGGGAACTGTACTGGAAGGGTAAGAGGTGGAACTAAATTTTTCCCCCTTGAAAAATTTTGGTCCAAAAAGGGAAAAATTAGAGAAAGAGGAATAGCTTGAGGGAAGGCTTTCGTTTAGCCTGTGTTTCCATTCCTGGCCAGCCTCTGACTCTAGTGGGATCTCTAGCATTTTCAAAGGGGAGGCAGAAATAAAAACATTTCAACTTTTTAATGCTATTTTTAAAACGCCCACCCTCCCCTTCTTTCTATGTACACCTTTCTTCCTTCCCTCTCTTCTCCACAACTGTAATTCTGGGGAAAACAAGCAGAAGGGCTTCATTCAGTCTTCTCTGACCTTAGTTCTTTCCCAGAAATCTTTGGACCCTCCCATGAGCTGGACACTATGTTTGTGGGGGGACCAATGGAGGGCATGCAAACTGAACTACATTTCCCATCATGCACAGCATTAAGGCCTTTTCTTTGAACTTAATTTTCATTCAAGAAGGGAAGGGAGGAAATTTATCCCTTCACCTTGATCTGTAACCCATCCACCCTCCCCCACCCTCCATGGGGAAGCCAGGAAAAGTAGTCGACTTAGAACTTTTTTTTCTTCTTTTAACCAAGTCTCTGGTCAAGTGTGGTGTGTGTGTTTATTAAAGTTTAAGTGTTCTGGTTTCAGCCTTCAATTGGATTTCATAAAACCAGCATCCTTTGGTCTTGTGAGGAATACTGTCCTGTAGTCTTCAGTTATGTATCGATATCTTTTTTGTTTAGTTTAAAGACCTTTTGTTGTAAAAAGGTGGGTTTTTGGGCAGCCTGTCTTACAGGCCACACTCAACACTGTGTGTCCTCACCCAAAAGTTGCTAGTTTGACACACATTCCCTTCACTGCCCTCTTTGTTTGTATCCTTGTATTTTGTGCATATGAAATTGTATATTACCGGGTAAAACTGTTCAGATTATTTGTTTAAATTTATAATCTTAATAAAAAGTCAACTATATGATGGCTGTGCTTTCTTCTTCAGAGACACTTTGGGGAAGGGAAAGACAGGGTTGAGGTAGGAGAAGCCCTAGGAAAGGCCACCCAAGATATTCTGAGAGCTAACCATATGTCCGTGGAAGGCTTGGTGTTGGGCACAAAGAATGCAGAAATGATTCCAATAAGGACCTTATTTCTGCTTCTCCTCCTCCCTCCCCCACCCCCAGAAATCTAACATTGAAATGTCACGGTTGAAGGGGAACTTAGCATCTAATCCAACCTCCTTTACAGATCCTCATCCATCTCCAAAATGAACTTTTCTGAAGCCAGCACTCTTCACCTGAGCCCCTCCCTCCTCTCTTGGGGAAGGAGGTCTCCAAAGTTTCCAACCCTTCGAATGAAAAGGCCCAGACTTATGTCTCCAGAAACCCAAATAGAGAAGCCTACATGACCTCTTCCTCAAAGTTCAATCGTAAGAAACATAGTATAGGGTGGAGGTGACTGGAGATATTGTTTGATTAAGACTGTTTACTGATCCTGGCTTAAAGGCAGCCTGGACTAAGTCTTGGGGTGGGGGTGGGGGGTTCATCTAAAAAGTGAATCCCACCCAAAGGTCATAACAAAATAATCTCTCTAGATGGGATTCCTAATGTCCCTTAAAAAAATGGGTCTATGTGAGAACAACGGAAGAGGGAGGGATGGTTTTGTCTCCAAAGAGGCAGGAGACTAGGTGCTCCCAAACGCTTTTCTGTCAGTTGAAGCATCTTCACCTCCTTGACAGTAACTTGGGCAAGTTTTCTAAGTTTAGTTATCACTGCTCTGTGCCACTTGGTGGTGTACTGATAGATATACACACACACACACACATACATATATGTACATATACACACACACACACATACGATTTCTCCTCTCTCACCCTCTCCCTTCCCCCTTTCTCTTCCCCCTTAACTACCACCCCCCCCAAATGAATGAAAGCACTAAAAGTACTCCCTTCCAGAAAGGAAGAGCATTTAAATGCCAAGCTCCTAAGTCTTCCAGCTAGAACCAAATGAATATATATCTGAAGCTCTTTGCCGCTGTTTGGGGTTCTCTCTATTTCCATGGGGGAAAAAAAAGCCGGGTGGAGTTGTGGAGGGAGGGGGTAATGGTGAAGAGAACCGCAGGCAGCTTTCTCCCCGTCACTCACGGTCTCTCGTGTGTGCCTCTCCTCCCTTTCTCAGCGCTAAAGCTCTCCCCGCGTGTCTCTCACCTTCACCCCCAACCCTAAAGTGTGCCCTCCCAGCCCCTCCCCTGCTGCAGCCTAGATCTAGATTTCCGCGCAGGAGCGCGGTGCTCCTGCAGCACGGGCTCCCTGCCTGCCTTCGTCCTGCCCTGGGCTCAGTTGCCACCCGTCCTCCCCTGGGTACCGAGTCCGGGGGGGAGGTGGGTGGGCAACGGGGTCCTGGGGGCTCGGGGAGGAATGGGGGAGTAAAGGGACGATTTTACCCTGGAACCATAACTTTCTTTATGCTCCCTTGGAGGGGGGGAGAGGGAATCTAATACCTTCCCCACCCCGACCACTACCTTTTTTTTTTTGCAAGTCCGTGGAAATATATATAGTGAGATATATATATATTTTATTAAGCTCAACCAAACCCAGATAGAGACCGTGCGAAGGCGAAGCCAGTTGCCAGAGCTCCCCCTAGTGCCCATTTAGGGGAAGTGGAGCGAGCCTTCGTTTTGAGGCTGGGGGAAGATTGGAAATGGGGGCCGGGGCTTGCAAAGAGCTCCCTTTCCACCGCCTTTTGCAAGGCGAAGTTGATCTGTGCGTCTGTCTGTCTGTCCGCAGCCCTGCATCTCAGCCAGGGGAGGAGGAAGGGTCTTCCCTGCTAGAGCACGAATCCCTCTTTTCCGGATAAGGGGGCAAACAACCCGTTGGGGAAATGGGAAGAACAGATGTTTCTCCTCTGCGGACAGAGCGAGCCCTAATTAGGATTCGCGCCTCTTTGTTGGGAGATCCAGGCCGCTGAGGTGCGGGCATAAGATGTGAATAACCAGAGAAAAGGGAAAAGGAGAGGGGCCAAGAGTAAGAAAGGAAGATACCCTGAATACCTCCCCCACAAAAAAAAAAAATTATTCATTCAACTCATCTCCTCTCTGAATTCTCTCTTCTTCCCAATCACGGCTTTGGGTTTACAGGTTGGGGAATAGGGAAGCCCTCTGCCCCACATCTAATCCCAATTTCACCCCCTCCCACCCACCCCCTACTTAGCCTGTGGGGTCATAGGATTTAGAACTGAAAAGAGTTCTTAACCTGGAATCAGAGGTTGCTGGAGAGATTTCACGGGTCTGAGAACTTGGATGAAAAAAAAATACATCTTTGTTTTCACTAACCTGTAACTGAAGTTTAGCATTTCCTTCAATTACTTATTTTAAAAAAAAACATTCTGAGAAGGGCTCCATAGGCTTCCTAAGACTGGCAATTATGGAAGAAAGGCTTAAGAAGTCCAGATCTAGTCAAACCTACCCCCTTATTTTACAGATAAGGAAGCAAAGAAATTAAATGACTTGCCCAAGATCACATAGGGAATAAATGAGCCTAAGCTGGAATTTGAACCTAGTATCTCCTGTGCTCCAGACAAGTCTCTTCCACTATACTTGACTGTCACGCTCATGATATGAGATCCCTTCCATCCCAACTTGGGAATCCCAGGTCTTTGTCTTGGCTGTCTTTGTCCTGGTTACTCTAACACAACAGTTCTCAAAGTGTAATCAAGAAACTCCTGGAAAACCCCAAAACCTGTTCAGGAGGTCTATGAGGTCAAAATTATTTTCATAATAACTCTAAAATATTTTCATTTCTAACATGGTAAATATCTACAGATATAACCCACATAAAAAAAAACTCTTGGAGGTGTCCACAATAATTTTCAAGACCAAAAAGTATGAGAACCACTGGTCTGTCTAACAAAGTAAGAGAGTCAAAGAGGCTTGGAGTACCAGGAAAGAGAGGGGCAGATGGCAAGTGGACCGTCTCTTAGGAAGCTGTATTCTGCTTCCCTAACTCACCTGATCACTGACTGTCTTACAGTTTTTCCATTATATGAACTATATAACTCAGAGTTATATAACTCTGTTCCTCAGCACTGTATACACAGCAGAAGAGAAAGGTCCTGCCCTCAGCATGCAGACATCAAACAGACCATCATTATCAAAAAGCCTTAAGAATTTATGAATGGCATAAAGCCCAGTTACCTAATCAAGATATTTGCTCTCAGGGAGTTGACTTTTTAAAATTTTTTTTTTCAAGGACAGGTACTGTCCTTGAAATACATTGTCCCCTAAGCCTCCCAGGACAAGGATGATTACCTATGGAACCAAAGTAGGCTTCTGGGAGGAGATGAAGCAAGAGCAGAGCTCTGAAAAGAGAAGGATGGTGCCTCCGCCTTAGAGAATAGGGTGTTCTGACTAGAATGAAAGGAAGGATAGAAGAGAGAGGCACTTGATTTTGTTGGAGAAAGCAGACAAACATGGAAAGAAGCCCAGAGAGGAAAAGGGGCATCAGGTGGAAATCATGAAACAAGCAAGGGTTATTGTCAAGTTGGGGTAGAGGGTAGTGGGGAACTAAGGGAGGGAGACTAGAGGAAAGAAAATAAAAAAGGAGAGAAAACCATCTGGTCTTCTGAACTGATAGAGAGTGTCTGGGGGATGCTGGTCTGCCCAGCAGTTCTGGGAGTTAGAGAGCAAGGCTTCTACTGGATTTTTCTGTTAGCCCAAAGCCGAAACTGGATGTTTTTTCTAACTCACAAGAGCAGAAGGGCTTTGTAGCCCATTGACAAGGCCCATCTCCTAAAATGCATTTTTGTTGGTCTTCTAAGGGGTTTTCTTGCTAGCACTTAGCACAATGCCTGGCACATAGTAAGTGCTTAATAAATGCTTGTGGACTGATTTAGGGAACGCTAGAAGGACACTATAGGCTGGTGTTGGGGGGAGACAGACTGGAGGGAACTGGTAGAAGAGAAGTGGGAGAAAAGTACTTTCTCCCCCAGAAAGGCCTTGACTGTTCCATCTTCCCAGGTCATCTAGAGGTAAGGCTCTCCTAGTACCCTGGGACTATGCCTGTCTTGCTGCCCTTGACATGTCTTGCTCAGTCCTGGCTGAGAGCTTTGCTCCAGGCAACCAGCCTGCTGCAGTGGAAAGAGTCAAGACCCTCAGGGATCTGCCTCTAGCCTCAAGAGAAACCCTGGGCTGGGGAGTGCCTGGGCCTAGAGGAAGGAACAGCCAGAGGGACTTCGTGTCAGATGTTTCTCCATGCATGTATGGGCACCTTAGTGTTATAAACCATTGTGTGTCTTTCACTGTAGTGATTGTCCGATTATTTATTTCTGTCCTTGTCAGCGCTGGTTGAAAAAGAAACGTGTGCTAGAGCATGTATGTACATTTCTTGTATATCAGTAGTTGTATATATGTTTGCAGGATATAGAAACACTTCAGTGAACCAGAAACCCTAATAAATAGTAAGTTCTTTGTCAGTACAAGCAGCTTGTCTTATTTTGTTTTTCCTCTAGCACTAAACCAGAACTTGAAACATTGTTTGCTAAATGAAAGAATGAATGGGAATTTTTCCCCTCCCTTATTTTATTGGAAAAAAAAATACACATGACAAGGAGAGTGGCGTACATACAGGGTTTATTTTTTAAAGCATCTGCCAGATGCATCCTGGAACCAATACCCTACATTTTCTCCAGTTATATCAATTGATCAATAAGTATTAAGCACCCATTATGTGCCGTATTCTGTGCTAGGCACTAGATATACCAATACAAAAATGAAGGAGGCCCTGCCCAAAGGCAGGAAGGAGCTCACATTCTACTGGAGAAGACAACACACACACACACACACACATATATACATATTTATATATATACACACACACACATATATATACACACATATATATACACATATACATACATATATATGAGTATATACAAAATAAATTTATAAATCAAGATAATTTAAAGAAGGCACTAGCAGCTGGAAGAATCAGAAAAGGTCTCATGTAGAAGGTGTTTGAGCTTAGCTTTGAAGGAAATTAGAGTCTAAGAGATAGAAGTGAGGAAGGAGTGTCCAGGCACAGGGGACAGCCAGTCTAAAGGTACAGACGTGAGAGAGGGAGTGTCATGTGTGAAGAACAGTAAGTTCAGATTGAACAGCAGAGTCTGTAAAGAGGAGTAACATGTCAAAGGGCTAAAAAAAAAATAGGCTGAAGCCAGGTTATTATGCAGGATCTTAAATGAGGAGTTCGTTTTTGACCCTAAAGGTAACAGGAAGCCACCAGAGTTTAAGTAGGGGAGTGACATCATCAGACTTGTGCTTTAGAAAAATCACTGATAGTTGTAAGCAGGAAAGATTAGTGAAGGACCTAAGGGAAACCAATTAGGAGACTATTCTTATAGGTCAAGCAAGAGGTGATGAGGGCCTAGAGTAATTAGAGGAGAAAAGATTTATCATATCCCTCCCAATAAAGAAAAGCCAGATGCAAGAGATGTTGTGGAGATAGAAACAAGAGTTTACAACCAATTAGATATGGAGAATGAGGAATTGAGAATGACTTCCAGGTGTGACTCAGAAAAGCGTTGTTGTAGGGCAGGCAGGTGGTGCAGTGGATAGAGCTATGGAACTGGAGTCAGGAGGATCCGAGTTCAAATCCAGCCTCAGACATATAACACTTACTAGCTGTGTGATTCTGGGCAAGTCATTTAACCCCAACTGCCTCACTAAAAAAAAAAAAAAGAAAAGAGTTGTTAGTTGTTTGTTCTTCATTATCGAAGAGGACCATGACATCAGGAAGGGGATGCCATGACTTGCAAGTGAATTGGATTTAAGAGAGGGAGGCTGTGCAAAGTCACCAGCCTCACTTTCTCCTCTGGAGCCATCTGGGTCCAGTGGTGAGATATAGATCAGGATGACTGAAGATGGCCCCCAATGAAGACCTTGGCCTTTTTAAGCTAAGGTCTTTAACAGGTCTCAATTTGACTGAAGTGATGCCCATTCAGTGATTAAGAAATGGGTCAGAAGAGAGTAAGTTTGGGGTAAATGATGAGTTCTGTTTTGAACATGCCCATGGGACATCCAGTCCAAAATATCTAACAGGCTGTTAGTGAATAAGAAACTAGAGCTCAGGAGACAGACTAGGGCTGGATATGTAGATCTGAGAGTCATGGCATATGTCATGAAAATTGTTGATCAGAATTAGAGAGGCAGGGACAGCTAGGTGGCACAGTGAATAGAGCTCTGGCCTTGGAGTCAGAAGGACCTGAGTTCAAATCCAGCCTCAGACACTTAACACTTACTAGCTGTGTGACCTTGGGCAAGTCACTTAACCCCAATCACCTCGACAAAAAAAAAATTAGAGAGGCAGTATGTGCTGTGGTGGAGAGAGCACTGGATTTAGGTTCAAAAGATTTCATTTCAAATTCTGACTTCTGTTTAACACCTTTAAAACCCTGGGCAAATGACAATCAACCAATAAAAATGTATTAAACACCTACTATGTGCCAGGCACTGGAAGCTTGTCTTGTGCAGTCCTGGCTGAGAGCTTTACTCCAGGCAACCAGCCTGCTGCAAGTGGTTAAATGCATTGCTCTAAACATACATATTGTCCTCTAAACCTCCCAAAACAAGGACTACCTATGGAACCAAAATAGACTTCTGGGAGGAGGTGAAGCAAGAGCAGAGATCTGAAAAAAGAAGGATGGTGCCTCTGCCATAAGTTGTAGGCTGTTCTGACTAGAATGAAAGAAACAAAGGGTAGAAAAGAGAGACACTTGACTTTGTTGGAGAAGGCAGACCAACATGGAAAGAAGCCCAGAAAGGGAAAGGGGCATCAGGTAGAAATCTTGAAACAAATAAGGGTTATTGTCAAGTTGGGGTGGAGGGTAATGGGGAACGGAGGGAGACTAGAGGAAAGAGAATAGAAAAAGAGAGAAAGCCATCTGACCTTTAGAAATGATGGAAAGAGGAGAGAGAGAGAGAGAGAAGAGAGAGAGAGAGAGAGAGAGAGAGAGAGAGAGAGAGAGAGAGAGAGAGAGAGAGATTTAAATATATATAAATATAAATGCAGTGCTAAATGCTGGAGATACAAAAAGAGGCAAAAGACAATCCCTGCCCTCAAGGAGCTCACAATCTAATGGACTCTAAGGATTAAACTCTCTGGTACTCAATTTCATTATCTGTAAAATGAGGATTTGTTAGGGATTCTCCAAAGCCCTTTCCAACTCTGAATCTTATGATTTCTGCCTCCCTCCCCCCAGCCCAAAAGCCCTTCAAGGTAATTTTTTAAAGGTTCCATCACATTCACTAGACTCTACTAAAGTGGGCTAGGGCAACATTTGGCCTTGCTATATTTTAATGATTTGGGAAGAGATATTAAGAATAATCAAAGGGAAGATATTTTCTATCAACAAGCATTTAACAACAAATGCATTTTGTAAAGGTTTTCAATACTCAAAGCTGAAATGACAGAGAGAAAATATGGTGTAGCAGAAACAGCACTCATTGTATGACCTTAAGCAAGTCACTTCACGAATAAGTCAACACGCAACATGAATCATGATTCATCTCTCCAGATCTCTATTTCCTTATACACAAAATGAAGGCATTGAACTAGATAAGATGATTACTAAAATTTCTTCCAATCCAAGGAATGCCCAAGTTGTTCAAACCCTCAATTCCGGAATTTATAAAGGGATTTCTGCTTAATCCTTCATACCTAGGACATACTTCTCTCTCTCCCTCATCTCCACCTCCCTAAATCCTTATTTTCCTTCGTCTCCAACGAAATATCATCCTCCTTCTGTGAAGCCTTCCCTGAACCCCCTAACTGTTGGTGCTTTCTCCCTTTTCAGATTACTTTACATTTACTTACCTGTGCACAAACGTATTGTCCCCCAGTAAAATATAAGCTCCTTAAGGGCAAGAACTGTTGTTTTTGTCAGTGTCCTTAATACCCAGTAGTGTCTTTTACAGAGTACGCACTTAATAAATGCCTTTTCAATTTAAGTCCTTAGAAAATTCAATTAACACTTTTCCTGCCCTAGCTGTCCCAATTAATTGAGGTTAGCTATAATATGCAAGAGGATGGATTATATGGTAGTGTTATAGTAGCTATTAGTGAAAAGATAAGAAATATTGGAATGAGGTTCCCCTGCCCTTATAAAGGTTCTTCCCTACTCCCCCCCATATCTAGAAACCACTCCCTCCTCAACTCCACCTCACTAATTTCCTCCAAAGCTTGGTTCAGATGTTACCTCTATATGAAGCCTGCCCCAATCCTTCCATCTGTCAATACCTCCCCCTAGAAATTATCTTGTATTTATTTTCTGTATGTGTATACATATACATGTGGGAGGTATACATATACATACATATTTTTATGTATAGACAATATCAAGCCCCTAGCACAATGCCTAGCACCCAGTAGGTGCTTAATAAATAAATCCTTGTTGATGGAGATCTTCCCATTCACCCATATCCTTCCTGTGAACATCCCATAATTTCTCTTCCCAACTCATTAAACAGGGCCAGCTGTTGCCTCAGCCTATTTCTCTGGATTCATGGCCAAAGTCTGGAACTTTAAGGAACAGTATTATGTTCTACACAGATGTCCTATCTTCCCTGATAGAATGTTCTCCCCCCATTCCAACCCTTCCACTTTTTCCAGGCCACCTCTACCTAGAGGACTAAACGGACTTCCCTTTTCCAGCAACGTCCTCTGGCAGAGGGATTGAGAGGAATATAGGGTAAGACAGCAGTGTTTGGGGTCTTGGATGTGTTTGAGGGCAAAGGAGGAGGGGTTTGCAAGTACTCTTCCTAGCTACATTTTCCCTAACAACATAGATGATAGCTGCAGTCCCAGTCTCAGTTCAGCCTCTCTGAAACAGGCGCTTAGAAACTGGAATCTTCATCTGCATATTCATAAGCACCTGATAAATTAATCATGATGTCAGCACATTCAGGCAGGAAAAGGAGTATGGGCACTCTGTCTCTGCCTCTCTCACTGTCCATGTGCATGTGCTTGTGTGTGTGTGTGTCTCTCTCTTTCACACACACACACACACACACACACACACACACACACTCTACCCTAGGCTCTCAAAATCACCCTCTCTTCCCCTCAGTCACTTGAGGAGTTCCTCTGGCCTCCCAGTCAATCCCACGTTCAGCTTTTTCCAGGAGGCAGACCCAATTGTACTGATCCTCTCTACACCCTCACTAGGCTCAATCGTAATGTAGTCATGTATCTTCACAGGTACTATTAGTCTTGACTCTCTAAATAATTCTAAGTTCCTGAAAGGCAGGAACCATATTTCATACTTCCCTATATCCTCAGGGCCTAACAGAGATAAGCACACAAGTGCTCAGATATTTCTTGAATTCATTTTAAGGGGAATCAATAAGTATGTATCTCCTATTGAACATCAAGCACTAGGCTAAGCCCTGGTGATTCAAGGACAAAATCCCATCCCAACCCTCTTTGTACATAGGCCTTACTATGCCACAATGCCCTTCTTCCCCTTCCCACATTTTCCAAAGATGATTGGTTATAGGGGAAAAGTTAAAATTTACAAATACCTCCATCCATGCCATTCCATTTGATATGTGTCTCCTACCTCACGGCTCCCTCCACACCCATTTTGATTCACTCAGTTGTTCAACAGCAGAAACAAGAAGTGTGTTTGGGGAAAACTGAACCCCCAAAAGGGAAGTAGTCCAGGGAACAATATGGATTTATGGGGGAACCTAGATGTCCTCGATGTCCCATAGGTGTTTCCACTAGTGCTCTAAACCTAACGCACTACATAAGTGAATTGTCTTTAATAAAATCTGTCCCTAACATTTTTTGTTTAAAATAAGCAAAATGAAACAAGCCTCCAAATGAACAAGAGGAAAGGCAGTTTTAAGCCTCCTGGGGCCTCAGTTTCCTGATCTAAAAAAATTACGGAGTTGGACTAAATGACGTCTGAGATCGTTTTCAGCTCTAAATCTGAGTCTATGATATCCATAACTTTCAGAGGTTCTCCTCCCCCTCCCCAAGTCCTCAGTGGACTATGAATGTTCAAGCCAAAGTTCCCAAGTAACAGCACAATCTAATCCCTTTGGTTCTGGGGGAAACAAGGATATTGAAATGACTAAAAAGAATCCTTTGCCAGTTAATGGAACCCTATCTTATAAACCCACTTGACTTCTAAGGAGACAACAACAGGTTGTCTCTCCAGCAATGGAACAGTCCCCAAAATGACTGAGGTATCTCCTGTGGTCCCTCAATAGCACTAAGATTCAGGAGTCCAAGTGTAGGCCCCATAAATGAGAATGAAGGAAGTTCAAGTCCACAGAACTCAATAAGCCAATGGTTAGGAGATCCTAAAGGTTGGCAGGTTTTCCTGTATCCCTTGATCCTAATGGGTAGAGTTGGAATACTGTTAACAAGTATTGAAACTTGGAAGGTGACTGGGGACTTTGGCCTGAAAGAGCCACTTGAGAAATCCCTCAAACACAAAGCAGACTTGAAAGGAAAATACAGAAATGCTCCCTCCTCAGGTCCGTATCTTCAACTAATCGCTGGATGTCTTCACCTAAATGTCCCACTTGTACCTCACAATCAACGTCCAAGATCCCATCCATCTCTAATTTATGAACCTATGTCTAAAACCAAATGCTTCATCTTCACTCCTCAAAACAGAAAGCCCTCCTAACTTGTAATTCTATTAACAGCACCAACATTGGCTAGTCACTCATTTTTTTTCCCCAAGCAATGACTGTTGGGGGAAGGCTCAGAAAATGCCAAAGTTGTGGGAATCTCAGCCTTCCATGCCAATCTCAGCAATGCCACCTACTGTCTTTCCCCTGCCCCCAACTACAGCAGAGATTTCATAAACATTTCCAAGTCTGATGGGTGGCATTCAATCCTGCAACTATGAGCCAGGGGGTACGTAAACTGGGAATGTTCTTAGGAGCCCCTTCTAAATTGTATTCACTATTTTAATACTGGAACCAACTATTGTGTTGAAAACAACTCAAACCCATCTACTAGTGGTTGTATAGACCACCTAACTTCCTATCACTCTTAGAAAGGCCATGGTTGGCTCCCAGAATTAGAACTTCCATTTCCTTTTTAACTTTCATGAGGCTCAAGCTGTTTCTAGCAGCCTGAGTTTCTCCCTCTCCATTCCAATGGGGATGAATGGTCAAGTTCTCTCTGTTCAACTGACTCAAAGTCTAGAAAGTCAAGGGATGCAGCCTAAGTAGGCCTAAGCTCACAGGAATAGGGAAGCTTTGAGGAAAGAAGGTTGTACAATGTAAGTGTACAAGTGGGCATAGTAACATCTACCAAGGAAACTATTTGTATCAAGTCTCTCCAGTTTGGTTTGAAGGGTCAGAAGTCAGAACTGATGGGTATGGCATAATTAGGAGTATGGACTTTTCTAAAAGACCAACTGCCCTCAGTAGACCCAGCCAGGCAGTCTGAACTATTCAATGCAGACTCAAAACTTCACTCCAGCCCTGCCAAGGGCCTACCAAGCAGAATTAAGCACTTTATAGAGTGGCCCATTCCCAAAAGCAGGAATACATAGGTAATCAAAATAGGCTTGGCTCAGGACACGGGTATAACAGCCTAATCCAAGGCCACCTACCTTAAAGACCAAGCAACCATAAGGGGAAAATGGAGAAAGGGGAGATGGATCCTAGATCCATCCAAGGGGAAAGAGAGCAGGCATATGGTATATGGTACACAAGACAGACATCCACATCAGCTCCAGGTGCAAAACAGATTTTTAATCAGAACAGCAACGAAAGAGCAAGGGGTTAGGGTGAAAGCAGCCTCAAAATGGAGTGGTGTTGGCACATAGTGGGCAGGCCCTTGCACGAGAGGCCAGGAAGGTGACAGTCTACCTAACTCTATGACAGGCCCTGGTGGAAGACATTTGGCCTCCCTCTGGAAAACTTTATATAACTTGTATCTTCTCCCCCAGCTCAAGTCCTGAGACTGCTCTGGATCAGTGGCCCTGGATGACAATCCAGTTCACACAGCAATGGGACCACAAACCAGAGAGGAAATTCAACACACTGTGCTTGTTAAAGTGTTCCCTTACCCCAAAAGGAGTGGTACCCAGACCTCGGGATGTGTGAAAGAAGATGAGGGAATGGGCCTGGGCAGCCAAATAAAACTTTTTTTTTTAAATAAAAAGAAAAAACAACCCTGATATCAAGAGCAGAGGAAGAAACACTTAATGGAGAAGGGGCTTCTATAGGGAAAACCTGCAAAACCCAGCTCCTGCTAACAGCTCTGGAAGAGCCCAATAAATGTTTGTTGAATTGAAGAAAACTTGGAACTTAAGTGCTGAAAGCATCACTCCTATCCCAGTTCGACACCCTCATTCTTGAACCCAAATATCCAAGAGCAAGAGTGCTGTAACTTGGCCCTCAAGCAAGTCACTTATCTCAGCCCTCAAATGGCTCTAACAGTGTAAGATCAGTTTTCCCAAAGGCAGGTATTGTTGCCTCCTCTGTCTTGTGCCCTAGGACCTGGGAGAATCCCACTGGCATGCAATTGCTTTCCAGAGGAAAAAGGGAGTTGAGATAACAAGTTCCTCTTTTTCAGTGGCCCTACAGCAGCCCACCTATAGCCAACACAGTGCTGCAAGCAGTATGATAGTAAGAGTCTAACCTTAAAGTTGGCTTTAACTGCAGGAATCCAGGAGCCAAGATCCCCACTAGATCAATCCCAAATCCCACCAGTGTGTCTCACTTACCATTCACTGAGGGAAATCTTTCATATAACAGGACTGATATAACCATCTAATGAGGCCTTTGCCCCTACCCCCCAAAAGCCAGCATCCACCCAAAGAACAACCATCAGTGCTGAGAATGGGACTGGATTATCCTAGAGTCTCACAGCAGCAGCAAAAAAAAGTAAAGCAATATGGCTATACCCAGGGAGGATTGCGACCTGAGCACCACAGAGAAAAAGAGCTAGAATGTGTGTGATTGTAATTGTTCTTCACCTCATCACAGCCAGGATACATTAGCATTGCCTTGTATTTTTACTGGTCCCTGGCCCAAAGCCCCCTTCTCAGACCTCAGGAGATCAAGTATGGAAACTGAGCCCCTGAAATCAACATCTGGTTTGTAAAAGAAGAGCTTGGAAAGGAGGGAGGAAACACAAAAAATAGCCAAGAAACAGCCAGGGTTCTCTTTCTGCCTGATCTCCCTCATTCTCCAGCCCTATGAGTACCCTGAGATGGGGACTGGTCTATGGTCTCCTACCCCCACTAGGAGCAACTGCTACTCAAACACTCAGAAAGGCAACAGGAAACAGGAAGAAAGTTAATGGAAACAGTAAAACGTATCAATCCCCCATACATCTGATGGTACAGAGCAAATTTAGCACATGAAGTGGGATGGGGAATTTGGGTGGGGTAAGGACAGAGGCGGGGTGGGGGTCAGGTAGCCACAAGGACCCTGCTTCCCCAGAGATACACCTCATCTCGCCTCTGGGGGAAGGGCAGGAGACTGGCCACACTTTGGTCATTCTTCCCATTCTGGGTCCTTCAGCAGTTGCACTGTGGGTGTTCACATATCCTGGAGAATTGCCTCCAGGACCAGAGAGATCAGCAGGGAAGTGGCATTGGAAAAGTGAAGGGAGCAGGGTGAGGGAGCTGGTGACCTCCAGGGTAGCGGTGGTTGTTCCCCCGCCTCTTCTATGATGACATGACAGGCTGGATGGGCAGCAGGCTACCAAACTTAAAGTGCTGGATCACAGGAAACTTCTCCAGGCACTACAGGGAACACGAAAAAAGAGAGCAAGAAAAAGTAAGTTAATATTAGCAGCTAGAAGGGCATCTCTAAAATCATCAGTTTACCTAGCAGAAGAATAATCATACTTCTAAATCAGGCCTAAGTATGCATGAGGCTGAGGGTGGCAGCCTACAGTGGAGCATCAGCAATGGTCACTCTGAGGAAGTTTAGAAGAAAAGATTCCCCACCTCTGGACCTACACAGAGGAAATACCAGGTGTTTCTACACTGATCCGATCTCTGCTGATGACTTTTCTCTTCTATCTAATAAACTACCTACCTTCCATCTTAGATTATCTGGGAGTTCCTGCCACCAAAAGAGAACATTCTTCTGGGAGAAACCCAATCCCACCAAAAGAATCTCTCCAGAAAGGGAAAGACGGCATGGATAAAAAGGGAAGCCAAGAGTCAAGAAACAGCATTGGGAGACAGGACAAAGGATAAAAGGACAATAAAAAGACAAGAAGCCAAGAAAGTGGCTCCCAGAATCACGCTGATGATTCCTATCCTGGATCCCCTGGAGTTAAGGCTAGAAATCATTTTCATACCAGTCCACAGGGCAACAGACAAGGACCCAGCTTCACAATTCTAAGCTTATTGGACTGAAGGCATCAAGACAATAAGAACCAGCTGAAATCCTCCCATCCTCAAGAACAACTCCCAGCATTGTAACACACTGTACAAGAAAAAGAGAAGCTAAGCAAGGGAGCTGTAAACACTGTGTAAGCCAAACCTTTAGCTTGAAGGCTCAGGTGATGTGGAAGGGAGATTTACCAAAGGAAAAGGGATACTGCTACAGAGAGGTTCTTGTGGCCTACAGCTTGCAGTGCCCTCTCTAATTATGAGCATTCAGGAACAGAGACTCAAAATGTATCTTCCAATGTACCAACTCCCTCAGAAAACACCACACAAATACACTCCCCACCTCAAGCCTAGAGTACTGTCTTCTTATCTCTGCTACCAAGATGCCTAAGCTTTCTTCAGGGCCTAGCTCAGATACCAGTTCCTCTATGAAGCTTTTCCTGGTCTATCTAGTGTTAATTTGAGAAGGAGAGAATACTATCCTACATTTACTCACTTGCATGTTGTTTCACAAAGTGGAATGTAAGCTCCTTGAGGGCAGGAACCGTTTTCTATTTCTGTCTTTGTATTCTCAGTGCTTTGCATCTTAGTGCTTGTTGAACTGAATATGGATCTAAAGCTACCAATATGTCCTATCCTTAAATCTTCTAGCTCCAGCCTGGGTTCCAAAGAAAGCCAAAGTAATCCAAACTACTAACCATTCACTTAAGTGACTTCAGCCATGAGGGTCTCTACAACACTGACACAAAGCCTCTTCTCATGCCTCCTGCTACATTAACAAATTGGGAGTATGACTCCTGGGTAGGATTGAGAGATGGATTACCACTGCTGAAGGGAATAGTGCAAGGGCCAAACTACAGCCTTGATCTCCAAGTCCCAGGGGGGAAAAAGCAAGCCATAGTCATGAAATTAGACTTACAACAAAGCTTTATCTTCTCACCTCAACAGCCAGCTACAAAAGGAAGGGGGAAGTTTCATGGGGTTGAGTCACAGGGAATTGAGGTCTCACAGGCCAACATCCTCAAGGGACCAGGAAGAAGGGCTAGGCCAAGTCTCACTAGAAATGGGAAAACCAGCTTGAACATCTTCATAAAATGTCAGCATATTGAAGGTGAAGGAGAGGAGAAGCCCCAGATGACAGTACAGGACAGCTTCAATCACAGCTAGACTCCAGGGGGGTAAACAGAAACAGGAGAGAGCAAGCAGTTGGGAGCGGAAGGGGGAGGTCATGCCCAGAGAAGGACATGACAGGGGACAGAAGCAAAGGCAGCTACCACTGCACTTACGTCATCAAGAAAGTAGTGGGAGTTTAGAAAGCCTCTCCCCCAACCCCCACCCCACCAGGGCCCTGGAATTCTAACAAGGGTTAAAGGTCAGTTTGCTTCCTGAACTCAGTCAAGAGATTCAGCCAAGACAAGGATTCTTGGTGAAGGGATAGATGTTCTCTCTGCTCCACCCACACAACCCTTCATCCCAAATCACACTTTCTTTGGGGGACCAGGCACTGGCATATCAAGCCCAGAACAAGTCCAGAAAATTTAGAAGCATATCCTGTTGTTTAAGCTCCCCTACTTCCCAAGCCTACAGGGTACTTAGAGCAACAATGGAAGTGGGGAGTCAGGTTAGGGACAAAAAAGTGGCTTTGGGGGACAGGAAAATTTAATCCTTTGGGGATGGAGCAGATGGGAGCCTCTGGCCAACATAGTAACTCAGCAAGGCCAAGCCTTGCTAATTGTCCCCCTAGAGGCCAACGCCCTGGGCCTGGGTAAGAACAGTTCCAGTGCTATCCAGGGAACTCCCTCCTCCTACCACATCCTTCCATGCCTAAGGCACAAGCTAGGAAGCTAGAATGAGAGGTCTTTCTTAGAGTCTAGCAATTGAAAAAGTTGGGGCCAGAAAAGGAAGAAAACAGGCAACTCTGGAGAACCAAGGAGATGAAAGTCTTTCCAAAAGCAACTATGCTGACAAGCCTCATATTACATAAACCCAACCCTGGTAACTTTACCTTGTCTTTACTACCCAGAGACTCTGTATTCTGAGTAGTACCCCCAACAAGTATTCAAGAAGGATAGGACTAATAAGACCAACTGTTGGAAGAGCAGCCTCTGGTACATGTTCTGTAGGCATATCAGTGCAGCAGTGGGGTAAGGGAAGGGATGGGGGGGAATTTGGGAAGTAGGTAACGAGGACATAAGAGCCAACTACCTTCCCCCCTACACAAACCCCAAGAGATCAGGTTGGGACAGGGAAAGATGACCCTATTATTCTCCTGACAAGGGAGAGAAGAGAGCTAGGCTGCAGCCGGAAGGAGCCAGCACAGCTCCTGAGAATGACGCCTCTTAGATTAGAGAGGTATGTGGGTTGGAACCTAAACACAGGATGTGAAGTTCAGAGGAAAGGGGGGGAGGGGTGAAAGGAAGGGAGAGAAAAGGCTAGGCCTGGTCAGCTCCAGCTCCATTAACCCTTTCAGGTACTTGGATTAAGTAGGAATGCCTAACATATTCATAGAATTTTTGGTGCTGCAAAACAGATCATTCCACCTTTATACACCTTTATAACTTTTATACTCTCTGAAAATATGGAAAAGCAGAAGGATCATTTCTTTCAAAAAACAACAAGATGTTAACTAATCAATAGAAATAGACCATCTCCATATAGACAGCTAAGGGATACAATGAAGCTAATCCCCAGGACCAGTTTGAGACATGAAAAGGGGCCCTCAAGAATCCATGTTGTTTAATTCTCTGGGCAGGGAGCCTGAGGCCCAATTCCACTTTCTCTAGTTATGAAGAGCAATTCCACTGGTTCCAAACTTCTTCAGGCATGGCAAATAGTTTCAGGACTGGTTTGAAGAAGTGGGAAGAGTTAGGCTTCTAAATTCTCATTAGCTAAGGGCAGAAGAAACCTCCCTGCAGAGGGCACTAATGGAAACTGGGCAAAGACAACCTATTCACTACCATTTACAGGGAAAAAGTACCCTCTAAATCTAATGAACTCTAATGAATGGAGTTGGGAAGGGGTTCTCCTCATTTTAGGGCAGGAGGGACTTAAGCAGAAGAGGTTAAGTGAATTGGTTAAAGTCATCAAGATAGCAGACCCTAAGAAGCCAGGTCTTCTGACTCCCAGTTTAGAATTCTACCTATTATAGTCCTAATTTCACCTATAAAAGAGGAAGAGATGATTCTTTCCAGGGACTGAACTGTATCAAGAATAGGAAGAGTGGGCAGAGGGGCACTAGACCTCCCACCGAAACTCACCTCAGCTTTATACATGCGGATGAGGCCCTGGTTCACTTTGGACCAGGAAGGTACAGCACTGATGTTCCACAGCTGGTTGGAGTGCTCAGCAAAGGGGCCAGTCTTCATCTGGAAGGGAAAATGGAAGAGTTCAGGAAGGTGCGGGGTGGGGAGGAGGGGGGTATACCAAGCCAGCAGGGAAGTTTATCCACAGCCACAGTGACTCAGAGTCACACTGATTTCAAACAAACATTCAGGGTGACCCTGGTCCTGGTTTTATGCTTATACATACTTATCCCTTTTCTGTCTTTACACAAGAATTCTTTGCCTCCCCTGACAACCACCTTTCTGCCCCATATACCTGTCTGATAGAAATGGTCTCCCCCACCGCCACCAAAAGAGCAGACACAGGAAGATAAAATTCCCATTCTAGCACTTGGTACAGCTTCCATCCATTCCCCTAGTGCAACACTGCTGAGCTTTCCAATACTATGACTCATTCCCACTCAGATAAACAACTCCCCCCCAAACACACACAGCAATACAAAGAGTAGCCTCCTGATAGAAGCTCTCAGCTTGTACCTGCCACAGAGCCCAGGGTAGGAATAGGAAGGGGGAATTGGGAAGGAGGGGAGGAAAAAGGAAGGCACAGAGGGGTTCTGTCTTTGGATGGCTGGGGTGGGCAAAGAAACTAAGATAGGTATTACACTGCAGTCCATGTGGGCAGAAAGGTCTTCGGGGTACAGTGGAGTTGAGAAGACCTTTTTTAAAAAAACCAGCCCAAATACTCTCTACCAGCCACAAGGGGAGAGGTAGACAGAACCCTGACAGCAGTAAACAGCAGACACAATCACAAGGACCACTCTGCTCCTTGGCCCCTTCTCCTTGGAGAGTGGTTCAGACCCTCAGGGAGAGAAAAAAAAATTCAGTAGTCTGCTTTGCTGAGCAAAGTTCCCATGACATCAGAAACCACAGCACGGAGGCCAAGAGGCTTTTATTTCCCTGCATAGATCTTTCTACCATCATGAGGCAAACACATTTTTATTTATTAACTGAACAGTTAGTAATCTCTACTCTCACACACATCTAGACACTCCCATCTCAAGGAAAAGTTGGGTATATGAGGGCTACCTTGTACCCAGCACATATGCCAGAAGAACAGGACCCAGAGCAGAACTAAGCATGACAAAAGAGGAGTGTGTCAGGTCCTATGTTATAGCAATAGCCTTAGGCTAGTGCATTATCATTAACCCTGTTCCCCAAAATGAAAGGCACTAAACCTACTACCTGTTGGGATTGAGTTCCTTTTTAGGCATGGTAAATAAACAAAGTCCTTCACAATGATTCTCTCTTCTCCTCATTCATATGACCCCGATGGCTCCTCCTACCCAGGTGTAGAAGTAAGGGATTATCTCTTTGTTTATTCTGACTAGGACATAAAGATTTTGCATTTTACTAATGATGTAGGATTTTATGGACACCAAGGCAGAAACAGGATTAGAACTCAGACATTATTCATTCACTTCTACCCCTCTTCAGTCTTATTGTTGCTTAAGGTACTGGCCAATCATACCCTGAAGCAGCAGCATCCCTCCAATTGCAATGACTTATGGACCACTTAATACTGCAATCAAGAAAAGCAGCTCTTTTCAATGGGATAGGCACAAAACATTAGGACCCCAAAGATGCTGGATATACAAGTTCAATGACCCCAATCATTGCACTCACTAGGAAGCAGTCCCCCATTTCCTGAACTCCAAGGGAAACAGAGGATGCAATGCCAAGACAAAGGCTCCTAAACATACCATGCTCTCTCACCCTTGGCTTTGTCTGTGCTTCTTTCCCCTGCCTAGAACATTCTCTCCAATACAAATTTTACTTATCCTTCAAAATCCAGCTTACATCCCATAAGCTCCATGGAGCTTTCTTTCTTTCTTTTGTGTCCCATAGCATTTACTATCTACAGTATTCATTTGGCCAATCACATAGTGCCTTCATTTCCAGTTAATTTACAAGTGTCTGTGTCATCTCAAGTTGGGGGGGAGGGCCCTCAGGGAGCAACCAGGTTACATAATTCTTTTGTGAGGATGAGGATGATGATGATGATAACTAACACTGGTACCCAGCTTCGAGGTTTTTGAAGTGCTTTACAAATATTATCTCACAGGGGTTAAGTGATTTGCCCAGAGTCCTACACCTAGTATATATATGGCCAAATCTGAACTGAGGTCTTCCAGACTCCAGGTCCAGTGCTTTATCCACAGGGCCAGCTAGTTACTCCCAAAGTGCTTAGTATAAGCAGCATTCCCAGGGAAGAGGTTAATAGTTTAAATGCTTGTTGGAACTAGTTGAATGGGGAAATGCTTTGGAACCCTAATGCTTTGTTCTGCTGCAGCAAGTCAAATTCCTTACTCCATGGGCTTCTGGAAACCAACCCAGGGCAAGTATATATCCCCAAATGAAAGTGGTAAGGTTAGAAATGAAAGCTCTCCAGCTAATTCTGTGGTGCCTCACTCATTCACAACCTAGGACACTGTATCTTGGTGAAATATTCCCAGGAAGGCCTCTTTGGTCTGCTGGGATAGGATTTGGTCATGCTCTCATTGAGTCGAAATCCCCTCCTCTCAAAGGCTGAAAAGGAAATAGAAAAAAGAACAAGAATACTGCCAAAGACCCAGTATAGTAGGAATGGGCCCATTTCTGAGAGGATTGGCCATGGCTGGGTCACTGCAAGGAGAGTTATAATTGTTTGGGAGAGCAGAGGGGAAGGGAAGAGAAGGAACAGGGGTGAGAAGAAAAAAATTAGTTCATTCTAGCCACAAAGGGAGAAGAGAGAGCAAGCACTGGAGCAAGCAAGCAAGCTGCAGTCCCGCAGTGACCCCAGGGGAATCGAGTGAGTCAGAGCAGCCATATTGAGCAGGAAATTACTCACAGACGCTGCGTTCCTGCCTCTCTGCTCCCAAGAGAATCAGCCTTTTGTAAATGGTTCCTCTGTCAGTAACTGGGGGGGGAGGGGAAGGGGCAGAAGAGGGAGGGAAGGCTCTGTGCAGTGCCTTCCTGTCAGCTCCTTCCCTTCCAGCTGAAATCTGATCCCTCCCTTCCCAAAACTCCAAATTTAGAAGCCAGATTGAAACTGAAATTCTTTTCCTGCCTGCCCTAGGCTCTTAAAGGCACCAAGACTACATTTCCCAGGGCAACAGGCTTCCTAGAACATAGCTCCAATATCTAGGATACACAGGGTCACCAAAGAACTGAGATTTCCCCTAAGAGCCTCCATGGTATATGGCTCTCTCTCTAGGGAGATTCTGGAGGGAAGTCCATTTCTAATTAATTCTTTAAGGGTTTGTTTCTTTTTTAATCCACAAACTATATAATAAACTCGAAAACCTTAAAACCTCTATCTCCAGGTATGATATGGAAGCCTCCGGGCCTCCACAACGAATTGTTCTTCCTCCTTAGGTATTCATATGCATTCCTTTTTATTGTAGTCAATAATATTTGGTTACTCAATAATTACATAGTGCAGGACTGTTGGGGGGAAGTGGGGCTGATAGTGCTATAAGGACGAAGGAAAGAGAGGACGCACAAATTAGAGTACTAGAGGGGAACTACCAGGTATACAGCACCCCTAGTCACATTCATATATTTCTTCTGTGCAAATGTGTAAATCAAAATTAATCCTCACCAATATCAGGCCTTTGCCTAGTATAACTTCTAATGTTCAACTACTAATGTTGTTTTGGAGCAAGAAATGAGAAAACTAAGACCCAAAAAGTAGAGAAAGAGAGCTAGAAACAGAAGCATGAAGAAAGGAAAAACTTTTAACCCGCCCCCCTTTAATACATCACCTTCCACCCTTTTCAATTTCACCAAATCCTAAGTGTTCAATATGCCTTCAGTGCCACCTAGTGGCTGCAATGGGTTTCCTTTTGTTGTAGGAACTGAGCAACTCAAATTTCAGTAAAAGCTATTTATCAGAAATATGAACTGTAATCTCCTACACACTGTGAATTTCAGACTACCCCAGTTTTTCCTAGACCCAGGAGGCTATAGTTAACAGGGAGAGCTAAAATAGCTACTAACCAGCTTAAGTTTTTGTTGTTGTTCAGTCATTGTTCAGTTATGTGTAACTCTTCACGACCCCATTTGGGGTTTTCTTGGCAAAGATACTGGAGTGGTTTGCTATTTCTTTCTCCAGCTCATTTTACAGATGAGGAAACTGAGGCAAACATAGTAAAGTGACTTGCCCAGGGTCATGCAGCTAGGCCACATTTGAACTCAGGAAGATGAATCTTCCTGACTCCAGGCCCAGCACTCTATATCCACTTCACCACCTAGCTGTCCCACTTAAGTTTTTACTCACCAAAACACGCAGAAAGAAAAAGACCTTCCTACAAGACAAAACTGAATTCTCCTACCCTGGCTCTTCTCGTTTCAGTTTCCTACTTTTGGAGACATTCTTGTTTCCACTTTAAACACAAGCAAAAACATGTTATTGTCTCTCAAAGCAGTGAGCCAGGCAACGCCGAGTCCTGTCATCTGGGTCTCCCTATCCCCAATGACCTTGGTCCCACTACAATGCCGAAAGCAGATCTCCAGGAATGAAGAACTGGCAAAGCAGCCGCCAGCTCCAGATTCTCTTTGCTGGTTTGGTTGGGGGAGGGAGGGCTGTGTTCTTCCTTTTTAACCTCTGATTTCTGAAGGGGCCAGAGCTTAATAATGACCACAGAGTAACTTTTGTATTACAGACCAATCAATGTCCCTTCCTAAAAAGCTGAGACTTCAGAGGGGCTGAGTAGGCTATAAGCCACAAGAATAGTGACAATGTGTACAGCTCT
The DNA here is from genome assembly GCF_003287225.1 of Phascolarctos cinereus. Classification (NCBI taxonomy): domain Eukaryota; kingdom Metazoa; phylum Chordata; class Mammalia; order Diprotodontia; family Phascolarctidae; genus Phascolarctos; species Phascolarctos cinereus. The sequence continues at coordinate 267,458,025 of NW_027555625.1, forward strand.
GTCAATCTAGCAATGCTAAAAGGCATTTATTAGGGTACCTGGAGCGTCCGGGCATATGAATGTACAGGCAGCTCATATATCTTGGTGCATCCGGCTCCCCCTTTTCCTTATTTTTTTTGAAGAGGAGAAAGAACCAAAACTAACAGTACCAGCATAGACATTATAGACATACAATGCAAACGGAAGCTCCCAGAGGAAAGGGACCTCACTAGATTTATGTTCTGTTAAATGCCCAACATAAAGTCATCTCATCACTTGATAACTGAAGGGGAAGCTGGAAATGGGTTTCTTTCATTTTCTTTCTCCATAAACTACCTTTATCTACTATCTCCTCTCAGTCTCCCAAGGAACAGACACCATGGCTCTTCAGATCAAATCTCTCCTATTTTAGTATCAAAAGCTCATCTTTATGAAGGGTCCTGTTTCACCTAGGTTCACAAGAAGGTTCAGACATAGGGACTCTAAATTGGAGAATGCCATCTATACATTCTCTCCACCCCCAAAAGGAAACCATAGTCCTCCTCACCTCAGTAATAAATAGGATGCATTCCAGGAACATGTAGTCCTTGTGATTCTCATTCACTGCCTTTTCATCCACAAAGTGCCTAGGCTCCAGGCATGGGTGTTCTAAGAAAGGTAGAAAACCTCATAATAAAGAAACCAGTCCTTGAAACTATGTATTCCTTCTCAATTCCAGTCATATATTGTACCTACTTCTATTTGTAGCCTAGCTACAAATAATAATAATGATAATGATAACTAACATTTATATAATGTTTTAAGTTTTGCATAACATTTTACAAATATTATCTCATTTTATCCTCACAACAACCTAGAAGGTAGGTGCTATTATTATTCTCATTTTTACAGATGAGGAAACTGAGGCAAACAGAGGCTCAGAGTCACACAGCTAGTAAGAGTCTGAGGCTTGATTTGAACTCAGGTCTTTCTGACTCCAAGTCCAGTACTTTATCTACATCCTCTATCTGCCTATGAGAGAGACAAATAGAGGCTACGATAGACTCCAATCAGTAGCTGATCTAGACATATAATTTGCAGTTGATTACTCCAAGCAAAATGGAAAATAAAGCAACCCTACTCTTTTCTTTAATTCTTGCTCAGTCAAGATAAGCCAACCCAGAAGTTGGGAGTCAAAGTATGCCTACCCTTGGGTTTGACATGGACCTTAACAAATCATTAGCTGATTTGTACTTAGGGAAAAAAGGAGTCCTGTTTGGGAGGGTGGGGGAAAGGGTAAGAGGAAAGAACTCGTTTTTCTGATGGGTTCTGCATAATGCTCAATAATAACAGAGGATGACATTAGCTCCTTCTGGTCACTAAGCCAAGAGTATCCCTCATTTTAAATCTGAAAACACCACAGCAGCCACCCGGAGCTGGGGTCTAAATTTCACATCAACCCATTAAGCATTAAGCAAGAAGCCTTGCTCCTTCAGTCCTTGTCACTTCCCATTATCTCTGCAGTGCTCTGCCTCCTCTTCCCACAGCATCACCACACCAGCTCACAGCACAAGGTCAACAACAAACAGCCTCAGTCAATAGCTGGTTTAATGTCCTGGTTCACAAGCTATCACTGGCTGCCAGGTGCTGGGTGCTGGGCTCTGGACAGGAGGTAAAAGGGGAAAGAGAAAGGAGGAGGGGGAGTACAGGAAGATAGAGGAACGCACTGGGGAAGAGGGAGGAAGAGTCTTCTTTGGTACCTATAAGCTGAGAACTGCCCCAGATGAAGGGCAAAAACTGGAAGTCATCTAGACCCCACACTCCTTGGCTTCCAGCTGGCTCCATCCTGTAGGTTTTCTGAAGTTTCCTCATAACCTCAAGGTACCTGAGGTGAAGAAGACAGGAAAAAGTATAAAACAGATTCTTAACCCTTCTATACCACAGAACAAGAGGCAAAAGAGATAGCATGGGAGCAAGTAGATCGTATTTTGATTAAAATCTACACGTAAAAAGTCTGTCTTATTTTCATGTATTGAGAATTCATATGATATTGAAGAAAGGTCTGCACCTCAGGTCAGACAACCTAAACCTTAATCCTGGCTCTGCCACTGACTTCCTACACAACCTTGGCCAAGTCAAACTCTCTGGACTTCAGTTCCTTCATCAATAAAACGATCATTTTACTCCCCACTCCCATCCCCTCAAAACGTTATATACTCATCTGCTTCATCCATCTTTGGTGTTTCTGAGAAGTGCCTTACCTTCTAAAGTGGAGAGAATGCTACTCTTAAACTGCTTAGCACTGTGAATATTTCCCAGTGGGCCAGAGAATATATGACATTAACATTTGGAATAAAGCACTGAGGCCCCCTGCTCAAGCTTACTAAGATACTACTAGTGGCAGAAGACCATTAGCAAGGAATTTCTTCAACCTTTCTTTGGCATCTGTTTACCTGGGAGATAACTAAACTACATCAGCAGAATGAAATTTCAGAGAAAAGAGAAAACCAGAAAAACTAAGAAATCTAGGGAAGGTGTGAAGAAGATAAGAAAGAACAACACAGGAATCAGACTGCTTAGTAGCACTCTCGCTAGGAAGTTATGTTTTATTCCTGGGTCCCACTATGACAGTAGCAAGAAAACAAACTCCATCCCCACCAGACCCTGTTCCTCCTTTCCCTCACCGATTAAATACTTTGAAGACAATGGCCATTTGGTCATCTACCCTGAGGACTCCAATCTTGCAGAGACAGCAAAGGAAGGCAGCAAAGGCTGCTTCATGACCTGGAAGAGGGAGAAAGAAACAAAAACATAAGCTGAAGGAGACCACAGCTTCCATTAAAAAATGAAAAGGGTTTCTTCCTGCCCTCCTAGACTGTCCCTGAAAGATTAAGAAATAGGTATCTTCCTCCAAAGGGAATATACAGAGTTAGAACCTAGATCTCACACAGGCTCAAATTAGATTAGGCCTTTTCTAGCTCTACCAGTGTTGTAAATTCATTCCTAAATATGTCTGAGGTATTAGTTTAAAAAAAACAGAAGTGCATATAATATGACATACATAATTCATCCTGTTTCAAATACTAAGAACTCCATCCTCCCCATTCCCCAACATCACCACACTGGGTTGGGCTGACCAGATCAAAATCAACTGCTAATTGTTAGGGCTTTGCCTGGAGAAGTTCAACCTCAAGCACAACACTAAATTCCCTGCTGATTACTTGTTATCGTTATCATCACTCAGGTGCATTGGACTCAAACCAGTCAAAGCCTCAACCAACCAACCACTGACTATGCAATGATCAAAAACCAGAGACTTGAAAAGAACACACAGCCATCTTATTTACCTGGAGTCTTTGATTTTTGGTCTTGGTCAGATCCTCCCAAATGTACAACTCAAAGCAATTATTAAGTATTCCCTCCATCCAGGGAACAAGTCAAGACAAAATGTACTCAAGAGCCCAAGGTCTACCTGGATTTTCTCAGACTCTTGCTTTAAAAACCCAAGCACTAGCCAAAGCTGGAGGCCTGAGCTACTGCTACCACAAGGAGCCCACAAGGGCTGTACATTTCAGGAGGGAGAAGACAGACTTCTTCCAAGTCTCCCTGGGTATATGGATACCTGGCGTGAAAAATACACTTCTTTTAAGGTTTGACCTTCTTCATGAGGTCAAAGTCAGCCCGGAAGCCCCAAAAGGAACCCAGTAACATCAATCAAGAGACAGAGGGCCTCAGGGAAAGCATATGTCAAAATGCAAGGAAACCAAGAGTAAGCCCCAAGAGCAAACCAACTCTTTAAGAAGCTTTGTGGAGCTTTATAGAATGCTGCCTGAAGATGCCAAGGAGAAGAAACACAAGCAGCACCAGGTAAGAGTAACAGAGATCTATCATGAAAGGGAGAACAGAAAAACAAAATAACTATCCAGGGATCCATATTTTGGGCAATGCTTCCCCCTGGTGGACCAAACTAGCACCACACCAGCCATGTGCTACTCTCAGGCACAAAACATAGCTCCTCTCCAAAGCTTTTCATTTCTGGAATATAGCAAACTTCATGAAAGCTACATTTCACAGACACAAACTACAGAAACTCCTGCTTACCTAGGATGGCTGCGGGACAGCCAAAAACAAAGAAAAAAGGCAACCTTAGGAAGGACAAAGATGAAGCAAAATAATCACCACCTCCCACCACCCAAGGCCCTTAAGATTGCAAGTTCCAGGCAAGAGTAAATTACCTGTGCCATAATCAATTCGGGTAGGGTTTCCCACCGATTCCTTTAGGTAAAGGGCCACCTCAGGTACAGCAGCTGCCAGATGGCTAGGGACCACTGTGGCCACTAGGTTTTCTGCTTCCTGATAAAACAAGATGGAGAAAATTAGTACCACATTGCTTAGCATTCAGAGCGGGCAGCAGTTGAGAAACATGAAAGTAAGGGGTGGGGGGGGGAAGGAAGCATCATCAACAATCCCACTTGCCTCCCCAGTAGGTGACAAGCCTCTACACCTCTGCCTCATTCCCTTGCTTGGCCATTATAAATAGTAGTCTCTCCTGAGTCCAAAAGAGAGAAGCTGTGGAAATAGCACAGAAAAGAAGCTCTCATTGACACATTAAGGAGAGCTGACCCAGTACAAAACTAAAATAGTGGACAAAATACTAGCTTTAAAAGAAACTTCTGTCCTTTTGTAGGGGAAGGTAAGAGAATTCTGCTGTAACGCCTCGACTCCATTACTCCAAAGGGTAGAAGACTCTGCTTTCTGATTAAAGTACAAACTCCTCTACCTGGTTTTCAAGACTCTCCACAATCTGGCAGCATTCAACCTTTCCAGTCCTCTCATTTCATGCCTTATATGTGCCACTCAAAATGAACTACTCTGCTCTCAAATACTCCAAAAACTTCTGCACTTTTATTTATGCAATACCCCCTTGCCCAAAATGCCTTCCTTTTAACTGGTTAAAGCTCAATCCAAATGCCACCTTCTCTAAAACTTTCCCCTAAGATATCACATAGCACTTTACTTTGCAATTCTCTAATTCATTTCCATAATGTTGGGCATATCTGCATTTGTCTTAATCTCCTAGAATGTAACTTCCATGAGGGTAGGAGCTATCACCTAACCTTTGTATCTTCCCTAGTATTTAACATAATATTAAGCATACAGTAAGTGCTTAACATATTTTTTAAATAAACAGGAAGAATTTAAGGCAAACTAAAAGCATTTTCCCTTCCCAAAGAATTGAAGATTTGCATTATATCTAGATGCCCCAAGATTCCCTTAATTTAAGGCTTACCCAGTATCTGGGGGACAGCCCTTTTCCCCCTTGACAACTACCAAGACATCCTGATCCCTGACAGGTCTCAATTCCAATTTTACACCATCCACTCCTGATTAGTCCTGTACATATGAAATGCTTACCTGGTCAAGTTTAGCATACCAAGTCCTAAAGGCTTTGTTCCCAAATCTGGAGGGTTGATCCATGGGAGGGGTCTCATCAATCCATCTGTCTAATATGTTGAGAAGAGCGACAAGCTTATTAATGGCCTGTATGAAGCAAAACAGAAAGAATGGAATACAATAAGCAATAGCATTAGATGTGGAGGAACTACCAAAGGGGAAAAAAAAACTCCTGGTTCTGATGGACTCACAAGGAATACTATCAAATTTTTAACGAATAATTAGTACCAATACTATACAAATTATTCTCAAAAACTGAGAAAGAAAGCACCCTACCAGATTCCTTTTATAAGACAAATATTGTCCTAAAACTTCAACCAGGGAATACAATGAACAAGATTAATGGCTCCAAACAAGCCCTACTAGGTCTGGTGACTTTATTTTTTAAAAGTCTTGGGTCAAGAGTCAGGACTCCAGGACTCTAATCACAAACTGACCAAAGAAGCCTGGTTATGTCACTGCTTACTTTAGCGTCTTAAAAGCACAGCCTTACACATACATGTAGGATTTTTAGTGTGGTCTAACAGAACACCGAATTTGGAGTCAGAGAGCCTCAGCTTCCAAACATCAGCTTTGCTAACATGTTACCTGTGTAACCAGAAGGACATTACTTCATTTCTTTGGGTTCCTGTCCTCAACAGAAAATGAGAAGACATGGACTCTATTATCTCAAAGAGCCCTTTCCCTTTTAAGAGTCATTCATTCATATGTTAACATTTGCTATGTACACACACACACACACACACAGAGCATTAGACACTGGAAACAGATGAGGAAAAGTAGCTTAGTGTAGTAGACAGAGCCTAGGACTTGGGAGTTAGGAAGACCTGAAGTCAAATCCCTGCTCAGATACTTCGGACCTGATAGCCTTTAGGATCCCTTTCGGTTCTAAATCTGAGTTTATGATGCTTTGACATTTTCTGGTAGCAAAAAAACTGGAAGCAAAATGAACACCCACCAAATGAACAATGGCTAAATAAATTCTGGTATATGAAAAGAATGGAATAGTATTATACCACAAGAAATGATGAATAAAAGAATTCAGAGAAACATGAAGATTTTATATGAATTAATGCAAAACGAAATAAGTAGAACTATGAGAAGATATACACAATGACTACAATAACATAAAGAACACTAAAAGTCAATAAAACTGATTAAATGTCTAATCGTGGTCCCAGAAAACAGATGATGACAATATACATCTCCCTCCTCTTAGCACAGATATGAGGAACTAGGGATGCGGACTGTTGCATATGCTATCAGACTCAATCTCTTTGTTAGTTTTTCTTAGCTATTTTTCTTTATTAAAAGGGAGAGTTCAAGGAGGGTGGTATGTTAAGAAGGAAGTGATGTGAAAATGAAAGGCCTCAATAAAAACAAACACAAATATAGGCAATAACTAGTTTCCTTTAGAACCTATCATACGGAGTTCAAAATAATTATCAACTCTCAACTGCAACAAGTGGTTCATGTAGAAAGTAACCTCCATCTCCTTTTTGCCCAAACCTTCACAAGAAAGAATAGGTATCAAGGGTGTGTGGTGATCTCTAGGAAGGAATGGGCTGAATAAAGGAGACTCTTCAGCTCTCTACAGTAGTAGCTGATTACTCTAGCTGCCCAATAAAGGAAAAACTAGAGTCTGAAGGTTCAGTCCAGGACTTAAGATTTTCTCAAGAGAGAAAAGCAAAGGTCCTTTATAGAGGTAGCCAGAGAATATCCTCCTCCTTCTACAATGGGAGGAAAATATCATTAGGAGGGACAGGTAGGTAGCACAGTAGACAGAGCTCTGGCCTTGGAGTCAGGAGGACCTGAGTTCAAATGCGGCCTCAGACACACGACACTTAGTAGCTGTGTGACCCTGGGCAAGTCATTTAACCCTGACTGCCTCACATAAAAAACAAAAACAAAACAAAACAAAAAAAGAGAAAATATCATTGGGGCAAATCCTTCACCTCAGATATCTTGTAAAACAGAAAGGGAGATTTCTGATTATCTTGAGCTATAAAAAACAAAGGGAATCTAAGATTTCAAGCTGAGCATCCACGGAAAGGGAGATGAGAAAAATATGGTAAGAAAAGTATCATATTCATAGAGAAGGAGAAAGGGACAGTGTAGGTGAACAAACAGTATTTTTACACAAACAATTCTGTCATCAAGAAAGTTGCAAAAGCTAACAGGCCTCTACCATAGATTGAAGAAAGCAGGTGAGGCTGTCAGACACAGAGAATTAAGTAGTAGACTAGAAATGGATTAAGAATCAATTTAGGGCTAGCTAATCAAAATGTGCAAAGATGTGGGCAATACCTAAACTTAGATGGCCCCAGAGATAAAAAAAAATGACTATGTTAGCTGGAAGGGCAATTTCAGAGAACCAGTGAGTTTGTAGGAAGCTTGTATATATTTTTATATATGAGCAGTAATGTCCTTAGAAAGTTAGGCATAGGGGACAGCTAAGTGGCACACTGGATAGAGCACCAGCCCTGAAGTCTGGAGGACTTGAGTTCAAATCCAGCCTCAGACACATAACACTCACTAGCTGTGTGCCTCTGGGCAAGTCACTTAACCCCACTTGCCTCACCAAAAAAAAAAAGTTAGACATAATCAGGGGTGATTTTTTTCCGGATCTTTTGCATGAGAGATGGTCAATATCTGTACACTACACTCTTTGGTGGCTACTAAGTATACATGAAGAGTATATGCTTCAATAACCTAGTATTTCCCCCTGCTGGATTTATGAAACAAACAATATGTCCTGCTTCAACCCACCTTTGCAAACAAAAGAAATTTGGAATCCCTGAAAGATGGGAAATTTCCCTCTGTGCCCACTTGGAAAGATAAATCGCCTCAAAGAGTTGCTTAGACCTCAATGCATAGAGAATAAGGTTACTGGGAGGGTATGTAATTCCCACAGCACAAAGTAGAGCAGCTATTACAAGTTGAAAAAGACCCAACAAAACCTGGATTTTCACTAGGCCTTTGGCCTCCAGAGGAGAGCTGAAGGGGATTAAGGAAAAGCACGCTGATGGCTAGCTGGAGCCTGCTGGCTCAGCTGGGTTAAATAATTAAAAGGCCCCTAACATCTTTTCTGTGGACTTCTCTTTGAAAGGAGCAAACTGCCTATTGTCTAGTTGGAGGCAGAGAGAATGAGTCCAGAAGAAAAGTTGAATTAGCACAAGTCAAGGGCCTTCCCACCAAAAAGAACACTTCCTGCTTTCAATTTCTCTAGAGCACTTTGCCAACTCTTCCCAGTACCAAAATGCACCCACCTCTGGGGGGAGGTACAGGGAGATTAGAGAACACAAAGCAGCTACTCGATCTTCTACTCCATAGCTAGAGGCAGGTAGTACCACCTATTCATCTGCCTTCAGCTTAAAGTGAACTACACTGCCTGTTGTCCTTGCTAGGTTTTTGTAGCTGCTCCTATCCCTCTGCCTCCCTACCCCTAGAATGGTCTCAATCAAAAAACACTGGAGCTAAAAAAAAAAATACATGCAAAAGGACTTAACACTGGAGTCTCAACAACAATCAAAGCCAGAATGCACTTTGACAAACAAGGATTTGCTTAAGTATTATAAAGCTCCTCTTTAATTAACTCCTCCCCAATCGCTGACCTTGGCCCAAGTAATGATAGCTCGAATTTATATATCACTTTAAGATGTTTTTGTTTATTTTAAAAATTATTTTATTTTTTCAATTACATGTAAAAACAATTCTTAACATTCACTTTTTAAAATTCTAAGTTCCAAATTCTCTCCCTTCCTCCCCTTCCCACAATTTAGAAGGTAAACAACTTGATACAGGTTATACATTGCAGTCATTCAAAATATATTTCCATATTAGTCATATTCTGAAAGAAAATACAGACCAAAAAGGTTTTTTTTAATAAAGTTAAAAAAAAGTATGCATCGATCTTGAAGTTCTTTCTCTGGAGGTGGAAGCATTTTTCATCATAAGTCCTTCAGAACTGCCTTGAAAGAATAGCTAAGTCATTCATAATTGATCATCATAAAATATTGCTGTTACTGTTTACGTTTTCCTGTTTTTTTCCTTTTGTTCTGTTTCTTCTTTCACAACACGACTAATGTGGAAATATGTTTACATAACTGCACATGTATAACATATCAGATTGCTTGCTGTCTGGAGGAGGGGGGGATGGGAAAAGGAAGAAAGAAAAAATTTGAAATTCAAATTTTTATAAAAAATGAATGTTGAAAACTATCTTTACATGTAATTGCAAAAAATAAAATACTATTTCCAAAAACAAACAATGTTCTCCTGGTTCTACTCATTTCATTTTCCATCAGTTTATGTAAGTCTTTCTATGTTTTTCTGAAACCACCTTGCTCATCACTTCTTATAGCACAACAGTATTCCATCACAATCATAAGCCACAACTTGTTCAGCCATTTCCTAACTAATGATTATCCCCTCAATTTCCAATTCTTTGTCACCATAAAAAGAGCTGCTATAAATATCTTTGTACATATAGGTCTTTCCCTCCTTTTTTTTTTAATCTTTTGGGGATACAGGGGTATTGCTGGGTCAAAGGGCACATACAGTTTTATGCCCTTTGCTCTCTAGAATGATTGGATCAGTTCACATCACCACCAACAGTGCATTAGTGTCTCAATTTTTCCACATTTCCTAAAACATGTCATTTTCCTTTTCTGTCATATTAACCAATCTGATATAGGTGTGAGGTGGTAACTCAGAGTTTTTTAATTTGCATTTCTCTAATCAATAGTGATTTAGAGCATTTTTATATGACTACAGATAGCTTTGATTTCTTCTGAAAACTGTTCAGATCTTTTATCCATTTATCAATTGAGGATGGCTGTTATTCTTATAAATTTGAATCAGTTCTCTATATATTTAAGAAATGAGGCCTTTATATGAGAAACTTGCTGTAAAATTTTTCGCCCAATTTTTGTAGGATTCCGATTTTTAATCTGCTCTGCTATCTACTTCCCTTTTATGGGTGAGTTCATCCCATTCATAGTTATGATTACTAACTGTGTATATCCCTCCATCCTATTTTCTCTCTCTCCCCACACCCTTCACCCTGTCCCTCCTCAAAAATGTTTTCCTTCTGACCATCACCTCCCCCCAACCTACCCTCCCTACCCTCCCTTTTATCAGCCCCCCCATCCCCCTTCCCTACTACTTCCCTGTAGGGTAAGACAGATTTCTATACTCAACTGAATTGATATGTTATTCCTTCTTTGAGCCAATTCTGAAGAAAGTAAGGTTCAAGTGTTGCTTACCACCCCCCCATCTTCCCCTCCACCATAAAAGCTCTTCTGTACCTCTTTTACGTTAGATAATCTACCTCCATTCTACTTCTCCCCTCTGTCTTCTCCCAGTGAATCCTTCTTTCTCATCATCTCATCACAGTCAACTCAAACCTGTGTCCTCTATGTATCCTCATCCTTCTAACTGCCCTAATAATGATAAGGTTTTCGGGAGTTGCAAGTATCATCTTCCTATGTAGGAAGTTTAACTTTACTGAATCCTTTATGGTTTCTCTTTCCTATTTACCTTCTTATGCTTCTTCTCTTGAGTCTTTAATTTAAAAGTAAAATTTTCTATTCAGCTCTGGTCTTTTTAGCAGGAATGCTTGAAAGTCTTCTATTCGTTAAATATTCATTTTCCCCTAAAATATTATACTCAGTTTTGCTGGGTAGTTGATTCTTGGCTATAATCCTAGCTCTTTTGCCCTCTGGAATATCATATTTCAAGCCCACCAATCTTTTAATGTAGAAGCTACTAAAGCTTGTGTTATCTTGAGTGTGCTTCCATGACATTTGAATCGTTTCTTTCTGGCTTCTTGCAACACTTTCTCCCTGACCTGGGAGCTCTGGAATTTGGCTATAATATTCTGGGAGTTTTAATTTTGGGATCTCTTTCAGGGGGTAATCAATGGCTTCTTTCAATTTCTACTTTACCCTCTGGTTCTAGGAATCAAGGCAGTTTTCCTTGATAATTTCTTGAAATATGATGTCTAGGCTTTTTTTTTTATCATGACTTTCAGGTAGTCCAGCAATTCTTAAATTATCTCATCAATGTATTTTCAAGGTCATTTGTTTTTCCAATGAGATATTTCACATTTTCTTCTATTTTTTCATTCTTTTGACTTTGTTTCATTGTTTCTTGATGTCTCATGGAATCATTCACTTCCACTTGCCCAATTCTAATTTTTAAGGAATTATTTTCTTCAGTGAGCTTTTGTACTCTCTTCTATTTGACCAATTCTGCTTTTTTTAAGGAGTACTTCTCTTCACTGGATTTTTGTGCCTCTTTTACAATTTGATTTATTCTATTTTTTAAGGTGCTATTTAATTCAGTATGTTTTTGTGCCTCCTTTACCATGCTGTTGACTTTTTTTTCCATGACTTTCACTCTCATTTCTTTTCCCAATTTTCCCTCTCTTATTTGATTTTTTAAATCCTTTTTAACAGATAGAGCACTGGCCCTGGATTCAGGAGGACCTCAGTTCAAATATGGCCTCAGACACATAACACTTACTAGCTGTGTGACTCTGGACAAATCACTTAACCCTACTGCCTAACCAAAAGAATTAAAAATGAGTCACCCAAAAAAAGGCAATGAAAATATTTTTTAAAATCCTTTTTAAGCTCTTCCAGCAATCCTTTTTAAGACCAATTCACATTTTTAAGGCTTTGCACATAGTTGTTTTCCCCTCTGGTTTTCTATATTTATTTGTGAAGATTTTATGCCCTAATACATGGTCAGTTTTGTTTTGTTTTTTTTAAGATGCCACACACAGCTAAGAAATAGGTATGGTCCTTTCTATTCCCATTCAATATTATCCAGAGGTCTATTATATCTACTTTCCTAAAAGTTAGAAAAGAAGCAAGCAGCAATAGATATCAGGAACAGAGCAGAGTCCCAGTTCTGGGTTCCAGTCCTGTGTATATCTGAGGGAGAATCCCAGGCTTTTGAAGGAAATGTTAGGAATTGCTGCTATAGCATGACACTTAGTAAATGCCTTGGCCTTGAGTTAATTGTGTCTTCCGGCTAACTGGAGTAAAGGTAAATGTACTGATGCAGAACATGAGATATAGCCTTTTCCCATATAGCTGTTCTGACATTGTTGTTTTCTGAGTTGGTGTTTTGATCTTCCCTGTCACCATAGTAACTTTCTATAGTCAAGTTCTTTTTGTTTTGTTTTTTTAAAATTTTTGCTCTTCTTCCAGACTTTTTCTTGACTTTTAACTTTACGTTAAAGTTGGGCTCTGCTTCTGGGGTGGAGGAGACCGGGTCCCAAGCTTCAGGTTTTTCATGCTGCTGCTTTCAGGATTTGTAAGTTTTCAGTTCTTCCAGGTAGTATGGTGTAAGGAGAAGTGTGGTCACTGTTCTTCTGGCCTGTGCTCTGGAACTGTGACCAGGATCTTTGCTCCTGCTAGTGCTCTTCCTCGCCTTAGGACTGAGACCCAGAACTGCATATGAGCAATATAACAGAGTCCTGTACTCAGTGCCAACAAAGGGTCCCCTGTAATCTCCTTCTGACCAGTTGTCAAACCCCGCCTCCCTTACTGTCTATGGGCTGACAGCTCCAGAAGCTTCCATCCTAGCCACTTCAGTTGCCTCAAGGTTTACTGCTGATTTGCCACAATTCCACTCTCACTCCAGTGAGATAAACCTTTCTTACTGACCTCCTAACTTGTCTTGGGCTAGAAAATTATTTCACCCCTTTTGTTGGTTCTGCTGCTCCAGAACTGGTTTTGAGGAAATATTTTAAAATTGCTTGGAGGGGAATTTGGGAGAGCTCAGGCAAGTGTCTGCCTTTACTTCACCATCTTGGCTCCACCTTCCACTTTAAGATTTATAAAACATATTCCTCACAGCTATGGTAATAGAAAGTAACACAAGTATTATTATTCAGCTTTTACAAATGAGGAAACAAAGTTCAGAAAAGTACCTTACTCAAGGTCACATGGCGATTAAGTGGGAAAGTGTGGAATCAAACTTGGGTTCCCTGACTTCAAGTCTATCCCACTATACCACTTCCCCCAAGGTAATAGTTATGTCAAAAGATGTTAACTTGTCATGAAGCCACAACTCCTAGATTTAAAGGGATACTGATAGGGGATGGAAACAAAACAATTCAAACACAATCTAACTGGCTCACTGTCAGGGCAGCTGGACTAACTCTTCTCAGGCTAAGTCAGGGGACCTATACAAATCAGAAATTCATTCAATACACAGGAATCAAGGGCATTTTGTGGCATAATCAGGCTACTTATTCCTTTCCCAGTAATGAGAAATTTGTTTAATTTGCAGGATATGTGGTGAAACTGGAGCATAAGCAGGAATTATTATTACCCAACACAGACTAAGACTGTAGATGCAAAACTGGTGGTGCTGAGCAATTAGAACTCAGCTTTGGCCTTAATGTTGTAGGACTTGATGAATGATGTCCTGGGGAAACTTGGGGTAAAGGTACCAGAGAGGCTGTGGAAGGCCCAGGACCCAACCAATAGAAATTAATTAAAAATCCCTGCAGCAAAACAACCTTTAGGATTATAGCATCATAGAAACTCTGTATCATAAATGAATAGACAGCACTTTCCCACTCCAACTTCCCCCTTCCCCCCCAAAAAAAAACATAGAAGTTGCTTTCTCCTACCTCAGAGACTTTGTATTCACAGGTTAACTTCTTCCCCTTAACCCCTTCATTTAAGGTGAGGATGAAACCAATGTAATCTGCATACGCCTGCAGAGAAAGAGAGAGAATCAGTCCTATCACCTTGAACCTAACATGAAGTGTCTGAAGATTATTTCTCAGCTCTAACTATTCAGCATACATCACACCAAGATGCTCCAAGGCTCTCCTGCCCTGGTTGCAGAGAACAACAAGCATCTAAATTCTTTCCCATCCACCCCCACCTGCCAAACTCTCAACTCTAGGTTCTCTACAAAATACAAATTCCTTCAGTGGACACTGGCAAACCATGAATCACTCAGACATACACAAACCACACAGCCCTTTCCCCCAACCCAGGCCCTCCAACAACTATACATTTGTTTTTGACCTTCAGTTTAGCCCATCCCATAGAGGTTGGATGAGGCAGAGGCCACTTCTCACAAAGGGTCTAGAGAAGCAGTCTCCTATTTTAATCAAACCAATAAGTACCAGGCTCCTCTGCACACATATTGCAGGTTTCCATCCATGTTCCTCATATTACCCAAAATCTAAAGGTTAAAGCTACCACAAGGATAAGCAACTTATGACATGCCTAATACTAAGAAGTTCCTGAAAAAGTACTAAAGATAATCTACCTACCACCTGCCCCTTTGGTACCCCTTTTTCTCTTACTTTCCTTTCTCACCCCCTAGTCACTGAGTTACTTCTCTAGCACTTTAATCTGGCAACTAATCATCATCTAGGAAGGTGGTGTTCCTGTATCGAGATCCTCTTTGGCCAATGATAAAAGAACGACCTGGGGCAGAATCTACAAGCCAGAGTCAGGTAGATTTCTATAAAAACTCTCCCTAAAGACTTCTTTCCTCAAGAAACACCATGGATCCAATTGTCTGAGTATACATACAACTAACAATCAAGTCCTAAGGCAAAGACTAAATGTAAAAAAAAAAAGCTGCCATACTAGACGGTACCCAAGGTATCTCCTTCTAAGCCAGAATTTACTTCCAGTTATGCAATAAAAATTAGAGTCTAAAAAAACACAGTGGGAAATAAGTGAAACAAACAAACAAAAAAGAAGGCGCATGCATCACTGTGAGACTTTCTTTGATCCCACACATCTCTGGAATTTCTACAGCAGAAAATGAGGGCATATGTTTGTGAACACTATGCCTGTGGGGCCCTTCCATTGCTCTTGATCTACACTCAAAGAAATAATCTTAAAGCTTATTCAAGTCCCTAACACCCTAGTCCAAATCCACTTAATGTAACCTAGGAAGAGAATAAGAGTCAGGCTGTGACACGGCCAAACAACTTACTTTTGGGGTCCCCCCAAAAATGAATTCTTGGCTTCAACCATCTATAGCTTTACTGGATAAAATACAATTACAAGAACACAGATAACAATTACAATATCTCCACAAAGAACTAGTAACTGACAATCTACACTAGTAAAAATAATTATTTTCCTTTTCTTCTAATCCACAAAAACATAACACTATTTGCTTATCAACCAAGATCTCCAGAGACTTGACAGTTGAAGGAGGCTCACCCTGCCCTAGAAAATGAGGCAATTCAGCTACTTAACATATGGGGAAACCAATTTAGGTGTTGAAGAGGTCTACCAAATGGCTTAACCAAGATTTTAACTTCAGGTCTCTATTCAGGCTAAGAGAAGCTAAGCCTCTTACTTTTCAAAACTCCAAAAAGAAAGCAAAGAACTAAAATTATGTTTCTGAGTGCCCAGTCCTCCATTATTTAGCTTCTCATACACTAATTTAGCAAATTAAACAAATACAAGTATATTAATGGCTCATGAGAACCAGGGCAGATTTCCTAGTCCCAATCCCAAAACACCTTCTACAGAAGCTTATGTTACTGAGTACTTTTGCTGTAGAAGATAAAACAACAGTTTCTCTCCTAATGCTCAAGAAAGCTAGGTGGCAAAATGTATAGAACACCAGGCCTTGAGTCAAGAAGACTCTGTGAGATCAGATTTGACCCCAGACACTTTCTGTTTGCCCTGTTTGACCCTGTTTGCCTCAGTTCCTCATCTTTAAAATGAGCTGGAGAAGGAAATAGCAAACCACTTCAGCATCTTTGCCAAGAAAACCCCAAATGGGGTCATGAAGAGTCAGACATGACTGAACAACAACAAACTAATGTTTAATTGGTCCAGACTCTATAGGCAAGTAGGGCTGGGACCTGATTGTCCCAATCCTACCTACACACAAGACCTTGAGCACAAAGAATGATTTCTCAGAACAGAAGGATAGGTCCATTTCAGTTCTGACCCTATAGCATAGCTTCTGAAACATGAAGTACTTCCCCCACCAACCCTACCCACTTGTACCTGAGACCGTTTCCACTTGCCCATGTCAGGAACTGTATTTATCTCCTTCTTTGGAATCATGAAGTTATGAGTAGTAGGAGGGGTCTCCTCCAAAGAGTCTAAATGAAGAAAAAGAAAAAGCAAATAGCTTCTGAATCAGAAGGTAAGAGTCTTTCTCTAGCCCTGATACCACCTGGTCTTAACTCCCTAAATATGAACCTGGACATCCATTCTCAAACCAAAGCAAAAAATATTGTCAAAATCAAGCCAATGATGTCTTCCCTTTGTATCTCTTCACAAAAAAATTATAAAATACAGGTTGTTTGATTTATGACTAACACACACAACAGATCTCTTGCTTTTAGCTCCTCCCTTCCTCCCAGTCAACCATCTCAAACAAACCACTATGGGAAACAAAAGGGTTTCTAAAAAAATCTATGGATTCAAAAGTCAAGGATGGGAAGAAGCTGTGAAAAACAGAAATAGCTTGAGAGAAATAGCTTGAGCAACAGCTTGGGACATGGTCCTAGGAAGAAATGGTATGCCTACGTTAATGATCCTCTGCCAAAAAATACCTTCTCCCACATTATGTGACATTCCTTTCAATTTTGTTGTACTTCCTGAAATTTTATCATTTAAAAGAACCCTGTGAGTTAATAAGCTTCCTCTTGAAAAACGGAATTATTGCTGGAAAAAAAAAACAAAGAATCATATTGGCATTTATTAGTTTGATTCAATCCTTTCTTCTTAATACATAAACTGAGATCTATTACACTGAAGAAAAGGGAATTCTGATTGAGGGGTAAGCAATTTGGTAATTCTAGAACATTCAAGATGATAGGACAAAGCCTAGTAGAGTGGCAAAGTTGGGGAGAGGAGGTCTTCAGGGCAGTACGAGGGCACTGATTGGCTGAAGGCCTAAGAACTACAAGTGAGAAGCACCACACTTGATCTATAAATTTTTGTCTAGAATGGGTCCTGCTATCTGAAGTACAGACCCCTGCTCCCAGGGATCTACAATTTAAACAAACAGTGCTTTTAGAAATGAATTATTAATTTCAACTACACTATAGGATAAAGAAGTTTATATCTATTAATCTAGGAACCTATCAACATTTACAACATCATTTCTATGGTGAAGTGCTAGCTGAGTTCCAAAATAAAACTCAATACTAAGTTGGGGACTATCAGTACTCAATGGGACATGATCAACGTCATCCCTTAATTAAGAGAAATTCCTGAAGCAATGCAGGCTTATCATTCTTAATTGTTTTTTTAAATTTTTAGGCAATTGGGGTTAAGTGACTTGCCCAGGGTCACACAGCTAGTAAGTGTCAAGTGTTTGGTCTGAGGCCACATTTGAACTCAGGTCCTCCTGACTTCAGGGCTGGTGCTCTATCCACTGCCACCTAGCTGCCCCCAGGCTTATCATTCTTGAGTAGCCCTGAAGCAGGCATTACACACACAGAAGTAACACCTGAACATGCAATACCATGAAAAATGTCATACTGAGTCCGGTTCAGCATACCTAGTCCAGGAATGCCAATCAATCAATAAGCATTTATTAGATATCTACTTTGTGACAGACACTGGAGATACCAATACAAAAGTAAAATAGTCCCTACCTTCAAGAAGCTTATATTCTACTAGAATGCTCACAAAGTAGTAACTACAAACTATGGACAAAGGAAATACAAACTGCTGGGAAGGCTGCACTAACTGTGAGAAACAAGAACAAGGGGGTGGCACTAGTCCCCTGAAGGGAGCTAGTGTTTCCAAGATGTGAGGTAAGGAAAACAATTTCAGGCATGGGAGTTAGCCTGTGCAAAGACATAAAGGCAAGAGATAATACGTCTGCTACACTGAACAGCAAGCACACCAATTTAACTAAAGCACTGAACATTTAATGGAGAGTAATATACAATCATCACGGAAAGACAGGCTGGATCCAGATTGGGAAGGGCTTTAAAGACCAAACAGACAAGTTTATATACTATCCTAAAGACAATAGGGAACCACTGCAATTTCACCAGCTGGGAAGTGACATGGTCAGATTTTCATTTGAGGAATATCATTTTGGTAGCTGTGTAGAAGAAAAATTAGAGAACAAAAAGACAATACAGGGAAAGTAACTAGGAAACTATTGCAAACCTAGTGCAGGCAAGAAGTGAAAGGGGCCTAGACTAGGGTGGCTGTGGTATGAGAAAACAGAAAAAGGATGTGACAGATGTTGAAGAGGTAGAATACTCAACACTTGGCAACTGGATGGGGGAAGGGGGAGAGGAAAGGGTAAGTAAAAAAAAAAGCCAAGGATGTAATAATAGCAGTAGTTAATAGCAGCAGCAGCTAACATTTATACAATACTTTAAGGCTAAGTGTTTTATATATATCATCTCATTTGATATTCATTAACTCTTTAAGGTGAATGCTATTATCCTCATTTTACAAATAAAGAAGCTGGGCCACAGAGAGGTTAAGTGAATTGTCCGATGTCACACAGCCAGGTGTCTTGGGCAGAATTTGAAATCAGGTCTTCCTGACTCCAAGTAAAGGATACTATCCATTATATCATCTAGCTGCCTCAAGTAGCAACTACAGAAGAAAAGGCTAGGGAGATTTTTCATATAATTTTAGAACACAATCAGCCATCTGAAACTGGTTGTTTTAATATCATGGGAAGCTTCTCTCAAATTCTCTAAAACGACAAGAGTGTGTCATGCAATGGAAAAGGCCCAACTGATCAGGGCAGGACAGGTTGAATTACAGTAGAAAGAGTATAGTAGCCTTTACAAATGTCATAGCATATCATCTCTCACATTTATATGCCCAACAAACATCGGGTACCCCCTTTCACACCTTCCCTCTGTGGCCCACTCTAAAATGCCCTCCTTTAGATCATCTTCTCCCTATCATTCACACTCTTCCCCCTTTAGCACCCCATCCCTTTTCTTCAAAGTCACCAAACTCTTCCCTTTCACCTCCTCAGACTGCCTTCCATCCCTCATGACTCTCTCCTCTAAATCACCAAACTCTTCTGTTTTGACTTCCAAGTTAACAAATCCTCCCCTCATCTCTCAAAGTCATAGGATTTCAAGCTGGAAAACTTAAAGACATGGTCCAATTCCATCTTACAAATAAGGAAACTGAGGTTCAAAGAAGCTAAGCAATTTACCCAATCATATAAGTAGTAGACAGTAGCATCAGGACTGGAACCCAGATCCTCTGACTCCAAATTCAGTCCTAACCTAGCCTTCTTCTTCCCCCACCTCCAATACTCTCTAAGAGCACCTGTACCCTATCCCCTCAGTTCCTGGGCCTCCTCCTGTCCCTCATCCCTTGAGTTCCAGGGCCTCCCTCCTACCCTCCCACCCCCAGACCCTGGGTTTTTCCCTGCCCCCCATCCCCTCAAACCCTGGGCCTCCTCTGCCCCCATCCCCTCAGACCCTGGGCCTTCTCTGCCCCTCATCCCCTCAGACCCTGGGCCTCCTCTGCCCCCATCCCATCAGTCAGGCCTCTTTCTGCCCCATTCCTTCAGTCACTCAGGCCTCCTGCCCCCCAGCCCCTCAGTCACTTGGGCCTCCTCCTGCCCCTGGGCCTCCTCTGTCCCCCATCCCCTCAGACCCTGGGCCTTCTCCTGCCCCCCCATCCCTTCAGACCCTGGGCCTCCTCCTGCCCCCCAGCCCCTCAGTCACTTGGGCCTCCTCCTGCCCCTGGGCCTCCTCCTGCCCCCCAGCCCCTCAGTCACTTGGGCCTCCTCCTGCCCCCCATCCCCTCAGTCACCTGGGCCTCCTCCTGCCCCCCATCCCCTCAGTCACTTGGGCCTCCTCCTGCCCCCCATCCCCTCAGACCCTGGGCCTCCTCCTGCCTCCCATCCCCTCAGACCCTGGGCCTCCTCTGCCCCCATCCCTTCAGACCTTGTGGGCCTCCTCCTGCCCCCCATCCCCTCAGTCACTTGGGCCTCCTCCTGCCCCCCATCCCCTCAGACCCTGGGCCTCCTCTGCCCCCATCCCTCAGACCTTGGGCCTCCTCTGCCCCCCATTCCCTCAGACTCTGGACCTCCTCTGCCCCCATCCCCTCAGACCCTGGGACTCCTCCTGCCCCCCATCCCCTCAGTCACTTGGGCCTCTTCCTGCCTCTGGGCCTCCTCCTGCTCCCCCATCCCCTCAGGATATCAGGCCTTCGGTTTCACCCCCTCAACGCATGGCTAGTACGTCCTGGCAGCCTCCTCTCAGCGCCCCTCAATACCCCGAATGCCTTGGCCAGGCCCAGGCCCTACCTGAAGGCGGCTGCCGACCGCTCTCTGCCATCTTCTTTCCCGAGCTGGTCTGTCCACTCGCCCGCCGTTGTTGCCTCTCACCTTTCCTCTTTGCCTCCCCTGCTGGCTCCACCCTGGGCTGAGAGGGAAGAATTTACTGAAAAGGAACCGGCGCCCGCCCGCTATAACCGAAAACCGCGACCGAGCGTCACCCGGCCGGAGACGCCCGCCATGTTGATGCGGGACGCTTGTGAAGTGTATCCACCAATGGGAGGGCTCGCGGAGGCCATATTTATTAAGGGTGGTAGCCATGTTGGTGCGGGGCATTCACATTTCTCCGGGGCCCTGTACTGCCATCTTTGTGCGGGGCAATAAAGAGTTGTATTTTTTTTCTCCTATCATGTATCAAGAAAATCATCCCCACGAAAAAATGCCTAATGCTTTCTACCTACGTTCAGGGGCAAACTTGTAGAGCTAAAAATGGGAAACGACAGTGACAGAAGGAACACGGGTAGGAAAAGAGGTCTGGAGAGCACCAATATCTGCTCTCTGAGCTTCCGACTCGTCTCGGTACCTTTGGCCCCGCCCCTCGTTGCCTCTGGCCCCACCCCTGGACGCTGGCCCGGCCTGGGGCCAGTTACTCCAGCTGCCCTTTCCACCACTGTCCCAGCGCCCCGCCCCCGCCCCCTTCCTCCCCAGACTGCTGGCGCGAGGCGGGGGGGGGGGGTGGGGAGGGACGCCTCCCCTGCCTGGCCTGGCGGGGTGGCGGAGGCAGTGGCTGCTGCAGCGGGAGTGGCTCTGCGACCTGCAGCCGTCTGCCCTTGGCCCCGTTGGCCGAAGCTAGGAGTGTGTACAGAGGGAAAAAGCAGCTGCGAAATCTATTGGAGACTCGCGTACTTTGCTCGGATCGAGGTGGGTGGAGCGGACAGTCGGCGGGTCACCAAGATGCTGGCGTTTGCGGCGAGAACCATGGTGAGTGCGTGCCTTAGTGGGCCCGGGGAGAGGGCTGGAGGAGGGGAGGACCAGAGCCAGAAAAGCCCCAGGGAGGGGGCAACCGAGGGAGGAGGCGAACCGGTGCAGGGAGATGGGACCGGGGAAAGCTCCAGCCGTGATGTCTCCGGGGGCAGCACCCCACAAGCGGCGCGCAGTTCTCGTCTGCGCTGTGGGGGCCTGCAGGAAGGCTTGGGAGGCTGGCACTAACCCTGACTCTGACCCTGACCCCCACGTCTTGAGCATGGCCAGAGGCTTTTGGGGCATAAGAGCTTATGGTCTGGATGACCCATCTGTCTGCGACGTAGCTGGTGAAATTGGAGCTGATGTGGAGGCCCCAGAGGAATGATTCAACTGGGCTCTCCCGGAAGAATATACAAGCCACCTGTGCCAAGGATGACCCTTTCCTCTCCACGAGAAAGGACCTTTGAGACCATCTAGCTCAACTCCTTATTTTACATCTGGGGAAAGTGAGGCCCAGATGGCAGAGAAGGATGGCAAATCAATTGCTCAATCAAACCTTTTATGAAATGCTTACATACTATTACTATGAAATGTGCTAGGCTGGGGGGAGGGGGGGCGGCAGGGAGGAGAACTACAAGGACAAAATAAAACAAGCCTTGTCCTCAAGGAGCTTACATCCTCGCTTTTAGAAACAAACATGTACATATATGAATAAATATACACAAGGTAGCAATGACGGTCTGGGAGTTTGGGAGAACCATACCTAAGGTCTGTGTCCATAGAAAACTTCCCTTGCCCTCTGTCCAGGGCTGAAACTTGTGATTCTGCCCTATGTCTTAACTTAAAATGAGGAAGCACAACCTAGTCTCTACAGTTTCTTCTAGCTCTAACGCTATCTTGCCTTCCACTTTTCCAGTCTTTTTACATCTTACTCACCAGTGAGTGACCTTCCATCCAGAGACACTCTGGTCAACAAGACATTTCATCTCTCAGCTCTGGACATTTTCTTTGGCTGTTTCCCATGCCTGGAACACTCTCCCTTCTTCACTCCTACTACTGACTACTGACCTCCCTGGCTTTCTTTAAGTCCCAACTAAAATCTCACCTTCCACCTTGGCCCCTTCTTAATTCCAGTGCTTTCCTTCCTTTAATTATTTCCTATTTATCCCGTATATAACATACTTTGTATATAATTGTTTGTATGTTGTCTCCTCCATTAGAGTGTAAGCTCCTTGAGGGTAGAGCCTTGTCTTTTGCCTGTTTTTGTGTCCCCAGCACTTAGCACAGTGCTTGGCACAAATTAAGCACTTAATACATGTTTATCGAATTGAAGTCCCTTCCAGCTCAAATACCCTATGATTCAGTAAAAGCAATTCCATGCCCTTAGCATAGCCCACTTTGATTTTTCTGATAATCTCCCAAAGTGTTTGCCTTTCCAGATAAAGTTAACCCCTGAAAGGCCCCAAAACTTGTTAATTAAATGAGGGAATACTCTTACCCACTCACCTTAATTGCACCATCTAACCAGAGCTGTCCTTTTGCAATTCAGAAGAAAGAGAGCCAAGCAAGGTGCCAGGTCACCAAGAGATTCAAGATGCTGCTTCCTCATCTCACTCTCACACCCACCCTCTAATCATGCCAGATTGACAGGCTCTGCCCCATTGTCCCTGGGGAATGGTCACCCTGTCTCAGATATTTCTGGAAAGATGTTTTTCTTGTATAACTCCTTTTTAATCTCTTAGACTATCTACATTTGTACCTTCTGATTCCTTCTGAGAAAGTTGGTTAAACAATGCTATCCAGCCTGGAAGGATTGGAGATGCCTGGGAGTGCCAGTGACAGCTGTACTGAAATGAAATGATGCAGTGCTTTATGGACACCCCTCTATAATTTAATTTAATTAAACAGTCACCCTATGCCAGGCCAGAAAAAACAAAGATGATAAAGCACAGTCCCCTATCTTCTATTAGCTTACAATCCAGTGGAGTATTATGACTTGTATACAAAATAGAATATAAGAGTAAAGGATGAACCCAAACAAATGGATCTGAAGGAAATTTGAAAAGAAAGAAATACTTTGAGCTGGAGGCATAGGGAAGACTTCATGAAGGATATGGCACCTGAGCTGGACTTAGGAAGAAAAAGATTTCAGTAAGTGGAGATAGAGAGGGATAGAGTTCTAGGCATGGTAAATGCACAGAGAGGAAAGAGTAAAAGGCAAGATTAGAAAAGAATTGTAGTCCAGTTCAGCTGACAGTGTAGATGAAAAGGAATAATTCTAAATAAGGCGAGGAAGGCAAATAAAGACATCCTATCTTCTGACAGCACTTTATATGCCTTCCAAACAGAGAAGTTCATATTTTATCCTAGAGGCAATAGGGAATCACAGAAGGATTTTGAGCAGGAGAGAAACTGTCTATAAGGAAGATCGTCAGCTCTTTGAAGGATGTATTGGAGAGGGAGAGGCTGGAGGCTCAATTAGGAGACTATTAAAGTAGCCAAAATAGGAGTCCCAAGCCTCATTCCCCAGAGAGCAGGAAATCCTCCTTGACTTCTCAGCAGGATGGCTGCATCCTGAGAACCAAGCTCAGGAACCTATTGGCTCCTCAAAGGCTCTCAGAGTCAGGTAAAGCCTCCACCTTCTTTACTCCTCAACATTTTGCAATCTAGCTGCTATCCTACTATTCCACAGAAATGGCTGTCTCAAAAGTCAAATGTTAATTGCCTCCTAATTTCCAGATCCAATGGTCTTATTTCTGTCTTCATCCTCTGTGGTATTTCACAGTGTTGCTCCTAAAGCCTCTTTCCCCTTTGGTTCCCATGACTGTCACTCTGCTGGCTGTCCTCCCACTTTGACCATTTCCCTCTCTCCTCTGACTCCTCTGTCTTCCTGCCACCTTTAAATGTGGGTTACCCCAAGGTCCTGTCCTTGCTCCTCTTCTAAATCTTCCTATACTTTCTCCTTTGGCAATCAGGTTCCTTCCTACAGGTTGAATTACTACCTCTGGACAAGGAACTCCTACTTCTCTATTTCCATTCTCACTGTTACCTCCCTAGTGCTGGGCCCTTATCAAATAAACAGTTGTAAAAGCCTCTTACTTAGTCATCCTGCCTCCAGTCTCCTTTTGTACCACGACCATTAATTCTCCTTAAGCATTGCTTTAATCATGTCATACGTCTACTCAAAACCATTTTGAGTAATTCCGTGTTCCATAACAAATAAAGTGTAAATTTTTTATCCTGGCATTCAAGACCCTTCCCAATCTGACTCCAATCTTCCTTTTCAGTCTTATCTCATTTTATTGCCATTTATATTATGTTCAATCAAAGTGCTCACTGCTCCTGCCCTCTCAGGTCTCCATACTTTTTTGCTGTCCCTCAGGACTGGAATGGGTTCCTTCCATATTCCCATCCCTACCTGTTGAAATTTCTTTCTTCCTTTAAAACTAAATTCAGGGGATACCTCCTCCATTAAACTCATCTCATATAACCCTATCTCACCTCCAAAAGTAATATCTCTCCTCAAATTTTTCATAGCATTTTAGGCCTCTCTCTACCACATTCTCTCTTGGCTCATGGTTGGTTATTTGTGTACATGTCTTATTGTAAGCACTTTAGGGTAAGTACTGTGTCTTATTTCATCCTTGAATTTTCAGTAATTAAACTGTGCATGGAATATAGTAAACCCCTGATAAGTGTTTGTGGTATTGAATTGAATGGAATCCTTCTCTTTTTCTCCCTTGTCCTTCCCTGCCTCGAAGCAGCATTCCCATAACACCTCAGCAGCCGTGACTGAGCCATTGCTGTCCTAGCTGAAAGAAAATTTAGAGATTATTTAATCTGCTCTACATGGTAAAATGATTTACAAAGGAGTAAAGTGAAGAGTTGCCTGAGAGGTAAAGACACTTACTCAAGGTTACCCAGGAAGTTTCTTGAATCAAGCAAAATTTCATGGCAAATGTGCCCCCTTTTTTCTGTAACAAGTTTTGTCCCACCTTCACCTACTCTCAGAGGGTAGGAGGAAGCCAGGGGTTAGCTTGGCTCCAGTGAAAGGAAGCTTAGCCAGGATCTCTGGCCACCAGAATCCTTCCCTTAACCGTTCTGGAGATGATGGACCATCCCAGGTATCCATGTCCCTTGGAATCCTGGCCTGCCTGAGCAGTGGACACTCCCTCAGCCCTAAGTGATTTCTACCCAAATGGCAATTTCCCTCTTCCAGCAGGCCCAGATAAAATCAAACAAATGAGTTTTTACTTGCTTTTCAGGTGCCTCAGGCAACCTGCAAGTGCAGAGACAGCCAAAAAAGGAAACAAGGCATTTTTCAGGCAGGTCCCCTCCCACCCATCCCTGAACTCCCTTCAACCCTCTCTCCACAAGCGCATTATGCCCCAACACCTGTTTCAGGTTCCTCCAGAGCTCCCGACAGCCAGGAGAGGTAGAACAGCATCCAGAAAACCAGCCAGCTTAACTTTCTGCCCCTCCTAAACTTGGCTCTTGCCTTCTCTTTCCAGCCCAGGAGGCTGGCGGCTTCTCACTCACTAGGTCCCACCTGTCCGTCCAGTCCATCCGTTCTTCTGTTGGCATGCTAGCACAGGTTAGGCTCAGAGCCTGAACCCGAGGCAGACAGACGAACAGGTTGAGCTCAGAGCCTCACTCCGGCCATGGTTGAGAGGCAGCAGCAGGGAGAGAAGGTATGCCATAAGGCCATCATCAGTGACATCCTTTTATTCCCCATCTCTCTCTCTCTCTCTCTCTCTCTCTCTCTCTCTCTCTCTCTCTCTCTCCTCTCTCTCTCTCTCTCTCTCTCTCTCTCTCTCTCCCTCTGAAACCTCTCTGGCCTTAATCACTTTTTTACTTCTTTGACCTTCATCTCCTGCAGGATTTCCCTTTCCTTGTGTCAGAGCACAAGAGATTTTCACTGGCAATATCCCATTTCCTCTTGCTCACTCTTCCCCAGCCCCCAACAAAGGCTTCAACCTTTGAGGAAGAGAGCATTCTGGGAAAGGGTCTAATGTCCCTAATTCTATAGGTAGCTCTCACCCTTGGGCTTTCTGATTTCTGATGCCTTCCTGTCATATTTTTCAACCTGAAGGATGGGTGGAGTAGGGGTGGGGAGGAAGAGGAGTTGTCTCAACTCTCCTATTCTAGGGGCAAGAAGGTACATAGGTGGACAGTCCCAGATTCCTTCTCTGTGCCAAGATTAATGGCACTACCTCAGCCCAACTCCTACACATGGGGCCGGCCTTTACCCCACTCCATCGCATCCTCAGCCATTACCTTCCATCACCTCACAGGTGGAAACACCTATTTGGCCTGGGGAGAGGGGTGGGGCAGTTCAGGCACTTCCCCTTGTATCCTCTGGATGAGGACATAAATACAATGGATGGTCCCTGTCCAGCACCATTGGATAGTTAGGGTATTCTTGCCCATTGTGGCTCCAGTTGTGTGATAAAAGCATCCTTCAAAACTCTGGCACCTACAAGAATGTTTTGCTGCCTACAGATCAAGCCCTTGGGCTTCCTTAAGCCAATCTCCTTGGGGAAGGTGCCAGGCAGGTTTCAGGCACACCAGAACTCCCTGCCTCGACTGCCAGTGCCTCCCCTGCAGCAGACCCTGGATCACTACCTCCAGATCCTGCAGCCCATTGTGAGCGAGGAGGAATGGAATAACACCAAGCAGCTGGTGGATGAGTTCCGGAGCTCAGGAGGCGTAGGAGAGCGACTACAGAAGAGCCTGGAACGAAGAGCCAGGAAGACAGACAACTGGGTATGTCCTCTTATCTAGTATAAGAATTACCGTTCGGATAATCTCAGGCCTTTAATCCCAGCCATCCACCCAACTAGGAGCCTCCTCACCATTCTGTCTTTTTAGTCCTGCTACTTAACCTTGACTTTCCCAAGCTCTGGGAGAAGCCATAGCCTGCACAGCCCTGTAGGCACCATGGAGTGGGTTGGGAGACTTCCACATGAAAGTCAGGAATCCCCAAGATGGGAAGACTCTCTGCTTCTAGGCACAGCTCCTGAGTCCAGGTCCCACCATTGCCTCCTGCACCTCTAATGGATGTGTGGCTCCCATAGTACTGAATCATAAACTTCTAGAGCTCATCCAGAGACCATCTCGTCCTACCCCTCATTGTGCAGATGAGGAGGCTAAGGCCTGGAGAGGGGAATAAACTTTCCCAATGTCACACAGTGGGTTCGTGAAGAGTTGGGGCTAAAATTCAGGTCTCCTGATTCCCTCTCTCATGTTCTGTTCACTGTCACATTACCTTTATGAGCAAAATTTTGAGATTCAGTGTGTTTTGTACCTTCTGTGGCAGGAGGGTTCTCTTTCCCCTAGCTCTAGCTAATTTATATTAGTTGAGTGTCCCCGAATGGTCTTTATACTGTGAGAGCCCCATGAAGCAGGTGATGGTGGGCTCACAGTGTCACAGATTTTAAAACTGAAAGAGACACAGCTAGTTGGTGAAGTGGATGGAGCACCAGCCCTGGAGTCAGGAGGACCTGTGTTTAAATCTGGCGTCAGACACTTATTAGCTGTGTGACCCTGGACAAGTCACTTAATCTCAGTTGCCTCCAAGAGAGGTAGAGACAAAGAGATAGACAGATAGAGAAAACTTATCTAATCCAACCCCTTCATTTCTGCAGATGAAGAAATTATGAGAGGAAACTAAGGCACAGAGTCAGGAAGAGACTTCATCTGGGATTCAGATGGGCCCTATGCCGTTCCTACCCTAGTGGCTGGTTCAGGCAAGACAATCTCCCCTACAGTGCCTTGCCCAAGAGATCTGCCAATCAGACTGTATTTATCAATGACCCATTATGGGCAGAGCCCTGGACTAAGTCCCATGATTGTAGAATGAAGGCCACAATAGTGATCTGGAAACCTGTGTTCGAGTCCTGCTTGGCCATCAAACAGCTGTGTGAGGTGAAAAGTCACTTCCCCTCTCTGGACCTCAGTTTCTCTATCTGTGAAATTAAGGGAAAAAATTAAATTAAGGGGCTGGACAAGTTCATCTCTGGGATCTCTTCCAGTTCAAAGACTCTGTGATTTGATGAATGAAGTAAGAGAAATACATTTGTGTTTACTTTTCTAACGTTGGCCCGAGAGATACAAAATGAGGGTGATTGATTGAGGTGAAGGGGGAAACCTGTATAAATGAGGGGAGCCATTCTGGGATTAACATCTGCCAGTACCCAATTAGATAACCCACTTGTGGATAATGTAGAGTTTACTAAACTAAGACAGGGATTTGGGCGGTGTGTCTCCATTCTGAGCGACAAAAAGTTCAGCCTCCACTGCTTCCTGTGAGAGGCTCCAGGTCCTGGCCAGCTGGTCCATGACCGGTCTCCACCTTTCTGCTACCTTCCCCAGCTATCTGAATGGTGGCTAAAGACTGCCTACCTCCAGTACCGACAACCTGTGGTGATCCACTCAAGCCCAGGCGTGTTGCTCCCCAAACAAGACTTTGTGGATTCCCAGGGTCAGCTTCGGTGAGTGCAACGGTATTTCAAGGGAGGGACAGCAGGAGGGGAGGGCTAGGGGAGCCTTCTAGGGCAGATGAGAGTGAGGTTAGCACCTGCCTGGATCTGCAGTCACCTTCATGGGAAGTCCCTTCCCAATGCAGCCAGCTACTCAAGCATATCCACCCCCACCCCCTACACACACACACACACACACACACACACACACACACACACACACACACACACACACACACACACACACACACACACACACCCCTCTCTCCCATTGGGCTTAGAGGCATTCCTCTATACTTCAGTTTGGCTTCCTTGAGTTTAGGCAAGATCTGTTCTGTCCCTCCTATCATGTCACTGGCTCCCCCCTCCTCCTCCTCCTGTTTTGAAACCCAACTCCCATGTTTCTTGCCTCTCACATGACCTTTGTATAGGGTTACCTTTCCCATATTTAGCCCTTGTCTCCTGCCCCAGCCCTCAACTCTAGTCTGGTTCTAGATAAAAATACCACTTAGTAGGGATGCCCTTCTAGTCTGACCACTCAAGCCCCACTCCTCTTTGCCCTTAAAGGCATAGGTGTCCAATTTAGAATTGGCCCTTATCCCCTCACAGTGGGTTCTGTGTGAATGCAGTAGGACAGTAGGTCAAGGAGGGCTGTAATCATAGATTCTTAATAAATAGGGGCAGAGTGAAGGAAGAAGACAGATCACATTAAACCACTAACTGGTCCCATCCCCGAGACTTTGGGGGAAGAGACACCTCCTACTCTCCTGGATTGGCCCTTTGGAACAGGCTGTGTCATTGTTACTGAATTTAACAACTTCCTTTCATTTTCCCATTTGGGGAAAAGGGATAGCCCATGGCTGCAGTTTAGAGACCCAAGTTCTTGCACCTGGTTCTTAAGGCTCTAATATGTCAGGAGAGATTCTAAGACACTCCTCCCCTGCCCAGCACCATTGGCCAGGGATAACTGAGACTCCTTATATCTATTGAATGTGAAAAAGACTCTGGTAGAAGTGAAGCAAAGGGATTTTTTCCTCTCCCCAGTAGCTGAGATTCATGGCATCATAGAAAGTCAGAGCTAAAAGAGTCTCTAGAAAGCATCTAATCCAGTCCCCTCATTTGACAGATGGGAAAACTGAGGCCCAGAGAAGAGGTAATGACTAGTCTTCAATGATGCACTTAATTTGCAGCAGAACTGAGACCAAAATCCTTGCTAGTGTGGGGCTGTTCCCTCTATGCCAAACCATCTTCTCACCTGCCAAAAGTTTTCCCACCCACCAGGTATATATCTTGTTCCTTAGCCAGATTGTGGTAAGGCAAAGGGCCAAGACTGAAATCCTCTCCTTTGATCAATTTTTTTTATGTTTTTTTTCCATATGCTTTTGAGTTGAAAATTTTTCTCCCTTTTCCTCCCCCCCCCACCCTCCCCAAGACGGCGCACAATCTGACATAGGCTTTACATTTACATACCCATTAAACATATTTTCACATTAGTGAAGTTGTAAGTAAAAATTAAAACCAATAAGAGGAACCATCAGAAAGATGAAACAAAACTCAACAGAAGGTAAAAATAAGTGATAGCGATTCAACTTCCATAGTTCTTTCTTTGGATGTGGACAGCATTTTCCATCCTGAGGCCTCTGGAGATGTCTTAGATCCTTGTAATGCTGAGAAGGGTTCAGTTTAACATTCTTAGTCATTGCATAACATGGCTGTTATTGTGTACAAAGTCCTCTTGGTTCTGCTCACTTCACTCAGCATCAGACCATATAAGTCTTTCCAGGTTTTTCTGAAGTCAGCCTGTTCATCATTTCTTATAGCACAATAGTATTCCATTACATTCATATACCACAACTTGCTCAGCCATTCCCCAATTGATGGGCATCCTCTCAATTTCCAATTCTTTGCCACCACAAAAAGAGCTGCTATGAATATTTTTGTACATGTGGGTCCTTTTCCCATTTGTTTGATCTCTTTGGGATATAGCCCTAGAAGTGCTATTGCTGGATCAAAGGGTATGCACATTTTTGTAGCCCTTTGGGCATAGTTCCAAATTGTTCTCCAAAATGGTTGGATCATTTCACAACTCCACCAACAATGTATTAGTGTTCCAATTTTCCCACATCCTCTCCAACATTTATCATTTTCCTGTTTTGTCATGTTGGCCAATCTGATAGGTGTGATGTGGTACCTCAGAGTTGTTTTGATTTGCATTTCTCTAATCAATAACAATTTAGAGCATTTTTTCATATGACTATAGATGGCTTTAATTTCTTCATCTGAGAACTGTCTGTTCATATCCTTTGACCATTTATCAATTGGGGAATGGCTTGTGTTCTTATAAATTTGTCTTAATTCTCTATATATTTTAGAAATGAGGCCTTTATCAAGAGACTGGTTGTAAAAATTCTTTCCCAATTTTCTACCTTCCTTCTAATCTTAGTTGCATTGGCTTTGTTTGTGCAAAAACTTTTCAATTTAATGTAATCAAAATTATCCATTTTGCTTTTCATAATGTTCTCTATCTCCTGTTTGGTCATGAATTCTTCTGTTCTCCATAGATCTGATAGGTAAACTATTCCTTGTTCTCCCAGTTTACTTATGGCATCAGCCTTTATATCTAAGTCCTGAACCCATTTTGACTTTATTTTGGTAGATGGTATGAGATCTGGGTCTATGCCTAGTTTCTGCCATGCTCTTTTCCAGTTTTCCCAGCAGTTTTTTTTTCAAAGAGTGGGTTCTTATCCCAGAAGCTGGGGTCTTTGGGTTTATCAAATGATAGATTACTGTAGTCATTGACTACTGTGTCTTGCGTATTTAACCTATTCCACTGATCCACCACTCTGTGTCTTAGCCAGTACCAAGCTGTTGTGATGATTGCTGCTTTCTAATACAATTTAAGATCTGGAATTGCTAGGCCACCTGCCCCTGCATTTCTTTTCATTAGTTCCTCTGATATTCTGGTCCTTTGATCTATTATTGTTATTATTGGTTGTCTGAATTTTATTTTTAATTTTCTCTCTAATTGGCCCCTGCAGGTTTGCAGCCAAACTCATAGAAGGAGCTTTGGATTTCAAGGCAATGATTGACAAGTGAGCATGCATTTTGCCATCTCTGCCCTTTGATCTCTCTCTCTTCTCCCCATCCTGAAGCCCTTGACCCCAAAGGCACTTCCTCTTGCCCTCCCACTTGTTTGGTAATAAGTTAGGGAGTAGGCAAAGGTCATTCACAGTCACAGTCATTGTCTTCTGCAAATCCAGGAACCCAGAACTGTGCCTCCTTCCCCAGGCCTGGGGTGCCCAACCTAATTACAGTTTGGGCTGTTGTTAAAGCCACTCTCTGCTTCATCCCTCTGCCACCAAGCACTCTCCTACCCCCACACTGGGCTGGAGGTGGTTGAGTTCTCTCAACCTTGGTCAATTTCACTTCCTGTTTCCCGGCCCCTCCCTGGGTTGGAAGGAGTGGGATCTAGTTAATGGGAATCAGGACAACTGAGTTTGCCATCCACAGTAAGCTGCGTTGTCTCCTACTCTGGGTTTTCCTGGGAAGGGTGAAATGATTTAATAGAATTCTAAAACATTAAAGCTTAGAGC
Source organism: Phascolarctos cinereus (assembly GCF_003287225.1). Lineage (NCBI taxonomy): Eukaryota > Metazoa > Chordata > Mammalia > Diprotodontia > Phascolarctidae > Phascolarctos > Phascolarctos cinereus. The sequence goes on from NW_027555625.1 coordinate 267,490,720, forward strand.
ATCATTATATAAACTCCCCACCAAGGGTTCCTTCTTGTCACACTGAGCATCCAATGAGAGGGTCCTGGGACTCAGCGGTGAAAGGAAATGTGAGGGGCACAGAGAAGAATGGCAGGAACCCATCTAGGTCCTTAGATGAGGGAACCATTGAGGAGGATGCATCAGCATGAACACTGTCTCCCTAGGGTCCCCAGTGACCCATCCCCTGGACTCCTCTCCATTCCTGCCTTCCCCTTTCCAGTGAGACTCTGCCAGTGGAATATCTTGGAGGAAAGCCACTGTGTATGAACCAGTACTACCAGATCCTCTCTTCCTGCCGAATCCCAGGCCCCAAGCAGGACTCGGTCACTAACTACAGCAGGACAACTAAGCCCCCTATACATATCATCGTTGTGCACAATTTCCAGGTTTGAGCTAGGGCAGTGGATGGGGTCATCTGGGAGGAAGGGAGGGAAGTCATTAGCACTTGCTTGTTGCTCTTTCCCAATTCATGGAGAACCCGAATCCCCCTCATATCCTCCCCAGCCCCATGAAGCTGCTTCAGGGCCTAGAATCATGAAGGATTCTCCCATCCTACTGGAGAAAGCTGTCCCATTCTTTTCTCTCAGATAGCCACTACCAGGCGGGGAGAGGGGTACAGCCTTCCCCTGCCCCTTAACTCTGGGACTGCTCCTGCTCCTTAGAGGAGGAGCCTGGCCTAGGAGTAAAACTGGCTATGACCAAGGTCATCCAGGTATAAGTGGATCCCTAGAGCATATGGCAAACTAGGTCCCCAGCAGCATCATGTGAGGAAAATTTGGTTGAAAGTTAATGTCAAGGGTAAAAATTGGCACAGAGGTACAACCCACAGTTTGAGGGAGATGAGTGTGGAAAAGTGAGAGAAAGAAGGCCCTGGTGGCCACTCCTGGGCCCTCAGCCATGCTACCTGGTCCTGTTCTCCCTCTGAGTCATTGAACAACTGTAGCTGTCTAGTTCCTAGAACAACGTGCAGGGAATCTGTCCTTTTTCTCTGTCCAGCCTCCCTCAGGAGTGGCTTTGTTTCTGATGGTTGGAACCCTTTTTCAGAAGAGGCCATCTCTACGTGCCCTCAGGAAGGTTGTCCTCTGCTGGCAGTCTCAAAAGGCCTTTTTAGTCCAACCTCGCCTTCCACTTATTCATTATGTCAGCCTTCACATTTCTCTTCCTTTCAGTTTTTTGAGTTGGACGTGTACCACAGTGATGGGACACCTTTGACTGCAGACCAGATCTTCACACAGCTGGAGAAGATCTGGAACTCATCCCTGCAGACCAACAAGGAGCCCATTGGCATTCTCACCACCAATCACCGAAACACCTGGGCCAAGGCTTACAGTAACCTCATCAAAGGTTTGAGCAGGGGAGCTACTCTCTTTCCTCATTTTCCTGAGTCCCCAGAGAAGGCCAGAAATCAGGTTGGCTAGGAGCAAGGGAGGGACAGGGGACCTGACCAGACTCGTAACCTTGGCTTCCTAATGTGCAGAAAAGTAACGGGGCTAGGTAAAGTAGGAAGGTGCTCCTTAGTCTTGGCCTACAGGAGATACAGGCTTCCTTCCCAAAGAACAGGACAGTCCAGTCACTTCTTCAAGAACTTACAGTAGTTCCCTGTTGCCATAGCTTGGTACAGTAGAAAGAGCATTGAAGACCTGGGTTTGAATCCCAGTTTTTCCAGTGTTGCTTATCATACCTTGGGCAATCTACTTAATCTTTCTGAGCTTCAGTTTCCTCATCTGTAAAGCTGGAGGTTCTAACATCCCTTCCAACTCTGGGCCTTTGCTAATATTGCCCTGCCCTCTTCTGCCTGTCCAAATCTGGCTATCTTAAGTCCTAACTCAACCACCCCCATCCACAGTGACCTCCTCTGACCTCCTCCCTAGACTCCCTATCACATTTCAGCCTTGTGGTTTCATGTATATGGTCTTCCCAACTAGACTTAAAAGTTCCTCAAAGGCAGGGATTATGTTTTGTACCTCTCTCTCCCCAGCAGACCCTGGCACAGGCCTGGGCAAATAGGTACTTAGTAAAGTCTTACTGACTGATTCATTCTCTCTTCCCCATTCTTTCTCCCTCTCTCCACTGCCCTGCCCCTCCATGCCCAATGCAGACAAAACCAACAAGGCTTCGGTACGTTCGATCCAGAAGAGCATCTTCACCGTGTGCCTAGATGCACCCATGCCACGGGTCTCCGACGACATCTACAAGAGCCGGGTGGCTGGCCAGATGCTGCACGGTGGAGGCAGCAAGCAAAACAGTGGGAACCGCTGGTTTGATAAAACCCTGCAGGTAGAGGCCCCAGGGCTCAGTCACTGACCTATCCAGCAAAACCCCCACTTTTCCTCAGGAAAAAAGAGGAAGGCTCAGTTCAACCTCAGATCTCAGAGTCCTAGCTTCAGAAAGGGGACTTAGAACAATTCAGTTCGGGGCTCAGATTCTTATCATCTAGCCATAGCTGGGATTCTTATCATCTAGTCGCGGCTTTGATTCTTATGATCTAGCCACTGCTCAGATTCCTAAAATCTAGCCAACAGCTCACTAATGTTCAGGCTCCTTAAGAGCCTGCCCAATATGGTGGGTGTTCTAATAAACCTTGTCTTTGGCTGAAAAAAAAAAAAAGAACAATTCAGTTCAGCAAACTTTTTTTTTCCCAAAGGACTTGTTTATGTCCCCAGACAAAGAACTGACCCCCAGAGAGAAGGGATTTGTCCAGAGTCACAGAGGGTTTATGGCATACCTGAGAGTGGAACCTAGATCTTTTTACTCCCATTCCAGTGTTATTTCCATTAAACTGCGTGCCCCTGGCCTGTGCTACCCATGCAGATGCTCCTGTTATGGTAGATCCTTGGTCTCTACCATGTCTCTGATGGGTTTCTCCTCTCATGCCCAGCCCCAGCCTTGGGCAATGTTAGCTCACTGTTTTCTCTCCAGACGGGGCAGCTCATAAAGTACTTTGAGCTCCAGGGATGCAGGCATTGCTGCTGTAATTATTGACCAATCAACCTGTCATTAAGGGGTACAAGGGTTTCAGGGAGCTGGAGTAAAGACTCTCCCAACAATACAGTACATTGAAGGCTCCTCATCTTCCTTCCCTTAGCCAGCCTCCTCGAAACTCCCCCACTCCCTGACCATGGCAGCTTAGCCAGGCCCTTTGTCGCATGACTAGTGAGGTTTATAAAGCACTTTTCCCAAAACAGTGTTATTTAACATATTTAATTTTTAATTTAATTTCATAGTTAATAGACAGCCTTATTTTGCAGGAAGGGGACTGGGGTTCTTTAGAAAGTTAAGCGACTTTCCCAGGGTCCCAGAGCTCATTAGCAAGTTCTGGAGCTTGGATTTGGACCCAGACCCCCTGCCTCCAGTCAAGACCAGGAAAGGATAGAGAGAAATAGAGGGATGGAGAGATAGACTTGGAACCACATGCTTCCTGAGAGGTGGGGAAGACAGGCACTCTGGGAGCCTCTGAGCTAACCGGCACCCCCATTGTGCTCTAGTTCATAGTGGCAGAAGATGGCTCCTGTGGCCTCGTGTATGAACATGCTACTGCAGAGGGGCCCCCCATCGTGGCACTCCTGGACCACATCATGGAGTTCTCGTGAGGAGCCCTTCCTTTCATTAACTTAAGAAATAGAACAGCCTTCCTTCCCAAAGTGGCACTGGCTGACGCTGAGTCATAGCTGTTCTATTCGACCAACTCCCCTTGTGACCAGTGGCACACATTTACAAGATCACTGGCTGTGTTTGGTGGGTTTGATCTAAGAAGGGGGAAGAAGAACATTTTTCTCTGAGAAAAATTTTGCCCCATCTGCTTCGTGAACATTAAAGTCATTCAGTTTTCAGCTGAAGGAGGCTTTCCTTGTTGACCGCTAGAGGGCCTTCTAGGGGTCTAGACCCCTAGATCCCTTTTCACTTTCCCCACCCTGCATAAAGTGAAAGTGATTCAGCCTATATGCCAGTGTTTTTAGCTTCGGGATAGGGTCCTTCCCCACATTCACATTCTCTCCCTGACGCTGGGGCTTAGGTTGGAGACTAAGGTCCCTTTCTCCTATACAGGAAGAAACCAGAGCTTGTGAGGTCACCTATGATTCCCCTACCCATGCCCAAGAAGCTGCGCTTCAACATCACCCCTGAGATTAAGAGTGACATTGAGAAGGCCAAGCAAAACCTCAACATGTGAGTTCCTGAAAGAAGTGGCCCCTCTCCCACCTCTCAGCTCTGGGAAGCCCTGAAGGGACAGACATCACTTAGGATCCCTCCTATCCCTACCCTAGAGGTCTTCCTGTCCCATGGAGAGAAATACCTCTCCCACCTCCCTTCCCAGGCTCTAGTCCTTCTCACTTTCCTAGGTCCCCAGCCTATCCTTCCCTCCCCCAGATCCCCTTCACCCTGCTCCTTCTGCCCTCTTTCTCCAGCATGGTACAGGACCTGGACCTTACAGTGCTAGTGTTCCATCACTTTGGGAAGAGTTTCCCCAAGGCAGAGAAGATGAGCCCAGATGGTTTCATCCAGATGGCTCTACAGCTGGCCTATTACAGGTTAGACCCACCCCCACCCAGGGAAGGAATATGGCCCAAGGGAGATGCTGAGGTTCTGTGGGGACCGAAAGTACCTCTGGGGTCTCTGAGGAGAGACCCCAAAGTGCTGTTTCAGTTGGGGAGCACATGACTAGTCCTTCCCTCCACCTTCCCCATCAGAATCTATGGTCAAACCTGCTCCACCTATGAGAGTGCCTCACTCCGAATGTTCCACTTGGGCCGCACTGACACCATCCGTTCCAACTCTGTTGATTCCCTCAATTTTGTCAAAGCCATGGACAACACTAACATGACTGTAAGTCCGGGCCAGATTGGGGTTGGAAGAGGTGGTTCACCCCTAAAATCTGGCAGCTCCTAGTTCAGAATCTACACGCTGGAACCCCATGTAATCCAGAGAGTTTGCTGAGCTCCTCTGTGCCCACTTGGAATCCCCTGGGTCCAGAGAATAGAGCCAGGGCTGTGTCCCAGAGCCACCAGCCCTCTCTGACCCACTGCTTCCTGCAGGAACAAATGAAGGTCGAGCTGCTAAGGAAGGCGGTGATGTCACACAGATCATACACTGACATGGTGAGTGGGCTTTGGGGATCACCTCCCTCCTCTAAGGCTGGTCCTTGGCGGGGGAAGGAGGGCTTTCAATTAGAAAATGCAGATTGGGCCAGAGCCTGTCTCCCTCTCAAGCCCTTGGACATCCTATGCCCTTGTTGCTAACCTTCCGTTGGCTCATTCATTAATTCCGTGGACATTGGAAGGGTGTCTGCTGTGCCCAAAGCCTTGTACTGTGATCTGAGGACAGCAGATATAGAAAACTAAGAGACAAGCCCAGATTGGGAGTCAGGAGACCTTGGACAAGTCATTGCTGAGCCTCAGTTTCCTTATCTGTAAAACAGGAAGGTTGGATTATATGACCTCTGAGGTTCCTTCCTCTGTGTGTGTTTCTATATCTTTGGGTTACTATGGTAATCAACCTCTCCCCAGGCTCCTTCCTACCTCCTTTATCACAACCCTTTTCCAGAACTAAACAAGGCCAACCGTGTATCCCACAAGAAATCAGCAAGTCATTTTCCCCCCCACACTCCCTGTTATCTCTTTTCCCTTGTCCTTTGTCTCTCCCAGGCCATCCGAGGGGAAGCTATTGACCGTCACCTATTAGGCCTAAAGCTTCAGGCCATCGAGGATCTAGTGAGCATCCCTGAGATCTTCATGGACACATCCTATGCCATTGCAATGCACTTTAACCTTTCTACCAGCCAGGTGAGGCTACTGAACTCTCCTCCCCCAAACCCCACTCCTGCCACCCCTAGCTGTACGCCCCAGCCCAGGGGCACTTGGGGAAAGAACTGGATCGGAATGGAAGATAATGGCTGGCGATTCCCACTTGGCCTGCTCCCTCTCTAGACCAGGGCTCTGTGTCTTCCTTTCCAGGTCCCCGCCAAGACTGACTGCATCATGTGCTTTGGACCGGTGGTCCCTGATGGTTATGGTGTCTGCTACAACCCCATGGCTGAGCACATCAACTTTGTGGTCTCTGCCTACAACAGCTGTGCGGAGACCAACGCTGCCCGTCTCACTCACTACCTGGAGAAGGCCCTGTTGGACATGCGTACCCTGCTGCAAGAACACCCACGAGCCAAGCTGTGAGCCACCTCCAGCTCAAGAGAAGAGACTGGGGGAAACACAGGAGTAGATGGGCAGGGTCTGTCTTGCCACAGGCCTCTGAACTGCTGGGGCCACAGGAATAAACAGACTTCCCGGCAGAGCAAATCCAGGTCTCCAGCCTGGCACTGCATATGCCATCTTCACCAGCCAATTCTGCCACTACCCAGGACACTGGACCTAATCTCTTCTACCTTTGGACTCCTCCTGAAACCTCATTTCCATTACCTTCCTGGGATACAGGCTTACTTCCCACCACACCCAACTCTTCCTCCCTTCTTGATACAATTCCATGTGGGCCCAGCACAAGAGGGATCCCTCTCCCCACAGCCCCAGCTCAGGGCCAGCACCAAATGTAGTCTGACCTTCACCATCCAGCTTCCTTAGATGCTGTGGTTGTGGAGGAAGAGGTATGAGGTATCTCAGCCACCCCACTCTCCCTAGTAAACTGGGACCAGGGCTAGGTTCGGATATCAAAAACCATGTGCCTTCAATAATATTATTTGCCCTGTCGTTCCCATCATAGGAGTTCCCCATTCTTCCTGGTCCCTAGCCCATGGTGGGAGAAACCCTTGATGCCATCTATAATAGGAATTCTTGAGCTATTAGGCTAGGTCTGGGCTGCATCTGACAGTGGCTATGAGTTTCAACTCCAAATCCTCTGTCTTGGGGAAGGACGAGCCAAGGACATCTGTGAAGGATAATACTCCTGCAGCCTAGTTTATTTGCAATGTTCACAAGGAATGCCCCTGCCCCCATAGTGGAAGAAAGAAAACAGTCTATTTATTCTCGAGCTTGGGCCCTCACCCCAATCCCTGATTTATGGAGGGCAGTCAGGGGATGATAGACTTTGTCTTGGAGAACTAGCTAGATATGAGCCTTTTTGGAGCCCCAGTGGAAAGAGGACAGAGGAGAGGGGAGGGGTCAGCAAACCTTCCTCAATCCACCCCAGGCTGCATGAATTTGATTGTTCATGTTATGCCTCAGATACTATCTTTGATGATGTTGCTAATGCCCTGGGCCCCTTGACTTTGTCATTATGATTCCTGAACCATTGTGTATGATTGTATAATAATAACATGGGAATTAATAAAGGGGAAATCTCTTGGAAAACCACATGGAGTACAAAGACCAGCTATAGGAATGGCTCCCACCCTTCCCCATCCCCATCCATGGTCCAGCATCATCTTCATAATATAGGCCATAAAGAAGCCAAGGGGAAAGAGGAAGATTCCACCTCAGTTGTATAACCTTCCTCCAAGAAGCCTGATCTGGTTGAAGGGAGCATGGAACCAAGTACTTCCACTTCATCCAATTCTCCAACAATCCCATCTGCCATGGAAGCGGTGGGGAGGCATCAGTTCAACAAATCTTATAAGTAAGGCCACTCAGATGGTCAAACTGTCTTTCAAGAGAAGTAAAGTACCTCAAAAAGTCACAACGAGGCTTCAATGAGGACCCAGATTCCCTGGATCCCCGCCTCATGTTCTTTCCAAACACAAACACAAGCATCTTCTACTGGGAAAAAATTGAAGTAGTCAATATTTTTTCCAAATCATCTTCTGAGGGGTAAGACAGTGTCAACCCTGTTGAATAAAGCACTAAGAAGCCTCTAAGCTCATGACAAACTACTCCATTCCCAAGTATTATTTTAGCCATATTCCAAAGAATACACTGGGTTTGGAGCAGCTAAGTGGCAAAGTAGATACAGCATCAGCCCTGGCGTCCAGAGTACCTGAGTTCAAATCTAGCCTCAGACACATAACACTCACTAGCTGTGTGAATCTGGGCAAGTCAGTTAAACCCAATTGCCTCACACACACACACACACACACACACACACACACACACATAAAAAAAAAACCCACTGGGTACATATCTCTCCTTTGGGCCAACCTCTGGGACTCATTCATTGAATATTAATGAGCACCTACTGTGTACCCAACCCTTTGCTTGGCACTATAGGAAAAGAGGCAGAAAAAAATATCCCTGCCCTTAAGGAAATCGATTTATGTCAATGAATCCATGATTTTGACATGGGCACTCCCTTTTTACCAGTGTGGATTGCAATCTATATATTATTCTGGTCATCCTGTGTGGGTCTTGCCCAAATCATCCGTGGAGGATCTACTGATGGGGACAGGGGGGGGTATCTTTTCCTTGGGGCTTTTAATACCCTCAGTGTCTACCATTTCTTGAGCACAAATAACCAATAATGTGACAGCCGCACAGTGGCTTTTGGGAGGTACTGCAGCCTTTTCGACTAATATTAAGGCATTGAAAAAGGCTTTGGGGGACTCTGGGTGGAAAGGAGAGGGGAGGTTCATGAATCAAGCTTTGGAGTGAAGAATCAGACAACCCACTCTTCCTTCCATAGCTAAACCTATCAAAGAAACAAGATATGATTTGAGAGGGATTTTAAAAAATCACTTTCCCACCACCCTACTCAAAGCCTAAAATTCCCCTACAGTAGATGCATTACTGTAGCTTTTAAAAGTTGTTGGGCTTCAAGAGCCCTTCTTTAGGCTGTGGTACCTTGCTACAGGTTACTTGAGAGCTGGTCTAATGGAATCAGAACTCAGGACGGCCTGGGAGCAAGAGAGGGCATTGGACCAGATAAGATAAACTTCAGGAATTTCAGTTTTGCTGGAAGCCAACCTAAAGGGAATTAAACCTGAACAAACGTATTCAGTGTCCAAAACATGCAAAAACATCACTATTGCATCTCATTGTTTTTGAGAGGGGCTTTAGTTAAAAAAAAAAAGCCTCCCTGGTCCCTTGACTCGTTCTGGTGTTTGAGCATAGTAAAACATGTATACAGCACTTGACAATTACAAAGTGCTTTCAGAGTCATGATTTGAGTCTCATAACAACCCTGTGAGTTTGGTAAAATAGGCATTGTCATTTTACAGATGAGGAAACTGAGGCATGCAGCTGTTAAATGACATGTCCAAAGTCTCATGGATAAGTAGCTTCAGACTCCAAAGCCCGTTTGAGATGGAATAAATGTCACATTAAAGGACATATCAATGGGGCTTTGGTTTCCCCATCTGTAAAATGACAGAATAGGAATGAAGGGTCTCTTAAGTACCCTTTAGCTCTAATTGTCTATGGCTTTATGTAAGAGAAAGCATTCCCCTATTCCCAAAGTGGGGGAAGATGGAAGAGGGAGACTCTATATGCTCCACAAACATATCAGAAAATCTAATTTTACTCCAAATCTCTATGCCATACTATTTCCCATGCTGTTCTATTGCATTCAGGAAATTCTGCCAAAGTACAGTATATGATTAGCAGAGATTAAAAAAAAAAACACCATCCCTAACCAAAAGATTAAGATTGCTAATGCTTGTCATACACAAGATTCCAGTCATGATAGAACCAGCCCCAGTTCTCAGCACAGGGAGGATTCTGGTTTCAGGAGCAACAGCAATAGCCCTGATCCCCCTCCCCCAAATAGTGCTGCCCTTCCCCATTCCTATTCATTATTCCATAACAAAACCCTTGGAGAGTTTTAAGCCTTCCCAACTATATAACCTTGCAACCTTGAACTTGCCCCGTCTCATCTGATCTTGGAAACCAAGCAGGGTCCACTACGGCAAGCAATGAGGTAGAGTGGTATGTTGAACTTGTGACCAAAAGGACTAGCTCTCTTCATGTGGCTTTAACCAAGTCACCCTCTATGCCTCAGTTTCCTCACCTATAAAATGAGGGTGTTGGACTTAATAGGCCAAAGTTCCCTTCTACTTCTAAATCCATGAGCCCGGGAGCCACTACCCTTGAAAAAAATTAAGGCAGAGACTAGTGAAAACTGCACAGTGCACCTATCAGTAAAGACATCAAATATTCTCAGCTTCTTTCCATTTAAGTGGTCCTTTAGTTTGAAATGTGAGAATTTCAAATTCAGAATCAAGGAATGTTAATATTCAACACTTGCTTATACACTCAGTTCTGTGCCTGTAGAAGACAAATAACAGAAAACTTTCTGCCCCAAATAACTAAAAGTGACAAAATCCAGTGTTAGCAGGGTTGTAGAGAAACAAATACACTCAAACATTGGTGGTAGAACAGCAAATTGTAGAACCTTTACAGAGAGCAATCTAGCAGTTAACAAGAGTCAAAAAATAATCATAACTTTAGACTCAACAATCTCATTATTGAGAATATATCCTAAGAATATCATCATGAGATGGGGAGAAAATTTGGAACTCAAAATCTTATGGAAGTGAATGTTGAAAACTAAAAATAAATAAATAAATAAATTTTTAAAAAAAGAACATCATCATGAAAATTTAGTTAGAAATATATAAAACAAGATTATATATAATTGAATTGAAACAAATTATGTCAAACTGTTGGTAATGGCTGAATGAACCAAGTCATAGCATTGTGATTAGAAACTACAACGCCATTAGGGTTGGGGACAGGACTTGTGGTTTCCCGGAAATCCCCTCTACCAATGCAGGTTGGCCCCTTCTCAGCAAGTCATAGAATTGTCCAGTGTCATGGTGTCAAACTCAAATAGAAATGGGGACCACTAAACCATATGTAAGGATCCCTGTGGGCCACATGTTGATTTAGTTTTAAAATGTAGTTATCTGTGTTTGATTGTATTTTTACTTATTTTGTTAAATAGTTCCCAGTTACATTTTAATCTAGTTCAGGCAGTACTCAGAAGGGCTGTGGGCTTGTTTTTGACACCTTTGGTCCAGAGTGCAGGGAAAGATTAGGTGATACACAGCCAGGGTGCATCAAAGGTGTGGCTTGAAGCCAGGTCTTCCTGGTTTTCAGACTAGCTCTCTATCTGCCATACCAGAGTGCCATTATAACTGATAAACATGAGGAAAAGAAAGAAATTTGGAAAGGCCTATATAAAGTCATACGGAATGAAAAGGTAGAACCAGGAACAATATTCATACTATGTATTTATATAAATACAGAGATGCATGAATTAAAAAGGGATAAACTGAACTGGACATATTGTACATAGAAATTCATTTTAAAGTATTGTTAGCACCTGTTTCACTAAACTCTCACAGAGACTATAGATACAGTTATGGTATCTTTTAAGAGCCAAATACAATATTGCAGAAAAGGCATTTAGGACTAGCAATTTGGAATTACTGTTCTAAATATCTGGCAATGAGGTACTTTTCCCTACAGATTCCAGGAGAGTGTTTTTTAACCTTTGATCTAGAAAACAGAGAGAAAGAAGGTGAAAAGATGGTGAAACATGCAACTTACCTCTGTCATATGCAACTTACCTCCTGACAGAGGTGAAGGACTCAGGGTGCAGACTGAGACATACTGTTTTTGGACATAACCAATGTAGGAATTGGTTTTGCTTGAGTCTACACATTTGTCAGAAGGGTTTTATTGTGGGCGACTGGTTTGGTTTTGTTCTTTCAGTAAAGGGAGGAGATGGGAGGGAGAAAAAATTAATTTGTGTTCATTAAAAAAAAATTAATTTTTTTAAAAGGTGAGAAGAAATTTCCTTCTTGTGAGAACTGTCTGAAGAATTCTATGAAGACTTTCCAGTTACCTTTTTTTTTCCTAGAAATATTTTCTGGAAAGATTGTTTCCTGTCATGGCTAAAAAGAAGACAAAGAAAAAGGACTAACATAACTTATTTCCTGAGAGGCTGAATTTAATTCTTGAGGAGAATTAGGAGGATCTTGAGAGACTTTAATTGGTATCTGGAGAGAAATGAATGGTGAAATTGTATTTCCCAAAGAGAAGAGAAGTCATCTGCTTTTGGGGTTCCCTGGATATAATCTTTTTCACTGCCCAGCATGTTATAATTAAATGTGTTTTTGTTTTATTACTGATTTCATTTGTTAATAAATTGTATATTTGGTAATTTTAATAGTTACTTAATCATGAGATTAAAGGATTTAATACAAAGAAAGACATGATTAACTATGATTAGGAAAGGAAGTTTCTCTAGTTTATTTGACAAATGATATTTAATAAGGTGGGGCAGGGAGTTGAGTCTACTGATTAGTAAGAAGGAGATTGCAATTTTATTTACTAATAAGACAATATCTAAATACGCCCCAGGATTACCACAGAGCTCAGGCTGATAAGATTACATGTGGGAATAAGTCAAATATAAGGTGAAGGGTGAACTACAAGTAAAGATGGTTAACTCATGAAAAATCTCTCTACTGTATAAGTTATAAATGTATGTTTAATTTTTGTTGTTATATTAAATGCACATTGTTATTTTAAAATTCCAGCCTTCTACAAATTTAGTCTGGTTGGGGGAAATAAGATTAATATAACAAGATTGATAGTAAATGCCATGAGTTTGGAAAATAGAATCCTGATCACATTTTCTAAAGAACAAAATCGAAAATTCTTAGCCTGGAATTTAATTAAGGCCCTCTAAGAGCTTCTCCCAACCTATCTTGCTAGCTTTTTCTAGTTCCCAGTCTTTCCCTTCATACATCCTTCATTTTGGTAATCTGCACTATTCACCATTCCTTGAACATAAGCTCCATGAGGAGAGAAAATATATCAAGAACTTGTAGTACCAGACATGTGAGTTGCCTTGACCACATATGCTGTCTACACTGGGCCTCATTAGCACTGTATTCTCACTAAGCTTGTGTTTGCATCTTCTCACAAACACTGTATCTGTGGGGGAGCGTGACCCAGTTTATGGCCAAGTTTTGTGACGTGTTCTCACTAAATTTCAGTAAATGTCATTTCTTTGAATTAATTGTGTCTACTGGCTGACTGTTAAGAGAAAGCTTACTGGCGAGGACTTCTGAACCATAGTTTTAGGGAATACAGACCCACAGAAGTTACCCTAGAACTTGGGAGTGGTGGCCACTCAGTGACCCAGCCTCTGAGCTGCAACAGTCCATGTTTCTTCTGATTTAAGGCATTTACCATATTCTGCCTTGTACTGAACTTGTCTTAGATTAGAAGGTCTTTGAAGGTAAGAACCACATCTTGTTCACATGCAAATCCTCCCATAGCACCAACACAAGTTGTGCTTATGGTTTGTCCTTGAAGAGGACCATGACATCAGGAAGGTGATACCATGACTTGCAAGTGAATCTGATTTAAGTGAGGAAGGGCTGTGCAAAGTCACCAGCCTCACTTTCTCCTCCGGAGCCATCTGGATCTGGTGGTGAGATATAGATCGGGATGACTGGAGATGGCTCAGCTGCCTGGGCCTATAAGTGGAGCTCAGTGAATGAATTGGGAAGGAATTGATATGGGTTGGAATAATCAAAGAAAGACCTCCAGAGGTGGGCATTGGAGTTGAGCCTTGAAAGAAGAAATGAATTTGGTTAGAAGGGGAAAGGGGACCAGGACATTACAAATAAGTAGAAGGCAGAGAGATAGGAATGACAGTAATTTGTGTTGGGGGAGGGGTCAGTATGGCTGCATTGGAGTATATATGCTGAGCAGTGGTGGGTGGTAGTTTTCCTGTATTAAAACATGGCCCAATTACACAGAATCTTGAAAACCTATCAGAGTTCAGATTTTATGTGGGGGGCCTTTGAAAGTTTTAAAACAGGGAGTGAGAGGATAATAAATTATGAGTTCCTTGGGAGCAGAAACTAGAGTTTTGGGGGTTTTTTGTTTTTTGTTTGCTTGCCACCTTTATCAGTGGTACAGTGGATGGAGCGCCTGGTCTGGAGTCAGGAAGCCATCTTCCAAGTTCAAATCTGGCATCAAACACTTACTAGCTATGTGACCCTGGGCAAGTCACTTAACCTTGTTTGCCTCAGTTTCCTCATCTATAAAATGAGCTGGAGAAGGGAACAGCAAACCACTCCAGTATCTTTAAAAGTAATGGGGCTGGTACAATTATCTGGGAATGAGGTGAGAAGGACCTGGATTAGGGTTACAGTAGAAATGGAAAAGAGGGGACACACAGTTCTATAAGGACAAAATTTATAGGACTTGTGATGAACTTGAAGGGGATGGGTCAAGATGACTTCAAAATTTGGAAATCTCATCACCATGCTGATTGACTCAGTTTTTGATACTTGGCACTTTGTCAACTGCCTCCATGGCCTCTCCCATCTGACTGGACGACTGGAGGGTAGTTACTCCCAAACCCTTTCTTTACAAAGGCTCAACTTTCAGAACTTCCCATTCTCCATCAGCAGCTGTGCTTGGTTTCAATTCAATGGAACATTATGGAGATGGAGAACATCACACAACCAGCATAGCTAGGTGATACAGTAGAGTGCTGGGCCTGGAGTCAGGAAGACCTGAGTTCAAATCCAGCCTCAGACACTTACTAGCTATGGGACTCTGGGCAAGTCACTTAACCCTTTTTGCCTCAGTTTCCTCATCTGTAAAATGAGCTGGAGAAGGAAATGGCAAACCACTGTAGTATCTCTGCCAAGAAAACCCCAAATGGAGTCACAGAGAGTCAGATACGACTGAAGAAAAATCACATAACCATTGTAACTGGGCCCACTACATGTGTATGTTACACAAGTGGGCCCTCACTGCTGTTAGGCAATCGTGTTACATCTCCCTTATCAACACTATCCTACTTTCCACAGTGGCTCTTCCAAGCTTTGTTATCCTTCCTCAAACCTTCCATGCCTCCCTCTCCTGTCACTCTCTCAGCTGAGAATCTTGCCTCATGTTTTACATAAGACATTGAGGCCATTTGCAGTGAGCTCCCGTTTCTCCCCTCTTCCTCATCTCCTGTCAGATAACTTCTGCCTCCCTCCTCCTTCACACTGCCTGTCTCATTCCTTACCAAGGCTAACCCCTCTATCCGCTGAAGCAATCCCATTCCATTCTGTGTTCTCCAACAGACTGTCCCGTCATCACCAATCTCATTTATTTTCAATCTCTCCCTCTCTATTGGTTCATTTCCTACTACTTATAAACATGCCCAACAGCATTCTGAAAAAATCCTCACTTGATCCTCCCAGCCCCACTATCATCCTATTTCTCTTCTGCCCTTTGTGGCCAGACTCTCCAACTGCTCTCTCCAAAGTTACTAATGATCTCTTAGACACCAAATCCATTGGCCTTTTCTCAATCCTCATTCTCCTTGACCTCTCTGCAGCCTTTGACACTGTCGATCACTCTCTCCTCTTTGATACATAGGTTCCCAAAGTGGGCAATACCACCCCCTGGGGGATGCTGGAACAATCCAGAGTGGGGCAGTAGTAGCCTCAAGTGCAGTTGGGGGGCACTGAATAAAAATAAGGGAGCAATGGAAGCATAAGAAGAAAAGAGAAGAAAATTTTGAAAAACTGTTCATACATGTTTCATCTATTGTATGACAGTTGTAGTTGTATAAAGTTGTAGTGATTACATCATTTTCCAAATAAACATAAAATGAAAGTTAAAACTGATCAGTGGTCAAGTCTGCCAACAGGTCTTAACAAGCAAGTGTTGGCAGGCCAGCGTGTTGCCCACTGTCAGGAAGTCCAGCATGCATCAGCAGGAATATGCGCATGTAATGACTTGTTTACAATACAATATTATATGGTTAGATGATACAATATTGTATCATCAAAGTTTCAATGCAGAAAAAACCCACAAATTTACAATAAATTATTAAATTTAAAATGCATCATTTTTAAAAATATATTTTATATTTTTTGAAATGATGCAAATTTTTTTAAACCATTAAAGGATTAAAGAAAGTAGGTTTCCAAGGGGGCACTGAGTAATTTTTTTTTTCTTTTTTTTGGGGGGGGTTAGGCAATGGGGTTAAGTGACTTGCCCAGGGTCACACAGCTAGTGTTATGTATCTGAGGCCGGAATAGAACTCAGGTCCTCCTGAATCCAGGGCCAGTGCTCTATCCATTGCGCCACCTAGCTGCCCTAATTTTTTTTGTTTTTGAAAAGGGGGCAGTAGGCCAAATAAGTTTGGGAACCTCTGCTCTAGGTTTTCAGAACACCACTCCTGGTTCTCCTCCTACATATGAGCACTCCTTTTCTGTCTCTTTTGCTGGATCCTCATCCACGTGTCTCTCAGAGTTTTGTTCTGGGCCCTCTTCTCTTCTCCTTCCACATTACTTCACTTGGGGATCTCATCAGTTCCCATGGATTTAATGACCATCTCTACAATAATAATTCTCAAATCTGCCTATGCTGCTCTAATTTCTCTGCTGACCTTGAATCTCCCATCCAATCTCTCATCTACAACTGCCTTTCAGACATCTTGAACTGGATGTCCAGTAGACATCTTAAATTTATTATCCTCCCCCCTCACTACTTTCTCTATTACTATAGAAGACAAAACTATCCTCCCATTCTCTCAGGCTTCCAATCCTGAAACCTAAGTCACCCTAGATCCTCACCACTTCTCACTGACCCCACACACCCCTCTCCCATATCCAATCTGTGGCCAAGGCCTGTGTATTTCACCTCTGCAACCTCTCGAATAAGCCCCCTTCTCTACTCTGACAATGCCTTCATCACCTGGTACAAGTTCCATCATCTCACACCTGGATTATTGCATTAACCTGCTAATGTTTTCTGACCCAGGAGTTCCCTGAACCAATAAAATCTGAGGACCAGTTCCTAGCCTCTATCCATTTATATGTCACACACGCACACACACCACATTGCCTTCACTGTGTTAAAACAAAAACTTCTACCTAGTTCTACTTCAGAAGGCTGGGTTGTCAGAAACACCACCCATATCTAAAGGGAGATCCTAATGGTAGATAGACAGGCTACTCTGGAATAGAGGATAGAGAATTGCACGTGGTGTCTTGAGAGACTAGGCTTTGCATGTGCTTCCTAACTATGTCATTATCCTTCTCTAAGACTGTTTTCTGATCTATACAATGAGAATACCACTCACGCTACCTGCCTCAAAACAAGACTAAGATCTAAGTGTTGTGTAAACTGTGAGTTGCTTTACATCAGCTAGCATTATTGTTTTACATTTACCTACTTTTGAAATTGACTCTCCTGGCAAGGAAGTGAAACAATGACTTTCAGCACTTGGGAAATAATAATCCCCAAAGTTGAGAACCATCTCACCCCTTCACTTAATTCAATGTTCTCTATGCTTTTTCCCCCAAAATATGTTGCCCATGCCTATCTCCCAGAATTGTGCTAATGTATGACAAGCTGGGAATAGCACCTCTGGGCTGGACAGGCAGCTGTCCCCAGAGATCCAGCTCTGCCCATCCACACAACTTCCCAAGCCTCTTCCAAGTGAGAAGAAGACTAGGCAGCAACACCGAGATGCAATGACTCAGCCTGCTGAGGGAGGCAGGTGTCAGCTTCCTGTCCTAAATATCTCCCCAGCGTTCTCCTGCCACCCACTGGGCCCAGGCAGAGGGCTTCCTCCAGGAGAGGATGGACGAGAGGTCACTGGAATTAAATCAGGTAGATCAGGGCTGCCACCCCCTTGTTCTACAGATGGAAACACTAGGGCCCAGAGAGGGCAAAGGGCATGCCTGAAGTTACCTAAGTACCAAAGAGCTCCTGCAGCCAGGGGAACCTCACTCTCAGGAAGAAGGAAGTTCCCCAAGCTGATTCACTAGGTGGCTGGCTCCTGAATCTCTTCACCCTCAATGGGGACCATTGTAAGGTGTACAGCCCACAGACAGCCCCACTACTCCAGCCACCTTGGAGATCACACACTCAGGTTGTTTTCCATATTTTATTTTAAAACAATAGTAAACAATTTTATTTATTATCTTAATCCAAACCACCTGACATCTGGCTTATCTCTGGCCAAAAAGTAAAATGGGAAGGGGAAGGGAAGAGGGGGCTGATCTAACTTCCCTGGAAATAAGCCCATTTTCCTGACATCTGGAATGGCTTGTGGATACTGTCTTTGCAAAAGGAAAGAAAAGAAAAGCACCACCAAGGCGTGCTTCAGCAGCAGCAGCTCAGGAAACCAATCTTTTTTTTTAATTCAATGATCTGAACATGTCCCAAACCATCCAGTTCAACTCTACATATTCCCTGGGCTTAGACTCATCTTCCACTCAATGATTCCTTTTGAAAGCAACTTTAAAAGAACAGACCCAAGTACAAGTAAAATAACCCTTATGATGACTTTCTCAAGATATCCAAGATCTTCTGTCCAGCATGAGACCTGGTCTGACTAATAACACTGCCAGCTAGCACATTTCCTTCCAGTCTGTAGTACCCGCCTGTGAAAGGGCTGAGACCTAGCTCCTTTGGAGCCAAGCCTCAAGGAAAGACAAGTGTTCTGAGCCCAGCGGGGAAGAAGGGTGGTGTCAGGCACACACCCAGCTGAACTCCTGGTTCTTTCCCTTTTATTTTGGGTGGGTGGGTGGGCGATAGGGGGCGCTCTGAAGTGGCTGGGATACTGGAAGTGGGGAGGGATGAAAGGAATTGAAAAGCAATTGTTACCTGATGGCAAGACAAAAAGAAATCTGTAAAACAGTTCAGGTTTCCCCATCTACAATGTAAATAGCATTTTTAAAAAAAGTTCTTTCATTATAGAAGGTACAACCCATTGCATGGACAGGGATCAGAGAAGGCCCTTGAATGAGACTACTGTTGTAAAGAATGTCATCACCAGACCAATGAAGAAGCACTGTTTCTCTGAGCTATCACTCTCCCAGAGATGGAAATAGCTGTGTTACAAGGAACAATACTCAGAAACAGCGTCCACCATAGTAGGCTGTTATTGGCAGAGAGGAGACAGGAATCAAAAAAAGGGCTGATTTCCCCAAGTGCTCTGCCCTAAGCCCCCATGTTTCACAACCACAATAAGAGGAGAGGTAGGCTGCTTCCTGGTGTTCAAAGCAAAATGTCCATCAAGGTTTTTTTCTTCCTTACAAAGTACAGGTAGACGGAACTGACATCGCCCAAACGGTCTGGAATTAGACTCACCCTGCACCACTGAGAAACCAACCCCACTCAATGGGTTCCTCTTCAAAAAGGCCTTACCCCAGCCCCAGGTCCCAACTCAAAAAAATCAAATTAACCTTAGAAAAAAAATAAATAGCATGTATATTTCATACCACCTAAATTCCACACAAATAGTTGGCTGTTAGATTTTTCCCCACCCACCCTGTCTCAAGCTCTCAGATGAAAGTTTTCTTCTTTCTCCCCCATTATCCCACCCTTAGTCCCTTCCTCTGGCCTTGGATGTTATGGTACATTCTGCCTCTCGGTGTGCAGTGGTGGTATGGGCAAGGTCCATTTGTATCCTGATCCCATGGGCAGTGGGGATGCCTAGCAAGCTGCCCAAACCAACGCCCAGGCCTCTGGACTCCCGCTGAAGGCCCCAGTCTCGCCTTTGGTCCGTCTTGTTGATTTAAAAAAAAAAAAAGATGAAAGAAAGAAAGAAAGAAAAAGGCTCCACGTGGTGACTTGGGTCTGTCGAGGTCTCCGTGGCGGCATCCTACTAGTCAGATCTGTGGGGCTGGCCCAGCCACGCCCGAGCACTCTCACTGTAGCTTTGTACCCAGCTTTCGCTGTCTGTTTCTGCAAGGTGACATTGAACAGGAGGCCCGGAGAATGGTTAAAAAACAAAAACAAAAACAAAAAATGAGATCTTCCCCTACAAAGGGCAAGCAACTCACTTCCCTTTCCTCCAAAATAGTCTTTTGCTGCTCTCCATCCAATTATTTTTTATTAACACTCCCCTATGTGTGTACAGCACTTCTCAGTTTAGAAAGAAACGGTTTATGCCCACTGTCTCATTTGCTCTTCACGACAGCCCCATGAGGCAGGCAGGCAGGTCAGCCAAGAACTACTATACCTGCTTCACAGAGGAGGAAATTCAAACTCAGAGAGGAGGGAAACTATTTGCTCAAGGTCACATAGCCAAAAGGCATCTTCAATCTCAATTTAATACTATCTTCACTATATCATAATCCCCAGGCAGGCAGGAACTGTTTCCGCCTCTGGCCAGCTGTGTCCTTTATGCCATTAATGGGATTGCCTTGCCCCAAAGCCCTCAAATCCCCTTTCCTAACAGATGTGGGCCTTTACCTATTCAGCTTGTTACTACAGTTCAGCCAGGATGTATTCATGATGCATATCTCCAAAGCCACCCACCAGCCCACACGCTACCATGGCTTTCTTTTCAGCCCTTCTTGTAACTCCCTTGCTTGGGAGCTATTAACCCCCAGAACTGGAAAACCATAAGGCTGGCTGCCCTATCTACTTCATAGGGCTGCAGTAAAAAAAAAAAATCCTCTGTTAATTTTAAAGTACTAGAGAAATAGGAAAGAGTGTTGTCTTCTCCCTTTCCATTCCTCCTAATCCCTTGCTCCACATTAACTTCCTCTGACCACCTCCTCCCCTATCCTCCCTCACCCCTGCCTCCAGCAGCATGTGCTCCCCTGCATTCTTGAGCATACTCCCTGCTCCTGACACCCTTTGTTTGAAAGCCCAAGCCTCCTGGCCTCTCTGTCAGAGAACTCAGAAACTGGGTCCTTTCAGATCTACTATTCTATGACCTGTGTATCTCTAGGCCTTGAGTTCTAGGTAGGTTTCTGTTCTTTTGAGTTCTAAATATTAGATTTAAAATAGTCTAAAATTAGAAGGAAATATAAGTGGAGAGCTGACCTAGGAGACAAGAGGGCTTGGGTTCAAATCCTGTTTCTGACACACACAGGCTATGTGACCTCTGGGCAAGGCACTAAATTTCTCACTGACCCAGATGCTTCTCTAAGACCACAAACACAACGCAAGAGCCAACCTGCATTGGTAAGAGGGAGTTTCCTCACTGAGTGCTCTCTATAACAATAAAATTCAAAGGTCTGGTCAAAAATGAAACATAAGAATCCAGGATCTTCCAACTTGACTCTCAGTTGGAGAAATGAGGTCAACTGCCCCTAAGTCCCAGACCCTAGGTAGGTAAGAGCTGTTCTAGGAGAAGCCTTGGCCAAATGGATAGGCTCTTGATTCAATGCTAGTCATGGGAGTCTGGGTGGGCTTCCTATCTTACTCACCTGGCCTCTGCTCTTGTGACTGTGTACTCAAACCACAGGACATTGGGGATGAGGCTTGTGTCTCGAATTAAGAAGAACTCAGATATGGGCCTAGGGAAAAAGAACAGCACACTCAGGGTGCTCATCTTCTACAAAGCCATTCTGGAACCCCCCCCAAATTCCAAGGTGTTAAAGGGCTCTGGCTATGCTACTCCCTCCATCCCTTTCCCCCTTGCTTCCAACTTTCAAAAGGTGAAAAAATATATATCTAGCTATCAAGTCCTGGGAAAAGAGCCCAACTGCCTTGGGGTGGGGGGTGGGGGTGGGGGGTTGAGATCCAAGTCTTCATGAGGAGAGACTGGATCAAACAGCAGCCAGTTCTTGCTGCAAAGGACATGGGAGGCATCAAAAGAGACAGCGCTGGCCTGCTGCATCTGACTGAGGTCAAAGTTTCACTGAATATGTCCCCATATAGCCCCAGGCACAGAGCCTGTACGTGCAGCTCTGAGACCTGAGGATTATGAACTGTGCCTGCACAGGTAGAAGATGATGCCCTTGAGCTCAAAGATCCTAACCCAGGGGAATGCCCAGAGTCTAAGCAGCAAACTCCTGAGCCTGAAGATGGGGTGGAAGAGATAACCAATACACGTAGGTCTTCCACATCTGGCTCCTGAGGCTCCCTCAGAATCCTAAAACACCTTCTTCCTGAGTGTCTCCTCAGTAGCCAGTGGGAATCCACTTGGGATTTTGCAAAGAAAGGCCTGCTCACAGTCCACAGAGTAGAAAGAGAGCCTTGACAATGGAGTCCTGGGCTAGGAATCAGGATGCGTGGGTTCTCTTCCTAACTCTGCCATAGGTCAGGCCCCTCAGTGTGCAAACTATCCCTGGAAGCAGAGCTCCCAATGGAGCAAAGAATGAAAATATGGGGTGGGGAGAAAAAGGTCCCTGAACTCCCTGGGAGAGGGGAAGTATGGGGAAAAGGGCTCTGGGAGAGAATTACCAGGCTGCTATCCTGGGGGAACAGTGGAGTAAGGATCTCCTGTGTGAAGGCAAACCACGCGACAGCCATGATGCTTCCTGCGACCCCTCCATAGAGAACCTGGCTCCAGGTGTGGTACAACAAATACACTCTTCAGCAGAAAGTGATGGTGAGGAACCAGTGAGAGAGATATGCATAAATCAGACAGACAGTTCCTGGCAGTGCAGGGTGCCAGGTCAAAGCTGAGGTCAGAGGCAAAGACAGTCAAGTACCTAGCACCTGAGATAAGACTCAGCCAGGTCCTGACCTCAAGCCCACGATCCCTGATCTCCAAACACAAGGGGGACTCCAAGAACAGCAGGGGCAGGGCAAAGTCCAGCACACAGGGAGTTTCTCTGATCCAACTAAAATGTGGTGAGCTAAGCAGGGACCAGGAATGATGAACCATTACAAGCAGTAGTTAGGCCTCCCTCTTCAATGGTAAATGGCATCCTAAGAAACAGCCCCACCACACCCTCCTGCTCAGTGGATTACTCTGTCTTTCCCTCTCATTAATTTGGTGGCCTCCATGGCTGAGTTCTCCTCAATATTCATGGGAGGGAGGCCTAGGATATGCTTCCAGGCCAAAAAGGAGGACGAGCCAAGTTGGGGTTAAGGAAAGGGCCTTGGGGACACTGGAGGGGCCCTGAGGGGAGGAATGGTCTGCTGGTCACTGAGAAAGTTGTGAACTGAGGGCGGCAGGAAGATGGATGGGCAAGAAGAAAGGGCAAATACTGCTGCATACCTACTATATGAGACGAGAAAGGCTACTGTCACAAGGCCCAGAGAGAGCACATGTCTCCACAACAAGTCCAGGAATCTGGCGTTGTTTGTTTGATGCATTCTAAAGAAAGGGGAAAGAAAAGGGGGGGCTGGTCAGGGGGCAGATAAAGCAGGTCCCTGTCCTTCCACTTCTCAGTGCTGAAGTGAACAGTCTCCACGGCTCAGGCCTCATCATCTCTGACCTCTCTGCAGCTTTTGATCCCGATGACCATCAGCCCCTTCTGAAAACGGGGCTTCTAGTACACCACATTTGCCTGGTTCTCCTCCAGCTCTTACTGTTCTACCTAAATCACTTTGCATGGATCTACTTCTCTATCTGGCTTCTTAACTGTGGATATCCCAACCAAGCGACCCAGGTGTAGGGGAATGTCATTGACCATTCTAGGAGGTGGGTAGAGGAGGTGCGAGTCCTTAGACAAAGCCAGGGCCAGTGGAAGGCCTGGAGCAGATGAGAGCACAGGAAAAAAATGCCTACTAAGTCTGAGATGCCTATAACCCCAGTAGCCCTCCCCCACCCTCCCCAGGAAGGTACTTTACCTTAAATAAAGAAAAAGGAAGGAGTAGACTGAGAAGAACCACATAAATTGGGAATGGCTGGAAGGCATCCCATATTTGGTATTCACCATGGAGTGGGTATCTAAGAACAAGCAGACAGTGTCCATCAGGCAGTGTCTGGGTACAGAGCTGCTCTCCCCCTGGATATCCAGCTCCCCCAAGCCAGGAGATGTCTTCATCCAGCTTCGGCTCTCCCACTGCACCCCTCCAAAGGTCCCTCCATACCTCCACAGGGCCGGGGCTCCCGGATAATGTTCTTTATTAGCCAGTTGACCCCCTCGTTGAGTGCCAGACCCCCCAGGAAAGAAATCTGTAAAAGAAGGAGTGGGGTCAACTCTGCCTTTGGAAGTCATAAGCAAGGCCCTCCCTCCCCACACAGATGCTGACCCCAGCCACTATTCCTAGATGACAGAACTAACCTGAGGCCAGCAGCGAACTCAAAAACACTGGCGCATGGATGCATATATATATATAGGGGAGCTGAGGGTGGGGTGGGGGTGGAGGCACTATCCTGGTGCAATCAACAAAGGCACTGGATTTAGGGCCAGAGGACTTGGATTCAAATACTGTCTGTACTACCTACTACCTATGTGTCCTTGGGCAAGGAACATCATGTCTCTTGACTTCCACTTCTCCTCTGTAAACTGAGACAGTTGCACTAGATGATCTCTGAGGTTCCTTCCAGCTCTAAATCCTATGATCACCCGCAGCAGAAGTCCTCTCTTTGGGGACCACTCTGGCTTGCCTCAAGGCACCACAAACAACTGCCCACAACATGGAAGGGAGGCCACTTCCCAGCAGCAGATGCTGCCCCACTGCCTCCTGCCAGCCTTGTAGTGGCCAGGCTCCCTCGGCTCCCACCCACCGCTGAGCAGAGGGAATGTTCAGGGCATGGCCGCATGGTCACTGTGGAAAGGACTGCAGGGTGGGTGTGGCAGGAGGCAGGGCAGACTCACAGTGTGAAGCTCTCGCTTGAATATGATGAGTGTCACAAAGCCGACAATAACGAAGATGGGGCTGAGGCTCAGGTAGGCGAGGAGGTGGCCTGAGAGATCACCTGGGGAAGGTGAGAGGCAAGGAAATGGAAGAACTGGTCAAAACTCATCTCTTTGAATGAGAAACCCAGCTGCCCAACAGAAAGCCAGTCCAATGGCTCAGAAAGCCCAGAAGAAACTTCCATGTCTGACCCAGGACAGCAGGAACTCTGTTGGTGACAGCCAGCTCCACACCATAAGAAGGGAGCAGGAATCACAAAGCAGAAGCTCCAGCTAGCCAGCCTTAGCAATGGGAGGAAGCAGGCTACAGACAAAGCTGCATCTCCTCAGCGCTTTCCCAGAGATAGCATGGAGGGAAGCCTAGAAAGGAGGACAGGAGGCTCAAGGTCTTTCCTGCAGTGACCAGAGATGGGGATATGGGCAAACTGATTCAACACAGCCCATGTTCTTGGTGTGGAAACTCAACTGGAGGCACACACCCAACCCCCTCCAGTGTGGCTACCTCTCACTGCCCAACACAGCCCTCCCAGGCTGCAGGCTCCTGTGGTTCTGGAGCATTCTCTCCTTCCTTCAGAAATAAGCCTCAGGACTAACCCAGGCTCTAGATTCTTTCCCTAGACTCAGCCAAAACTGGAGGGGAAGGGAAAAGAGAGAGAGGTTATACTGTTGGGGAGCTGTAATTCACCTCCAGTTTTATCTCACCCAGACCTTTCCCTAAAGCCAATACCTGGTACATTTCCTAGAAAACAGCCCAGGCCAAAGGCCAGATCCGTGCTGAAAAAATTCTAACCTGGGAAATGGTCCCAAAGAAACCTAACTGGGTATAAGCCAGTCTGCACAGGAATCCAAAGGATACCAAGCCAAGCCCCAGCCCCAGGTAGAGAAGACTGGGAGAGAGAGGGGGTCAACACCCTCGAGGTCCAGTGAATAACTCAAAGAACCCAGGCTGAGAGGGAAGCAGATGCCAGGCAGGCTTCATTCCAAACCTCCTTCAGCGGAATCATAGCAAAGAACTAGACTAGAAGAGGTCAAGAATACCAGACTAAAAGTGAAGAGGCAAGTTCTGGTCTGATGCTATAATTAAATGTGGGACTTGGGCAGGTCATATTCCTTCTCTGGGCCTCAGTTTCCTCATTTGTAAAACAAAGTGCTAAACTGCATAGTCTCTAAGGTCCTGCACAGTTTTAACATTATAAAATTCTATGGCAATAAAAACTTTTATTAGTTTTTAAATGTATCTCCTATCTTCTTTTTTTCCTATCTTAAAGCTTCCTAGATCTCTCGGTTCCATCATTCCCCACCTTACATTGAACTCACTTATGCGCATGTAATATCGTACAGAATGAAAGCTCCTTGAAGGCAGGGATTGTTTCATTCTCATCTTTTATGTTTAGTACCAACCACAGTGTTTGGCACACTGCAGGCACCAAAATGTTAACTGAATTTGGAGAAGTACAATAGCATCCCATTTTACAGATGCAGAAACTTCCTGAGGTTCAGGAAGGTTAGATCAACCATCCACTGTCAGAGATGGGACTCTAAACCCCAGCTATCTGATTCTAAGACCAGTGTTGGGTGAAGACCAGCAGGCTTCATCCCTCAAGTCTGCATTCTTGGGGATACCTAGCAGAGCCGTACATGCAAAGGCTTTGAAGGCCTTCAGTCATCTCGCTAAGAACCACAAATGGCTCTCCTGGCCCACTGCCACTCCCTACAAAGGGTCTAAATGAGTTGCTTGTTTGTCTGTTTTGGGCGGTAGCAGCAAAGGGGAGATATAACTGGGGCAGAACAGTGAACACACAATGATGGCATATAACTGGGGATGTCCCTTTGCTGATTCCCCTCCCTTTCCAGAGCCCCAAAACAAGGACACTCAAAGGAGCAAAATCTGCCTATCAATATTATGTATTCTTCTTAAAGCAAGCAGGAGGCAGGAAGGGTAGGGATATTCTCACCGACTTCAGCAAGAAATCACTGTCAGTGTTTTGTCAGTTTGGGAGTTTGGGGGTGCTGGTGGTCAATGGTGACCAAAAAATTATCTTGATGGCTGTGTAAAAAAGCTTAGGAAAACTTGCATACCTTCGCCCTTGAGGTGCTAAGTGAGCCAGAGACAGAAATTTCTGTCATGACTCTGCTCAAGGGGAAAGAGAATGAAACTAGCCTGACATATATTTCCCTCTGAACTAGGCCTTGAATTAGTAGGAAGACTGTGTGTTACATGGGCATCACAAAGGTTGGAACTCAATTAGCTGTCCCCTTTCTGCATGAGGATGGTGCTTGGCTATGAGGCCCTGGAACCTCTGTACACCCCAACTTAAGCCTAAGAAGGCTCTTTCCCATATTGATATCATTTCATCCTCAGGATGAACATAGCCTTTGGCTGTTTCAAAAGCAATACTGTACCAGGTACTGCTCCCAAATAGCTGTGAGATGTAGGGCAACTCACTTCATCTGAGTCTCAGTTTCCTCATCTGTAAAATGGGAATAACACACAGCTATTAAAGCTTAAAACTACACCAAGACTTTTGGTACAACCTGTATTATCTTTATATTATTACCTAACCTCCCAGAATAGTAGGACGAAAAGTACTTTGTAAATTTTTAAAAAATGTAAAAATGTGAGTTCTGAATTCTGTGTCAGACTTGGAAGGGTATGCAGACAATGGGCAGGGCCAAGCTTTCCAGGTCAGCATCCTTTCCCCCCTTTTAACAGTTCACAAAAAACAGGCAGAAACTCATTCCTTCACATCTCTTCCTTGCCCAGACAGCCTGGGCTCAGTGCAGCCTTTGGAGATACACTACAGGACCCAAAGGGTCCCAGGACCCCACACCCTGAAGCAAGAGGGTAGGGGTCAAGGGCGGGGGTGGGAGGGATGGAGTTGGCCCTAGGGCAACAGAAGGAAGGGTCTTCTGGCTGTAACCAGAGGCAGCTCTAGTGGGGGCTTGCCCAGCTGCTGAAAGCAACAAAGCTGTCAGGCGGCGTCTACAGGGGGCAAGGGTGGGCGGTTAGTCCAAGACAAGGAAACTCCAAGTGCTCACGCACCGTCCCCTCCCAAGCCGAGGGAGCAACACCCCTTCTGCACGCCTGCTTCTCTAGTCCTCAGGGGACAATGACGGGGAAAGGGGGAGTCTTGAGACTCCATGCACCCAAAGGCTCCGCACCCCACAAGCCCACTTCACGGGTCGTGCCACTGAGCCCAGGTAGCTAGCCGCGCAGGCGCAGAGTGAGCGAGTCAGCGGCTCACAATTTAGCACAGCTCATCGCCACCTCATTGCGCCTGCGCATTATGCTCCTCGAAGGGAGCCTTCAATGGCTCACTATCTGACAGCTGCCACCCCAGCCCCCGGCTGCCCCCTCCCCTGGCTCACCCGGGGAGGGAGAGGCCGGGTGGGGAAGGGCGAGACACAGAGGAGCTCTCCTTTGAGGGCCTGGGCCTGAGTTTTACCTGTGGGATATTCGACGTGGGTGAGGGTCACCGGCCGCCATGAAGCGGGGAGCGAGCACTGTCCGTCCGCTGCCATCTTACCCGGAGACCGGGCTTTGCCGATTAGCCAATCAGGAAAAAGAGGGGAGATGGTCCTGACCTATCCCGCTTGGAAGACTCTTCGCACCCAATCGTCGGCCGCTACAGGTAGTGGCGCAGCCCATCAGCACGCAGGCCATCGGCCTAGCCAGAGCAACGAATCAAAGAGTGGGGCTCGTGGAGCCTTTGAGCTTCCCCCACTGGGGTTCAATCCGTTGCGAGCACAGGTACGGACCTGGCCAATCAGGGTAGGGTAGGGTTACAGCTCATAAACTGGAGCAGTGTGACCAATCAAAAGGAGAGACTGGCGCTAAAGGGGCGGACAGAATGAACCAATCAGTCTTTAGCTTGAGGGGCGTGTTGGACTTTGGTGGGAGCTTTAGATTGGGGTCCTGGTTCTAACCGTATTCGTGCTTTAGAGTAGTTGGGAGTTCGCCCTGGAGCTGCTTCTGGGCACTTAGGACCGCCAACTCCTCGACGGAGCTCAGGAGGAGGATACAGGGGATAGGGGGCTGGGGCTCCCACAGCTCACAAGTCAGCCGGCCTGATACCCCAGGAACCAGAAACCACTATTAGTCTCTTTGGAAGAATAAAGATAATTAGAAGAAAATAAAAGATATTACTTTAAATATATTTTTAATTTGTGTCATTAACTATTTCACAATTGCATGTAATAACATTTTAAGATTCTTTTTTTTTACATTTTGATTTCCAAATTATCTCCCTCCCTACTCTTCCCTCCTTGAGAAGGCAATTTGGTATTTGTGAAGTCATGCAAAACATTGCCATATTAGCTATGTTGCAAAAGAAAGCACACCGAAGCAAGAAAAATGAAGAAAGCAAAGTATGGTTCGATCTGTATTCAGAGTTCATCAGTTCTTTCTCTGAAGGTGGATAGCACTTTTCATCAACTATATTATTGTTAAAATTTCATTATCCTTCAGACCACACTCCTACACCTATATTCACAGACCTATTTGTGAGAATTGGTCCTTTAGGAGGGCAGCTAGCTGGCACAGTGGACCTGGAGTCAGGAAGACCTGAGTTATAAATCCAGCTTTAGAAAATAGCTGTGTGATCTGGAAAAATCTCATTATCCCACAAGATTGAATCTGCTCCGGGGGATTTAAGGAGGGGACCCATCTCAGTCTTCTCATTTCCCACCAGCTATTCCACTTTTGTGTTTCTTTGGATTTCTGCATCTTTCTCCATCATTCAGAATATATTCCCACACCACCTTCCTCTGTCACTCCAACTTTTCAGCTTCCTTTTGTGTGTAGTGTTTTCTCCCATTAGATTATAAACTCCTTGAAGGCAGAAAGTTTTCTGCTTTTATCTGTATTTGTATGTGTGTAGCACAGTACCTGGCACATAGTATGTACTTAATAAATATTTATTAGCTATGACTATGACCCTGGGTAAGTCACTTTCAATTGTCTGCCTCACTTTCCTCATCTGTAAAATGAGGATAATCTGTTGTGAGGATAAAATCAGATCATATCTGTAAAGCGTTTTCCTAACCTTAAAGTACTATATAATGCTAGCTATTATTATCTGTAAAATAGAGATGAAAATACTTGTCCTAGCTACCTTACAGGGTTTGAGGTGGGAGGGATGCATTTTGTAAACCTTAAAATACTATAGGAAACTGACTAATAATAACCCTCATTTTCTATGATTTCAAAACATTCCATTTGTCCCTCTTCTGTGGATGTACAAAGATGTGAAAGACTCTGGTCCTGCCCTCAAGGCAACTTACAGTCTTTCCAGGTCAGCATCCTTTTCCCCCTTTTTCACAAAAGCAGTTGGAAACATTCCTTCACATCCTGCCCCCAGACACCTTTCTTCTCACTCCTCAGACAGCCCTGACTGAGTTTGAACTTTGAATCATGCCCCAAAAGCATGGAATATTTTACCTATCAGATCTATGGATAAGGGAAGAATTTATATCCAAATCAAATTTATGACCAGAGATAGCACCACAGGATGGAAAATGGAAAATTCAGATTACATTAAATTTAAAAGTTTTGCACAAACAAAACCAATGCAGCCAAAATTAGAAGGAAAACAGAAAGTGGGGTGGGGTACAGGGAGGGAAGTTATAACAAGTGTCTCTGATAAAGGCCTCATTTCTCAGATATATAGAGATCTGAGTCAAGCTGATAAAAATACAAGTCATTCCCCAATTGATAAATGGTCAAAGGATCTGAATAGGCAGTTTACAGAAGAAGCTATCTATAGTCATTTGAAAAATGCTCTTAATCACTTTTGATTAGAGAAATTCAAATTTAAAAACTCAGAGTTACAACCTCACACCTATATCAGATTGGCTAATATGACAGGAAAAAAACGGTAAATATTGGAGATGTGGAAAAATTGGGATACTAATGCATTATTGGTAGAGTTGTGAACTGATCCACCCATTCCGGAGAGCAATTTGGAACTATGTTCAAAGGGCTATAAAACTGTGCATACCCTTCAACCCAGCAATACTACTATTAGGTCTGTATCTTAAAGAATTTTTTAAAAAAAGAAAAAGAAAAGGACCTATATATACAAAAATATTTATAACAGCTCTTTTTTGTGGTGGCAAAGAACTGGAAATTGAAAGTATGCCCATCAGTTAGGGAATGGCTGAACAAGTTGTGGTGCATGACTGTAATAGAATACTATTGTGCTATAAGAAATGAGCAGGGGGACAGCTAGGTGACACGGTAGGTAGCACACTGGTCCTATAGTCAGAAGGACCTAAGTTCAAATCTGGTCCCATATACCAAGTGACCTTGGGCAAGTCACTTTACCCCAGTTGGCTCAAAAAAAAAAAAAAATCTGCAAAATTAAACATATCAAATACACATGCACACACAAGAAATGAAGAGCAGGATACTTTCAGAAAAACTGGGAAAGACTTATATGAACTGATGCAAAGTGAAATGAGCAGAACCAGGAGAACACTGTACACAGTAACAACAAGATTGTATGATGATCAACCATGAATGACTTAGCTGTTTTCAGCTGTGACAAATGAAAAGTTCGAGAGACTTATGTCATTTTATTATATTATATATATTATATTATATCATTTTATTAATTATGGCTCTCTCATGGAGGCCTCTGGATGCTTATATACCCTTGGAAGAGTGAGTATTCCCCACAGAAAGAAATCAGCTCTGATTGGTTAATAATTAATGAAAATGAATATTATGATGAGAGGTGGGCTTATTTGAATGAGGGGCTGAGTATGTGACTCTGATTATGTCACTCATGGACAAAGACTTGTCTCAAGCCAGACTACTCCTGACTGGGCAATCTAGAAAAAGGAATCTACCTCCCCCCACCCCCAACCCAAGCCTGTCTGAGTAGAACACAATGGGCCAGAATTCACCTAGATTAGAGTCTTTTGTAAGGTTTTCTAGTTGGGTGAGATAAGAATTCCCCATCCAGATAAAATGGTCTTGGGGTGTGGGGCCCAGGGACAGGTGGTGGTAAATTTGGGGGCAAGGTTAGAAATCTCCTTAAGAGACTGGACTTTGAATGAGGAAATAGAAAAGAAAAAATCTTAATCTCAATTAATAATTGGTTATTAATATAAGAGAGAAATAATAATTTCTATCACAGAAATATGATACAAGACAATTCTGAAGAACTTAATGATGAAAAATTTTAACTACCTCCAGAGAAATAACTGATGGAGTCTGAATGCAGATCAAAGCATACTATTTTACTTTCTTTATTTTTCTTGTTTGTTTTTTGCTTTTGTTTTTTGTTCTGTGTTTTCTTTCACAACATGACTAATATGGAAATATATTTTGCATGACTGCTCATATATATAATCTATACCAAGTTGCCTGCCTTCTCAAGGAGGAGTGAGGGGAGGGAGGGAGGGAGACAATTTGGAACTTAAAATTTTTAAAAATGAATGTTAACAATTGTTTTTTACATGTAATTGGTAAAAATAAAATATATAAATTAAAATATATATAAAAAAGGAGCACACCCCAAGGTCTAAATGTTCCCACTGTGCAGGAGGAGACAGCAAAGAGGGTAGGGATCCAGGATAGAGGGTTCTTCTGAGGGCTAAGGGAGAGGGTCTTATGTCACACCAGGGAAGAAATGGAGGCTTTCTACTAATTCCCCCATCTTCAGATATGTTGTGTTCACTACACTTATTAAGAAAAGAAAAATTAATTCAAGTTTTAAAGAAGTTTTTGGTTTTGTATTTCTTTAATAAGAAGTGTTGAAATTTAAATGGAAAGAACAAAATGAAGATGAACTCTACATAACTTTAATGATCAGGAAAATTAACTCTAGAGAAGAGTTGAAAAAAGACACATCCTTCCTCTTTTTTGCCAAGGACTATGGCTATTCAACCCTGCATGTACCATCAATTGATGTGTTAGCTTGTTTTACTTAACTTTTTTCTTTTTATTCTTTGTGGCAAGGGATGGCTCAAGGGATAGAAGAAGGTGGAAGGATATACTCAAAATCAGGGGGGCATAAAAATACAAGAGAGGCACCATGGCATTGGGAGCTGAGTTGACCTCAGAGCCATGAAAACCTGAATTCAAGTCCCACTTCTGACATACTTTCAGCAAATCATTTCACCTCTCAGTGCTACAGAAAACTAAGTTGTAGAGAAAGTATTGGTAGAGGAAATTTCTTCACCTGGAAGTTCCCCATACCAAGAAAAATCACAGATCTAGACCCTTTCAATTTTTTAAAATAAGCCCTTAAAATAAAAAATTTTATGCTTAACCCACTGCTGATCTGAACATTCAGTTAACCAGTATCTTCACCTACCAAATTCCTCAAGCATTTTAGTTGAGGTTTTATTAAAAACAGTCAGTCCATAAACATATATTAAGCACCTACTATATTTCAGGCACTGGCTATACCAAGAAAGTTAGACAGTCTTCAATTTCAAGGAGCTTACAGTTTAATGGGAAAACCGACATGCAGACAACTTCAATCAATGGAAAGAAAGTACTAGAACTGAGGGACTGGGAAAAGGCTCCCTGTAGAAGAAGGTGGGATTTTATTAGTAAGTGAAGTTGAGGAGGGAGAGCATTCCAGAGTGGGGGCCAGCCATAGAGAATGCTCAGAGTTGGAAGACTGAGAGTCTTACTTAAGGAACAGCAAGGGATCATGGGGGTGGGGGGGAGGGAGGAGAGGTATGAGGTAAGAGCAGAGGGGTGCAGTGGGAAGTACACCAGTCTGAGACTGGGGAGACCTGAGAGCGCAGGTCTGCTTCTTTTTTTTATGTAATCTGAGACAAGTCACTTTCCTGTAGGGACCACTATTTCTCCATCTTTAAAATGAAGGGGCTGAATTAGGTGGTCCCTAAAGTCTCTTCTAGCTCTCACATTTTAAACATTTTATATTCTCAACTTGTTTCCAACTTTAGTATCCCCTGACTTAGGGGAAAGAACTCTAGGAAGAAAGAAAAAATATGATCTCTGCCTTCTAACAGCTTATGATTTAATTGAAAGGGGGAAAAACAAACATAGGACAAGTGTTATACAGTCCCTTTTCCCCCAAATACTAACAAGATTAACATAACTGGAAGTTAATTCTTTCTTTCCTTTGTTTTTTTGGAGGCAATGCCCAGGGTCACACAACTAGTAAGTGTCTGAGGTCATATTTGAATTCAGGTCCCCCTGAATCTAGGGCTAATAATGCTCTATCCACTGAATCACCTAGCTGCCCCTGGAACAGTTAAGTCTTATGCCCTAGGTCTTAGCCATCAGAGTCTCATTCACTCCCAAGTCCTTAAGAAATCTGAAGCCAAGTTTTCTCTGAGGACCTCAGATGGGTAGAGAAAGACTTGACCTCTCCATAGGAACATTGCTTTGGAACCTGTTAGATTCCCAGTTGCCCTACAACTTCAGTTCCACAAAGAATCCCTTAAATTACTAAAATCTATTGCTTCCACAACAATGCCTGCAAATAGGGCCTCTTCCCATCATCAAAATGCTAGTGATGACAAAATAAAATCTAGGAATCCTAGAATATCAGTGCTGGAATAGACAACAAAAATCATTAGCATTCCAGCTTCCTCAGCGGGGATTGTACTAGCAAGTCATTTAACTTAGCCAAACTTGTTTTCTTCTCCTTAAAGGGGGATAGCACTTATAATTGGGCAGCTAGGTGGCACAGTGGATAGAGTGCCAGGCCTGGAGTCAAGAAGATTCATCTTCCTGAGTTCAAATCTGGCCTCAGACACTAACTGTGTGACCCTGGGCAAGTCACTTAACCCTGTTTGCCTCAGTTTCCTCATCTGTAAGATGGGATGGAGAAAGACATGGCAAACCACTCGTTATCTCTGCCAAGAAAACTCCAAATGGAGTCACAAAGAGTTAGACACAACTAAACAATAAACTTTAAAGCACCATTTAAATATTAGTTATTACCATTCTAGTACCTACAGATCTTCACACAGCTGCCCATCCCTTAAATTCCTGCTCAGTCCTCTACACATATGCCTAAGTCCTCTATAATCCCTTAAGTCTCCAATTATAGTCCCCCCCCTCCTGTATGAAACCCTCCCCAACCGTTCCAGAGATCAGGAAGTTTTCTTTTCTTCTTTTGACTTCCTCTCCAGGATAGGATTGGTACAAATCCTATGGCACTTAGTTCTATTTTCATTATTCTGTTTCACCAACCAGACTGAACCTCCTTCAGCTCAGTGGATTGTGTCATTCCAGTTTGTATCCAAAGCCAAGGGCTTTACGTGCAGCAGGCATATGTGTGTGCATGTGTGCGTGCATGTGTGTGTGTGTGTGTGTGTGTGTGTGTGTGTGTGTGTGTAATGGCTAAACTAGTTGTGGGACATGAATGTCATGGGATATTACGGTGTCATAGGAAATAATGAATATGAATGCAGAGAAGCAAGGAAAGGCTTATATGAACTGAATGCAAAGTGAAGTAAGAAGAACCAGGAAAACAATCTACACAATGACTACAATGAGAGGGAAAAAACAGCAAAGCAACTGAAATTGAATGCTGCAAAATTATAGTGTCCAAGCTTGACTTCCAAGAAGAGATATGAGAAGACAACTCCCTCCTTTGCTTCTATGCAGAGGTGAGGGACTAGTTATTGCACCACATATATGTTAGGCTTTCTCAGTGTTGGTTTTGCTGAACTTTTTTATCCGTTTCATTCTTTGTTAAAAAGGATAGCCCTCTGGGAGGGATACATTAGGAAAGGTAGGAGATATAAAAATAAACACTATCAATAAAATTCTTTTTTTTTTTAAAGGAAAAGTTCCTGAAGACTCTTGTCCCTACTAGGACAAAGGACAACCTTTTACCTTTGGCATTTGCAGCAGGAAGTTGGTGTTGACTCATTCAAGTGAAAGGTCAGTCAGCGCTTCCAAACAAATGTCTATCTACATACATCTAAAGTACTTCATTATTAAAGTTCCAACTGGGTGACAGCAGAAGCTTTAAGAGCAGGGATAGTCATCAGACACAGAACCAGGGCTGTCATTCATTCTATGTACTCCTGAACCTGGCACTGAATAGCTGTGACCCTAAGTGATCTAGCAACTCCACTCCAGCGAAAAAGTTGTGTCTATAATCTTTGAAAAATGGAAAATGAAATACACCACCCATGGCTATCCGCACAGCCCAAGTTCCTGGGCCGAAAGACGACAGAAAGGAGTACTCGTTAGTTTGGTAGCAAGTAGCTGCCTGGCTCTGGGAGCAGAGGTTTCTCATGCTCAAGGGCTCGTTTGCTAGTGTAAGCTTTATTGCTGCTGTTCAGTCATTTTTCGGTCACGTCCTACTCTTTGTGAGTGCACGTGGGGATTTCTGGTAGACACTAGAGTGGTGTGCCACTTCCTGCTCTAGCTCAAAGGCAGACAAGTGTTTGTCCAGGGTCATCCTGCTAGTGTCTCAGGCCGGATTTGTATTCAGATCTTCTTGACCCTAGGCCCAACACTCTGCTCACTGCGCCACCTAGCTGCCCTAGTGTATGCTTAAGCATGTGATAAAATATATGCTAGGGAATATTGGCTAGGGAATAATCTATTTGACTGGACATAGAGGGTAGATACTTTAAGATCTAATGCAATTACAACGATAGGAAAAAATTAAAACATAAAAGAGGCAGCCTAGTAGAGTCGAAAGAGCATAGGATTGGGAGCCAAGGATCTAGATTCTAGTTCCAGTTCTGCAACTTATCAGCTGTATGATTTAAAGTAAAACACTGTCCCTCTCTAGCGACACATTTGCATAATAAAGGGGTTGGACTAGAGCAGAGGTTTATTTTTTTTGTCATGGACCCCTTATAAATGTTTATAAAATCTCATTCTAATCTTTCTATTCTCCTTAAAATTTAACTCAGAATCTTTCTCTCAAAAAGACAGTTCCTGAGATTTTAAGAAATCCCAAACACCCCAAAATCAACTTTTTAAAGCTGTCTCAATTTAAGAGACAATCCAACTTTTCTCCCCCCACCCCCTTTTTAAGGCAATTTTTAAAAAGTCCTGCTCAAGCCCAATGCTGTAATCACTATGAGTGATGTGAGTCTGCAGAGCTAGGATAGAAACTCTTGAAAAGGAGGATAGTTTACAGAAATGCTAATGGTGAAGGCTTTGTACCCCTCTCAGAATGTTGTTTTTTGATTTAATTGAAGGTAATGCTATTTGATTAAATCAGTAACAATGAAGATGTAATTTTTTTTTCCCATCTAAGTTCATTGATCCCCTGATATCTATCCAGGTTAAGAACCCATGGACCAGATGATCTCTAGTCCTTTCCACATTCTATAATTTTAAGGCAAAGGATAATTAAAAACACTTATTAAATCCCTAATGGCAGTGACAAAGTGCCCTCATGAAATAAGTAACAAGACATTAATACCAAAGCTTGGCCCAGATCAGATTTTTGAGTTCTGCATACCAGATACCACTCAAGTCAATCTAAAGAAGTGGCCCATGGACTTCTTGCCACCTGCCAGTGAAACAAGGAATACACTTCCCAAGTGACTTAGTAACTCTTTTGTTTCCCTTCAGAAACTACTCTAATCCTGAAGGAGATGGTGCCCTCTTAGCTCCTACCAAAAGAGAATCACACACAGGTCCACAAAGCACCAGGGTGGGAGTGAAAGAAATGTTTTTAAAATTTTTTTTATTTGACTTCAGTCAACACACTCCATCTACCATACAAAAGGTAAAAGCTGCAAATCAGAGTCAGAGGCAGTTCATGGATATGTAAACAAACAAAAATCAAGAGAAATGACACCTTTATGAGATCAGAGAGGGAAGCAAAGGGGGATGGAATCAAGCACAAGATTACATTCAATATTACATTCAATGATTGTGTGAGAGTGACAACAAAGAGCACGTCTGAGGAATGGAGATTAAGGGAAGACTGCCTCCACCTGCAAAGTATACTGCTCTCCCAGGGGACTGGTTCTTCAAGCTAATGTCCACAGAGGCAACTTTACAATCAAAAGAGCTATGAATTGCTGGAATGGTCAGGGTTCTTATCTTCTAGAAGTCTGGGCAAGATGGGTGGCTCAGAGAAGTAACAGGCAAATAATAAAATCTACCAGGAAGGCAAATGTATACATTTTATAAAATCTCATTTCAATCTTTCTAATCTCCTTAAAATTCGACTCGGGACCCTTCTCCCAAAAAAGATAGTTCTTGAGATTTTAAGAAATCTCAAACATCCAAAAATCAACTTTTTAAAGCTTCTCAATTCAAGGGACAATTCAACTTTTCTCCCCCCTTTTAAGGCAATTTTCAAAAAGTCCTGCTCAGGCCCAATGCTGTAATCACTGTGAGTATTGTGAGTCTGCAGAGCTAAGATAGAAACTCTTGAAAAGGAGGATAATTTAGAGAAATGCTAACATAACTTATCTACACTGGCCAACTGTGTTGGCTGGAATACCAAATACAGCTCTCTAAACTTAGACTACATTGAAAGAGTATTTGCTTTGCTCACTGGTTGAATAAAAAGTTCTGGGAAATACATCTGTTTAAAAGCTTCCCAAGAAAAACAAGGATAGAGGGAAACTTGTCATTTACCTATCATCTTTTCTTGCATACATTGGCCCTGTGCCCCACCCAACCCCAGTGCTTGACCAATCATAGTAAAAGTGCTGGTCGGACAGAGTGCTGAGGGATGTGACACAGAGAGCAAGGACCAGAGCACAAAAGCCCTAGGTTTGGTAGTGATGACTTGACTTCCCCAGGAGGGAATCAACTGTCAGGTGCTGGGAAAGGAGTTTCTAGGAGTTAAAAATGCAGCTCCTTCTGCTTTGAGGGGATTGGCCTCTACAGCACTTCAAGACACCAAAGGGCTTTTTGCCCACTCTTTCCAGGGGGAGTTTCAGCAGTCTCTGGTGGTGGAGATGGCATAACATCATAATCTTTAGTGAGGGAAATGATGGTGAAACAAGGCTCTTGAAATGATGTTTGAATTCTTCAGAGAAGTATGGTTGGCAGGTGAAGGAAGAGTGGCTGCATTTTTTGGTACTGGTTAAACTCTACCCATTGGCTAACATTATGAATTTCATCCAAATACCGCGCCCCTATTCCTCACGCTGGCAGACATTCACCTGCCTCGGCACAGACAAAGCTAGTGGGCTGGCTTTGGTGGTTAGGAGGAGCTGGAACACTAAGGTCAATACGATGAGTACAAGTGGGCTTGTGCCATTTGAAAGGGAATAAAACTCTGCAGATCAAGGTCCAAGTCCATCAGCTAAGGAACATTCCAAGCAACACACCCAATAAATGCGCAAGGGATCTTTCTAGGTGAATGCTAGGAGGCTATGGACCTTCAACTCAACACCCACACAATATAATAAAGCATAGAAAAAAGACTGTCCTCAGGGCTGCTTCCTTCTTGCTGGAAGGAGAGGACAGAGTGTTGCTATATATTTGGCAAACTCTAAATAACCTTTTTTACTCTGGTCAGCAGACCAAAGATCTATGGCATAATAAAGATGGTTGTATCTAGAATCAGAACATCTAAATTGAAGTCTCAGCTCTGCCACCAAGTGGCTGTACAACTCTGAGCCAAGTCACTTCACTTCTTGGGCCTCAGTTTCCTTGGCTATTAAATGAAAGAGCTGGATTCAATGATCTCTTGTCTCTTTCCAGCTCTAGCTTTCTGTAACTCTTCTTATCTCCCTCTACTCTCTTCTCCCAGGTTCCCTCTATGCAGTTTTTTGTCACCCTCTCAGCCACTTGTGTTTCCAAGCTCTTCTGAAACTATTTCTGTGGGTGAGATAGGAAAGGAGCCCAAAGACCAGGGAAAGAAGAAACAGCCCATCAGATTTCTGATGCAGCTGTGTCCTTCGCCCATGCTCACTGGGCTGCATGACCCCTTCCTCCCTTCCCAGGACACCCCACCCAACATTTTATACATGGTTAGGAAGCATCCTTCATTCCCAACAGAGGAGCTCTGGCCCACAAGTGAAAGTCCTAGAAAACTGCCCAGGGCCCTGAGAGGTTTAGTGCCTCACCCAGGGCCATACCCACACAGCAGGACGGCAACCCCAGTTTTTCTGACTATGAGGCTGGCTCTCTCCACTCTACTATACTGTTTCTCATTCTTATTTTACCACAGTTAATTGTCACTACTCTTATTTCTGTCTGGGCCAGTACAGATTCCTGGGAACCTGAGAGGACCTGAAGTTCCCTCATGACAGACTAAACCTGCGTTTGCTCCTTCCTCCCTAGCCTGCAGCACCTTAGTAATGGAAGCAGCAGCAATCCCAGTCTGGACTTGGCCCAGATTTCCCAGGAGCCTCTGTACTGAGCTCCCAATACTCATTCACTTTCCCCGCCCCTCCTTAAACTCACTCATTCTCTCTCATACTCTCTCTCTCTCTCTCTCTCTCTCACAGCAGCAGAGGACCCTTTTTAATCCCATGGCCCCACATCCCTAAAGAAATCAGGCTCTGGACTCAGCAAACCTGCTTCTTGGTCTCGGTGTCCCAGAGCCAGTGATTCCACATCAAATGATGTCTCTGAAGCAACCTAAGGGGCTGCTAAATGTTAGCACTCCACCTCCACCACCCTTTCCCCCCTCCCCCTTGGGTCTTTTCCTTTCTTCTCGCTGTCCCATGTGACTCTCCTTCCTGCTCTCACCCCTCATTCTACTTCACAGCCTTCCTCCCTCCATCACTTTCACACCATCACACCTAATGGCACATGCCAGAGCACTGCATCCTCTCAGATTTGGCCGATGGCAGAGCCAGTCTGAAGGGGGTGGAGCAGAGAGCCTTCATCATTCTCAGCCTCCCAAGCTCACTTGTCCCTAGCCTCCCTGCCTCACGTCACAAGGCACATCATCCCAGCTGCACGTCTAAGCCCACCCAGTGATGCACAGACACCTGTGCTGACCTTTACTGCCAACCTCACAAGCAAGGCATTGCCAGCTGGTTCCTGAGGAGAGACATGTTAGCTTCCTGGCCAGGGAACTGCCACTTTATGACATATAGGGACAAACAGGAGGGGAGGAAAGGGGTATCACAAATTGGTCCTTCTGAACTGAGATCTGAGGCCTGGAATTCCAATGCAAGGGAAAAGAGAAAGCAATCGACTGGTCCAAGACACTGGCTCGCCAGATCCCTCCACGGAGGACGAGCAGAAGGACCAAGTGAAGCCAGGGGCTGGGCTAAGCCGCAGCTACTCATGTCACTCAGGAGAGAGCAAGCACCCATTGCCATAAGGGAGAATGACAGAGGAGAAGAGTCAGCCCTCCTCAGGGCAGTGTGGTGGTTAATGAAGCTCCCCCAGGGGTCCATTTTCATGGGGCAACATCCCGTTCATCTCACGGACAGGCTCCGTTCCCAGGTAACCCAACAAGATCTCACTGCGTCGGCGAGACAATTGAAGGATGTCCTCTGATAGCGACTGCACAGTGGTGTAGCGCACGTTGTCCAGGTCAAACATGTCCTTCAGGTAGTATACAATCTGATGCTAGGGAAGGAAGGAAAGGGGCTGTGAATTTCCGTTTCCCCACAATCTGACTCCCACCAACAGACCCAGTCCTCCAACAATAACAGCATATTCACATAGCCCTTCAAAGGATTGCAAAACACTTATCCTGTAACACCCCAGTAAAGCAGGTACTATAATATCATCGTCCCCATTGTGTGACAAGGAAGCTGAGCTCTGGGAGGTTCGGGACTCGCAGAGATAGGTCAGTATCTGAGGCGGGCTTTGGAGCAGGGTCATCACCCATCCTAGGCCACCCCTGCTCTCAGTGAGGCTGGCCACCTCACCGTCCCGGCAGCCCATCGGGCTCACTCCTGTCTCCGGGCCGCTGCTCATGCTCCTCATTCTGGCTGGATAATGCCATTGCTGACTATCCCCAATCTGATGCTGGGCCATCATTTCATTTCTTGGGGTTTCAGTTTCTTCAACTATAAAATGTGAGAACTGGACAGAGTATTTCTAAAGTACTTCTCTAAGTTTAAAAGGTCTGATTCCTCCTTGCTCTTACTGTCCTATCCAGATCCTACTCATCCTTCAAGGCCCAGCTCAAATCCCAGTGCCTACATTAAACCCTCCCTGCCTTCCAGTGATCTCCCCCTCTTCTGCCCTCTTGGGCTGTTTGTCCCACCCAACCTAGTTCTTGGTTATATTTTGTCTTGTATGGTTTGCTAATGTTTTCTATCAACTAGGGTGTAAGCTCCTAAAAGGCAGAGACCAGATCAAATTTGTATGCTTTAAAGTGTTTAGCACAAGGCTGGACATGTGAGAAGGTTGTCAAGAAATATGGATTATTCCTCTTTTCCTTAGCTAGAGTAGGAGAGGAAGGAAGAAAGACCCTATCTCCATTACAGGAATATAGCATTTAGAGCTACAGGGTGCCTGTCTATCAGCATGACTAACCCTGAGAGCAGCAGAGCAACCAATGTACATTACTCTCAAAAGAGGAGCAAACGATCAGCACAGCTCCTTATCCCCTTTTTGGAAGCTTCCGGAGGCAGCTGCCATCCTACCATCAGCCCTCCCTGTCTGGAACAACTTGGTTATAAAAGTATCACCAAGGGAGAAAGAAAATATCCAGTTTGATTTCTTCATAGGGAACCCTAGACAGATGGGAGTGGGAGAGGAAAGGAAATGGAGCCAAGAGCCCTCCCATTTACCAATAACCTGCAACAAGAACACAGCTCCCTCC
This sequence comes from Phascolarctos cinereus, assembly GCF_003287225.1. Taxonomy (NCBI): domain Eukaryota; kingdom Metazoa; phylum Chordata; class Mammalia; order Diprotodontia; family Phascolarctidae; genus Phascolarctos; species Phascolarctos cinereus. Next base: position 267,532,822 of record NW_027555625.1, read on the forward strand.
CTAGCCAAACAGAAACTTATAAATTCATCTTACCTTGAAAAAAGTGCAGACTTCAGCCAGCTGTGGCTTGGGTCCTAGGAAGCCAAAGGCAAGAACGGGGCTAACATGCTCCGATACGGAGTAGAAATGGGAGATGAAGCCATCAGGCACCTGCATTCAGAGAAGGGAGATGACATCAGGTGGGCCACTCAAAGAGCCAGTCAGAAGCCATTCACTGCTCTGTAGCCAGCTACCTCCTGGTTCCAAATCAAGCTACTAGCCCATTTATGAACCAGCTGAATAGTCCAGAAAGGCAAAGGGTGCCACAAACCAAAGTAGTAATAAGTGGTCACCTGCCTGGAACAAGTGAAAACAGTCTAGAGTGGCATTGCTTTCCCTGGGAAAGAGGAAGCAATGACCCATGAATTATGTATGTCATGTATCTCCCCCTTAACCCCCTTTGTGTTTAGTGTCCCCCAAAGGAATGTAAGCTCCTAGAGAATAGGGATCACTTTGCTTTGTCTGTATCTCCAGCACTCAGCACAAAGGGAATCACCCTACACCCAGATGGAGGGCCTTCACTCACACTGAGAACGCTGCCAGGAATGCCTCAATTCATTGTCCAAAATCTAACCATCCTTCAGGGCCCAGCTCAAGTCCTGAAGCCTCCCTGACTACAGCTGCCCTCAATAATCTCCCCCTTCTCTCTGCTCCTACAGCATTTACTGTCTATACCACACACATGATTGTATACTGCCCTCTACTGTTCTTGAATTAGCATCTCCTCTTACAGACTGTAAACATCTTGAAGGCAAAGACTAACTCTTCTACTTCTCTTTCAGAAGCACTCACTGAGATCCTGGGCACAGAGTAAATATTCAGTGCAAGCTTGTGGTTTAATCTGAATCTCTTGTGAAGAAATGGTGTATTGGGGCCAATGTGCTCACTGGACCTTACTCACCATCAGAAGCCTCCTCTTGGCTTTCAGAACCGACCAGCAGGCAGTGGCCAGAGCCTAGATAAGATAAAAATTGCCACACTCAGGGTAGCCTCAGCCTATCCCCACCATACCCCACCCCTACAAAGAGACAAACTACCTCCACTGGGATCATAGACCTAGAAGCTGGAAAGGCCCTCAGAGGCCATGCATCTCCAACCTCCTTTTACAGATGAGGACATTCAATGCTAGGCCCAATGTCATCCAAGCAGTAGGTATTGGAGGACCAACTCCAGTACCAGCACTCTTTCCATTATACCAGGCTTCCACCTCAGTTAAGCGGAAGGCTCAGGAGTTGACCCCAATGTTTAGCAGTTTTTGAGTTTCCCTGCATCTCTCTCAATTTCCTCTCTCTGGCTGCCAGCCCTTTACATTCTCTCCAAGTCCTTATCTGTTCCTTCTAGACAGCATTACTCCAGGACTCCAGCTACAATGAAGGAGATAGTAAGAGAAGTATCCTGTGTCTCTAGGATCCAAGTAGCAGGTTAAGTCTCACGTGTGAGGAAGCTAGTCGAAACTGGAGGTAAGGGTAAGGGAGGGGAACACAGACAAGAGCTGCAGGGAGACTTACCGTTTCCTTGAAGCTGTCGGAGAGCCAGCGATTTCGCAAGACAGCAAGCACAGAGGAGGGGGGGTTCTCCAGGTCCTCAAAGGCATCCATGAGTATGAAATCCAGCACGATGTCAAAGAAACTCATGCATACCACCTGGCAGGAAGGAGCCAGGCAATGAGGGGGCTGGGACTGCCTAAGGACCCTCTTGATCCTTTCTCCCCTGGAGAAAGTGACATTTCAGTTCAGGAGAGATAACAGAGATAATATTACAAGCTTCAGGGATCTCAGAGTTCATTGAGTCCAAACCTCCTCATTTTACAGATGGAGAAACTGAGGCTCACAGATAATTAATGGCAGAATCAAGACCAGAACCCAGTTCTCCTAATTCCTAGTACAGCATTATACTACTTTTCATAAAGAGATCCCTCCTGCCAGAGCTGGTCAGCTTCAGAAGCAGGCCTACTTTTGTTTTAAAAGTCAAGATGACCCTCTCCAAGGGTCATCTGGAAGGAATGGTCTGATTTCTCCTGACTGAGACAGACCTGGGATTATAAACGTATGGCTCCCCATAAACTACCACAACTCCTACAGTATCTATTTCTGGGAAGAAGCCCTGACAGAGTTGTCCATGCTGCCCTGGCCCCCTGCCAGCTTGGGAAGATAAGAGGATACCTGAAAGAGCCCCAACGAGAAGGGTCAAAACCATCCCACCCCAACTTCTCAGGGCTATTGAGAGGCAACCCAACTATAATCCTGTGATCCTATGATTCACTGAGCCCAGCCCTAAGGGCTCACCAACAAGCCATCAGCTTCATGTTTGGGGCCCTGGATGGTGAAGGAACCCCAGGCATGTTGTGCCCCAATTCCTGAAGGCCCTGAGTGGTAGGGGCCATGGGAGCCCAGTCTTGGGGATCCTCAGCTTCCATTCCTGTAGCCAGGGACCTCAGACTGGACCTTGGGGACAGAGAAAGGACCCCTTTCTCCTCCCCTGCCACCCTAATTCAATCCCACCCATTTTGGAGGCCTCTTAGTCCCCTGGCAGCAGTGGGGCCTATGGGAAGCTCCTGGAAATTGAAAGGAATCAAGTATTACCCAACATTCTCCCTCCCCACTAAGGGGTTCTGGGAAATGGGACAAGACTCTAAGAAGGTAGATGCTAACAATACACTAGGACTGTCACAAAGTCATGCAAGTGCCCCGGCATCTGAGGTCAACTCACCCCCCGCCCCTCCAACTCCAGCTGTGTGGTGGGCCAGGTCTCTGGTCTCAGGGCATAATTCAACATCTCCTCATAGCTCTCCAAGAAGCCCTTTGGATTCTAAAAAGGGAAAAGGAACATGAGTTCATCTTGCTAGCAGGGAAGACTTCAGGGTCCTCCCCTGGAGATAAGAAGTACGGTGAGCAGCAAAGGCCAAAACGCTGAGTGGCATTCCCTAGGAGCAGGTACAAGCAACCTCCCGGGGAAGCAAAGTGAGAATGGAAGGAATGGCAAGAGCCACTAGGACATTAGTTATGGTTGTTAGTGGCCCAGCCAGGAGTAGAATTTGGGCTTTGTGACTCCCAGGAAGAGGCTGAAGAAGCAAGATCCTCCAGAGTCTAAAAACTTGGAGGGCAGCCACGATGTTCAAAGCCCACAAGTCACCCTGCCCACCCAGCACCCAACAACAGATCAGCATTCTACCTTTTCAGCTTTGGTCATCAGGCCCGTCACCATTTGTTTCCCAACCTCCCCAAAGAACAGCTGGTTACTTTCATCTTGCAGAAGTCCCTAAGGAGTGAAGAGTGGAGGGATTCAATGGAATGATATTATCCAAGAACTCCTAAAGGCATTCTCTACTTCCTACTCCCTCTCCGGCCTGCTCTGCCTCTACCACACTGGCTGGCTGGTCCCCTGGAACACTCTACCCTGAGTTCAACTCAGTGACTGAGGACTCTGCCTGAAACTAACACATCAAGGAAAAGGCCAGAGAAGCGCTCCCTTTCCGGCCTACAGGATCTCTGCATTGGCTGCTTGGCCGCCAGACCAGTATACCCACCCACCAATACCCCTCCATGTTTGGTCTCCCCCAAGATAACACCAGCTCCTTAAGAGGAGGGAGCACCTTGTTTTGTCAGGATCATGAGAATTCAAAGCACCAGCCCTGGCACATAAATAGGGCCGTCATTAAGCACTCCCCATCTATGCATCTATTTGAACAATATACCAGATGCTAGGTCCTTGGGTCCATATACTCCAATGGACAGACTGGGAGAATGCTCCCACTGGAGAAATGGGCAAAGGTAATGAAAAAGCTGGGGCCAAAGCAAGTCCTGTGGGCAGCAAAGTTATTTGAATAGTGGATGGTGATGACCCCACACAAAGTGAAAGGGTAACTTGGGACACAAGGAAAAAGTACCTCATCCTGTTCCGTCCCGCCGCCGCCCCCCACCCCCACCCCAGCCCACGCAACACCATTTCCTAGTTTCCTAGGCTCCCACCCACCTGGAAGGCCTGCCGGACACAGTGTAGTTTAGCTAAGAAGTCCTGATCACTGTAGCAACCCAGAAGTCCTGTCCTAGAGAAGAAAACAAAGAGGACGACAACATCAGTCTCCAAGCCAGAGAAGGCAATTGGCTGGGACTATTAGGTGTTAGGAGCCTTGGAGATTCTCATCCTGGCTCTACTGCTGCCAGACCTTTTGACCTTGGACAGGCAGCTTCCCCTCTGAAGCGCAGCTTCCCCAACTGAGGAGGGGGCAGGCTTGGGAACTCTGAGCTTTCTTTCAGGGCAATGATTACAATTGTGAGTCAGCCAGGACAGGGCATCTTCTTGGTCTTCTCTGGTCTGTGGATGGACTGAATGGATGTATGAATGACTTGAGACTGTCCCTGAACACAGGCCACACTCCTAAAATGAGATCTCTTTGAAAGGAAAAATATTTATATGTATATATGTATGTATGTATATAAATGTATACACATGTATAGATAAATAGACCTGTGATTTCACTGGTATAATGAAAACCTGGAAAAGAAAACTCCCTCTTCCAATGCAGGTCAGAGCCTTCCCCGCAATCTATAGACTTAGAGAGATGCCTAGAGGCTCAATGACTTCTCAGGGTCACACAGGATGTGTCAGAGGTGAGACATGAACCCAGGTCTTCCTTTCCTCTCTAGCTACTGTGCCAAGCTTCCTGAAAAATAATTACTAAAAATGACAATATTTTATAATACATTTTACTATGAGCCCCCACTGAGTTCTCCAACACCTCATCAGGTCAACATAACCCCAAAGTCCACCGGTATGACCACAGAGGTACAAGCTGTAGCCAACCCTCCACTAAGCGGCCAGGAAGCCATCTGGCCCAGAAGCACCAAATTGTAGAGCTGGAAGGGATCTCGATGGAATCTGGACCAATCTGTACCTGAAAGGAAACCCACTCCTGCTAACATACCAGACAAGTACCCATCCATTTTTTGTTTAAAGAACTGTAATGGGAAGGGCAGCTAGGTGGCCCAGTGGATAGAGCACTGGCCCTGGAGTCAGGAGGAACTGAGTTCAAATTCGGCCTTAGACCAAATACTTGACACTTACTAGCTGTGTGACCCTGCGCAAGCCACTTAACCCCAATTGCCTAAAAAAAAATTCTAATAGGGGAGAGCTCACCTCTTAAGATGGCACTTCTGCACAACTGCTAGCAAGTTTTTCCTGATATCAAGCCTAAACTTGTTTCTTTTTGCAACTTCTACCTGTTGCTCCTGAACCTGCCCTTTGAGGTCCAAAAGAACACAACCAAACCCACTTCTTCCACTTGACGGTCCCTCAAATACTTGAAAATGGCTCTACTTTGCATCTAGCAATTCAACCACTTCCAAACCCATCTGACTGTACTACTATCTAGTCCATATTTCTTCACCTTGTCTAGGTGTCTAAGAATCGCACGAGGCACTGGACCAAGTGCTTTGCTAGATAAGGTAAGCTATACCTACAACATTCTTTTGGTCTTCTGGTTTAGCGGTCCAGCAAAGACTATACGTGAAAGCCAGATGATTTCACTGGGAATGGTTGATCATTGCTGAAGCCAGACTGAGTCTTGTAATCCCTCCTTTCCTTTCTAGATGATCACCAATCATCTCACTGATTTTCAGCCATGGTCATCCACTAAATCACAAAGAGTCTGTGACCTGCATTGGCTGAAAGGATATTCATATCCATGCTGATGAAATCCTTGATTTATTTGTGGTGAATATTTTTTAAATGTTTTTTAATTCAAATTTGTTTTATTCAATAATGGTGCCACAAAAAATGATAAATATAAAATATTACAATGAAATGTCAAAAGACCTTAATGAGGTGATGTGAAGGGAAATCAGCAGAACCAGAACTATTGCTAACCTACAGAATGAAAAAAGAAAGAAGGAAAATAGGGCCAAAGGTATAGGCCTAGAAGGGAAAACAGTATAAGAGCATTTTATTTGCTTCTTTACTGTGTATTAATTCATTTATTTCTGCCTTGTTAAAGACTAAGCAGTTCGGGTATCTTACTCCCCCCCCCTTTTTGTTTATTTAACTGCTTCTGTTGATAGAAAAATTTATAATAAAAGTAATGTTTAGATGTTTTATCCCTTTCATCTCTTCAAGAACAATGGTAAAAAAATGAACAAAGGCACTACCACAGAGTAAAGACGAGGTTATATGAAAAAAGATGAAGAGAAAAAGAGAAAGGACTTGAACCATAAACTTAGTTAGAATAACCATGAATTCCTGCCACAAAAATCTGGTTCTGTTTACAAAGCAATGCACAGAACCCCGGAAAACTCCTGTAGAGAACACTAGGTTCATGCAATGGCCTACAAGCCTCTCCTTCAATGATCCAAAAGTGCTATTTCTGTCCTGACCAGGAATTCATATTTAAAAAGGAGTTTACACAGCACATGTATGTAATTCTTTTCCCAAATTAAAACCTTCTGCACACACTCAATGTGTCATCTATTAGTCTTTATGGATCCAACTAAATCAGATTTTTTCCCCTTCTCTTTCCTTTTCTTTCTCTTTTTTTTCCCACTGCGTTCTTATTCATCAGTTTCATCAGCTTCAAACTCTACACCCTGACCCCTTCAGTCACCCATTGCAGCAATCTTATTTCAACAGATCAGAGGGGTGGGAAAGCCACTTAATCTTCCTCCTCCTCAGTTTTCTAGTTTGTAAAACGAGGAAGTCTGACTAGATGATACATCTAAGGATGCTCTGAATCTTGTGACCCGGTGAAATTGGAGAGGCAGCACGGCGTGGTGGATGGAGTAACAGGCTTATAGTCAAGAAAGCCTGGGTTTGGATCCCACAACTGACACTTGACGTGGGCCCGTGGGCAAGTTCCTCAGCCTCTGAGGTTCAGTTTCCTTTTCCGTAAAAGGAGTGCCTAATCTCATAAGGCTGCTGGTTGGTTGTTAGGCTCAAAAGGAATACTTGTGAAGTGTTCAGTCTTCTAGCTACCCTGAGGCTCATGAGACTATCAGGCTCCTGGAGAGCAGAGATGACTCCATTTTTGCTAATACTTAGCAGGGTCTCATCACTGTTGGAGGTACTGAAGACAAATGCCTGAAATAAGTTCCCAAACCTGTCCCCATCCCAGTTTCCATTTTCCATCAACTGGGAAGTGTGCCAGTTGGGAAGCTAGGCCTCTTACCGGAGTGTCCGACAGAGAACCTTCCCCTCTTTCACCAGTTGCAAGGCCTCCTCATATGCTGCAGCTGGCCTGGAGAGCTGAAAAGGCAGATCTCCTACCTGCAGGGAGTCAAACAGCTTCGGGAGGTAAAAAGACAAAGGAGAAAAATTCAGGATTGATCATTCCCCCAAAAAATTACTATTTGCACCTATTATATGACTAGCCCTAGTCTGGGAAGGATGGGAAATACAAAAGAGCCCTGCTCGGATGACTGATCAAATTGGTCTTATGTTTGTGACAGGATGGTTTTCTTTTTTAAATAAAACCAGTTACACTTGGTTTTTTCCCCCCAGTTATATTTGTTAACATAAATCTAGATACAAACAATTAGAGAAAGGAATCACTTAAAATAACCAATCATTATGTCAAATGAACACATACCACTGCCAAATTCCCAAGCTCTTTCCCATAGTAGGAGGAGCACCAGACTGAGAATCAGACTATAAACTGTTAATGTTATTGTTTTTTTCCACTTAACAGTATTTTATTTTTGACCAATTTCATGTAAAGATAGTTTTCAATATTCACTTTTATAAGATTTTGAGTCAGGATATAAATTGTAATCTTGGTTCTTCGACTGACTCACTGTGTGATCTTGTGTAAATCCCTTTCCCTGTCTGGGTCTCAGTTTCCTCATCTGTAACATGATCGAGTCAGACATACCAGAAGATGCCCCAGCCACCATTCTTAACCCTATTCTAGCTGAAAAGCATCAACAGTGGGAAAAGATACCCCCAGCCCATACCCTAGCTTCTCCTATATTGGGCAATGCCCTCAAGTCACCTCTGCAGCAGAGAAGAAAGAATCTTCAGAGGAAAGACTGCCCTCATCATCTTCCTGAAGCCTCAGTGAACCTTCTGTCAGAGGCAACATGAGTGTCCTCTCTAGAGAAAAGGGTGAGAGATGAAATCAGCCAAAGTTTCTTGGATTCAGGAACTTTTCTTCATGATCACTTAAAGAACCACCACAATGTATATATTTCATCTTGTCTTAACTTCACACAAGTTTCCCCCCAGTATAATATACCAAGGGGAAAGGAAATGCTTTGTTTTTGTCTCCTTGCCTTGTATAGAATAAGTGCTTAATAAATGCAATAATGCAAATATGATGTATATGAAATAGTTTATAACCTTTAAAGCCCTATATAAACGCAGGCTATTATTATTCATTCCATCAGGCCAAAAAGATAATATAAGTCAGCACAGGCTCTAGCTGCACATAGTCTGGCTGCCAAAGAGAAAGAGAGAAAGAAAGGAAGGAAAGAAGGGAGGCAGGGAGGAAGAGAAAAAGGAAGGAGAAAGAAGGAAGGAAGGAAGGAAAAAGAGAAAGGAAGAAAAGGAGAAAGTGAAAATAATAAAAAAACAGATAGAAGCTCCAAATGGCCATAATACCACCACCAACAGACCCTTTTAGCCAACACTGAAGGAGCTCTATATCAAGTCTCCAGGGAAGAAATGGGGACGGTGAGTGTCAGAGCAAGACCACTCAGCCCAAGACTTTCAGTGCTTTAATGAATAGGAGTTGGCTTCTAGTTCTGATTCGTTTATTATCTACCTATGGGATTTTGGCCAAGTTCCTTCCCTTCTCTGGGACTCAGTTTCCACCCCTGTAAAAAGAGCAGCTTAGTTCTCATCTCAAGGTCCCTTCCAGTGCTAACATTCTATGCTTCATACTACCCCCTGAAAAGACAATTTGGAGATCAGAGAGAAAGAATGATTATGGGAGCAATAGGCCCAAGTAGAGTGGAGGAAAAGGATCAAGAACACAAGGTCTGTTCACAAATCACCAAACCTTGCCCAATTACCCCTTACCCAAAGATCTCTACTCCAACTCACCTAGGTCCAAGAGCATACTATCTGATGGAAATGTGGAGCCAAACTCCTCCTGGAGGTGGTATGCCCGGTGTAGTAGAGATTCTAGCTTTTCAGCAAACTCTTTTTTCTGGGACTCTGGCTTTAAACAAAAACAATCCAACATTAACTTGTTCCCCATCAGGCACCCAGGACCAGGGTACAATGGAGAGGAAGACCGTCTTAAGTTTCCTCACCCACCTAAAGTTCCAGAAATACCAAGGGGAAGCTAAAAGAAGCAACATTCCAAGATGTCCTGGGCTTTCAGCAGTGGACTCCAAGGATTGTGGGAAGGGTGATTTTCACTACTGGAGCAGGGATAGATTCAGGCAATGCAGCCTATCTGAAACATGCCTCCCTGGCACGTTGCATCAAGGGCGACCTAACTGAAAATTCCGGCCAGTGCTTCCTCTGCAGAGATAATTTATCTGCCATAAAGAGTCAGGAGTGAGTCGATCATAAAGCTCTTGGTTTCAACCATAGCTTCTCAGATTTAAGCCAAGTGGTTTGATAACCTTTTCAGTTCAAAGTGGGATTTAGAAAGGATGAGGAAGAGTTCACTAGGCTTGGTCCCACACAAGCCCCTAAGAGTTGATGCAGCCATAGAGGGGTTGCAGAGGCTGGCAACCCTGGCCTCAGCTTTCTGTATTTGTAAATGACCAGGATGTAGATTAAAGGCCTCATAAGTGATACTGCCTAGGAAAAGGGAAACAAATGCAAAGGATAAGGTGGGTACAAAACCACAGACTGGGAGACAATGAGCAGGCCTGTAGCAAGACATGTCAAACTGATTTGCAGAAGAGAGCTCTGTAGAAGTTTGCTAGGTTAAGGTGTTTTACATTTTTCATATTTGAAATTTCTAAATTTAGTACCATCTTTTCTTGTCTCCCAATTACAATCTTACATTTAATGCAAACGTTATAATGTTGCATTTACTCCCCAGTGTTATGGAGAGGAATATTATAAAATAAACAGCAAAACTTTTCAACTTATGCAAAATTCTGCAAATTTCTTGGTGAATAGAAGGATTCTCGGGCTTTAAAAACTCCTGGCTTGGAACCCCATGATAATGAGGCCAAGGTCATGGAATCTCTCTCAATCAGATCAGATATTTTGCTGTTCCATAGTCACAGATCGACCCCAAACCAGCTGCTCACAGATGTGTCTTTGATCACAAGTAGACCCAGTGAAAGAACAGATGGACAAGCACCAATCTAGTTGTGGTCCAGAAGAAGCAAAACAAAGTACATACCCAGTGGCTACTGAGTCAGTTGTATCCTTGTCACACACAAAGACAACTTAGTCATTTCTGCCTACCGCTCAATATTTGAGAGATAGAAAGAGCTCTTCCAGTTCCTATCATCACCATAGGCTCTCCCCCTCTCTGAGGGTAAAAACAGCACCTACCTCTGAGAGCACCTCAGAGATGGTCTCTGGACTCTTGAGATTGTCCCAGAGTGTGGGGGTGCTAGTACTGTCTCCCCTCTGTCCAATACTCAAGGCCTGCTCCCATTTCTGCAATGCTTCCTCAAACAGCTCCATTCCTGTGGGAACAAGAGGAAGTAGTTGCTTTACCCTCCGCTCACAGACCAACTGGACCCAGGGAAACGCTACTCACTTCAACAACTCCACTGGGGGTCAAGATGAGGATCTTCCCTCCTCTTCTGGTCTCCAACAAACTAATCCCCACTGATTCTTCGGAACAATAAATCCAGATAAATGTTTCCAAAAGACAATGTTACAGATTGTTCCTGGCTTTGCATCTAATATGGTCCCGGAAATGTCATTTTTAGGTGGAACCTAATCTTAAAAATCTATTTCTAACTCCATATCCATTGTTGCCTTATTCCCTTCTATCCTGACATTGGTAGGAAATATAGTATGGGGGCAGCTAGGTGGCAGAGTGGATAGAGCACTGGCCCTGAAGTCAGGACCAGCTGAGTTCAAATCCAGCCTCAGACCAAACACTTGGCACTTACTAGCTGTGTGACCCTGGGCAAGTCACTTAAACCCAATTGTCTTTTAAAAAAAAAAAAAGGAAGAAAATATGGAACGAAAGGTATGGGTACAGAGAAGTGAACTCCAGGTCTGTATTATAAGGTACTAAATGAGCCTAACAACAAAAAAAACGAGGAGCATTTGCACCATCAGGGGGAAGAGCCCACTGGTTTGGAGAATGACCTCACTTCTCTTTCCCACAAAAGAATGGGAAGGTCTCCAGTCAAAGATAAGTACCACCAGGGATATCACCAAATCCAAGGATGGGAGAGGAGCTACCACCCAGAAAGACATGATAGGGCCTCAAGACAAGTTGTAGGGGGAGGGGAGGGAGAGAAGACCGAGAGGAAAAGTTTATTCCATACCTTGAATGTAGAGGTTCTCTGCATTTGCATCACCAGCAGCCCCTGACTCTTCAGTTACTCTAGTATCCCAGGGCCCTGAGGATGCAGCTGTTGGGCTAGAGGAGTTCACTGCCACCATCTAATCTCCAATAAGCGGAAGAAAATCCAAAAGTAGAACACTCAGTCTAAAGACCTAAAACCTTCTAGGCCTTTTAAGGTAAGGATCTGACCCAGATCCATGACTTCCACCCAACAAATACCTGTACCCAAAGTACAGCAGGGTTTTGTTTTATGATACTCTCAACTGTTAGAGAACAAAAGTCTGCACATTTTTAAAAGCTTCCAGACAAGGTGTTAGTATCATCCAACATACGCACAGTTAACACATGGCCCATCTTCAACACAACGCAGATCACCAGAACCCAACTTCTTATCACCTGCTTCCCAAATAGTGTTAGAGAAGTAAAAAGAGCTAGGCTGGATACTCTACGAGGTGTTGGTAAATTCTTCATTCTGATGTTCAAGGTCCTCCACAATCTGGCCACTACCTATCCATGGACTCTGCCACAGTAACACTCGTCTTTCACTCTTGTGTCTGTGCCTTTGCTTATGCTTTTTCCTCCAAACAGCTTACGTCTCCCCTTCTCCTCTTTCCTCCTTGGAAGTCCAGCTGAAGTCTCACCTTTACTACCTTCCCTGGCAATCACAATCCACTCCATTCTCTGTAATTCCACAGTTTGAACTACACTGACAGAACCTAGTTTAACATCTGACTGGTCTCTATTTCCCCATCTAGATTGTAAACTATAAGGAACTTCTCCCGTTCTTTTATTTTTCACAGTGACTAACATGGGTCTGAACATACAAGCTTGTTTTAATTAAAAGGCCAAAGAGATCAATGCCATTCAGCCACCACCTCTGGTCAGCCTGACTCAGTCCAAAGCCAAGGCAGTACCCCTGGGCCGCACCACTATGTCACTTAGCTTCCTGATCTCAAATGCCCATGTACGCCCGAGATGGAGCTAGAATGTTCAAGAGGAGTCCTCACCGAGGCCAGGCTGTGAGACGAGCTTGAGTGTTTGCTGGGTTCAATAGAGGAAATACCACTCAGGGTGTCATTGCTCTTGCTGCTGGGACTCTGGACCCTTCGGCTGGAACAGCCTGTGTAATACAAAATGGCAGGAAAAGTTGACACCAGAAATTGAAAATCTCCCTATTCTTCCCTTCTTTCTCCCCCAGCCCCACTACCCTTTCAATCTTTTTATGTCTGCCCAGTTAATCTTCCTTTATGGACTGAGCTGGCCATGTTACTTCTCTACTCAAAAATCTTCAGTGACTCCCTACTGCCTCCTAAGTTTAAATGCATGTGCTTGACATCTGAGCCCCCACAATTTACCTTTCTAGTCTTCTATGACTTCCTTCCATGTGATACTATATGCTCTCAGGGGTAGGGAACCTGTGGCCTTGAGGCCACATGTGGCCTTCTAGGTCCTTGGGTGTGGCCCTTTGACTGAATCCAAACTTCACAGAACAAATCCCCTTAATAAAAGGAGATAAAAGTCCAAGTTTTACAGAACAAATCCTTTTCTATCTCCAGGCAGCCCAGATATTTGAAACCCAGCCATGGTTATTTCTTTCAAGCTCTACCTCAACCCAGTTGGACATTTGCCACACAGACCACAACCTTTCTTGGGGTGCCAGGGTACCTTGGCTTCCAGCACCCAAAACCAACCTTTCTTCACCGATGGAACCCTTCTGGCCATGAAGATTGGAATAGGAACAGTTCCAGGCTTCCCACCTCCTTTCTCAGGGGCAATCTGTTTCTTCCGTTGCCGACGCCGCTTCAGTTGATGGGCAGCCAAAGCCAAGGCCACTGTCCCTAGTGCTGTAGCAAAGAGCACCTTTCGCAGGCCCGGAGATAGTCGTAGCTGAGAAAATGCTGACTGCCCCCAGAAGTAGGGAAGAAAGAGTTCAATGAAAAACTCCACCAGGACTACATCTTCCCAGACAGGGATCTGAACTATCAGAGGAACTACTCTCCCAACCCTTAATCCCACTATTGAACGGCATCCACTTCTAGAAAGGAACTCAACAATCTCTCTAGAAGTAAATATCATTCAATTTTAGAATTATGTTGAAGATTCTTATAAATGCTAACTAATTAACAAGAAGAGGAATTCAGGAAGTCAAAATGGTACTAGACAGGATCTCATTCATAGGGTTGGGCTAGAATTCTTCCATCTTCATTAACTAATATCAAAAATGCCAACGCTTCATATTTTGATTAGCATTTCACTCTTTTCAAAATGTTTTCACAATTCACTTGATCCTCACTATATTGTAATGGAGTTAGCAAGGCAAATATTATCCCTATTTAATTGAGGAGAAAACTGAGGCTTAAAGCGACCTTTTCTAAATCACACACGTGCTAAGTAGCAGAGCTAGAAACTATCCAAGGCTCTCAAATCTTAATCCACTGTTCTTTCCATTGCCACAGAAGCTTTGCTAGGCAGGAGTTATCAGAGTTTAGTAGCTAGGGTCAGAAAAACCCAAGTTCGAATCCTGCCTAAGATACTTAACAACCTGTGTGGCCCTGGGCAAATCACTTAACCACTCCACGCCTCAGTTTTCCTCATCTGTAAAATAAGAGAGTTGGACTTGATGGCCTCTCAGGTCCCTTCCCTTCCAATTCTTTTTTTTTTCCAGTTCTTTATAATCCTATTTGCTACCTCCATACTAAGACAGACTTACGAGGGAAGAAGATGGCTCTGGTCCTCTGTGCCTACTGCTCATGGAATATTGGGAGCTAAACATAGTAGAAAAAAGAAACATCAGAAACTTTGCTTCTTACCTGTCCAAAGGTCGTGTAGAGAAACACGGGTATCTCTGCCACCGTCATGGCCAAAGCTTGGATCATGGACATGCCTTCAGTTCTTCGGAAAGCCATCCCGGGTGAGAGCTGCAGCTGAGAGTGCCCCAGAGTGGGAACCCCAAGTCCCACAATGGGAAAGGCTTGGAAGAATGCTTCAACTCGCTGCCCACAGGGCCACAGTCACACTCTCATTACTAAAGGGAGACTCCAATGCCAATGTGCCTTTGCAGAGCTACAAGGACAATGTAAGAGTCAGGACAAGTCACCTGAAGTTCTACTAACACAGAAAGAATTTTCTCTCTTGGGATCAAACACCGAACAGCCTTGGCACTACCACCACTAGCACAAGGGCTACATGTACAGCACTCTGTGCCAGGGAGAAAGCTAAGGAAGTAACCCCTCTAGACATATTTCCTGATTTCCAAAAAGTTCTCAGAATCTCCCTAGCTCCAAGCAAGGGAAGCATTCTTTGATACATCTATCTAATACAAAACACTAGGCTGGAAGAACTACGGGGCTAAGGCAAAGAGAACATTTGTAAATCCCCAAACTGTGCTTCATGGGAGAAAAGAGTGTTTGTCCTAGATAGAGAAGGCCCCTGGGAGGGAGGGAATGATGTGGGAGGAAGGGCCTAAGCCAGATGAGACCAGACCAGGGAGAACTGTGATCTGCAAACCTAAAAGCCAACTGCATGGTAAGGACTCCTATAAGATGCAGGGCCTCCTGAGACACTGACCTGTAAGCTATACCATGGTGCTTGTTTAACATCGGATTTTCAATATACCAAGTCTGGATCCACAGAGATCTTATACTACCTCTTAGAAAGCTACTTATATTACCCCCTCCCCACCAAGGACTTCTTAAATATATAGAGACCTTTGATCACAAGGAACAACCTCCCTCTAGCAGAGCAGGCATAATAAACACCAGGATAGGGGCCTGTGCTCAGGCTGGTGACCAAATGTTACCATCAAGGGAAAATAATGACTTATCTCAGGTGAATGGGAGATAAATGTTAGTGATTGGGCTCTCGGAAATAATGACCCAGTCATTTTGTCAGTTAGTCAACAAGATTTATTAATTGTTTATTCCATTCAAGGCACTGTGCTATAAGCACTAAAAAACTGCTGGCATTTTATCACATGACTATTTTAGGAACCAGCCCAACGGCTAACCTTGATAATTCCAACTTATACAACAATTAAGGTCTACAAAAGAACTTTCTCCACAAAGAACAAATTGATGTTATTATTCAGATGAGGAGGCCCCAAGAGGCTTAGTGACTTGCCCAGGGCCACTTAGCTAGGCACTGTCAGGGTCAAGGTTCAAGGGTCTCTCTTGACTTGAAGTCTATCACTCCATCAAAGGGCTGAGACAGGGAGTAGAATCACATAGTGTAATGGATCACTTGGTGTCAAGAACCCTGGGATTCGGATTCCATCTCTGACATTTACCAGCTGAGTGACCATGGGCAAGTCATTTAACCTGAGTTTCAGTCTCCACATCTGTAAAATGGGGATAAAAATACTTGTAAATACCTACCTTGAAGGCTTACTATGAATCTCAATTCCAAGTGAGAAAACATATATAATGTAGGAGGCACGGTGGTGCAATGGAGAGAGCATGGGCTCTGGAGTCAAAAGACTTGAGTTCAAATTTTACCTCTGAAACCTACTATTTATGTTACCTTGGGCAAGTTAAAAATTCTTGAACCAAAGTTTATCTGTAAAATGAAAAGATTAGACTAGATAGCCTCTTAGGTCTCTTCCAACTCTAGATCCACCCCCATGACATCTTATAAAATTAGGTTATTATTCTTTCCACTATTCGACACTGGCTCTCAAAGTTAAAGGTGCCAGACAACTGAATGTGTCTGGCTCCTGTATAGACAATGTATGAATGAGTACAAAAATAGCTCAGGGAAAAGCAAATATTTTACCTGAATTATCTGGAAAATTGCAAAACCTGGAAAATAGCTTTAAATCTAGAGATGTAGCTGAGAAATCTAATTCAATCCCCTCATTTTACATATGACAAAACTGAGGCCCAGAAAGGTTAAGTGATTTGTCAAGGTCAAATGTTTAGAAAGTAACATCAGGGATTTGAACCAGACTACAAATCTAATACTCTTCTAATAGAGGTTATAGACGGAGATGGATAACCTCTAGAAGGCCCTTCCTTATCTGAGTATATAATTATAAAAACAAGGTACTTAAGACCTGAGTTGTTATTCCCATGACTGCTGAGGCAATTTGGACTAAAAGAGCCACTAAAAGCATCCATGGGACTATTTCAGGTCAGCACCAGAAGAAGAGGTCACTAAATTCCCACAGAGGTTCCAGATCCTTCTTCCAATAGCCCAGCCTCCCCCTATCCCCACCCCCAAACAAAAAAAAATCACAGCTCTCAACTCTTGGAGGACCACTGGATCCTGAGTGGTCATCTAAGGCCAAAACTGGTATATCATCTGTCAGGTGACAAGAGTGTTAAGCTGTAGACTGTGTAAAAGGGAAAACTAGACAAGTAAAGGGAAACAGCTGCTTTTTCGCCCTGAATGTCCATAAGCAGGATCCAGGCATTAGATAGTGAATACCAGGAAGCTGGGAAAAGAGATGGCTACCTTATCACCTACCACAAGGAAATTTAGGAGCTGGACACTACTGAAAAGATTTGGAGCTAGAAAGTAATTCAGAGCCCAAGCACTTCATTGCACAGATGAGGAAACTGAGGTTGGAACTAAGATATGACTTGTGCAGGGTCACACAACTAGTAATTAGGGGATCGTGCATATGAAACCAAGTACTCTGAATCCAAATCCAAAGCCCTTTCCACTACACTACATTCATTCACTCTCAGAGTACTCCTGATTCTCTCAGAATATCCCATATCAAAGCCAGTATCTAGAGGCACAAGTACTGTACCCCAAGACTAGCATCTAGAGAGCTATAAGTTGCTCTCCAATGACTAAATTCATAGACAGCACAACCAATAGTTGGGGGATGGGCCCACCAGATCCCAAATCCTGATGCAGGATGTCTTAGTAGAGAGGTCTATAGTAACTGTCTCAGGCCAGGCACCTTTTTTCTCAGTCATCTATGACTGGAGTACTTCCTTTGCCATGACAGCCTCCCCATCCGGGTGCCATTCTGCACAGTGCCAGTCCCTCCCAGGTTATTTTTTTACTCATGCCTTGTTCCCCATCCCCATACCAGGGCACCTAACATACTCTTAGCCCATGTACCATTGCTCAAAGCCATTCATCTCAGATAGCTCTCCCCCAGATTCCTACCCCATACCTCCCCCAGCCCCATTACACTTAATTCCCCCCAACTCCAAGCTTCATCCTTCTTCCAAGAACTCTTCCCGTAACCTCCTCATCACACACCCCCCGCCCCCACCTTCCACTTAAGAGACACATCCCCGCCATTTACCTCGCAGAACGTCTGCCCCGCCCCTACTACAAACCTACCCTCCTCCTAATACTGACCTTGGGCCACGCCCCTCCCAACTCTCTCTCCCCTAGCCACCCCCAAAAGCTACTTCCCAGCACCCCTTTCCTCAATTCCTCCTGTGAGCCTCTACCTCAATCCTCCCCCACCTTGAGCCAACCCCCTCCCAAATCCTTGACCACCTCCAGTGAGCCTCCTGCCCCAGCCCTCCACGCCACCTCAGCAAGCCTCCCCACCTCCAGGGTGCCTCTCCCTCCGCCCCTAGACTCCCGCCTTAAGCTATCGTCCCCGGACCCCCGCAGAGCAGGGCTCTCCCCCGCATTCCCCCCATGCAAGCCTCCCCACCTTGAGCAGTCGTTCCCCCCGGACCCTTGAGCAGACCTCTCCCCCAGCCCTCCCCACTCCTCCTCTCCTGCAAGCTTCCCCAACTCCCGGGAGCCCCACCCCTGGGGCCTAGCCCCCCCACCTTCAGCCGCCCCCTTCCTGCCCCCCAGTGGCAGGGCAGGCAGGGCGCTCTCCCTCAGCCCCATCCCGGCCCTGGTCTCTGCTCCCAGGCCCCGGGTCCCCCCAACCTCCTGACAGGCTCGGGATCCGTCGTCCCCTCTCACCCGGACCCATGCCCGCGGCAGCTCGGTGGTTGCATCCTGCCCGGTCAGCCCCGCAGAGTCCGGCCGCTACCACGGCTCAGAATAAAAGCGGCTGCGGGGGGTGCACGGGCGCCCCAGAGACGAGCTCCCCCAGCCCTTACCGGGAGCTCCATCGCTTCAGAAGGGCAGCGTCTCCTTCCCCGGCAGCGCAGCCGAACCCTGATGCCCTGCCGACGGGGCGGGACCTGCAGCCTTAATGGACATCGACTGAGACCAATGAGAGTAGCGATTTCTCCAGTCGTGAGCCAATGAAGAGGAGGAGATTAACCGGCTTCTCTAGCCCCGCCTTCTCTCCACCCGCCCACTACCGTAGTGTGGTTGAATTGTAAGGTTTCCGCCCCCAAGGTTAAGAGGCGGGAAGCGTTTGCTGTTCTCATTTTCTATTAGCTACAGGGTATTGATTGACAAGCTAGGCGGAGAAGAGGTGGGGCTCCTCTTAAAGGGGCTACGATGGAGCCGGAGAGAACCGCGGTGTAAGTAGTCTTATCTACGTAGAAATAAGGGATTCCCCCATGTTGGCTTAGAGCTGGCGACGGAATGCTTGTTTAGAAGTCCAGAGTTGACTTGCATCGTGGGCATGGACCACGAAAGAGAAATGGAGGAGAAAAAGCAGAAAACCTTGGTTCCTATCTCAGCTCTGCAGTAACTTTCCTCTGTGACCTTGGTCAGTCTTCCCCTCTCTTAGCCTCAGTTTATTCGTCTATTAAATGGGGATAGTAACTCTGTCCTTTAACTCCTTCAAAGGGCTGCTGAGAGGATCAAATAAGATAATTTTATGAAAAGATTTTAGAAAGTATAAAGCCATGTAAAAATTAATAATGTTTGCCAGTCCAGTGTTCAAGCCCATGAGTATATATGACCTGGGAAACAGAGCTCAGGAGGTTAAGTGATTTATTTGCCCATCATAACATTGTTGAGGTTTAGGTTTAGGGGATATTTTGGGACCCCAAAATCACAACACTCTGGTCCTGCTTGAAAGAATTCAACCCAAGCCAAAGACAATGTTTATTAGGACATTAGTCATATTGGGCAGACTCTTAAGGAATCTGAGCAGTGACTAGATTTTAGAAATCTGAGCACCTTAATGGAGACAAAATGGACCTTATATACAGAAAGACCATGGGAGAGATCTAGGAGTGGTCAAGCAGTTGTCCGGGACTGTGAGGTAATAGAATGCCAGGGACCTGGACCACACTGGCCTAGGGAGAAGGAGCCTAGCTAGGATTAAGGATGGGAAGTGGCCAGGGGCCATAGGGAGGTAAGACAGTGGAGGGCTAGGCTAGGTTAAGGGTAACAGAATTGGGAGATTGGGCATAGCCAGGATGAAAGGCCAGTTGATGGGATTATAGCCTCAGGGGAACACCAGAGATTTGGCCATTTGGGAAAGTCCAGGGTTTTTCCTTTCCGGGGTCCAGATCCTAATCCCATCAACATAGCTGGCTAGAGATCAATCTGGAATTGGAACCAAGGGCCTCTGACTCCACGTCTAGGGTTGTTCCCACTACACAAATGAGGATTGTTCTGGAAGTAAGCTCCCCCAACCCAGGCAAGGCCAATAATAAGAGTAAAAGCTGATATTCCTATAGCAGCACTTCCCAATATCTCACTTAATTCCCCTCAACAGCCCTGTGTTGTAGGCAGTACAAGATTTATCATTCCGTTTGATGGGGTAGTGGGACCTGGACCCTAAAAGGAAAAGACCATGTCTTTGAAAGCAACCCAGGCCCAGAGTTTTCCCATGCATTTCAGCAGCCCAGATCACTGGTTCCTCCACCCTGAGCAACTGGCCCAGCCCGGACTATTTGCATATAGACCACTCCTTAATCCCATTAATATCACCTAATTAGCCTGCTTGATATTCTTTTCACTGTTGCCCCTGGCCCACTCACATCTATTTACCTCTCTAATCCCATGCAGATCCTTTCATTGTCCCTTTTGTATATAAGCATCAGTCTCACCCCCTATAAACCTTGGCTTCACCAGGAACACTGCGGGTCTATAGGTGTTGCAATAAAGCATGTCACTAGACTGGAAGAAGGTTTGAGTGGATGAATTCATTCCAGGCCAACGCAGCCCTGTACCCTGATGTTTCGGAGTTCTAAGCAACCCCAAACCACATCACCTTCACCAAGGGAAGTCAGGAGAAAATGAATGGATTTATAAAATAGACTCATATAATGACTCTCATCTCACCTTACCCTTATCACCCGTCCTCAGCATAGCGCCCAGTGTAGCCCCAGACCAGGAACCAAATGGCTTCCTGGTCTATAGAGAGAATGAGGAAAACTAGGGAAGGGCAGTGTGTTCTTATTCTCCAAAGATATATATCAGGAAATTAATATTCATGGTGGTAGAGAAGGCAGGGAACAAAGAGTTACTCACTTGCAGAACTGTGGGCCAGACCTGCATAACCTTCATCAAATAGCAACCCCAAAGGAAAACTCCAAGAAAAATGGCCAATTGTTCTTCCAGAATCAGTTGAAAAGTCTGGTTTATCCCAAATTCTTTCAGTAGTTATTTTCATACCGAGTCAGAATTGCAAAGGGCTTCTGAAACAGTCTGATCCATTTTACTGAAGTGGATAGTTGAGTTGATCAGGAGGCTTCATGAATAATTCCCCTTCCCTTGCCCCTCCAGACATAGAATCACCCCTGGAGTGGGTCACTGATACAACACAACACAGGTGTGTTCACACCTTAAGGGAACTGCAGGGCTTGAGCTACGTTGTTTCCCCTCGATGAACTGTGAAGAAGTTTTCTCCTCTATAACTGGAGAACAGCTTATTGGCCAAAGATCATCTATGCCCTGGGAATCTTTTTAAAAGCTAGTTTGCCAACTTGGAGATAGTTGAAGCTGGAAGCAGTTTCAAGGAGTAGGTGACCTCAGGCAGTGTAAATAAGAACAGCAGTGGAGGAAGAACGCAGCTCTGGAGGGGAGATTGTTTGTTTTTCTCCTAGCATCTCTTCCAGGGAGGGTGGGATCTCTCCTTTTCCACCATTGCATTTTCTATTGGAATGACCATCCAAATGAGAGACAGCCGGGTCTTTGGAGGCCAGATCTAAAGAGAGCAAACCCCTGGCAACAGAAAAGAGCCAGTTATGGATTGAATTAGCCCTGGCATTTGGGAGTTGAGCTTGAGAGAGGAGTAGACCCAGGAAGCCCAGATACACAATGCACCCAACAGATACTGCAGCTGGGGGAGAAGCATGACAATATCGTGGGAAGAGGAAGGACATCAGGGCCATGAACTTCATGTATATGCTCTCTTCTTGTTGCATTTGTGGGAGATTGCACCCAAAGTATATGCAGATGTTTTACAGCTACTGTCTTCAAGTGTACCATTTTTCTTCTTTTTTTTTTTTTGGTGAGGCAATTGGGGGTTAAGTGACTTGCCCAGAGTGTACCATTTTTCTTTGAGCTAATTTTTGTGTCTACTGGATAACTATAAAAGGTAAACACATAGGTAGAGGGGACTGTAAGCTATGGTTTTAATAGTACAGTACCACAGAATACTTTTGAACTTGGAAGCAGTAGCCAGCCACCTGGTAAGGGATCCAATCTACAACCCAAGAGTTCTGACTCTACTCTTAGGTCCTGGAGGGGTGCTATGTTACAGCTGAGAACAGTGAGGTGCTTTCCCAAAGTTACATAATCTGTGAAAGAGACAGGATATGAACCCAAGTGTTATGATTCTCTGTCCAAGGTCCTAATTCCTGAGGTTTTATTTTTTTCCATTATGCCATATTCATGGCTCTGTCCTTCAGAAATGTATTCAAACCTTTTCATGACCCATATATATTTCTTGTTTCTGTCACACTTTTGTGTGCAGGAGTTATAGTAGAGAAAACCAGACTCAGAGTCAGGAAGACCTGAGTTCAAATACCACTTCTCATATATACTGATTGTGTGGCCTTGGGCAAGTCATTTAACCTCTGAATTCCATAGGCAACTAACCCTCTAGGAGAGGGGTTCTTAACTTGGGGTCTGTGGATGGACTTCAGAGGGTCCATGAACTTGGGTAGGTAAATATATGTGTGTGTATGTGTGTATATATGTATATGTATGCAAACATACATACAGTCATGTCTAACTCTTTGTGACTCCATTTGGAGGTTTCTTGGCAAAGATACTGGGGTGGTTTGCCATTTACTTCTCTAGCTCATTTAACAGATGAGAAAACTGAGACAAACAGGGTTAAATGACTTGCTCAGGGTCACACAGCTAGTAAATGTCTGAGGCCAGATTTTAACTCAGGAAAATGAGTCTTCCTGACTCTAGGCCTGGCACTGTATCCACCATGTCACTTAACTGCCCCTGATACACACTTACACACACACACACACACACACACACACACACACACACACATACACACACACATATATACATATACGTATATTTATTTTCACTAACCTCCAACTGAAATTTAGCATTTCCTTCAATTATTTAAAAACATAATTCTGAGAGAAGTTCTGTAGGCTTTTCCAGACTACCAGAGAAGTCCATGTGGAGAAAAGAGCTAAAGACCCCTGCTGAAAGCCTTCAAGTTATACAGTAGGTGGAGATCTCCATTAGTAGGACTTCTCCCACAGGGAGTTCCCTAGATCAATGGTATCAAACTCTAACAGAAATGGGAGCCACTAATCCACATGCAAGAATTCCTATGGGTCACATATTGACAATTTTAAAATGTAATATTATCGGTTTTATAATATTTTAACTTATTTTATTAAATATTTCCCAATTATATTTTAATCTGGTTCAGGCTGCATTCAGGAATGCTGCTGACAAAGGCTTCATGTTTGACATCTCTGAAATCAGCCTGATTTTAAAAAAAAAAGTTCCATAATTCACTGCTAATTGTGAGGACTTTCCTTTATCTGTTCCTAGTTTCCCACTTTCTCTCCAGCTTCACAGGGGATGGGGTCAGAATCAGAAAATCTTTTTTTGCCCTAGTATTTCCAGATTTTACAAAGTCCTTCATCCATTCACCAATCAGCTGAAAAGTCTTTTTGTTTATTCTTATTTGTTTATTGTCATTCCTTTCCCCCTGCCCACTCCTATCCCTCCATTCCTACTTACTTTCACTGGGAGCTCCTCCATCACATCATTGTCAAGTGACAGTGACCAGTCTTGTCCATAAGGCTACAGGTGCGGGCACACTATCATTTTATACAAGAGGAGAAGCATTTCTATTGTGTTTCCTGGCCGTACCCAAAATTGTGTTGGCCCTTTCATCAGCAGCTTCAGCTTCGACTGCATCCTTTACCAGGTTCTCTGTGATCACTCTGAACCCTATATTAAAAGATCTACAAAATATATCCATTAAACAACGGGTTACTAAACTGATCATAAGCTTTGATCCAAAATTCCCTATGCTGCTACTATTTCCTAAGGATGCTATTAAAAGAAAAAAAATGGGAGGCCTACCTGTATTTATGAACCATATATTCATGTCTGCCTAATTCATAGAATCAAATGATTTAGAGCTGGAGGAGACTTTAAAGATAATATAGTCCAACTGACTCTTTTTATAAATGAAGAAATAAGACCAGAAATAGTAAGTGACTTTCCCAAAGTCACCCAGGTAGTAAGTCACCAAGCTAGAATTCAGACATGGGTCCTTTGCTGGCAAATCTTATGCTCTTTCCACTAAGCCACATTGTCTCCCTCTACCACATATTTTGATTATTAAAATTATTAGTGAAAAAAAATTTGGAATAATTTATTTATGTCAGTAGGTGGGGGAGAAGTATTATCTTGACCTGGAATTTAATCAGTATAGAGAACCTGACATGTAGAAACTCCCAACACCAGGGGTTGGGAACTTGTGGCCTCTGAGGCCACATGTGACCCTGTAGGTCCTCAAGTGAGGCCCTTTGACTGAATCCAAACTTCACAGAACAAAGGTTTCAGGCAAAGGGCCACACTTGAGGACTTAGAAGGCCACAGGTTCCCAACTGCTGCCCAACGTTATCCTTGAGACTTCCAATTTTAGAGTTTCCTGAAATACTGAGAGGTTGTGACTTGTTTATGGTCAGTTCATTGGCAGTACTTGGACCTGGGTCTTGATTAAAAGACTAGCCCTCCATCTACTACACCATGTTGCTTCTCTTTATTATTGGAATCTCTGATACAAGGAAAGTCTTAGTGCAGTTATAAGCCATTAAATCCTAATGATAGAAAAACACCTGTTATCACTGGGGAACCAGACAAATTTACCAGGGAAACAAAGTATGTTATTAATTAAATTGAAAATATGGTGTAATGACTAATATGTTTTGCATGATTTCACATGTATAATTGATATATTGCTTGCATTCTCAATGGGTGGGGGAAGGACTGGAGGAAGGGAGAGAATTTGGAATTCAAATTTTAAAAATAGTTGTTAGAAATCATAAATAATATTTTAAAAAAGAAAATATGAAGGGACAGCTAGGTGGCGCAGTGGGTAGAGCACCAGCCCTGAAGTCACGAGGACCTGAGTTCAAATCCGGCCTCAGACCAAACACTTGGCACTTATTAGCTGTGGGACCCTGGGCAAGTCACTTAACCCCAATTGCCTAAAAACAAAACAACAGAAAAAAAAACCATGGTTTTAAAATCATCATGCAAATTTCAATTGATTACATATATATTTATTTAAAAGACTGGTTTTATATTAGAAATAGCAAAAGGAAATAGGAGAAGTTAAGCGGAACTACATTTTGCTTTATAGGAGAATTCAGTAGGCAAGTATACAGCATCCAGCCTTGACCTTTATCTGGAGGTATCTGGAAGTCTCCTCATAGAAGTATCCTATATTGCACTAGGCCTCTTACACCAATGAGCCACAGAACAAGATGTGACTGATGTAGAAATCATGGCTAACACTGGCACAGTAGATAGAGTGCAGCATCTGGAGTCAGGAAGACTCATCTTCCTGAGTTAAAATCTGACTGCAAACACTTACTAGCTGTGTGACCCTGAGCAAGTCACTTAACCCTGTTTGCCTCAGCACCTCATCTGTGAAATGAGCTGGAGGAGGAAATGGCAAACGACTCCAGTATCTTTGCCAAGAAACCTCCAAATGGGGTCACAAAGATCAGACAGGACAGAACAACAACAAATGTGAAATTACTTGGTAAACAGATATACTTAACCTGCTTTCGGAAGCCACTGCCTATGAAGGTTTTGAAATCCCCACTGACAATTAACTTACTGAATGGCATTCAGGGCTAATTTGACTGGGTCATAAAATAAAGAGCTAACATACATAAGGAGCTGACACAAATACCTAAAACTAAAAGCCAATCCTGAATAGATAAGTGGTCTGAGAATGTGAAGTGTCCAGGTGAAGAAATACATTAGTTAAATATATGAAGAATTGTGCCAAAGTTGATATAATAAGAGAGCTGTAAAATTTTAAAACTCTGAGGTTTTACATCATACCATCAAGTTTTTGTAGATGATAGAAACAATGATGGAGGGGCTGTGGAGAGTTAGGCACATTAGACAATTGGAGCTGTGAACTGGTTCAACTGTTCTGTAAAACAACTTGGAGTTATGCAAGAACATTATTAAACTATTCCTATGTATCCTTTGACCCTGCAATCTCACTGCTGGGCATATACCTCTAGGAGGTCAATGTCAAGAAATAAAGGTTCTATGGGTAATGAATATTCATTGCAATACTACCTATGGTAACACAAACATCCCGACTGGGGAATTGGGGAATAAGAATATATTGGGCTAGGCATACACACTTAGTGCGTGCTGTTATGGCAATAGCTACACATACCTGGCTGTCTGCCTGCTTTCTGAAACCTAGGGAAAAAAGCAGGTAACACATAATTAAAGTTGTTGTTGTTGTTTGTCCTTCAGACCATGACATCAGAGAGGTGATGCCATGACAGGATTCAAGTGAGGGAGGGTTGTGCAGAGTCTCTAGCCTCATTTTCTCCTCTGGAGCTATCTGGGTCCAGTGGTAAGATATAGATCGAGATGACTGGAGATGGCCCTCTCTAGCTCATAATCCATGAATGAGACAGCAGACCAGGCCCTCAGTCCAGTCTCTGTCCAGTGAACAAGGATTCCTTTACGTGATGCTGACAGGTCCTCATCATCTTCATTCACCTGAGCTAATGCTAGAGCTTCCTAATGGACCTCTCGCCTCTTCAATCCATCCTCCACTCAGCTGCCCAAGGGACTTTCTTTTTATTTTATTTTTTTTATTTTTAGGCAATTGGAGTTAAGTGACTTGATCAGGGTCATACAGCTAGTAAGTGTCAAGCGTTTGGTCTGAGGCTGGATTTGAACCCAGGTGTTCCTGACTTTAGGGTCAGTACTCTATCTGCTGTATCACCTAGCTGCCCCACAAGGGACTTTCTTTAAGCATGAGCCAGACCATGTCATGTTCCTATTCAGCATACTCTAGTGATGGATTCTCTATCAGCTCTACAATTGAACCTCTACACTCTCTTTTTAGCGTTTAAAATTTTTCATAATCTGGCCCCAACCTAACTTTTCAGCTTTGTGATATGTATATATGTATATATATATATGTGTGTGTGTGTATATATATATGTATGTATATGTATATATGTATATGTATATATATATACACACACATATACATATATAAACACATACACATATATATACATATATATATTTCTTCCCTTCACCACTCTATAGCCAAAATGGCCTTCCAGCTGTTCCTTACACTCAACTGCCTCTGTCTCCCGTCCTGTAGAATCATCATCATCATCATCATCGTTATTGTAGTTAGCATTTATGTAACTCTTTAAGATTTGTAAAATACTTTACAAATACTATCACACCTGATCCTCACAACAGCCCTGGGAAGTAAGTACTAGTATTATCCCCATTTTGTAGTTGAGGAAACTGAGGCAAGCAGAGGCCAAGTGACTTGCCCAGGGTCACACAACTAGTGAGTTGAACTTGTCTTCCTGACTCCAGGTCCAGAGCTCCATGCAATGTAGTGCCACCTAGCTGCCTGCAATATATTCCCTTCTTACCTCTGCCTCTTTAAATCCCTTGTTTGCTTCATGCAAAATTCAGCTCAGATCATTGTCTTCTACTTGAAACCTTTCCTGATCCCCCTAACTACTGATGGTATCTCACCCAGCTAGGTAGTACCCCAGTAGGCAGAGCACTGGGTCTGCAGCCAGGTAGACCCAAAGTCAAAGTTGACTTATTAGCTGTGTGAGAGCCAAGTGGCCTCTGCTTGCCTCAGTTTCCTCAACTGCCAAATGGAGGCCACAGCACCCACCTTCCAGGTTTGTTATGAAGATCAAATGAGATAATATTTGTAAAGCATTTAGTGTGGCGCCTGGCACAGAGGAGGCACTTAACATGCTTTTTCTGTTCCACTGACTACCTTGTATTTAGTGTGTGTGTGTAGAAAGTACACTCCTTGAGGGCAGGGGTTGTCCTTTTTTCTGTGTGTTTGTATCTCCGGTGCCTGGTACTTGAATGTTTATTGATCACTGACGGACTTCATAATTATTTGTTGATTGGCTCACGTGGAGGTGGTACCTTCGGCCTTAGTGCTGGCCTAATGAGCCCCATAAGCTCTAACCAAAGGGATTTTTCATGTGTTGTGCTCTCTTCCATTCTCGCCTCGTAAGATGAGAAGAATACATGTTGTTTGAACTGAACTGGCATGAATGACATGAAGCAGCAGTTGAGTTTGAGTTGGAATTAGATTGAATTGAAGGAGGGGAGGGGGAAGGGGGCAGCTGGGTGTCACAGTGGATAGAGCACCAGACCAGGAATCAGGAGAACCTGAGTTATGTAATTACATACATTAACCAGCAAGAACATATAGTATATAGTTTGGCCACTAGATGGTGGAACACTCAAGCTACCAGCCGGTGGCTCCTTCAGAGGTTATTGAGTAGGCATAGGTTGTTTGTGTTTTTGCTTTTTTTTTTGCTGCTCCACGTACCCACGGTTTATCAGAGAGCTCTCAACCTACTTGGCTACTTGGGCTATACTTGGGCTACCACCCTAACCGCTGCCTCAAATCCCAGGGCCTGGTATATAAATTCAAAATTTAGTTTAGAGAAAAATAAATGGAATATCTGCCTCTCCTTAGCTGCTATCTCTGCTGCCAAGAGGCTCTGTCATTGCTTCTCCATGCCTGCCGTCTCTGGGGATGAAAGTTCCCCTGGGGGGCTGTGTGGATACACAGATTTCGCTCCTTAGGGACCCACCTTTTATGTAAATGTGTGCTCAAATCAATACTCTTCTGCTTCTTTCCTCTCATAGCCCTTTCTAGTTGCGTTATTTAAGTATGGCAGGATCCGACCATGTCATCCCTCCGCTCGATGAAGGGCATGGGGTATTCAGGGAGGACTAACGCCTCTGGTGTGAATGCCTAATGAGCCCTTTTCAGGGCAGCTTTTCCATCTTTGGTGTCCACCTGTCGCCCAACCTGTGGCTCCAAGAAGCTGTAGCATGTGCAGCAGCCACTCCCCCAATAAAACCATCTTGACAAATGGGCTAAAGCAGGTTGGGAGGGCAGCTAGGTGCTGTGGTGGATAGAGCACCCGCCCTGGATTCAGGAGGACCTGAGTTCAAATCCCGCCTCAGACACGTACCACTTACTAGCTGTGTGACCCTGGGCAAGTCACTTAACCCCATTGCCTAGCAAAACAAACAAACAAACAAAAATGAAATAGATTGAGAGCAATTGACCATCCTCAAACCCATCAGTGAGTTAGGGGGATGTATATCCCAAGCTTGTGAAGGCTTCCCTTGGTAGAACAGAAAAATGAGAATAATTTGTTCCAGTGGCCATGAAGGTGGCTGCAGCAGGTGCTGTGGAGCGCTTAGAGATTGGTCAGGTACTGAAGACACCAAAGTCATCCACTACATCCTGAACCATCACCGGTCTTCTTGACTTTTGTCTAGCCACTGGACTTTGATCTCTCTGGAAGTTGTACTTTGTGGAACTTTGTCTATAGAAAAGAAGAATTCTATCCCAAATGTAGCATTGTGGAGAGAGGAATGAATATTTCTGGGACTGATCAAGGAACAGGAATGGAAGTGAGTAACAGCTATGAGGTTTTTATCCTGTAGTCTGGTCTTAAATTCAACTCCCAGTCCAGTCTGAGGCCTGCAGTTGAATAACCAGGGAAGAGCTCAGACCAAGGAAGGGTGTCTGTGATTGTATCACTTCAAAGCTACAGAGCCTTCTAGTTAACTAACAAGAGGCTAGGACCAGTGGCAATCTACTGGAGCTCCAACCAGGGACAAGCCTATAGTCATATCTCTCAGACCCAAACCATGGTCAGGAGCTTAGAAAGCTCAGACCAGAAGGAAAGAGACCAGATTTTGTCCTAGGCCAGACCCCTTTGGGTAGGTTGAAAGCTTGCAGATCCTTGGCCTAAGTGGCCCCTGAGGTCTTTGAAGTACGCAGAATCCAATATCCAGAAGAAGTAGCACTAGGACCAGAGATACAAATCAAGACCAAACAAAACTCAGCTGTTCCCTCCAAGAGTGCTCAGAGTTTGGCCTTAACATAGAGTCCTGATTCAAGCACCAGAAAGAAAGAGTTCAAGAACCGAGGAATTATAGTCAACACCACACAAGATTTAGCAACTACCAATATAAAAGCATGGAAAACTAGAAATAAAATATTTAAAAAGGCAAAAGCAATACGCTTATAACTTAGAACAACTAATTCAGCAAAACAAACTAAAATGCTACGGGAGGGAAATGGATTTTTTTTGCCCCTGGGAAACAGATAACTGTCTTTTATTGTGTACATTTTGAAGTGATTTCCCAATTTCTTATTTCACAGAAAACATTAAGTATATTCAGCTTAACATATATGTCCTTGCTCCCTAAATAAAACAAATCATTCCAACAATTTATCCAGGAGGCCATTTCATCTGATGTCCTCCAAGGACACACAGATGGATATGATAGACAGATTATCCCCCATCTGTACCTTCATTGATCCACCAGTATCCTCTCTTCAGACCCAGCTCAGTTGCACATTTCTTGTCAATAATCATTAAATGTCCAAGAAGTTTTTTATCATCTTCTTCTGCAACAGATATCTGGGTAATGAGTTTCTTAGGTATCAAAATAAATTAATTGGACCTTGTGGGCAAACATGGAAAGCAAGACACCAGTCATCCTCAAAAATTATTTTGGCCGGGATTTCCTTGCTAATTATTTTCCCAAAGATGGTGTCTCCCCCCGGCTGGGCAGTCTGAACTTTGCTGATCTCATCTGCCATAGTGGCAGCTCCTGCAGCTGGCTCCTGCCACCTTCTGCTGCAGCCTCCCAAGGAAATGGATTTTTAATGAAATAGAATACTTCCAAGCATTCTTGATGAAAAGATCAGAGCTAAATAGGAAATCTGAAATACAAATACAAGACTTGAAAGAAACAGGATGAAGAGAAGCACTCATAGTGCAAGAGAGCAGGGGCCCTCGTCACAACTCAAAGGCAGAGAGGAATGATAGAGCTTGTGGTTGCAGGGGACCTGGAGCCCTACCTGGTCAAAGACCAGAGCACAGACCAGGAGAGCAGTGACCACATCTCTGCCCTGATTTTACCACATTGGAAGTGACAAAAGAAACCCCCTAGAACTAGCTCTGATAACAACAGAACAATAAAACCTGAAGCTTTGGAGAGTGCCTCCTCACACCCAAATGAGTAGAGCCCAACTTTAACATAAAGTTAAAAGTCAATAAATAGGCTAGAAAATGAGCAAACCACAAAGAAAGGAATTTGATCATAGAAAGCTGCCACTGTGGCAGAGAAGACCAAGAGATAAACTCAGAAGACAACAATGTGAAAATAGCCACAAGAAAAGCCTCAAAGAAAAATTTTAATTGGACCCAAGCCCAACAAAAATTCCTGGAAGAGTTAAAGAAAGAGATGAGTAGTAGAAGAAAAATTGGGAAAAGAAATTAAAGTTATGTATGAAAATTGTGAAAAAAGAATTAACATCTTGGTTGACAAGGCATTGTTGACAAAATACTGAGGAAAATAACACCTTAAAAAACAGAATTGGCCTAATGGTAAAGAACTCCTTATAAGCAGAATAGGTCAAATGTAAAATGAGGCACAAAAGCTCATCATAGCAAATAATTCTTAAAAATTAGAATTGGGCAAGTAAAAGATAATGACTCCCTGAGACACCAAGAAACAATAAAATAAAGTCAAAAAATGAAAAGAAGAAGAAGAAAATGTGAAATATCTCATTAGAAAAACAAATGACCTAGAAAATAGATCGAGAGTTAGTTTAAGATTGGACTACCTGAAAACCATGATCAAAAAAAGAGCCTAGACACCATATTTTAAGAAACCATAAAGGAAAACTACTTAGGTCCAGAGGGCAAATTAGAAATTCAAAGGATCTACCAATCATCTCCTGAAAAGGATCCCAAAATTAAAACTTCCAGGAACATCACAGCCCCAGGTCAAGGAGAAAATATTGCAAGCATCCAGAAAGAAACAATTCAAATGTCACAGAGTAAGGATCTCTGTAAAGATCCTTAGTAATGATCACACAAGATTTAGTAGCTTTCAAGTTAAAGAAGTGGAAGGCTTGGAATATGATATTCTGGTATACAAAGGAGTTAGGATTACAACCAAAATCACTTACCTAGCAAAACTGAGTATAATCCTTCAGGTTAAAAATGGACATTCAAGAGCAGAACCAGGAAAACGTTGTACACAGTAACAGCCATATTGTGCAATGACCAACATTGATAAACTTAGCCTTTCTCAGAAATACAAGGATCTAAGACATTTCCAAGGGTCTCATGATGGAAAATGTTATCCGTATCCAAAGAAAGAACTATAGAGTTTGAATGCAGATCAAAGCATACTATTTGCTATTTTTTTTCTTCTGTTTTGTTGTTTCCTCTTTCTGATGGCTCTTCTTATTGGTTCCAATTCTTCCTTGCAGCATCACTCATGTGGAAATATGTTTAATAGAAATGTATATGTGTAGTCTGTATCAGATTGAAAGCCATCTTGAGCAGGGAGGGAGAGAGGGAGGGGGGCAAAAATTTAAAACTCAAAAGCTTATGGAAGTGAATGTTGATAAATCAAAATAAATTAATAAAAAAAAATTTAAATGGAATTCAATGAAATGGAGGACTTTCAAGCATTCCTCATGAAAAGATCAGAGCTGAATAGAAAATTTAACTTTCAAATACAAAATGCAAAAGAAGTATAAAAAGGTAAACAAGAAAGAGAACTCATAAGGGATTTGATAAGGTTAAACTGTTTATATTCCTACATAGGAAAATTATATTTATAACTCCTAAAAACTTTCCATTATTAGGGCAGTTAGGGGTATACATAGAAAGAAAGCAGAGGTGTAAGTTGAATGTGATGATATGATTATCTAAAAAAATAAAATTAAGGGATGGGAAAGAAGAATGCAGTGGGAGAAGTGGAAAGGGAAAGGTAGAATGTGATAAATTATCTGACACAAAAGAGGCCTGAAAGAGATTTTACCGTGAAGGGGGAAATGGGGGAATTGGGGAGGGGAGCACATGAATCTTACTCTCATCAGAATTGGTTCAAAGAGGGAATAATATACACACTCAGTTGGGTGTACAAATCTATCTTACCATACAGGAAAGTAGGAAAGGGAGGGGATGAAAGAAGGGGTGGAAGGAAGCTGATAGAAGGCAGGGCAGTTTGGGGGAGGTAAAAGTCAGAGGCAAAACACTTTTGAGAATAGACAGGATAAAAGGAGAGAGAGTAAGATAAACAGGTAGAAAATAGGATGGAGGGAAATATATAGTTGGTAATCATTACTGTGAAAAAAATTTTTACAGTGAGTTTCTCTGATGAAGACTTCATCTCTCAAATTAATAGAAATAAGAGCCATTCCTCAATTGCTAAATGGTCAAAGGACATATGAAAAGGCAGTTTTCAGACAAAGTAATCAAAGCTATCTATAGTCATTAAAAATGTTCTAAATCACTATTAATTAGAGAAATTAAAATTAAAACAAACAACTCTGTACAGCTACCTCACACCTGTTAGATTGGCTAATATGACAGAAAAGGAAAATGACAAATATTGGAAGGAATGTGAGAAAATTAAAACACTAATGTACTATTGGTGAAGTTGTATATTGATTCAACAATTCTGGAGAGCAATTTTGAACTATGCCCTAAAGGCTATAAAATCATGCATACCCTTTGACCAAGCAATACCATTACTAGGTCTGTATCCCAAAGAGATAAAAAAAAAAAAAGGGAAAAGGACCTATGTGTACAAAAATGTTTATAGCAGATCTTTTAGTGGTGGCAAAGAATTGGAAATCGAGGGGATGTCCATCAATTGGGGAATGGTTGAACAAGTTGTTGTAGATAATTGTGATGGAATATTATTGTGCTTTAAGAAATGATGAGCAGGATGCTGTCAGAAAAACAATGGGAAGACTTACATGAACTGATGCAAAGTGAAGTGAGCAGAACCAGGAGAACATTGTACACAGTAACAGCAATATTGTATGATGATCTACTATGAATAACTTCGCTATTATCAGCAATACAATGATCCAAGACAATTCTGTAGGACTTAAGATGAAAGGTGCTCTCCATCTCCAGAGAAAGAACTGGTAGAACCTGAATGCAGATCAAAGACACTTTTTCTTTATTTTTCTTGGGTTTTTTTGTCTGTGTTTTCTTTCACAGAATGACTTACATGGAAATGTGTTTCACATCACTACACATGTATAACCTATGTCAAATTGCTTGCCTTCTCAATGGGAGGGGGAGGAGAGGGAAAAAGATAATTTGGAACTCAAAATTTGAAAAAAATTAAAATTGTTTTATATGTAATTGGGAAAAATAAAATATTAAACAAGATAAAAAAAGAGACACAATTGAAATAGAAAGACACACACAGGATTAAAATTTAGGGCTGGAACAAAATCTATTATGCTTCATTCAGCTGAAGCAAAAAAAGGCAGAGGTAGCAATTATGATCTCAGACAAAGCAAAAGCAAAAATAGACCAAATTAAAAGAGAGAATCAGGGAAACTACATTTTGATGAAACATACCATAGAAAATGAAATATCAATTTCTGCAGCCAAGTTTCTCTTATCATTTCTCAAATATACAAGGAACTGAGTCAAAATTATAACAAAAAAAAGAGCCATTCCCCAACTGATCAATAGCCAAAGGATATGAACAGTCGGTCTTCAGATGAAGAAATTAAAGCTATCTACAGTCATATGAAAAAATGGTCTAAATCACTATTGATTAGAGAAATGCAAATTAAAACAAGTCTGAAGTAACACCTCACACCTATCAGAAATGACAAATGTTTGAGGAAATAGCTACAATAACAAACTGTTTGGTGGAGTTGTGAACTGTTCCACCCATTCTGGAGAGCAGTTTGGAACTATGCCCAAAGTACTACAAAACCATGTATACCCTTTGATGCAGCAATACTGCTACTAGGTCTGTATCCCAAAAAGAGCAAAGAAAAAGGAAGAGGACTTGTGTGTACAAACTTATGTACAGCAGCTCTTTTTGTAGTGGCAAAGAATTGGAAATGGACAGGATGCTCACCAATAGAGGAACGGCTGAACACGTTGTGGTACATGATAGCAATAGAATGCTATTGTGCTATAAAAAATGATGATCAGAAAAACCAAAGAAGATTTCTATGAACTGATGCAAAGTGAAGTGAGAAGAACTAGAAGGTCTTTGTCCATAGTAACAGCAATGTTGTAATGATGATCAACTGTGAATATCTTGACTACTCTGATCAGTACAATGGTCCAAAACCATTTCAAAGCATTCATGATGAAGAAATGTTATACACATCCAGAGAGAGAAATGATGAACTCTGAATGAAAGTTGAAGTATAATTTTCTTGCTTTTTAACTTTTTTTTGCTTTTTAAAATATGGCCAATGTGGAAATGTTTTGCATGATTTCACACATATAATTGATATAATTTTGCTCACCTTCTCAATGGGTGGGGGAGGGGTGGGAGGGAAAGAGAATTTGGAACTCAAAATTTAAAAGGAAAAAATATTTAAAATAAATAAAAATGAATTCTAAATTTTAGAAGCTAGATATACTAACCTCTGGCAATTATTGAATGGGAAGAGAAAGGATCATATATAGCTCTCAGATGTTTATGGTACCTTTCCAATAACTGACCATTTATTAGGGCACAAAAATCTCAAAAACAAATTTCTTAAGTCAGCAAATAGAGTGTCTTGTTCAAGGAACAGTAAGGTGGCCAATGTCACTAAATCATAGAGTAAGTGGAGAAATGTAAGGTAAAAGAAGACTGACCAGGTAGGAATGGGTCAAGTTATAGAAGGCTTTAAATGTAAACAGAAGATTTTATAATTGATCTTGAAGGTAATAGGAAACCATTGGAATTTACTGAGTAGGGCATGGGATGACAAGATGAGACCTGTATTTTTTGGAAGATCACTTTAACAGCTGAATAGGGAATGGAATAGAGTAGGGGAAGACATGTAGCAGGGTTACCAACCAGTACACTATTGCAATAGTTCAGTCATGAGGTGATGAGGGCCTGTACCACTGTGATGGCAGTATTAGAAGGAGCATATATTGGAGGTGTTATAAAGGTAAAATTGACAGACCTTGGTAACAGATTAGATTTAGGGGTCAAGTGAGAGAGTGAGGAGTCAAGAATGACACTTGAGTTACATGCCTGGGTAATTGGAAAGATGGTGGTATCCTCAACAATAACAGGGAAATTAGAAAATGGAGAGGGTATAAGGGGATAAGATGAGAACAGTTTCTATTAAATTGAATTTAAGATAT
This sequence comes from Phascolarctos cinereus, assembly GCF_003287225.1. Classification (NCBI taxonomy): domain Eukaryota; kingdom Metazoa; phylum Chordata; class Mammalia; order Diprotodontia; family Phascolarctidae; genus Phascolarctos; species Phascolarctos cinereus. The sequence goes on from NW_027555625.1 coordinate 267,569,026, forward strand.
CTAATAGGCAGTTAGAGATGTAAGGCAATAGATAATTTCATCAAAGATGACAATAATGAGACAATCTAATAAAAATTTAAGGTTACAGTCAAACCAGTCTTTAGGTGAAAATGTATATCTCTAAACATTTTTATCAATAAAAGAAGATAATAGGTCAGTGAATTGGGTACGCCATTAACACAACTAGAAAAACAATGAATGAAAAAAAATCCTAATTAATACCAAAATAGGAATTCTTAAAATTAAAGAAGAGAAAAAATGGAAAGCAATACATTGAATTAATAAATAAAAATAAGAACTGGTTAAAAATAAATTGATTTTTTTTAAAAAGAAAGAAAAAAAACAATTTACCAGTATGAAAGCATTTTATATATGCTATCTTATTTAATCCCTCACAAAAATCCTGGGAGGTAGATGCTATTATTATCCCCATTATGTAGATGAGGAAACAGAGACAAAGAGAGGTTAAGTGACTTGTCCATAGTCACACAGATAGTAAATGTTTGAGGTGGTGTTTGAACTGAGGTCTTCCTGACTTCTATTCCAACACTATGCATTTAGCAGCCTCGTATACCAAATATATACAGAGTGTCCCCCAAAATCTTAGAACAATTTTAAGCTCCTAAAGTTTTAAACTGCACTAGAACTTTTAGGACACCCTTTATATCAGATAGATAGATAGATAGATAGATAGATAGATAGATAGATAGATAGATAGATAGATAGATAGACAGACACAGACAAACAGATAGATAAATGTATAGTGTATTAGTTCTTTGAGTATAGCTCCAAATGTCTTCCCAGAATGGCTGTACCAAAAATTTACAACTCTCCCAAGAATGCATCAATGTACCTGTTTTCCCAGAAGCCCCTACAACTTTCCCCAAAGCTCTTCCACTTTGCTTTTTTTTTTTAATCAATTTTACCAGTCTAATGGAGGAGAGATGGAACCTTAGAATTGTTTTAATTAGTATTTCTCTATTAGTGACTTGGAGCATTTTTTTTCCATATGGCTAAAGACAGTTTGGATTTCTTCTTTAGGAAACTGCCTGTTTGTACCCTTTGGCCATGTATCAATTGGGAAATTGCTCTTATTCTTACTAATTTTAATCAATTCCTTCTATATCTGGAAATGAGGTTCGTATCAGAGACACTTGCTGCAACAATTCCTCATATGCCTTGGAAATGAAATTTATCAGAGAAAGTTGCTGCAGTTTTTTTTTGTTTTTTTCATAATTACCTGCTTCCCTTCTAATTTTAGCTACCTTGGTTTAGTTTGTGCAAAATATTATCCATTTTATCTTCTGTGATCCCCTCCATCTCTTATTTGGTCATGAACTTTCCCCCTGTGCATAATTTGAAAGATACTTTTTCCTTGCTTCTCTGAATTCTTTATGATATTACCCTTTATGTCTAAATCACACACACATTTGGAGCTTGTCTTGGTATATACTTTAGTTTCAGTGTTAGTCTATATTCATATTTCCTAAATCCTTCATTTTTGGTAGCAAATCCAGACTGGTCATAATGTATAATTTTTATGATGTGTTGCTATAATCTCCAAACATTTTTATTTAAATTTTTTGCATCAATGCTCACTAGGTAATATGGTCCATAGTTTTCTTTTTCTGTTTTGACTCTCTTTGGTTTAAGTATCAAGACCATATTTGTATCATGAAATACATTTGATAGGACCCTTTATCCTACTTTTGAATAGCTTATGTAATATTGAAATTAATTGTTCTTTCAATGTTTTACAGATTTCACTTGTAAATCCATCTGGAATAGGGGAAGGGTTCTTTGGAAGCTCACTTATGGTTTGTTCAATTTCTTTTGCTGTGATTCGGATTATTTAAATTATCTATTTCTTGTTCTAGTAATCTGGGCATTCTGTATTTTTTGTAAATATCCATTTCATTTAGGTTGCCAACTTTATTAGCATATAATTGGGCAAAATAATTTCTAGTAATTCACAATAAATGAAGAAATAAAGGGATACTTTTCCAAACTTTAAAGTGCTATGTAAATGCTAGTTATTATTATCAGATAGTATGCAATATATTTGTTATATGGTACATAACATAGGTACATGTGTACACAACATACACACATTATATGCATACATATATCATATACTTTGTTTCATTATGATAACATGTGAGCAATGTGTGCACATACACACATGTATCATGTTTTATGTACCATATATAATGTATACCACAATGTATCTTGTATATCATATATACCATAAACCAAATATATAGCTTATACTAATGGTTGGTACTATATGTGAATATGTATGTATATGCACATATAAATATATATAGTCCCATATATTCCTAAATATATATATATTCACGCACACAAGATCCTAGTTCAGTCTTGATGGATATCAAAGCTTAAAACAGAACTAAGATTTTTGGGATACCCTGCGTGTGTATAGGTATACATATGTGTATATGAATGTATATGTGTTTACATACACAAATATATACATACACATCCCTACAGTATCAAATACGTGAAATGTATGTGTGCTACATACATGCACCTGTTTACACATGTTTATGTACCCACATGTATATCGATACTATATCACCATATGTAAGTACATTGTAAGCACATGCTGCATAAATACACATATACATATGTATGTATACATAGTTGATTTTATGCACACATATGTCATATCTATGTGTGTGTAATGCTGATCTGTATATATGTGTATGTCTATAGTTACGGATACCTATATGTATATAAACACACATATGGTCTCAGTTCTGTTTTCATAGCTATCAAAGCTTAAAACAGAACTAAGGTCTTTGAGACACCCTCTGTGTGTAGGTGTAGATGTGTGTATATGTATGTGCGTGTATGTATGTATGTTTGGACTATATTTAAAAAAAAACTGAAGAGGACCTAAGTCCCTTATGCACACAAATGTTTATAGCAGCTCTTTTTTGTGGCGGCAAAGAACTGGGAACTGTGGGGCTGCCCATCATTTGGGGACATGTCGGCTGACTCTACCAAGGCACGCGGACGTAGAGGAACGCTCGCGCTACCAGAAATGATGCGGAAGGGAGGCCGGCCGGGTCTCAGCTGCAGTTGCATCAGCCCGCCACAGCTGTCGCTGCTACCGCCGCCGCGCCGCCGCCGCCGCCGCCGCCTCTGTCAGCTCAGACGCGGCCCGCGCAAGCGCACTGCCCTCCTCTCCTCCCCGAGCCCCTCCCCTCCCCTCCCTTCCCCTTTCCTTCCTCCTCTCCCCTCCCCTCCCGGACGTGTTCCCGCGTCCTCCTTCTTCTTCCGCTGCCTCCCCAGGTCCGGGGATCCCACCGGGACTGAGCGCCCTAGGTGCCTGCCCAGAGCGGAGATATGAGCAGCTGCAGGCGGGACGTCAACGAGGAGTTCAACGAACAGCTGAGGCTCCAGCAACTCCAAGAGGAGGCCAGGCTCGCGACCAGCGGCTCGCCGGAGGGCCCGGAGGGCGATGACCCTTACACTTTCGTGGACCCGGCGGATGGCACTGCCTACGAGTGGGACCGGGACAAGAAGGCTTGGTTCCCTAGGATTACGGAAGATTTCCTTGCCAATTATCAGGCTAATTATGGGTTCCCTGCTGATAGCTCCTCTTCTTCCGGTGGGCAAAAGGAGAAACAGGCTGATGTGGATGTAAAAGCATCACAAAAACCTACAGATCAAAAAGCAACACAAAACGCTGAAAAGAAACAGAAAGGTGAAAAAAGAAAGCCTGAACCAGGATGGTTTCATGTCGAGGAGGACAAAAATACAAATGTGTATGTGACTGGCTTACCTCCAGACATTACAAAGGATGAATTTGTGCAGCTCATGTCCAAATGTGGCATCATCATGAGAGACCCACAGACAGAAGATTACAAAATCAAGCTTTATAAAGATAAACAAGGAAATCTGAAAGGAGATGGACTTTGCTGTTATTTGAAGAGGGAATCTGTGGATCTAGCATTAAGACTTCTGGATGATGATGAAATCAGAGGCTACAAATTGCATGTGGAAATGGCAAAATTTCAGCTAAAGGGAGAATATGATGCCAGCAAAAAGAAGAAGAAATGCAAAGACTACAGGAAAAAGATGTCTCAGCAACAAAAACAGCTGGATTGGCGGCCTGAGAAGAAAGCCAATACTACTCGCATGCGGCATGAGCGGGTGGTTATCATCAAGAATATGTTCCACCCCAAGGATTTCGAGGCTGATCCATTGGTACTAAATGAGATCCGGGAAGACCTCCGAACAGAGTGTGAAAAGTTTGGGCAAGTCAAGAAGGTCCTTCTCTTTGACCGGCACCCAGACGGGGTGGCCTCTGTGTCCTATAAGGAACCAGAAGAAGCTGACCTATGTATACAAGCCCTCAATGGGAGGTGGTTTGGCGGTCGTCAATTAAACGTGGAAGTATGGGATGGTGTGACTGATTTTCAGGTGGAGGAGACATCGAGAGAGCGGGAAGAAAGACTGAAAGGTTGGGAGTCTTTTTTAGAGCATCATAACAAACAGAAAGAAACCGATTCCTCTGATCCAAATTCTGCTTCCGGAAGTGTGGGCCTGGTAAAAGGGAAGCCGTCCCTAGCGGATATGACCTCACCTGGAGCAAAGGAGGAAGCTGGTAATGGGGAATGCAGTAGAGGAGGGATCCAGTCTAAGGACAGCAGCTTGGGCCATGGTCATAATCAAGACCAGGCATGCCATTAACCCCTTAAGCATGCTTTGTAGGGCATTGTTTGGATTTCTTTCTTTGTGCTTCAGGGTGATTACTGGTAGTGTTTCCATGAATACATGCATATTAATCAGATGTCATCCACTTAGTGCTTTGAAGTTTTCATTAAAAGCAGTATTTAATGAGGAACTAAAAATATTTGTTAATGGGCTGACCTAGTGAAACATCCCAAGTCCCTGGTGCGAGTGAGCTGAATTTGTTTATGTCAGATCCTTGCTTGTAAGGTCTTTAAAGGTATCTATGTGTGAAGTATGTTGTAGTCTACTTTGAAATTTGTGATCATAAAACTAAAAATAATTTGGTAATATTTAAATTGAATTTAAGGCTTAAGTTGAATTTTAAATACGGCTATTAAATGTTTTTCTATTTTTAAACAAAGAAGTGATGAAATTGATGGTATCAGAGCAACCTAGAAGACTTGTATGAACTGATGCAGAGTGAAGTGAGCAGAACCAGTAGAACAGTTTATGCAGGAACAACAATATCGGAAGGGCAACAACTGAAAGACTTAAGAACTCTGATCATCATGATAACCAACCATGATTCCAGAGAACCCATTATGAAACGTGCTACCATCTCTTGACTGAGAGGTGATGGACTCAGGGTGCAGAATGAGACATATATTTTTTGGACATGACCAATGCAGGAATTTGTTTTGCTTGACTATGCATATTTGTTACAAGGGTTTTTGCTTTGTTTTGTTTTCAGTGGGAGAAGGGAGGTGGGAGGGAGAGAATAGATTTTTGTTAATTGAAAAAAAATAAAATTTAATTAAAAAAAGAAAAGTAGCTGGATCAGACAAATTATACACAAAGAAATCTGTGCTGGATTTAATATATTTTTCAAAACATTGAGGGATTGATTTTCAGTATATTTCAAAGAAGTATATGAAATGATTGGAAGAAACCATGGGTGACATTTCTTCAACATTTCAGTACTTTATTAGACTTTGATCTCATCAGTGTGGATATTCCCATCACTGCTGGAGATTTCAACCTAATTTAATTCTCTTTCACATCCTCCCATAAATCCCCTTTAAGGGAGATTTCCCCTAGATCTAGGGGCTTCCTCTAGATCTCTTGACATTGGTTACCCCACACTTTCCATTTGTGATTGGCCCCCTCTTTCTGGTAATTAACCTGTCTGATAACAGTCTTCATGCTACTTCTCCTGCAGAATTCTTCATTGATAATGTGTTAAGAGTATTATCACCCAAAAATGGTGACTGAGAGGACATTAGCAACAACTGATCTATATAGTTATGTGTTCATCTCTGTAAAATTTTTCAGATTAACTTATGTACATACCTAGAGTGTCCTTGATGAAAATATAAGAAGAGAATACATGGGCTCTTGTAGATAATTTTCTACAACTGATCACATCTTTGCAGTCACGTGATTGATTGAAAGGTATGGGGAATACATGATCCTACTGTGTTTATTGTTATTACCAAAAAAAAGTTTGAGTAAGTAAAGTACAATAAAAAACTCTTCTAAAACTCATAAAAGATTCTGTGATGAATACAACCACAGGTATAATGTCGTTCAACAATTCTTCCCCCAATTGAATGTAAGCTCCTTGAGGGCAAGGGTTATTTTGAATTTTGCTTATAGATTGATTTTCTTGATCATCATTATCAAGTAAGGCATAAAATAGATAAATATTGGGGGATGGGACAATGAACCGGCTCTTAATGAGCATATGCAGAATGTTCAGCTGATATGGTCACCATAAGTACTTTGGAGCATATGTAGACATTCTATAACTTGTTCTAATCTGCTAACCACATGGTGAAGAGAAGCTTCTTTGATTGGCCATGTCTCAAGAACTTGGGGAGAGGAGGAGGAGGGAATTCAAAAATGCACTCACTAGTAAACCAGAACTTGGCCCTTTTCTTGGTGTGATTTCTTCCTGCCTTGCAGCTTTCTGGTGAGAAAAGAGGAACAATGCTGTAAAGGAAGGGACTTCAGATCCTTTCCTTCTGAGGCTGGCCCACACAAAATCTGAATATGGGCCTTGGTTTTTTGTTTCTTCATTTGTTCATTCATTCTAAGAAAGCTTGGACTCTGTGGCTCTGTGTGTTTTGGAAGGTCAGCAGAGGCAGCTAATAATAGTAAAACTCCCACCTCTTTTGGGACTCTTAAAAATAGTGCTTTTTCTCCCTTGGAATTTTAACAAGAGAAGAGATGATTTTCTCTCTTCTCCCCATCTCCAGTGGCAATGATGTCTTGTAGCAGAAGCATATACCAACTGGACACGTGCTTGCCTAGTCAAACTTGAATCACTGGCTAAGGGGAATATTCTAGGCTTTTTTCTTCCTTTCTTTTTCCTTTTCTCAGCACAGGTTCAAGATCTGGAGAAATGGACTTGTGCAAACTGGGGGGTTACATCATCAGTTCAAGAGTTCGAGGGGCAGCAGCTGTGCAACAAGATTTTCCTCATGGGTGTGTGTGTGTGTGTGTGTGTGTGTGTAATGGAGCTATATATATATATATATATATATATATATATATATATATATTTTCTTTTGAGGTAAAAAGTACCATTGTTGATATCAACATGTACCTCAAGGACTAAAGAGTCTTGGGTGGGCAGGTGGAACAGACTTTGCCAACACAGAATTTCTGTGAGTTGCCCAGATAGTGCAGGTCAGAGGTGAATGTGGAATGTTCAGGAGTCTCTAAAAGGGTCTTTAATTTCCAGGGAAAGTATATAAATGAGAAAGGCTATTGAATATTGTATGTTTTCTGTTTTTTCACACACACACCTTTGAGTCCTTTGCATCTTGTGACATTTCAGTGGTGAAGGAAATGAGGGTTTTCCTATGCCCAGTTTTAAAAAGAAGGAAGAAGAAAGAAAAGGAGAAAAGTCGGGAGAGTGAGTCACCAGGAGGTCTAGGAGTAGAGTTTATGTTTGGGTTTATAGCCAGCCAGTTAAGCTTTGAGGCCCTAAGCAGTGGGGAAATACTTTCAGGACCCAGTAGTAACTGAGAGGATTATTCATCTTAACAGTGATGCTGCCCTTGGATTTATACTTGGTGAGACCAATACCCTGGTGAACTTGTATAAAGTCTGAGCCCATACTTCCTAGGGCCTGAGGTAGAACAGAGAAGAGTATGCCCCCAAAGTATTGGGAGGAATGTTTGTATTTCTGTGCTTCTTATATCATTGAAGCAAAAGTTCCTTTGTAACAAATAATATTAACTGGTTGAATGGATCAGGGCAGCTAGTCACTGGTGGCTAACTGAAGGAGGAACACACTGGAATGGGAACCCAATCTGGCAGCATAAAAGACATTTCAACCTCTCAAGGGTTTTCCTTGAGGAGATGTTATCAGCCTTACCCTGGAAGAGTAAGGCCAAAATATTTGATGCATATATACTCACCAAAGATATTCTCCACTATCATCAAGAAGACCCTGTATAGAGTCCAAATGAAGGACAGAATCCTCCATCTGTAGATGGGGAGGTCTTTCGGATGACATTAAAATGATTGTTTCAAGCTCCAGCACATTACAGAGCTCCCTGGTAGCAACCAACCTAACAATCCTTGGAGGGGAAAAAGAAAAGAATGAAAAAACCTTTACTAAGCACTTATTATGTGCAAAGTGTATATAATTACCATGGATGGATTATACAGAGAGAGAGCAGTAATGCACATATGATAATAAATTGCATTCATATATCACTCTGAATTTTAGGAAGCACTTTCCTCATCACTAGTCTGGGAGAGAATACTATTGATGCCCAATAAACTCTAGTGGCTCCCTATTAACTGTAAGATCAAGAACAAATCTTTCTAGAATCAACTGCCCTTCATAACCTGCATTTCTGGGCTTATTATTTATCCCTCCCCTTTGCAAACGCTATAGCCCAGCCAAACTGAAGATCAGCCTTCTTGCTGTTTTTCACACGTGACATTCCATCTCCTGGTTTGGTCCCTATGCACGGCTTTCCTCATATGCTTAGAATGCGCTCTGCTCCTCAGTGCCACCTCTTAGAATCTTGACTTTCAGAGCTTGGCTCAAATGTTTCCTTCTACATTAGGCCTTTTCTGGATTCTTCTGGTTGCTACCTCCTTCATCCCACCCTGGAAATCACCATGTATGTATAATCACCATATATACATATACATCTATATCTATATATCTACACATTTATTTGTTTATTTATGTAGCATCTACTATGTGCCCTGTCTTGGGCTTTTAGAAATATTATTTCATTTGATGCTCACAACAACTCTGCAAGGTAGATGCAATTATTATCCCCATTTTACAGGTAAGGAAACGGAAGGGAACAGAGGTTAAGTGACTTACCCAGGGTCACACAGCTAGTAAGTATCTGAGGCCAGATTTGAACTTAGGCCTTTATGACTCTAGGCCCAGAGCTCTATTGACTACATCACCAATGGCCTCAGAATGTAAGTTTCCCAAGGTCAGGGACTACTCAATTTTTGAGTTTATTTTCCAAGCACCTATCACGTAGCTTAGAATGTAGTTGGCATTTAATAAATGTTCATTCACTGATTAATACTATGGATAAATACCTGTATTGGTCTTAACTCACAACCATGATTACACATAGGCCTTTTTTTTGTTATTGGTCAGTTATTTTTCAGTCATGTCTGACTCTTTGTGACCCCATTTGGAGTTTTCTTGGCACAGATACTAGAGTGGTTTGCCATGTCCTCTCCAACTCATTTTTCAGATGAAGAACTGAGGCAGAGTAAAGTGACTTGCCCAAGGTCATACAGCTAGTAAGTATCTGAGGCCAGATCTGAACCCAGGAAGACAAGTCTTCCTGATTCTAAGCCCAGTACTCTATCTACTGTGCCAACTAGCTGCCTTTTTCCCAAATATGGTTTGTATGAAATCAGAGTGTAGCCTATACTTAGTGTTATTTTTACGTGTGTGTTTATATAATTTTTTTGCCCTTTTGAAGAGATAATCATTTTACGGATATGGCTTATATTCAGTTGTGAATTACAGAACACTATAATTTCAAAAGAATCAAAACTTCAGAATCAATGACAATGTGAAGATGAATGGCAGGTGTAACTAGGTTATAACATATTACCAACAATGACTTGCCCTTGGGAAGTGGTATAAAAGACGTGATCAAGGACCTATGTGACTGAAAAGAAGGTGGGCTATTCATGGGCTGAGGGTAAGAGAATCCTAACAGCTGTACTGGCATCCACAGAATTTGAAAAGAACCTGAAGTTTTGGGGACTTTGCAAAGTTCCTCTGGGGGATTCACAGAGAGAAAAGAATAAGATGAAAATGCAAGGATGGCAAGCAGTTCTCAAAAAAAAAGTGAAAACTATTTAAAAACTATATGAAAGATTGCTTCAAATCACTAATCATAAAATAAAATGCAAAACTAAACAAATCTGAGTTTTTCACCTCTGGGCCTCTGCAGCAAAGGGACGATAATCAATGTTAGAGGGTTTGTGGAAAGATAATAGACATACACTGTTAGCGTCGTTGTGAGTTGGTTCAAACATTCTGAAAAAAAAAAATTTAGAATTGTGATTTTTAAAAAAAAGTTGCCAAGATGTCAATACCCTTTGACCCAGAGGTCAAATTGCTAATCATATGCCCTCCAGGAGATCAAAGACAGAAAGGTCCAAAATACAGCAAGTACTTGTAGCAATGCTTTTTTTTGTAGTGGCAAAGAACTGGAAACAAATTGCCCATCAACTGGGGCCAAACTGTGGTGCATGAATGTAATAGAATATTACTGAGCTGTAACAAACAACTATGGTAAATACAGAGAAGCATGGGAAGACAAATGAACTGATTTGAATGAAGTAAGAAGAACCTATAAACAGCCTATAAGATGGCTGCAACAACAGCATATATGGAAAGAACAAAAAAAAACTTAAACTGAACATCTTATAAGTACAATTTCCAAGTAAATGTGGTCCTGAAGTAGAAAAAAATACACCTCTTTCTGTTCTTTGCAGAGGTTATTATATTTACAAATCATACTGTGAGGAACATTGGTTAAGCTATCTGGTTCAGCTGATTTGTTACTTAGTTTTGTGAAACTGATTTTTCTTTTTTATTCTTTCCTACAGCTCAGGTGATGTAAAAACCAAAGAGAAATAAAAAAATTTTTTTAAAATAAAGACATATGGATGCATTTCTCTCTGGTTGGATAAAAAATGTTTATGAAGTTCTTTGTAAGTGGTAAAATACTATATAAATGTCATTGTTTATTATTAGTTAACTGCACCAGAGAAAGAGGGCCACACCAAAGAGATCATGGATTTATGGAAGCATCAAAATATAATTACAATCAAAAGTTAGATGTAGATATTATAGTTATAATGGACATTTCTCTGTCAATCACTCCACCTTTCTTTCCTTCCTTGAGCTTTGTTAAAGGATCAGATGATCTGCACTGAGATGGCGTCCTTTTCTGGATAATCTAATCCATAATTACTCCAATTAGCCAAACAGTCCCTACTTCTATAAGGTAATGGGGTAAAGAACAGGACCCCGTACTTCTCTTCCGAATCTGGGGATCTCTGCCACAAGATGCCGCTTTGCCCGGCCTTATCACTCGTCTTTATCACTCTCCCTCCCCCGCTACCAAGCCCCTTCTCCTTCGGCTTGGGCCCCGAGATAAGCCGAGGGGGTGGGGGTAGTTCCATATCCCTCTCCCTTTCCACCGGGGGATGGTTCCAATCCAGGAAAAACAGCTGGCACAGAGGAAACACTGCGAGTGGAGAGAGCTCCGCAGTCCCCATTCTACTAACCTGAGCCATCTGGCGATAGAGACAGAAACGCAGGAGGGGGAGAAGATTATGGGAGAAAAAAGATGCTAGGATCTTAGCAGGGAAGAGGACGAGAAAGAAGAGGGGTGGAGGGGAGAGGCGGCAACCTGTACCCTCGCTTTGTCTAGGGCTGCAGGTATTTTCCACTTTAAGAAGCAGCTCAGTTGGAGGCCAGAGGGCAGCAGCGAGCACCAGCGCCGGACTCGAGACGCTGGGTGCAGAGGGTTCTGCGCGCCGCGGCGGCACCTCCTCTCCCCGGAGCTGACAGGCAGCAGGTGGGCGGAGTGGAGGCCGGGGCGGTGGCGGGGCGGACGCCGCCGGCTCCGATGCTGCGAGGCTGCTGGTCCGAGTCGGTGCTCGCAAGAGGAGGAGGGGTAGAGGGAAGAGAAGAAAGCTCCGCCAGCTCAAGGAGTCTACGCCATGGACTTCAACATGAAGAAGCTGGCGTCGGACGCGGGCATCTTCTTCACCCGGGCCGTTCAGGTAAGCTGAGCTGAGCTGGGCTGGGCTCTGCTTGGGTGGGCTGGACGGGTGGGGCGGCTGGAAGGCCTGGCTTCCCTCCTGCTGCAGCCAGCTTGCTCCCTGGTCCCTCGCTCCCCACCTCTGCTGTGTCCCCCGAGCGTCGGGGACCTTGCCTCCTCTGCGAAATCGACATCGGGAGTCTGGGCTGCGGCCAAGAAGGGGGTGGAGGGGAGCGAGTCCAGGAGGGGCTGGAGAGCTCCCGGGACTGCAAAGCAGTCACTCCGGCGCCCGCCCTGCTTCCCAGCTGGTGAGCTCTGTGACTCGGCCCCTGCATCTTCCAGGGCTCTCCCTGGGAGACCCGGATGTCTGGGATGCTGTGGGGTCTGACTGAGAGCATCCTAAGGCAGCTGCTAAGAAGGCACAGAGGAGGAGAGACCCTGAGCCAGGCACCAGAGCTTACTGGCTCAGTACTCGGGATCTACAATGCTAGGGTCTGTGACAGAGACAGTGTCTAGGAAGCTTTCAATCCTTCTAGGGAAACCTCCTTTATGGAGCACATCTTTTCTCTATCTAGCTTTAGGGAGATTAACTATCCTGGTTTTAGTTTGCCGAGCCTCCGCTTTTGCTACAGGCCCTGAGAAGCAGCTTGGGGAGGGGATGGGGATGGAAGATAAACTTGAACTCACATATCTATTTTATCTATCATTCTAGCTATTCCCCTTTTCCCTTTTCCCCCACTCCCCTGGCACTAACCAACTAGTGACTAGCTGGCTTGGTGGGGGAGGAGGGAGCTAGGGATGGACCCCCCCCACACATTCCGATTTCCTCCCTATGTTCCACTCAGCCCCAGATTCCTCTTAACCACCCAGCCTAGGAGAGAGGCTGCCTGAGCAATACCCTTAGTATGGCCCTGTGTATCCTTGTAGTAGTTCAAAGCAAAGGGTGGCCTCCACATGTGCTGAACTGTGCTCTCATAATGTATGGCAGCAAAGTCTAAGCATGTAGTGTCCAGACCACAACAGAGCTTAATAGTTTGCATCTGGCAGCTTTTTCTGCCTGGCTTTTGTGGGAAGGGTGAGGGAAGGCAAGAGAAGGGATAATGACCACATCCTGACCAGGACACGTGGCCCATGGGTCACACCCCCTATTTGAGGCTGGTTGGGCAGACCCAGAGTAAACAAACATTGTAGGTTGCTGGCTTCCCTTTTCTCCCAAATATGGATTACAGCTGAGGAGGTGAGGGGTCAAAGCAGAAGAGTTCTTGAGTACTTAGTCTGTTCTATTCCCTTTTGTTTGGTCAGTCTGGAAATTCCATCCCTAGGTAAATTTTGGGGAGTGGAAGTTGGTTCTTTCTGTCTCAGCCTGGTATAGTAAAAAGAGCACTGAACTTAGAGTTAGGAGATCTGGGATCTAGTCCTAGCTTTGCCACTCATTTGGCACTTGGACTTTCTCTGAACCTCAATTTCCTCATTTGTAAAATAGAGTGCTGAACTGGTACCATCTAGCTCCAAGACTCCTTCATAACTTAGAGTGATCTCAGCAGGAGACAACTATGTGCATTATCCAGTGAAGATAGAATTCCCTTAGGGAGAAGCAGCATGGCATAGTGGGTAGAATGCTAGACTTGGAGTCAAGTAGATCTGGGTTCAAATCCTGCCTCATTCACTTATTTGTTGTTTGACTCTGGGCTGGACATTTAACTTCTTTTAGTGTCAGTTTCCTCAAATGTAAAATGTGTGTGTGTGTGTGTATGTGAGAGAGAGAGAGAGAGAGAGAGAGAGAGAGAGAGAAAATAATAGCACTTAGCCTCTCAAAGGATTGTTGTGAGCTTCAAATGAGATAATGTACAAGATCAATTGAGTTACAAATGTCACACTTCCCCCCAGGAAAATAGGAAGGGACTATGTGAGGTGGAGGATTGAAGAAGGTTCTTGGACCTACTTGTAGTCAGTGATAGAGTCCTGGGAAGAACAGAGGTGACCTAGCTCCCAGCCCAAGGTCCCAGTTATCTGTGTCCTTGAATGTCCCTTGTCCATGTTTTCTATGAGTTCCAGGAGATGTTTTCTCCCACTCTGAAGGGCAGAGGGACGCAGGAAGCTGGTTTTTCTCTGGACTTTCAAACTGCCTTCCCCTCCCCCCCCCTTATGTTCATGGCTTTGGGATGGGGAGTTGAGGGCCGTCCCCCTGGTAGGGAATGGTTGGGTTGTCAGGGCAACCATACTGTCAGCCTTTATATCTAGCCTAGACTGGATTGGCAGGTTCCTTCTCACCCCTTCCACTCCCACCCAACCCTCCCCCATACCTCATCCCCACCTACCTCTGGCTGAATGCTAGGGAGAAAACTGGCCCCACCCCCTCCCCACTCCAAATTTACCCTTCTGCAGGAGCTGGGGGTTACCTGGAATGTATGTTCATATCTCTCTGTGTGTGAAGGGAAGGCCCCCACATGTGGAGCCTAGGCGGCAGCTACTGGCAAATGAAATCTCTGGGGAGTAGGAGGGACACTGTCCCACGCATCAGGGATCTAGAGGAGAGATTTATAAATAGTGGCACTTTTTTTTTTTCCATAGCAAGCCCTGCTGCTTTCTGGCTCCAGAGCAACCCCCAGCACCCAGTATCCTAGGACCAGGCTCCTTTTAAAATAAATGAGGGCCAGAGGACCAAACCTGAAGAGAAATGTGAGGGATAGAAAGGAGAGAGCAGGACTGAAGAGCTAGAAGCAGGGAGATTTCCAGACCTCAAACCTACAAGTTGTACTATGTAAAGAGCACTGGATTTAGGGTCTGAAAACATGGTTTTAAATCTCTATCTGTGTAGCCTTAGGCCTCAGCACAAATCACTCTTCTTTGAAAGTAGAGGCCTCTATTTTCTTGTCTATGGAATGAGGAGCTCTGCAAGGTCCTTTCTAACTATAAATCCTAGGATCCAAGTCATACTATCCTTGGTTTCTGCAGACTGAGCTAAGAGCAGAAAGGTGGTGAGCTCCCTGAAGGAAAGCATCATAACCTTCTTCCTTCCTCCTTCCCCCCAATCCCAGATCCTTAGACCATAGTCTTTTCTAGCGAAAGGACCAGAGGCTCTGCAACCATTAATCTTATCACTGCAGAACAGATAGGGCAGGGATAAGTCCACACCAAACATTTGAGGCTCCTGAAAGATCCCAAAGTATTTTAGGGGAGGAATGGAATCTAAGATATGAGGATGGCAGTCAGGGTCATCTGTCTTGTGTCCAAAGGTAGCAGGGAAAGTCTTCTTTTTCTACAGCCCTGGGGGTTCATTCTGGTTTCCCCAAATGGCAGGCAGGACGTAGGGGTAAGAAAAGCAGCCACACCCTGGACCATGATCTTAGGATGGACCTAAGGACCGTGGGGTACCTGGGAGCTTCCCTGTCTGATAGCATAGGATTTCACTTCCTTGGTGAAAGTCAGGAACAAGAGATCTACAGGGCTAGCAAACTATGTTTCAGCTTCTCTGATTGTCTCTGGATCTAGTTACCATAGTGACGGCAACTTTAAAAATTACTAGGGAAGTGGGAAATATAGCAAGCCCAAATGTGAGTTGGGTTTTGGACATTCAAGCTTGATAAGGCAGCATGGACTTGTCCAAAAAGCAGCTGGAAATGCTAGGCTGCAGCTCATAGGATCATAGGATATGGAGTTAGAAAGGCCCTTTAACTCATCCAGACCAGTCTCCTCGTTTTCCAGATTGTAAAAACTGAGGCCCTAAGAGGGGGAATTTGCCAAGATCACACTGATAGTAACTGACAGAGCTAGGATACAATCTAAGTCTGAAACGAATTCAGTGTATTTTCTACTATAGCCTTGCCTTAGGAGACAAATCAGCCTGGTTGGAGATCAGCAAATCCATAAGCATTTATTAAGCCCCTGCTAGGTACTAAGGAGGCAAGTACATAAGTGAACTAGTCCCCCCTTCCTTGTAGGAGCTGACATTCCAATAGGGGAAGGATGAGGTCTGCACCTGTAATTTTATTGGTATAGGGAACTCCTGATTGAAAAAAACAGCTGGTCTTGAAGCCAGGTAGAACTGGATTCGAATCCTGTCTCTGACACATATTAGCTGTACGAATCTGAACAAGTCATTTGACTTGCAACAAGACCGGTAAGTTACAGAGAAGGTACCAACCAGCACAGTTAATAGTAGTTTTTTCAACCAGGAGTTCCCTATACCAAGCTGCAACTTAGACAAAACAAATATGTGGTAATTTAGGGGTGGGATCTAAGAACTAGGGAATTAGGTGAGGCCTTTTGGAGGAGGTGTCACTTGAGCTGAGCCTTGAAGAGAGCTTGGGGGTATCAAGAGACTGAGGTGAAGGAGAAGAGCATTCTGGGTAGAGGGGCCAGCCTGTGCCTGGGTAAAGGTATAAGAGATAAGATATACATAAGGCATAGAAAGTAAGAGACAGCTAGAGATGTAAACCTAGACATTACCCAAACAGATGTGGATAGTTGAAGTGGATTAAAATAAGGGAAACTGTAGAGATTGGAGAGAAAGAAGCCTTCAGGCTCTCCCCACCTCTGGTTATAGTGGGGTGGGTGGGGAGGTTGTCATGGTAGTAGAGTGTCTTAGTATGTGCTTGGTTGAATGGGGCAGAAATAGGGAGGTTGTTCCAGGTTGAAGGTGAGTAGAGACAAGGAGAGTAGACAGTTTTAAATGAGGGGCTGTTTTAGGGTAAGAGAGATTTGGGAATGTTTGTAGGTAGCAGAACATAGTGGACATCAGACAGGTTGAGTCTGTTGGAGTCCAGGAGGAATGAAAAAGAAAGAAAGGTGTGTGGTTGGTGGGGAAGGGATTGAGAGGGAAGGAGGTTGAGCTGGCAAAGGAAAAGGGAACCCCTAGGCTAGAGTTCTTACAAACGGTTACTCATACTGCATTAGCCCAACTCTGATCCTCCCCTCATTCTCAGGATAGAGCCTGGGATCCTGAGAGGCAGCAGTAGCCACATGCTCACTAGGAAGAAACCCAAGCCTTAGTGCATTATTGATGGGTTGGAAGTCAACACTCCTATTTCTCTCTACCCCCTTTCCTTCCCCCTCCCCCTCCTCCCCAGGCCAGAGAGGCCGCTCCTCCATAATTTATCACTATTCCTCTGGGAGAAACCAGGGCAGGGCCTTCTCCAAGGGCCTGAGTAAAGACATCATGGCCCATACTGGGCACACTAGGCTGTGAAGTCTGCTGTCCTCCTCCTCTCTGTTTCTTTACCACAGATGGGGCAGTATGGTGGGACAGGAAGGAGGGATAATGGGATTCAGGATTCTAGCTCTAGCTCTGGGGCTTTTGGGGTAAGAGGAAATAGTCGTTCAGAATTTCAGAGGGGGAAAGGAACAGAAGGTAAAGGGTTCCTGTGCAGTTTGTATTTCAACCAATCCTGATATAAATTTTGCCTCCTGCCCAAGGCTGGGGTACTCAACATGCCTATCTAGGGTTTACTGCTGTTCTCTGGTTCTCAAGTCTGTCTTGTGAAGGCTACTTTATTTATGTCTTCTGAATGGCTAGAAATGTTTGAGCAAAGGCAGGGATCCCTATAGAGGATATTCCAGCATAGGGAGATAGGTTCTCTGAAGGATCTAAGGGTAGGGCCTTTCTACCTGGAAGAGTCTTATATCCTTATACAGAATAACAGGGTTTAGGGAAGTCCTGAATGACTTCTCTTATTCTTCTCCCCTTCCACTGAGGCACAGGCCTAGAGGCTTCTTGTGTGGCAATGTATTCTTACTGCAAAGATGCAGGAAGAGGCATATAACCAAGGAGAATTAGAAGAAAGTGCCTCAGAACTATAACAATTATCAGGAACATAAAGGCCCAAAATAGTTAAGACTTGGAAAAAATGCTATAGACAATTTTTAAAAATCAAATTAAAAAAATCAAAATAAGTGAACTGCTTGGGGTACGTAATGTGATGCCAATAGATGACAGAGAACCAAGCATTCGGATCCTAATTTGTTTCCCTCTTTTCTTTCAAGAATCATCTTCTCTTGATTGCCTTATTTTCATAGGGCACTGTGCTAGGCACAGGGATACAAAAACAAAATGAAAGAGTCCTTGCCTTCAAGAAAGTTATATTCTACTAGGGGAATATAACATGTAAACTTCTCAAAGCAGTTAAGTATATACATGAGAACCCGAAGAGGAGGAAGAGGACATTATTAACTAAGAGGATCAGGCAAGGCTTGAGGTAGGGGATGGGTAGCTCTTGAGCTGAGCTTTCCAGCAATCTAGGGACTCTCCAAGACACAGAAGTCAAGAGGCAGCATATTCCAATTATTAGGAAAAAGTTTGGGGAGTAGTGAGTTAATTGGTTTGCCTGAAATGTAGAATGCATAAAGGGAAGTAATGTGTAATAATTCTGGAAAGGTAGGCTGGAGCCAAATCAGGAAGAACTTCTAAATGCCAAGATGAAGAATGTATTTGCCCTAGCGGCAGTAGGGAGCCATGTAAAATTTCTTAAGCCAGGGACATCTGGTTTAGGAAGAAAATTCTGTCAACTTTGTGGAAGATAGAATGGAGAGGGGAAGGAATGGAAGAGGAGAGTCCAATTAGGAAGCCATTGTAATAGTCCAGGCAAGAAATGATGAGGATCTGAACTGGGATGTGGCCATATGGGTAAGAGAGAAAAGGGGACACATATGAAAGATATCACTAGGGGAGAATTGACAGGACTGGGCATGAGGGAGTGGGGAGAATGAAGGATGATTCCAAGGTTGTGAACATGAGTGTTCAGCAGAAAAAGGGAAGTTGGAGGGGAGAGTTGGATTTTTGGAGAAAATGTTTTATTATAGATTTATCTTGTTTGAGATGCCTGGACATTCAGTTAGGAATGACCAACAGGCAGTTGTTGATACAGACCTAGCTTTCTGGAGAGAGGGTGGGCTTCACACTAAAAAGGGTGAAACAAACATTTGTTGGGGGAAGCCCAGGGTAGGTGAGAAGATTGTGAAAGAATGCCTAGCTTTAAATGAGTTTCAAGTCTCTAGACTTGATAGTTAGTATGCATGAAATAATCAATTATTTTCTAAAGTACCAAGAAAATTTGCAGTTATGCTCAGGGACCAACTGATGAGGTCATTGAAAGAGAGCGTAGAGAGAGGAGAGCCTGGGACAGAGCTATGGAGTACATCGGCAGTTAGGGGGCACGATATGGATGATAGCCCCACAAAGGAGACTGAGAAGGAGTGGTTAGAGAGAAGGAGGGAGAACTAAGACAGAGAACTGCATCATGAAAACCCAGAAAGGCAACAGTGCTCAGCAGAAGAAGAAGATGCTTGGTTGTCAAAGGCTGCGGAGAACAAAGGAAGGATGAGGACTAAGAAGAGTCCATCACATTTGGCAACCAAGACATTATTGCTAACTTTGGAGAGGGCAGTTGCAGTTGAATGAGGTCAGAAAAAGTGTTGCAAAGTGAATGAAGGGAAATGAAGTGGAGACAGAGGGTAGCTAGCCTTTTTTTTTCCCTAAGAGTTTGTAAAAGGAAGGAAGGATGTAGGAAGATACCTTGAGGGGATGGTAGGGTTAAATGAAGTGATTTTTTTGGGAGGGTGGTAAAGGAAACTTGAAAGTATTTCTAAGCATCAGCTAAAGAAACAGTAGATAGAGATTGAAGATTAAAAGAGGAGGGATTGTGGGGACAACAGAAGACATAGGAGGGGATAGGATGATGGGTTCACATTGAAGGGTTGACCTTGGTGAGGAGAAGGTCCATCTCTTCATTAGAGACTGGAATAAAGAAGGAAAGGAGAGGGGGATGATGTCAGGGGATCTTGAGATGTAGAAAGAGAAGAGTGATCTTCAAGTGCATGACCTCTATTTTATCAGTAAAGTATGTGACACAGTCCTCTGCTGAGACAATGGGGTGAGAGACTTGAGGAGAGAACAGAAGTTTTGCAACAGCCACTTTAGAGACAATACAAAGAAAGGTGAGCTCATTGATAGTACATTTCACCATCATCATCACCATCACCACCACCATCGTCATTATCCTCATCATCAGCTAGCATTTATATATTGAGGTTTACAAAGCACTTTACAAATATCATCTCTTTTTGTCCTTACAACAACTCTGGGAGATAGGTACTATTATTATCATCATCCCCATTTTATAGATTTAATTCATAGTTAAGTGCTTTGTCTAGGGTCATATACCTAGTAAGTGTCTGAAGTAGGATTTGAACTCAGAACTTCCTGACTTCTAAGTTTGACACTATCCACTGAAACATCTAGCTCCCACCATTGGGTAAATTAGTAATTGGTTGAACCTAGAGAGGGATTTTTAGATTCATCAATGTCATCCTGGGAGAAGACTCAAGTGGTGCACCACAAAACTCAATCTTCAGCTCTCCTTCAGGACTTTTATTAATGACTTGGATGAAGGCGTATTTGGCAGAGAATAAGCAAAGAGGGATAGTTAATGTATGTGTGGCAGAATCGGGATTTAAAGGCATCTCAACCAGCTAGAAGACTGGGCTGAAAGTGAATGGAAAGTCCTATGCCTATGTTCAAAAAACCCAACTCTACAAGCACAGGATGGGGAGGTAGGAGTGCTTTGGTCAGCAGTTCATGTGAAAAAAAGACCAAGGTCACACTCAGTGAATCAGCACTGTGATATATGTGGCTGCCAGGAAAGCAAATTGGATCTTGGGCTGCAGGTCTAGAAGTACAGTGTCCAGAATAAGAGAGGCAGTGGTTCTCCTGGTCTCTGCCCAAGGCAGACCACAATCAGGAGCATTGTGTGGAGTTCTGGGCAAGGTTTTGAGGGTCACTGGCAAACTGGAGTAGATCCAGAGAAGGGGACTAGGTAGGTGAGAAGACTTGAAGCCAGGTCTTTTTAAAGAATGGTTAAAGGAGCTGAGGACTTTAACCCTTCAGAAAGAATACTTTGGATCAGAAATAGAGAGAATGATGGCTCTCTTTGAATATTTGAAAGTCTGGTATGCAAAAGAGAAACTCTCAGAGGAGAGAACTAGAGATTCAGGTTTGGAAGTTACAGAAAGCCAGGTTTCAACTCAGTGTAAGGAATCCTTTCAAATAATGGAAGCATCTGAAAGTGATTGTATTGCCTTGTGAGATGGCGAGCGCCTCATGCCTAGAACTGATGTTCAATCTTGTCAGTTGTTATTTTAAAGACCGTTTCCCTATTTCATCTAGGAGGAAGTGCAGGGGCTACTTGAGGACCTGATCCCACTCCAGTTTGCACAGGAGTTTTGACCTACTCCATTTCTGAACTGGGCCAGTTTGTCCCTCCTTAAGCAACCCACTCCTGAGTGCTAATCATATTAATGCTGAACTTAGTGAGGAACCCAATTTGAGCTGTGGTTCAAGCCTCCCCAGTAGCCAGGATTACAGGCATAAACCACCACATCTGATGAACAGTCAGTTTTTTAAAAGTACCTACTGTGTGCAAAGCACTGTGCTAGGAGTGGAGGAAGAGAAAAGGTTCAAGTAAGACTTGTTCCTTGCCCTACTGGAGCTTACAATCTAGTTGGAGGAAAAAATGCCAACCCTGATAACTATAATATATGATAATCTAATGCATTGAAAATTAGAAAACAAAATAAATGTTCTATGGAATACAAAGGGGAAAGTTTTTACCTGTGAATAAGGGAAGACTTCTTTGAGGAAGCAGCATGTAAGTTGTACTTTCAAGGATGGGTAAGAAGTGGATAATGGAAGATGGCAAAGGAAGATATTCTGAGCCTAGGAAACAATGTAGTCAAAAGCCCAGAGGTGGGAGAATGGTTCAGGGGAAAGAGAGTAGACCAGGTAGGCTGAAGAGTAGAGTTTGAGGAAAGCATCATAAGACTGGAATAGTAGGCTAGTGCTTGCTTATGAAGAGCCTTGAATACCATGCACATGAGTTAGTTTACTTAGGCCTCTGAAAACTTTTGATCAGAGCAACACTACCAGGAAGATTATGCTGGCAGCAATATGAAGGATGGATTGGAGGAGGAGAAGCTGGTCAGGTTACTGCTATAGTCAGGGCATGTGGTAAAAAGGCCCTGTGTGAGAGTGACAAGCATAGGGAAAAGGCAGCAAACGAAAAAGGTGTTGTAAAGGGGACATTGAGAGGAGATCAAGAAAATGTCAGAGATAGCCCTGAGATTTTGAACATATGAGATCAGAAGAATGGTGGTACCACATCCAGCAGTAGGGAAGTCAGAAGGAGGGGCCAGTTTCACCAGCAAGATACTAAGCTCATTTTAGGTATGTTGAGGTTGAGATGCTAATGGAACATCCAATCTAGGTGTATTTCCTGGATGGACATCTGTCCATGTGCCAAAAATGTTGCAGAAGGGATTCCTGTACCTGATCCCCTCAGGATCTATAATTCTCAGATTCATGAGGTCATAGGATTTAGAACCAGAAGAGACTTTAGAGGTCATCATCCAACCCTACCATTTCATAGGTGAGGAAACTGAGGCTCAGTAAAGTGACCTACCTGAGGTAGCCTAAGTAGTAAGCTGCAGATCTGGGATGTGAATCAAGTTTATCTGACTTCCAATCTAGCATTCTTTTTAACTACAATTATATAATCAGTGGACATTATTTTGGGGCGTGGGGGTCCTGGGTGGGGTGTGGTGGCCCATGTGATGTCAACCAACATCGCTGAAAGCAATAGCAGAAGTAACTAATGTGATACTTTAAAAAAAAATTTTCATTGTTTTTTGATGCGTATCCATACCGTCTCAAGTAAGAGTCTCTAATCCTGTTCATCCTAGGACATACATACCCGTGAGCTGCCTGTGACAGACTGGAAGCAACTAATACATCCTACACTACTCTCTCCTCCTCCATCTCTAACAAACAGCAACTGGTCCAGCCCTATGACTCATCTACATTGTACATTAATTTAAAAAAAAACAACTTTCCCAATTACATGTAAAAACCAAATTTTTACATTCTTTTAAAAAGATTTTTGAATTCCAAACTCTTCCTCCCTTCCTTCTCTCCCCTCTCATTGAGAAGACAAGCAAAATGGTACAATGGAAAGATCCACTAGTGTCATGGGACCTGGGTTCAAATCCCACTTCTGACCTTGAATTAACTGTGAGACTTGGAAAAGTCATTTAATCTCCCTTGGCCTCAGTGTTCTTATCCATGAAATGGGGGGATTGGATTACATGGCCTCTGCAGTCCCTTCCAGCTCCAAATCTATGATCCCACCTCCAAAAGTATCCAGCCTTCTCTTTTCATAAATAAGGAAACTGAGGCCTAGCAAGATTGTTACTTGATCAAGTGGCTGAGGTGGAGGAGTTTGAATCTAGGTCGTCTGACTCCAAATTAAGGCTGCTTTCCATCACAACAACAGCCTTTGTTCTCATGAACCTAGCAATCTAGCAGTCTGGCCTATTCCTTTCCTTGATGGCTTAACTGAGGCTCTGAGGCAGGAAGTAACTTTCTCTTGACAACAAATTAGTGCAGAACCCCTTAACTAGACCCAGTCCTCCTGTATCCTGTCAGGCCATCTCCCCAATCTCATAGGAACTGGAAAACAATTTCAGTGTGGAAAGGCCTAGTAGAATGGCCTCATTCCTGGCCCCATTTCCCTATCCCAATGATTAAAGGGTGTTTCTCCCATCCATTACCCCTGACAACATTCTTTCTATATACACTCTGAGGCTGCCTCTCCCAGAGGGATCCAGGAATGGTTAGTGTGGGTCACAGTGTTGTCAAACTCAATAGAAACTTGACTTAGAAAACCACAAACTAACATTGTTGTATTGTATTTTTTCCTTAGTTTGTTAACACTTCCTAGTTACATTTTAATCTAGTTCTGATTCAAGGCTGGGGAGTTTGGCTGGCCATGAGTTTGACACCTCTGGTCCTGAGCCTGAACCTGGATCCTCTTTTTCTTCTTTCCACACTCCCATACAGTTCACCGAAGAGAAGTTTGGGCAGGCAGAGAAGACAGAACTAGATGCTCATTTTGAAAACCTCCTGGCCCGGGCAGATAGCACCAAGAACTGGACAGAAAAGATTCTTCGCCAGACAGAGGTGTGCTGCAGCCAAATCCCAGTAAGCAGCAGGGAATCAGGGGGTGGGAGGGAGGGCAAGGGTGTCCGTAGGTTTGGAAGGGCCCACTTGAGGGCAGACAGGTGGAATCCAGCCAGATTTGGAGGAGGGCTCTGGAGGGCTGCATCCACACAAGCTAGAATAGAGTCCCCTGGAGTCAGACTCTAAGGGCTCTGCCACGTAAGGTGAATATTTTAAGATTTGAAATGAATTTATAGTGTCTTGGTGTGTCTGCAAAACCAGTAGAATGTAAGCTTCTTGAGGGCAGGAACGGTTTTTCATTTTGTCTTTATATCCCCAGGACGCAGATGGGGTACTGTTGCAAATAGTAGGTGCTTAATAAATGTTCATTGGATCGTGGGTTTGAGTGGGGAGAGGAGAAAGAAGAGAAACCAAGGAGAATAGTCCTATCAAGGGGCCCTGACTTTGGCATCTTTGTTCAAAGGAGAGAGCACAAAAGAATCTTGTTCTTGGGCATAAAGACTCAGGGATGGGAGAATTGGCTAGAAGACAGTCCCCTATGGAACAGAGGAGGGAGAAATCCTCATCATGGGATGTCAGAGCTAGAAGCAACTTCAAAACAGAGAGTGTTAGAATCAGAAGGGATCTTAGTGACAATCTCATTCATTTTAGTCAGGAAGAAACTGAAAGGGGTCACAGGATAATAATCTGGAAAAATGAAATTATTTGTCCAAAGTCACACAGGCAGTAAGTAAATAGCAGAATCAGGATTCAAACTGAGGTCTGTGACTTCTTACTACATCTTGCTTTCATTGCAAGTGAACGGTCCAGGATCAAAGAAGCACCCAGGCACAGATCCAAGGTACTCCAGAGCACTGCAGTGCAGTGTTGGGCCTCTAACTAACTTTGGAGTCCTGGTTCTAATTCTAGCTCTGAATATATATATATGTGTGTGTGTGTGTGTGTGTATACATATACATATATATACACATATATATACACACACACACAGACATATATACACATATACATACACACATACACACACACACACACACACACACACACACACATATACACACACACTACCTCTGTGATCTTAGGTATCTCTGGACCTCAGTTTTTTCCCTCTGTAAAATGGGGTGGCTGGACAAGTATAAGACCTCTTTCCTCTAGCTGTGAGTACTGTGGTCTAAGATCCTACCTAAGAAGAGAATGAAAAGTTGAATTCATCCTATTTTTTTTTAATTGCCATGTGGTTAAATTGAGTATTAAATGAGAATCTTTTGTTTGGTGTGGAGGAAAGTTATAAATATGTATGAAATGTAAATATCTGCTATGATAAGAATAACTTGTGGAGTCTATATCCTTGGCAATCAGTAAGTAGTGAGCTGATAGCTGCTGGAGGGAGGCAATGAGGGTGGGGAGAAGAGAGGTTTGGAGAGTTGGAGGCTGAGTAGTGGTTTAGATGATCCCTGGGTGAAATCTGTTGGGACTATAATGGGCAGGGTGGTCTCTGTGGGTCTTGTTCCAGGTGCCCGGGTGGAAGAATTCCTCTATGAGAAGCTGGACAGGAAGGTTCCCTCTCGAGTCACCAATGGGGAGCTGCTGGCCCAGTACATGTCAGAGGCTGCCAATGAGCTGGGGCCAGAGACGCCCTATGGTGAGCCTGAGTCTCTGCCCAGGCCTGACTTTTTCCTCCTTCCTTCCTCCCTCTCTCCCTCCCTCTCCGTAGCTCTGTCCCCTTTTCTCCCTTCCTCCCAGAACCACAGAATGGTGAAGCTGGAAAAGGCCTTAGAATATACGACAGTAGAATATAGGATTTTAGCCTGGAAAGGTACCTTGAGACCTTCCAGTCTTGTCCCTTCATATAGTACCTTGAAAAACTGAAGCCCTGAGAGAATCAACTTGCTTCATGTCACATAGCTAATAAGAAGCAGAGATGAATTTGAAGCCACTTCTCCCCTCACCCACAGGGCAGAAGCCAGTGCTGTGAAGTCTGCCCAGCTTCTCACATTCCCTGGACCCCACCGTTCCCATGCCAACACCTGGTAGTCCCTGCTGGGCTTAGTCCTGTCCCACAGCCTTAGGGAACAACTCTTCCTAAAGCCTGGAGCACAGGGACAAGTCTCCAGCTTGGTCTGTGTTTTTCTGGGTGTCTTTTTTACATCTCTTTGTATTTGTATTTGAATCTGTGTATCTATTTTGGTGTTTATATGATAGTTGGTATATTTGTAAGTCTGTGTTTAAGTTCTTCTGACTTCAGGTAGATGTGAGTATATATGGGTGCCTCTCTTTTGGGGTTTGTGTACATCTGGGGGTGGGTACCCTTAAATATATATTTTCTTCCATATGTTCTTTTATGTATGTGTGATGGGTATAGATGAGTGTGTGTGTGTGTGTGTGTGTGTGTGTGTGTGTGTTTATCTTGGGGGTGGGGAGGGATCCTCCCTATTTCTTTAAAGTTGCATTCCACCTGCTCCATCCTGGTCCCTGGTATATAAGTTTTCTATATCTCTGATACCCCTCTGACTCCCTTCCCTCAGGGAAGACCCTGATCAAGGTTGGGGAGACCGAGAAACGCCTCGGGGCAGCAGAGCGAGACTTCATCCACTCTGCTTCCATCAACTTTTTGACTCCTCTACGCAACTTCTTGGAAGGGGATTGGAGGACAATTTCGGTGAGGAAAAGGAGATCTGCCCCTAATCCTTGCCTCCCCTCCCCCTTCCATGACTAGAGGGCTTTTTTCTCCCATCACCCCCTTTGCAGGTGTTTGTGTCCTGGGAAGCTACTTCCTCCAGGCTGTGCCTGGTGAGCATGGAGAACCCACCTCCTGCTTGTTCGTCCTTCCGTTGGGTTTATGTCCCATCTAGACAGGATGCAATATTTAATGCTGTTTCTTCAAAAATTCAGTTCAGTAAACATTTATTTTGTTCCTACTGTGTGCAGGACCCTATGATAGGCACCAGGGATGCAAAGTTAGAAGATGACACTGACCCTCCCAACCCTCAAGTTGCTTATAATCTTAAATCTGCTTTTGCCCTGGAAGTCCAGGATCGACAGAGCTGGAAGGGACCTTAAAGATCATGTAATGCAATGCCTTCATTCTCTAAGTGAAGACACAGAGGCCCAGAGACTTTCCAGAAAGGTCACTTACCTAAGATCACCTTCCAAGTCCCAGAGCAGGCACTTGAACCCAGATCTTTTCATTCCAAGCCCACTTTTGTTGTTGCCTTTGTTTTTTTCCACTCTAGCATACTAAGTTCTCACATGACTTGGCTACCGTCTCCAAATACAGCAGGGGTCAGCCAGGCAAGAAGATGGAGGCCGTGTGCTTTTCAGCCTCTGCTGTCAGAATCAGGCTTGGAGCCTGGGGAAACTGGACTTCTCTCCTGGGCAGAGGCTGGCCTGCCTATGTGTCTTACTATTCCCCTCCTGCCCACAGAAAGAGAGACGGATTCTTCAGAACCGGCGCCTGGATCTCGATGCCTGCAAAGCCAGACTGAAAAAGGCCAAAGCAGCCGAGGCCAAAGCTGCGGTAAGTTCTCCCCTCAGCGTTCCCTATGGTGCTCAGGGCCTGGCCCTGCCCTCCCTGGAGACTTGTTGGGGAAAAGATGACAGGAGGATAAGGTGATGGGGAATTGGGAGGGAGGGTGTAGAATGAGGAGTGCCTAGTGCCCTTCCCTCTGGATGGGTCACCACTTTGACCCTACTTAAAGGTTGCCTGGTTTTTGGCATGAATTCTCCTTACTTGCCTGAGTAGCCTTGGAATGGCCTCTCCTGTCTGGGAGGGTTTCTGAGATGTACTGATTAACTTTGTGGCCACTTTTCCCTGTGGGACAGGGAGAAACTTCATTAACTCTTCCCCTCCCTCCCTATCCTAGATTCCCACTGAGCATGTCCAGGAGTGCAATATCTACAACCCTTACTGACCCTACTTTTTAACCTGTGACTTCTGGGAGGGGACCAAATGGGTCTCCTATCCCTATCCTGGGCATTGGGGTTCCCAGAGTTCCCTAGGCTTTCTTTTCCTGTTGTTTTGGACCTGAACTACAGAGGATAGGGTGTGTCTCTTTTTCCCTTCTCCTCCATCTGAGCGATGAGAATCTTTTCCATGGCCAAGATAATTGCTATGGGATGGAGCTAGCTAATGCATTGTGGCCAGCAAACCTGTTTGCTAATGTATCAGTGCACATCAGAGCCTTCTCAAGCCTGAGGTGGGACTGTATCTTGCATGTTCCCTATTTCCTCTCCTCGCCCCCAGTGTAGCCTGTTTTCTGTCTCCCTCCTATCTGAACTTGAGGAATTGGGGCAAGGAGGAGGCTGGGGCTCCCTCTCCCAACTCTAATAAAATTCCTGTTTCCAAGGGGAACTTATTCCCTTCTCCCCCCATTCCATTATAAGGGATATCGGAGTCTCTTTAAAGACGGGTCCACTGGATTCTGTGGGGTCTGTCACTGGGAAAGAGAGCACTGCAGATCCTCTATGTAGCAAGGTCCCCCGGTTTCCCAGGCCTCTCACCCACCAATCTGTTGGGAAGCAGGGAGAGTGAGATGATTTAACCACTCACCCTGTTCCAGGGCCAAGGATATTAACCTGTTCTCAGAGGGATGAGCAAAAATCTCAGAATGAGGAGGACTTCTGGGGAGTGGTGTGTGACCAGAAGGGTGACGTTTATCAGCTGCTGAGGGCATCTAGCTTCCAGTCCTACCCCTAGAAAGATCAAGTTACCCAGCCCCTATCCTGGGCACATACCCACATACTCTGTGAGATGGCCTGTTTTCCTAAGGCCTCTAGAGCAAGGGGAGACAGGACTGTTTCTAGTTATGGTAGGAAAGTTGATTGTTAGGGAAGGTGTGTCGGTGTATCTCCTTTAGTACTTTTCCACCTGCCTTTCCTGAATTTGGCTCATGTCTAACCTTCTGCTTTTTAACGCTTGCCCTGTACTTGACTCTTTCCTTCCCCAGACTATCCCTCCCCTCCTGACTACCTGGATTCAAAGAGCCCTGGGGAACACCCTAGATTCAAGACACCTAAAGAGACCAAGCTATCAGTCTTCCCTCCATTCCTTTCTCATTCCCTGATTCATACCCCAGGGAGGTTTAAACCACAAAGTCAGGGGATTTGGGACTCCCAGGGGGATCAACTGGAGTTAACCCTCTCAGGCCTGAGTTGGAGGGAGAGGGATCTGATCTGGTCTGTGCTTCCCAGTCGTGTTGGGCCAATATCCCTCCAGCCAGCTGGGCCCATGGAAAGTAGTGTGTTCAGACTTTGGGGCCATAGCCAAAAGTACAGGTCATCCCCAAGCTCCATATGCCCTTCTGCCCCTCCCTGGAGGATATCCTTCTTTTGCTGCCCAAGGCTCCCCAGGCACAGATCTCTTCCAAAGTGCCATATCTGTGAACACGTCTGCGTCTGTCCATCCTGTCATCTTCGACAGGGAAGGAGGGAGATGTCTCGCTGGAGCCTATTCCTGTAGCTTGCCTGCGCTGTTGACTCACTAACTTTTTTTGTTCTTTTTTGGTCTGCTTTGGTAACTGGGCTCAGTGTGAGGGAGATGTGAGTATATCTGTGTCCCAAGTGCTGTGCTGCTTTGCCATTTTAATTTTTATTGTTGTTGTTGTTTCTTCTTTTCACCTTTCCCTAAGGGGCCCCTTGCCCAAATCTACCTGGAAGGGTGGTAATGGCTAATGGCTCTCTCTGCCTCTGTCCCATAGAGGCCATTAGAATGTGACCCCTGACGTTTGGGATGAAATGGGGTCTTCTGAATAGTGGGGAGCTCATCTGGTCTTGGCTGCTTGGTAGCCCAGTCCTCCCTTTCTCGGACGCCCCAGGCCGCCTTGCAAAATAACCTTTGCCTGGTTGCATCCTGGCCTGGGACCCCAAGTTGGGAGAGGCAGGTGCTGTCCTTAAGAATCGCTCTCTCATGCTCTGGTCTGACTGGGTACATGGGTACATTCCTCAGTCCTGTCCATACTTCATTCACCCAGCCCCAGTAAAACAGAACCATCTGCACGGAAGGATGGGGGAAGGGAAGGGGTCTGTTTCACATGGTCCAGGGCTTTGGGATTAGGATGCTGCATTGGTCAGATATAGTGCATCCATTGTGATTTAAGTGAGTCAGGGGCCTGGGAGGGATGGAGAAGAGAGTGTGTAAGGGCTGAGGTCTGCTGGTAGAGTCTAGAAGGCAGAGCCCATGCCCCCTGCCACTCACAGGCCTCTGCCCGTTGAGGAGAATTGTGGGATGGAGGTGGAGGTCTGACCACTGACCTAGAAACCTTCAGTACTCAGCTACAGGGACAACTTTTCCTCCCTTCCACCCAAGCCTAGTACCCAGCACAGTGTCTAGCACGTAGTAGACACTTAATGAATGCTTATTGATTGATCATCGGGGCCCACCCCTAAGGGGTTGGATAGGTCAGCTGTAGTTTTGAAGTGGGGGGAGGGTTCAAGTTCTCCACCAGCGGTACTCCTCTGTGGCACCTCCCTCCCCCAGCCCTTTCTCTGGGCTCTGGCTGGGTACAACAGGCATTGCCTGTGAGGGTCTAGGTAGGGCATTTCCCCTGGTTCTAGCTTCCTGGCCCCCGTGATCTCTGGCATGACTCGTCCGTGAATTCTGTTCCCCTCCCCAACCCCAGGCCGTGCCTGATTTTCAGGAGACTAGACCTCGTAATTACATTCTCTCTGCCAGCGCATCTGCGGTAAGCTCCAATTTCCCCATCCCTCAGCTTTCCTTCCTCCTTCACTGTGCTGACTCCCACCTCTGGGTAGACAATGGGGATCCCAGTTGCCAGCTTTCTTCCCCCTGATGCCAGCCCTTCACACCCCCTTAGAGGCCCCAGAGGGTGGGTGAAGGGAACTTTGCATCTAGACTGTCAGAGGGTGGCAAAGAGACTAGAGATATCTTCCCTGGGTTTGGGTTTCCTTTCCCTCAAGCTCCAATGCTTTTCACCCAGAGAGGGTGCAGAAGTGCCAACCCCTCCCTCACTCCTTACCTATCTGCCCCATGCCCATAGCTGCTATCCTATACCCCATTAAGAAAGAGGGAGTGTGGCATAGTGGATAGAGTTCTGGACTTGAAGTCAGAAAGATTTGGGTTCCAGTCCTACCAATGATTCTTAGCTGTTTGGCCATGGGCAAATCACTTTAAGCCCCCCCCCCCATGCCAGTTTCCTCATTTGTAAAAATGAGACAGTCCACGCTGCACCTCCCTCGTAGCGTTATCATTAGGCTCAGATGAGATGCTGATTGAAAAGCATTCTGCAAACATCAAAGTATCATAGAAACGTCAGCTATTATTATCAACATCCTGAAAATAGTGTTCTGCCCTTGTGGAGCTGCTTAAGAGCCCCAGGAAGAGGGGGGAAGCCAGGACTCATGTCCCTCTCCAGGAAGTCAGTCCTGTGACTGGTTCAGTAGCTTCGAAGGGCCTCTTGCCCACTCTGAAGACCAAAGGGGTCAGTGCTTCAAGTGCTCAGACCAGACACCTCCCCTCCCAACACTGACGCAGAAGTACGAGTGTTCCTCACCAAACAGACCCAAGCAGCCCCACCTGCAGGACACTCCAAATTCTAGCATTCACCTGCCTTGTGTGTGGAGCAGGGAGGGGCAGGGAGGTGGAGTGACAGCCATAAGGGACTGCAGTCCTGGGCCTTGGCAATATGGTCGCTGTGTGGAGGAGGGAGGGAAGAAGAAGGGGAGGGACAAATGGAAGGAAAATCCCTCCAAGGTGCTTTCCAACTATGGATCTACATTCACCCTATATATGGATCTATATATTTCCACTATGTGTGATCCTATGATTCCCTATATTTTCCCGTGGTCCTGAGATTCTGTGGAAGGGAAAAGGGGGTTACTTGAAGGAAAAGGGCCTCATTGTGCACATCCTCCTAGTCTGTTGCCAAGAACTTCCTGTTTGTTCTTCCTGCTATCTTATTTGAGCCAGGAATGGATCCCTATTCTGTGGATGGGGAGCCTGAGACACAGAGAAATGATGTGAGTGGCTCAGAATCAAATTGTGAGTTGGGGGCATAGCCAGGCCTGGAACCCTGGTGTCCTGCTTTCTCCGGCCAACAGACAGTCATTACTCGTCACCACAGAAAAAACCGGGGCCCTCAGCAGAGAAGGGCCACCACCTCCGGAGTTCAGTTGGCCAGCCATACTCCACTCAATTAGAGCAACTTCGAGGCTTACATTCATTACAGTGGAAGAGATTTCGGTTAGGTCTCAGAGAGAACTTTCCCAGGGATAAAGGTGGCAATATCAAGAGAACGCTGAGGGAGGGCTGCTAGTTCTTTCCTCCCATGCTCATTCCTCTCTTCCTTGCTTTTCCTAAAGGCCATGCATGTAGCATGTTGGAATGACTTGTCTCCCCATGCCCAGCTGCAGCCCCTGAGATGTGGGGATAGGGTGGGGGGGGATTTCCAGAAGGCTGGGGCTGCAGTTGAGCATTGGGCCTTTTGGGGGTGTTGGGGACTAGACCAGTCTCTCATCCATATTGATGTCTCCTGTTGTGGTCCCTACAGCTGTGGAGTGATGAGGTAGATAAGGTAAGTGCTTCCTCTGGGTGGGGAGAGGTGGGGGATGTGGAAAGTGCCTCCAAGTGGCAGACCCAGTACTTAATTATGAGACCTGGAGGAAGTCACTTTCACTTCTCTGGGCCTCAGTTTCAATTGGGAAATGAAAGGATCATGAACTAGGTGATCTGTCTGTTATCTCCTGTGGTCCTTCCAGCTCCAATAGTCCATGTTCTGACATTCTGTGGTCCAGCAGTCTTATCCGTGATTCTAGAGCATAATTAGACTTTGGGCCTAAGGGCAGAGGGGACATGTTGAGGGATCCCAGGAGATTGAAATTGATCTCTGACCTATTTAGAGATTCTCATCCTTTTATCCTTGTAGCAGACGGCCTGCTTTCTCAATGGATGGGGGAGGGGCTGGAGGGAGAGAGAGAATTTGGAACTGAAATTTTTTTTTTTAAATGAATGCTAAAAAAAAAAAAAGAGGGGCAGCTAGGTGGTACAGTGGCTAGAGCTGGGGCCTTGGAGTCAGGAGGACCTGAGTTCAAATCCAGCCTCAGACACCTAATACTTACTAGCTGTGTGACCCTGGGCAAGTCACTTAACCCCAATTACCTAACTAAGAAAAAAAGAGAGAGAGAGAGAGAGATTCATGTCCTGGGGGTTGAGGCACAGTTCAGAGTTCAGGACAAGAAAAGAGGGATCAGGATAGAAAGGCTGAATTGGAAGTAGGAGATGTCTTTGTTCCCAGGGGAGGGGGGCTTTTAGGTGGAGATACCTGAGCACTAGTATAGTGCCTAGCACATTTATTCAGGCCCTGAATAAATGATTGTTGAATGACAGATTGAAAGGGAATAGAGGAAAAAGAAAGGGAAACTCATATCCTCTGACACTTTCCATCCCCTGCCCCCCCCACCTCAATCTCTTCCAGGCAGAGCAGGAACTTCGTGTGGCCCAGACAGAGTTCGATCGGCAAGCAGAGGTGACTCGTCTCCTGTTAGAAGGAATTAGTAGTACCCATGTGAGTGTCCCAGATTCCCCCCAGGATTCAGACACCTTTGTGTTATTTTACAATCCCCTGACCCCAGACCCCAAAACTCACACAGAAATCCCAAGTCAGGTAGAGGTGTTAGGAACTCAAAAAGTAAATACCCCTGAGAGAGAACACACCTTAAGAGAATCTGGGAGAGGCCAATACTTCACAAGAATGAAGGAATCTCTAATTGTTGGGTTCCAGGCATTAATGAAAGGTAGGGCGCTTTCTTTCAGACTGCAGTTATGGGTAAGACCAGTATTGTGGCTAGTGTTAAAGCGGGAGCCTCACTCAGAGAATAGGGCATCCTTATTCCCAGAAGAGGTAAGCATTTAAGTGCCTACTGTGTGCCAGGCTCTTTACAAATGTTATTTCATTTTGTCATCACAACAACCTTGTGAAGTAGATACTATTATCCCCATTTTATCCCCTGAAGCAGACAGAGGTTAGGTGACTTGCCTAAAGTCACACACCCAGTAAATATCTGAGTCCAGATTTGAACTCGGGTCTCTCTGACTTCCAGACCCAGGGCTCTATCCACTGAACTACCTTAACTGCCTCAGAAAAAGAGCTGAAACAGGAGAAACTACCCCCAGAATAGTTCTCCATGATGTCTGACCTAAAATGTAACAGCATCCTTAGAGAAACTTCCTGGCAGGAATATAGGCTAAATTTATATCTCCTCCTTCCTCACCCCCAAAATGGCTCTTTTCAGCTTCTTTCTGGGTATGTGAAACATAGCGAGGGAGGAGGAGGGCAAGGGAAATGAGGGTACCTTGGCCTTCCCCCCTAGGTGAATCACCTTCGCTGCCTCCAGGAGTTTGTGGAGTCTCAGGCCACATATTATGCCCAGTGCTATCGACACATGCTGGACCTACAGAAACAGCTGGGCAGGTGTGCAGCTGGGAGTAGCTGGGGGTTGGGTGGGACGGGATAAAGAGGGAGGAAGGAAGGGAGGGCTCATTCATTCACAGGCCAGGAAGAAGCCTGACCTTGTAGCACAGCCACTTGACCTGGAGCGATTGCTTATTCTGACCCACCCCAAAGCGGGGGAGATTGGACCTTTGGGGTGGTCTCAGCTTGGAGTTAGGATGCTTGGGTCCCTTCTCTGATGCTGCTCTCCGCCCACAAAAGGAGCTAAAACCTCCCTCCCCTCACTCAGGAGCCTCAAGGAGTCAGGTCTGGAAAGTTCTTTGGAGGGGAGGGTAAAAGGGAGGTAGGGGGCAAAAAACCCGGTGTTTTTCATGTGTTTCTCTTGCCTTTTTCCTCATGCGGCCAGCCCTCAAGGAGTGATGTGAGTATGGGTGGTGGAAATCTGCCCTGATGTTTGGTTAGGAACAGTTCACAGGGACATCAGTCCCCCATCCCATTGCTCAGGAACCTGGGCACCTCCAGACTGAACCTGGAAGATGGCTGCTTGCCCCATCTGAAGGTTTACTAAGTGCTGGTCAGGGAAGGGGAATTGTGGCTAGGAGTCACTGGCCACCTTATAAGCTCAACCCTGTCAAGAAGTGATTTCTCCCTCTGAGGACCTCAGAGCACTTTATTCTTTTTGTCATATTCTAATTTGTATTATATTATATATATAGATGTATGGGTGTGGATATATACATATGTGTGTGTGTGTGTACTTATGTATATGTATGTGTATATTGCCTTGTCTCCCCTACTAGACTGTAAGTTACATGAGGGCAGGAACTGTCTTATTTGTCTCATATCTCCCACAAGGCCTTGCACGATATCTTATACTAAGGAACAGGGACTAATCTGTGATTCCCCTGGTATTGGGAACTTCCTCATGAGAAAACCCTTTACCATTACAGGTTAGCTTGTTCCTTCCCTGCCTCTTAGAAAATTGCCAAGGGCACAGAGGTTAAATATCTTGCCCAGGTTTGCAGAGCCAGTATGTATATCAGGTCTTTGGGACTCCAAAGCCCAGCTCTCTAGCCACTCTGCAACTCTGCCATATAGTAGGTGCTCAATAAATCTCTCTCAAATGAATCAAGTCAAAAAGCATTGATTGCATGCCAAGCCTTGTGCTCAGCTATGCGTTAGACAGGAATCTCAGTTCTTGCTTTCAGGAAGCTTCCGGTGAAGTTTGTGTGAATCCTACCTCCCTCACTAAACAGAAAATGGGGAGTCATACATTAAGATGCTCTTGTTAAGAGAAGGGAGGGAAGCGCTCTTCCCATGGGCCTCTGAAGGCAGGCCCTGGAAGCCTGAATTTTTCTACCTGTTTCCATTCAAATTAAAAAAAAGAACCCTTCCCTCCTTCGTCTTCAGATTTCCAGGCACCTTCGTGGGCAACACTGAACCTGCCTCCTCACCTTTGAGCAGTGCCTCCCTGGCAACAGCTGCTGCCACCATCCCAGTGGTGCCCACTGTGGCGGGCGTGCCCCCCACAGAAGCTGCCATCAGTTTGGATGACGTGGCTCCGCCTGCTAGTGGCACCCGAAAGGCCCGGGTGTTGTACGACTACGAGGCAGCTGACAGCAGTGAACTGGCGCTGCTGGCTGATGAGGTGGGCATTCAGTAGATAGCCCTGAGGTGATCTCTTAGTATGTGGAGGGAGGAGATCATTGGTGGGAAGGAACTGTAATAATGAATGATCTTTGGATGGAGGGGAGCAGGCAGAGCCTAGTTCCTTTCTGTCCCCAAGGTCACTCTAAGAGTCAGGTGAGGTTCATCAGCAGGTAGGTACCTTTCTCGAGATCAGGGCTGAGGGTAGAGAAGGAGTCATTCATCAGTTACGTCCTCTTGGGTAGAGGGTTATTGTGGCTCTAATCTTACCTTCTGCCTCTCTTCAGCTTATTACAGTCTACAGCCTCCCTGGAATGGACCCTGACTGGCTCATAGGGGAGAGAGGCAACAGAAAGGGGAAAGTGCCCGTCACCTACTTAGAACTGCTCAGTTAAGCCGGGCCCTGGGCCCACCTTCTGAGGGCTGCCACGGCTCCCCACACCTTCTCCCATCACCTCCCACTTTCACCCTCAGGTGGGAGAGAGAAGGTGGGGGGAAGGAAAAGGGTGCTGTCCCTTAAGTCCTCTCACTTCATCCTATTGTTTGTCCACTCATTACCTTGCTGAGATCCTGGCTCAGGGTGGAAGCTGTGTCCTCCCTTCCCTGTCACCTACATTCCATCAGAGAACAAAGGGGTCTCAGAGTAGCCCCCAGTCCCTGATCTTGCTTTTCCCATTCCACCCTAGGGGCAGAACACTGAAGGCCTCCCTCTTTACTGCTCTTCTCAACCCTCCTGTCCCTGCCTCTAAGCTTACTGAAGGAAGTAGATCGCTAGGGTTTGAGGGAGGAAGCTAGGCCTTGGTTAGGAAATCTAGAGAGAGGCTAAGAGTATATGGATTGGGGAAGAGCCTGGACCCCGAGGGAAAAATAGGTCTTGAATGCAAACCTCCCTGCTACCTTAAGATAACTTACTTTGGAGGCAGGGAGTCCTCACTGGTGCTTATGGCTGTGGGGCCAAAAGCCCCTTTGGATATTGTAATTACCACCTCTTCTGGACCCCAGGCTTTGGCTAAATCCCTCAGTTGCCAAAGAGAAAAAGGGGCAGTTAGGTACTGCCTGTGTTGGCCCTCGAGGGCCAAGGCGGGAGAGCATGTAATGAAAGTGATCTGGACTTCTCTGAAGCAAGGAAGTTAGTGGGTGTTCCTCTCATTCACCTGCTTAATCCACACTCCATCCCAATCCCTGGGGTGATCCTAGGGACAAGGACCATGGGAGCCTCTTCATGGTCTGCTTTACCACTGTCATTTCAGTCGATATACCTTAAGTGCAGCGTCCTTCCTCTTGCCCCTCAGGTAGGAAGTCAGGCAAGGTCCCTGTTGTGGCCTATCCCTAT
Source organism: Phascolarctos cinereus (assembly GCF_003287225.1). Classification (NCBI taxonomy): domain Eukaryota; kingdom Metazoa; phylum Chordata; class Mammalia; order Diprotodontia; family Phascolarctidae; genus Phascolarctos; species Phascolarctos cinereus. Next base: position 267,606,406 of record NW_027555625.1, read on the forward strand.
GCTCTGTCTCTAGCCCTCTCTCACACTCACTTTTTAACTGGCATTTTTACTCCTGTGTCAACGCCTGGCTGCTTGGCCTCTTGTGAATGATAATAAACCATCTGTAGTGCACAAGCTTTTACAATCAGGCTCCTTTCTTTTCCATCACCAGCCTCTGGAGGGGGTCAGAGCTGTTCTCCTCTCCTCGTGTGGTCTAGGCCACAGCCTCTCGAATGTTCTACCCACAGGTAGGGTAGGCTGTGTTTACCAGCCTCAGAGGATGACTGGAAAAAAAAAACCTAACCTGAAGTATATACGTCTGAAGGTTATTTGTATGTTCTGATCAGCTGCAGACATTAAACAACACTATGGGAGTGAAAAGAATCATTGAACCTAAGAGCATGGTGGGAGACAGGTGCCACAATGGGGCAAAAGGGAAGACTGGTTTTGGATGTAGGCCCTCCCTCCCTACCAAGTTAGACATTCATATCCACAAGAACCCATTCCCTCCCATTTTCTTCTCAAGACATATGTCATTATCATCCAAGCTGCCAGAGAACATCCCCATTAGGGTCTCAGTGTAGCACAACCTTCAGAGAAGGTTTGGAGGGGTACGTGGATGCTGCATGTAGGGAGGAGAGAAATTTCAGAAGCCAAGTCCAACAGTAACCCTTTGAGCAGTCTTCAAGAGACATATGGAAAGAGAATGGCCCAAACTACCAAAAGAGATGCCTTTATATGTGTCAATCTGAGGCTTATGAATGTGGTATATTTTATCTGATTCTTACATGTACTACCTGTGAGAGTATTATAGGTATTATCCCCATTTTACAAATAACAAACCAGTCATACAACTAGTTAAATATCATAAGCAGGATTTCTATAGTGCTCTTCTATGTCATGCTGGCTCATGCTAAAAGTTCTAATGACATCCACCACACCTGTGTTTATAAACAGTGTTTTAATATTTGTATAAATAGAGCAGTTACAAAAAATGCAATAACACAGCATGTAAAGAGTCGTTTCAAACCCGTGCACACGGCCTCTTGTCTTGGACTGTACATGGCACACACACCTCTCACCCAGCTGGCAGTGGGGGCTGGCCTCACTCAGGACAGGATTCGCTGAGGGAAGATGGGCCCAGCTGCTATGAGCAGCAATGAGGAATGCTCACAGGAAAAGAATATGCTTTCATGGGGTGTTTTTTATACAAGTAGCTAAGAAAACTGATCCTCTGGTTCAGCTGTCCTCCTCCAACCCGATGATGAGATACAAAAATAAGGATGGGTTCCCTAGAGAACCTGCTTGGACCATTTGTTTCCTTTAAGAGGCGCTTTAGTAGGGGTGGGGTGGGGTTGTCTTAGGCCCCTAGGCTGGCTGGAAGGAGGAGTGGCCTGTGGAAAAGTCAACTGCCCTATCTCTGCACATGCTGGACAAAGGCCTGGACTAGTTGAATCAGAGGTTCTTGGCTCTCAGGGCCTGCTTTGGAAGCTGAGGCAGGCTTGCCTTGAGGTGAAGGAAGGATGCCAGCAGCTGGAGAAGTGGGGGCTCCACGGCGGAAGTAACGGGAAAGGCTGGAAAGCAACGTACTCTGGAATGTAAAGGGGAAAGAGTTAAGGACTGGTCAAACTTTTGATTGTTTCTCTCTAGGGTTGAAGGTATCCAGTTATTTAGAGGAGTCTACAGTTATACAGAGTGGGCAAGGGACAGGGTGTTGGAATCCCTCCCTAAAGAACTGCTTCCCTCTTACCCTGCCCAAGGCCCACCATACCAATTCTGAGCTGAGCTCCTGCTTCATTCTCTGTTTGTCCCTGGGGTGCACGGCTGGGTCCCTCAGGTAGCGGACAGCCTGGGAGATGAGCAGGTAGAAGCAATTTTCCATTGTAAACATCAGGAGGGACCTGTGAAGGACAATAGATTATTTGGCAAAGCTGAACAATGGGGAATAAGGATGAAGAGCCAAAGATTAAGAGCTGCTGAAAATTTCCCACCCATCACCAATAGGATCCAAGGCTCAGAGAAGAAAAGAAACAAAGATCAGGCAGTGCTATGAAGCAGATGTCTTACTTCAGTGTTCTGATCCCCTCCACCTGAGTGCTCAGCCCCACAGCCTGGGACAGGGGTTCCTTTTTCTTGTCCAACTGTAGAGAGGGGGGAAAATGTCAGACCCAGATGTAAAATGAAGAAGGTAAGGAAGGTCTGGTAAAGGCAACAGTCTAGGCATTGGACCTACCTCTCCCAACATGTTGAGGGCCACGTTCACTGTGGCCAAGAGCGTCCCAAAAGAGGGGGCTACGTCAGAGTCAAAGGTTGGGGTCGTGAAGCTCAGGGCAAAAAGGATGTTGTATTCAGCAAGATCTAGGGACTATGGAGAGGGGAAATTCAGGAGATCACCAATCCATTCTTAATCCTTCTGCTTCCACTCCCTAGTTACTAAAAACATCACCTGCTCCCCATGCCCACCCTAAGTCTTTCCTCCCCTGCTGAGGCACAAGGGCTGGATACCTGGTCCAAAAGGATCTGGCAGACATCAGGGGTGAAGTGGCGCAGGGCAGCCAGCGTCTTGCTGAGAATTTTCAGGAGGCTATACTGGACCATGCGCAGGGCCCTTTGTTCTGCAACCTCGCCATCAGGGTTAGGCTGCTTTGAGGACGAGGGCTGGGGGGGGCGTTGGACTCGAGGAGTCACAGCCGAGGGCATGGCATCACTTCCATTTTTGTTCTATGGTGGGAGAAAGGAACCAGGGATGAGTCCCTCCAGGAACTCTTATCTCATCCAGGCTGGGAGTAATTCAGGGCAACAATGTTAGGACTGGAGTCAAGCAGTAACAAATGCCATCCTGGAGTTACCCTCACCTGTAAATAGTGCTGCAGCATCTTGCGGCTGTGTAGGAGGGAGGTGCAAGCCTGACACAGGTAACACAGATTTACCTAGAACACAGCAGGAAAGATGAGGAGAGGCCAGGGAATAGGTGAAATGGGACATTTTTTTTTTTAATCAAAAGCTCTAGTCAGGTCTTTCCAAGTCATGCTTGTTGTCCCTCAAATACTCAACCTTGACAGGATCTCTGAATGTCCTTTGATAAGAGAAAAATTACCTTAAGGCAGGGGTGGGAACCTGCCACCTCTAGGACACAAAAAGCCTTCTAGGTCCTTGGGTGCTGCCTTTTGACTGAGGCCAAGTTTTATAGAACAAATCCTTTTATTAAGGGGATTTGTTCTGTGAAGTTTGGATTCAGTCAAAGGGCTGCACTTGAGGACCACATGTGGCCTCAAGGCTGCAGGTTCCCCACCCCTACCAGGAATAAGACAACACAAAACCCAATCCTTTGCTTCCTGAAGCTCCTTAGGGTCTTTGGGCTTTACGTTCATATGACTGGGATCCCACAGGATGTCTATCCACAGTGCAAATCCAGGCCAAGAGCCCCTCCTGCTGCTAGGAATAAACACTACCCCCATGCTGTTAAGAGCCCTGGATTTTACCTCTTTAGGAACAGAGGCCTCATGGAATACCCAATTAACCTAAGCCAGCCCAAGACAGAAGCCAAACAGTCCCTTACCTGTATGTCTCTCATGAGCTGTGGCAGATGAAACTGCCACTCTTTCATGAAGTTGGAGAGCTGCAGGATAAAACCTACAGTGTGATCAGCTTCCTCCAGGCAGGCCAGACTCTGCACTGTCCTTACTGCATTGAGGCACTGGAAAGGAGAAGGGCTGGGATGAGAAAGCTCCCAATACAATTTGGTTGGGGGGGGGGGAAGAGAAAGGGGAACCTTAGTAATAACTTATTAATTGTAAGTGGACTTAAGAGAAGGCAGCAAAGAAAGTGTTGTTTAGCTGGGGTGAATTCCTCTCCTGAGGAGATGAACTTGGTCCCATTTTCAACCAGGCAATTATTTTACTTATTTATTTATTTATTGGTGAGGCAATTGGGGTTAAGTGACTTGCCCAGAGTCACACAGCTAGTGAGTGTTATGTGTCTGAGGCCAGTTTTGAACTCTGGTCTGCCTGACTCCAGGGCCAGTGCTCTATCCACTGCGCCACCTAGCTGCCCCTCAGGCAATTATTTTCATTAGGATCAATCCCTGAAAGAATGAAATGGACAAATCTCTGTTACCACATCTGGAGCATGGATTGGCTACACAGTGTTTCTAACTTCAGTAAATCCTCTAAGAGGCAACCCTACCCCTTACCCATGTATCACACTAGATCGCGGCTCACAGCTAAGCTTTCTATCTGACCACAGACATGGATGCCTGGGAGTCACAACTCTAGTAACAGTATGGAAATTTCACCTGCAGAATTCGCTCCTGATGAACACCCACAAAGTCCAGGGCTTCAGTGAGGAAGTTATAACGTAGCGTTTTTAGCAGACGTTCCATCAAGGACATGGAGAGGCGGTAGACCCCAGGCCAAGAGGGGGCATCAAGGGACTTTCGAGAAGCACCAGGAGTCTGGGTAATATAAATAGGAGAAATGAGACAAAATGGTCTAGCAGCTCTGTTCTCACCAGAACAGAATGTTCAGTGAGCTGGGCTGATAAACCAAGAAACCTGTATGTGCCTCAGAAACTATGACAGATTGGTTTAAATTAAGAGAAAGCTTCGAAGAATCAACATAATTATTACCCCCACAAGCCTATCATGAGGGAAGAGAAACAACATCATATGACAGAAAGCACTAGGGGCAGCCAGGTGGCACAGTGGATAGAGCTCTGGCCTTGAAGTGAGGAGGACATGAGTTCAAATCCGGTCTCAGACACATGACAGTTACTAGCTGTGTGACTCTGGGCAAGTCACTTAACCCCAATTGCCTCACCAAAAAAAAAAAAAACCAACCAGAAAGCACTAGACAAAGTCAGGATGTGAAATGTAGTTCTACTTCTCTTGCTAACTTGCTGTATGCCTTTAGACCTCAGTTTCCTCATCTATAAACTGAAGAGGGTTAGATTAGATGAGCTCTAGGCTCCCTCTCAGCTCTAATATTCTACTATTTTACTGCAAAGGGGAGGGGGCTGGAATAAGGATTTACTGAGTGTGACCAGGAGTTCAAAATGAGTTCCATAGCCAGCTACATAACCAATATATATAAGGAACTAGCATTTGAGCTCATTCCTGTACCAAAAGTGTGCCTGTGTTCCCCAGTCCTCACCAACATCCTCCACTGTTCCATCACTGTAGTAGATCAGAACAGGTGTAGCAGGGTACAATTAGACTTCACAGTGAAAAAGAAGTAGACAGAGGCCCTGAAGTCAATCTCAGAATACAAAGGTCCTACTCTTGGTCCTGCCAATAACTTCTGGTTAGCCACCCACCCTCTCTGGCTTATTTCCTTAGCTATGAGGTAGGAAGAATTATTCTCAGTGGTTTTTCCCATTTTCTACAGCTGATGAGTAAAGGTAATGCCTTTCAATTATTCTGGTTTTCTTGCTGAAATACCAGAAATTATATGAGGAACTATTACAGATCCCACATTAGCTGTATTCTCATGAGGATCATGATTCAGAAGGCACCAAGAATTATTGCAGGAAAGTGGAAGGATAATACTCCTAACAGCAAGAGGCTCATCCATTACCAGAACACTCACCTGAACTTGAAGGCTGACTCAGCCGTACCTCTACTGGAAGCCTGGCTGTACTCACCTGTACTGTTCCATTGGTGCTGAGTTGGTACACACTTAGAAGGGGCAAACAGATGCTCTGGGTGATGCCAGCTCCAGCAACAGCTGCTGCACCCTGGGACACAGATGACAGATGCCCTGAAGTAGCCCTCAAGATATTGCAAACCCAACACATCACTACTCTTCTACCATGGGTAGAAGTCCAAAATACTGGGATAGATCAACAGCTCTCTTGCCCTGATTATGTGGGAAGGGAATGATGGATTATGGAAGGAAATGAAAAAAGAGGATGAGTATAGCCCCAATAATAACTCCAAGATGCAATCGGATTTCTGACATAATCAGTACCTTTCAAGTCCTAACAGGAAATATCTGGAGAGACAATTTAGCCCATATGAGGACAGGAAAGCCAGTCTGGGACTATCAGAACTTTCTGTATCTATGTTCCTGATAGCTCAGGGATGCTGGCTTCCCAACCTGCTGGGTTCTCTTACCTGCTGGGTTCGGGCCAAGGTGAACAGAAGATGCAGCGAGGCCTCAGTAAAGTGCAGGTTTTGCTTCATTCTCAGGCTCACCTCCAGTGTGGTGAACAGAGTGGGCAGAATTGGGATCCTACGAGTAACCTGCAGCCAAGAGTCTCCATCCTCATCCACTTCACATAGTTCTTTGGCCAAATGTAGGCCCAGGACACACACCTGCTGGAACCAAGAAGAAAATAAGGAGACATATGGCAGAAGGCTCCTAAAGCTGCCTGTGGGAAGGGGCTGAACAAATTACCCATACCCCATCCCGCTGGTCCTTGTGCCGAAGCCGTGAGCAGTCATCTGTCTCCATGCTGTCCTTGTCCTCTGATACACTGCCAGAGGCTAGGCAATGACGGGTCTGGTCAAAGAGGGCAATCACTTCTTCCTGAAGGGTCTCGCAGACATTTAGCACCAGCTGGGAGTACTGTGTGATCTCACTTACTGCAGAGTAGACAAAGGATACACTGACAATCCCTTAATACCACCTACTACTGGGCTGGTGGGGGGAAGGAGGGGGAGGGTCCCCCTTCCCAGGCTGAGGGCTAGAAATGGTACCTCTTGATCCAGAATGGGATACAAATTTCAACCAAGTGAAAAATGAAGAAAAAGGTGAATAAGGGCTACGTGGAAAGGGAGAAACTGAGAAAACATCGTGAAGTTCTGAGGTTATGTGTCACACTGAAGAGGGAGTAATTGAATTGCTGTATTTCAGTCTCAGATCCATGCCTAGAATAGCACCCTCAATCCCAAATCTCCCACCACTGAGAAGTCCCACAGAAAACCAGTACAAATCAACACTGATTCCTGAGCTAGAAGAAAGATATTACGCTGTGGTTGTGATTTCATTTGCTATCCTGCCCAGCTCACCTTTCAAATCTTTCATCTGGAGGACAGTGAGGAGGGCTGAGAACACTTTGGCCTTAGCCTTTTCCATTAGTTGTTGATCTGCCTGTAGGATTCCCTCCAGAATCTCCATCAGGGAGCTAAGGATTTCATCCACAGAACCCACATCTCTGGGAAAGAGACAAGAGTGAAACAGAATGCCTCAGATGTCATCAGCAACTTGCCTTTGGCATCTGGATGCCCACTAACTCGTACAGATCCAGTTCTCTGGATTGGTCATAATGGAAAAAATATACAAAACCCTAACGTGGGAAATTTAATAACAAGTTATTACTTTTCTTAAAACAAAGGACAAGTTAAGAGGATCAGGGCAGAAACTGATTGATGAAGCTAACTAGAGCCAGCAGCCTTCACCACTCTTCCAACATAGACCTTACCTCATCCACTGCCGAAGTAAGATAAGCAGCAGAGTACACAGCATGGATCCCAGCCGCAGGCAGTTCACTGATGTTGGGATCAGCAGCTGAAGAAAAATGGTTAAGTTAAAGCCCAGAATTGTGCTAGTCAGGAAACCTAACTTCCACACGCAGGGGTGTACCCCCACCATTTCCAATGATCTCTTAAGCGGGGCTATCTGAGAACCAGCCCTGAAATGATGAAGGGGAAGAAAAATGGCAATCCCATAGGCCTGTGACTTGGAAGAGACTTGTTTTTGTATAGTAAATTGTGAAATCAAATCAATTCCTTTACTCCAAACCACTTGTGTATCTAGCAATCTAGGGAACTCAAGTATCTGACTTCAGCAAAACACCTCACATAATGGATTTAAAAAACACACTTACTAATGCTTTGGTCCCAGCAAGCACATCAAGAAATAGGTGACGTCGAACAACAGAATCATTCAAATGCATGATATCTGCCTGAAGAAGAGAGAGGAATTTAAGTGGGAACATTTCCTCAATATGCAAAGGTCCCAATCTCAACTCTAACAATGACTTTAACCAGTAATTTATGAGACAAATAAATCATGCCACTCCTTTGGGACACAGAAAGATGACCTGTCAAGTGTTCAGGGTCCTTCGGAAAAAGGACAAGAATATCTCATTTTCCTGGTTAAAATCCAACCACCTGGGCATGTAGTTCAATTTCTTAAAAGAGGAAAAAGAAGGTGTTGAGATCTCCAGAGGCAACATTCAAGAAGACTCTGCAAAGTCATATAGCTTACTACAGGAGTGACTGATTACTTAAAGTGCTCTGTCAGCATCAAACCTTATAGCTGAAGGTTCAGAGCATCACTGTCATATGCGCAATACCCAGAACCTAACAGGCACTTAATAAATGGTAGTCCATTATATGCTAACAGCAAAAATCCCTCACAGAGTTCCAAAGCTCCAAAGAGCCAGATTCTGGCACTTGGTGACAGATTTCACAGAAAGATATGCACATAGTCCACTTCCACCAAGGATGTACCGACCCCATGAGAGTTAACTTAGGTCATTGGTTTGAATCCTGATGTGAACAACTCAACTACAAGCTCTTTGCTACAAGCTCAAGCTCAAAGCACAATGGTATTATATCCACAAGGGGAAATTCAAAATGATCCCTCTGGAATCTACTGCTGAATCTCCTTCAAAAGGGCATACTCAGGAGAGACACCTGTAATCAGCCGTGGCCTTAAAAACTCCCTTTTGTATCTATGAAAATTATAATAATGGCTTGTTTCCCTGAAAGGATCAGAGACTGTAATTTCTGAAACCAATGAAAGTGAACCAAAATCTCCCCATCCCCACCCTGAGGGTGCTGAGAGATTGCTTTTATTGTATTATAACCCAGCTGGCCAGCCAACAAGTACTTGCTGAGCGCCCACAGGGATTATAACAATAGAAGGCAATTGTATATACTCATAAGGTGTGGGCCTTGTGGGGAACTGAGGACAATCAGAACTAACAACGACAACACAAGGAGACACCTAGATGTTTTCTCTAAAGAGGTTTAAGCAGCTGTTCCAGCCTGTTCTTCAGTACATGCTGCTGACTCCAACACCACAAGTCCCTGGTGATCATTCCTAAGTCTCTCAGTAGGGAGCCCGTTAACAACTTAGCTCTCATAGACTTGCCCAAGGGGTGGTGACTTCCAGGAATCTCAATCCACTGTAGCTATGACTTCAGAAACAAGAGAAATAAAGATGCTCAGGAAAACACGCTTACATGACTGGTGGCAATAATGAGAAGCATCCGCCAGGCAGAGATCAACATTTGGTACTCTACCAAAGAGGTGCAGCCACTACCTTCTGTCTCCGCCATGTGATCTGCCAAAGATTTGATATAACCTGACCAATAGGCAAAACGTTTCTCACTGGAGAATTTCTTGAGTGTATCTTTTAGGGACTGGTCCAGTGAACCCCTGAGGAGTTGGGGGAAAAAAGGGAAAGCTTTAAGCAAGACTGGAAAGTGATCATATTGAGCCCTAAAGGTACAAAAAATAAAAGTACACCCTCACAAAGTAGAGAACTCAAGCCTTGCAGAAAAGGCAGACAGTTCCAGGGATACCCCCCAAAGCATTTTTCTCCCCAGGGCCATTCATTAAATCCAAAGCCTGATTCCCCAAAAGTGGCCTATTTCAGAATGTCTCCTCCATAGGCTTGCTTTACAATATGCTTTTCTGACATTTACAAAAGGCATCAATGAAGGATGACTGGGAGCCTAAGTACACACGCTTCTCTAGAAAGTTAACAATTCCAAATCATGCCTTTATTTGCATGTTATATACTGTGTCTCCTTCATGGAAAAGACAATTTAAAAAATTTTCTCCACCCAAGCATTTAAATAAAATATTAAGAGGAAAAAAGACTCACTTAACTACATAGTATATCTCCAAACAAATGATCTTCATAATTAAGGCACAGGTCTCCAGGACACTGGGCTAAGGAAGGAAAAAAGCAAAGAATGTACCAATACACAAAGAAACCTGCATCTTAGTATTCCATATCTAATCTTTTGACATAAAACAGAAATCAAACACAGACAAAACTCATTTGGTTTCTAATGGGACAGAGAGATCCCAAACTAAAATTAGCAAATGACTTGCAAGAGGCAAAGACCTCAGGGTAGTAATGTCTCCAAAGCAGCTGACAGGAACTGGATAGAGTCATCCATTATACATGTGGAGAATCAAGAATTCAACAGCCTTATCCCAGCACAAGGCTTCAAAAAAAAAAAGAGGTAAAAGTATAATTTAAAAGAGGAGAAATGTCTAGGATTTCACGAATCTGACTCAAGCACTTTGAGGAAATAGGGAAGGCATCTGTTCCTATTTTACTCTCTCAAAACCCAGACTTTCTCCCCCAGATTTTTGCCACTTTCATTTACCATCTCACCCAACTTACCTCAGATGTTTCTGAGGGAGGAGAAAGGGTTCCAAATAACGGGCTGGTCAAGTTCTCCCAAAACTTTGGTCTAAAAAAAGACACATCATGAGCGTGTTGGTTTTTCAACACAAGTTCCTTAACTAACCTTGATCCCACTGTTCTCAATGGCTTCTCCTTTATTCTACTATCCCAAATTGTAAGATCTGATTCACAAGTCAATAAACAGCTTCTACACAACTTTTAAAGGGTATCATGTTTAGGAAGATTTGTTTTCTTAGGGATACATTGATTACACCTTACATAACTGCATTCATAAAACCCCAGACCACTGCATCTCTCTCATACTTTTTTGTTGTTCAGTCATTTTAGTTGTGTCCAACTTTTCATGACCCCATTTGGGGCTTTCTTGGCAGAGGTACTCCAGTGGTTTGCCATTTACTTCTCCAGCTCACTTTACAGATGAGAAAACTAAGGCAAACAGGGATAAGTGACTTGCTCAGGGTCACACAGCTAGTGTCTGAGGTCAGATCTAATTTAGGCCTAGCACAGCACCACCTAGATGCTACTTTTTAAGAACTCCTAAAAGGAGAAAATGGACTGAGGAACAGAGAGCTCCAACATAGATCCTCAATTGGTGGTCAGTGCTACAAAACACTCCAGGCAAACGAGGCATTTCAATCCATCCTGCACTGCTATGGGACTTAATGTATTCCCTTGCAGCAAAAGCAATGAACTCAAACCTTACACTTGTTGTTTGTCAAGTACTGTAAATACTGACGGAATTAAACCAAAGGTGAGAGGATAAAGCAAGTTGAGTTAAGGGCAGGGATGACACCTGCTGGTGGGCAGTGATGAAAATACTCACTTGGTCCTGAGAACCAGCATGGCACTGTCCCGGCGGTCCTGCCACAGAGCATGTAGAAAAGCTATTGCAGCACGATGCAGCAGGGGTGGACACCAATATCTATCTTGCTGTTTTGAATCAATTAACTCTAGTACCACCTGGAGACAGCTCCATTCTCCAAGACTGAATTCCTGGAAATGAAAAGGAAGTTCAGACTGTGCCTGCCACCACCGAAAGTCTTCGAGGAATTGAGCACAGGGCTGGTTTTCTGCAGAGAACCCTTTCTAGTTCCAGCAGCCAGCACAGATTCATTCAAGGAGAGGAGCTCACCTTGGAGCCATCATTTCCATCCTTCACTTCAAGGTTCAGAAAGAGCTCAATAAGGCCAGGTTGGGTCTCCACAGCAACAGTAAGAAACTCTAGGATCATGACTTTGATTCGCATATCCTCAATCTTGCTCTGCAGCCTAGTCAGAAAAGCATCCCGGATAGCAGCTGCATCACTGCCAAGGCAGGCATACACAGACATCGGGGCAACCTATGGGAAACCAAGGACTATTGCTCTGTCAATGTGGCAAATGTTCTCCTAATGAGGCCCAAGGTGAGCCATCTGTTTGAAGGAGCAAAAAAGGGAAAAGGATATATTCAAGAAAACCACAAAAGAAAACTATAGTACAAAGAAAGGTGTATTCAGAGAAATCATTTTACAAACAGCACAAACTTCACCACCTCCATTAACAGCTATTTTCCCTCAGGCAAAGTATGAAAGGGTGCCAAGGTGAAGGAAAATCATGGTTTCCAAGACTCCAGCTTGTAAAGAGGGGTCATACCGTTGCCAAGCGTTTCAGTAGCTGGATGGCAAGTCGTGGCAAGGCAGGGTCATGTTTGTGATAGATGTATTTGGCCAAAACAGCAATAAGGTTGTTTCCATGGGCACCTAGAAAAACACAAGGAGAAAGGGAGATTTCAAAGTTGCCTGATCTATGAGAGAAGGCTACTCAAAAATGGTTGAAACACGCCGTGGACCACTCTAAAATATGCAAGGACCACAGTTATCCAAGAAAGCAACGTAATCCTATTTTTTGCTAATTTTAAGTGGGTGAAGATATGGGATTAAGATATTGGATAATCCCACATTCCATAAGAGAAATATATGTTGAACAATGTTTTCCATTTAATGAGTCAGAGAAAAGCACTCCACTGAATCAAAAGATATTAGGGGCAGCTAGGTGGTGCAGTAGATAGAGCTCTGGCCTTGAAGTCAGGAGGACCTGAGTTCAAATCTAGTCTCAGACATTTACTAGCTGTGTGACCCTGGGCAAGTCACTTAACCCCGACTGCCTCTCACACACACACACCCCCACACAAAAAGATAATAGTTAGAAAAAGAGAAGCTGGCCTTACATAGCCTGAAAGAATTTTAGAGCTAAAAGGAACCAAAGAAATTATCTAGCTTAGCCTTCTTGCTGTATATATGAAGAAACTGAGGCTAACACTTGGCTAAGATCATAAGAATAGATTAGTCACAAGACCAGCACTAGAACTGATGTCCCATTTCAGTGCTAGTCAGACCACTATACAGCTTCCACAAGTGGTGGCTAAAGAACTGGATGTCTCAACATGGAACCAATTAGGAAATGTCTGCTTCTCAATCCCTGTATAAAATCCTACACTGTGTAGAGGCATGCTGCTGGCCATGAGGGAGGTACTTACCATGTTGAGTGAGTGCCTGTTCCAGGGGAGATACCACATTGGAAGGAGGTTTCAGTCTAATGACATTGTTGGTCACTGAGAATGCCAGTTTAACTGTCTTGATAAGTAGCTGGCCTTGCCCCTGGCCCTCTGCCCCATCACTGGAAGGCCAAATGGAAACCAAAGTTGATTCAGCCAATGGTCATTCTCATCATATGTGATCTTTCAAATTAAGAGTCTGACAGTAAGTAATCTAAGACTGCTATAATTTCTGGCAGATGCCCCAGCCCAAACTCAAGAATGAAGTTGTTAACTCCCTTAGCTCAAATAATATAATGAATGTAAAGTGTTTTGCAAACTTTAAAATGTTAAATAAATGTGAATTATTATTATCAGCTATGTGCCTGTCTGGAGGCAAACTATGATCATACAATGGCACACCACCTGCTGCCACACACATAATCAAATAACACCACATACAGAACTATACTGCACACACAAGCAGCTCGGATTAAGAACAGTATCACTATAGCTTGAAGTAGAATCCCACTGTAGTTCATAAAAACCCAACATAGGCTGCCATTAAGCTATATAATAGGAAGCCAGAAAGTGAAAGCTGCACAAGTTTAATGGGTATCATACTGTGTGCCTTCTCAATGGGTGGGTAGGGTTTGAAGAGAAAGGGAGAGAATTTGGAGCTCAAAATGAATATTTAAAAAACAGACATGAAAGAAAGAAATGAAGGAGGAAAGAAAGAAAAAAAAGAAAGAGAGAAAGGGGAGGGTCTTCTACTAGGCAATATTCTAGGCAAATTTAAATTAGGGTAGCTTAGAGATATGGGATCAGCAATGACAGTACAACTGCCACAGAGAAAACTTTTCTTCTTTTGGCTAACACATACACTATATGTCTGTCTATATGGGTATAACACAGAAAGACAGAGAAAGGGATGCAATTTGTTTGCACAGAGCCTAACATCTCCATTTCACCCCAAGAGAAACCACTATTGCTTAAAGTCCATTTGATAAAGACCTGAAAATTCCTCTTGTCGGGCTAGTAGGAAATAGGACTTACCATCTAGGCTGAGCTGCCATCACCATGTCGATGGTGTCTACACCAATGCCCATGATGTTGATAACTGCTTGGCCAGCTTCAGTGTTGGCCAAGCTGCAGATGCACAGAGACTGCAGACTAGGGGAATGGCTAGAAAACAAAAGAAGAGTTCTTTTAAGTCCCTAAGAAATCAGTAAGTCTATCTTTGGCACAGGTTAAGAGCAAGGTTAGGAAAATTTAACTTGCCAGACTCAAAATACAAGTGGATGAGACAGACAGATGAGGACTTTTCTAGATGATCAAAGACTTTTAACAATCAATCTGGCCTAGTCTTCACTATTTTGTCCTTTTATCTCCAAATGTAGACAGCATACAAGGTACATCAAATTAGTCTTAAATTTGCCAGGAAATTTATTACTGAAAGCTTCTCCATTCTAGTGACAAGGAGGCCAGGCAACAAACACACTCTACTGCTCCTCCAGGAAAGAAGGTGTGCTAGCCTTGCCCATTAGTTTTACTTTTCTTCCCAGGCTTGCTAAAATGGCTGCTGGCACAAGGAACAGAATCTCCTCTTTCAAACCCCATCAGCTCTCCCCCATCTCACCTGCTGTGAACATCGGGCTCATGGCAGAGATTCAGAATTGCATGGATCAGCTCAAGGATCAGACAGCCTGGATTCAGGAAGAAAAGGAAAAAACTAAGTCTTCCTGATTTCAGGATGATAGGGAGTATACTCCAGAGAACTACACTATACAATCTGATGCTGTGGGACTTAACATACCCCAGAGAAGGAAAATTGTCAGAGAAATAGTAACTACACCTATGCTGAGCCCTCAAAATCCCACATGTTCCCTTTGAGGAATGTCCTTACCAATTTGTTCTCTCACTCCATGGGCATTGTAACGCCATTTATGATAACTGGGAAGCATCTCCTTCAGCACAAACATGATGCAAGGGGCCAGCCCCTGGCTCTGGGTGCTACCAAGCTGCCCCTATAGGAAACCGCCTTTCAATTATTGCAGAATAAACTGCCAGAGTCAAAGTCCAAATGGAATCAAGACAAGGCCTTTGCATCAGCTCAGAAGTAGGAAGCCAGAAGATAATGATATGAGGAATCATACTTGTTGAGCTCTTAAGTCAAATGAACAGTCCACATGAGGCCCTTATCAATTTGGAAAAACAACTCAGGAGGCATGAACACTGTCATGTGTCAAAGAAGCAAACAGCATTAGGGAGGAGGCAGACACCAAATCAGGTAAGAAAAGAAGTTATTTTCAACATTAAGGACATACAATTTCTCCCATGAACATTTTGGGGAGTGACATTTACACAAGAGAGATCTTATAGTTTAAACTCCTTGTACTGCCAACATCAAACATAATTCAAGGATAATGTTATCTTGCAGGGTAAATGCTTCAGAACCAGAACTAATGAGAACTATACCTTGACAAGAGTGGTGATTAAGCGTAGAAAGGCAGTGGTAACTCCATATTCACCTTGTGGCTGCTCACTATTCATCAAGAGGTTTCCATAGCCCCCTGCATTCATCCCCTCAGCACTGGTAAAGGAGATAGAGGCAGAATGAAACCCCCAAAAGACAATTCTTGCATTCCCAATGTAACAACAAACTCTTCACAGAGCACTCCAATTACCTCACAGGAATCCTAAGTGTAAGACAGCTGTGTGAGAAACCTACAAAAAGGCCTATTTTATGCTCGGTAGACATATATAAAATATGTTCCACTCAACAGGATTTTCAGCAAAGGATACGCTTCCATGCCTAAAAACGCGCAGTGCAAACATGCTTTAAATTTTTTTTTTAAGAAGAATGATCAGGTAGGGATGGATCCTACTGTTCTATGAGTTGGGGGCTGCTGGGCTCACTGAAATTCCTTAGGAAAAGGAACAATGATTTGTCCAGTTTGCATTTTGAGAAAGAACAGTGGGTCAAAAGCCTGGACCCAGGATCTATGGGTTCTTTAGGCTAGAAAGCTAACACCCACATACCCACAGTTAGTGCTGCCAGGTGACAAACATGTCTGAGTCTGATGACCCACAGTAACGCTTTCTAGTGGGAGGAAAGGAGCCACAATTGACCAGCTTCCCCCCACCCCCAACCAGATTTTCTTTCCTTGTCACTTCTTACTTCCAAAAAGGGAGCTGAATGGGCAAGTGGAAGCAGGAAACAGGTAGGTAAAATGGAATTATTCATTTATTTTAATTAGTGAGGATGCTCTAGGTCTCTAACAGATTCTCCTCCTAGCTAAAAGCTGGCTCACCTAATCATCTGACTCATATTGGAGACTGGATGGGCTACAAATGGCAGAAACCCTGTGTGTCGAAGATCAGTCCAGACCTATGAAGGGAAAAGAGAAGTTAAATATTTACTTTTTGCCCCATCTGTGCATGTTCCATATTCTTTTGGTGGTGGGAAAATGGAATCTCACCTTAGCTGGATTCCGGGCAGCTAATACAGTCAAACAATTGACACAGGAAGCAATGACATCCACAGGAGGAGAGATCACAGTTGTTAACCTAGGTGAGGAAAGAAAATCAGGCTCTGATATTTCCTCTAAGTACTGCACTCAACAAAAGGAGTAATACAATTTGTTCCATGACAAATATTATTCCAATGCTCTCCTTCCAAGTTTTTCTTCTCAATCAGCCTAGATAAACAGGAAAGCCCTCTACTAGAAGAATTACTATACAAAAGCAACCCACTGAGTAAACTGGCTTTGGACCAATGGATGTGTTGTCCTAGTTCCTAGAAACTCTAACATGTCTGAGAATAATTACTAAGAGCAGGGAAATTCCACTGCAAGCGTTTTCATATAACTGGGGGACTACCCATCAGCAACTTACCTCTGCAGCAACATGTAGATGCGTGACGTGATTGGCAGGAGACAGTCAGCTATGGACAAATCGGTGCTGATGACTTTGTGAACTAGGTCAATGATAGGTTTGACCCGCTGGCAGTGCTGAATCACATCTGAGGGGAAAGGTAGTTTGTAGACTTGAAACTAACTCCTTTTGGATCACTGACCAAGCCTATGTAAAGCAAATCAGCAAGACAGTCCCTTGATGGTCCTAAGTGATACCATTCTGTTCATTTACTTCCCTCTCCCATTGTGACTGACTCCCCAGTTGTTCTTACCTGCTGTTGATACAACATGCAGTAGCATTTCAATCTCACAAGTGAACAGAGTCCAACTGCTGTAGGAGTATTCCCAGCGTACTAGGTAAGCCCGATCATCCAGCATTACCTGACCCACTGTGCCCTGAGGTATACGAAGATTAGTCTGACCCCCTACAGAAGGAAAGAAGAAGGAAGAAAAACGAGGCTTATTCCTGGGCACTCAAAAGCAAGAAAATTCTCCATTATCACTATTATTCTAATCGTAACTGTATTACATTTACCTGTTTTTTTACTTTTTTCGTGCAAAACCTTTTAAATTTATTTTAATTAATTAATTTATTTTTAGTTTTCAACATTCACTTCTATAAGCTTTTGGGTTTTAAATTTTCTCCCCCTTCCTCCTCCCCTCCATCCCCAAGATGGGATGCAATCTGATACAGGCTCTACATACACATCCTATTAAAAATATTTTCACATTAGTCATGTAGTAAGGAAGAATTAGAACCAATAGGAAGAACCACAAGTAAGAAGGAACAAAACAAAACAGAAGGGAAAAAAAGAGTAAATAATATGCTTTCATCTGCATTCAGACTCCAGAGTTCTTTCTCTGGATGTGGACAGCATTTTCCATCATGAGACTCATGGAGACATCTTAATTCCTTGTATTGCTGAGAAGGGCTAAGTCTATCAAAGTTAGTCACGGCACAATGGGGTTGTTACCGTGTACAGTGTTCTCCTGGTTCTGCTCACTTCACTCAGCATCAGTCCATACAAATCTTTCCAGGTTTTTCTGAAGTCATCCTGCTCATCATTTCTTATAGCACAATAGTATTCCATTACATTCCTATACCATAACTTGTTCAGCCATTCCCCAATTGATGGGCATCCCCTCAATTTCTAATTCTTTGCCATCACAGAAAGAGCCGCTATAAATATTTTTGTACATTTGGGTCCTTTTTCCATTTTTATGATCTTTTTGGGATACAGCCCTAGAAGTGGTATTACTGGGTCAAAGGGTATGCACATTTTTATAGCCCTTTGGGCACAGTTCCAAACAGCTCTCCAAAATGGTTGGATCAGTTCATAACTCCACCAACAATGTATTAATGTTCCAATTTTCCCACATCTTCTCCAACATTTATCATTTGCCTGTTTTGTCACATTAGCGTACCTGATAGATAGGTATGATGTGGTACCTTAGAGTTATTTTGATTTGTATTTCTCTAATCAATAGTGATTTAGAGCATTTTTTATATGACTATAGATAACTTTAATTTCTTCACTTGAAAACTGCCTGTTCATATCCTTTGACCACTTATCAATTGGGGAATGACTTATACTCTTATAAATTTGACTTAGTTCTTTGTGTATTTTAGAAATGGGGCCTTTATCAGAGACACTGGTTGTAAAAATTCTTTCCTAGTTTTCTGCTTCCTTTCTAATCTTGGTTGCATTGGCTTTTTGCAAAAACTTTTCAATTTAATGTAATCAAAATTACCCATTTTGCATTTCATCTCTATCTCCTGTTTGGTCATAAATTCTTCTGTTCTCCATAAATCTGACAGGTAAACTATTCCTTCCTCTCCCAGTCTGCTTATAGCATCAGCCTTTATATCACTCTTTTCCAGTTTTCCCAGGAGTTTTTGTCAAATACTGAGTTCTTTTATCCCAGAAGCTGGAGTCTTTGGGTTTATCAAACAGTAGATTACTATAGTCATTGACTACTGTGTCTTGTGTACCTAACCTATTCCACTGATCCACCACTCTGTTTCTTAGCCAGTACCAAGTGGTTTTGATGATTGCTGCTTTATAATACAATTTAGGACTGGTATGCTAGGCCACCTTCTTAGCATTTCTTTTCATTAGTTCCCTTGATATTCTAGACCTTTTGTTCTTCCAGATGAATCCTGTTACTATTTTTTCTAGTTCTACAAAATAATTTTTTGGTAGTTTGACTGGTATGGCACTGAATAAGTAAATTAATTTAGGTAGAATTATCATTTTTATTAGCTCAGCCTACCTATGAGCAACTAATGTTTTTCCAATTATTTAGATCTGTGTGTGAAACCTTTTCCTTATTCTTTAGCATTCCTATCACTACATTTTAATATTAATAAAAGATCATATTTGCAAAATGGTTTACAGGTTACAAAGTGCTTTCCTCACAATAACATTAGGAAGCTACGTGCAAATAGATTATCCCCATTTTACAGCTGAGGAGTGACTTGGCCAGACATTATGTCATAAAGCTAGGACTTGAGCCCTTAGGTCTTGTGACTTCAAGTCCACTGTTTTTCGCCCTATCCCATACTACTTCCCTAAAAAACTCTCTACTAATCTGGGACAATTACTCTTCCCAACAGCCTCTGAAAGAGTTTAAGGCTCTCTATAGAAGTCCCTTTAAAATGTACTTGTCCATTAAATAAATACAAATTAGTCTATTTAGAGGCCACTGTAAAATTCAGTTAAGAACTACTAACCTTTCCATACATTCAAAAGCATCTTGTTAAGTCAAAAAAATGAGCTCTGCTTTTTTCTTACCAAGAGGATAAAGGAGTTTTGGTGTCTGCCTCCGCCAGAGGGTCCCATCTTCATGTGAGATCACATCATGGGGCCTATGTTTATAAAGCTCATTGTAGAAAGACATTTTATCCAGGAAACTATATACCTGAAAAAAGAGACAGAAACCCTGGTCATCTGCAACTACTCAGGGTCAAACAGAGAAGACAGTCTAATTCCTCTTTTGATTTTCTAATCAGAATAGTCAACACAATGTCTTCCCAAAATATCGCATAGCTACTTTGCTACCATCTGAATAATTATAGTATTCATCATTTGTAATACTCATTTGGTAGTTATGTATCCTTTATATGTATGTATGTACCATGCTGCTAACTAGATGGTAAGTTTATTACGAATGGAATCTGTTTTCAATTTCTTTGTATCCTGCCACTGTGCCTGGATATAGCAGATACTTAATACACATAACTCAATATTTAGAAAAGATTACTCAACACACACTATGTGCAAGGTCTTGTGCTAGGTGCTGAAGGAATAAAAGATGAATTATGAACTTAGAAAACCAATCATTGATTGTGTGGGATAACTGGATATCAGCAGAAGCACCAAAGACAAGGAAGAGCCAGAAACAAGAAGAGTATTTAGTTGTGCAGACCATGCTCCCAGTAACTCAGGATTTAACTCTCCCTCTGCATTTTTACTCAGACCCTCTGATCCAAAGGGTTATGGTAGAGGAGTAAAAATACTCCTTGCTCCCCACCGCAACTTAAAAACTTCCCCTTTACAACCACCACTCAACAATCACTTCCCCTTTGAGGGTCATGCTACCCAAATCTATCCCCCAGTCTGGATCTTGGTGACAGTTATCTATTGAACCCCTAATTCAACTGTCTTCCTTAATGAGCTCACTGCCTGGCTCAGACTTTTTCTCCATTTGACCCACAAGTGTTCCATTTCTATGCTTATGAACTCTAAAATTCTTTATCTGAACATCCTCCCTCTACCTTATAACTTCTAACTCTGTTCTTTGTCCTCACTATGACCACTAATCCCTTCACTCCTCACTTCTTTCCCAGGACATCATCTTTGTACTGGCAACTCTGAATTCTCTAGCACTCTCCTGCTTTCAGTATCTCAATCCCTTAGTGAATTGGTTAAACTCTACACTACCATTTACATTCAAATTTCTTGCTACCAATTTTGGATTACCAAGACTATCTACCTCTTTAGTTCCTATTCAGATGCTGAAAAGAATGAGAGAGAAATCACAGAACCCTAATAGTGATTTCATCTGCTACAGATCTATTCTACATAACCACAACGGAGCACTGCTGAGCACTTGCTGCAGCAAGGTAATCACCAAGTGAAATAGTATAGAGGGGTTCAACCATCAGTGCTACTCAGATGATTCCCAGATCTGTATGATGGACCCCATTCTATCTCCTAAGCTACAGCTCTACAACAACAATTGCTTCTCAGACATATCAAATTGGATATCCTATAGCCACCTCAAACTCAACATGTCCAAAACAGAATTATTACCTTTCCCTCAAAACCCTCTCTTCTTCCCCATTTCAATATTACTGTTAAGGGTACCACCATTTTCCCAGTCACCTAGCCTCATGACCTTGGTAGTATCCTTGACTCCTCACTAGTTCTCATCCCACACATCCAATCTGCTCTCAAATCTCATCATTTTTACCTTTGCAACATGTCTTGTAAATAACTCTTTCTCTCAATTCACACAGTCATCACCCTAGAACAAGTACTGATCGATCCAGCTCTGCCCTGGACTACTAAAAAGACCTTCCAAGTGGTCTCCTTGCTTCAAATCTGTCTTCACTCCAATCCTTCATACACTTAGCTGCCAAAGTGACCTTCCTAAATCACAAATCTCTCTCTCACACACACACACACAGCTCCAAAATCCTGTTTGGCATTTAAATTATGTCACAACCTGTCTCCTTCATCCCTTTCCAGTCTTCTTATACTTTCTTCCTCTCATAGACACTAAGATGCTGCTATACTAGATGCCTTGTGCTCTTCACCCATGACTCTAACCTGCTGACCCCATGCATTTATATTGACTGTTTTCACCTACTCCTGGGTTTCCTCAAGACTCAGCTCAAATTCCTTCCTCTACAGGAAGTCTTCCCTCACCCTGCCCTCTATCCCTAGTCTCTTCCCTCTAAGATTCCATTCTATGTACATGTTTATCTTATATGTATATAGTTATTTGAGTGCTGATTCTCCCATTAGAATATGAGCACCTTGAGAACACTGACCAGAGCCCTGCCTTTCTTTGTATCCCCAACATTCAGCACAGTGCTTAGAATACAGCAAACTCTTAATAAATGTTTGTTGAATGGTTAATAGGAAAATATGTTTTGCATGACTCCACATGTATAATTGATATCACATTGCTTGCCTTCTCAATATGTAAGGGAGGAACAGAAGGGAGGGAGAGAATGTGGAACTCAAAATTTAAAAAAATAACTAAGTAAATAAACAGATAAATAATTGAATAAATAGATAAAAAGGGTAAAAAATGTTCATCGAGTGACTCCTCACATTCAAGCAGTTGCCAAGTCTGGTCATGTCTCCCTTTATACTACCTTTGGCATCTACTTCCCTTTATTCACTCATATTGTCATCAGTCTTGTTCAGGACCTCATACCCTCTAGAGTGCCTGAACTATTCTAAACAGCCTTCTAATTGATCTCCCTGTCTTCAGCCTTTACACCCTTCAATATATCCAACATACAAGTTGCCAAATAACCTTCCTAAGGTGTAGATCAAAACATATCACTCTCTTGCTCAAAAAATCTTCAGAGGTTCCCTATTCTCTCTCTTCCCCCCCCATTCTCTTTAAGATAGAAACAATCTCTTTATACTGCCACATATCCTTTTTCAGCTTTCTTACTGATTATTCCCCTTTCTATACTCCATGTTCCAGCCAAACTGGATTACTACTTGTTCCCTGAATGTAACAAGCTGTCTCATCTCCATGCACTGGCATAGGCTGTCCCAAATTCAAGAAGAGTGCAGTGTCCTTATCTCCATGTTTCAGAAGGTTTCCCTTCTTTCAAAACTTAGCTCAGGTGCCACCTTCCCCATGCAGCCTTCCCTAATCCCTGCCTGTAGCTGAACACGTACACATCCTTTCCCTCCTCAAGTTTTTCTAATGCATTTTATCTGGCTCTCTCCTTTACTCCCACGACTTCCTATCTCCCACTATACCTGTTCCCCAAACACACCATTCCCTAACTTGTTATTAATCTGTGTACATCATACAACAAAATACTATCTCCTACTCCTCAACCCCAAATACAGTACTTGAGGGAACAGGCTGTCATATTTTTTTTTAATGTCCAACAACTAGCATAACACTTTGCATAGAGAAAGTACTCAATAAATGTTTGCTGAATTGGGCAAAGGACTAAGGCATATAAATTCTAAAGGTCACTTCCCTAGTTTTCCCAATGGGACAACAGAAGGACTTGAATTTTGGATGAAGGCTTTATGGAGGGGATATTTATACAAAGCCTTGTAAGAGTAACTCTTATTTTTCATAAGCACTTGACTGAGCTACATACCTTTTTGGCTGTGGATTTCCCTGAGACAAGGGCTCTGAGCAACTGCAAAAGAGGAGAGAGGAGATGGGGAAACATCCCACACACACTATCCAAGATGATCCCTAGCCCAGAAGTTGGTTCCTAGGAGAGGAAGGAAATAAAATAATTTCTCACTTTCAACAAATCAAAGCATAATTTTTTCCTCATAATAGAACAGGTAATTACTGCTACTAAAGCAACAACATATTTTCTCTAGATTTTCCAGCATCCAAAACATAAAATCTTTACCAATGGAAGAAATTTTTTTTCTCCCTGACAACATTAGCTTCTGAAATGAGTATAGAAAAACATTATTTACCACAATAAGAGTTACTAGATGACTAGATTTATTATATAAGGAGTAATAAGTAACTTACACACACACACACACACACACACACATATACACCCATACACACATACATATATATAGTTACATAATACATATTATGTAACAAAAAAAACCCACCTCTCTCAATGGGGAAAAAAGATGTAATGACCATCCTTGATACATACATCTTTTTCTTAAAAATAGAACTCTTGATATTTACAACTACCAAAAAGTAATTGCAAATCTCCACTAGGCAGAGCCTCAGCCCAAATATTATCACGTAATACCAGTTTTTCCTAGAATATTTTGATTCTGTGCAAAAGCACAGTCCATGGGTGGGGGAAAGTTGAAATATGTAGACTCAATGAAATTTAGCAGATCAACTAGACCATAAGACGTAAGGAAGTATATTAACACTAGGTATAGCTTTGGGGTTAGCAGCTTCTATTAATACTGACAACAGTGTTGGGTAGGTAATCATTCTCTCAGAAGCCAAACACACACCCCCAAACAGCTGTAATACTTTCATAAGAATTCAAATGCACTACTACTGATCTTCTTGAACTCCATCAAGAGGGCTTTAAAAAAGGCATATGGGGGGCAGCTAGGTAGTGCAGTGGATAGAGCACCAGCCCTGAAGTCAGGAGGACCAGAGTTCAAATCCAACTTCTAGACCAAACACTTGACACTTACTAGCTGTGTGACCCTGGGCAAGTCACTTAACCCCAATTGCCTAAAAAAAATTTTTTAAAAAAGGCATATGGGGAAGCTGGTATCAAGACAAGTTCCCAATAGGGAAATGGGATTAGTGATTCAATATGAGAAACTCCTTTCCATCTAAAGATTTCTGCAGCAGAAATGGAAAGATCAACTGAGACCCCTACACTTACCGTTCCCCAGAAGAGTTCTGGAAGAGAAGGGTCTGCTAGAACTTCACATGCTGTGTCAATGACATCCTATAAAGCGAAAGAGAAAAAACAGATTGACTTGGCTTGGTGGTTTCTTATCAATCTCTTTTTTCACTGCATCAGGTTAAATCAGAAACATCAAACCTTCCACCATTTAAACACGCTAATTTCTCTGTATGATCTGTAAACATGAGCAAGACACATAAAATTTATTCTATTCCTTCATTTTTTTTGGAAACTCAAGAGCTTTTCAGTTGTCTCATGTTCATGCTTTACCATGTTCGAAAACAGATTCCTACCCTTATGAGTCATGAAGATATAACATGCAAACTCTAGAATAATAGTTTTCATGTCTTTTGAATTTCAAACTGGTTTGACAAGTAAAAAATGTAATATCCAACATAGCACAATACTGAGAAGAACCAATAGCGACTATACACAAGCTACTATTCTTGAAAGGCCATTTCATTGGTAAGCAGCTTTAGTAGCTTTCATTCAAAGGTTACAGAAAATTCCAACACTTACTTGCTGATTGCCTAACGTGTGTAACTCCAGTGAGGTGAGAACAAAAGAAAGCAGTCCATAGACGCACATGCAAGCAGTACTCGTAGTACACTGTAAAAACCAAAGCAATCAATGAGGAACAAGACTAGCCCTTCCCCAGCCGCACCCCCAAATCCAGACCAACCCTACTTCATTTATTTGGGTACTTAACAGAGGAAAGAATTTGAGGTCTGATTAACTCTCCTAACTAAAGGCAAAAATGACCAAGGATCAGAAAAGTCAAGGGAAATAAATACAAAAAAAAAACACCCCCAAAAAACCCAACAACCATGAAGGAACAACCTTGAAATCACCAAAATTCATGAAAGGAAGAAGACTACCATGCTACTACTACTGCTGCTGCTAACTGCTGCTTACATTTAGAAAATGTTTACGAGCATACTACATACATTTTGCTTTCTGAAGTAATGCAAGTTATTTTTTAATTTTTATTTTCAGTTCCAAATTCTCTCCCTTCCTCCACCCCCACATCGAGAAGACAGTAAATATGATATCCATTTTACATACGAAGTCATGCAAAACATACTTCCACATAGTCATAGAATGCTTAAACTCATGTTTAAGAGACAAGGAAATTGAATTTCACAAAGGTTAAATGACCTGTTACTAAAAGAATTAGTCAATGTTGGAAACTGAACCCCAAGTCTTGATATGGGCACTCCCTTGACTAGTACAGATCTCTATTCTATCAATAACTTAGTAGGTAAGTCTTACAGAGTTGCCTGAGGCTCAGATAGTTTAATTAAGTGACATGTAGCACAGTCAAATCAAAACTTCTTTCTACTATACTATACTGCCTTGTTGACAGAAAGCACAGACAGGCCTCACTCACATATCCCTGAGAAAAAAACTATTAGTGCTTCTAAAAAATTAACCTAATACTACTGGTGTCACCACAATGGAACTATTTAGCTGAATTTCTACCTTACTAGGCCAAGGGGCAAATGATCCCATGCACATCAAGTCTTAGAATAGGTTTCAAGAAACCTTCTACATAGCCTCATTATATCTGAAATTGAATCCATTCTGACCAAGACTAAAGATCAGGTTAATCTTTAAGGAAAAGATTATTTTCTCTGCCCATTTCTCACTCCCAAATGCCCAGAGAAGACTCACATTATTTCCTCCACTGGCTAGTGATCGCAGCAGCTGTGTTAAGTACTGGAAAACATTGAGTTGGATGGCTGTGCTGCCCATCCTCCTGATGACACTGCTTGTTTCTTCTGGGTTTAAGGTGTGACGGAGTAAAGCCCAGGCTAAAAGCACAGGGGCATGATGAGGGATGTCCCCCAAGGTCAACATCAGGTGGTCCATATTCTGTTAAAGGAAAAAGACAATAGCTAGTATAAATGAAATAGGAATGATCAAGACCCTAGAAGATGTTGATATCAATCACAGCTTAGGGATACCAGTGGAATCCTAATACAAGGCAAGAGGGACACTTATTGATTTCCCCTAAATATTGCTTGCTGCCATCACGAGAGTATCTTAGTAATCATCACTGCTCCAGTGAGGCTCATTCAGATCACAAATTATATTAATAAAAGAATCAAGATGAAAGAGATAAAGGCACCTGGAAAATCCTACCCTCACCAGTAGATTTTTCCATTTTCAGAAACGATCACAAAGCACTCAAAATTTGATCAATTATCCTTCAAAATATGGACCACCCTCATCTTGCAATTCATAATCTTTGTATGAGAAAATGTGGATGGAAGAGAAGGGTAAAGAAAATCAATCCCTCTTGGGACTGAATGATCAAAAAGGCAACGTGGTATAGTAGATAAAGAGCCAGCCTTGGAGTCAGGTATACCTGGGTTCAAGTCCAGCTTCTGATACATACTGGCTGTATGACCTTGGGCAAGTCATTTAACTTCTCAGTGCCCCAGGCAATTTTCTAAGACTACAGGATGCAGAACAGTTGCTGATCTACATTGGTAGGAAATCCTGAGGATAAATCCTATATTGAGAAATAAAGTATGTTTTGTTTAGTCTATATTATAATGTGCATATATTCAGGGGAATCAATTTAATCAACTAACTAACCTGTCAAAGATGGTCATATCCAGAGTGTTAACAGTACTCCTAAAGAGACCTTCAATTAGAATCAAACCCAAAGCTTACCTGACATATGAGCCCATCCTGGGCAAACTGATGGAGCTCTGTCCTATCATCCAAAGCACATTTATGTAACGAGTCAATATCCATTCCCTCCACCAGGATAAGGGCACTGAAGTAGCTAGAAAGAAAGAGCATCAAGGGGTCATATGTGAGACTCTAGACCAGACTACAGAATAAGGTAGGATGTGATGAACTTCACAGTATACTACCATTTTCACCTAAAAAAAGATGAAATAAAATATAAGAAATCAAAGATTCTCTGGATAATACAAAGCCAAGAGGAATAAAAAGAGCTCTAGAGACCACCAAGAATGAAACATACTTCCTGCTTCTTAACGGAGAGACGGAGGACTAGAAGTGCGAAATGAGGTATAAATTTTCTAACATAGCTAACACTTTGATTTACTTTGCTATACTTAATTGTTACAAGTCAGCTAGGCAGAGAGGTGGAACAGTCAATAAAGTGCTGGACATGGAGTCAGGAATCATTAAATTCATATACTTCCCCAGATGCTTACTAGCTGTGTGACCCTGTGGAAGTCACTTAATCTCTCTAAGCCTCAGTTTCCTCATCTGTAAAACAGGGATGATAATAATAGCACCTACACACCAGAGTTATTCTGAGGATCAAATAACATGCATTGCAAACCTCAAAGCTCTATATAAATGCTAGTGTTATTATTATTATTATTGTTTATTTTTTACAAAGCAAAATTATCTTGGAAGGAAAGATGAAGGTGGACACTGATATTTACTGTGATATTTAAGTAACAGTGTATATTTAAGGAAGTAAAAAAAAAACCAGTAAAACTTTTCTAAAAAAGAGCTAGAGAGAAATGTATTAGATGAAGAAAAAGTAATTGGGTACTTTAGCATTTGCCCTCTGCCAACCTAACAAAAGTCCTCCCTCACAAGGCTCCGGAAGCACAGAATTCCTGAGAGTTGGCCATCTAGTCCAAGTTCCATTTTCAGGAAGGATCACAAAGAGCTCAAAATTTGATCAATCATCCTTCAGAATATGGATCACCCTCATCTTGCAATTCATATATTTTTTTTTCCTCTTTAGTGAGACAACTGGAGTTAAGTGACCTGCCCAGAGTCACACAGCTAGCAAGTATTATGTATCTGAGGCCGGATTTGAACTCAGATCCTCCTGACTCCAGGGCTGGTGCTCTATCTACTGTACCACCTAGCTGCCCTGAAATTCATATTCTTTATATGAGAAAATGTGGATGGGACAGAAGGGTAAAGAAAAGGGAGCACAGACTTAACACGTGGTCACCAAGCCTTGGCTAGAAGGCCTCCAAACAGGGGAAACTCATGCCACTCTGGACAGCTCAAACTGCTGGGAAGCCTAGATTTCCCTCTTTGCAATGTCTAGCCTGTACTGGTTGCCCTGCCTCCTAAAGCCAAGGAGAACAAATCTAAACTTTCCTCCTCCTTCCCAACCTTTTCCTAGCATGCCTTTCTTCCATCTGAACAGAGCTTTCGGCCCTAGAGTCAGGAGGACCTGAGTTCAAATCCAGCCTCAGACACTTGACACTTACTAGTTGTGTGACCTTGGGCAAGTCACTTAACCCCATTGCCCGGGGGGGGGGGGATGAACAGAGCTTGCAAATTCCCCCAAGTCTTCTCTTCTCCAGGCTAAATATCCCTAGTTTCTTCAACCAGTTGTCATATGGCATGGACTCAAGGCCTTTCACCACCAAAATGGTCAAGCCTTCCTTTTCTACTCATGTCCTTCTTAAACTGTGAAGCACAGAAATGAATACAGAATTCCAGATATAGTCTGACAAGGGGAGAGTACAGAGGGACTCTCAGCTTATTCCTGGAAATTACTTCTGTTAACATAGTCCAAGATTGCATTGGCTTTCTTAGTTACCACATCATCTTGCTGACTCACTTTCCTTGACAATGGCACATGGGCTTGTTGGAGTGAGGAAGGAATATTATCCAATAACTTAAATGGACAAAACAGGGAGGTGGGTAAAGTAGAGTCTGAAGTTCACTAAACCCTTTCAATTGAAAAGAAACAAACTGCAAACCATCCCCCCCATTTCATACTTAATGCAGTCGATTTTTTTTTTTAACACTCAAGTGTAAGACTATACATACTATCCTACTGCATTTCATATCAGATTCAGCCCAATGCTTTAACTTGGGAAAATATTTTTGGATTCTGATTCATCAATTCAATGCGTTAATTAACCCTCTCAGCTAAATGTCACCTGCAAATTTATGAGCATGTTATCTACGCCTTTTTCCAAGTCACTGACAAAAACATTAACTAGCACAAGACTAAAAACAGATCCTGGAGATCACCTGCCACTCTGACATGTAACCACTGAGGACCCCTGTAGGAGAGATCACTCACCCAGTTCTAGATCCTAGGCCATATCAAGCTATCTCCTCTATAGAAAGAATATGAGCTACTTAACCTATCAAAATCCTTTCTAAAATGGTAACCTATAACATTCCCTTCATCTACCAGTTTAGTAACTGTCAAAACAGGAAATATTAGGTTAGTCTGAAGTGACTCATTCTTTTTTTTTTTTTGTAGGCAATTGGGGTTAAGTGACTTGCCCAGGGTCACACAGCTAGTACATGTCAAGTGTTTGGTCTGAGGCCGGATTTGAACTCAGGTTCTCTTGACTTCAGGGCCGGTGCTTTATCCAGTACGCCACCTAGCTGCCCCAACATGACTCATTCTTGATGAAGCCACTTGGTACTCTGAATGGTTTTCTAGACATTATCCTTTCTAGACATTTACCAACCATTTCTTTGACGAGCCATTCTAGACTTTCTGTAAGAATCTTAAGTCAAATTCATCGACTGATAGTTCTCTTCTTTTCTTTGAAACCTTGAACTTGACCCTTCTCCAAACTAGCTGTATTTGTCTCATTCCACTATCTTTCAAATACTATTGAAGGTTCGGCAATCATATCTGAAGAGTCTTTTCTGTTCCTGAGAATCTGCGTTCATCTGGGCCAGATAACTTGAATTTATGAAGGGTAACCAAATGTCCTCTTACTATGTCCTTATTTATCCTATATATCAGTTCAGTATGGTACAGTAAAAAGTGTGTTGGATTCAAGTCAAAGACCTTGGGTTCAAATCCCACTTTTGCTACTTACTAGCTGTGTGACCTTGAGCAATTACTTAACCTCTCTTGGCTTTAGTTTCTCATATGTATAAATTGGAGGATGATTAGATAGACAGCTTATAAGGTCCCTTCCAGTCTACAACTATAATCCTAAGAACTCTCTCCTAGCCCTATTTGTTTTGTAATCTCACAAATAACAAAGTCAAATGAGACTTCTTCTTACCACCAGACATACCATTTCTAACATTACTGATCTGGTAACCAGAGTATCAACATTTCTATTTTAATAATAGGGCTGCAGTGAAATGTATTCCATGTGGAACCTATGATAGCTAGATTGATTAGAGCACCACAATCATGGGTTCAAATTCTGTATGACCCAGTAATAAGCATGCCTCAAACTCAGACTGCATCCTTAATCCATATCTGCCATCTCATCTCACAAGTGTGAGGCAAGGTCAGGAGAACATGAAGGAGAAAAAATGTTTCAGTATAAAACCAATCCTTAGTAGGAAAGAACTCAAAGTACATGCCCTATAAACTAAATAGGTAATGCCACTTTCTATATGAAGGATAGTACATTATTACTGTTATTCAAAGTCCCAGACCACAGATCTAGTTCCACCTTCAACTCATTACACAATCTCATACATAACAATTCACTCATCTGCTCCCCTAACAACCAAATGAGGAGCATATCCATTCCTTCATTCTCTCCTAAGCAAACAAGAACAACTAAATGTGTCTGTTAAGTGTTCTAAACTTGTAGACAAAGAATTAATATCTTATATGCTGAAATGACCAATGTCACTCTAATTCAGACACTTACCCAATTCGATCCACAAAAGGATCCATGCTCTCATCCACCAAATGTCGATTGGTCTGCCTACAACCAAACCCTTGTGCTTTGAACATCTTAGTTAACAGCAACAGGTCACCAGGGACCATCTCGAAGTAGGCATAATAAAGGAAAATTATTTCCAGAAGCATTGACTGCTCTCGCAGGCACTGAACAAACCATCGGGACACCTGGCGCTCGGTCTATATAACCAAATGAGAAAGAAGATCAAAAGGAGAAATTTAGAAAGAAACAGAGAAGGAATGGAACTTCAATTCAACTCAACATTTATTAACTCCCTACTATATGCATGGCACTGAGGATATAAAAACAAAAATGAAATGGGGCCTGCCTTCAAGGAGCTTACATTTAAGGTGATGCAATATTTAAACAGATAAATAAATTCAAACGGTGCACAAAGTTTGTATTGGCAGGACTGCAATTAAACCATCTAAGTTATTGTCTTAAAGATATTCACGGTCCATTGCTACAATCAATTTTCTATTATAGTATCCTTTAAAACTCCTTGCAAGGGGTAGCTACGTGGTGCAGTGGATAGAGCACCGGCCCTGAAGTCAGGAGGACCTGAGTTCAAATCTGGCCCCAGACCAAACACTTGACACTTACTAGCTGTTGTGACCCTGGGCAAGTCACTTAACCCCAATTGCCTAAAAATTAAAAAACAAAAACAAAAACAAAAAAAATCTCCCTGCAGTCAGAAAGGACATGCTTTACAGAGCAGTGAGATCATCAATAAGGACAATGATGAAGTTGAACACTTAGGCTCACAGTTCCATTAGTTGCTTTTCAGGAGGTAAGGGAAATAAACTGTCAGGGTGAATAATATTATGTAAAAGGGTTATTATGCAGAATTAAGTATTTCCTTATTAATGACAACAACATATGTCTCATGTTTGCTTTGAACTAACACCAATAATTTTTTAGAGGAGAGTAACTACATACATTTTCTAAACAAATAATCTCATTTAGAATACAACTGAGTGCTCTGTGAAAAAACGGCACACAACTGTTAAGAACTAGAAAAGACATAATACTAGCATACCATGAGATTTCCATGTGTTTCCCACGTTGGTGCCTCTGTTTTGTACAGCTCCTCAAATTGTTGGCGATACTTTGTGACCAGCTCCTTCTCCAACTTATCAACACATTCAGAGTACTCAACCTAAAAAAATTATAGTACAATTGTATGTAGCTACAGTAAGAAATATTCATATGTATATGACCACGGAGGACATATAGTATATTAGCTACAACAGTTTGAACAATGCCATAGAGAGTCATGAAACCAGGAAATACTTACCCTGTAGGGATGTCTCTCATCCTGGAAATACGTGAGTAAATGTAAGACACAACGTAGAATACAGGTCCTTTCTTCATAGTAATAATCTGCAATCTGTAAAGATCAAAGACATCTATATAAACACTTGGCATGATGCCCTAAACTTGGTAGACACTCAATAAATGTTTGTTGTTCACTGCATACAATGCCAGATTTTTTTCAGTGTGTGGGTTAGTTATGTTGAACTGTTCTTTTCTCTCTTCTTATTCAATGTTATAAGGGACAGGAGAAGGAGAGCAGAAATACGCTGAAAAGCACAGAAGATATAAAAGCAAAAGTTCTCAAAAATATTTTTTAAATGTTTATTGCTGATTACAGCTGTGGTTGCAAACTTAGAAATTACTGTAATTATGCAAGTACGGTGCAGAAGCCCAAGAACCAATTGGGGGAAAAAGTTTTGAGTCCAAAAGAAATTAAAACCTTCATGACTCAACAGATAAGAGAACTATTAATAATATAAACATGTCTCTAAACAAAGTCGTTAGCATCAGCTCTCAAATACAGAGAATTTAAGCAAACCTGAAAGGCTATACAGAACAGAAAAGCAGCAGAGCCCATGATGGCCATCACAAGAACAACATGGATGTTTATCTCATCCAACTGGAAGCAAATTCCTAGAGAAAATTCCTAGAGAAAAGAACTTTCTCATAAGCTACCTACTAGGAAACTGCTTCAGAGTTATATAGTCAAATCCCAATTTAAAGGGAAAATTTTTTGAGAGCAAAGATGTTACTAGGTGGCTGGGTGAGAAGTGGAAGAGGGAGAGGGGAAGGAGAGAATAAAGAAATGAAAACCATCCTGATGGACTTAGGAATGAAGAGAAAAAAACAAACTAGGGAACACAAATTTAGAGTCGAAAGGAACTTTAGAGATCAATCAGTCCAACTCCCTCAGATCCATAAGTATACTCTTACCTCCACAGGAAAAGACTCCTCTTCCAAAAATACTCACTTTTCAAAGTTCTCAGATGAGTTAGCTGACTCCTTCACAAAGAGCTCATCCCTTCACTAATGGTAAACTAGGATCCAGCAAATGCCAGGAATCCAAAATGTTGAGGGCGATCAAACTAAAGGCTCTGAGAGCCAATTTTATTAAAAGGAATGAAAATAGTTACCACTGCTGACCTTCAGAATCAGAGCCTGGCTCTGTCTCTCATCTTGCAGTACTGTCTATAAGAGAAACGAACATGAAATAAATAATCTTATTGGCAGCCATCACGTAGTACTAAAAGCAATGCCAGACACTGAGGATAACTTTATTTCTTAAACACAACTTTTGTAATCGTCATCTTAGCAACCCTAGAGAGCATCTTTTTATCCTCACATATTGAAGAGTACACTCCACTTGCCTCATCAACTGCTGGTCTTCCTGACCTTAATGTCCAAGAAAAGGATCTCAGCTTGAGACATCACAGCATCTCTGGAAGCTTAAAGTGTTTCCTTAGCATGATTTAAATTAGGTCCTTCCATTACATACAACGACTAGTGTCTGACACTGCATACAACTTGCCGCCAACGTTCTAAACTGTCTAGTTACATCGTTCTGGTTACCACCGCTACTGCTGTAGGTACTATACCTGATGCAGACTGTGACATCTCTATAATTGAGTAGATGGTTTTCAAGGGTTGCTGCAGCTAAAAATTCTTCACCTTGTAGGCAACTGGCAATGAGTCTCTCTGAACCTAGCTAGGCTAGTCCTTGGACAACAGACATGCAGTCCATCACTGGGCCATATTCAAATTCTACCACAACTTGTACTCCACTAATACAGTCTCTAATCACCCAGGCTCACCCCCATTCTACAATAAGGCATCAGGGAGAACTTTAGTGAAGACTGTCAAAAACAAGACATAACGAAAGGTCAGAAATGAACACAACCACACACCTTTAGTGAGTCCCGGGTCCCCCTATAGTCCTCTTGAAGGTAACACTGAAGTAACTGCACACTCTGTTCTTCATCAAGGCCCTGAAACAAAGAGAACACATGACAGCATGTCAAGAATAGCCATTTCACTAAAGAAACCACAAAAGAGAATAATAACAACAACAATAACATTTAAATAGCCCTTACTATGCACCAGGCACTGTGCTAAGCACTTTACAATTCTTATCTTATTTAGGCAGCTGGGTAACACAGTGGGCAAAAGCACTAGACATGGAGTCAGGAAGACCTGAGTTCAGTTCCAGTCTCAGACACTTACTAGCTCTGTGGCCGTGGGCAAATCACTTAACCTCTATTTGCCTCCATTTCTTCATCTGTAAAATGGAAATTATAGTAGCACCTACCTCCCACAGCTGTGAAGATCAATGGAGATAATAACTGTAAATGACTTAGCACAGTGCCTGGCACACAGTAAGCGCTATATAGACATTAACTATTATTATTGTTGTTGTTAGATCCTCACAATAACCTTGGGAGGTAGGTACTGTTGTTATCCTCATTTTACAGATGAGGATAGTGAGACAAACAAAGGGTAAGTGACTTGCCTAAGGTCACACAGCCAGTAAGTGTCTGAGACTGGATTTGAACTCAAGTCTTCCTGATTCCAAATTCAGTGCTCATATCCACAATGCTCCCTAGCAAAATCAGGCATGGTGACACATGCTTGTTAATTCCTGCTACTGGAGAAACTGAAGCAAGTAAAGCACTTGAGCTCTGATTTCTAAACTGCAGTAGGACTAATACTAATGGGATATCCACATTAAGCCTGGACCCATGTGGTAAGCCCCTAGGAGCAAGGCCTAGGCACTAGTCTGCCTAAAGAGAGACAAATGGGCCCAGGTTGGAAACAGAGCAGATTAAAGCTTCCAAGCCAATTAGTAATGGGATCAGGGCTATGAATGGCCACTGTACTACCAGTCTGGGCAAGACAGGGAAACCCAATCTCCTTCCTTCCAACCTCCCAAAAAAAGAATACATAATAGCCCCAGGTTTGTGCTTTGGAATGAACAAAAGCTATTCACAACCAATGAGCAAAATTCCGTGAATTTTTTTTTAAAAGATCAAAGATCATGGGACACAGATATTGTTCTCTTCCAAGAATTTAAGGAGATATGGTCTCACTTTTCAAGTGTTCTTTTGTCTTCTTTCCTAAGAAAAATATTTCCTTTGTAGTATTATATGAATGTCAGAAACAATTTTGTTCCTCTAGCCAGAAAAGTTTAAATTGTAGCAAGCAAGTCAGTAATGGTCACAATCATTAAAAGATGTAACATTCTCCATTTCTGAAATTCATATAAAATTGATACTAACTATAAGCTAATCAAGCTAAAGACCAAATGATACATATGCTCAGACAGTGTCCTTGAAATACAATAAATGGAAGAAGTAGGTGGGAGTTGGGATTTTAATCTCAAAAGCCTGAAACTTGGCTGTTTTCTGACACAATACACAGACATTCATGCAAGAATATTTTGAAGCTAAGGTTTTTCTCACCAAAAATTTGCTGATTCTCAACCCCAGCTCCTTCAGTGGTGGAGCCACATCTTTATTAGCTTTCACTTTTTCTGCTGAACTTGCACTATGAAAAAAACAACACTTTTATTCACGTTCTATAACTCTCAATGGCAAAAACACAACTGGACGTAAAATGTAACTTATTATTGAGAGAAACGAGTTTCTAACTTAGCATCATCTCTCACATACAGAGGAGTTAAGCACACTAGAAATGCAAAACAAAAAACAAAACAAAACAAAATCCACCTACATAATACCTACCACAGAAATAATGCTGGCGCTTCTCTCTAATCTGATGGAAATCAAAACTCACGTGTATAATTAGATTTTTCTTTAAGCAAAAACCATTTAATTTCAAAGCATCATCAAATCAGTCATCCTACATGTCAAATGAATAAAATATTAAATGCTTCCTATGTGCAAAGCGCTGTGCTAAGTGCTAGGCTTACAAACAAAAAAGTAACACAGTCCCTGTCCTCAAGGAGCTGACATTCTAATGGAGCTACAAGTCAAATGAAAAAGTCTCATGTTCTCCTCCTTACAGAAAAGTTATCACTATGGAAAGTTTGAAACACTGGTCTAATTATTGTCTCTTGACATCAGTACTACAATGGACTTCTACCGGTGCTGTCAAAGGAACCTCTCATTATCGAAGAAAAAGTACTGAAGTACATATACATATGGGTATATGTGTGTATATGTATATATGTATATCTTTGCGTGCATGTCTATATATGTATGTGTGTGTGTATATATATATGTATGTATATGTATGTATATGTATATTATATGTACATATCTATGAATAGATCTGCACTTAATTGTAGCCTGGGGGAGGGAGGGGGGCGGAGAAGAAGAGGGAAAAAAGAAAGTAAAAAGTGCACAGCAGGTAACAAAAGAAAACTTACAAGGAAGCAAAGAAAAGATGGACAGCTTTCAATACAATGCATAGCATTTATTATATAGGCATTCCTGAAATGGAAATTTATCACTGTTTTTTGAATCCTCTCATGTTCAGCTGTGCACATGGCAATGCTTTTTTCTTTTGTATTATTTTAGTCTTAGTATTTAAGTCTGCTTTATTTTTTTTGCCTATTTTGTATTTAAATTTAAAATTTTTTAAATTTACAAATAAAAAAACTAGTGAGTCAATTAGCCTCATAACAAAACTTTTATCTCTGACTTGAACATCCAGATAATACCAGAAAAATATGATATAAGCTAGCTACTAGTAGAGTCCAATTAGAATAGGGGTGTTAACGTTTTGGGGGTCACAGATCCTTGACAATCTGGTGACTATGGACTACCCAAAATGCTTTTAAACATATAAACAAAATACATAAAATTACAAAGGAAATCTATTATATTGAAATAGTTACCAAAATATTTAAACAAAAAAGTTCACAGACCCCAAGTTAAGAGCCCTTGGATTAGAGAGCGGTAGCATTGTATATTAGCAAGAACATAGGAGTAGGAATTAGAGAGATAGGAGGAAAATGAAGTTCAGAGAAGCTTAAATGACTTGTCCCAAGATGACACAGGTGCTAAGCAACAGAGCCAAGATTCAAACTCACGTCCAGATTCAGTGCTCTTTCACTTCACTAGCCCCCTCTGCCAATTGCTCATTGTGAGTCTCATCCTCTCTGAACCTCAGTTTTCTCATATGCAAAAATGGAGATAATACTTGCATCACTAGGCTAATGTAAAGTTCAAATGAGAAAATATCTACAACATGTTTTGTAAATTATGGAAGTGCTATACAAATATTTATTAACCATTCTAGGCTTCAGTTTCTTCATTTGTAAAAAGGAGATAATAACCCCAGGTTTTCTCAGAAAGCTGTGGTAAAGATCATTTGCAATAATATACATGAAACCCATGAAAACTGCAGAACACTCTGTATAGAGATAGCAGTTGGACCTATGATTTCACTGGTGTAGGGAACTCCCAGAAGGCTGGCACCTTCTATGCAACTTATAGTCTTAGACAAATGAGAAATCTGCCCGAGAGGTAAAGTGATTTACCAAGATCACAAGGCTAGCATATATCAGAAGCAAGATCATAAATTTAAGAGTCTGAACCTAGGTCTTCCTGGTTTCAAGGACAGCTCTCCATCACCATTCCATGCTACTTCTGCACAGTGCCTGGCACAAAGGAAGCACGTAATGAACGCTTGCTGACTGAGTGTCTGTCATAAAATATGATGTATAATAAAGATATTTTAAGAATATACCACACCTGGGAGGTTTGTAGTATGAAAGTCCCTCTAGCAGCCGCTGCCAGTGTTTATTCAACTCTGACTCAATCTGATTCTGAAAGAGAGCAAAGCAATAATGCAACCACAACGCTTAAGGGCTACCAGCATCATGTATCACCTGTCACCAAAAGATCAGAAGGAAAAACTTTTTAACTGAGTATGGGCAAGGATATTTCTTACAGACCACAGCCATTATGATTTAAAAGAGCTACTCAGTCAGCCAGAGTGTAGGAAGGACACAAGGACAAAGAGAAAAGAAAATGCATGCTGGGGTTAGAAACAGACTTGATTTCATCTAAGAATATTCCTTAGCATACAGAGAAAGCAAATTCCCCAACTTTCCCCTGCAAGACTCCCTCTCCTTCCCTCCTGCACTAAAAGTCAAGTAATACTGTTATCTCTTCTGAAGAGAATCACTTGAGCTAAGAAAGTGGGGAAGCCAGAATGTTAATAGGCATAGGAAAGAGGGAAGTAGAAAACGAGTGATGCTAGTGAATATTTTAAGAAACTTACTAGCTTTTTTTTCTATCTATCTATTACTAATTTCTTATTAGTTCTTATTAACTTACTAGTTCTCTCAGAGCTGATCTTCCAAGCAGAATGGTCCATAGTTCTCTACTGCTCCTGGATAAAAAGAAAAAAATCAACAGGTAATTTTTTCTTTTTTCTTTTTTTTAAATTAATTTATTTTGATTTATCAACAATCACTTCCATATGCTTTTGAGTTGAAAATTTTTCTCCCCCTTCCTCCCCCCCACCCTTCCCAAGACGGCACACAATCTGATATAGGCTTTACATTTACATATCCATTAAACATATTTTCACATTAGTGAAGTTGTAAGTAAAAATTAAAACCAATAGGAGGAACCATCAGAAAGATGAAACAAAACTCAACAGAAGGTAAAAATAAGTGAGAGTGATTCGACTTCCATAGTTCTTTCTTTGGATGTGGACAGCATTTTCCATCCCGAGGCCTCTGGAGATGTCTTAGATCCTCGTAATGCTGAGAAGGGTTGAGTTTAACAATATTAGTCATTGCATAACGTGGCTATTATTGTGTACAAAGTCCTCTTGGTTCTGCTCACTTCACTCAGCATAATTTTTGCTATTTTCAACTAAGGCAGGCAAAGTTGGTCATTTGAACAAAAAAGTCCAAAACATATTGAAATCAGCTTTTAACTGTGACATTCAGAATACAAGTAAAACAAAATGTAGAAGTTTTGACGCTCTGAGTAATACTCAGCTCTTGCTAAAAATGAGGTGAATAAGACTAACTTTTTGGATGCCTTTTTTATTTAAGTTGAGATTGTTCTGTACTATGAAGCTGCCCTGGTTTATACTTGTATCTGGTTCCTTCCAGTGACATTCAACAACCAATGAAAAATAAGACTGGAAAAGGAAACAATGTATGTTCAGGGTCCCATTCACTTCTGGAAAGCAATATTAATCAAACTATAAAACCGATTATAAAAAAATTAAATTTAAAAAACAAACAAACATTATAACTGCAGAGCCAATTGTAAAAGGAGAATCATGTTAGTTTTTCTTTTTTTGGTTCAGACCTGTGATTTCAATTCTGTGGAGAATTCCCAGGGTGGAAAATTCTACCAAGATAGCTCAGCATCTGCCCATAACTTATAACTGAGAAGTCGGCATTGAAAGCTCACTCCATGTTAATACAGCTAATATGTGTCAAGAAAAGGACTAGAACATGGGTGTTCCTTACTCTAAGGCCAGTTCTCTATCCATATTTCATGCTGCTTGTTATTGGTTCTATATCTCTTTGAAATATCCCCTTTGGTCATTCAGGAAACATGATTTTTTTTTAAAAAACATCCTAGAATTAGGGAAAGAGACTGGACCCTGTGATTTCATTGGTATATGAAATTCCTAAGTGAGGATACTTCCCCTACCCATGCAGGTCAACAGCTTTGCTACAAATTTTAGTCTCTTAAGAGTGCATCCATGAGATGTTAAGTGTCTTGTCCAGGTTTACACAGCCAGAATATATCAGAGATGGAACTTTAACCCAGGCCTTCCTGGCTCCTGAGGCCAGCTATTTACTGTACCACTTTCCACTCAACCTACAATTAAATTTTAAAATGCATCCTACTGTACTGGCCCCTCAAGAGGTCATATGAAGAGGAATAAAGACTTTGGAACAATATAAAAGCTTCTTGGATCAGTGCATGGATTGGATAATGTGTCTTGCTGTCATCTAAAGACCATTCTAGCTGAATTTAGAAAGGCTCATAACCAGGAGGCTGGCCATCAAAATGATGAGGTTCTCTGGCAATAGCAACTCACACAAACTTCTACTAAGGTACGGAGAGCTTTTGATTTACATTGGTAAAGAAGTACTCACATGGACCACTGAAATAGAATATAAATAACAGAAATTTATCTTTTCAG
Organism: Phascolarctos cinereus; assembly: GCF_003287225.1. Lineage (NCBI taxonomy): Eukaryota > Metazoa > Chordata > Mammalia > Diprotodontia > Phascolarctidae > Phascolarctos > Phascolarctos cinereus. The sequence continues at coordinate 267,646,946 of NW_027555625.1, forward strand.
TCTGAAAGCTAATTTTCAGAATTTTCAAATTAAGGAGATCTGAAACATATCTAAAAAGTCTATATTTGGTGCCTAAGGACTGATACAAGGAAAAAGCATCATATATTACTATCTCTTCCCCTCACTGAGCTTTCTCTACCCATTACAAGAAGCACTCCCAAATTCACTGCTCAGAGACAATCAGAAGAATATTAATAATAGCTGACATCTATATAGTGCTTTAAGGTTTGCAAAGCACTTTACATATATTAAATTATTTGGACCTCAGAACTCTGTGAAGCAGGTATCACAAGAATTATTATTCCCCATTTTAGAAATGTGAAAACTATGGTTCAGAGAGATCAAATGATTTTAACCATGGTCATACAGCTAGTGTCAGAGACAGGATTCAATCCCAGGTCTTCCTGACCCCAAGTCTAGCATCCTTTCCACTACTCCACACTGTCTATAATATTAGTAAAATATAGGTGTACCTTACATAAGTATTTTACAAAAGAAACCCCAAATCTCCTGGCTTCTAAGCCCAAAACAAAATACTCCATGTGACCCATCACACATAAAGTCATAGGAGCACAGACCCAAAGCTGAGACTCAGAAGCGACCTAGTCTATACCCTCATTTTTTTTATTAATTCGTTTTGATTTATCAACAATCACTTCCATAAGCTTTCGAGTTTTAAATTTTTCTTCTCCTCCTTCCCTCCCTCCCCAATATGGTGCACAATCTGATACAGGCTACACATATACATTCCTATTAAACATACTTTCACATTAGTCATGTTGTAAGGAAGAATTAGAACCAATAGGAGGAACCACCAGAAAGAGGAAATAAAACAAAACAGAAGAAAAAAATAGCAAATGGCATACATTCAAACTCTATAATTCTTTCTCTGGATGTGGACAGCATTTTCCATCATGAGACCTTTGGAGATGTATTAGATCCTTGCATTGCTAAGAAGAGCTAAGTCTATCAAAGTTAGTCATAGCACAACGTGGCTGTTACTGTGTACAACAATCTCTTGGTTCTGCTCATTTCACTCAGCATCAATCCATGCAAGTCTTTCCAGGTTTTTCTGAAGTCTTCCTGCTCATCATTTCTTATAGCACAATAGTATTCCATTACATTCATATACTACAACTTGTTCAGCCATTCCCCAATTGATGGCCATCCCCTCAATTTCTAATTCTTTGCTACCACAGAAAGAGCTGCTATAAATATTTTTGTACATGTGGGTCCTTTTCCCGTTTTTATCATCTCTTTTATAGCCCTTTGGGCATAGTTCCAAATAGCTCTCCAAAATCGTTGGATCAGTTTACAACTCCACCAACAATGCATTAGTGTTCCAGTTTTCCCACATCTTCTCCGACATTAATCATTTTCCTGTTTTGTCATGTTACCCAATCTGATAGGTGTAATGTGGTATATCAGAGTCATTTTGATTTGCTTTTCTCTAATCAATAGTGATTTAGAGCATTTTTTCACATGACTATAGATAACTTTAATTTCTTCATCTGAGAACTGCCTGTTCATATCCTCTGACCATTTATCCATTGGGGAATAACTTGTATTCTTCTAAATTTGACTTAATTTTCTATATATTTTAGAAATGAGGCCCTTGTCAGAGATACTGGTTATAAAATTCTTTCCCAATTTTCCACTTTTCTTCTAATCTTGGTTGCAGTGGCTTTGTTTGTGCAAAAACTTCTCAATTTAATGTAATACAATTATCTACTTTGCATTTCATCTCCATCTCCTCTTTGGTCATGAATTCTTCTGTTCTCCATAAATCTGATAAGTAAACTATTCCTTGCTCTCCCAGTTTGGTTATAGCATCAACCTTTATATCTAAATCATGAATCCATTTTGACTTTATTTTGTTACACGGTGTAAAATTTTGGTCTATGCCTAGTTTCTGCCATACTCTTTTCCAGTTTTCCCAGGAGTTTTTGTCAAATACTGAGTTCTTTTATCCCAGAAGCTGGAGTCTTTGGGTTTATCAAACAGTAGATTACTATAGTCATTGACTACTGTGTCTTGTGCACCTAACCTATTCCACTGATCCACCACTCTGTTTCTTAGCCAGTACCAAGTAGTTTTGATGACTGCAGCTTTATAATACAATTTAAGAGTGGTATGGCTAGGCCACCTTCCCTAGCATTTCTTTTCAACAGTTCCCTTGATATTCTGAACCTTTTTGTTTTTCCAAATGAATCTTGTTATTTTTTTTCTAGCTCTATAAAACAATTTTTTGATAGTTTGATTGGCTATACCCTCATTTTATAGATGGGGAAAATGAGTTTCAGGAAGGTTAAATAACTTGCTTAAGTTAGGAATAGTCAGCCATTTAAACACAGGATTTTGAATACTAAAGCTATAGGATACAAAAACTATCTTCCCCAGAGATATTCATCTGGCTGAATACTTTTGGTAAATTTGTTTGAAAGCTGGGTTTCTTCAGTTTTACAAACTAAGATGCAAAACTGGGACAGTGATACAACTTTGATGCCATGATTTTTTTTAACAGACACACATTAAACAGACATTCCACAAGGACAATAAATAAAAGATGCCTACAGATTCTCATGAGTCCCCCATAGAGGTATGCAACTCTTGTATAAACTGAGATTCCAGCTTACCAACAAAAACCTTTTAAACAGCAATTCTAGTTTTGTTTACAATATGCACACACACAGCTTAGCCTTCTACAAATGCACTGGCTGAAGAACAAAAGGGATATAAGAAAAACATCAACACTTAACTGATAGCTAATCAATGTCTGGGTTGTTTTCCCAGGAGAAAAATTTTGAACAGGAGAGATTTAGAGCTGGAAGGGACTTCAGAGGTCATCTGGTCTAATTCCCTTACTTTACAAAATATCGCCTGATTTATACACACATTTTTAAAGGAACTCAAAGTAATTCTTTGACATCTCAATTTTTTTTAATCTATAACACCTTGTTATGCAAAGTTCTAATGAAAAATTATTTGCCTTTTTATTATACTTGGGAGAAACTTTAGGCTTAGTGCAGTAGAGTAATTTATCTAAAGTACTCAGTGAGATAGAATGAGAAATTCCATTTAAAAGTTACTTTAGACATTATAAAATATTTAGGAGTCTACCTGCTGAAACAAACCCAGGAATTATATGAACACAATTACAAAAACATTTTTCATGCAAATAAAGTCTAAAAACATCTAAATAATTGGAAAAACATCCTTTGTTCATAAGTAGGCTGAGCTAATATAATAAAAATGACAATTCTACCTAAATTAATTTACTTATTCAGTGCCATACCAATCAAATAGAGCTAGAAAAAAACAATTAACAAGAAGAACAAAAGGTTCAAGGGAACTAATGAAAAGAAATGCTAAGAAGGTGGCCTAGCCATACCAGTCCTAAATTGTATTATAAAGCAGCAATCATCAAAACCACTTGATACTGGCTAAGAAACAGAGTGGTGGATCAGTGGAATAGGTTAGGTACACAAGACACAGTAGTCAATGACTATAGTAATCTACTGTTTGATAAACCCAAAGACTCCAGCTTCTGGGATAAAAGAACTCAGTATTTGACAAAAACTCCTGGGAAAACTGGAAAAGAATATGGCAGAAATTAGGCATAGACCAAAATCTTACACCGTGTAACAAAATAAAGTCAAAATGAGTTCATGATTTAGATATAAAGGTTGATGCTATAACCAAACTGGGAGAGGAAGGAATAGTTTACCTGTCAGATTTATGGAGAACAGAAGAATTCATGACCAAACAGGAGACAGAGATGAAATACAAAATGGATAATTTTGATTACATTAAATTAAAAAGCTTTTGCACAAACAAAGCCAATGCAATCAAGATTAGAAGGGAAGCAGAAAACTGGGAAAGAATTATTACAACCACTGTCTCTGATAAGGGCCTCATTTCTAAAATACACAAAGAACTAAGTCAAATTTATAAGAATACAAGTCATTCCCCAATGGACAAATGGTCAAAGGATATGAACAGGCAGTTTTCAAGTGAAGAAATTAAAGCTTTCTATAGTCATATGAAAAAATGCTCTAAATCACTATTACAGAAATGCAAATCAAAATGACTCTGACATACCACATTACACCTATCAGACTGGGTAACACGACAAAACAGGAAAATGATATATGTTGGAGAAGATGTGGAAAAACTGGAACACTAATGCATTGCTGGTGGAGTTGTAAACTGATCCAACCATTTTGGAGAGCTATTTGGAACTATGCCCAAAGGGCTATAAAAATGTACATACCCTTTGACCCAGCAATACCACTTCTAGGGCTATATTCCAAAGAGATGATAAAAATGGGAAAAGGACCCATATGTACAAAAATATTTATAGCAGCTCTTTCTGTGGTGGCAAAGAACTAGAAATTGAGGGGATGCTCATCAACTGGAGAATGGCTGAACAAGTTATGGTATATGAATGTAATGGAATACTACTGTACTATAAGAAATGATGAGCAGGAAGACTTCAGAAAAACCTGGAAAGACTTGCATGGATTGATGCTGAGTGAAGTGAGCAGAACCAGGAGAATGTTGTACACAGTAACAGCCACACTGTGTGAAAACTAACTCTGATAGACTTAGCCCTTCTCAGCAATGCAAGGATCTAATACATCTCCAAAGGTCTCATGATGGAAAATGCTATCCACATCCAGAGAAAGAACTCCGGAGTCTGAATGCATATCAAAGCGTGCTATTTGCTCTTTTTTTTTTCTTCTGTTTTGTTTTGTTTCCTCTTTCTGGTGGTTCCTCCTATTGGTTCTAATTCTTCCTTACAACATGACTAATGTGAAAATATGTTTAATAGGAATGTATATGTATAGCCTGTATCAGATTGTGTGCCATCTTGGTGAGGGAGGGAAGGAGGGGGAGAAAAATTTAAAACTCAAAAGCTTATGGAAGTGAATGCTGATAACTCAAAATAAATTAATAAAAATTAATTAATTAAAAAAATAAATGATAAATATGAGGAATCCACAGAAGCATGGGAAGACTTACATGAACTGATTCTGAATAAAGTAAGCAGAATGAGGAAAACAATATACACAATGACCTAAATAATGTAAACAGAAAGTACAAAAAAACCCCAAAATTTTGTATCATCATAATGACCCAGGCTGGCTCCAAAGAGAAGATGAGAAAAGCTACCAACTTCCCTTCATTGAAAAGATAGGGGACTATGGGCATGTAATATTGCATATACCATCAGACTTGGTCAACGTGCTGGTCAATTTTTCTGAAGTACTTTTTGCCCTCTCTTTGGAAAAAGAAAGAGTCAAACTAGATTTTTTTTTCAAATTCTTTGTTTCAAGGAATGACTCATTGGTTAGGGAAGGAATGAAAGAAATATTTAGTGATGAAGGTTCATGTAAAAGAAAGAGATACCAATGAAATAAATCAATGAAAATGTTTCAAAAGAAAAAAACATAACTAATGTGAAAATATGTTTAATAGGAATGCATATGTAGAGCTTATATCAGATTGCATACCATCTTGGGGAGGAGGCAGAGGGGAAGGAGGAGAAAATTTAAAACTCAAAAGCTCATGGAAGTGAATGCTGAAAACTAAAAATAAATTAATTAAAAATAATAGTAAAGTACTCAGTGAGGCAAAAGCTATCAGAAATATAACCCAGGTTTTTCAACTTTTGGTCTAGGAACCTAGACATTTTAATAAGGAGCTGCAGTATTTTTCCTGAAAAGAGGCTTATCTTGAACAACAAACTGAATGGAAAGCTAATTCTAATACAGACCACAAGCTACTCTATGACTAGATATACATTCTACTGAGTTAGTGGTATCACTTTTAGGGTTCTGATATGAGTCTGACAGGTAGCTTAATGGGCAAGTAAGTGGTGCAGTAGATAGAGCTCTGGGCCTGGAGTCAGCAAGACCTGGGTTCAACAATCCAGCCTCAGACAGTTATTAGCTGTGTGACCCTGGCCATATCATTTCACCCTATTTGCTTCAGTTTTCTCATCTATAAAATGAGCTGGAGAAGGAAATGGCAAGCCACTCCAATACCTTTGCCAAGAAAACCCCATATGGCATCCTGAAGAGTTGGATACAACTGAAACGATTAAATAAGTAGCTCAGTGGTAACCCTTTTACCTATTTTTAATAAAAGAGAACGCCTTGTGATCTACAAGGAAACTTGGTGTTTGAAGCACAACTTTCATACCTAGGCTCTGCAACGGTTATGAAACATTATCAACAAAGAGGATGAAGGAGTCTTGATCTTGGCTACTGTAACATCACACAAAAAACTAAAGAGGGTAACAACCGCCACAAAGTCTCTGATACAAATCCTGGCACAGAGAGCTATGATAACCTGCAACAGAAGGTTCCATGGCTAAACTTCCCATTTTATGCACTTACCACATTCAGATTTCTATTATAATTACAATTACAATTTCTATTACAAGTCAGCTTCCTTGATTACTCTCTCCTCATATTTTTCATAGAACTCAATATAGACCTCTCCTTTCTACTTATTATGTACTATATATTACTAACTACTAGACTCTACACTTTTTAAAGATAGGGACTATGCCATTCTTTTCATCTTTTTTATCTCTATAGCCTGGCATAGCACCCTGAGCATAGGAAGCACTGAATCTCACAGGAGGACATGATCAAGAGTCATAGAAGGAAACTCTATATCAATCAGATGACAGATGCATTCAAATAGCCAAAAGATCCATGATCTCATGAGAAGGGAACTTCCACCTTCAGTAAAGATGTCTAGATCAGGTGCTCTACTCAGAAAGACCTGGGTTCAAATCCCACCTTAGACTCTTACTAGCTGTGTGTTCCTGCATAGATCGTTTCACCTCTCTGTGCCTCAGATTCCTAATCTGTAAAACGAAAGGACTGGACTTTAGATAGGCTCTAAGGTCCCTTCAAGCTCTTAATTTATGATCCTGTGATCTCAAATCCCTCCTCTCTTTCCAGCACAGTATGATGGATGGTGGTTTTTGAGTTGCAATAACTGAAAAAATTCATTACCTGATATCCAAACCTTTACCAACTATACTAGTGAAGATGGTACTCTGATAACAGTCTTATTGAAGTCTAACACAGTTCATAGGTCTTGAGCTAAAAGGTACCTCAGAGGCTATCTAGTCAAAGCAAATCAAATTCCCTCCTTTCACAGATGAGGAAACTGAGTCCCCGGATGGATAAGTAACTTAAGGTTAAACAGTAATCATCAGCTACCAGACTTGAATATAGGTCCTCTGCTTCCAGAGATGGGGCACTTTATACAATATCAGTGAAACACAAGTCCTTTCCAGTTTGGTGGCCTCTTTCAATTCTATAGGTGTCTTGCATGGACATTCTATAGAGGAATTATGGTAACATATGGACAAGGATGAGGAACAGTGGAGGGGTTGCCTTCTGCATTACCCACACTGATGGAGTCAAAGATCCATCAAAATACTACGACTCTTGGAGCCTAGTACCTGAATAAATGTCTTCTTTTTCCAACTAGGTCTTTTAAAAAAATCTTCCTTAGTATTTAGAACAATGGCCTACACTTACCATGCACCTGTGTTTGCTGAACAGACTCCCCCTAGTGAAATCTCCCCTAACGAACGCAACCTTGAACATAATAAATGTTGGATTAAATCTTTTTGCACTTTACACCTGTTGAAATTAATCTTTTTCTGCCCTTCTCCACTGCACAGAACACTGCCTTGCACAAAACAAGCACTTAATAAAAGTTTGCTAAACTAATGAATGAATTTGTCAATGACAGACAGACGCTCTAGCTCGGTCTCCAAGTCTACAGAAAAGACGGCAGTCAACTTCAACGGTGACAGCCAGATCGCCTGCCTCGGCCTGGCCAGATCCGTGGGAGGCTGCGGGGTGGGGGCGGTCCCAGGAGAGGTCCACGCCCCCGCGCGGGAGGGGCAGCCCCAGCCTGCGGGAGTTCGGGGACTGCAGCACCAGCGGGTGGGAGGGAAGGGGAAGAGGGATCTGGCGAGCGCGCTCACGCAGGAGGGGGAGAAGGGGCTGCTCGCATCTAGGCCTCCTCACTCCCCTCCCTCCCAGTGCCCCTCCGCGCGCGGGGGGCCTCATGCCCGGGACGGAGGCCGGTTTGAAAGTAACCGTCTCATCGCCCGCCACCCCGACCCCACCGCCGCTGCTCCAAGCGCCGGTTCCTCCACTCCCTCTATATCTCGGCCTCTCTCTGCCTCCCGCCCTCCATTCACCACCGCTCCCTCTTTCCACGATCCCCCTCCATCCACCACGAAGAATTCCCGGCCCGTACCTCACACAGAGCCCGCCGGCGGCAGCCGCCATCTTCGTGTCCCCCCCACGTGACCGCGCGGGTGACCCGCGCCTTAGGCCGCCCGCCTCACGTGACCACGTAGGGGTGTGACCGAAGAGTGGAATGGTTGGTTAGTAGCCGCCTGTGTCCCTCGTTTGGCGCTGCGTCTGTCACGTGACCTTCAGGGCTCAAGATGGCGGCTTCCACGGAGGTGAAAGCTCTTGTTTGAGGACAGGAAGACCAAATGGCTGAGGGACAGGCGGTGCTGGACCTGCATCTCTGACAAGGAGGTGAGAAAAGGAGAAGTGTGTCGTCTTCAAGGCTGCCTTCGGCGAGGTCACGCCCCACCACCCTCTCTCACTTTCTCCCCGGGTCCTGAGTGTGGATGGAGAACGAACAGTGAGTCTCAAATCTTTTCTGGACATTGGGGTCACTGACATGTGCCCCTTCCTTGGGGGCTAGGGGTGTCACCAGGCTGTCTGACGCTACGAGTACTCTATAAGCAGCTACCGACCAGTCGCTCTTTTTTTTTTTTTTGGTATACTTCCCTCCTCAGGTTTGGAGAGAGAGGGTTCCTCCTACCTTTTCATCCATGATCCAAATTCCCACCCCTTTGGAAGGGAAACATAGCAGCGCTGGTCCAACCTGAGAGTAGTCGAATGGCTGCAGCCATGACAAGCAAAGCCATGCTGGGGGAAGCCGCCATTGTGTTTATAGTGGTGCTGAGCATCCATGCCTCAGTATGGGACCGCTATTCCTGGTGTGCTGTGGCCCTGGCTGTTCAGGCCTTCTATGTCCAGTACAAGTGGGACAGGCTACTCCAGCAGGGGGCTGCAGTTTTTCAATTCAGGACCACAGCTAACAGCGGACTCCTGCCTGCCTCCATGGTCATCCCTTTGCTGGGGGTGGTGATGAAGAAGCGCTGTGAAGGCGTAGGAAATGTGTACTTTGAGCGCTTTGGCATTGTGGTGGCAGCCACAGGCATGGCATTGGCACTTTTCCTGTCCGTATTGGCCCTGGGCATCACCAGACCAGTGCCCACCAACACCTGTGTCATTTCTGGTCTGGCTGGAAGTGTCATCATCTACATCATGAAACACTCATTGAGTGTGGCAGAGGTGATTGAGGTCCTCGAGGTTCTGCTGATCTTTGTTTACCTCAACATGATTCTGCTGTATCTGCTACCCCGATGCTTTACCCCAGGAGAGGCATTGCTCATCCTAGGGGGTATCAGCTTTGTCCTCAACCAGCTCATTAAGCGATCCCTAAATGTTATTCAAGGCCGAGGAGACCCAGTGGACTTCTTTCTCCTGGTGGTGGTAGTAGGGATGGTTATCATGGGTATCTTCTTCAGCATGTTCTTTGTCTTCATGGACTCTGGAACCTGGACATCTTCTCTTTTCTTCCATTTAATGACAGGTGTTCTGGGCCTTGGTGTCATCATGCCCTGGTTATACCACCTAATTCGGGAGAACCCCTTGCTCTGGCTTTTCCAATTCCTATTCCAGTCAGAAACTCATATCTACCTCCTCATCTACTGGTCCCTGCTGGCTGCTTCAGCCTGCCTAATTGTAATGTACCAAAATGCTAAGAGATTGTCTTCTGAGTCGAAGAAGCATCAGGCCTCCACAGTTACCCGGAAGTATTTCCACTTTATCATAGTGGCTACTTATATACCAGGACTCATATTTGACCGACTCCTACTATATGTTGCGGCTGTGGTCTGCCTGGCTGTCTTTATCTTCCTTGAGTATATTCGCTTCTTTCGAATTAAGCCCCTGGGCCAGACTCTAAGGAACCTGCTTTCCCTCTTCCTTGATGAAAGGGACAGTGGCCCCCTCATCCTGACTCACATTTACCTGCTGCTGGGCATGTCTCTCCCTGTCTGGCTGTTCCCACGACCTTGTGCCCCAAAGGGTAGCCTGGGAGGGGTTGGGGCTCTGGTCCCTTATGCAGGAGTGCTGGCTGTGGGGGTAGGTGACACCATTGCTGCCATTTTTGGCAGTACAGTGGGAGAGATCCATTGGCCAGGAACTCTAAAGACTTTTGAGGGGACAATGACTTCCATATTTGCTCAAATCATTTCTGTGGCTTTGATCTTAATCTTTGATAGTAGGGTGGACCTTAACTCCAGCTATGCTTGGATTTTGGGGTCTATCAGCATAGTCTCCCTCCTGGAAGCCTACACTACCCAAATAGACAATCTTATTTTACCTCTCTACCTCCAGATTCTGCTAATGGCTTAGTCTTCATGCAAAGATCATGAAGGGAGGAAGTGAGTTGAAGGGAAACATATGGCCTATAGTCAGCAATTAGCCATTTGGGTGTGATGGCTCGGCTGGTGAAAAGCTGATTCACTTTCGAAGTGAATTGAGATTTAAAATAAAATCAAAGCTGCTCTTGCATTTTAACTCTGTTGATTTGAAAATAAGGTAACATTTCAGATGAAGGAATTGAAAGGATATACCAGTGAGCGTTTCCAGTGGAAGTGCACTACTTTTTTTAACGTTTGTTTTTTATTTTTCTAAATCACATGGAAACACATTCTTTGCATCAATGGGGCCCATTCAGAGGGCTAGAGAAGTTTTTGTGAAAGAAATAAAAAACCCAGCCTTGAAAAATAGCTTCTCATCTTAAATAACGTATACCTAATAATTTACAGAATTGTGAAAACTGGATTTTGCTTACTGGACTTCATTTTGTAGAAGAAAATAGTAGAGGGAGAAGCTTTTTGTAACCTTTATGAGAATGTTTTAACTGGGTAAAGGGGGAGAGGAGTGCAAAAGAATGAATGAAGAAATATTTGAGTTAAATGGCATTAAATTTATTTCTCCTAAGTGGGCCATAGGGTGCAATATCAGAACCAGATTAGTATAGCTGGTTACTTGGAAATTAGGAGCGCCTAGGGGTGGAAGTAGGTAGCAGAGGAACTAAGAGAAGATATAGAATAGATATTGAGGGTCAATTGTGGAGAATGGGAAAAGCTGGAGAGTACTCTGTAGCAGAGGTCCAAATGGCAGGGCCACATGCAACCCACAATACTCCTGAGTGCAGCCTAACCAGGTTAAAATGTAATTGGAAAAAATTTAACAAAGTAAATAAAAATGCAATAAAACATAGATGATGTTAATACATGGTTTTCTAAGTCAACATGCAGCCTATAGGGATCCTTATGTACAGTTTAGTGGTCCCTGTTTCTATTTGATTTTTGACACCATTGTTCTAGAGCTATGCTTCCTGACCTAAATGATTATTGTGAACCAGTAAAATAAATAACATCTCTACAGATCCTACTGCAACCTCTTAGCAACTCAAAGGGTAGGGGGCCATGAGCTGGGGAGGAAAAAAAGTCAGGGAAAAAGAAATAGCTTTTTCAAGACTACAGAATTTAAGAAAACATGGTCCTTTTATAGTAAGTTTTGCTGACCAGAAAAGCTTTGCCACTAATTATTAGTTAATAAATACTGGTTAAAAATGAGATCCTAGAGGTACATGGGGCTCCTGCATTGCATCATGTTACTTCCTTCCCAGGGAAGCTCAGGAGAGAGCTTTTGAGTGAGTTGCCAAAATGAGGAACACGAAAGGAAAAAGGAGAGGGACAGGATACATGTTTTCTAGGCCCTTTCAAAAGCATAGTTTTGTGTCTTTGGCTATGTATATGCAAATATACAAGAAAGGTGATATTGTAGATATCAAGGGTATGGGCACAGTTCAGCAAGGAATGCCCCACAAGTGTTACCATGGCAAGGGTCTATAATGTATGCTGTAGGCATTGTTGTAAACAAACAGGTTACGGGCAAGATTCTAGCCAAGAGAATTAATGTGTGTATTGAGCATATTAAACATTCTAAGAGCAGAGATAGCTTCCTGACGCGGGTAAAGGAAGATGATCAGAAGAAGGAAGTCAAAGAAAAAGGCACTTGGGCTCAACTGAAATGCCAGCCTGCTCCACCCAGAGAAGCCCACTTTGTGAGAACCAATGGCAAGGATCCTGAGCTATTGGAACTGATCACCTATGAATCCATGGCATAAGTGGCTGTAAAATAAAAACAATAAAAAATTCTTGGGTTAAAAAAAATACGAGATCCTAACCATCACTTACGATTTTTTCCTCTTCACTTACTGCTTCTCCATCCACTGTAGAGCTTCTCCCCTTCATAGCTGTCTGCCAGAGATGTCAATAGGAGGGAACAGGGTAAGCCGAGAGTATATGTGAGAAAGTGACTTTGGGGCTTCCAGCTTTCCTCCTGTTCCAGCTCCAGCAGAATATAGCATCTTTGTATTTATCTTAACTCAAGCAGCATCCTACCCTTGACAAGGAGCATTGTGGTTCCTACCACAGTAAGAACCAAGTTTCTCAGGACAATAACCATATGATGGTGGAAGGTCCCCCCTTAAGAATATATACTGGGAAGAGAGCTACTTCAAAGCCTACCTTTCCCTGCCCTTGAAGAGGACCAGTGTCTTTCCTGGCTATGTTGGGAATCCTGGTCTGAATAAAGATCTTTCCTGCAAGCTCGGCAGAAAGATGGCTGAATTTTGCTTGGCTTAAAGGGAGCAGCTATTAGAGTAAGAAGCTAAGCTAAGGACCCAACTCTTAATGTTTATTCAGTTCTGTAGTGTCACTTTGATTAGTGGCTTACAGTGTGTGACCAGAAATCATCTAAGTGCTCAACACCCAATCATAAATTCCTAATCATAAATGTGGACATTGCCTTGTAGCTTAAAAATGTTCTCATTTTAAGGGGCAGCTAGATGGTGCAGTGGATAGATCACTGACCTTGGATTCAGGAGGACCTGAGTTCAAATCTGGCCTCAGACGCATAACATTTACTAGCTGTGTGATCCTGGGCAAGTCACTTAACCCCATTGCCTAGCCAAAAAACAAACCAAAAAAAGTAATGTTCTCACTTTATAGATGCAAATACTGAACCCCAGAGAGGGGATGACTTTGCTGACATCGAGCAGTGAATCAGTGACCAAGTGGGACTAGAATCCCAGTTTGCTGACTCAATCCAGAGTTCTTTCTACTTCATCAAACTTAGTGATACAATTCCCTTAAATCATTCATTCTAGCACAAGCTAGGTAGGGCTGGTGTGACAGATTTTTATTCTCTTATAATCAAAGCTGCCTGGCTTTATAAAAGTACACCAAAAAGTACCTGCTGTGTATTTGGTAGTTTTTTATTCAATAACCATCACTCTAGATGACCTTTACTTATGTCCTCTTCCCTTTCTCCACTTCTCCCTCTCCCCCCCAGAGTCTTTCCCCACGTCCACACACCACGCAGCTTTCTTCCTCTTTACCAGGTGAGTCTGAGAGTTATCCAGGGGCCGACCCCAAGAAGAAAGGCAAAGGTACTAGGTACTCAGTTGTCCAAGACGAGAACAAGGGTCACATTCCACAGAGGAAGTATCAGGCCTAGGTTAGAAAGTCCAAGTGATAGTATAACACACTTCACTCCTACCTCTGGGGAAGCATAGGGAACCCCTTGGTGTATTAAAAAGTTAGACCCATTGTACAAATGTCCAAACATCTGCTGACAACTACTCCTCGTGGCGGTGAGTCTACAGTGGCCCATTAGCTCACAGTTAGGCTTTCTGGGATAACCACATTTCTGCTTGTACTATTAACAAAGTTTTAGAATTTTTGACTCCCTTTCAATTTTTATTGTTCTGGTTTTAATTTAGTAAATTTGCAGTGCATAGCCCAGGAAAGTAGAAATTTCAACATAAAAAAAAGATCAAGCTTTTGTGTCAGTGCAGTCTAGTGATTCTCCTTACAAATGGAAGGCTTACTCATTTCCATGAACATCAAATTAAAATTACATTCAGAATATAAAAAAAAAAAGTTAGGCCCAGGGCTTCATCTGAAAGAGCAAGGGAATCCATCTTGGTGATTGGCATTAGGTATACAGTAGGGGGAAGGGCAGCTCTGGTGTTGGCTGAAGCCTGAAGAGAAAGAAGGGAAGAGAGAAGTGAGTAATCTGCTGAAAATTTCAGCTGTTTTGTAGCCTTGAGGCTCTCTGAAATGTTTGGGGAAAGCAAGAAGATAGCCCCTGGAAAAGAGCCAGTCTGTCTAACACTCCGGGGGCACCTTGACTTACCAGTTATCCTGGCTCCACTGAGCGTCCTTGGACTCCATGAGGTGGAAGGTGTATGCATGGCGAGAATGTGGGGAGCGGTTCAGCTCACTCTTATGAACGACCTCCCCATGTATCAAGATGAGACCCCCTGGCAGGAGGGATGAAAGGGTCACATTTCTCTGCCTGAACATGTCCCATTCCAGTGTCTGTGTCTCCCTATCTGGATGTAGCCCCAGTCCATCACCTGAGCACTTCTCAAAGGGAAAAACAATAAATGACAGGGACAGCTTAATTCTCAGCAGTTCTGGCAGAAAAGGCCAATGTTGCTATCAAAGAGGACAACCATGGTCTCCCTAAAACTATCCCACAGAGACAACTCTGGGGTGGTTGGACCCAGGTGCTTACATAATCACCCAAAACCCAAGTTCCTGCCTGGCATGCAATAACCTTTAGAACCTTTACCTTTCTGGATAGGTGTAGGGATGAAACGACTCTCCTCATAAACCGGTTCAGAGCCTATGAAGTTGGTGCAACCCCCAGAGTTTGTCTGCACCCGTACCATCCTCCGAGAAATACCACCTGCATTGTTCACAAAGAACAGTCACGTGAATTGCCTCAAAAGCCTCTATGGGGTGGATTTCCCTCTGGGCAGACCCAGAAAGAAGGGAAGATGTTCCACGGAGGCTCTCCTTACCAGTGTGGGAGCCAGGGATGAACCAGAGGCAGCCATTCTCCAGGGTGGCATCCTCCAAGGCGATCCAAACACCCAGTACTCGGCCCAGTGGCTTAGTGTGGAGAAAGGTGGCATCCTGGTGTGGAGTGACTACAACCCACCAACTTGTGATTAGGCCACCTATACCTTGGCCCCCTTCCTCACCCATTTTTGATCCCAAAGCTGAATTTTCCCTTTCCATTTAGCCAATATCCATTTCCTGTCCCCTTTCCTTTACCATCAGGTAAAGAAAGCTCCCCCCATCAGGAACAACTTTCCTCATTCCATGGTAATTTACGGCTGGTTCAGAAATAGTTCCATATTGCCCTACCCACAAAGAGCCAGGGAGCTAATTTCCTCACCCTTCAGAACCTTATCACCAAATATGTATGTACTGTTTGCACCATGCTAGCACAGGGACCTATGCACAGCTCACCTTCCCCGCCAAAGTGTGGTTGCTGAAAGAGAGAGGAGGTCTGATGAAACAGGAGAACAGAGAGGAATTGGAGGGTGCTGGGAGGAGAGATTGAGGAGTAAGGAAATCTTGAATTTTCCAAGGTCATTTCATTCTTGGTAAAAGTATTTTTCTCAATTTAAAATTTTAGAAAAAAAAAATCTCTCCCATGATGTGGGGAATGTCATCCTTCTTGTAAAAATCTTCTAAAATTGGCCTGAGTAGTGCTATTGCATACAATCCCTTATTCATGTATGCTGCTTCAAAAAAGCTTTGGTACCTATGTTATCCTTTGTTCCTCACAACTTTTTGCATTTTACAATTGGGCAAACAATCCCAGGGAGACTTCCCCCAGGCCCCAAAGTGAATTAGTGCCCAAGTAGGAAGCTTACCTTGAAGATGTACATGCTTTGAACTATCACAGGTACTTCAAGCCCCAGACTCTTGACCAACTCCTAAGGAATAGTCCAGTTCACTGACTCAGACCCAAGACAGCATTTCCGAAGAATACCGATAACCCCATATCTGGCAGACCTTCCTAGAATTGTCCCTGTCTCACTGCTTACCCACCCTTCCAGCCTGGGTTTAAAACTGCTCCCTTTCCCTTTGGCAGAGAGAGAAAGGAAGAGTAGGGGGATCTGGGGCAGCATCCCATTGTTTTCTTCTTAACAGCATGAGAATAACATAATACTTTTTCAAGTACAAAGATGCGGGGGCACAGGGAATCCTCTCCATTTTCCTGCCAGCTTTGATTTAGGAGGTGATAGACTCGGTAGTGGGAGGAGTTCCTCCTATAATCAGCCCCAGGCTATCTGGACTTTGGGATGAGGCTGAAGAAGGCATGAAAGTAAACCAGGGCCTGTGCTCTTGTCAGACTATGGGGAGGGGCTCCAAGACACCCAGGGGAGAATTCTAAGGGAGCTTATCCTCACTTACCTGTACCTGAAGTGAGTGGGTAACACTCTTAAAGACAGGGTCATGGGCATGCAGAGCTGTAGGAACAGGAGATGGGAGATTGACTTAATACTGACAGAATCTGAGCTGTTCTCCTAATCCATTGCCTCTCCCTCTCCCACCCTCACCCCCACCCCCCCACCCCCACCAAGGAAAGCTAGAGGCAGCAAATAGCCAGGTCAAGATGTGGAACCCCCAGACCACAGCACCCCAGAGGTGTGGGAGGGGAAGGATAAAACCAGGACCATCCAGGGGTTTGTGAAGGAAGGACAGCAGGACCCTCCAGACACCTCTCCCTCACCCATAGTGCTCACTCGCCCCCAGCACTACTGGGAGAGGGCTGCAGTTTCTTTGGAATTGTCACAAGGGCAGATGAAAATGGACACAGGCTGCTATTGATACCTACTATTCAAAAAGTAACTAGAAAACTATAGAAAGGGGGAGGCAGAGAGAAGGGAAAGACCAAGTTCCCTGGTGTGAAGGGCTAGGGAAGAACAGTGTGTACAAGAACCTACAGACCCATCAGGGCTTCCTGTCCTCCCCCTCTGGCTGTCCAAGAACCATCCTTACCATGGCCAATCTTATTGATAGAGTTCTCTGGCCGGAATAGAAAATTGCCTATGAAATAAAAAAGATGATACGAACTAGGGAAAAACTGAAAGTCCATTTCTCAGTAGGTAGAGAAGATAAAAAAGAACTCAGTTGTCTTGCTCCCCCTAGCCCTTCAAGCATCGCCCAGCCCCTGCCCCTATCTACTTCTTACCTTCCTTGTCAAACACTCCTTTCTCAAAGAAGAATCTGATCTTGTCTCCACTGGTCAAAAAATAGTCAGTATTGCCCTATGAGAGGTTTGGGGAAGTGAGGGAAACAAATCATCAGCGTGTTGGTAATGCTTCAGAAGTGAGGGTCTAAGAGATCATGAATTCCTTTTTTTTTTTCAAGAGCCTGGGATTTGTCCAAAGTCACATATTAAATTAGTGGCAGAGCCAGGATTGAAATGTAATTCTTCAGTTCTGTTGGTGGGGTTGGGGCTTGTGGGGGCTTGGTACTTCTTTTATGCTTCACTCCAAAGGGACAGCATAGAGCTAGACACTTGCCTAGCTAGGGACCTCAGCTAAACCCTGGTGTAGCTCCTTCCAGAAGATAATATGTTTTAGTCACTGATGCTCTGGGCTAGATTGTAAGGTAGGAAGGGACAAAATATAGTATCTTCTCCATAATTAGATAGACTGAGCCCAGGCATCATGATTCTGAGTGAGGACCCAAAGCTTACAGGAATTCTGAGAGTCAGAATCTTGAGAAAGGGCCACTGGGCAGAGGGAGAGGGATTCTGCTGTTCATTCTGATAAATAGAGTAGGAACAGCAGACACCACGTGACTTCACGCTAAAGTGTTGGGAGGGGCGAGGATGACTAACTCAGGAACTAGGAGCTTCTAACAGTGTTGGAAGATTTTTTTTTCTTCCCTAAAACTGAAAGTATTTTCAATCATCTTTGTCCCAGGGAAAAGGAACTCAGGTGGATGTGGAAGGGATGAGGGGAATAACTAAGTCCCCAAGGTGCTCATAAACTCATGACTCTGAAAATCTGTATCTATAGCTCCTAGACCAGCATTTCTTTATCATCACTTATCAGAGAATTTAGAGCTCAAAGGGACAATCGTTAATTTGCTAGACTAGGGATTTTTAACCTGGGATAAATTCCAAGGAAGTCTGTGAACATGGATGGGAATAAAAATTACATCTTTATTTTAATACAATCAGTTTCCTTTGCAATCTTGTGTATTTTAATTTATGCATTTAACAACATTATTCCAGGAAGGAAGTCAGAGGTTTCACCAGACTGTTTGGCTGGGGGAAGGGGGGAAGTCCAGCGCACAAAGACGGTTAGGAGCCCCTGATCTACAGCTTCTTGGCATTTTACAGATTATCCATAGGCAAGTGAAGAGACTTTTCGAAGGGTCATACAGATAGTAAGTAGGGAAGCCAGGATTTAAAATCTGGTGATCCTACTCTGATTCCAGGTCTTGTGCCTTTTCCACTCCAGGATTTTTCCTCTCTCATTCAACCTAATTAAAATAGAGGCTGCTAGGTGGCTGAGTGGATAGCATACTACACCTGGAGTCAGGAAAATGAGTTCAAATTCTGCCTCTGACATTTAAACCATTGTTGATGTCCTTTCCTTCCCCTTCTCCCCCCCACCCCCCTACCCTGGGCAAGTCACTTAACCTCTGTCTGTTTCCTCATCTATAGGATAGGGATTATCTGCCTCCCAAGGTTGTTATGAAGATCAAATGAGATGATAATTTTAAAGTTTTTTGCTAACCTTAGATGCTGGCTATTGTATTATTTACTCAACTCCTGCTTTGTGCAAGGCACTAAGGATAGGACAAAAAAACAAGCTAGTCTCTTCAGTCTCTCCCTGTCTACTGGCTGCCTCCCTATTGCCTACAAACATGTCCATGTCTCCTCTATTCTTTTTTTTTTTTTTTAGGCAATTGAGGTTAAATGACTTGCCTGGGGTCACACAGCTAGTGTCAAGTGTTTGGCCTGAGGCTGGATTTGAACTCAGGTCCTCCTGACTTCAAGGCTGGTGCTCTTTCCACTGTACTACCTACCTGCCCTTCCCTACTAAAAACCGGTTACTTGATCTTTTAATTCCCACTAGTATTATTCTGTATAAATCCTTCCTTTCATGGCTAAACGCCTTAAGAAGGCCATTTACAATAATAAGTGCCTCTACTTCCTTTCTTTCTTAACTCTCTTCAGTTTGGCTTCCAGCTTCACTGTTTAACTGAAACTGTTCTCTCCAGAGTTACGAATGACCTTTAAACTGTCAATTCTAATGGCTCTACTCTTAGTCCTCATCCTTCTTGACCTCTGCAATCTTTGACACTGTCCATCACCTTCTTCCCCTTGATACTCTTCTCTCTAGGTTTTCATGACCCAGCTCTCTCCTGGTTCTCCCTCGACCTGCCTAATTAATCCCTCTCAATTTCCTTTGCTGGATCTTAATCCAAGTCATGCCCACTAACCACAGATTCCCCCCCACCCCCACCCCAGGCTCTGTCTCAGATTGTCTTCACTCTCTTCCTCCAGGCCATTTTGCTAGCTAAAATCCCATCTTCTGCAAGAAGCCTTTCCCAGTCCCCCTTAATGCTAATGCGTTTCCTGTATTAATTATCTCCAATATAGCTTAAATATCTTATTTGTATATTGTTCTTTGTATTAGACTGAGAGTTCCTTGAGAGAACAGATAAGTTTGTTTGTTTATTTGTATTTTTGCCTAACACACTGCCTGGCACATAGTAAGTGCTTTAATGAATGCTTTTTGATTGAGTTAGCTAAGTGCTATTAGGTGTAAAGAGAAGTATAAAATAGGACTTAGGTCATACAAAAAACAATAGGAGAACTTTTTTTTTTTGGACTGGATTGCATCCTTGCAGGGAAATCCCAGTAAGGCAACCCCCTTCTGTGATGGAAAACAATTCCTACTCAACCATTTAGAAGCTTGGAGTTTACTGGGGTGCCAGTAGGTTATTAAGTCACTTGCCCAGGACCAAACAGCCTGTATATATTTGTCAGAGGCTGAACTGGAAACACATCTTTTTGATTCCAAGGCCGATTGACTCTCTAGCCATTCCAAAATAACTGTATCCAAAAATTCTATGGTTTTAATATAAAATGCTCTCATTTGGCCATGGGAGAAGCTGAGATCTGTGTATATTAAAGACCAGGAGAGGGCAGTGTGGTCCAACGGTGAGAGTCAGGAAACCAGGATTCTAGTGCCTTCCTACCTGGGATCGGAGCTGTTCCTCTTCTTGAGTAGAGAATTCAATGCGACAGTGAGATGGGATTTCCATTTCTGCTATGATCTTCTGGATTTGTTCCCTCATGATATCACACTCATTGGGGGAAAATATCCCTTCCAGGACCAGAAATCCATCCTCTTGGAACTATGGGAGAGGTGGAGCCTCTTTAAGACCAGACCCTCTCTTCACCTCCCCCTCCCCCCCAAACTGCCTGAGATTCATTACATTATTATATTTATATTTATAAAATTTCATTACATTCCTTATTCATTCATAAACTATATTAAATGACACAACAACTCACATTTCTATCACACGAAGGTTTACAAAGCCAGCTTTCCTCATGACAACCCTGTGGGGTATTCTCTATGTGTATTCTAGTCCCCCTTTACAGGTAAGGAAACTGAGGCACATAGAGATGAAATGACCAATTGTCAGACATACTCTGACCTCATCTTCTGACTCCAAACTCAAGCACCAAGTGTTCTTTCCCCTGTGCTGTATACCATATACTACTAGCATATCATGGCACAACGGATAAAGCACTGGTCCTGGAGTCAGGAAGACTTGATGTTCAAATTTGACCTTAAGACACTTAATAGTTGTGTGGTCCTGAGCAAATCACTTAACCACTGTCTGCCTCAGTTTCCTGAGCTGTAAAATGATGATAATAATAGCACCTACCTCACAAGGTGGTGGTGAGGATCAAATAAGATCATATTTATAAAGTGCTTAGCACATAGTAGGTGCTTAATAAATGCTTGTTTCCTTCTCTAACTAGATATAGGCTCCTTAAGGGAAGAGATTATATACCATTCATTTCTATATTCCTAGTACCCAGCAAAAATTTAGGTACATATCAATATTAGTAATAACTGACATTGTCATAGCATTTTAAGGCTTAAAAAGTGTGTTATCTCACTGGATCCTCAAAACAACTCTGTGAGGGAGGTAAAATAATTGTATTATTGGCCATCTTACAGATGAAGAAACTGAGGCTTAAAAGATGGTAAAAAACTTGTTCATGGTCACACAGCTAGTAAACTCAGGCAAGATTTGATTTCAGGTCTCAGCTTACTCCAATTCCAAGACTCTTCCTACTCTACCACTCTGCCTCCATAAGGGGTGCTTAATGAATGCTTTTTTTTTTAGCCAGGGTTACACAGCTAGTGTCAAGTGTTTGGTCTCAGGCTGGATTTGAACTCAGGTCCTCCTGACTTCAGGGCAGGCGCTCTATCCACTGGGCCACCTAGCTGCCCCATGAATGCTTATTGATGGTGGTGCTATGCTGCTGCTGATGATTGGGTTGTTGTTCAGTGGTTTGCCATTTCCTTCTCCAGCTCATTTCACCAAAGAGGAAACAGAGTAAATTAGGGTTAAGTGACTTGCCCAGGGTCACATTGCTAGTAAGTGCCTGAGGCTGGATTTGAACTGAGGAAGATGAGTCTTCTAGACTCCAGGCACTGCATCCTCTCCACTGCCATCTAGCGGGACGATTAGGTAGCATCCTAATACAGAGGAAAGTACACTGGATTTGGAGTCAAGAGAACTAAGTTCAAATTCCAGCTCTGACGTTGAACAGCTGTGTGACCTTGAGCAAATGACTTCAGCTCTATGGACATCTTCCTCATCTATAAAATGAGAGGGTTAGGCTATAGGATCTTTAAGGCCCCGTCTCCAAGTCTCTTGCATGGTCTTTCCCTTCCAGGCGCAGCAGGTCCTATCCCTGGCTCTTTCCGTCTCTCCCTAACTCCACCCACCCTTCTTAGACTAGGGCCCTGAGCTCCGAGTCCTCTCACTTCCTAATGGCAAGAGCTTTATGCCCCGCACAAGTCAAATGTAGTTCTTTGCTTTTTCTTTTCTTTCTCCTGGCCCTTCCAGTCGAAGCAGGGGGGAATCCTGAGCCCCAGTCCCGACTTTTCCCTCATCCGCACCCTCGCATCCCAATCTTCCAGAAACCCTGTCCAAGGTCCCTGGCAAACTCCGAGCTGGGTAGGGGGCAGGGGTCTTAGGGCACAAGCTGAGTTCCAGTGGCGGTGGGAGCGTGGGGAAGGGAAAGGTTGAGGATTAACTCTGAAGTTCCTAGGGAAATTTATACTAAACAAGGGTAGCACTCTCCGCTATCCCCAACCCATTACCCCTTAACAGTGCCCACTCTAGTGTTGCCCCCACCTTCCGTAGCTGCGTTGAGCTCAGGCCTGCCATGGGACTCAAAGGGACGGGCTGGTGAGGCCTCTTTTGTCCTTGTTTTGGTTTTTTTCTGGGAACAGAACAGGCAGCTGAATTCTGGCTCCTGGGTAGTGGCTTCCAGGCTGGGTTGGAGTTGGAGTGGCGGTGGGGAGGAGGTGGGCAGAACAGCGGTTTGCTTCACGCTCTCCTACCCAGAGTCAGTCCGTTCTGGTCCAGAGTCGCTGAAGCTTCTCTCAGGCTTTTGTAGTACTAAGTCTGGATGCCCACACGGGATGACCTCGCTCCACCCCCACCCCCTGTCCCCAATTTCACTTCCCTTTGCAGTGTGCAGAGAAGAGGGAGTGGCCCCTGGTCAACCAATCAGAGTCCTTGCCCCCACAGCTAATTCCAGTGGCCCTAGGAAAGCACAGGAATTAGCTGCAGTCCTTTGAGCCACTCAAGGTTTATACGCTTATACATCTGTCAAATCAAACATTTACTAAGGTCTTGCTTTGTGCTAAACCCAAACTAGCACCCAGGATAAAGGGGATTGGAGGCAGAAGACAAGGCTGTACAAAACCAGATCCCAGATCTCAGAAATTTAAACTCTACTGGGAAGCAAGAGGGAGTACGAAGAGAGAGCTTTGAGCTGAAGTTCTTAACTTGTAAAACACAAGTCTGATCAATGATACTCCCCTGCTCAAGAGACTCCTGGGGCTCTCTTGTGCCTTTAGGATCAAATGTAAACTCCTAAATTTAACATGTCAGTTCTTTGACAATCTGGCTATACAACGTAACTTTCCAGAGCTATTTCACATTCCCCCCCCCAAATATTTTATGTCATTGCCAAATGGGCCTACTGCATTTCCCTAGACTCTGCATTTGATTTCTGGACTGCCTCTGCATGGGTTGTCTTCCATGACTAGAAGGTCCTCAGTCTTCACACTCACCTATCTAGATTTTTTTGGAGCTCAGGTCATAGGAAAGCCTTTCTTGATCTCTCCCCCTCCCCAATGTAAATGCTATCTCTCTTCTCAAGTGATCAGATATATCAGATATACAAGAGCTTCTTAACTTTTTTTAGGTGATGGACCCAGGGATGGGCTTCAGCCAGCTCTTATCAGGTCAGGAGAGACAACTGTTAAATTTTCAGTCTGAGCATTTATACCCAAGAATTGTCAAACACTACAGATGAGGGCTTGATTTATTGTTTTGTTGATTGTCTAGACTTAAGAAAGTGAAAGAGAAAATGTGAATAGTGCATATATTTTCCCCCCAGAGAGCCAGTGGTTAAACATTAGCTAGCACACTACTATATGGACAATCTGGACACCTTTAGCAGTCTGGTGAAGCCTGTGGACTCTTTCAAAGAACATTTTTTAAAAAATCAACAAACAAGAATTTATTAAGCACCTACCATGTTCTAGTCAGGGATTGTGGCAGGTGGAGGGGGGAGAAATAAATATTTATACAGTGCCTACTATATTATCTTATTTGACCTCATGACAACCCTGTGAGGTAGGTACTATTTCATATTTGAAGAGACTGAGGCAAACAGAGATTAAGTGACTTGCCCAAGGTCAAACAGCTAGCAAGTGTATGAGGTCACATTTGAACTCAGGTCTTCCTGACTCGAAAGAGCAATTAAGTGGTGAAGTGGATATGCTGGGCCTCAGACACTTGCTAGCTGTGTGACCCTGGACAAGCTTAATCCTGTTTGCCTCAGTTTCCTCCTCTGTAAAATGAGCTGGAGAAGGATATGGCAAACCACTCCAGTATCTTTGTCAAGAAATAGGGTCACAAAGATTTGGAAACAACTAAACAACGACAGACAACTTCCTGACTCCAGGCCTAGTGTTCTGTCTACTAGGACACCAGCTACCTAGGTGGCACAGGTAAACACATAAAATACAAAGCATGAAAAAATCCATAGTGCAAGGAGCTTACATTCTAACAGGTATGGCAAGTATATCTATAATACTTGTCATATTATAGACATCATATTATGTAAGTATATACTATAGTATATATTGTATTATAGAAATATTCACCATATTATATATTATATAAATACATAATATACTATATATTGTATTATACCATACAAATATCCAATATAGTATATATTGTATTATATTACATAAATATATACTATACTTTGTATTATATAAATCTGCAATATACTAATATACACTATATCATTTTATTTATTATTATATTATGTGAAAATGCTTGTTCGATGGGATAAAGGAAGTTTAAGTATCAGAACAGCTGAATTCTTTACCCTCCTTTGTGTTAGGAAGGCTTCTCCAAAGTGGGACAGGACCCTTAGGGACTACTATCCTAAAAGGAAGATAGACTACAGAAGGTCTTTAGTTGAGCCCTCCAAAGCACGTTTACAAACCAGAGGTCTGTCCCATTCCTCCTGTCTTTCAAAGGCTTTAGAAACTCTAGGGGCAGCTAGTTGGTGCGGTGGATAGAGCACCAGCCCTGAAGTCAGGAGGACCTGTGTTCAAATCCTGCCTCAGACACATAACACTTAACTAAGCTGTGTGATCCTGGGGTAAGTCACTTAACTCCATTGCCAAACCAAAAAAAAAAAAAACCACAAACAACTCTAGACCAGGGGTGGGGAATCTTCAGATTCGAGGTCACCTGTGGCCCTCTAGGTCCTGAAGTTCTGACCTTTGACTGAATCCAAACTTCACAGAACAAATCCCCTTAATAAAGCTTGGATTCAGTCAAAGAGCTGAACTTGAGGACCTAGAGAGCCACAGGTGCCCTCAAGCCACAGGTTTCCTCACCCTTGATCTAGAGGAAGGAATCATTAAAACTTCTTCGGAGTGGAATGGTCCCACTCTTGACATCTCCCCTGATGGAGAGTAAGCTTCTTGAGGTTAAGACCTATCAAGTCTTTCCCTTTGTATCTTCCAGTCCTTACTTGTCAGGGGTACTTAATCAATGGTTGTTGAACTGAACTGAATTCTTATACCCTAGGCAGTTTCTGGTGGTTCCTTTCCCAGGCCCATGACAAATACCACCTCTGTGTTCTAGGCAGTTTCAGCCCTTCCACTCTGAATAGTCTCTAGGAAACCAAAATCAAGCCAATCAAAGGCCTTGTAGATGGGGGCAGTTATCTCTGGAGCCTAGCAAGGCCTTGTATCGAGATTAGAGCAGTTCCCAGCTGTTTCCTATCCTGGACTGGCTAGTTTGCATATTAATGACACAGCTTCCCAACTGCTAGCCAGAGCCAATAAATCAGCTGAAACCTATTAAAACGCACCACAGAGCCCTTCCTTGAAACGACAGCTTTGTTCTTGTTCAAGCTTGAAGGGACAGAGTGTCTCAGGCTGTGAGGATGAAGACGAGATCTGACTCTTGAGATTACTGGCCAGCAGTCAAGTCCTGCCCTCTGAAGCTGCTGCCATGGTCGAAGGAGGTTTCTAGGAGAAGGGAATGGGGAACATAAACTCCCCTGCATTTGAGGCTGGACCTTCAATTGAGAACAAGCTGCTGAGGAAGATGTGAGTGGAAGCAGCAAAAGGAGCTCAAAACTTCTCTCACTCTGAGAAAGGTCCTGGTCCTAGTGAAAGAAAAGAAATCCCAGAATCACAGTACATAAAAGCTTAGAAAACAGAGGGTAATACATGTACAAAATAGTTGAAAAAAAAAACACATGGAATCTGGAGAAAATTTTGGGCATATCACAACACTGAAAGTCAGAGTGTTCATAACCAACAGGTGGTACCCAGATTTCAGGGATACCTCGTGTAGTATAAGTGTATGTATACATATGTGGGGCAGGCAGGTGAGACAGTGGATAGAGTGCTAGACCAACAGTCAGATAGATATGTGTTCAAATCCTGCCTCAGACACTTAGTAACTGTGACGATGAGCAAGTCACTTAACCTCTGTCTGCCTCCGTTTCCTCATATGTAAAACAGGGATGATACTATAGGACCTACCTTACAGGGCTATGGTGAGGATCAAATCAGATAATATTCGTAAAGTGCTTTGCAAACCTTAAAGCACTACATAAATGCTAACTATTATTACAAGATCAATATCACTAAGCTTTGTTCATGTTATTTTTGCTCTCCTGTTGACCAGATTAATATTTAGGGTGGCAATGTAGTCTAGTGGAAAGAACATTGTCCTTGCACTTGGGAAAGGCCTGGGATTGACTCTTGCCTGTGACACCTCCTATCTGTGGGATCCTGACCCTCTCACAAATCCGGATCAATAAAATAAGAATAATAATACCTGTGGTTCCTGTGTCACAGAATCATCATGTGCAATCAAATCAGATAATCTATGTAAAGTGCTTCATACCATTTAAATTGTATAAAAAATTTAATACCTTTAAACATATCCATGAAATATTATTTTAAAAATTCCATCTCCCACTTCATCTGTGCAAGGCTGCTCTTTTCCATGCCTAGAAATGATTTCCCTTCTAAAATTTCTATTCTCCTGCAAAGCTCAGCTCAATTACTACTTCCCAAGTGATACCTTTTCCAAATTGTCCTGGGGCTGGTGCCAAGACCACTTCTGATCAGTACCAAATAGCTTGTGTTTACTTTGCATGTGTTTTGTATAGACTATAAGCCTCTTGAGGGCAGGAATGGATTAATTTTTGTCCCTGTATCCCTAGGGCTGTACCAGGGCTATAATGGGCACTTAACAAATGTCTCTTGATTGTTAAAAATAACATTAAGAATCATAGGTCTAGAGCTGGAAAGGACATTGAGGATAAGTGGTTTAATCTGATTCCTCCATTTTACAGTTGGGGAAGCAGAGGTCTAAAGAAGTTAAGGGACTTGTTCAAGGTCACGCAGTGATAGATCTACTCTGCTAGGTCCAAGTCAAGCTAATCTAACTCTCCTATAATAGGATGACATACAGCTCAAGAGCTGGAAGTGACTTCAAAGGCTATCTAGTGCACATAGGTAGTAACTAGCAGTCAGAATTTGAACTCGGGTCCTCTGATTGCAGACAGTGCTCTTTCTATTGAACCAAGCTGCATTTTAATGATTACAAAGTATTTTTCTTTACAATAGGCCTTGAGTGAGAAATGAATCTGTGATTTCATCAGGCTGGGGAAACGTCTTCCAACAATACATATTAGCATTTCGTCTTCAACTTAGCAGATCAGTCCTAGAGAGTTGCCTGAAGTCGGGGAGGCTTGTAAGTGTCAGGGGTAGCCTTTGAATCCAGTCCTTGCTGACTATAAGGCCAGTACTCCGTCCTGATTTTACAGAGGAGAACTTTAAAGCTCAGATTAAGTGATTTGCCTGTGATTATTGTTACTTTGGAAAGTCTGTATGACAAAATGTTTCAGAGGAAACTGGGAACATTTGCACAAACTGTTGCAGAATGAAGTGAGCAGAACCAGAACAATTTATGCAATAATAACATTGTATAGAAAAACAGCCTTGAAAGACTTTAGCCCTCTGATCAATGCAATAACCAATCACGATTCAAGAGGACCACTGAAGAAACCATGTGCTTACCCACCTCCTGGCAGGGATGGGTTCAAGATGCAGAATGTTTTTAGACATAGCCAATGAGGGAATTTGCTTTGCTTGACTGTGCCTGTGGAAATGAGAGGGAGAGAAATAAATGCTTGTTAATTTGAAAAATATCAAAATTAAATTTGAAAAAAGTAAAGTGTCTGCTTACACCCTTTCTGAAACAGACCTGTTCCAATTAGGTACTGAGATGTTAAGCAGTTCCCATAGCAAAGGGGCTGCGTGCAGACTGCACAGGCCTGGACGTATCCTTATCACCATTGCTCATTCAGCCCCCAGGCAGCTGAAAGAGGGAGTGGATCATTTCCATTTTGGTTTTGCATCCAAAAGCAAACAAGACCAAGCCATGGAAGGATTGCAACACAAAAGAGAGTGGCATACCAGGGCAGCGGAAGTGAGAGGGAACTCCGAATACCAGAGAGCTATTAGAGTTTATGGGAGTCTTCAATTCACTGGGTCGGGTTTGGGGTAGAAGTGGGGAAGGGTGCTATTTCAATCAGCAGGATTTTACAGGCCAATGAACTTTCAAAATTTCCTAAATGCATCGGTCCAAGAATAGCTTGAGGTCAACAGCACACTCTCCCAGTTAGCAGTAAGCAGGGCCAGAGAGGAGAGGGAAGAGAGGTCTCTGAAAGCTTAGACATTCCCAAAGATTAAGTGAAAACAATTTCTGTGGGGTCAGAGCATCACAGCTTAGGGGCAGGAAACAACAGAAGTTTCCAGTCTGTCCTATAGAAGGTGTCCAAAGAACTCCCTCCCCTCTTCCTTAATTTGGAACCTCAGGCAGAATAAACACTCAGTTCAAGACTCAAGTTCCTGTTGACCTAAGTAAGCAAGCATCCTTTTCTTTAAGGCCCCTCCAAATATGCCATCCTGTGCTCTACTGGGGATTCATAGAATCAGAATGTTAGAGCTGGGTGTGATCTTAAGGGTCATCTAGTTAAACTTTAATTTTATAGAATAGGAAACTGGAGTCCAGAGAGGATAAGGAACTTACTTGCCCAGGCAACCCAGAAAATGGTGGGGTCAGGATGATAACCCCATACTATTTTTCTTGCATTCCAAACATAGATGACAAATCTTATCACATCAGTGCCCCAGAGTAACTAGGGAAGCCATTGGGTACTCTTAGTGTATAGTGAACTCCACAGACTGGTCTCAGTTGCATCTATATCTCCAGGACTGGGAAAAGCACTCTTCCTGGAGTCAGTGGTTATGGATTTAAATCTCCCTTTGGGTAAGCTCTTTCATTTTCCTAAGCCTCAGTTTCCTCATCTGTAAAATGGGAGAGAGGAAGTTTTTGACTCCATGGCTTTTGAGTTATGACTCTGACTTATACTCAGGATAAGATTTACTCATAAGTGGGAACTGGAGAAAGTTTTCAGTCTTATAGAATCATCCCAATCCCACTAAGATAGTTTCTTATCCTTTTGGCTAGCCCTAATTATATTATGAAGCATTAATCATTAAATTGAATCTTAAACCTCTCCCTGTCTGCTGGCTCATTCCTTACTGCCTACAGACAAACCCGAGTCTCCCCATCTTTGGTGTTTTTTTTTTTGAGGTAATTGGGGTTAAGTGACTTGCCCAGAGTCACACAACTAGTGTTATGTGTATGAGGCCGGATTTGAACTCAGGTCTTCCTGACTCTGATGGGGTGCTTGGGTGCTTATGTTTGGGTGCTTGTACTTGGACCCCAATTTCTCCCTAGCCTCAGAAACACTATCCCTGACAGTTTCTCCCCAGCCCAAGGACACTGTGCTTAGCAATTACTCACGAATGGGCCCCAGCAATACCCTTATCTCTTTCCCTGATGCAGTTACAAACAGGACCTGAAGGAATTATTAGTTTGAACTGGCTTTGCACTGGGTCATAAAGACATACTACGGCCCTACCTCCTTATCTACATCCTGGGCTCCTCATTAACTGTATTTTAGACTTAAGACATATGTATACTCCCTACATCTATCTTGTCAAACAAGACATTGATTGGTGGCAGACTGAACAACTCTGTTACCCTGAACTCTAGTTTACTTAGTGACATAGAAGACCTAAAACCACACCTCCATGTGGCCCCCCTTATGGGCTTTTCCCAGTGAACTCTGGGTAAAATGCCTGCACAGTAGGTATAAGAAGTGCACGTTCTTTTAAGAACTGACCACTCCTTAACCACTCCCTAATCCCACCCTGAATCACCTAGTTAGCATATTTGGCACATGTTTTATTGTATTTTATCCTGTATAAACTTTAACCGTACCTCTTGAAGGTTGAAACAGTAAACTTTGCCACCTTGACTTAAAGAATGCTTGAGTCTGTGAATTCATTCCAGACCACCCTGTCCTGTACTTCAGTCTTTGAGGGGTCACAACGTCTCAACCTCTCATACTGAAACAACTCCAGGGCTGGTGCTCTATCCACTGCACCACCTAGCTGCCCTCCCCTATCTTTTAAAAACTCACTTGACCCTACCATCTGCTCACTTTATTCACCCAGGGGTGGGGAACCTCAGCCTTGAGGCCACATGTGACCTTCTAGGTTCTTGGGTGTCCATGTTTTACAGAATAAAACCTTTTATTAAGGGGATTTGTTCTGTTAAGTTGGATTCAGTCAAAGGACTGAACTTGAGGCCTGGAGGGCCACATTCAGCCCTGAGGTTTTAGGTTCCCCGCCCCTGCAATACTTTTCCTCTTTTTCATAGCCAAAATTCTATCCAAAAAACTTCCTATATTCATTACCTCCACTTCCTCTCCTTTCTTCTCCTTGAGGCTGGAGGCTTCTTATAATCTGGCTCCTAACTTCATCACTGTGATCTCCTCTCCAGAGCTAAAAATGATCTCTCAACTGTTGAATCCAGTGATGTTTTCTCATTCCTTATCCTTCTGGATCTCTACAGCACTGAACACCGTTGATCATCACTCTCTCCCAATTCCCAGGCCTTTTTTCTCTTAGTTCTCTGTCCATCAGCAGCCTCACTGATCCTCAGGTTTGCTTGCTGGATCAGCATCAATATACTGTGTCCTAGTTAGGGATGTATCCCTACATTACATGGCCTGGGCCCTCTTCTTTATACTAATCATCTCCCTGCAGATGATTCATATATATACATATGAGATGCAGTCTTGCATCACCAGTTGCCTTTGGGATGTCTCAAACTCAACATGTCCAAAATGTAAGTGTCTTTCCCCTTTCCAATTGAGAGCATCATCATCTTCATGACCACCCAGACTCAAAACCTTGACCCCTCGACTCATTTAATATCATCATTCTTACCTCCATAACCTCTCTCCTAAATGTCCCCTTCTCTTCACTAACATAGCCACTATCCCAAACAGACTCTCATCACCTCTTGCCTGGACTAATGTTGTCTTGTTCTTGTTCAGTCATGTCCAACTCTTCCTGACCCCATTTGGGGTTTTTGTTGACAAAGATACTGGAGTGGTTTGCCATTTCCTTCTCTAGCTCATTTTCCAGGTGGGGAAATTGAAGCAAAACAGGGTTAAGTGACTTGCCCAGGGTCATGAAGCTAGTAAGTGTCTGAATCTGGATTTGAACTCATATTTTCTAATTGATTTCCTTACCTCAGCTCTCTCCCCACTCCATCACTCTATACTCAACTTCCAAAGTGATCTTCCTAAAGTGCAGTTTTGATCTTGTTAGCCTCACATTCAATAAACTAGAGTGGCTCCCTATTACCTCGAGAATCAATATAAAATCTTATTTGGCATTTAAAGCCCTCACAACCTGGTCCCTTTCTACCATTCCAGTCTTCTTACACTATTCCCCTCCATTCTCTATGAGCTACCTACACTGGCCTGCTGGCTGCTCTCTACCCATCACACTCCACCTCCTGCCTCCTTTGCATTGGCTCTCCCTCATGCCTGAGATGCTCTCTTTCTTCATCCTTGCCTCCTGGCTTTCCTGACTGCCTTCAAGACGAAGCTCATATCTCACCTTCTGTAGGAGCCCTTTATGATATATGTGTGTGTGTGTGTGTGTGTGTGTGTGTGTATAAAAATAAATGCATATATACACACATTCAGAGTGCCCAAAAAGTCTTAGTTCAGTTTTAAGCTTTAATAGCTCAATAACCCTGAACTTGAGTTGTCTTCCCTCATTGGAATGGGAGTTCCTCTAGGGTGGCAATTTTATTTTTTGCCTTTCTTTGCATTCCCTACATCAACACAGTGCCTAGCACACAGCAAGCTCTTAACAAATGCTTATTGATGGATTTGATTCTTCAACATTAGTTATGGGTTCAATTCTCATATCTACTCAGATGATTCACATCTCTTTCTCTCTTCATCCATCCATTTATGGGTTCAATTATCATGTCTACTCAGATGACACACAGCCATCCATCTATTTATTTCTATCCATTCATCCAACCATCAATCCATCCATTTATGGGTTCAATTATCCTATCTTCTCAGATGATTCACACATCCATCCATCCATCTATTTATGGGTTCAATTATCATGTCTTCTCAGATGACTCACACATCCATCTATCTATCTATTTATCTATCTCCAGCTCCAGTCCCTCTTCTGAGCACCAATCTCACATCACCAATTTCACATGGTGGAAATTTCAAATTGAATGGGGGGGGGAAGGGAAACAGAATAAGCATTTATATAGCACCTACTATACACCAGGCAATGGGCTAAAGCTTAGCCTTAGCCTTTTATTAAAGGGATTTGTTCTGTGAAGTTTGGATTCAGTCAAAGGGCCACACTTGAGGACCTAGAGGGCCAGAGTAGCCTCAAGACTGCAGGTTCCCCACCTCTGGCTAAGCACTTTGCAAATATTATCCCTTTCAACCTCATCATAACCGTAAAGTAGGTGCCATTATGACCCCCATTTTGCATATGAAGGAACTGAGATTGACAGAGGCTAAGTGAATTGCCCAGGGTCACACAGCTAGTGCCTGAGGTGGGAATGGAACCTGCATCTTTCTGACTCTGGAACCAGTACTCTATCTCTTGTACCACCTAGCTAGCTGCCTCTGCAGTGTCTTGTGGGAATCTCAAAAAATCAAGACATCCAAAACAAAACTATCTTTCTGGCCCCAGATCCAAAATTCTTTCATAATTTCTCTATTTCTATTGAGTTCGCCACTATACTTCTGCTTAGACAATCTAAATTACATAAAATTTAAAAGCTTTTGCATGAACAAAATCAATGCAACTAAGATAAGGAAAGAAGCTCTCAAAGGGCCTCGTATCCACATTTTAGATTCTTCATGCTTTCTTACCCCACATATCTAATCAGTCACCAAACCTTGTTGATTCCACCTTTTGTATCCATGTCCTTCTCTTCTCTCCCATGACAACTACTTTACTTTGGGGCCTCATTAGCTTTTGCAAGGACCAGTGCAGTGGCCTCCTATTTGGTCTCCCTGCCTCATCTCTACCCCTTCTCCCAACCATCTACCACATAGCTGCCAAAGTGATATCCCTAAAGCACAGTACTAGCCATGTCACTCCCTAGTTCAAAAGGTTCCAGTGGTTTTCTTTTAGCTCTGGGATTAAATATAACTAATAGCAACTCCTTGTTAAACCCCTTCATAACCCACCTCCAACTTGCCTTTCTAATATTATCACAAGTGACTCTCTTCCTGAACTCTTTGGTCCAGCTAGATTGGTTGTTTCTCATAAATAACATTAGATGGAAAAGGCAGGCCTCCTTGCCTTTGGACAGGCTGGCACTGCCCCCCCCAATGCCTAAAATGTATTCCTCCCACCTCTTAGAATCCTGTTTCCTTCAAAGATCAGCTCAAAAAACACCTCTAACATACATAGCATTTCTTGATCCCTTAAACAGCTAGTGCCTTCCCACCACACAACTTACTTCATATATATTTGTATGTCCACTTCCCCCATAAGATGTAAATAAACAGTCTGAAGGCAAGGATTGTTTAATTTTTTGTCTTTATATGTCCAACACCTAGAAAAGTGCCTAGCACATAGGAGATGTTTAATAAATACTTGTCTGTTTAGTTGATTTAAAAAAATAGAAAATATCACTGGAAAAGATAAGACCCAGATGCAACTGGACACAGGTTTGAGAACCCCAAGAATGCTAATGATTTGGGGAAAGAACTCCCCTATTCAACAAGAACTGCTGGAAAAATTGAAAAGTAATTTGGCTGAAATTAAGTTTAGACCAGGGCCTCAAAGCACATCCCACAATGAGCTTCAAATAGATACATGATGTAAATATAAAAGGTCTTATTATAAAAGAATGGAAGGAAGTACTTTTCAGATCTATGAATAGAATTCTTTACCAAGCATGGGATAGAGATCATAAAGATAGATAATTTAAATTACATAAAACCTAAAAGCTTTTGCATGAACAAAATCAATGCAGCTAAGAAAAGCTCTCAATTGTTTTAAAAAAAATCTTAGTGTTAAATATCTCCTATAAAAGTCTGAGATCTAAAATATGCAGTGAATTGGCCCAGATTGATAAGACCAAAAGCCATTTTTCATTAGGCAAAGGATTAAAGGATGTGAACAGTTTTCAAAAGTAGAAAGTTACTAACAACCATATTTTTTTAAAAAGGCTCCAAATCACCGATAACAAAAGCAAATTAAAACAACTTTGAGGTTTCATCTCACATCCATCAAACTGACAAAAATGACAAAAGGCAGAAATAACAGAGGTCTGGAAGACTGTTTGTGGAGGCATGAATTGATTCAGTCCTTCTGGAAGATTATTTGGAATTATGCCATCAAAGCAATACATTATTCATATCATTGGACCCAGAGATCCCTCTACAGGGCATATAACCCCAAGAAGGTCAATGGAATATAGTAAAAGGCAGTTGATAGTGAAGGTATATAGGAGTTGTAGGGAAAATGGCCTTTTC
This sequence comes from Phascolarctos cinereus, assembly GCF_003287225.1. Taxonomy (NCBI): domain Eukaryota; kingdom Metazoa; phylum Chordata; class Mammalia; order Diprotodontia; family Phascolarctidae; genus Phascolarctos; species Phascolarctos cinereus. The sequence continues at coordinate 267,681,832 of NW_027555625.1, forward strand.
CATTTAAAAGCAATGGTAGCAAATAAAGGTTCTACATACTGTATAATAAAATATTCTTAGTAGCACTCTTTGTGGTTACAAACCTAGAAACAAAGTGGGTGCTTGCTCACTGACTAATGAATGGCTGAAAAATCTGTGGGATGTGAATGTAAAGAAATATTTCTGTCAGTTTTGCTTTTCTTTGTTTTAAGAGAGAGCTCATGTAAGGAAATGACTCTGATATAAAAATAACCTAAGAAAAATGGCATTAATTTTAAAAATGGTTAAAAAATGAACCATAAAAAAATAAAAATAAAGATAGAAAGGGCTGGGAAATAGAGTGAAATCCCAAGCCTGAAGGCAACACTCAGACCATACATACAGAGATCATCACCCCATTTCCATCAGAACCACAGTCATGCATCTCGCTGTGCACCAACCCCCCGCTTTTTCAGGTCTGGACTAGGGCACAAAGGGTCAGCACCAGCAGGAAAGCATCTATGGCTTCTCTTGTAGAAGGGTAGATTTACAGCCAAGTCCAGAGGATACTCCCCACCTTCACCCAAAGACATGAAAACAGCAAGGGGAATTTTGATGTCATAGCTTTATTGGATATGTGAACTGAGTCAGCGAGTCCAGACCCAACTGTAACGGATTGCTTCATGGTTGTCAGAGTCTCTAGTGTGCATTATCTCGTAAGATTACAACCAATGCAGAAAAAAATCATTAAGACAAGACACGCTAAAACGTGCCCTAGTGTCCCAAGTGATCTAAGGCAGGGTCACGCAGCACCCCGGCTTCACTCCAACCTGGGCGGGTTTGGCAACATGCCTAAGGAAACAAATTGGCATTAAAATAAAAGCCCCATCCCTCTCCTCTTTTACAGGAATGAGAGGTGTGGGGAGAGACCTTGGAAAGCTACACTTTCAAAGCCTCTCCCCCCTCCCATGCTACGTCCCCATTAAAGGGGCATAATGGTGATTATTGTAGACCATGGTAAAGGAAGAGGAACCTTCCCACATGGCCCCTTGCATTTGGGGCTGAAGCTAATGGCAGCTATCACACGAAAGTCACACCATGGAGCTGAGGGAGGGTTCACGAGTGGAAGCAAAATGAGGCCAGTGATGTTAGGCAAGCCCAGAGTCCTGTCTTCCAGGCACGATGCAGGTAAACTGCCTCCAGGTAAAGTTTATCTACTGCTAATGATACTGCTCCTTAATACCGTATGGAGTGAAGTGGGGTTGGGGACAGAGGAAAAGGAGATGACAGAGCACCAGGTTCATTCAGTAATTTGCCAACATGACTGCTCTATCTCCGTGTTCCTCCCAAGTTTGATTTCTGCTGCCCAGCAAAATTCCCTTTGGGTGGGAACAGCAGAAACGGACCAATGGCTGCTGCCAGAATACCAGAAAAGGGGGAAAAAAAAAGTCCACCCCAAGATCAGAGAGGAAAAAACAGACCTTTTGGTCAAGTTCACGGAAGATGCTGGCAACACCTCCCAAACCTCGAGGGAAAAGGAAACACAATTCAATGTTGTCCTGTTGCTTTGCACAAGGGAAACCACCGCCCTATCCTGAGACGTTCCTATCTACTGGCCCTTAGTGTCTTTTTTTTAAAGTTTTATTTATTTTTAATACCCAAACCAAAATTTAAAAAACATTTTGCTTTTAAAAAAGAATCCTTAAAAAAAGAAAAAAGGATCTAAAACCTCCACAAAAACTCAGACATGTCTCAGTGGACAAGTTTCAGACTTTTCTTCTCATCCCACTCAACTTGTTGCAGGCACCATAGCAATGTTTTAGAAAACCAGCTCAGTCCTCATGACCCCCTCTTTTCACTCCTGACCCCTGGGTCAGACCTTTAGCAGCATGGAGGACTGAGCAGGGAAACTTTCCAAGAGCAGGGTCACAGCTGGATCTTTTGGCTAGAAAATGGGCTTGGGGGAAAAAAATGCACTTCTAATATCATTAAAAAAAAAAAAAATTAAAAAACACTACCCCAAACACCCTGTTATCTGCACTGAGCTTTCAAGGGAATGTATAAGTTATTTGGGAAGAAAGGGGGCAGGCCAGAGGAGGAGAGAAAAAATAAATACCAATAGCTAGATAATAGTCATCAACTTCCCCAATGTGAGCAGAGGCCCCCTAGTCCTAACTCAGCTATTTGGAGAGAAACATCACCAGATGAGGCCATCCTGGTCCACTGATCCTGACTGTCCAAACACTGCATGGTCCTCTGGTCTGCCCCAGGCAGAGCCGGACCAGCCTCTTCTCACTGCCTGCGCCCAATCTGATGGCAGTTTCCACTGGCTCCTGTTTCCTCTTCAGCTCTATGATCCTGGAGCCTTGCTTCCCTCAACTGGTGCAGCAAGATCAGCCTGCTCTCTGCTCTGCTGGGTTGGCTTGGCTTATCTCCGGCCTCAACGCTCAAGGATTTCTTGGCTAGTCTGACGAGAGAGGATGGCAGTAGTGGGGGAGGTGAGTTTGGAAGTGGGCCTGGAATGGAATGGGCTCAGCATTGCCTACGCCAGCAGCATTGGGAATCATCCCCTGGACTCTCCAGAGGGGGTTCAGGCCTGCTCCTTGTCTGCCCTCCACAGCCGTTCCTTCACCTCCAGGGGCAGGGTATTAAACAGATCCTCCTCCACCACCAATCCGCTCCGCTTCAGCAGGGGACACTCCCCTAGCTCCACAGGCAGGCATTCCAACCGATTGCCCCGAAGCTCAATCTGGGTCAGGTTGGTCAGCTCACCCACCCGGGATGGCAGTGACTGTAACACATTATTACCCAGATGCAAGGTCCGAAGCTTCCGACACTGGAAGAGTTCAGGTGGAAGGCCTTCAATCTGGAAAAGGCAGGAGAAAAGAAATTTCAGTTCCAGGCCTCCATAAACCTTCAGAAACTCTGGACCTTCTAGACTCCCCAGGCCAGCACAGGGCCTAGTGCCCACCCTGCATCCCCCATCTGCCCATGATCTTTGGGTCACATTTTCCTCTTTAATTTCTTCCAGACCTTACTCTGTGCCACCTCCCCCCTGCAAGTGCTGTTAAGAAGAATGGTTATAATGTTTGATTATTATAGCAAACTATATTTGCTAATTGTCTTGTGTGTCTACTGATCAATTATATAATGAGTCCTCTGACTGTTTTTCCTAGAACGACTGAAGCCCTTTTGGGCTGATGGCAGTCTAGTCCGAGGATTTGCCAAGATAGGTAAGAACATTCTGCTCTCCAACAAGTTACCCATGCTGCTGCCTCTATCAAGTTTGACCCCCAATTCACCCCTTCTGCTTTGGAATACAAAGAGCAGGATGGGAGGCTGCCAGCTCCTTTCTCCCAAAGGGAGTGGTAACCTTTCCTTCTGTTCCTGAGCAGGCCGTTCTGGAATGCACGAGGGCACTCCTGTCACCCCACAGCGTTCTTGGGGAGACAAGGTAAAATAAGGGAAGAACTTAGTTTCCCTTTCTCCCCAAGATAAGACTACCTAGGCTAATAAGAACATCAGGACAGCCACTGGTTCAATCTCAGGGCCACAGTTCAGTAGGGCAATCCTTCTGGGGGGACCTTTTGCCCCTCACCTCAGCGGGCCTCTGAGGGATGACACTCCCTCACTCTGTTCAGAGAACAAGGAGTTCTAACAGTTCTCCATGAAGGTCAGCGAAAGCCCCAGCTTCCTTTAATAGCGACATCCGGCATCTATCGCCAGGGATTTCTCTAAACCTTTCATATGCCTATTTATATTTCTAGTCTGTACTTTTTTGGGGGAGCAGTAATAAATGAATTCTGGATTCAGTACTTCATGGTGTCAAACAGGGCTTTCTTCTCTTGGTTCTAAAACTACCTCTTTTAAACTTCAGAGGAGGAGGAAAGGAGCCTTTAGTTCTAACTTTCCAAGATTTGATAAAGAAAAAGACCATTAGTCTGGGAATCAGAAGACTTGAGCTTCAATTTTGTCTTTGTCCCCAACAAACCAGATGACTTCAGGTAAATTAATTTCTCTCCACAGGCCTCAGTTTCCTCATCTGCAAGATGAGAGGGCTGGACTAGAAGATCTCCAAGCTCCCTCCCATTATTCTAAGGCCATGCTTCCCTTATTCCATGTCCCCACCCCTCCTTCCCATTCCCTTTAAAGACTGATCACATTCACTTAGCCTTTGTCTCTCCAGACTGAAGAGGCTTTTCTGAACAATGAAAACACCTGCCCTGGTTTCATATTCAGTTCCTTCTGCCAGTGTCTAAAGACACTGGAGCCCCTCACTCACTGGAGCCCCTCACTCAGAGCAGATGCTGTAGCTTCACCCCAAGCAGATACTGACAGAATTTAAAAGGAATATCATGACAAAGTTTTGAACTACAATACCCTGTTAAGAGTACGAATGTGGCTACTACAGTATAGGCTCATGATTTCCCAAGACACAAAATCTCACAGTTTCAAGGTCAGGAAAATCAATCTTTCCCTGGAGGGAGGCAGACAGACAGACAGACAAATAGAAGGACAGCCTTACCAGCAAAAAGCTGGATGCTAAATATTAAATCCCTAGAGGTCTGGAATATACCAAAGCCGTCGAACCCACCTCCAAAGGATACAGTGTTATGGTAGTGGTGGCTAAAGGGGTGTGTGTGGCCAGGGGTGGGGGTGGGGGGAGTTCTAGTTCAGATCAAGTTTCCACCCTTTTCCTAGCAACGTACCATAGCCACAGGGCTGCCTCTGATGACAAGAGGTCACCTATCTAGACCATAGGGATTCTCCAAGTAGATAAAGGGCAATATTTTCCATGACATCAAAGCAGGTAGGTAGATGAATATATACCATAGTTGGAATTGACCTTAGGTTCCTTCTCAGAACCCTCCTGCCATTTCAGGAAGTTTTTTCAATCATTGCATGCCCCCCTCTGCCTGCTATCATCTCCCAACAGGAAGGCTCTTCCTTCACCTGGTACTTTAATGGAAAAAGAGGTCCAGATTTGGGGAGGGAGGAAAGACAGGGAGAAAGGGAGGAAAAAGAGGAATAAAGGGAGGGGGGAGAGAAAGAGGGGAAGGGAAAGAGAGAGAGACAGAGACAGCCAGACCCTCACCCTGCCTGAATGGGTGTCTGAAAAGAAACAAAGTCATGCGTTCAGTTTGGTCCAGCTGTGAGTCTGGGAGGAGGAGAAACCTAGAGCTGAAATAAGGAAGAAAGGCCATTCAAGTGGTGTTTGCCAGCCCGTTTAGTCACACAGCTGTTTCTACAGAATCTGCAGCCAGAATCCTGAAGTGCCTACAGGGTCTTCCCCTAACTGAGGGGTATCCAATGCAGGCAGCTACGCTCTCCGACCTTCACTGCCTCTTGGGTGCTCCTCCCCCAGTAGATTATAAGCTCCTCGAGGGCAAGAGGTAGCTATCTTTGAATTTGTATCCCTAGCATTTAGCACAGAGCCTAGTACATAGTAAGCACTTAATAAATGTTTATTGGCTAATATCCTTTTATTCACCTCTGACTTCCTTTCACTCTCCTCACAGCTGGTATTCCTAATGTATGGTACAAGAGAAAGCATCCTGCATTTGGAGTCAGAGGACCTGGATTCAAATCCCAGCTCTGACATTTATGACACTATCTGGGCCTCAGTTTCCTAATCTCTAAAATTAAAGGGTTGGGGCAGATGTTCTTTGAAGTTTCTTCCATCTTACAAGCTGTGATCTTCAAGACCCCCAATTCAACTCCCAGTCTCCCCTCTCTCTCAACAGTCTTCACCTCCAACTTTACAAAATAAACTGAGCCCATCCAATATGAGCTGACTGTTGTATGACCTTGGATGAATCACTCCATCTTCTCTGAGCTCCATTCCTCTTCTGTAAGTATGAGAGGGTTGGACTACTTCATTTCTGAGAGTCCTTCTACATCTTACATTCTCTAATCCTCTCAGCTAGAAGCTCACAGTCACCAAGATCAGCACCTGAACCATGGGCCATATTCACTGGGAAGTTTACCAAGTATTCTCAGGGAGAAGACAGATTCCAGACACCAAACTGAACCTCCCTGGGACTTGAGAAAAAGCACAGTCAGTGAAGTCACTTAGAAACAAATCTAAATTCTATTCTGGCAAGTGGTTCCCACAATGAAGGACTAGTCAGGTACCTCCCAAGTCAATGATATTTATTCAACCATTTTTTCTTCCAAGTTCAAATCTAGGAAAGACAATTAGATAAAAATAAAGGGACTAAAAACTTCAATAAATCTAATTTAATCCCATCTAATCCAATCAGGTGATGACTTCTTTTTAAGCCTTATTTCACATTACTCCCTTTCATATGCTTGATGTTCAAGCAAGTAGGACTACGATGTATTTCAAAATTGCCTCCAGGCCCTGAGGCAAGTAGTCTCCCATGCCTAGAATGCACACTATTTCTTCATTTCATCTTGTACTGCTTAGCTCAGATGCCACCTTACCCAGCTCCAACTGTTAGTACTCTCAACTGTTCTCAAACCTCCCTTTGGCACTCTTACCTAGATCTCTTCTTTGTCCTCATCACTTCTTACTTTATCTTTGCATGCTATTTACCATCAAATATCAACCAATCAACCAACAGGCATTTGTTGAGCATCTACCTTGTGTGAAGTATCATGCTAGGACTTGGCATACAGATACAAACAATGAAACAATTCCTACTCAAGAAGCTGATGTTCTATTGAGAGAGACAAGACACACATAGTCAAATATATACAGAACATATACAGAATAAATGCAAGGTAGTTAGGGAGGGTAGTCACTGGCAGTATGGGGAATTAGGAAGCATCACCTATGTAGAAGGTGGTGTTTGAGCTGCACATGCTAAAGGAAGACAGACAGTGCAGGAATAGAGCCAATTGGTACAAAAGCAAGGACTGTCATTTTTCATCTCTGTCTCAACAATGTTTAGCAAAGTGCCTTAAGAAATGTTTGGTTGGGGGGGGGGGACAGCTAGGTGGCCCAGTGGATAGAGCACCAGCCGTGGAGTCAGGAAGACCTGAGTTCAAATGACCCTGGGGAAGTCACTTAACCCTATAAGGAAGGAAGGAAGGAAGGAAGGAAGGAAGGAAGGAAGGAAGGAAGGAAGGAAGGAAGGAAGGAAGGAAGGAAGGAAGAAAGAAGAAAGAAAGAAAGAAAGAAAGAAAGAAAGAAAGAAAGAAAGAAAGAAAGGAAGGAAGGAAGGAAGGAAGGAAGGAAGGAAGGAAGGAAGAAGGAAGGAAGGAAGGAAGGAAGAAAGAAAGAAAGAAAGAAAGAAAAAGAAAGAAAGAAAGAAAGAAAGAAAGAAAGAAAGAAGGAAGGAAGGAAGGAAGGAAGGAAGGAAGGAAGGAAGGAAGGAAGGAAGGAAGGAAGGAAGGAAGGAAGGAAGAGGAAGGAAATAAAGAAAGAAGGAAAGAAAGAGAAATGTTTCTTAGATTGATCTGGTTTAACTCAACCAAATCTCATTCTCACACTAGGGATATGTGGTTCCAAAAGACTATCACTAGTGCAGGTGTGAGGTGATGAAGGACTAGATGTTATCACATTGGGGATATGTGGTCTCAGATGCTCAGGAAAGACCTTACCTCTAAGAGGCAACAGCTTTATCCAGATGGAAGAAAGAACTCTAAAGGGAAAGGAGCAAGGAGTTGTGTGTGACACTCACACATAGGTGAGTTTCTGAGCATGTTCTGCTGATCGGCTTCAAGCTAGAATTCTGGGCACTAAAGAACTGGGAAGGCAGGAGATCAGGTTAACAACAACAAAACAGCCCATTTTCACGTAAACGTGTCTAGTACTCAGAAAAGGCTGGGTAGAAACATAGGAAATGATTAAGCAGACTGTTAACTAGGGCTTTCAAATTTCCAAGAGGGTCTCTGGAAACACATATGCCAAATCTAACATCCTCCTCCCCTCTTAGTCATCTGCGGGAGCCCTTTTTTCTCCAGAATGACCCTAAGATTGCCAAAAGCCCAAACAAAAGAAGGACAAGCTGGAGAACCAATTCCACAGGAAGACAGCTGGCAGGCAGCACAGCACCTCTGGGAGGGATAAGAGAGTTCTTGGGAGCCTGAAGACAGCCCCTACACCAAAGGCACAACCCTTTCCACCACAAAGCCTTTCTCAAGGCTTAAGGCTGCGCCTGCCCACTGCTCCTATACAATGGAGGCAAGGACAGGGAAACAAGTGGGTCTGGAAACTACACTGAATTCCCTTGAGAGATAACCCAACGTAATAGGTGACAGGACTGTAGGTTTAGAGCTAAAAGTGCCCTGAGAAGCCATTTAGTCAAAACCCTTTCTTTTTACAGATGAGGAAAACAGAGTTCATAGAAAGTGACTTGCCCAAAATCACAGAGATACTAAGTATAGAATCTGAACTCAGGTTCTCCGACTTCAGGTCCAGCCCTTTTTCCATGGCATCATGCTGAGTCTTAGATCTGGGTCTGCTACCACTTCACTCTATGACCTAAACAAGTCCCTTTATTTATCTGTTTCTCAGTGCTCTACATATGTGAAATGGGGGAATTTCAACTCTAACTTTATAATTCTCTGCTCTACCCACCTTCCTTATCTCCTTAACTCATGCTACCTCCAACCTAAGATACTAAATTGTTCCACTGAGGAAAGATTAAAGAATTTAATAATTAGCCTGAAGGGAAGACGGTACTATTGTCCCAAATATTTATAGAATTATTCTCAAGAGGGCACTGAAGCCTCTGCTCTCTGTCTCCAAGGACAGGAAGCAGGTTTAGGATGCAGCAGGAAAGAGGGACTCAGTGAGAGGCTTCTACACTTCACTGCTGTTGAAGTCTCCTACTTAAAGGACCTGTGACTTTTGTTGGTCTTGGAGAACTTGTAGGGATGAAAAATTCATCCCTATACACATCCAACCCATGATGGGCTTCTGCAAACTTAGCTAGCCTGGTCCTAGGACAATAAGACATACACAGCTTGTCACAAAACCCAGATTCAAAGTCTTTACAGCTTGGCTGGAGAGCCAGAACTCATTTTTTCACTGGCTTGGCCTTTAAGAATCCAAGGTTACTTTCACCTTTATGATGAAACATCATTGAAGGACTTAAATGGAAGAAGGTTAACACAGAACGGAAAAACTTCCTGATAAGTGATTAAATTCAGGGAGAGGAAGGTTGGCAATCTCTAGCCTAAGAGATCTTAGAGAATGCACTTTGTTCTTGGCTAATTCAGGCATGGTCCTCTAGGCCAGAGCTACAGCATGTAATCTCTTTAGGTTCCATGTAGCTCTAATTCTGTAAGAACTAAATACTGGATGCCAGCAAGTTAACCAGCATAGAACATTCACCAGAAAGGTCCAAAGCAGGCTATAAACCCTTTACAATCCACACATTTAACCCAACCAAAATGCTGTACAAATACTCCATGAGAAGGCAAACTTCAATATATATGATTCTCCTAGGGAGTAGGAGGTACACAGAACAACTGTGATGTTGTTTAAGAAACTCAAACCACAAAACCACAAGAAGATCTTTCTGTAGGTCCCACCCCAAGATGTCCTTAGCCCAACCATACCCAGGAGTGTTATTTGTAATAAAATTACAAATTCTTCCTAATTCAGGGGGTGTCCTAAGCACAGATCCCAAACTGTCACAAACTCTCTAGGGGTAAGACCATCAAGCCAAAGAGACTGACCCTGAATAATTCTTATGAGAAGGCTCAGAATGTGCTATGAGTTGCATACTTTTACTCCAAGGAAGCTAAATGAGAGACAGAAAAGTCCAAGTCCTTACTAAGCTAAGTACCTGGATACCTTTTTAATTCTCACAGTATTATATACTCTAATTGAAAACACTGGCTGATTACAGTTTGAAGACTGGTTTCCTTTCAGCAGTTAATATCCTTCCTCAATGAGTCCTTTTCCTCCTAACAGATGAGTGGGTTGGGGTGGTTCTTAGCCTTATTCTGTGTCATGGACCCTTGGCAATCTGGTTAAGCCTATGGAGCCTTTCTCAGAAGAACTTTTTTTTTGTTTTGGTTATTTTAGGCAATGGGGTTAAGTGACTTGCCCAGGCTCCGAAGAACTCTTTTAACTAAAGGAAATGTTCAATTTCAGTTAGAGGTAGGTGAAAATAAAGATGTAATTTTTTTTCCCCATGAAAGTTCATGGACTTGTTGAAATCCAGCCCTTGGGGGTCCATAGATCCCAGATGAAGAAACCTCTATGACAGATGAACTAAACTTGAAGAAGCAGTGGATTTGCCCAGACTCTCAATCAAGCCAACAACTTATTGTTGAGGTAATGAGTTACCTCAGCTCTTAATTCTCTATGTTTCATCCACGCTTTTTTGAGAAATGTAATACCTAGGAAAGGCAAAGAAACAATCACAGACATGTCATTTTCGTTGTATGAATTAAGCTCCTATTCCTTTTGGCTAATCTAAATCCCTCTGCTCTCTCTGCCAAGATTCTTTTTTTTTTTCCACTTGCTTAGGCAATTGGGGTTAAGTGACTTGTCCAGGGTCATACAACTAGTAACTGTCAAGTATCTGAGGCTGGATTTAAACTCAGGTCCTCCTGACTCCAAGGCAGGAGCTCTATCCACTGTGCCATCTAGTTACACCTTCTGCCAAGAGTCTTTAAAAAAAAAAAAAGTCACTTTCAAAATCCTGATTAACCCACCTCATTGACCTTACATTAACTGTATAGGCTCCTCTGCACTGGGCCCACTCTCTATTACAGTGACTTTTAAAATGTATTACTAAAGCTCTTCTTTAGTCCTATCCACTTTCTATGTCAGTAATCTCCTTGAGGGAACTGACGAGGTCTTCTACTATTCTTGTATCTCCCTCCAATATTCACTGAGACCAAATTATTTTATGCATTCAAGCTTTCACAAGCTCCTATTTAAAAACACTTTTTTTTAAGGCAATCAGGGTTAAGTGACTTGCCCAGGGTCATACAGCTAGTAAGTATCAAGTGTCTGGGGAGGCCACATTTGATTTCAGTTCCTCCTGACTCCAAGGCTGGAGCTCTATCCATTGCGCCATCTAGCTGCCCCTAAAAATACACTTCTTCACCAGCAAAGTATAACAGAAAACACAGGAACTGGAGTCAGGAATCTTGTATTTGAATTCAGCTTCTGACACCTCCTTGGTTGCATGACCTTGGGCACATCTCTTTACCTGACCTTCTGGTTTTTTTTCATCTATAAAATGAGAATAATAGTATTTAACCCTACTATCTACTTCCTGGAGCCATGGTGAGGAAAATAATTTGTAAAATCTAAGGCGCTATCAAATGAGAGATGCCATCACCTGCTTCATCTCAAGCTCCCCCACCCTCCTATTTCTACCATAAACTTACCCGGTTGGCTGTCACAGCCAAATTCTGAAGGTTCTGTAGCAGTCCAATGTCAGCAGGAATAAAGGTCAAATTGTTGTGACTGAGATCCAGGTAGCGTAGCTTGCGGCAGTAGAAGAGCTGGGTAGGGATCTTCTCTATCTTGTTGCGATTCAGGTAGAGACGCTCCAGGTTGGTAAGGTTCCCGATTTGGATGGGGATGTAGGCAATTTGGTTGTACCACAGCTTAAGGCAGGTGAGGCGATGCAGGTGTTGGAAACTGATGATCTCTTCTATGGTCTTAAGGTTGTTGTCCTTCAGATCAATCTCCTGCAGGTTATGGAGACTGAAGATGGAGTGTGGGATGCGTTCCAAGTCACAGCGGATCAGTTCCAGCTCAGTCAGGTTCACCATCTTCTTCAGGCTGTTGAGGACAATTAACTTGGTCCCTTCATTGTTGATAGAAAGCTTCTGGAGGTGGACACCCACATCTGTGACCACCTGCGGCAGCTTGGTCAGGTTGCTCTTAAGTCGCAGGACCTTGAGCCGCTTCAGCTCCCGCAGACCGTCTATCACAATATAACGGTTGTTCTCCGCACTCAGGTTACCAGTCAGGTGGAGCTCCTCCAAGGTCTTTAAACTATAGATCCACAGAGGGATCTCTTTGATGTCAGTGAACTTGATATGCAAGGCCTTGAGGTTCTCTCTCAGGAAGGCCAGGGCAGGGGCCTCGATCTTGGCTGCTGTGTGGTAGAGCCAAAGCTCCTTGAGGCTGGTGAGCTGGGCGATGCTGGGAGGGATGGTCACATCAGGGATGAGCTCCAGCTTGAGCACCTCCAGCTCAATGAGGTCAAAGACTGTGTCTGGAATCCCACTTAGCATGAAGAGGTGCAACTCCAGCTTATCCTGGGAATTCTTGGTGATGCGCTGCCTCAGCTTCTCCAATGTCCACTCATTGTTGAGGTTCAGCTGCCGTAACTTATTTTCACTCACCTCTGAGAGGAAGACAGCAAAACGCTTGGAATAAAGGGGGTCATACTGGTCGATAAGGTGCAACATGAAGGCAAAGTCATTCTTTACATCAGGGATGTCGCTGTAACTGCTCTCCTCCCGGATGGACTCAAACGAGTACTTCTTGAGGGAGCGCCGGAGCATCCACCATAGTGTATACATGCATATCAAGCCATAGAAGATCACCAGACTAATATAGAAAGAGGCCAGGATCTTGAAGAGAGTGGCTAGAGGGTGGGCACAGCGGTACGTGCGGTAGCCTGTTAGGCTCTGAATGTCTACGGTACAGTCAACATCAAATTTGATGTTGTTGACATAGTACACCGTGTAGCTAATGATTAGTATAAACTTGATCACCTTGATGATTGTCTGCCGCATGTAGAGGCGGTAGACAATGTCCCCTTCCTCCACATGAGTCCGAAATTTCTTCACTTTCTCAAAGAGAGCTTTGGCCTGCTCCCCTTCTTTCTTGTCTAATACTCCCGTCTCTGACCGGTCCACAATACCTTGCTCAATTCTTGACTTGCTCCGCTGTAACATGGGCACAGTAGCCTCCACATCTTCACTCACAGTTGATGACTTCTTGTCCATAGAGCCATTCATCTTGCTAAAGGCTGGCTTAGGGTCACTCTCCTCCACCACTGTCTCTGAGAGTGCCCGGGTAGTCCAAGGTGAATCAAAACATTTAAGCAGGATAGAGACAAAGTGCTCCAGTTTGGAGCTGGTCCGGGGAAACTTGAACCAGAAGTTACTGCAGGCCAAGAAGATAAGTGTATGGAGCAGCACCAAATAGGGGAAATACTTGGCGAACCAGTGGAGCCGGTTCTCATAGCATACTGCATCTACGTAGTTGTACTGATGCCGATCGAGGTCATACTTGATTCCTTTGGGCCCTGGGTCTGGAGACGTAAGGACTGTAGAGTTGTAATAGGTGGGATCCGGGGCAGGAGTAGACCAACCTTGAAAGGAATCATTGCAGGAGTCTTTAGTAACCCATTTACAAGGGAGACAGATCATCTTGTCCTGGGTGACCTGAAGCGTCCCCCCAAATACTGCAATCATCAGCATGACAATGGATATGTAATCTGTGAAGACATCCCACCATGGCTTCAGGATTCGATAAGCTGGCTGAGTATCAGCAAAGTACCGGAGCTCAGTGACAGGAATCATGGTTTAAACCTGAAAGGAACCCACAGGCAGGTATTATTGGCAGAGGGCAGCCTGGTTTCCCCAAGAAGAGTTATTAGCAAATGGTCTGGGACTAAATCAGAGTGAGACAACAGACCAATTGTTTTAAATTCTACTTGAAGTCTAAATGAGAATCACGTCCTTATCATCTAAATAATATTTCTCTTAGAGGAGCTTAAAGACTTGCTAGGGAAACCAAGAGGTAAAGGAAAAGATGAAAGACCTGCACCCCATTTACAGAGGAGAAAACAAGAATGAGAAGTTAGGTGATTTGTCTGTGAACACACGGTAAAAATCAGAGGCGGAGACAAAAATTAGACCTGGTTTCCCAATTTGTAATGGGAGATTCTATCCATGAGGGCTTTTAATCATTTGGCCACAACTAATAAATGCATTTCCTTTGGTTCTATTTTCTCCTCATATTAAGAATAATTTTTCTGTGTCAACCAAAAGGATCCAGATGTCACTTTTAACAAAAGATTCTGTCCAACCTGAATTTTGCTTTCTACTAACTCAAAGAAAGAGAAAATAAATTAAACATTCAAATGATTAGGAGTAACACCTGAAGAACATCTAGTCTATTTCCTTATCTCCAAGGACTCTTCTAGATAACCCAAGAAAAATGTTTAATATACTTTACCTTCATTTCCTTCCAAGAGATCTATTTCAAGACAACCAACACTTTCAGGTGAAAGGAAAATGTCTAGGTAATTTGAATTTGGCCACTCTAGCTTTAACAAAAATAACAATAACAAAATAATCTTCTCTATTCAAACATTGCCTTTCTTCAAGCCGTCCAAAGTATTTCATATCTTCAACACACCTACAATAGGCTAAGATGACTGTGAAGGATAAGGGTGAAAAAAAAGAGAGGGACTCAGGTTACACAGACAGGAACTGAGGCACTTGATCAAGGTGCCGTTAGCCAAGACGGCAGAAAAAAACAGATGCCAGAAGCCTTGATTCCCTAGGCTACCAGAGCCAAGATCACAGGTTTCCAAGTGCCAGGTCATGGCGAGGCTACCAGAGCCAAGATCACAGGTTTCCAAGTGCCAGGTCATGGCGAGGCTACCATAGCCAAGATCACAGTTTTCCAAGTGCCAGGTCATGGCGAGGCTACCATATACCACACCCCTGACCTGATGGCTTCTAGAGCTGGATGTCTACCCTCTCCTTGGAGGGCTTAATTAAGTCATATGCAGAGTAAATGAAGGTTAAGTCATTCCAGGAAAAGGAATGGAGGAGAGAGTCACCCAGGAATGGCTTTGTGAATCCACAGGAAGGTAGTAAGATCTCTAATAACAGGGATGGGCTTCCTTGAGCCACCTACACTGTGGGAAACCAGCCCTTTTACAACTTGCTGAATCATTCGGCCCCACCTTCCACTAAAAGACAAAGATCCCACTCTTACTCTTGACCCATAACTCCCACAGCCTGCATCTAAAACAATATCTAGAATTTAAACACGTGCCAGTAAGAGCCACTCATGAAGTCCATAGTGCAGAGAACAGATAATGGGAGTTGCCAGCATGCTCTAAGTCACCTGAAGAGTCTTAAAACCAGAGATTCGAGTCATATGAGCCAGCTGCCCTGATGCCTGAGCAGGTCTCCTCCCTGACTCTCTCAGACAGGGTGCCAACACTGTTGAAGGTGGGGTGGGTGTCCCTGGGAAGGATGTGGTTACAACTGCTCAGCCATTAAAGAAGGTTGGGGGATGGGAAAAGAAGGTATGAAATAGAGAAAGAGGGACTAGGTCTTCAAGTTTCTGAGGAAGAAACTGGTTCCCTTCTTCAACTCTCAGGTACTTTATCTTTATTTAATAGATGGATGAAGATCATGAAATCCAAGAAATAACTCAAAGTTCTTTTGTTTTGCAGTGATGCATCCAGAAAAGTGCAACGAGAGAGCAATAGTTTTGGTGGACTCAGTCAAGAAAACTAATTTAATGGAGCAAAGTCTCTCCATGGACATTTGGGAGCAGCTCTCTCTGCTCAGTTCACCAGGGGGGATAGACCTGGTCTGATTATTATGTCAAGTCATCCTGGGTAGTTTCCTTAAAGGAAGATAAGAAAGCTGACTGCAGGACAAGCTAGGAAGCTTGGTTATAGCACAAATTTGACAGTTCAATCCTCCTGGCCACAGTTAACACAGCAGTAAGAGAAGCGACTTTGGATTGGTTCACTTAAATTAGCAACGTGGACTGAGCAAACTGGTAAAGGAGAAATATCGCTCTCAATAAAGTCAAGAGGGCAAAATCCAACAGGCTTTCTTCTCATAACTCTCCCCTAGCTAGAACGTGGAAAGAGAGAGATTAAGGTTCAAAGGATAACTGTCCATCTCCTTCAAATGCCTGCCTCTTTTGGAGGTGTCAAGTATACATGGGACGCCCTCAGTTAGGTTGTCGGATTCCTCCTTATACAACACAATATCTTTTAAAAATACAATTTAATAATACTAATAAAGCTAGAAAGGACATTAGAGACTATTAATTATCATAAATAATTAGTAATAAGTATTACAATAGCTATAAAAACCCTATACTAATGCCTCATAATGGCTTGGAGTTAACCTAGGGTACTCAAAAGGTTACTATAGAATATATGCTCTAGCAGAATCTGCCAAACTGGAAAGGCTTTGAATTTGGGCTTGGGGCACAGAGGACCAGCCTGGCTAAGTACAGAGAAGTCACAAAGTGACAAAATCTTTTTGGCCCTGACCACTAAGAAAATGAAGAAAATACAAAATGGCCCTTAGTCATGGGAAGTGCCTTTCTACTTCCTTAGTCACAGTGTGGAATAATGAAAAAGGAGGCAAAGGATAGGGTAAGAATCATGTGTTTTTTATTTTTTAATTTTTTTAGGCAATTGGGATTAAGTGACTTGCCCAGGGTCACACAGCTAGTAAGTGTCAAGTGTTTGGTGTGAGTCCGGATTTGAACTCAGGTCCTCCTGACTTCAGGGCTGGTGCTCTATCCACTGTGCCACCTAGCTGCCCCTTTGTGTTTTTTAGGTTAGCGATAAACATGAACTTATGGTACTCTAAATATGAGATCCTTATTCAAAGATCGCAGGAAAAATATTACTAGAGGAACCAAACTGTATAAATATTAATATTCTCTTTATAAAAAAAAACAAGATAGAAGTTGTTGCTAAATGAAGGATGACTCACAGGTTATCTGATGACCAATTAACAAGCATTTTAGGTGCCAGGTGCTATAGGAAGCCAGGGACATAAAACACAGAAGACAGCTTGCCCTCAAAGAACCTAATATTCTATCACAGGGATACAATATGTTCAGATGAGTAAATATAATATATGTACAAAGTGAATACACAATGAATGACTGGGAGGGGAGAGTTATGAACTAACAACTGAGGAAATGGGGGAAGGCCTCTCGAAGGAGGTGGCACCTCAGATAAGCTTGGTTCCAGAAGTCTGAAGTGAAGAGGGAGGGCAGTACATATATGGTGGATAGTAGGGAGAGGCCAGATTGTGCAAAGAAGGGCGTGAATGCAGGAGATGCAATGCTATGTAGGAGAAACAGCAAGCAAGCTAGTTTGGCTGGACCATGGACCACACAGTGGCTGGTAATGTGTAATCAGCCTATCAGAAGATAGGCTGAAGCCAGACTGGGAAGGGCTTTAAATGCTAAACATAAACACTTGTATCCTATTCCTAAGGGAGCCTTTGATGCTTCTTAAGCTTGAGGACTATCACTTTAGCATCCATATGGAAGAAGTACTGGAGGGCAGCAAGAGCCATTAGGAGGCTCTTGCCAATACTCCATGAAAAGCAGCAATGAGGACCCAGACTAGTTGCATATAGTAATAGTGATGCCCAAAAAAGAAAAGTGCGTCAATAAAACAATAATAAAACACATAGAAGAAAGTTCAGAGTCACAGAGAAGCAGGACAGCGTTGGCATTACTGTGCTAAATCTATTATATATCTAAAAAACAAACAAACAAAACCCGCAAAACCCAAGCTGTACATAATAGGAACTTATAGCTTTACATATAAAGGTATGGCTTTATATATAAACCATGGCTGGGTGACTTCCTCTAGCAGTGTTCAGCAATGTGTAAGCAGAAGCAGAAAAGGAAGATGCTGGTCTAGAAAGGAATGAACTGCATGCCTTAGGGCAGTGGCACAAGGGATTCCAGTGTTCAAGATGGTATAAAGGTTGAACTGAAGCAAAGCCAGGATAAGAATGATAGCACGAGAAAGCAGGATGAGTCTGGAGGTTGGGGTGAGGACAGAGAATGGACTTAGGAGGAGTGAAGCACAGGGAGAGCCAGAAGGACAGGTTGTTGTGATCAGGCACAGGAATTTCAGAGTTATAGACAGAAGAGGTAGAACAGATGTAGGGGATGATGATGAGATCAAGGGTGTGACAGCCCTATATAACTAAGGTAGAATGAAAGTGAAGATCATGGGAGCTAATGAGGCTGATGAACTAGAGAATAATATGAATAATGAACACAATGATGAGAAAGAAAACACTAAAAGAAGTTAATTCAAATTAATGTAATAATCAGTCTTCATTCAAGAGGAATAATGGTAAAAGAATTTCCTTTCTCTTGATGGAGAAATGGTGGGGTAGCTTTAAAATGGTACATTACTATTAGACATGGCTTAGGTCTCTCGCTGAACTGTTTTTCTTTTACGTAAGGGAAGGTTCTATAGGGAGAATTATTGGAAAGTAACAACAAAAAGCATTAATTTCTTCAACGCAATTTTTTAAAAATGTATTAAAGTCCCTATGATATAGCTCAATTAGTCCTCAGGGAAAAAAAATCGTACTAAATTAACAAAATAAAAAAAGAAGCTAACAAACTGAACGTGCATTTAAAAAACTTAGAGAATCAACAAATAAAAAAACCTAAAATAAGCACAAAAGAGGAGTTATTTTTAAAAATTACAGGAGAAATAGCTAAATTGGAAATGAAAAAACCCCTAGAAATAATAAATAAAACTAAAAGCTGATTTAAAAAAAGAGTAACAAAATTGACTAATCTTTAGTTTAGTGAATAGAAAGAAGCTAGCAGAAAATCAATAAAATACCAAATGGCCAAGGTGAAATCACAGCAAAGCCAGAAGAAATAAAAAGCATAACCAGAACATATTATACACAGCTATATGCTAAAAACAGAGAACACAAAAGAAGTATAGAAATACCTTCAAAAATATATCATGTCCAAACTATCAAAATAGCAGATAGAGATCTTTAAAAAAGCCAATTTCATAAAATGAAAGAGATCTAGCTGTAAAGGAACTACTAAAAGAAAAAAAACACCCTAGACTTGATAGATTCACAGAATTCTATCAAACTTTTAAAAAATGGTTAACACTCATATTTCACAAATTGTCCTCAAAAATTAAGAAAGGAAAATAAAAACTCTTACCAGAATCCTTTTATGAGATAAGCATATTCCTAATACTTAAAATATCCAAAACCACATGATCATCTCAATAGATGCAGAAAAAGCCTCTGATAAGGTATACCACTCTTTCTATGCTAAAAACCTTATAAATCATACAGGCATAGAGGGATCTTTTTTTTTTACTATCATAAAATAGCATCTATCTCAAATCAAAAGCAAACATCACATATAATGGAGATATACAAGAACCTTTTCCAATAAAGGAATGAAGCAAAGATTCCCACTTTCTCTACTATTATTTGATATAGTTCTGGAAATTCTCGCAATAGCAATAAGACAAGAGAAAGGAATTAAAGGAATAAAGACAGGTAAAGAGGAAACAGAACTGTCCTGTTTTGCTGATGTTGTGATGATTTACTTGGAAAACCCCAGGAAATCAGCAAAGATACTAACTGAGGCAACAGCTTCAGCAAAGTTGTAGGTTACAGAATAAATCATCAAAAATCAACAGTACTTTTATATAATAATAACAGAACACAAGAAGCCATAATAGAAAGGGAAATCTCATTTCAAATAACTACCAAATCCAGAAACTATCTGGAGAACAATCTCCCAAAGCACGCCAAAAACGTGTTTTTTTCAATTCAGTTACAAAGCTGCACCTTAAAGAATGAAATAACAACCTACATGGCTGGAGAAATATTCAGTGCTTAGGGCTATAATAAAAATGACAATACTACTATAATTAATTTACACTTTTAATTCTATACCAATTAAATTTTACCAGGAGGATATTTCTCAGAACTTGATAAAATAATAACAAAATTCATTTGGAAAAACAAAAGATCTAGAACATCAAAGGAAATAAGAAAAAGAAGTAATAATGAAGAGAAAATAACACTTCTAGTCCTCAAACTATATTATAAAAGAGCAGTCATCAAGACATATAGCTAAAAAATCAAGAGATAGAACAATGCAACGGATAAGGGAGATTTGGAAATAATAGACCTCAATAACCTACTGTTTAATAAAGCAGAAAAAATAAGTTACCTAAGGAAAAATTCTCTATTTGATAAAAATTGCTAGGAAAACTAGAAAGCAGTCTGGCAGAAATTAGGCTTAGACCAACACCTTATACCACACTCCACAATAAGTTCTAAATGCATATATGACCTGAATATGAAAGACCATAATATTAAAAAATTACAAAAGAAACAGATCACAGCTATGGGTAGGAGATATATTTTTAACCAAACAAGAGACAGAAGAAATTACAAAAGATAAAATAATATGTACGTAACTGTATAAATAATAAATAACTGTAAAAAATAATTTACAAAAATAAAATAATGATTACTTGAAACTGAAAATCTTTTGCATAGACAACATTATGCATCTAGGATAAGAAAGGATGTGGTAGAATGGGAAAAAAATCTCTATCAAATTTCTCTGACAACAAGTTTAGTATCATGATATATAAAGAATTTATATATATGTGTGTATATATACATATATGGCTAATAGCTATTCCCCAATAAATAAATGGTCAAACAGTTCTCAAAGGAAAAATTGTAAAGTATTCAAAGCCACATGTAAAAATCCTTCAAATCACTAATTATAAGAGAAATGTAAATCCAAACAACTCTCAGGTTTCACCTCATACCCTGCAAACTGGCAAAAATTATCAAAAATGGCAACAGTAAATATTGGAAGAGTTGTGGAAAGACACTCTAATACATTGTTGGTGAAGCTGTGAAACGGCACAACCATTAGGGAAAGCAAATTGGAATTATGTAAATAAAGTGACTAAAATGTCCATACCCTTTGAACCAGACACTCCATTACTGGGCTTATATCCTAAGGAAGGCATTGATAAGAAAAAAGTACCCATAAACTCCAAAACAGTTTTAGCAGCACTTTTTATGATAGCTAAGAAGTAGAAACAAAGTAGATGCCCACTGACTGGAGAATGGCTAAACAAATTACGGTACCTGAAAGTAATGGAATATTACTGTGCTATAAGAAATGATGCATGTGATGAATATGGAGAAACATGGAAAGATTTATATGAGCTCATAAAGACTGAAGTAACGAAAATGCTCTCCACATCCAAAGAAAGAACTCTGGAGTCTGCAGACCGAAGCATACCGTTTGCTATTTTTTTTCCTTCTGTTTTGTTTTCTCTTTCTTCTGGTTCCTCTATTGGTTCTAATTCTTCCTTACAACATGACTAATGTGAAAATATGTATATGTATTCTACTGAAAAATGAAGAGATCAGGAAAACCCTAGAGTAAAAGGTGGCCCCAGAGCCGTCTTCAAGAAACCTAAGGATTCCAGGTGGTGGAAGTGGAGTACAAGTACTCCAGGCTTGAGGTGCTCCTCTCTGGAGGCAAAAGACACAATATCAAGAATGGCAAATAGCAAGAAGACTGTTTGACTTCAACACAGAGTTTGTGAAGAAGAACAAAGGCAAAAAAGCCTGGAAAGATAGGCTGGAATTAGCTTTGAAGGGCTTTAGATTCAAAACAGATGATAAAATAAAACAGTATTTATCTGAGGCAAAAAGGAGCCACAGGTGGTACTTGAGTAAAGGCAGGGTATGATTAGGCCCAGGCTTTAGGAATATCTATTTGAAAGCTGTATGGGCAATGATCTGATATTTCAATAGTCCAGGTGATTACGTTCTGAACTAGGATTGTGCTCATGTGTGTGTAAAGAAAGGGAAATGGATACAAAAGGGTTTGTTACCATAGAATCAACAATTTCAGCAAAGCAGAAATAAAAACAAAAAGAAGGTATAGTATATAAGCAAAATAGCTCCAACCTAATTTATTTAAAACAAGCTGCTCAGGCAGAAAAATGGGGAATGGATAAAGGAACGGGATGAAGCAAACTCAGACTATCACCATTTTCAACAAAAGTTCAACTGATTCAGTCAGACTGGCTCCAAAAGAGACTGGAAAGCTCCTAGAAGAGATCAATAATCAGACAAGGGTTCAGCCTAACTATTCAAACAGAAAAAACCAAGCAAACAAATGAATAAGAAATGCCTATTGTTACTACGCCAGGAAGCTGAATGGACACAGCCTGTAGTTTGTTCATCAATGCACGGATGGAGGACCATGCGGGTGCACAATGAATTGAGCCCAGCTTCGAAGAGGAAAATCAAAGCAGGCTGAAGACAGTTTCGGAAACTGCATGGCGCCTCCAACAATTCAGCCTGTTTCCTAAAAGAAAACCCATCTTTTAAACACCAATATTCTTCGACTCATCCCTCAATCAATAGATCAATGCACATTTATCAAACCCTACTATGGGTCAGGCACTGTGATGGCTATAAATTATAAAGCACAACAGCCTTCGGAATCAAAATTGCAGGTCACATAAAGGGCAATAGCATTTGGTGAATATGAATAGGTTGTAGCATAGTCCCAATGAAGAATTATGCGGGAGAAACCGCATTTAAAGGATAGCATTATCTCCCATTGGTTAAGTGGCCAAACAGTTCTCAAAGGAATTGCAAACTATTAACAACCATATGAAAGAATGTGACAAATTACTAATAACAGAAATGAAAATCAAAAGCAACTTTCATCTCACCCAGAAAATTCATAAAGATGACCAAAAATGTGCATAGCTACTGTTGGAAGGACTGTGGAAAGATGGGCTCAGTAACATTACTAATAGAGCTGCAAAGTGGTAAACATTAGGGAAAGCAATTGGAATTGTGCAAAAAAAAAAGGGACTAAAATATCCATACCCTCTGATTCCACTGCTAGGAATATGCCCCCAGTTGGTCAATGACAAAAAGAAAGGATCATAGAATCTCCATGTACACCACAATAGAAGCGTTTTTCGTGGTAGCAAAAAAAATTGGAAACAAAGTTGATGCCCATTGATTGGGAAATGGTTAAACAACATGTAGTCCAGGAATGTGATGGAATACTACTGTGCTGTAAGAAACAATGGAAATGATAAATAATGTACAGAAGAAAAGCAGGGAAAAACTTCTAGGAACCACTGCAGAGGGAAATAAGCAGAACAAAACGGTGATGTGCAAAATGACAACGACATAAATAGAAAGAACCACAAAGCAAGAGAAACTGAATGAGGCAAAATTTAAAAGAACCAAGCTGGGCCCCAAGGAAGCAACTACCCTCCCCTACCTCCCACTACCCCTCTTCCTGACCCCTAGCTTCTTGAAGAAGTATGGGACCATGGATATGGAATACTGCATGTAACATGAGACTTTTCCATTATGGTTAGTTTTGTAGCACTTCTTTTCATCTTCTTTTTTCTTTTTATAAAGGATGGCTACCTGGAAGGGGTAGAGGGAAGGAAAATAAATGTAGGTGCTATAAAAACAAAAGATATCAATAAAAACCTATTTTAAAAATCAAGGCTATCATTTAGAGAAATGCAACCTGGAAAAGGAGATAGAACACTTACGGCGAAAGATTGAGGGTGAATGAGAGGCAGCTGGAACGTTCCACTCATATTCAAACAAATTCAAGGAATCTAGGGGAAGTCCAGCAGAGTGAGGCAGGTGGACCTACTGTAGAGCATAACGGAAAGACATGGACACAAATCATACAGGATTAAAAGGTGAGGATGGGTTGCAATTTGTACCAATGAAAGAAGTGCCCACATCAATGAAATCACAGACCTACTGAAATAGATCGTATTTACTGAGCACTTTAATTGAGCTTTGTAAACCTTCTTTTGTAAACTTTCCTTATAGCACCAAAACAAATAGTAAAAGCATTATTTTTTTTCCAATTTTACAAATGAAGAAACCGAGGCTCACAGAGCCTCATGAAAAGTGACTTCTTCATGGTTTTACATCTACTAAGTGTAAGAGTCCAGCCATCTTGACCTCTAAGGAGCTATGCAAAAGATGGGATAACTTATATGAATAGGATATTTTAATCTTTTTTTTTTTGAGCCTAAGGGCAAAGAATCAAGGACCATGGTGCTGGGGCTATAATCCTCTCCTATATGGCAAAGAGCCTACAAGCTTTTGCTTGACTCGAGGCCCAGTTATACTACCTCTCTTGAAGGGTCATCTCGTAGAGATACTAGCTAAAACCTAGGTTCTTGCATGTTTTGGGGCCTGCCACTCCTGCTTCTCTCTTAGGCAGTCTGGGCTTGCCCCGGAAGGGGCCATGTGTATACTTTCCTACCCCACTTGTGGGCTCATCCAGGAAACACGGCACAAACACGCACCTACACAAACACCGGGCTGTGACCAGAACCACTTCTGCTGCTTCCTGACTAACTCATTCTCCTAGGAAACTTTGAGGGGAGGTGGAAAAATAGGTTCTACTGGATCCCAGGGTTTGCTTTTTTCATTTATGCTCAGAGAGTCATCCAAGTCTAGGGTCTCTATTCCCAATAGCTTTTGGTAAACACTGGAAAATAAAGCCCCCATTTCTAGTTTAACAATAGAAACCCTGCCACCATTCTAGGTCCCAAGAAGAACTTCAAGTCACTTCCTTTCTAAGCTTCAGTTTCCTCATCTGAAAAATGAATGGTTTGTCTCTAAGGCCCCTGTTCACATTTCTATCATCTTTGTCAATTTTCTGGTATGAGGTGAAACCTCAGGGTTGTTTTGATTTGCATTTCTCTTATTAGTAATTCAGAATGTGCTTTCACATAATCTTTGTGTCAGAAATCTCTTTACCAAATCCAAGAAAGCTCCTTAATGCTGTTCCCTAATGTCATCCTAGCCTGTCTTCACTTTAGTATCAAGTACTTAGAGAATTCTTTCTCTTGGACTGATCCTGGGTTAAGGGAGAATACGGTTTTCCCAATCCTATTTTTCAGATGGAGAAATAGAGGAATTATATAGCTCAATGCTTTGCCAGTGTTCCTGCTTTCAGGTTCTAGTGGCAGAGTAAGTTTCTTCTTTCAGCCCTCCCACATTTGTTTCAAAAACTGTTAACATTTTACCCTTGGCCCCCCCAAAAGATATGAGAAATGAGACAGCAAAGGTACAGTGCTCTGCAAACCTTAAAGAGTTCTGTAGATGCTAGCTACCTCCCTTTCTTCTTTGCAGGGTGAGGAGAAAACTACGGGCATGGAACACTGCATACAGTTTGGCTGACGTGTTGTGTTAGGTTAGTTTTGCTAAACTTTTTTCTTTTTCTTTTTTTTAATCCTTTGTTATAAGGAGATAAGGGATGGCCATCAGGGAAGGGAGAAGGGAGGACTATAACAAGAAATGAAGGTGAAGTAAAGAAAACAGATATCAATAAACATTTTAAAACATAAAAAACCCAATAACATGATTTCTTAGTGGCAGTGGCTTAAGGAATATTAATTAGCTCTGAAACCAAAGGGCAGGGCCCTTAGCTCCTGTGAACAAGAAGCCCACTGGCCTGTCAACCTGGAGTAGAAAGAGGTAGAACAGGAATCAAGCACATTAGAAATGCTCAATTACAAGCCACAGGCCATAGAACCAAAAGGGAGTCCTAGAGATCAAGTAGCGGTCCAACCTCTAAATTTAGAGAAAAATAAATGAAAACCAAGAGAAGTAAAGTCACTTGTCCAAGGTCACACGGGCAGTAAGGACAGAACCAGGATTCAAACCTATCATGTGTTTCCTAACCCAGTGTTCATTCCACTACACTCTATAACTTCAGTCTGAAGCTTCAAAGATAAGACAAAACCTGGAGACAGCCATGGTATATTTGGAGTCTATTTTTCATTACCTCCTTCATTAGGTTACTATGGAATTGAAATGAAATAATACACTTTATAAAATGTAAAAGCACTAGAAAAATGTTGGAAAGGTTGTGGAAAAACAGGCACACAAGTATATCGTTAGTGCACTGAATCCAACTGATCCATGCTATTATGATTATGATGATGCTGGTTGGAGGACAGACTGTAACTAGCAGCCATGGTATTCTAGCAACACGTTACTCCTCCATAGACTCAGGACATGGACTGGTATTTGTCTTCCTGACACAGAGGAGAGGATACCTCAGAGAGGACAATCTTGCAAGATATTTAACTTGACCAACTGCACAAAGTCCAGATGCCTCCTTCCTCCCAAACTCCCCTATCAGGCCAGTCCAGAAAGGGAATTCATTCCCTGTATCTTGGCCAGCTCTTCCATACTTACACAAAAGGTATGCTCATTAGGAAATGTCTGCGCAGGAGACACAAAAATTACCCAAAGCTACTTCAGAAGGCAGAACTGAATCGAACCTATACTTTCTTCACTTATACAACATCAGGTCTGCCAGGAAACAACGTCAAAATTTGACACTCTGCAGAAAGCCTTAGATAACAGTCATTCATTAAAAGATCCTAAGGGTACCCTGGCTACTCCAAGTTAAAGTCTTTCAATTTCAAGGAAAAGGTCAACATTCCAAATCCCTTTTTCTTCTCCACCCACTCAATGTGGTCTGCCGCGCGGGGGTGAACACGCAGCTCCTATTCAGACAAGCCTACTCCATTGCAAGTACCTCCGTGGACCAGGCACTTAGTCACAGTTTCCACCTCTGAGAGGCAGGGATGCCATTATGGATGACAAGGATTGATGAGAGAAGGAAACACAGCTAAATCCTAAGAATACTGAACACAAAAGAAGGTTAGTCTTTTTTTTTTTTTTGGTTTGTTTTTAGGCAATTGGGGTTAAGTGACTTGCCCAGGGCCACACAGCTAGTAAGTGTCAAGTGTTTGGTCTGAGGCCACATTTGAACTCAGGTCCTCCTGATTTCAGGGCCCATGCTCTATCCACTGCACCACCTAGCTGCCCCAAAAGAAGGTTAGTCTTGAGCTTCACTGCCTCTCCCCAGTTCCTGTTTTCCTTTTTCTTTCTGCACTTAATAGTACTTTATTTTTTCCAATTACATGTAAAAATTGTTTTCAAAATTCATTTTTGTAAGATTTTGAGATCCAAAATTTTCACCCTCCCTCCCTTTCTTCCCCCATCCCCAAGATGATAAGCAATCTGATACAGGTTATACACGTACAATCACGTTAAACATACTTCCACGTTAGTCATATTGTGAAAGAACAATCAGAACAAAAGGAGAAAACCATGAGAAAGAAAAAACAGAAACAAAAAAAGGAGAGAAAATAGTATGCTTTGATCTGCATTCAGACTCCATAGTTCTTTCTCTGGATGTGGATAGCATTTTCCAACATAAGTCTATTGGAATTGCCTTAGATTATTGGATTGCTGAGAAGAGCTAAGTCTATCATAGTTGATCCTCTCACAACGTGGTTATTACTGTGTACAACGTTCTTCTGATTTTGCGCACTTCACTTAGCTTCAATTCGTGTAAATCTTCCCAGGTTTTTCTGAAATCTGCATGCTCATCATTTCTTATGGAACAAAAGTATTCTACTACATTCACATACTACAACTTGTTCAGCCATTCCCCAACTGATGGGCATCCCCTCTATTTCCCAATCTTTGCCACTACAAAAAGAGCTGCTATAAATATTTTTGTACATGTGGATCCTTTTCTCTTTTTTGTGGTCTCTTTGGGATACAGACCTAGTAGTGGTATTGCTGGATCAAAGGGTATGCAAAGTTTTATAGCCCTTTGGGCATAATTCCAAATTGCTCTCCAGAATGGCTGGATCAGTTCACAACTCACCAACAATGCATTAGTGTTCCAATTTTCCCAAATCTCCAACATTTATAATTTTCCTTTTCTGTCAATATTAATTAGCCACTCTGATAGGTATAAGGTGATACCTTGGAGTTGTTTTAATTTGCATTTCTCTAAACAACAGTGATTTAGACCAGCTCCTGTTTTCTAAGCTCCCCAGGGTCACTCCCTATAACTCACCAAGCTATTCACCATCTGCCTACTCACCAGGTCCTAGAACCTGTTGTCAAGTCAAGAACTAGGTACTACTCCTTAGTGACAATTCTTGCCTCATACATCCCTAATTTCCTAATCCTCACGACCCACCACCCAGCATTCTCTCTACCAGAAGGCTTTCCTTCCCTATCACTATCTCTTTTCGCCTTATCCTTTGCACAGGAGTCTCTATTCTCTCTCTTCTCTGGCTCAGCTTCTCAATGTACCCCTCAAATGTCTTAGGGTCCGGCCTAACTCCATTAGCTCTTTAAAAAAGATTTTTGGTGCCTTTTGTTGTTGGCTTTGTTGGGTTTTTTTGGCTAGGCAATGGGATTAAGTGACTTCCAGGGTCACATAGCTAGTGTTATGTGTCTGAGGCCGCATTTGAACTCAGGTCCTTCTGACTCCAGGGCTGGTGCTTTATCCACTGTGCCGCCAAGCTGCCCCCCTTGGTTGTTTTTAATCACAGTCATTTACCAATATACTCCTCTGACCATTGAACTCTCCCATTTTTTGGTCTGGATCTGTGATTTTACTGGGAACTTCAAATAAGGCACTCTCTCTATCAATGCAGATGTGCAATCACTCTGCAACATAAATCTTAGTTTCCTGGGCCACTCTGAGATTAAATGACTTGCCCAGGGTCAACTAGCCAGTCTGTCAGAGGCAGGACTAGAACCCAAGTCTTCGAGGTAACAAGGCCAACACTCTGTCCACTAAACCACACTACCTCTACAGAACCTTCCCTTTTAACAAGGAAAATCAGTTAAGCAGAACAGAGTCCCAAAGTCTGACAGCATGGACACAATTTTGCACCCGTTGACCTTTACCCAACTTAACACTTTTTTTAAAAACATTTTTTGTGTGGTTGCTCATCTTATCTAGGGAGCAAGACCGTTCGCTTCAGTAAATCTGAGTTTGGTTGCCTTCAAGTGTTATTTTCATTTACATTATTGGAGTCATCACAAATACTGTTCTGCTCTTCCTTTCTCCATTCATTATCAGTTAGTGTAAGTCTTCCCATGTTCCCCTGAATTACTTGTATTTGTCATTTCTTACTATACAAAAGCATTCCATTACCCTAACAAGCTATGATCTGTTCAGTGCTCAAGCCTGTCACCCTTTCCATGTATACCCACTTTGCTTCCAATTTTCTGCTATTGACAAAGGGCAATTAATATTTTGGTATTCAGGGAACCTGGCTTTGGACCTTCTTAGTCCCAAGATCAAAATGGCTTTTTCATCTTTGTCAATTTGATGGGTATAGAATGAAACCTCATAGTTGTTCTAACTTACATTATATCTCTTTAGTGATTTGCCCTATTTTTCTTTATATAGTTACTGATTGTTTTTTTCTTAAACTGCTCAGATCCTTTGACTATTTATATATTGGGGAAATCTCTTCTTAAAAGTTCTCTCATTCTCCCTTTTAAAATTTCTTTGTTAAAAAGAGATGGCTTTCTAGGAGGAGAAAAAGGTAGGGGTCTCTTAGAAAACATAAATGATGTAAAAAGGAGATATCAGTAATTATTTAATTTTTTAAAAAAAGACTTAGTTCCCTTCTGGGGAAAATGCTCCAAAAAACCAGACTGATTTAGAAAGGATCTAGAAGGAAAAAAAGATCAGAACCTGAAATACACGTATAAAAAAGAAAGAAAGAAACAAAAAGAAATTCAGTTCACTGGCTCTTCTAATTCCCTCACAGAACTACATCTGTCAGTTTTAGATTGTAAAGCTCCTATGCATTAGGGAAGGCAATGTCTACTCAACAAGCATTAAGTGAACCCTTGCTATGGGCCCCACACTGTGTTATAGACACTTAATTTGCCCAGTGTAGTGCCCAGCACAGCATCTGACAACTGCAGGTGACAGAGACTATAATCCATTTGAAGATGAGAAGAGAGGCAGGGGAAGAGAAGGGGAAAAGAGGAAGGTGAAAACAAGGAAAAGAAGGAAAGGTCTCTGAGGAAGTATCAGGTCTGGAAAGGATTTTTAGGTAGAATAACAGTAGGCAATCTTTTTAAAAAGTGATGCTACTTGATTTTTGTTAAGTTCATTAAAAAAAAAAGTGTTGCTGGCCTCAATTCTCCCAGTGTGCTAGAGTGTTCTTAATGAAACCATGACTCTCACTGGATAGATAGGAGGCAGGAGGCAGCAGCAATCAATAAAAGGTGGAGAAAGAGCCAGAATGTCATGGCGTACAGCACAGGAATCTCTAAGCAGTGTTCTGAAATGGCAGCAGGTGGGATTAGTCAGCTAAAAGGAGAACTTGTTAGATATATAAAAGTGGCATGAACCAACCTGCTGCTGAGGTAGGGTCACTCTCTTCCCTAGGCCCCTATCAAATTCGTGTTGTTTGGATATAGTAGTCCTCAAATGTTCAGTTTCCAGGCCACTTCAGCAGGGCCCAAGTCTCTAGGGACTTGGTACATTTGGTACATCTATTCCCATAAGAATTGTGCAAAAAATCCTCCAAATGGGGAAAATGATGCTGCTTTTGGGGAGGCACCAATAAAAGACAGTATGTAAGCTGCCTGTTTTTGTCAGAGAGGTCCATGACTGTCCTTTTTTAAAATATTAATTCTTGAGGCCTCTGACCACCTGGAGACCCCTTGTGCTCACTAGCAGTCCCCAGGTCACCCTCTAACAAATGACCTTGATGACTTCTTCTCACATTCAGAATTCTATGAGAATAAGAGCAGGAAAGGCAGAAAAATTTAAAGTCTAATCTCTCTATTGATGCACTTGGGAAGCATCAGACTCCAACACATATCATATGAATTCTAAAGTACTCAGAATCTTTACCTGGGACGAATTCAGTTGTGTAGAAAATAGGGTAGGGATTGTGAAGAGAAAGAGAGAGAGAGACAGACAGATCTGAGATTGCCGCTAGGAAGATGACACATATTATACTAATTCTGTGCACCTTGGGTGGCATAGGCCACCAAGCCTGGTAACATAATGGGTAGTCACATTGGCATGGTGGTAAAGGAAGGAAAACTCCAAGAGTGGGGCAGAATGGAGACAGGACCCCTAGGTACACATGTACTATCTCACAGGGCAATGGAGAATCACACACTGAAGAAGAACACCTGGAGAAAAATCTCCTCTCCATTTTATCTCTATGAGGCAATGTCCTTGGTCACCTTGTGATAGTTACTGCTTTTGTATACACTCAAGCCACACTCAAATGTCAAAAGTATTGGTCTAATGCTATTTGCTTTCCATCCCTCTTTACTGTAGCCCATCTCTCTAGGATTTATGTCCAGGAGACCCAGCAAGACTTAATTGTGGGTTAAAGGAATAGGATTCTGTTCCTAATAAAGAGACTACCCAAATGTTCCCCAAGCAACAGGTTCCTAACCCATCTGAACAGAACTTTTGATTGGGCTTTGCTACCTGAAAGCTTGGGTAAACAGCACACAGAGCCCCTTTTGTTTAAGCAGAAAGAAAGAGTGTGCTCAAGAAAGATTCCCTTGACCTAGTAGGGCAAGGAGGAGAAGCTCCCATTCCCCAATCCTCTCTAACTCAGAGTTAAAAGAAAAGGAAGGCTGGAACAATTCATTTCCAGCTGTCTTTCTGTGATACTTTCCCAGGAAAGAATCATTTCTAAGAAGCTGATATCTTGGAAAAGGGTATTAGTCACCTGGTCCTTAACACAGAATGAAGTCAGCTGTGGACAGAGAATAGTAAACACAGAAATACACACTATTCCCCCATCTCCCCCATGTATGCCTACAAATTGGAAAGACACAAAGGCAGCTGTTGATGAGGGCATTGCTTTCATTTCCTTCTAGTTGGAGGGAGCTGAAAGAGAGAGGAAGGGTTGTGTCTCCCATGCAGAGTCCACCAGCCATCACTAAGAGCAACTTCCAAGCAAATGCTACATAGGTAGCCCCAGGCCACCCACACCCAACTGTGGGGTGAGTCAGCCAGCTGGGATGGGGCTAGTGCTTCCTGACTTGATCCTTTCCCCACTTCCCTTGCATCCCCAGGAATGTCTACACCCTCTGCTCACTCCAGAAGCGAGATCTTTCCTCTCGATTGAGCTGATTACAGCCCCATGCTAAATTTTAGCTATCAAGTGATTCTTAGAGCTGCTTTCAAGTCTTTTGAAACAGGTTTTCCTTTTTAGCAAACTTACTGAAGGTAACATTGGCATTTACATGATGGGAATGTTGAGTTAAGAAGCACCAATCTTTTCCTCTTATCAACTCCCCCCCCACCGCCTTAGCCAAAGCTACCTTGCATTGCAAACAGAAACATACCACCTCACTTTTCTCTCTCCAAGCTGCCAGACTATTGCTTCAAGACAAGGGCAGCCTTCAGGCCCAAAGCCCCTCTGCCAATTAGCTACAGAAGAAGATCAGCAAGAGATAGTTCTTAAGTCTACCTGAGTATTTCCAGGTCCTACAACTATATAGCCTAGAAAACTCCCTCTCCTAGGTCAACCAGAGACAAGAAATGGTCCCAGTTTCCAGAATCAAAAGGAACTTAGGTCTCAGTGAAAGCCTATTACAGGTAGTACCTTCGGAGCTATTTAACCAAACCTCTGGGAATGCACACACTGAGTCACCAGACAGCTTGTCCTGACAAGCCAGGAGAAAGAAATCTGCTGGGGGAAAAAGACAGCTCCAAATAGCGGCTCGCCTCAGAGTCGACTAAGGCTTCCTAGATGGGTAATGAAATGCCCCAATGACTTCTCCATTAATGGCGTATGTAACTTCTTCTCCCTCTTTGATCTTAGGGAACAGGACAAAACTACTCTTCCATCAGTTCAGAACAATCTTAAACTGGATATAAAGAAAGAGATTGTAAAGACAGATCCAATGCCTTCTGCCAGAAATCTACAGTCTCTCCTTGCTCTAGTCCCAGCTTTCAGCGACAAGACTGATTACCCTTCCTTCACCTGATACTGGAAGCATCTTCCTGATGCCAACAGTAAGTAAAGGCAGGTTCCTAGGGATCCTATTACAGAGATACTTGGTAGAATGATGCAAGAGGAGAGAGATCAAAGCCAGTCTTTCATGCCAGCTGATGATCAAGCCATTTGTCATCTCTCATCACTCCTTAAAGGCTTAGCAGTTAGGATTTTGGGGGCATCGAGGTGGCCTGTGAAAAGGATGGAATTTTACAACCACTTTTTACTCCATTTGAATGCCACTCTGGAAGTGAAGCTAAATTATATCAATACATTTAATCTTGAGGTTTCAAGCACTCCAGAGACCTTTAAACACAAATATACCCACTCAGCAAGGAACATTAGCAAAGAAATCCAAAGAGTAAAAACTTGTCTAATTAAAAAAAAGCCTCAACCTTTCTTGAAACTTCTTCCACCCCCTCCTCTAAGGAAGAGCTCAGCCCCTCAATGACATCACCAAGGAACAAGCAACATCACCCCACCCAGCCCCACAAGGACAGCTCAGCAACTTCAGCTATGTGAGTGGAGCTCCAGTAGCCCTGGATTTGGTGTCAGGAGCTTCAAGTGCCCATCCCCCTTTCCTACTTGTGACCTGAGTGACCTAGGACAAATCACTTCATCTCCTTGGACTTCAGTGCCCTCATCCACTAAATAAGGGGGTTGGACTAGATCTGATTCTCTTAATGATCTTAAGAATTATCATTCACAGATACTTAAGATTCTAGACATTCCTCTGTGCTTCTAGATAGAAAAACTTGGGTTAGATACCTTATTTTAAGTCAGATGCCAAGGGGTAAAGGTGGATTCAGCATAGATTCAGCCAGAGAAGGAATTACGGATTGACAAAAGAGACCAGAATTGGATTTTCTGAAGGATCTCTGTCCCATTTTAGAAGATAAGAAACAGGCATCAGATAAAAGAAAGAGTGAACACCAACAAAAGGAGGGCTAAAGTAAACCTTTGAAAATAGCCTTAGGCAAGAAGAGAAATCCTAAGAATAACATACAAGCAAAGGATTTTGTGGCTTCCCTAGATCCTTCTAAACTACCATACACTCCTCCCTCCATAAATAACAGAAATTTCTCCACAGCAGAACACACTAAGCTCCCCCAATGAAGGCATTATATTGACATGATTTATAAATATCAGCCAGGCTTCATTCTTTAGTTAGGGTAGGAAAGCTCCCCAGGAATTCCCAACACCACCCAAGAAATGACTCCCAAACCAGCCACACTCTCCCATCTTAAAAAATGTAAATACTTGAAATTTTAAAAAAAAATCTCTGTTAGGACAAAGAGTGACCATAACCAAAATGTTCTCCAAGATAAAATTTGTCTCTCTGGGATGAAAATATTGCTATCAGGGACTGTTTTGTTCACAGAGGAAATCACACTGCCAAGTTAGACATGGCATTTCTCTTTCTCTGGCCACTAGCATCTGCTTCTCAAGGAAAGCAGTACAGGCTAGAACCCATACTGTTTCAGCCAGGATGTCCCTGGCCGTTAGAAGGAATTCTTACCCAAGAAAAGCAAGATGCTCTGCTTCCTGCCTAGCCTCCTTGCTGAGAGGAATGGCAGAGATTATGGCTCCTGACCTCTGCTTCCCCTGGGGGTGGGAGGTGGGAGTGTAAGAGAGTACCTAGAAAACAAGCAGAAAACTCCTGCTGGACAAGACTAAGATTGGGTGATCTTGTTCCTAATAAACAAGAAAGTCTTCAAAGTCACACTAGACTTACATGGTTTCCCTTTTGTTGTTCCAAATCCTGCTGACAAATAACGAAATCCAGATTTAGGGGCAGGAAAAAGAGACAGGATTCCAGCCAGAGACCCTTAGGAAGAGTCTTCAAGATGAGCTCTCAAAGATCTAGTCTACATGAATGGATCTATGTAAAAGATCTCTCAATATACTTAATTTTCACATTTAAGTAGTATAGTAATAACCAGATAGAAATGAAACCAAAGGGGGACAGCTAGATGGCGCACTAGATAGAGCACCAGCCCTGAGTTCAAATGTGGCCTCAGACACATAACACTTACTAGCTGTGTGACCCTGGGCAAGTCACTTAACCCCACTGCCTAGCCAAAAAAAAAAAAGAAATGAAATCAAAGAAAGAGAACTACTCTCCTCTACTTCTAATTTCCACCAGAATTCCAGAGTAATACAGTGACAGATACCAGAAGAAAACAGAGATTGTTGTCCTTTGAACTCAGCTACACTCAAGCCTGGCATAATATATTGCAGTTCCTTCCCACTCATGCTCAGGGCCCCAGTAAAATTTAACTGGCTCCTGTCCCTGAGGCTTGAAAGTCAAGGGGGAACATAAGAAAGGAGGCCAGGGTACTTACCTTGCAGCTGGTTTTGCTATCTACACTTCAGTCCCCTGTGCTGGAGTTGGACAGCATTTGTATGGATTGGATTCTGATTCGGTTCTGAAGCGCCACATTCCCCAAGCGCCATGGAAGCAGCCCCCTTGTAAGGAAATAAGAACCTAGCATCAATAAAGGAGGTAGCATGAACCAGCAGCCCAAACCAGACATAATAAGTCAGAGGATCAGGACTCTACTGCCCAGAGCTGCTCTCAACTCATCGTAACATCTTAAAGTGGGTTAACCTGTCCCTTTTAGTGATAAACTAGGCATTAATCTTTGCTTATATCAATGTCACAAAGGAATAAGGTCCTGGCTAGTTACTCTAAAGGAAAAAAAAATTCCAAGAATTATTATTGCCAAAATTTCCTAAGGAAGATGGTATTCCATAGCAAGGAAGACAAACCTCAAATAGTGGGAATGCTGCCAGGTTGGGATTAGAAGTTAGGGTGGAGATGGTTTAGGGAAAGGTTCCTTCTGGGATTCAAAGCAGAATCAAAGTCCTAAAGCATATTAACTCCCAGTTGTTAGACTCTCTCCTCTCTCAAATTATCTAAATTTCTATATTTATGTACATGTATGTTCCTTAGAAGGTAAGACTTGTTTCACTTGTGTCTTTGTAACTATCCCCAGTGCCCTTGCACACAGTAGGTACTCAAAAATACATTTCTCGATGTACTCTGCTCTGTGTACACAGAAGTATTTAATAAACGTTTGGTAAATGATTCACAGAATCTCAGAGTTTGAAAGGACTTCAGAGGTCATCTAATCCAACCTGCACTCAAGCAGGGATCCCTTTCCCCTCTCTCTCCATTAGCAAATCATCCCAGACATGTGCTCCTCCAGTCCCCACTAGAAGATATCTAGTGATTGGGGAAAAAACTGATTGTTTAAGACAGCGCCTTCTACTTTTGGAAAGCTCTGATTTGTAGAAAATTTTTCATTCCATCAAACTAAAATCTAGCCTCTCCATAACTTCTATCATTACTACTACTAGTTTTACCCTCTGGGAACAAAAAGAAAAAGTTTAAGCTTTCTTTCACCTACTTGAAGAGAGCTAACATGTCTCTCTTAAATTTTCTCTGCTCATAAATAGTTACCAAGAAGCCAGAAAACATTGCTTGGTCTATCTGTGCTTTCCTTTGACCAATCTTAAGCTAGAACATTTAAATATGTCCCAGTAATTAAGCAAGAGAGAGTTATTTCAACCCTGTGAACCCAATCTTATGAAGCATGGGAAGTTATTTTCCATTCAAGGGGATGTCCTGGAAAAAGGGAAATAACTTTTTCCAAAGTAAGGCTGAAACAACCTCACCTTGCTTAATTACTGAGTTGTCCTAATAAGGTCTGTCTTGAGACTGTCCAGTGAAATGCAATGAGCACACACACAAAACATCACTTCAACCTCATTTCCTCTGGGACAAACCATCTGTCCCTCCACACCCAAAAACCTTTGCTTATGGGAAAAATTTGACCTTCATGCCTATGATGCTAATATGACCCTGCCATCTGCATTGTCAGGATCTGCAGAACTGCCCCCTCATGACAGACAGCTTCTGAAATATCAGCTTTCTATTCACAGGAGACATCACACCCCACTACTCTAATCAGAACACTTTGCTGACCACCTGGCTTTTCAGAGGGGAGATAATATAGTGTAGTGAAGGAGCACTAGATGGAATCAGATGACCTAGGTTTGAATCCTTACTTTGCAACTTACTAATTATTCAACCTTCAGTAAACTGCTTCCTCACTCTAGCCTTAAGGCTGCTCACCTGCAAAATAAATGAACTGAACTAAATAAGATCTAAAGTTGTCCATTTCAGCTCTAAGTCCTATGATCCTGTGAGTATGGGATGTTATCTATTGGAAAGCAGCATAGATGCTTCAGAAAGATACAACAGATGCTAAATTGCACAGGAAAGAAGAAACCACAAGGAGATTTTTTTAAACCATATACCAATTTCAATTTAACCTACGTTTCCTCTCCCATTTGTTCTCCTGTCAACCTCTAATGCCAAGGTTTCCCTGAGAGGAGGGAACAGAAGAAGACTTGTCAAGGACCTTCCCAAATAGAATTACCCTAAATCCCTCTCCTTAGACCAGGATAAATCAAGGTCTCCCTCTGTCCTCACACAGGATGGCATCAGTTGAACACTGGGTGATCACCAAAAAATTCTTCAATGAGTATTAAGTACCCAATGATTTAACAGGCAGCCCTTGCCAAAATGAGCAAGATCTTTATCCAAATCTTGTCTTCCTTAGGCCCAAGGGAAAGGGAAAAAAAAGCAATGGTTGGGTAGTTTAAAAAAGCAGCAACAACAAACTCTCAACCCCCAGAAAAGAAGACCCAAGGGAACATGATCACTGTCTTCAAGTATCTAAAGAGCTTTCAAGTGAAAGAGGGAGATAAGGAGATATGCTTGACCTCATGGAGCAAAACTAGGTACAATGGGAAATTACAGGGAGTTCTGTAATCTCAATCTAAAGAAAACTTCCTAACAATAAGAGCTGTCCAAAAGTTGAACAGGATGTTTCGAAGGAGAGTGAGTTCTACATCACTGGGAGGTCTTCAGTAGAAGGCTTGCTTGCCGGCCAAGTGGTTGACCAATATTCATGCTTCAGCTAGGGATCAGATTAGAGGACCTTTGAGCTCCCTTCCACTGTAGAGACTACAACCTGTAAATCACTACCACTAGGGCCCCTGCAACGGAGCCTCTTCCTTCTAAGTTTAGGCTCCCTCCCCAATCTAGTGCCCTTCCAAGGGAAGAGACCAGGCCCCTAATACTTCAAGGCAACACCAATGCTCTGCACACTGGGCTGGGCCCAGGGTGGGAATAGAGAAATAATTTTTTTATCCTACCCACTATGCTGTATAGATGATCCCATTTACTCCCCGGAGATATTGACCAAGTTACCAGCCCCTCTGGAGGACTCAGTTTCCCTCTCTGTAAATGAGGGGATCGTAGATGATCTTCCAGATCCTTTCCAGCTTGGAAACCTTGCAATGCTGATTGTCTATGGAACAAATGCTGAATGTGGCGGAGCCCCAGGCCAACCCCTCAGCCCATGTAGGGAATAGGACAGGAAGAAAAATTTAAGATCCCCCCCATTCACCCTGTCCCCCAAGTAGGAGCACACTCCAAAGCTGAGCAATATCCTCCTCATAGAGCCAAGGGACCTTTGAAACTGAGTGACACCCCGAAAGCGAAATGATCCCCGAATTGGGAGACCCACCCTAAGTGAATGCCCCCCCTAAACGAATGCCCCCCTAAACCAGGTGATGCCCCCAAAGCAAAAGGAATTCAACAATGCCAGATGACACCTCCAAAGCAAA
This sequence comes from Phascolarctos cinereus, assembly GCF_003287225.1. NCBI lineage: Eukaryota > Metazoa > Chordata > Mammalia > Diprotodontia > Phascolarctidae > Phascolarctos > Phascolarctos cinereus. Next base: position 267,720,126 of record NW_027555625.1, read on the forward strand.
AGGAGACTCTATGCTGAGGGAGGACTGGGTGACACCCCCAAAGGTAAGGCAGGGGAGAGCCCGAGGAACGGAATGCGCCTGGCACCTCCCTTTCTCCCCTAGGCGCCTAGGACAGGGTTCCGTCACCGCCTAACCTGGGAGCCCTTCCCCGGCCCAGGTTAAGGGGTAACTGTGACAGCGCTGGCCCAGTCTCTTCCCAGGCCCCAGGCCCCCGGCCCCAGAACTTACGCAGCAGAGCCCGGCAGCCTCCCGGCGCCCTTCCGCGATTCGATCTCCGCCGGCTCCTCCGGCCGGCGGCTCCTTTTGTTTGTCCCCTCACTGCACCACTCGGGCTCCTCCGCCCCGGACGTGACGTCACCTACGGCGCACGCTTGAGGGGGTAGCGGGGGATGAAGAAGGGAGGGGGGAAACAGCCCCTCCCACCGCCTTATGAGAAAGTAGAGTGGGGGAGGGGAGGGAGACGAGGCGTAGCCATGTTTGTGAAGGTCTCTCAGATATCGCACAGTCTCCCTGAAAGCGCCATCTTACTTAAGGGCGGATGTTTAAAAAAAAAAAAGAGCTAGCGGAACGCTGTTAAAGGGACAGTAACTCCAGGTTAGCCTGGGTCTTTCTAGGGGAGAAAACAAGGTCTTTGCAACCCAAACTTTCTCCTCCCCTGCAGCCGCGCGGGCGTGGGCACCAGGTGAGTAGCTCTTCGGGACTAGTGGAAACAACAGGAGGAATGCACGCCTACAATGTTTACTTACCTAGAGTCTCTAGAGACTGGACGTGCAAGTGCTAAGCGGGTCCTGTGCCTGTCACCGGGCAGTGCACATGCACAGGCTGGGTACCAGATGGGGCAAGAGGAACCACGGGGCACTGACGGTCACCGCGCCACCCGAGCTGGGCTCTTTGCTCTTCGGGGTCCGTGCGGTGGATTGGAAACTGCCTCGTCCTGGAAACCAAGACACCTGGGTTCTAGCCCGCCGGTGCGACCTTGGGCCTGGTCACTTACCTTTTCTAGGTCATTGTGCAATGTCAGTCACTAGTCGTCATCTTTATCATCATAATAGCACCCGTTTATCCTATGCTTTTCAAACCTTAAAGTGCTTCCCCTCCTCACTCCCATTCATCAATTAATTCGTTCAAAAAGCCTTGATTAAGTGCTTGGCGGCTGTGTTGGGGCTGCAGAGATCTAGAAAATTGAAGGGCTTCTGCCCTCAAGGGGCCATTACATTCTTTGAAGGGAAACTTTAAGTACGAATATAAGTGAATTGTTTCTGAGGCAGGATGTGTTTTTAGGTCTTTCCGAATCAAGGTCTAGTGATCTGAATGCTGCACCACCTAGCTGCCCATATATGTGTAAATACATCTCGGAGGATAGAGCATCAGACCTGGGGTGGAAGACCTGAGTTCAAATTTTATCTCAGACGCTTACTAGCTGTGTGACCTTGGGCAAGTCACTTAACCTTGTTTGCCTCAGTTTCCCCCATATGTAAAAATGAGTTTCAGGAGGAAATGACAAAACACTCCAGTATCTGCCAAGAAAACCCCAAATAGGGTCATGAAGAATGTGACACAACGGAACAACAACAAAATGGGGGGTTTGGGAGAATCATTAGGAATTTGGGGGAATCAGGATAGATTTTCTGTAGGATCCCACCATCCTGCCAGTTACCCGGATTCAAAACCTCTAATTCATCTTTAATTCACTCCCCAGGGCTAGTCACTTACAAGGTCCTGTTGATTCTCCCTAGACAACATCTCATTTGCATCCCTTTCTCTCATAACACACAGCCCTACATCACCCCTGCCTTGACTACTGCAATGCAACTGATTTCCCACACCTCATATCAGTCCCTTTTCCAACCCTTGTGCCACACCACTGCCAAAGTGGTATTCCTAAAGCACAGACCTGACCACGGTCCTTCAGAACTTGTTTCATCTCCTACCCAAGGCCATTCCTGCTCATCCCCTTCGAATAGGTCATAAATGAATTATCAGAGATTAAAATTTACATTCCCTTTGGACAGAGCACCGGCAGGTAAGGGTGTGATACCCTATGCGGAGAGAGAAGAAAGGGAAGAAAGAAGAAAGAAAGCAATCCATGTTGCCCACCTGGAAGTTTGGTTCCTAATGGGCAGCTCCTTCTCTGCTCACAGAGGTTGTTTTTATTAAGCCTTAAGCACTGAATGGGTGCTGCTTGGTCAAACTGAGACCTGTTAAAGACCTGAGCTTGAAAAGGCCAAGGTCTGCCACTGCATCCCGGGCCATCTCCAGTAGTCCTGATCTACATCTCACCAGAAGACCCAGAGGAGAAAGTGAGTCTGGTGACTCTGCATAGCCCTCCCTCGATTAAATCCAATTCACTTGCATGTCATGGTCCTCTTTGAGAACAAAGGACAAACAGCAGCAGCAAATGACTTATCATCTCCATTTTAAAGCTGGGGAAACTGAGGCTTGGAGAGATCAAGTGGACTTCGTCTTGGTTACAAAGTTAGGATTTAGGTATCATAATTCGAAGTCTCACACTATATTGGGACTAGCTGAAGCATGGTCACAGCTAATAAATCTCAGAGGCAGGATTGGAACCCAGGTCTCCCCAGCTCCAAGTCCTGTATTCTTTCCAGCTATTCTTCAGGATTTTCCCTTAGAGAACTTTTAATTAAATACTCATATGTTTTTGTAACAGTTAATATCTAACCTTCACTTAGATACTAAATTTGTAACAGCTTATAGTTTTTGGCTGCAACCAAAGAGATCATTAGCTGATACATTTCCTTCTGAAGAGGTGGGGGATCCAGAATTCCTTACCCTATGTGGGTTTTGTTTTGTTTTTTGTCGTAAAAAAATTCCTGCCTTTAAGAGGCTTACAGTGCAGTTGATAAGACAACCACATGAAAAGTTCAACACTAGTCTAAGAGTTAAATAACAACACAGGACAAAAATACAGATGTTGTGGCCCTCCTGTTTAAACCTTAAAATTGCTCTATCTGCTTAACATCAGGGCTAAAGAGATTGCTGTCCTCGATAACTAGTAAGGTTCCTTTTTATGCTTAACCTACAGTACTTACATCTATGGATACACAGATTTATGAAAGAAATGTGAAGATCTCTTGCAGCCCACCATCAGTAAGAGCTTTGAATCCCTGTGGTACACTGCTGGTCCATTTCATTAAATTTAATAAACATTTATTAACCACCTACTATGTACTAGGCACTAAGGATACCCAGAAAAAAACAGTCCTTGCCCTCAAGGAGTATACATTCTGCTGGAAATAATCCAGTGGCTTGACATTTACACAGCACTTTAAGGTTTACAAAACACTTTACATTATCTTATTTAAGCCTCACAACAACCAGGTGCAATGTAGGTATTACAGCTGTTTCATCCCAGTTTTACAGATGAGGAAGCTGAGGCTCTTGAGTTTTCTTGCTGATATGAAAATGTTTTGCATGACTTCACATGTATAATAATTGTCATATTGCTTGCCTTCTCAATGGGTGAGGGAGGGACAGAGAGAGGGAGAGAATTTGGAATTCAGAATAAAAATGAATGTTAAAAAATAAAAATAAATCTCAAATAAAGACATAATGTAAAAAAAAAAAGAAAACTTGACTTCAAATCCTGCTAAAGCACTTACTAACTGTGTAACCCTGGGTAAATCACTTAACCGCTATCTGCCTCAGTTTCCTCATCTGTAAAATTGGGGCTAATAATGACGCCTACTTCCGAGGGTTGTTGTGAGGATGCAATGAGGCAATATTTGTAAAGCCCTTTGCAAACCTTCAAGTGATATATAAATTCTAGCTATTGTTTTTGTTGCTGCTGACCTCCTCCTCATCATTATCATTCTTACAATGGTCCAAGATCTATTAAGTGGTAAAAGCAGAATTATTCCCTATGTCCCTTCTAGATTCAAGTCCAGCTTTCATCCCACTATACCAAAGTGCCATTTGAATTTTTCTTTGGTGATTAGCTTTTTGAGGTTGAGGGATAACTGGCCTAGTGTAGACAGTAGTTCTGCATTGAGGCTTTTTTCTATGGCAAGCCTGTGCCCAGAGTTTTGTTGATTCAGGATCCTAATCAAAGTAACCAGTCCAAGGGAGAGCAAGTGGGAGGAGAGAGGTGGAGAGAAAGATAAATACACCTGTGCCCTTCTGATGGGACCTACAGTAATGACTCAGCAAGGTTTGGGACTCTGAATAATTCCTTTGTTACTAAAGATTCTCCGTTCCTGATGTCCAGTGTGTGCCTGGCAGGTGTGTGGTAAGTGCAGTTGAATTACTGGGATATTTAGGTTCTAGTGGATTTTAAATTTTATTAATATTTGTCTAGGGGTGAGTGAGATAGCTTTTTCAAAACATATGAAGGTCTGTCGTTTGGAAGGGGAAATTAGATTTGAATATATCCTGGCGTCTTCTCTAGCTGTCTCTCATGCCTGGAATACACTCCCTCCCCTGCTGGACTGCTGACCTCCCTGGCTTCCATTAAGTGTCAACTAAAATCCTGCCTTCTACAAATAGTCTTCCCTCTTTTAATTATTTCCTTATTTAATTATTAATTATTTAAATTATTTATATTACAAATATAATTATATTTAATTATAGCCTACTTCTTTTAATTATTTCTTATTTATCCTGTATATAGCTTGCTCTTTTATATATTTGTTTGCATATTGTCTTTCCCATTAGATTGTAAACCCCTTGAGGGCAGGGACTGTCTTTTGCTTCTTTTTGTATCCCCTGTGCTTAGCACTGAACTTGGCAACACAGTAGGAGCTTTATAAAGGTGTATTGATTGGTTGGTTGGTTGGTTAATTGTCTTGAGTCTAGAGGATAGAACTAGAAACTATGGATGGAAGTTGAAGAATGACATATTTCAGCTTTACCTAAGAAAAAGCCCCTTAACCATTCAAGCTATGAGATTCTAAAGGGCTGCCTGGCATGGTTAAAATAGAGTTCCCTGTCACTGGAGGTAATCAAGCAGAGACTAGATGACCACTTGTGGGTGGATTCATGATTTAGTAGGATTTGGACTAGATGACTTCTATCCTAATTCTTCAAGTCTGGGCTTGTCTAACAATGATTATAGTACTTCAGCACGGAATATAGTTATGGCTGAAATTCTAACCCTTTATCCACCTCACTCATTTCTTAATTACATACAAATAAATTCTTTGAATTGTAGAATTAGGTCCTTTCAGAGTTGGAGAAAAATAGAGACGGCATCTAGCCCCTCCCTGAGCAGTAAGCCCAACTTGGTTTTTCCTTGTTGGACCACTTACTACCTATGTGACTAAGGGCAAGTCATTACACCCCCCTCTGCCTCCATTCCTATAAAATGAGGGAGTAGGTACACAAGGAAGTCTATCTCTTAAGTCCCCTCCCAGTTTTAATATCTATACTTTGATTCCCTGACCATCCCTGGGGGAATATTTGTAAATGGCTTATCTCACATTATCCTTCCAGGAAAAGTATTACAGTGACCCCTGAGGGTGGAGTGTTTGATGTCATCCCTTGAAATACTTACTTGGGCGCTTACTTTTCACCTCTGGGCTTCTGGAGTTACTAAATTTGACTCTGTTCTTTCTGAAACCTGAAGGAGGTATTTACAGGTGACTGGTTGTCCAACTAAATGTGCTCTTGTTCGGTACTTCTTTCTTGATGAACAAGTATTGCACTTGCTGAGGAGCTAATGTATTTAAAGTTAAATATGCTCAATGCTGCAAGGGAGATAGAGCTCTATAACACATAAGATGGGGAGCTGATCCCTAAGCACTGGGCACCTGATCCTTTGCAGGAGGGCAACCAGGATTGTGAAGGGATCCAAAACCATGTAATGTGAAGGTCAGCTGATCTGTTGAGGAAACTGGGGATGTTTTAGCCTGGGTAGGAGATTTTTAAAAATATTTTTTCCAATTGCATGTAAAAACAATTTTTAACATCCTTTTTTAAAATTTTGAGTTACAAATTCTCTGCCTGTATCCCACCTCTCTCCCCTCCCTAAGACAGCAAGCAATTTGATATAGGTTATACATGTGCAGTCGTGCAAAACATGTTTCCATATTAGTCATGTTATAAAAGAAAACACAGACCCCCCCCCAAAAAAAAGCATAAAAAAAGTAAAAAATAGTGTGCTTTGATCAGCATTCTGACTCCATTAGTTTTTTCTCTGGAGATGGAAAGCATTTTTTTTATAAGTCCTTCAGAATTGTCTTGGATCTTTGTATTACTGAGAATAATTAAGTCATTCACAGTGGATCATCATACAATATTGCTGTTACTGTATACAATGTTCTCCTGGTTCTGCTCACATCAATTTGTGTCTTTCCAGGTTTTTCTGTTCATCATATCTTAAAGCATAATAGTATTCCATCACAATCATATACCACAGCTTGTTCAACTATTCCCCAATTGATGGGCATCCCCTCAATTTCCAGTTCTTTACTACCACAAAAAGAGCTGCTATAAATATTTTTTCACATGTAGGTCCTTTTCCCTTTTTTACGATCTCTTTGGGATATAGACCTAATAGTGGTATTACTGGATCAAAGAGTATGCACAACTTTATAGCCTTTCAGACATAGTTCCAAATTGCTCTCCAGAATGGTTAGATTAGTTCACACCTCCACTAACAGTACATTAGTGTCCCAATTTTCCCACATCCTCTCCAACATTTTTAATTTTCCTCTTCTGTCATATTCACCAATCTGATATAGGTGTGAAGTGGTACCTGAGAGTTGTTTTAATTTGCATTTCTCTAATCAATAATGATTTAAAGTATTTTTTTTCGAAGAACTATAGATAGTTTTGATTTCTTCATCTGAAAACTGCCTATTCATATCCTTTGGCCATTTATCAATTGGAGAATGACTTGTATTCTTATAAATTTAACTCTATTCTCTATGTACTTGAGAAATGAGGCCTTTATCAGAGAAAGTTGTAAAAATTTCCCCCCAGTTTTCTGCTTTTCTTCTAATCTTGCCTGCATTGGTTTTGTTTGTGCAGAACCCTTTTAATTTAATATAATCAAAATTATCCATTTTATATCCCATAATGCTTGTTTGGTCATAAATTCTTCCTTTATCCATGGTCAAAGGATATGAACAGACAGTTCTCAGATGAAGAAATTAAAGCCATCTATAGTCGTATGAAAAAATGCTCTAAATCGTTATTGATTAGAGAAATGCAAATCAAAACAACTCTGAGGTACCACATCACACCTATCAGATTGGCCAACATGACAAAACAGGAAAATGATAAATGTTGGAGAGGATGTGGGAAAATTGGAACGCTAATACATTGTTGGTGGAGTTGTGAAATGATCCAACCATTTTGGAGAACAATTTGGAACTATGCCCAAAGGGCTACAAAAAACGTGCATACCCTTTGATCCAGCAATAGCACTTCTAGGGCTATATCCCAAAGAGATCAAACAAATGGGAAAAGGACCCACATGTACAAAAATATTCATAGCAGCTCTTTTTGTGGTGGCAAAGAATTGGAAATTGAGAGGATGCCCATCAATTGGGGAATGGCTGAGCAAGTTGTGGTATATGAATGTAATGGAATACTATTGTGCTATAAGAAATGATGAACAGGCTGACTTCAGAAAAATCTGGAAAGACTTATATGGTCTGATGCTGAGTGAAGTGAGCAGAACCAAGAGAACTTTGTACGCAATAACAGCCACCGTTATGCAATGACTAATATTGTTAAACTGAACCCTTCTCAGCATTATGAGGAACTAAGACATCCCCAGAGGCCTTGGGATGGAAAATGCTGTCCACATCCAAAGAAAGAACTGTGGAAGTCGAATCACTCTCACTTATTTTTACCTTCTGTTGAGTTTTGTTTCATCTTTCTGATGGTTCCTCCTATTGGTTTTAATTTTTACTTACAACTTCACTAATGTGAAAATATGTTTAATGGGTATGTAAATGTAAAGCCTATATCAGATTGTGCGTAGTCTTGGGGAGGGTGGGGGGGGAGGAAAAGGGAGAAAAATTTTCAACTCAAAAGCATATGGGAAAAAAAATTTTTTTTAAAAATTAAATAAAACAGTGATGCTGAAAAAAAAATTCTTACTTTATCCCTTATAGATCTGACAGGTAAACTATTCCATGCTCCCCTAATTTAATTATGCTACTGCTCTGTATGTCTAAATCACGTACCCATTTTGACCTTATTTTAGTATGTGGTGTGAGATGTTGGTCTATACCTAGTTCCTGCCAAACTACTTTTTAGTTTTTCCAGCAATTGTTGTCGTATAATAAGTTATTGTCCCAAAAGCTGGGATCTTTGTATTTATCAAACACCAGATTACCATGGTCATTACCTACTGTGTATTGTGTACCTAATCTATTCTACTTATCCACCACCTTATTTCTTAGCCAGTACCAGATTGTTTTGTTGATTATGGCTGTATTATGCACCTCTGGTATGGCTAGGCCACTTTTCTTCCCATTTTTTTCCCATTAATTCCCTTGATATGCTTATTCTTACAGATGAATTTTGTTATTTTTTTTCTAGCTCTATAAAATAATTTTTGGCAGTTTGATGTGTAATAAGTAAATTAATTTAGGTAAAATTGTCATTTTTATTATATTGGTTCAACCTATCTATGAGCAATTAATATTTTTCTGAATGTTCAAATCTGACTTTATTCATGTGGAAAGTGTTTTATAATTGTGTTCATATATAGTTCTGGTTTTGTCTTGGCAGGTAGATTCCCAAATATTTTATATTGTCTACAGTTATTTTAAATGGAATTTCTCTATCTCTTGCTGCTAGACTTTGTTGGTAATATATAGAAATGCTGATGATTTATATGGGTTTATTTTATATCCTGCAACTTTGCTAAAGTTGCTAATTATTTCAACTAGTTTTTAGTCAATTCTCTAGTATTCTCCAAATATACCATCATATCATCTGCAAAGAGTAATAATTTTGTTTCTTCATTGTCTATTCTAATTCCTTCAATTTCTCTTTCTTAACTTATTTATATATCTAACATTTATAGTATAATATTGAATAATAGTGGTGATAATGGACATCCTTGTTTCACCTCTGATCTTATAGGGAAGTCTTCTAGCTTATCCCCATTACAGATACTTGCTGATTGTTTTTGATAAATATTATTTATCATTTTAAGAAAAGCTCCATTTATTCCTAAACCTCCTAGTGTTTTTAATAGGAATAAGTATTATATCTTGTTAAAAGCTTTTCAGTATCTATTGAATAATCATGTGATTTTTGTTGGTTTTGTTACTGATATGGTTAGTTATGCTGATAGTTTTCCTAATATTGAACCAACCTTGCATTTCTGGCATAAATCCCACCCAGTCATAGTATATGATTATTTTTGTGACATATTGCTGTAATTTAAAATTTTTGCATCAATGTTCTTTAGAGAAATTGGTCTACAATTTTCTTTTTCTGTTTTGGTTCTTCCTGGTTTAAGTATCAGCACCATATTTGTGTTATAAAAGGAATTTGGTAGGACTGGGGAAGAGATTTTTATGGGGGAAAAACATTCCTAGGAGACACTTTATGTTAAGTGTCTAGTGAATGCTAGCATGTTTTAAATAATTTTAAATAAATTCCATTAACACGTAATTTCATTAAGTGCAAAACCTGTTTTATTTTGCTTTTTTGCCTTTGTATTCTTGGTGCCTAGCATTTTTTTTTTAAATCAGATCTGTGATTTTGGTTTAAGAAGCTTCAGGAACAAAGACTTACCCTGTCTAGGTAGATCTGAACCTTCTTTGTATTTTATAGTCTCATTAGAGAGTTACTTAGATCCAAGGTGTCAAATTCAAATAGTACTAAATGGGAGCTACTAAATGGTACATAAAGGTTCCTGCAGGGAGGGGGGAGAGACATATTGACTTAGAAAACTTAGAAAACATTAACATTATGTTTTATTGCATTTTTATTTATTTTGTTAGATGTTTCCCAATTACATTTTAATCTGTGTCCAACTACTCAGGAGTGTTTGTAAGCAGCTTGTGGTGGGGTTGGCTCATTGACACCTCTGGCCAGGAGCATTGAGAGGTTAAAAGACTTGCTGGGGTCACAGACTGTCCAAGGCAAGATAGAACTTGGGCCGAGGTCTATCTAACCCCAATGCCAGCTCTCCTTCCACTGTTTTATTTTCAGTCATCTGCTTCTTCTTTGGGGTTTTCTTGGCAGCAATACTGTGGTGGTTTGTCATTTCCTTTTTTATATCATTTTACAGATGGGGAAACTGAGGCAAACAGCATTAAGTGACTTGCCCAGGGTCATATAGCTAGTAAGTGTCTGAGGCCAGATTTGAACTCAGGAAGATGAGTCTTCCTGACTCCAGGCCTCTATCTCTTGTGCCACCTATCTATTGTGGCACCTAGCTGCCCTTCCACTACATCACATGACTTTTTGTCTTGGGTTTAGTAGGACCTTAATGAATGCTGGTTGAGTTGTCTCCAACCTGCCTCAGTCTGTCCTATCTATTTGTCTGTTCTTTTCCCAATCCACAACCAACACCCTAGATCCCCTGGGTAGAGTTCTGGTCATGGAGTCCTGAAGTACAAACCTTGCCTCTGGCACTTATTAGCTGTTTGAGTTCTATGTAAACCTTCAAGGATTCTATAAATATAGGTTATCAAAGCCTTCATCTCTTACCTGTGCAACAACTGCCTTGTAACTCATTGGTCCCTTTCTAGTCCAACCCATTGGGATTCATCTTCCCAACACACAACTCTACTCATAAACTCCCACTGTAGGATAAAGTTCAAACTCCTTAATGTGATATTCAAGGCCCTCTACAATCTGGTTCCAATCTGCCTTTTCAGTCAGATCTCCTATTACGCAAACAGACCTTACTCACCATCACTTATGCACACTTGGAACCTCCTTACCTCATGCCTATAGTTCATTCATGTTGTTCCCCAGGTCTGGAATGCCTTGCCTCTCCCTCAAATCATTGTTGAAATTCTGCCCACTTCCTCCAATGAGGCTTTTCTGATCCATCTCTCCAGCTCCCCACCAGCAGTGTCCTTAAATCCTAACAATGTTTTGTTCTTTTGCACTTAGATCTTGCCTTGTGTTTTAGTCATTTGTATCCATGTCTTATCTCTCCCGAGTTTGTAAGCTCTTTGAGGGCAGAGACTTTGTTTTATTCATCTTAGTATATCATTCATTGCCTAGCATGATGGTCCATGACATATTTCATAGGGCACTTAATATTTGTTGAACAAATGAATGAATGAATTTGGGGATTGGTAGATGGTTACAGTTTTTTGTAAGGGATTTTGTTATTGTAACATGGGCATGTATTAGGGAAGCCCTTATAAACTGAATAGTCAGCTGAACCCTAGAGGAAGCTAGAGGAAGGAAGTGTTATCATGGTTGGAAGACTATTCCAAGTGAGCTCAGAGGAAAGGCATGTCAGGAAAAACGTCTTTTTCCTGTAATAGCCAAGGCCAGTTGTGGCCTCCCCAGACCATTCCTCCTGATCCCTAAGCAATAGACACTTGACCCTTTGCTGGATGAGGGCAACCAGGATGGTGAAGGGATTCAAAACTATATAATGTGGAGATCAGTTGATCTGAAGAAGGAACTGGGGAAGTTTTAGCCTTGAGAGAATTCAAGGATGATCTCTGCCTTCAAATACAGAATACAGTTTCAGATGAATGTACATTCCTTGGGAACAGAGACTGATGTAGTTTTGTCTTTGTATCTCCAGTAGTGACACAATAGATAGTTTATTGAATAAGTATCTGAACATCTGTTATGTGGAAGAAGAATTTTTAAAAATTTTTGGCTTGGCCCCAGAGGGCAGAACTGTGAGAAATCAATGGATATTACAGATTTGGTTTAAATATAACAACAAACTTTCTAATAGACATCCAGTGAGGGAACAGGTTGCCTTTGAGGTAGTGAGTTTCCCATTAACTATAAATTTCCAAGCAGATGCTGAATGGCCGCCTACTGGGAATACTGTAGAAAATGTGCCTGCATTGGATAGGAAGCTAGACAAAATGTACCTTTAAGGTTCCTTCTAGCTTGAAGATTCCTTGGTTCAGTTCTGCAACAGCAACTCAGGGTAGACAGGATCTGAGAGTGGTAGAGGTCTCTTAGGGCATCTTGTCTTACTCCCTCATTTTTCAGATGGGAATGCTGAGGCCTAGAGAGGTTGAGTAATTTGACTAAAATCACATAGTAATACATGGCAGAAGTGGGTCTTGAACTCTTTCCACAACACCATTCTATTTCTTTCCTGTATATTTTGCCAGGCAGCCTCATTGCCAAATATAACCTTCTCTGATTGGGGCTTGGCAGTTAAGAGGGGAAAAAGGAAGGGAAGTTAAGGATGGTTCATAATATCATGGGATCAGAGATCCAGAGCTGAGAGACTTCAGATGCCATCTAGACCAACCTCTTCATTTTACAGATGGGGAAACTGAGGCAAACAGCGGTTAAGTGACTTACCCAGGGTCAAACAGCTAGTAAGTACCAGAGGCAGGATGTGAACCTAGGTCTTTCAGACTGCAAGTCTGGCACTTAGCAAAAGAGAGATGAGTTTATTTTTTGAAATAATTTTAAATTAAAATTATTTTTAAAAATTATTAAAAATCAATTTGAATTCAGATCCTCTGACTTTGGAAATGCTATGTTAATATTTTACTGATTTACTTTTAGAAAATAATTCATTATAAATTTGTTACTAAATTTTCATACAACCAATTAAACTTTCTTTACAACTGTTTCCTTTAAAAAATAAACAAAAAGAAAGCAAAAAAAAATTGTTTCACTTCATAAACTAAGTCCAGTGTTTTGGTTTCTAAACCTCTTCCTTTGTTTCAGAATTGATGGTTATCTGGTAATGAAAGCATAGATGACACTTCAGTCGGGAAGAATTATAAAATATGAAGCTACAGCTCAATGTCACAGAATCAGAAAATTGTGTAATCCATACAGAAAAGAAATCCTCTCCATCCCATACCTAACAAGTGATCACCCAGCCTCTCCTTGAATACATCAAAGGATAGGAAACCCACCCCCTCTCCAGGCAGCTCCAACCACTTCTGAACAGTCTCATTGTTAGGAAGTTCCTATTGGCATCAAGCCTCAGTTTTCCTCTTTGCACCCCCTTGCTCCTGGTCTTCTCGTTGAGCTAACCAGCGCAAGTCTAATCCCTTCTCCCCATGACAACCCTTGGAGACAGCTGTCATGTCTTCTTTAGGCTAATCACACCCAGATCCTTCAACTGATCATTCTGGGTTGTGAACTCAAGCCTTTCAGCATCCTGGTTTATCCTCAGTGTACTTTCTAGCTTATCAATGTCCTTCTTACACCACTGTCCCCATAACAGAACACAGTACTGCAGATGGGGGTTGAAGAGGGCAGAGTTTACTGGAACTGGGACCACTCTATTCCTGGAAACTGCCCCTCTTAACGCAGCCCAAGATCCCATGAAGGTTTTTGGCTACCAGAGTGTACTGCTAACTTTGACTTCTGTTGAGCTGGTGGTGGTTGTTCAGTTGCTCTTCAGTTGTTTCCGACTCTTTGTGACCCCATTTGGGGTTTTCTTGGCAAAAATAGCAGGGCAGTTTGCTGTTTCTTTCTCCAGCTCATTTTATAAATGAGGAAACTGAGGGAAATAGGGTTAGGTGACTTGCCCGGGGTCACACAGCTAGTAAGTGTCTGAGGTCAGATTTGAACTCAGGAAGATGAGTCTTCCTGACTCCAGTCCTGATACTCTATCAACTGTGCCACCAACTGCCCTTCTCTTGAGCTTGTAGCCCAATAAAACCCTTTCTCAGATCTTTCTCAGAACAACCGATATCTACCCATGCCTCCCCCATCTTATATTCGTGAAGTTGATATTTTTGTACCCAAGCATGAGACTTTACATTTAGCCCTGTTGAATTTCATTGTATCAGGTTTGGGCCGGTACTCTATTGTAGCCTCTCAGGATCCTGTTTGATGCTGATTCTGTCATCCACTGTGGTAGTCATCCTTCCCAGCCTTGTTTCATCTTCAGATCTGGTAAGCATACCATCCTGTCCTTCTGTCCAAGTCACTGACAAAAATGTTAAACCTCCCGGGGCTAAGCACAGATCTCTGGGTCCTGCACTAGAGATCTCCTGGGTAGAGACAGGCAGGTAGTGTAGTGCATGGAGCTCTGGGCCTGAAGTCAGGAAGTCCTGAGTTCAAATATGACCTCAGACATTCTCTACCTGTGTGTTCCTGGCAAGTCACTTAATCTCTGTGCCTCTTAGTTTCCCCAACTGTAAAATGGGGATCATAATAGCACCTTCCTCTCAGTGTTGTGGTGAGGATCAAATAAGATGATATTTGTAAAGTGCTTCACACAGTGCTTGGCACATAGTGGGAGCTATATAAATTCTAGTGATGATATTGACATGACCCACTACCGCCATCTAACTAGTCCTGAATCCTTCTGATTGTATTATCACCTAATCCACATCCTTGTTTTCTCTATAAGAATCACGTGAGATACTTTATCAAAAACATTTGTTAAAGTCTAGGTAAATTACATCCAAAGCATTCCCTTCATCAACTAGTTTAGTAATCCTATGAAGAAAGGAAATGAAGTACAGTTATCTCTTCCACGTCATGATTTTCTCCATTGCGGTTTTAATATATTGTGGGTCGGCATAAGAAATTAAATGGGAATTTGGGGGGAGTTTTGCAGAAGCCACAGATGACACATGAAGGCCAGATGGCACAGAAAAAGTTTAGAAACTCAGAAATGCATAAAATATACGTATGGTATTATATACTATTAACCCAAATTTTACAATAAGGTACTGTAAACACCCCATAATAAAAGAAAAAGAAAAAAATTCAGACTTCTTCTCTGGTACAAAGGGAGGGCCAAAAAAATTTATTTGGATTTTCCACATCCCAGGGGTGCCCTAAACTCCATGATGTGGAAGGGATAATCGTATTCTGGTACAACCTGTTCTTGATGAAGCCATACTGCCTCTCTGTAATCACTGCTTCTCTTTTTTAGGGATTCACTTCAACTGGCTCTTTAAAGACATGTTCTAGAATTTTCCTAGTAGTCCAAATCAAACTGATTGGTTTATAGTTAGTTTAGAGATTCTTTTTTCCCGTTTTTTTTTTTTAAATCAAGACACTTGCCCTTCTTCCTGTTCTTTCATCACCAGAGGATGTGGTTCATCTGGGTCAGGAGACTTAATTCATCCTGGGCTGAAGGTGTGCTGTTCCTATCTCTCTCAACTTACTTATCTTGAATGTCAACTCCCTGTTAGTCGTTTTTATCTTGTCACTTCTAGTATAGAGGTCATTCTCCTTTGCAGAGAAAATAGAAATAAAATAAGGATCGGGCAGTTCTGCCTTCTCTCAGCTATCATTATTCCATCTGCCCCAAGCAAAGGTCTATCCATTCTCTGATTCTCACTCCCCCTCCCCTTTTTTTTCCAAAACTAGGGGAAAAAAAAAACTCTTTTGGTTGGCCTTCCCTTGATAGCTTAAGCTCATTCTGAGCTTCAACTTTTCTCAGAATTTTACAGAACCCTACTAATATTCATCTTCTGTTACCTAACCTTGCTTCCATATATATAGATATTCACACATTCACATATATTATACACACACACACACACACACACACATCACCTATACAGGCTCTGACCTCAGTCTCCCAACTTATACTGACTAACATGTTGGGTCCTTCAGAGAGCACCTGGCTACATTTCCCCCCACTGCTTTAGAGTTCCAGTGATAGATAACTCAAGGGATTGTGAGGCTCTTTTAATGCTCTGTAGTTCATAAGTCCTCATCCAGTGTGTGTCTCCCCACCACCACCACTATTGGTCAACCAGTTACCACCTTGTCAATATCATCTAAACACTGATTAGTACCCCAATATCATTTTTTATACTTTTTTTTTGCTTTTTGGTGAGGCAATCAGGGTTAAGTGACTTGCCCAGGGTCACACAGCTAGTAAGAGTCAAGTGTCTGTGGACAGATTTGAACTCAGGTCCTCTTGACTCCAACGCCTGAGCGCTATCCACTGTGTCACCTAGCTACCCCACCCCCAATATAATTTTGACCAGGTCGTAGCTCCTCAACATCATTGATAGTCAATTAACATGAATTTGCTTTTACACAGGGATATTTACTGAAAAGCTACAGTAAGTACCAAAGTACAGAAATAGATCTTGAACTGGAGTCCATTCTCTTCTCTCTATCTTAGTCACTGGGGAGAATGGGCTCACACTGAAAGAGACTGCTACATCACCTTACTCCCACCAAGTTCACTTCTGGGCTCATTACAGCTGATGGAAAAGTTACTCTCTTGCTTGCAGGGCCCCAGTGTCTTGGTGATCAGAACAATTTGCTACTAGGTCAAGCAGGTCACTCCTCAGGGCTGATTTCTTAATGAGCTTGGCTGTGGTAAGCTTCTAAGGTAATAACCTAGTCTGTTCCATCTCCTCTACACATTCTGGCAAAGAATGAAACACAACAAAGACAGAAAAACAGCAGCACCATGGAGGGCCCAAGGCCCTTCTACCCAAAGACCCACAATAGTTCATCTTCCTCCTCATTCAAAAACCATCAAGAAAAGAGAGAAATCAAACTCCTCTGTTAAAACTGTTTGTAGGTACCCTCAGTTCTGGCTCAGAAGCCAAATAAAAGGCTTTTCATCATATTCAGTAAGCCAAAAGAACCAGTGTTAGAATAGCTGCATGTGCTCTAAAGGGAAGAACAGGACCTTTCCGTTATATGTTTGCTGAAGCAGGCTCACTGATCCCACAATTGGGTAGTCAGCAGACAGAATATATGTTGTACATTTTTTTAAAGAACTGGGCCCCTGTTGGTCAGTCCCCCATTAAATGTACATTTCTTTAAAAAATCTAAATTAGCTGATGAATTTCCTGTGCATATACATCAGTCTCTTCAGACAAATCTCATTTTTCTTCCTCAATGGAATCGTTTTCTTTTGTACTTTCAGAATTTCATTTTTGAGCACCTCTTACCCCTCCTAGGCTGATTTTGCTTGAAGCATTTTAGTCTGGGATGCTACCTATCTTTGCTATGAATCCTCTGAAACTTGCTTTCCCCAAATCTTGAGTGCATGTCAGACCATGCCCAAATTTCCTCTATCACAAACTTTAAGATGGAATGCATTTCTCCCTAACATTCCCATCGTATTCATCCTGGCAACCACTTCCTTCCTGTTAGTGAGACTCAGATCTAGAATAACATGTCAAGAAGTTATTTGTTGCTGTGTTTTCGGGGGAGAAGGGGAAAGAGAGAGAGATTCAAAAGATATCTGGATTAAATTACTGCTATTTTGCTAATAATAATAGCACATATTTATATTATAATATTTTCTTAGAGAAAGTCAGTGCTGAAATTCATAAATTTCATAAAAGATAGATCCAGTTGTAAATGCTATAGAAGGGTTTCCTGTACTGACTGGGTGTAAGACTGGGTCTACTTGGCCTGGCTCTGATAGTCTATATGGTCAGGTCTTTTTCAGTGTTAGTATTCCATCTTATAATTCTGTTCTAGTTCTGACATTCTACATTCTAAGATCTCTCACACTGCTAATGCTCTGTGTTCTGTTGTCAGTTCTCTTTAGTTTGATTCAATGGACATTCATTAGGTGCTTACTATGTATAAGGCCCTATTCAGATGCTTAGAGATACTTTAATGATCTATGAGCTCCTTGGGAATGTGAATGCTCCTTCCACGGATGCTGACTGCAGCCCATCTATACTTGATTATCCTGTATGATTTTTGTCTATGTCTATAAATCCTGGGAAGTGAAGGTAGGGGTGCCTGGAGGGAAGTCCATCCATCCAACATGCTTTCCTCTATATTTCTTGATATGACATGTGGATCAGTGGATTTTGTGCAGTCCATTTGTTAGCCTTTGCTCTCATTCCCCAACCAACCTACCTCCTTTTCTTGTTGTAACTCTTGCATAATTCTTTATTGGTAATAAGCCATGGCCTGTTCACGCCCACCACATATCCTTCCACTGTCCTTTGAGTCACCTGAAACTTTCATTCTTTGGAGACTGTGATATTTCATGACTCATATCCAGATGGCACTACCTGAAGCATACTGATATTCAAAAGATGGGCACCAGCAGAGAAGGAATCATAGGCAAGCAGGACAGCTTTGAAAGTTACATGTCAAACTTACTTAAAAAGAAAAGCGGCTACATGCTAGCTTTGTAATTTCATTTCATCACTCATTTTATGTTTAAGTTCAGAATTTTAAAAATTACAGGAAAATAAAAAGGGGTCTGGGAGTCATTGTTTCAGGAAGAAACTTGGGATCATAAAGAGCCCTGAACCATTTCCCAAATACAATCTAAATGTTTGATATGGATAATCAGATCTTGTTTACATCTTCCAAAGAATTTTGTACAATTTCAAAATATGCACAGGAGACACCTTGCTTTAAAGACAGGATTTTCCTGTACTAGATTTAGTGCTTTATCATGAACAAACAGTGAACATAGTGGGATCTTATGTTCTCTGCACAGTTCAATCATTTGTATGACTGCAAAAATGTTTTCTACAAAATATTGTTTGTGAATGCCTGCCCATTCCTCTCTTCAACAATGCACTTAGTACATGTATAGATTTTTCTTTTATAGGTTTTATAGGCCTGGAAAATTGGGCATATATTTTTATCACCTTAAAATTTTTTTTTTCTAGCTGTGTGACTCTGGGCAAGTCACTTAACCCCAATTGCCTTAAAAAAAATTAATTGTTTTTAATTTTCAGCATTCACTTCTATAAGATTTTGAGTTCTAAATCTTCTTCCCCTCCTCAAGACGGTGTGCAATCTGATAGACTACACATGTACAGTCCTATTAAACACATTTCCACATTAGTCATGTTGTAAAGAAGAATTAGAACCAAAAGGAAAAACCAAGAAAAAGAAGAAACAAAAACAAAAAGAGAGAGAAAGAGACAAGATAGTATGCTTTGCTCTGCATCCAGACTCCGTAGTTCTTTCTCTGGATATAGATAGCGTTTTCCATCATGAAGTCTTTTGGAATTGTCTTGGATCATTGTATTCCTGAGAGGAGTTAAGTGTATCAAAGTCGGTCATTGCACAATGTTGCTGTTACCGTACCACCTTTTTTCAATAATGAAGTCAATGGGTTTTTTTGTTTTAAGAGTTTGATGTCTTCCCCCCTTTCAGATATCTTGGGCATCAATCCCTTTGTGTATTATCAGAATTGGCGCCTTCAGCACAAGTATCCTTTATGTATCCTTGTTTTTCCCACCTTTTTCTTTAATGCCATTTTGTACTCTGTTGTTTAGTACCTTGGAGATTATGGTGTTAAGGAGAGGATTCTACTCCTATTGGTGGAGAAAAGACTTTTTTACAAAACAAAGAACATCTGGTTTTTTTTTTTTGGTCTCTTGGTGTCTTCCAGTTTCATCACTGAATGCTCTACAGATGTTTTGGCTTAATCGGGCCCCTTGCCAAAATTTTATATAACCCTATTTTTCTTTCACTGCTTTTCCATTTTGTGAGATAATAGAGATGCTGCTGCTTGTATTTCCTATTATCCTTCCCCATAAGATTTTACAAATAAGTTTATATTTTAAACTGATGTTGCTTTGGACTGCTATATCTCTTCCCCTTAGCAAGAAGATCTAACATTGGCTAACTGAGGAGGTTTCTAGACTCTTTTGTTCTCCTGATTCAGTCAACCAGCATTTATTAAGTGCTTATTGTGTGCCAGGGGCTCAAATAGTGTTACAAAAAAATGAAGCAATCATACTATGAAGTCAATAAATCAATAAGCATTAATTTTTTTAATTTAAAAACTTTTTGGTTTTAATTAGCCAAAATCTGCCTTCTTCCCCTCCCAGCCTATACCTCTGCCCCCCAACTGAGAACAGGAGAAAAACAAAGCCTGTTATACGTTATTGTTGTTGTTCAGTCGTTTAGTTCTGTTTGACTCTTTATTACCCCATGTACCATAGCATGCCAGGCCCTTTCATCTTCCATTATTTCTTGAAGTCTGTCCAAATTCATGTTTGTTGTTTCTGTGATACTATGTATCTGTCCCCGTTTCCTTTTGCCTTCAGTTTTTCTCCCCAAATCAGGATCTTTTCCAAAGTTTCATCTTCTAATTATGTGGTCAAATTATTTAAGCTCAGTTTCGGTATTTGACCTTCCATTGAATAGCCTGAATTATTTTTTTAAGTATTGACTGATTTGAACTCCTTGCTGTCCAAGGGACTGTCAAAAATCTTCTGCAGCACCACAGTTCTAAAGCATTGATTGTTCAGTGCTTAGCTTGTCTTATATTCCAACTCCCACAGCCATACAGTGCTACTGGAAAAATCAAAGATCTACATGGATCTTTGTCAGTAAGGTGATGTCTCTGCTTTTTAGTATGCTGTCCAGATTTGCCCTAGCTTTCCTTCCAAGGAGAAAATGTCTTTTAATGTCATGGCTGCAGTCACCATCTACAGTGATCTTTAAGCTCAAAAATATAAAATCTGACATTGCTTGCATGTCTTCTCCTTCAGTTTGCCAGGAAGTGATCTTAGTTTTCTGTTGTTTTTTTTTTCTGTTGTTTTTGTTTGTTTGTTATAGACAATCAAAATAAATTCTTCATTGGCTATATCCAGAAAGAATTTGTCTCATTCTACATTGAGCCCTTCACCTCTCCATCAGGAGGTAAGTAGCATGTTTTATCATTAGGCCTCTTTAATTGTGTTTGGCCATTATACTGATAAGAGTTCAGTACAATAATATTCCATCACATTCATGCATCATAACTTGTTCACCCATTCTCCTGTTTATGGACACTCCCTCAAATTTCCATTCTCTGTCACCTTAAAAAGAGCTATAAATATTTTTTTACATCCTTAGAGTTTGTTTTGGTTAGGACCAATCTTTTCCCTAATCTACCCTCCCTCTGATTCCTTCTTCCCATTCATTCACCTCTTTCCCTCCTTTTTCCCTGTTGAGTGAAATGTGTATCTTTATCCATCTGTGAGTTTATATGTATTCTTCCCTTTTTTCAGATCAGATAAGAATGTGGTTCAACTGTCAGCCACTCCTTCCCATTCCTTCTTCTTTGTTTGTATAAGATTCTACCTTGATTATGTGAGATGATTTTCTCCAACCTTCTTTTCCCCTCCTCTTTGCCCCCCCCATGTATTCATCTACTCATCTCTTTACATTCTTTTCTTAACATCATCAAGACATAACAGAATCATTTGCAGGCCTTCTCTAATTGGACTCCCTTTATGAACCCTGATGATCATAAGGATCAGAGGGGACACATGTATCATTTCCCCTTATTTGAATGTAAGCAATTAATCCTCATTTAGTCCTCTATCATTATTCATTCATGTTTACCTCTCCCATTTCTTTTCATTCCTATGTTTGAACTTCAAAGTTTTTCCGTAGCTCTGGTCTTTTCACTGAGAACACATAGAAGTTGTCTGTTTCATAAAAGATTAATTTTTTCCCTTTAGCATTATTCTCAGTTTTTCTGGGAAAGTTATGCTTGGTTATAAGCCCATCTCCTTTGCATTCTGGAATATTGTATTCCAAGTTCTCCATTCCTTTATCGTGATGGCTGCTAAATCATGTGTGATTCTGACTGGTTCTTCGATACTAAATTCTTTCTTTCTGGATGATTACAGCATTTTTTTTTCTGTGACCTGGAATCTCTGGATTTGAGCTAAGTTATTCCTGGGAGTTCTCATTTTGGGGTTTCTTTCAGGAGGTAATGGTAAATTTTTTTCTATTTCCACTTTGCTGTCTGGTTCTAAGAAATCTGAGCGATTTTATTTTAAGATTTCTTGAAATAGGATGTCTAGCTATTTTAGGTAATGGTGTTCGGATAGTCCAGTGATTCTTACATTTCTTCTAATTGATCAGTTTTCTAGAGCAGCTGTTTTTTGTTATGAGAGACCTTACATTTTCTTCTATTTTTTTCCAATCTTGTGACATTGTTAAATATTTCTTGTTGTTTCGTGGAGTCATTGGCTTCTCTTTGGTTCAGCAAATGTGCAGGAGTTTGTTGCTTGGGCAAGGTTTTGTATTTCTTCTGCCAAACTGTTATTTAACATACCATCAATGTGAATGGCTATGTTTATATAAATGGAAGCACACTTGCCAGCAGTAGTGGGGAGGAGAGAGATGTATGATCCTTCCATGATTTAGTTATCCCTAGTACCCCGAGAGAGTTGAAAAGTAACCACATTGTGATGGTTCTTCTCTGGGACACTCAGGCCTGCCAGCATAAGGGCAGGTAGGGAGGGGTTCATCCCAGGGGCCACCCCATACAGGGGTTACACACTGTGATTCATCAGGGTCTTACCATCCTGTTTGGAGGGGGCCATCTCCAGCTATCCTGATCTACATCTGGTCACTGGGTCCATATGGCTCTGGAGGAGAAAGTGAGGCTGGTGACTTTGCATAGCCCTCCCTCACTTAAATTCAATCCACTTGCAAGTCAAGGCATCACCTTCCTGATGTCATTGTCTTCTTCAAGAATGAAAGACAGGGGCAGCTAGGTGGTGCAATGGATAGAACTCTGGCCTTGGAGTCAGGAGAACCTGAGTTCAAATCTGGCCTTAGACACTTAACACTTACTAGCTGTGTGACCCTGGGCAAGTCACTTAACCCCTATTGCCTCACCAAAAAGCAAAAAAAAGAAAAAAAAGAATGAAGGACAAACAACAACAATTTTCTCCAGTTCTTTCTTTTATAACTGTTATATCTTTTCTAATTTTTTTTCTTAAGTATTCTCATTCCATTAACAAAAACATTTTTAACTCTTTTTTTTTTTAATTCTTGCTTTATCTCCTCCAGGAATTCTAACAGATTTTTTTTTTCTTAATCAAGGCTTTGCTTGTAGATGTTTTGGAATCATTCACCTCTTCTGTGTTTGTGTATTAAGCTTCCCTCACACCATAGAAACTCTTTACAGTGGGATTCTTTTTTGTTTGCTCATTTTTCCAGCCTATTTCTTGACTTCAGACTGTGTTAGGGTTGGTCTCTGCCACCCCTCTGGTAGGAAGGTCTGGGCTGGTGCTGTTGCTGCTTTCTTGGGGCATTTAATGCTCTTCCAGGGTCTCAGGGACAGGCTGGGGACTTTCAGTGCTCCCAAAATGATCTGATCCAAACCAAAATGTGATTGCCACTCTGCCTCCTCCCACACACATGCCTTCCCCTACCCCATGTCTGAGCTCTGCAAATTCCTGACCTGGGTTTAGGTCTAAGCAAGAATAAATGCTGCTAGATTCAGCCCCTGTCAGCCAGCTAGAAAACCCTGTTGGATCAGAGTGGCAAAATTGTAGGCTTCTCCTGGTCTGGAATTCTGGCCTTGGTTATTCCTTTGCAGGCTGGGCTAGATGTTAGAAGGAAGACCCTGGTCTGAGTCATACCACTGCTGCAGACTTCTAAACTTCCCTTATCTATACACAGCCCAGAGCCTCCCTACCAGGGAAGGACACTTGGTTAAGCAGAGCCCCTTTTTCAGTAGCCCTGTGTCTATGACTCAGAACTGGGTCATGGACATTAAAGCTTCCAGTTCGTACCTGTCCCCATCAATGTACCCCAGTATGGGTCTGGGGGTGCACCCTCTGGTCCTGGGCTCTCTGCATGCCCTTGTGCATACCTCTCCCTGAGTGCTGGAGTGTCCTTCACATGGCCAGACCTGGTTCTCTGTGTCCTTGGACCTCTCTGTCTCCCTGTTCTGAGCTGGGCTGGACAAATGACTCACTCTGACTTTTTCCTGGATTTTCCCTTCTGGATTCAGTCTGGTGCATTTTCTAGACATGTCTGGAGGAGTTTTTGGAGGGAAGCTCACTAGTCTGCTTCCAGCCACACCCCCATCTTCAACAGCATCAATTAAGCAGTCACCATGTGCCCAGAACTGTGCTAAATTCTGGGGATAATACAAAGAAAGGCAAAACAATTTTGTCTTCAAGAACCTTACATTCTAATGAGGCAGATAACATATAAATAACTAGGTGCCTGCAAGATATATGCAGAGTAACTGGAAAGTAATCTCAGAGAGGAAGACTAGCAGTTGAGAGGATTGGGAAAAGCCTCCTATAGGAGAGGAACTTGAGCTGAGTTTTGGAGGAAAACAAGAACACTGAGATTTAGAAGTGAGGAGGAAGAACGTTCCAGGCATGGACAGCCAGTGTAAAGAACCAAACTGGGAAACAGAGTGTTGTGCATGAGGAGCAGCAAATAGGCCTGCATGGCCAAACAGAAGACTGTATTTGATGCTGAAGAGCATCACAAAGGCTCACTGAACAGTGGGATGATATGATCCGATGTTACCATTTAGAAGAATCACCTTCACAGGAAGAGAGGATGGATTGAAGACGGAAGAGATATGAGGGAAGGAGACCAAATTAGAAGCTGCTTCAATAGTCCAGGCAAAAGGTGATGAAGGCCTGAATTAGGGTAATGGCTATGGGATTGGAGAGAAGGGACACAGAGCAATGATTCTGTGAAAGTAGAAACTCACAAGATTTGAATATCCGGGGTGAGTATGAATAATAAGTCCAGGATACCACAGAGATTATGAGCCTAGTGATAGGCTGGGCTGGAGGGCAGTGCAATTCCTTGGACTTTTGGTCTTTGTCTTTTCCTGTCAGCGTTCAAAGTGAAGTGGGAGTGGCGTTGTCAGTGACTTGACCCAGTTACATATATAAGTAATGTGCAGAATAAATACAGGATAGTTGGGAGAGGGAGCACTAGCATTTGGGAAGATCAGGAAGGACTTTGTACAGAAGGTAATACTTAAGCTGGATCTTTTTTTTTTTTAAGCAGGATCTTGAAGAAGGAGAAAGATTCTGTAAGTACAGTAGGGAGTTTTTAACTTCCTAAGAGTTGCGTGTTTCAGACATGGGAATGCCCAGTGCAAAGGCAAACAAAGATGGGAGATGGAATGATGTGTGAGGAAGAAAGAGAAGGTCCGCTTGGCTAGATCATAAAGTGTGGGAAGGGAAGTAATATATATTGAGCCTAGAAAGATATGTTGGGGCCATATTTGTGAAGGACTTCAACAGGTAAATAGAGGAATCTATATTTTGTGCTCAGGACAATAAGGAGACATGGCAGGGGGTGGGGCGGGGTTGAGCAAGAGAAATGACAAGGTCAGAGCTAAACTTAAGAAAAATTACTTTGATAGCTGGGGTCAAGTCAGTGGGCATTTATTAACTACCCACTATGTTTCAGGCATAAAGAAAGGTAAAGACAACCCCTGCTTTCTGGGCAGAGGAAGGATTGAAGAGAGGAGAGATTGAGGGGAGGGGGAGACCAATTAGGAGGCCATTTTAGGAGGTAACAGGGTAGGCAAGAGGTAGTGAGGATCTGAACTAAGATACTGGCTGGGTCAATAAAGAGAAGTGGTTGTGATGAGATGTTGTGGAGGTAGGAACAAGATTTGGCAACTGATTGGCTATAAGGAGTGAGGAATGAGATTATGAATCTGGTACATTGGAAGAATTGTGGTGCTTTTACAAAAATAAGGAAGTTTGGAAGAGGGGTAGGTTTTAGGGGAAAGATAATGAGTTCTCTTTTGGACATGCCAAGTTCAGATGTCTCTGGGATATCCAATTTGAAACATTCAATAGGCAGTGGGTGATGTGAAACTGAAGTATAGGAGTAACTAGGACTAGATACCTCCTTTGCAATAGGTGCTGGCACTTAAGTGGTAATTGTCTTCCAGCCTGGTCTTTTCACACATCTCATAGAGCACACCACAATACAAGATGGCCAGTGAAATGATGTTTCCTGACTTGTGGCCTTTAGACACCTGATGAAGGAGAGAACCTGGGAGCCATCCTTCCATTTAGTGCCACTTCTTTTTGTCTTGTGGGTTCGCTGATATTAAGACCAATATTGACTTGATTTGGTAATTGTACTTGTAGGAGTAGTAGAAAACTGGCCTTGGTTTCAGGAAGACCTGGGATCGTACTATTCTGATACATAGGGGGTAGTCTGACAGTCATTTAACCTCTTAGGGCCATAAGCAACTCTCAGAGCAAGTGCAGTTGTGTAAAAGAAATCATAGGAATGGATACACACACATATACACACATACATACACATACATATACATATATATTGGATATATATGTACATATAGTCATCCTCCTCCTATCTCTTTTATCAGTTATTTGTGCATACATTCCCCACCCTCACCCCCCTCCCTCATTAGGTTATAAATCCCTTAAGGGTAGGATCTTTATACCCCTATTACCCAGTATAATGCCTGGCACTTAAAAAATGTTTCTCTAATTAAATGAAATAATGTAAGTTAGATTCAGATTCAACGATCTTACAGTTTAATGGAACAGGTCAAAAGAGCAAAGCCAGAAAAGGCAAATATAAATTCGTATCGTGTGGGATGCTATCTGTAATTACAGAAGAGGATGCTGGGGAAACTGGATCTGGAAGGCTTAGGCACAAGGTAGGCTTCAAGGAACTGATGAATTCACCACCAGGTGGTGCAGTGGATAGGGCCTGGGCCTGGAGTCAGGAAGACCAGAGTTCAAATCTGGCCTCAGATACTTACTAAATGTGTGACCCTGGGCATGTCACTTAACCCTGTTTGCCTCAGTTTCCCCATCTGTAGAATGAGCTGGAGAAGGAAATGGCAAACCACTCCAGTATTTTTGCCCAGAAAACCCCCAGTGGGGTCACAAAGAGTTAGACATGACTGAACAACAATAATCTGCAGGAGGGGAGGCACAGGAATTGCTAGAGGAAGAGAAAGGAAGATGCTAGAGTAGCCCCTCTGCTAGATTACAGAAGGAAGCCGCTGGACAGGAGTGAGAAGTGCAGAGGGCACTTGGGTGTCATTGGATAGAGCAGTTGCGTGGGAATGGGAAGAGACATTCCAATGGCTGTATTGTGTCATGAAGGCAGGGCAGAGTTTAACATTGTCCAAATAGCCTTGGATCTTGCCCTTACCCTTACCCCTTGCTTCTACCCCCAACTCTCTCTGTCTCTGTCTCTAATACCCATCCCCTTCCCTGTCTTGTGGACTGAAATCCTCCCTCCTCCACCCCCCTCCCCCAGCTCCTTCTGTTTTCAGTGATTTGTTAAGACTAGGAACTATTCCTGGTGTCTAATTTCAAGCCAGCTCTTGGACCTCTGGGGGTAGGGGTGGAGAAATCTGGTTTTTCCACTGGGTCTCGAGACCTCTGCTTACCCTCCTGACTGGTGTAATTCTTTCAGTCTACTGTCAGGAATTCAGGCTAGCAGCTTCTTATCCCTGGCTCCTCCAAGGAAGGGAGGGGAACAGAGAGAGAAAGAAGGGGTTTGGTGCTGGAGCCACTCAGGAAAGGAGGCAGTTCTGGAACGCAGTCAGACTCTGAGTAAGTGAATCTGCCAGCTGGCTTCTCCAGGCTCACCCCTAGCCGCCTGTCCCCAATTTCCTGACGAATTTATAGGAACTCCCATTGCGTAGGATTTCAAGCTGGTTGGGACTGTCGAGATCATTGAATTTGAACCCCTTGTTTTATTTTATGTTAGCCTATTTTAATGTCTTTTGTTTTTCTATCACCCCCCCCCAATATATCCCTTCTCACCTCACTTCCCCAGGGAATCTTTTCTTGTAACAAGAATTAAAAAAAAATTCAGTGAAACCAATGCACACCTCCTTTTCATCTGGTGACATGTGCAATAGTCAACAGCTATAGTGTCCTACCTCACTGATGAAACAAGGGAGCTGTAGTTTCTCCTCTGTACTCTGGGGCTAAGCTTGAGTGTTGTAATTGCCCAGGGCTCAGTTTCATTTCATTCTTTCCCTTTACATTGTAATAGTCATTGTGCAAACTGTTTTCCTGGACACCTCCCCCCCATTTCATAGATGAGGAAACTGAGACCTACAGAGGTAATGTGACTTTCCCCAGGTCACAGAAATAATAATAGACTTAGAATTGAAACCCAGATCCTCTTGATTTCAATTACATTGCATTTTCCACTGCACTTTATCTCTTTTTTAGATGAGAAAGGGACTTCAAAACACTGACCTTAGGAAATTGTAATATGATTATCCCCATTTTATAGATGAGACGAGCAAGGTTAAAGATTTGTGCAAAGTTAAATGACCAGTAAATGGTAGAAAGAAGACCAGAACCCAATTCTTCTGTTCCCTTGGACATAGTCATTTTAATTTTTTTTCTTTTTTCTATATTTAGTTTTTCCCCAGTTACATATTAAAACAATTTTAAAACTTTTTTGTAGTTTTGAGTTCCAAGTTCTATCCCTCTTCCCCTCTCTTCCTTCCCCTCTCCCTGAGATGGTAAGCGATCTGATATAGTTTATACTTGTCAAATAATGTAAACCATTTGATACAAGGACACTCTTAGAGTCTCTCTGAAGAACTTCGGAATCAATTGTGAGACACAGGAGACACTGGCACAACAAGACTGCCTAACATGGCATGCCTGTATCAAAGAAAGTGCTGTGCTCTATGAGCAAAGCAGAATTGTAGTAGCTCAAAAGAAACACGAGATGAACAAATTTAGAGACAGCTCCACTCCAAATATTCATATGCATTATTTGTGCCTGACTTGTGGTACAGCCGTCCAAGTTCATATTGGTCTGATCAGCCACAGTCAGACACCCTGTACCTTGATCACAACATAGTGATGTCATTTTGGTCCTCTTTGATTAGGACATAGTAATTTTTTTTTAAAAAGTGTCATAGGAAGAGTGATAGATTGGGAATGAGAAGACCTGAGTCCCGTTGCTGCCACTTTGGGGCAAGTCAGAGGCCTCTGTTTCTTCATCTGTCCAGTGAAGGGCTGCCCTGGATTAGAGGACCCCTGAGGTCCATTCAAGCTATAAATCTATGACATTATGACCTTAAATCTATACTGAGCCTCCACTGTTTTTCAGGGCATTATGTAAGGTTGCTGTAGGGAAATAAATAGATAAATTGAACATGGTTCCTATTCTTCAGGAGGTTTTTGTTTACTCATAAAAAAAAAAAACACACACACAAACCCAAATTCCTATAATAGCAATCTTTGATAAGAGCTCAAGATGTTAAATACTAAACCAGCACCTTGTGAGTTTTGGAAAGAAAGACCTCATTGTAATGAGGGAGAAGGTAAAGTGAGCTTAAGCTGGGCCTTCAGGGAGCAGTTAGATTCAGGTAAAAGCAAGAGTCAGGAAGACCTAGGTTCAAATTCCTCCTCAGGTACTTGCTAGCAGTATGTAAGTGCTATGTAAATGCTAGGTGTGACCCTGGACAAGTCACCTAACACCTGTGTCCCAGTTTTCTTAGCTGTCTTATAGGGGGTCAGAGGTGGTGTGGACTCAGTAGTTTCTAAGGTTCCTTCAATCTAAAGTTATTTCAATCTATGAGCTAACAAGATGAAATTTAAACACAATAAATGTAACAGATATAAAGAGGCACTTGAAGGTGGTGGTCCTTTGTCCTTTGTTCTCCAACAGGACCTTGATATCAGGGAGGTGATGCTGTGACTTGCAAGTAATGGGATTTAAATGAGGGAGGGCTGAGCAAAGTCATCAGCCTCACTTTCTCCTCCACAGCCATCTGAGTCCAGTGACCAGATAGGGATTTAGCACAGCTGCAGACGGCCCAGGATGCAGTTGGGGGATCTTGGCCTTTTCAAGCTAAGGTCTTTAACAGGTCTCAGTCTGACTGAGGTAATGCCCATTAAGTGATTAAGGCTAGGTTAGAAATGAAGCAGAGAATGGCCTCTTTACCACGTTCTCCACATCCCGCTCCCACCAAAAATGCAGTGAATAGGGAAGGAAGGGAAGGAACAAGGACAAAGATTGTCGCATTTGATAACATGCTAGACCTGGATTCAAGAAGACTTGAGTTCAAATCCAGCCTTAGCCACATATTAGCTGTGTAACCCTGGGAAGTCATTTAAACACTGCCTGCCTCAGTTTCCTCATTTGTAAAAATCAGTTCTGTTTGTGTTTTAATCCTCATAAGTTTGGAGTCAACTGAGGTAATAGGTTAAACATCAAAACAATAGAAATGGAGTTGCGGGAAGATGGTGGAGACCAAATTTGGCTTAAGAATTAATGAAGTGGGGGCAGCTCGGTGGTGCAGTGGATAGAGCACCAGCCCTGGAATAGGGAGGACCTTAGTGCAAATTCGGCCTCAGACACATAATATTTCCTAGCTGCGTGACTCTGGGCAAGTCACTTAACCCCAATTGCCTCACCCAAAAAAAAAGAAAAAGGAACATTTTGTAATTTCATACATATGAGTCTTTTGTGAACTTTGAGAGGTTGATCTCCAAATATTTTATGTATTTCATAGTTATTTGGAATGGAATTTCCTTTTCTATTATTGCTTCTTGTGTTTTGTTACTATTATATAGAAATGTTCTTGGGGCAGCTACCGGCCCTGGAATCAGGAGGACCTGAGTTCAAATTCGGCCTCAGACACATAATACTTCCTAGCTGCGTGACTCTGGGCAAGTCACTTAACCCCAATTGCCTCACTAAAAAAGGAAAAGAAAAAGAAAAGAAAAGGAATGTTCTTGATTTTTGAGAAGTTTGTAACCTGCAACTTTTCTGAAGCTATTGTCTCAGTTAGCATCTTTGCTGATTCCCTGGGGTTTTCCAAGTAAATATCACATCATTAGCAAACAGGGATAGTTTCATCTCCTCTTTACCTATCTTTATAACTTTAAAATCTTTCTCTTGCTATAAATGCTATTGCTAACATTTCCAGGACTATATCAAATAATAATGGGGAGAGTGGGCATCCTGACTTTACTCCCGTATTTATTGGAAGAGGTTCTGTATCCCTGTTGCATGTGATGCTTTCTTTTGATTTTAGATAGATACTTTTTGCGATATTAAAAAAAGTCCCTCTAACTCTATAATTTGTAGATTTTTAGCGTAAAAGAGTATTATATTTTCTCAAAGGCTTTTTCCATATCTATTTAAATGATCATATGGTTTTTGATGTTTTTAATATGATAAATTACGTTGATTATTTTACTAATGTTGAACCATCCCTATATCCCTGAATGACTTCTTGGATTGTAATCTGTTTGATAGGATTTTGTTTAAAATTTTTGACTCAGTGTTCATTAATGATATTGGCCTTTAGTTTTCTTTCTGTGTTTTATCTTTCCCTGGTTAAGTATTAGGACTGTATTTGTCTCATAAAACAGTTCTGGTAGGGTTCTTTCTTTTTCAGTTTTTCAGAATATTTTGTGACGTATGGGCACTGTTTTTTAAAAGTTTGATAGAATTTTCCTGTGAGTCCATCAGGGCCAGGAGTGTTTTTCTTTGTTATTTCTTTTACAGATCCTTTTAAATCTATTTCCTTTTCTGAGATTGGGTCATTTAAGATCTCTAGGTGGTCTTCTGATAGTTTGGCTCTTTTATACTTTTGAAGATTTTCCTCTATTTCTTTTGTGTTCTCAGGTTTGTTAGCATATGATTATGCATAATATGTTCCTATTATTCTATTTTTTCTTCTGATTTTGCTGTGATTTCACCTTGCTCATTTGCAATTTTACTGATTTTGATTTTCTGCTTTCTTTTTAATCAGACTAAGTTAAGGTTTATCAATTCTATTAGTCTTTTTTAATATTTCTATGTTTTTTTGTTTTCAATTTATCTATTTCCCCTCTGATTTTTAATATCTCTTTTGTGCTTATTTTAGGTTTATTTGTTGATTTTCTAATTTTTAAGTGCATATACTGTTCATTAAAACTCTCTTTTTATATTTTGTTGACACGTGATTGTAAAGATATGATTTTCCCCCTGGGACTACTTAAGCCATATGCCAGAAATTTTGGCATGTTGTTTCATCATTATCATTTTCTTTTATATAGTTATTAATTGCTTCTATGATTGTTCTTTGACCCACTCATTAATTTAAGATTTCATTGTTAAGACTCCATTTGCATCTATATCTTTTGTTTGTGATTCCTGAACCAATGACTATTTTTATTGCATGTCTATAAAGGATGTGTTAACTACTTCTGCCTTTTAAAATTTGTTTGCAATATCTCTGTGTTGCATGGTCAATTTTTGTAAAAGTACTATGTGATAGAGAGAAATATGTTCTTTTGCTGTCCCATTTGAGAGATGACATAAAACTTTTAACTCTAGTTTCTCCAGAAATTTATTTATTTCCTTTGTTTATCTTTCTGTTAGATTTATCCAAAACTGATGGAGGGATATTAAAGCCTCCTGTCATCAGTGTTATGATCTATGTCTTTTTGTAGCTCGTCACCCTTCTAGTCCCCAAATATATATATGTGTGTGTATGTATGTATATGTATATATGTGTATATTACTCACTTTAAAGTTGAATCTGCATTATTAATGTTTTCTCCATCATTTTCTTAAGTCTAGAGTCAATAATCAACATAATAATAAATCAAGCCCTGATGTGTATCCTTGCACCTACCAAGGTGTAAAGGCTTACCCAGAAAATTAAATAGTTGGCTTTCCATTAAGAGCA
Organism: Phascolarctos cinereus; assembly: GCF_003287225.1. Classification (NCBI taxonomy): domain Eukaryota; kingdom Metazoa; phylum Chordata; class Mammalia; order Diprotodontia; family Phascolarctidae; genus Phascolarctos; species Phascolarctos cinereus. The sequence goes on from NW_027555625.1 coordinate 267,752,599, forward strand.
GACTCCCACACATCCCTGATTATATGGCTCCTAAAAATTGAACCTTAGGCTGCCTATCCTGGGCAGTTACACCCTTGCTTTTCCCATCTATAAAATAAGTAGAGTAATTCCTAAGGCCTTCCTTCCCGAGTGAGCACATGAGGAGGGAAAGGGCTCTTGTGGCCTTTTGGAAGGCAGGGTCAAGTGAATCTAGCCCATAGCCATGGGTCAATCCATAGATACCACATATTCCCAATATAACATGGGTCATCCAGTCCCAAATCCATCTTAATCTGGAACCTCTGGAGACAGGGTTCTTAACCTTTTTTTGTGACATGGACCCCTTTAGCCACGGACCAGTGGATCTATGGAGGCCTCCTGAGAATATTGTTTTTAAATGCATAAAATAAAATACATAGGATTATAATGGAAACCTATGTTGAAATAGTTATCAAAAATAAAAAAAAATTACCCAAACTCCCTGAAATCTCTCTATGGAAAGGCTCCATGGATCCCAAGTTAAGAACTGATCCAGATGAATCCTAGGTTTACCCACCTTCTCCTCTTCTGCCTTTGGAGGGGGAAGTCAGTGGTGTCTCTGGTGTCTGGGAAAGCAATGATCAAGAGCCCCTCAGTGTTGATGGTGCTGAGTCAGCTGGGAAGGAGATCGGAGGTGAAGCTGGCCAGGCCCTTGCACCAGATGGTAAGTGTGCTTGCCCGTCCAAGCTCGTGGTAGCACAGAATCACTTCTCTGTTCTTCCCCCTCAGCTCATAGTCCCCTCTTCTAGATACTGCACAGGAATTGGATTAGCCCCAAAAGAAAGCTATAAACCCCTCCTAGCCTCTCATGTCTCCATGAGACTATAGAGAGTCATTTAATCCAACTCCCCTCTTCAAGAAACTGAGGCCTGAGTGGGTGGGTGCTTTACTCAAGCCTATATAGATGGTGTGGTACAGGGGGAATGGCACTGGAGAAAGGTCATCCATAGTGCCAGGCTTGAGACTTCTGCCCTGATATTTGACTATATAACCTTGGATGAGTCACCCAAACTCCCATTGATGAGGTCTAGAGGTTGAGGGGTGCTGGGACCCCAAAATCACAACACGCAGTTCCTGCCTAATTCAACCCAAGCCTTCTTTCAGCCAGAGACAAGGTTTATTAAAAATCAGCCATATTAGCCAGACTCTTAAGGAATCTGAGCATCTGTGAGCTATTAGCTAGATTATAAGAATCTGAGCATCTTAATGGAGACAAGATGGACCTTATATACAGAAAGACTATGGGAGGGATCTAGGAGTGGCCAAGTAGTATATGAGCTAATAGTATTCCAGGGACCTGGACTATATGACCAAGGGAGAATGGAGCCTAGATAGTATTAAGGGTTGGAAGTGGCCTGGGGCCATAGGGAGGTAAGACAATAATGGAGGGCTAGACTAGGTCAAGGGTAATACCTATCACCCCCCCCAACCCCCCCCCAAAACCAAACCCCCACAACAACAAAACCACCGCTTTAAAGGCAATAACTTTAAAACAGGACATGTCACAGATTGATTCATCACTAACAAAACATGAATGGAGCCCTTGTTCTTTTCTGCTTAAATTGTGTCCCTGTATAGCCTCAGTTAAAATTCTCAGCGACACTGTTTTCAGAAAGTAATTTACTTGGGACAGATGCCTGTGCCGGCACCAGAGATGTGTGATGTGACTGTGGATTTGGTTGTTGTTTTATTTCGCAATATTTACAGTTTTACATTATGCAGTTCTTATATTTGGAAGCTCTGTCCCTTTCAAATAAACATGATTTATATTGTTCTTAAGAGACTATGTAACTGGCCCATAAAAGCTTTTTTGAAAAATCTTATAATTTTAAGTAGCAGCACCAAAAGGAAAACTCCAGGTTCTCTGACTCTATTCCAGGGCTCTTTCAGCTAGAATTCCTTTGCCCTCCAGGGCAGGATACTAACTCCACCTCAGCTAACCTGTGTTCCTAGCTAACTTAAAAAAAAATTAAGTCTGGGCAGCTAGGTGGTGCAGTGGATAGAGCATCAGCCCTGGAGTCAGGAGGACCTGAGTTCAAATGTGGTCTCAGACACATAACACTTACTAGCTGTGTGACCCTGGGCAAATAACTTAACCCCATTGCCTAGCCCCCCAAAAAATAAAAAAAAATAAATTTTCATTATAAATAATCATCAACAAACACAAATATTCCAATATACAAAGAACAAAAAAGATCGATATGTAGTATAAGTGTATATTAAAATTAACACAGTAGTAATAAAACTGCTGTTTGTGTCTCCTGACTTTTTTGTTTTCTTCTGTGTATAATTTTTACATTTTCTTAGCTAACTTTTCTAGATAGAAATCTGCTCCTTTTTAAGCACCAAAACTGTTTTTTGTTCATAAATTTTAACCAGCTTGAACAGAAATTTTTACACATTACTTGGCCTTAAATAGTCTGTACTGAACTTAAATTATTTTTTCTTGATAAAGAGGCAATCAGTAATATTTATGAACATCCTCTCCTCAGGCAGTAAGCATTTGTTAACCACCTATTATGTTCCAGGTGAAGAGGTCAAGGGGTTTTGGGGTGCTGGGACCCCAAGATCACGGTACTGATGAGGGCGGGGCCCAAGCCAAGATCTTCACCCTTTGCCTCAAAGGGAATCTGACTCACAGGCCCCAGACCCTCATCTCCCTTTGAAAGCCTTAGATTTACTTTTTAGTCTTTATTCAGATGCGCCCTAAAAGCCTTAGGCTCGCTCTTGTCTATAGGCCCCAGAAAGGCCTTCCTTTGTCTCCTTTTGAAAGTCCTAGCCCCACTTTGATTTTGTGCAGATGCCTTTCAAACTTCTGCCTTCCTGTTCTTCCATTATCTATTCCCATTGTCTATTCAATCTCGCCGACCTCCCCAATTAGAATTGTTACCTAGACCCTTTACCCAACCCCCTTCTCTGGCCACCCAAAGTTACTTTAGTATTTAAGATCCACCTTGGCCCTCATTCAGAGGCTGAGAATCTCACGCTCAAAAGTCTGAGAACCTCTCCTGCCCGCTCGTCTTTACGGGCGTCACCCGGCCTATATGTTTTACCACCAATAAACTTTTCCTCTGGCTGAAGAAGATTTGAGTTGAATTCTTTAAGGCAGGGCCCGGTACCGCGATCTTGGGGTCCCAGGCACCCCAAACCCCTAGACCTCTTCAGTACCGGGCCCTGCTGAATGAATTCAACTCAAATCTTCTTCAGCCAGAGGAAAAGTTTATTAGTGATAAATCACAGAGGCCAGGTGACGCCCATAAGGACGGGCAGGCATGAGAAAGGCTCAGCTTTTGGGGCACGAGAGATTCTCAGCCGGGTGACGCCCGTAAAGACGAGTGGGCAGGAGAGGTTCTCAGCCTTTTGAGCGTGAGATTCTCAGCCTCTGAATGAGGGCCAAGGTGGATCTTAAATACTGAAGTAACTTTAGGTGGCCAGAGAAGGGGGTTGGGAAAAGGGTCTAGGTAAGAATTCTAACTGAGGAGGTCAGAGAGATTGAATAGACAATGGGAATAGATAATGGAGGGAACAGGAAAGCAGAAGTTTGAAAGGCATCTGCACAAAATCAAGGTGGGGCTAGGACTTTCAAAAGGAGATAAAGAAAGGCCTTTCTGGGGCCTATAGACAAGAGGGAGCCTAAGGCTTTCAAAGGGAAATGAGGGGAATCGATTAGGAAATTTGAAGGTTTACGGGTTTTCTGGGTCCTGTAGACAAACAGGAGCCAGATTCTATTCAGGGCAAGGGTTGAAGGTGCATCTGAATGAGATCTAAAGGTAAGCTAGGGCTTTCTAGGGAGATGAGGGTCTGGGGCCTGTGAGTCAGATTCCCTTTGGGGCAAAGGGCGAAGATCTTGGCTTGGGCTCTGCCCCCATCACAGGCACTGGGGTTGACTCAGTCCTGTCCAACAGGGTTTTTTGTTGGCAAAGATACTGGAGTGGTTTGCTATTTCCTTTTCCAGCTCATTTTGCAGATGAGGAAACTGAGGCAAACAGGGTTAAGTGACTTTCCCAGGGTCACACAGCTAGTGTCTGTGGCCCAACTTGAATTCATGAAGATGCGTCTTCCTGACTTCAAACCCAGTGCTCTGTGCACTGAGCCACCTAGCTGCCCTGCAGGCACTGTACTGAGCGCTTTATTTTACTATGTTATATCAGGCTTGGGTGGGAGTCACAGCTAAATCACTGGGTGACCTTAATCAAATCACTTCCTGCACCCCTTCCTCTGTTTCCTTTGTATAAATGGGAAAGCTAATCAATTTGAAGTTCAAGGCCTGCTATGTGTTAGGCCCAGGGGATACCATGAAATATTGTGACAATGGTAGTGTAAAGTAGGATTGTTTTTTCCCCACGCTAAGTAGCCGCTGGTTTGATGCTGCTTTAGTTTTTGTGTCTGCTTTCTTATATGTTTCTCCTTGCCTGTATCTGGTATAATTTCTGGCTGTTGTTGATGTATCTGTTTCTGTTAGTCCCTCTCCACCCTTCTAATTTGCTTCTGGCTGGGAAACCAGATTTTCAAGCTTGTTGGAATAGTGGGCAAAAATCATTCATCCTATTCTGAGTGAGGGTCTGAGGGGGCCCTCATGTGGCCAAAGGCATGAGCTTTGGTGCCTAGACTTTGGAACAGCTTCTTGGCTCCTGAGACCATTTCCTTCTTTTCTCATTCTTAGAGCAGATAAATGACACCCTGCCACCACTCCCCTCCCCCATTCTCCATTCCTGGATTGTTCTAGTTCCTTGATTCTGTTTCCCATCCCCCTCCGCCTCACCTGGCTTCTTCACTTCCCACCTCATCCCCCAGCTTCTCCCTTTTCTTCTTCTCTCTTCTTTTCCCATCTTCCCCAGTTGTTTCCCCACCCCATACCCTGAACCTCCCTAATCCTTACATCTCCCTGAATCTGCACTTCTTTTGTTCCTGCTTCCTTTTCTCTCAGGCTCTTCCAGCTTCAGTTCCCCTGTTTTCCTCTCTGTGCCATATTCTCCCTGTCTCCTCCAAATTATACTTCTCAACCCCTCACTTCCCCCTTTCATTTCTCATTTCTTCAGACTTCTATCTTCATCTATCCTCTGCTCTTTTCGTCTCTGTTTCTCTCTCACCCTCCCATCCCACTTCTCTCACCCCTCCCTACCTTCACTCTTATCTCCACACCTTACTCTGGGGGAATCCCCCCTTCCTATTTGTATGCCAGGCTTTTGGTTCCTCAAAAGCCTCTTGGTGTAGTTCTATACTGGAGCTATTTCCTTGAATAAATGTTAACCCTGCTGATTATTATATATACCCAAATTAACCGCAAAGATACTGTTATACCGAGAAATGAGCGAGTTGACCACCCAAGCTAATTTTAAATTGTGGACTTTATTAGCGCGCGGCTGCCAGGGATATTTCACATCCAAATCAAGCAGCCCCCATCAGGGGTTGAGCTAGGGTTTATATAGGGAGTATACAGGACAGGGAGGGGGATGGATCTTTGAAGTCTGGCTGGTCAAGGACACCCTTCTCCTTCTGTGTAGATATGATAATGCTCTGCAAACTTTCCTGAGCAGCCAGATAAGGGTCTCGCTGAGGAATTTGGAGTTTTCCAGAGATATGATCTGAGGGCTAGGACCTGAGCAGCCAGATAAGGATCTTGCTGAGGCCCATGCATGAATACTGCTAGGCACAGCGTCCTTGGGCTGGGGAGTGGTTGTTAGAGATAGTGTTTCTGAGACTAGGGAGGCATTTTGGGGCAAAAGTATAAGCACAAGCATCCGAGCACCCCATCATTACAGGTCAGGGATCACACAAACCAGACCAGGTGTCCTGGTTTCTGGTATAAACATAATTATCTAAAGCCATTGTATTGCAAGTTTTCTTATCCATTTGCTTTGGAGGTATGGGCTGTGCTTAAGCCATGCAGGAGTACATTTCACTATTGTTTAGATTTAGGAGGAAAGAGGTCTGGGGCAAGATTAAGCAGCATCTTCTGCTTTCCATTGCCTCAAGGGCCCTACTACCTAAATGGTAAAATAATGTTCTGCATTACAATACTATGAAATAAGCTGCTGTTTGAATCCAGAAAAAGAACTGACATATATATGTATATATGTGCATATGTATATATATGTATATGTATGTGTGTATGAGTATATGTGTGTGTATATATGTACATGTATGTGTATATAAGTATACGTGTGTGTACACCACACATATACACACATTTGTGCCTAATGGTAGCCATCTCAAAGTTTCGGGTGGGGGGAAGGGGAAAAAACAAAGAAAGTCACATGATAACTGAAAAAAAGAACAAAACCAGCAAACCCGCACCCGGCTGGAGCAGCAGCATATCTGTGACTCTGACCTTAGACAATGGGTAGTACTGGCCTGCTTCACAAACAGGGTAGGGCAGAATCAGCGTTCCCCAGGGTCACTATGGCTGAGTCCCTGAATCAAATCAGAGAGCTGGAGAAGAGTCTTCGTTTGATCTAGGGGAAAGGGGGTGGGGGGAAATGTGGCATAGGTTACTACTTACTCATCTGCAGAAGAAGGGGCTGGGCATTCTGATGAAGAGCCTGGGTCCTAAAGGACCAGCCTGGGAAAAACATCCAAACTAGTCTAGGAACAGACTCAGGCCATTCTTGGTCTGAGATTGGAGATCAAGCTTGGAGTTACCTGAGAGTTGTTTTTATTTTTTTTTAAACAAGGCACCTTTAAAACAAAACAAAACAAAACATAGGCTACCTTTTATTTTTTTAAAGGAGGCTACTTTTTTTTAAAACTAGGCTACCTTAAAAAAAAAGACAGGCTGTCTTATTTTTAAAAATTAATTTAGTTTTAGTTTGCAACATTTCCCTTTTATTTTTTAAAGGAAGCCACTTTTCTTTTAAGGGAGGCTATATAATTTTTTTTTATAGACAGGCTACTTTTTTTTTCTTGAGGTAGAGGTGGAACTAAGGATGACTGTCAGGAGCAGGAGCCAGTGGGGAGAGAACACTTTTCCCTGGGGTCTGATAAGAGAGAAGGAAACCTGTCTCCTCCCAGTACATGTGCACTTGCTCTGTCTCTCTCTTTCCCTCTTCAGGTCAAAATGTCCAAGCAGGTTCAGGCTCGAAGACTGGAAGGCATTGACAAGAACCCTTGGTGAGTCAGCGAGGAACAGTGTGCGTCTAGGGTGTGGGGGGGAAGGAAAGGGGGGGCTGGGGGGGCCACAAAAGAACTGACCAGAACCTTTGGTGATCTAGGACAAAAGGAAGTGTGAACTAGGAAGGATGGGTGCTGGGATGGCACATGTGGCAGGGATTTCAGTGAGAGCCTGCCTTACAAAGACACTTGTTCTTATGCCTTTATTGAGGGGAAAATAACTAAACCTATTTAGTTGGAGGTAGGGGGAAGGGGAATGAGGACCTTAAGCCCGGGGATTTCCAAGCTTTCAGCCTACACAAAAGTGTGATTAGATTTGTCCATCCTACCCTCCCCACTCCACTCTTCCCTTGGTGAGAATGATTTGCAGCCCAGACTCTCTGGCCTGGGAGAGGGAGCAGTCTGTTCCCTCGGTGGATCTCCCAGGTCAGGGAAACAGGTTTTCTGAGGACTGGATTGGTGGAGAAGAATCCATACCTGGCCCTGAGGCATGGGAGGGGTGGGTGGCGTGAGTAGGTCTTTGTGAATTGTTCTGATTTGCTAATGGTCTCCTGTCATTCCTTCTGCACTATGCCAGATGCATAGGGATGTACAAAGATGCCTGAGATTGTATCAGTCCTTAGCAAGTCACTTAACCTCTGTCTGCCTCAGTTCCTCAACAGTAAAAAGGGGTTCATAATAACACTCGCCTCCCTGGTGGTTGGGAGGATCAAATGGTAGGTGTCTAATTAATGCTCGTTCCCTTTCCCCTTTCCTCTTAGAACTTAACAACATAGAAGATACCAATACTAGTAATAGCTAATAATGGCTAACATTAACATAGCCCTTACTGTGTGCCAGGCATTGTGCTAGGTGCTTTAGTGTTTTACACTATGTAAGCAGTGACTTGAGGACAGAACAAAAAAGAATCGGAACATGAAAAGGTTACCTCAGTCAGTAAATGAGCATTTTATGTGACAGGAATTTACTACGTTCTAGGCGCTGTGCCAAGCTCTGGGAGTACAGAGAAAAGCAAAAACAATCTATTAAAACAACAACAACAAGGATCTATAAAAAACTACATACAAATATAATTGTATGTATATAGGAGATAAACTGGAGGTAATCTAGGCTTTTTACAGAAAGTGAAATTTTAGCGAAGACTTGAAGGAAATCAAGAGGTGGAAATGAGGAGAAAGAGCATTCCAGGTGTGGGAGACAGCCAGTGAAAATGCACAGGGTTTTTAAAGGGGAAGGGAGGGAGGGTAGCTAGGTGGCGCAGTGGTACTGGCCCTGGAGTCAGGAGGACCCAAGTTCAAATCTGGCCTCAGACATTTGACTTACTAGCTGTGTGACCCTGGGCGGGTCAACTGCCTCCCAAAAAACAAAAAAAGAAAATGCACAGAGTTGGGAGATAGGTACAGCAAGGAGATCAATGTCACTGGATCATGGAGTATGTAGAGGGGAATCAAGTGTAAGTTTATAATAATAACAAGTTTGCAAATGGCTTTATAAATATTTCATTTCATCCTCATAACAATCCTGGGAGGTAGGTGGTGTTATTATTATTTCTGTTTTACAGATGAGGAAACTGTGACAAACCAAAGTTAAGTGACTTACCCAGGGTCACATGGCTAGTTTGAGGCTGAATTTGAACTGAGGTCTTCCTGACTCCAGGCCCAGGACTGTCTAATGTGCCACCTATCTTTGATGAATGGACAGGCAGAAAAGGAACCAGGTTATCAGCAAAACTTTTATTAAGCTGGCTCTGAAGCCAGAAAGGCTTGGGTTCGAGTCCTGCCTTTGAGGCATCCTTGCTTTGTGACCCTGGGCAGGTCACCTAAGCCCTCGGTGTTCTAAACAGAGAAAGGCCTGACCTGTATTGGTAGAGGGTTATTTTCTCAACGGGGAGTTCCCTACGCTAACAAAATTACCAGTCCAGTTGCTCTCTCTGTATACAGAGTCCTTCTGAGGACACATCAAGTGCCTCTTGGCCCAGCTCCTTGCTTCTCCTCAAGGGTAGTAATGGGCATGGACAGGATGTGGGGAGCAGTGAGGTCTCCTCTGTTCCATGACCACTGTACTGTAGTGGCTCAGGAACATTTGTTTCCTGAGGACTTTTGATAGAAACCTCACTACAGAGCCCTGCAGGCAATGAAAGAGGACTTCCTAGAGGTGGGAGGACAGAGGAGGGAGAAAAGGGCTGGCTGAGAGCCCAGAGGTGAGTAACAAAAGACAGGAGCTCAGGAACCTAGCAATGCGATCCTCAGCAAACCACCTCTCTGCACCTCAGTTTACTCATCTATAAAATGGGAGTGTTGGACTTGTAAGGTCCCTTTCAGCTGATCCTATGACCCAGTTCTGTGCCTTGGCTTCATTCTAGGATGAACCTTTGGGGCCTTGGAGCAGATCATATGCCAGGTTCCCCCACCTGTCCATGCCCATGGACAGGGAGAGGTGTGCTGGTCCCTGTTCCCTAATTCTCTTTTTCCTGGTTTTCCACTCCCACCCTAGGGTGGAGTTTGTGAAGTTGGCCAACGAGAATGAGGCTGTGAACTTGGGCCAGGGCTTCCCTGATTTTGCACCTCCAGAGTTCTCCACGGAAGCATTCAAACAGGCTGTCAGCGGAGACTTCATGCTCAATCAGTACACACGTGGTTTTGTGCGTCCCCCTCTCCCTTTCCCTGCTCAGTCTCCTCTTCCTTGGTCCATTCCTGAACCACCCCCCCACCTAACCTGAACACAATGACCAGACTTAACTCATAACCTTTCTGCATTCTTATCCTTCCCCTAAGAATGTAGAGATTTGAGCCCAGACAAAAAGGGATGAAAGGGAAAACTCTAGCTTACCCTGGGAGACAGTCTGGTGATCTTTGACCTTGGCAGGCCCTCTCGATTCCCTCTACAGGGCTACCCTCCCCTGGTAAAGATCCTGGCTCAATTCTTTGGGAAACTTCTGGAACAAGACTTGGATCCCCTAAAGAATGTACTGGTGACAGTGGGTGCCTATGGGGCCCTCTTTTATTCTTTCCAGGCCCTAGTGGATGAAGGAGATGAGGTGAGATGTGGAAACAGTGGGGAAATAGAGGTCTGAGGGTAGGGGGTTCCATATAGAGCCAGTGTCTAGTTCTAATGGTGACTCCCCTTCCTTCAATCGGTCCCCAGGTCATTCTCATTGAACCCTATTTTGACTGCTACGAGCCCATGACAAAGATGGCTGGTGGCTGTCCTGTGTTTGTGCCACTACGACCGGTGAGAATTTCAAGGGACCCTAGGCAGGGTGGGGTTCAAGGACCAGATCCTAGGAAGTGAGTGTCACTGAATCCTATCCCATTTAGGGACTAGGAGATGGGGGTACATGGGAGGAAGGAAGAGGGTTAAAAAAAAAAGAAGGTGGGACCTGGGAAGTATCAGGGCAGGAGGAAGACTAGCCTTGGAAATTGAAGGCAGTTCTGGCTTCTCTCTGGCTTCTTCTACTAGCCACCAGCCCATGACGGCCGGTTGATGTCCAGTGGTGACTGGCAGTTAGATCCAGCTGAGCTGGCCAGCAAGTTCACTCCCCGGACCAAAGCTATTGTCATCAATTCACCCAACAACCCTTTGGGCAAGGTAAATGTTATACTTTTCTTGGGAGGTCTGAGAAGAAATTCATCAGAACTTTCATTGTGGAAACTCCCTCCACCAATGACTATTAGCATTTCTAAGTTAAACTCTTAGGGATTTAACAGTGTCATACTAAGAGGTTAGGCAGTTTGTCCATGATCACACACAGCCTTTGTGTCAGAGCCAGAACTGGAACCCAGGCCTTACTAATGCCAGGACTAGCTAGCTTTCTGCCATTTATATAACACCTCAAGGTTTACAAAGTACTTTGCATTATATTCATTACCTCATCTGATGCTCCCAAGAACCCTGTGAGGTTGTGCAAGTATAAATCCTTATGTGATAGAAGAGGAAAATGGAAGTACAGAAAAGTGAAATGACCTTCTTGGGATCATATAGCTAAGAGAGCCGGGACTTAAACCCAGGTCTATTGACTTGAGTTCAGTGTTCTTTCTACTTTATTATAAATACTGTTTAGGACAGGCATAAAGTATCCCTCGATCATTCTCTCATTCTCCTTTGACTGGAGCTGGGTGTCTCCTACCCCTTCGAGTTCTGAGTTTGAATGCTGTTAGTGGTTCCCTCCTTCTCCCGGGGGCTAGGATGGGTCCCTGCTGGATAGTATTCTCTCATGGGCCTATTTTTTTCTCTTCTCTTCCCTCCCATCTTTTTCCCTATAGGTGTACAGCAGAGCAGAACTGGAATTAATAGCAAATCTGTGCAAAAAACACGATGTCCTGTGTTTCAGTGATGAGGTTTACCAGTGGCTGGTGTATGATGAAGAGAAACACATCAGCATAGGTATGCCACCCTTGGGCATGGCCCCTCCCTGAACAGAAGAGGACCTGACAGGACCAAGCACTAGCCAGTCCAGTCGATCAGGCATATAAATGATAATTTATTAAGTGCCAGACACTGGAGATAGAAAGAAAAGCAAATTGAACAAGCATTTTTTCGTGCCTTCTGTTGGTAAAGCATTGTGCCAAGTCCAGGGGGACAATACGGAGTTCAGATGAGATGTGGTCCCTGCCCTCATGGAACCCATGGACCAAGAATCCCACCTACAGCATCCTGAGCCAGTGGTCTTTCAGCCTTAGCTTGAAGACCTCCAGTGAGAGGAACACCAACACCTCTCAGGGTAGCCCACCTCATCTTGGAGTGACTTTAACCATTAGGAAGTTTTTCCTTATATCCTTTAAATCTTTTCGAAGATGTCATTGCTTCTGATTCTGCCCTCTGAGCCAAGCAAAACATATCTGATCCATCTTCCCTCTGTAGCCCTTCAAATAGTTGAAGACAGCTGTCATGGCCTCTATAGTCTTCACTTCTCCTAGGCTAAACATCTTCAGTTCTTACCTCTCCCTTCCTTCTGCACCTAGTTTACTTCACTTTCTCATCCCTTAAATATTGTTTATGTCTTTCCCTCAAATTCACTTTATGCCCATACCCTCTTTCTATGTACAGTCCTTCTAGCTGTACTATTAGTGGTACAGTTTTTTAAAACTACAAGTATCATCTTCCCATGTAGGGATGTAAACAGTTCAGCCCTATTGAATCCCTTGTTTTCTTTTCCCTTTCTACCTTTTTGGGCTTCTCTTGGGTCTTGGTATCGGAGACCAAATTCTTTGTTCAGTTCTGGTCTTCTTATGAAAGCTTGAAATCCTTCTATTTCATTGAATGAACATGTTTTTCCCCTTGAAATGTTATGCTTAATTTTGCCAGGTGGGTGATTCTTGGTTGTAGTCCTACCTCTTTTGCCTTCAAGAATATTCCTGTATAATCCTGATTGTGGGTTCCCAATATTTGAATTGTTTCTTTCTGGCCACTTGAAGTATTTTTTCCTTCACCTGGTAGTTCTGTAATTTGGCTATGATGTTCCTTGGAGTTTTTATCTAGGGATCTCTTTCCTAAGCTGATCGGTGGATTCTTTTAATGCCTATTTTGCTCTCTGGTTCCAGGACATCAGGGCAGTTTTCCTTGATAATTTCTTGAAAGATGCTGTCCAGGTCCTGCTTTTGATTGTGGCTTTTAGGTAGTCCAGTGATTCTGACATTGTCTCTCCTGGATCTATTTTCCAGGTCAGTTGTTTTTCCAATGAGGTATTTTACATTTTTCTTCTATTTTTTTCATTCTTTTGAATTTGAATGATTCTTGACATCTCATAGAGTCATTAGCTTCCACTTACCCAGTTTAACTTAAGAAGTTGTTTTCCTCAATTAGCTTCTGTACTTCCTTTTCCATTTGGCCAATTGTACTCTTTAAGGAGTTGTTTTCTTCAGTAGATTTTTGTATCTCTTTTTCCATTTGGCCAGTTCTACTTTTTAAGCAGTTTTTTTCTTTTTCCAGATTGTTGACTCTTTTTTCATAATTCTTTTGCATCACTCTCATTTCTTTTTCCAGTTTTTCTTCTGCCTCTCTTATATGATTTTTAAGCTCCCTTTTGAGCTATTCCATGAGTTCCTTCTGGACTTGAGACCACTTCCCATTTTTCTTTGGGGTTTTGCCCATAGGTGTTTTGACATTGTTGTCCTCTTCTGAGTTTGTGTCTTGATCTTCCCTGTTACATAATAACTTTCTCTGGTCAGATGCTCTTTTTTGTTATTTTTTGCTCATCTTTTTTGGCCTTTTTCCTTTCTCTTAAATTTGAGCTCTCTTCCCCAGATGGAAGGGGCACTATTTCAGGCTTCTTGTGCTGGCTGTTCACCTGGTGCTTTACTGATGTCACCCACCCTCTTGTCCGGTGCTGTGCTGAGGGGGTGGCTGGTGCTACTGAAAGCCTATAGGGGTCTGGCAGCTTAGCTGGTGCTGAGCTGGGATCTCCCATGGTGTGTTTGTATTTCCCCAGGGCTATACTGCTAGAGGCTGCCTCTTTGCCTGAGGCTTGTGCTGAAGCCTGTGGGGGTTCTCAGAGCTGGAGTCTGCCAGTTCCCCTGGCTATGTTGAGGCCTATGGGAGCGTCCTGGTGTTAGCGTTGGCTTGCTCCACCAAACTGGGGTTCAGGTTCTCCCGCTGGTTTGAGGTGGGGCTTGCTGTTGCCCTGCTAGGATGCTTCCTGTCCTGGACTGTACTCCCCTTTTACCTGAGTGAGACAACCTTTCTTGCCGATCTTCCAAGTTTCTTGGGCTAAAAGATTATCTCACCCTCTTTGCTGGTTCTGCTGTTCTCAAATTTGTTTTGGGGTGCTATTTTATGGTTGTTTGGAGGTGGATTTGGGAGAATTACTTTACTGCTTATTCCGCCATCTTGGCTCCCAAAAGCTATTGACACTTCTCATTCGTGAGCTTAAAACCTGTCTCTGAAACTTCTGTCTATTGGTCTTGCTCTCGAGGATCTAAGAGAACCAGTATAATCCCTCTCCAATGGGACAGTTCTTATAATTAAAGACAGCTGTGAGGTCCTCCCCTCTACTTTTCCCCTTCCCCAGGGTGTTTTTCAGGCTAAACACTCTCATTGCCTTTCATGGATCCTTATATAGCATTGATCTAAGGCCTACTATCAGTCTAGTTGCCCTGGCGAAAGGGAAATAAATTTGGCCTGCCATGACCTATGCTTAATGAAACCCTGCTGACTTTGAATGATCACTGCTTCCCTTTCTAAATGCCTCATAAACTACCTCTTTAATAATAAGTTCTAGAATTTTCCCTGGAATAGAAATCAGGCTTACTAGTCTATCATTTACCCACTCTGCCCCCTTTCCTTTTTTGAAAAAATGTGACAAGAGTTGCCCTTCTACAGTTCTTCAGCTCTTCTCCTGAGATCATTCAGAGATGGATGATGGCAGCTCAGGTCATTCTGTTGGTTAGTTCTTTGAGATCTTGTGCTTCCAGGCCTAGTGACGTGAACGTAGTGATGGCAGCTAGATGCTCAATCAGTAAATCTACAAGCATTTATGAAGGGCCTACTACGTACCAGGCGCTGTACTAGGTACTGAAGATACCAAGACACAAATGAATCAGCGCCTGTCCTCAGGGCGCTTACATTCTATTTGAGAGAGTCAACAGATATACACATATTAAGTATATACAAGATAAATACAAGGTAATTAGTGGGTGGGGGTGGCATTAGCAGCTAAGAATTGGGGGAATTGGGAAAGGCGTCATGTAAAAGAAGCTGTTTGAACTGAATTTTGAAGGAAACAAGGAGTTCTAAGAGAATGAAGTTAAGAGGGAGTGCCTTCCAGTCATGGAAATTGCCAGTGAAAAGGCAGAGATAGGAGTGAGTATCATGCCTGAAAAAATCCAGCAAGGTCAATATAGTGGGAGGGTAGAGTGCAGGAAGAGGAGTCTGGAAAGGTGGTTTGGGGACAGACTGGGAAGGGCACACAGAGGATCTTACATTTTACCCTAGAGGCAACAGGATTAGAGATTTAGAGCTGGGAGAAACCTGTAAGGTCAGATCTTCATTTCATAAATAAGAAGTTTGGGGCCTAGAGAAGTTAAGTGATATGCCCAGGATCACAGAGATAGGAAGTGGCAGAGCCAGGATCTGGACCTAGGTCCTCCGCCTCCTTACATTAGAATCTCCAGTTTGCCTTATTGCCCAGACTTTGTGCATTCACATATAGACATCTGTAGTTTTGAGCTTTGTTGGGGCTCCCTTCTTGGCTGTTGCCTTCTGTGGCTTCCCTGCCTGTTCCTACAGTGTACTGGTTACCCCCTCTGGCACCAGACTTGTCAGATCTATGTGGGACGTTTTCTCCCTCTCGCTCCTTTTTCCAGTTTAAAATCCTCTTGATTAGATTCATAAGATTCCCAAAAAGGATATTTTTATTGGTCCCTCCTAAGATACATTCCATTCCTGTCCAAGAGCCCATCATTCCTATATTTTTAGCAACAATGCAAAAATCCAAATCCCTCTCGCAGGCACTGTCTTTTTTAGCCAGCTGTTTACTTTTCAAATTTGCCTTTGTTTTCTGAATTTCTTACCATTCATTTGTGGTAATGATGAAAATATCACCTGTGACCCGAAGATCTTCTGGGTTTGGGGGAGGTCTTTTGCCCAGCACTTAATAATCCTTAGCAATTCTCTAGGTAGGTTCCTTTTAATGATAGCTGTTGTCCCCACAGGAATTACCAGAAATGAGTGGTGAACACTGTCTTTGACAATTCTTGGGAAAACAGCTGACCTCTCTGTTGTTAATGTCAGATTGTCCTCAGTACCCCCCAGCAGGGAGTTAGCAACAAACACTGTTCACCTTTTCTCCCTCTGACCATTACTGGATGGCCTCTTGTCTGATGGCACCAGAGGATCCACATTTTCCTTCATTCCTTGGAGGCCAAGATGGTCCAGCTGCAGTTAGCCCAGCTCCCCGACCTGCATGGGAAGAGCCTCATGCCTGTTCTACAGCTCCAAATATTCTTTTCTTCCTTCTTGGTGACATATTCCATAATCCTCCAGTCACCTGACAAGAGGCAAGAATTCCCCCTCTGCATTGCTACATCCATTTTGATCTTTATTTTCTCCTTGATGCATTTATTCTCATTTTATTCATTCATTCTTTCAATGAAGAATACATTCTCCTTAATAATCTGATGAGCAGAAGGGCTTCCTCCAGCCCTTTCACTTTCTCACATAGGACAGAGACCAACTTACACTTTGAGTATATTGATAAATATGCCCAATAGTCCTTTATCTTCTTTTGGATAGCTCTCTCATCTAACACTTATGACTGAGATCTGAGGTGATAAAGTGCCTCTCTGTGAAATGTAATTCTGATGAAGTCCACTCACTTGGTTTCACCATGTAACTGGTCTCTGGTTACATCCTTTTACTCCTCTGGATGCTAGGCTCTCTGTCCCTACTTGGAAAGGGGAAGGATATATTTGTTTAGCACACAGAAGCAGAAAAGACACAATTATGCAGAACAGAAGAACACAGGACAAAATAAAGTTATCTAATGAGAATTACCTACCTCATTTCACCTGGTTGATCTCCAAATACTTCCATCTACTGACCCTAACCCTGGCTGCTGCATCCTCTATCTACAGCTGGGTAGGTAGCAGGCTTAATTTATTTAGCAGAAAAAAACACAAAGACAACCATCTAGTGAGATCTGCCTCCCTTGTTTCACCTACCTGATGCTCTTCAGATTCCTTCCTCTACTTATATTGCTGATAGACTTCTTTTCCCCACTAAGAGGAAAGGGAGACTTGCTTATTTAGTGGACAGAACACAGGAATGTTAGATGAAATCCAATTATCTCATATGTTCTTCCCCCCTCATTTCACCTTGTTCTTGAGTTCCACCTATTTCACCTGGCTGCCATGGTTCTCTGCCTCTACTTGAAGGGCTAATTTACTTAGGCAATGATTTTTAAGATTTTTAAGGCATGAGGTAAAGTCCAGTTGTCTGTTTAGATCTTCCCACTTCATTTTGTCTTGGCACCACTCTCCATTTTCTTTTTCCTTATTTATCTGAGCAATAGGCTCTCTGTCCTTCTCCTAGCCTTTACTGTCTCCCCCAGTAGGAAGTGCCTGGGCCCCTGTGATGCTTCTGTGAGTGGTCATGGCTCATAGGGAATGTGCACATAGCTGGACTGATCCTATTAGAAGAGAGCCTGTGTAAGAAATGATGAAGAGGGGCTTGGTTTCAGAGAAACCCAGGAAGACTTACATGAACTGATACAAAGACAAATGACTTTGAAAGAATTAGGGACTTTGACCAGAAGCATAAAATAAAATTTTAAGAGAAAAAGGGAGAGAGGGGAAGAGAGGGGGGGAAGGGAGAAAGAGGAGAGAGACAGAGAAAGGGAAATGGGGGAAGAGAGGGAGAGAAAGGAGTGAGAAGAGTGGAGAGAGAGTGCCAGCTTGTGCTGTGGGAGCCAGCAGATCCTTGGTGCCTTTGGTCTCTTGGCCTGCTGCAGCCCACTCTGTGGCACTTGACCACCCACCATGGAGTTTGTCCCAGTCCCCCCAACAGCCACTTTCTCTTCTCCTTGGCAGCCAGTCTTCCAGGAATGTGGGAACGCACACTGACTATTGGCAGTGCAGGAAAAACTTTTAGTGTCACTGGTTGGAAGGTAAGCCTAGGGAAAATATGGGGACCTGGAAAATTGGGGAGGAAGTCTGGTTGAGAGCAGGAGTGAAGATGTTTAAAAAAAAAGGTTTGGAGAGAATGGGGGTCAAGGGGAGAATCTAATCCTTTTCTTCCTCTGGTCCAGGTGGGCTGGGTTCTGGGCCCAGATTATCTTCTGAAGCATCTTCGGACTGTCCATCAGAATTGCTTGTATCACTGCCCCACACAGCCCAGGTGAGGGATTAGGACTCCTTTTTTTCATGAGGTGTCCTGGAATTTGGGGCAGAGACTCTGGAGATTCTAAAAGACTACTATCTCTGGACAGACCTTGGGATGGACTCCCTCCTCCCCATTCTCACCTCCACTCCTGCACTGGAGAAAATGGTCACTATGAAGGGTGAGAAAGCAGCACGTGTACAGAGGAAGGGGTGACCTCAGGAAAAACTGATGGATCAGGGGGCCACTATAGCTAGAGTTAACTAATTCTAGCAAAGCATTTGACAGTCTCTTAGTCTAATTTGTGAATAAGGCGGAGGGATGTGGGGTTAGGCTAATAATAGCACAGGAAGTGGATTTAGAATGGTTGAATGTCCAAGCCCAAAGAAGAATCACTTAGGTTCAGTGCAGTCTGAAAGGAGGGCTGTAGTGGAGTGTCAGAAGACTAGGCCATCGGGCCAGTGCTGTTAAACATTGTAATCACCACCTGGATAAAGGCCTGGCTGGCAGACTTATCAGAATATAGGTGACACAAAGCTAAGAGGGATAACTGAGTTTGGATATCAAATTCTGATGTCAGAATAGCCTTAGCAGAGTACAGTGAAATTTAGTAGGTGTAAATTTAAAATCTTACATAGGTTTAAAACCTCAGAATCATAGATATAATTTAGAAAAGCGTGGCTAGATAGCGGCTTGTCTAAAGAAAATGAGCTGGGGATTTTAATGGACCAGAAACTCATTATTAGTTAACAGGTGACACAGTGGATAGAGTACCTGGAGTCAGGAAGACTCCTCTTTCTGAGTTCAAATCTGGCTTCAGACACTTATTAGCTGTGTGATCCTGGGCAAGTCACTTAACCTTGTTTGCCTCAGTTTTCTCATCTGTAAAATGAGCTAGAGAAAGAAACGGCAAACCACTTTACATCTTTGCCAAGAAAATCCTCAATGGGTTCATGAATGAACAATAACAAAATCTGTCATGTGTGATTTTAGGCTAAGAGTTGCATATTATCCAGGATTAGGGAAGTGACAGCCCTATTGTACAGTGCCCTGGCTAAACCATATTTGAAATATTATGTTCAGTTCTGGGTACCACATCTTAGGAAAGATGTGGACAAAATGGAAAGCATCCAAAAGGTGACCAGGATGGTGTGAGGGCGTGCAGAGTTGGCCCGGAGCCAGGTCTAATCTTGAGGACTGGTTGTTAAATTTTTTAAGTGTGAGCATTTATACCTCAGAAATCAGCAATCATTGCAAATCACATTTTTGTTTTTTGTTTTGTTTTGTTTGACTGTCTAGACTTAAAGTGTTAATGATGTAGATTAAACTTATGTGTGTACGTGCATGCATTTTTTCCCCCAGAGGGCCCAGTTATTAAACGTTTACCAGCATACTCCTAGGCTCTTGCCTAGTATAGTATTTACTAGTATAGTAAATGATGAGCTGAAAAGTAAGGATCTGCTGGAGGAACTAGAAATGTTTAGCTTGGAGAAGCCTTTAAAGAGGACTTGATAACTGTATTTAAGTATCTGAAGGGTTCCCATGGGGAAGAGAGGTTGGCCTTGTTCTGTTAGGCCCGAGAAGACCAAACTAAGAGTCACTAGTAGAAGTTGAAAGGAGACAGAGTTAGCCTAGTTGCTAGAGTTAGCCTTGCCCAACCTAGGTACTAGACACTGGATAGTACAAAGAATCATGGTATTGACCCAGTTATCAGTCAGCCATTATTAAAAACCACACTTCTAAAATCCATTCTTCACAGTTCTGCCAGAGTAATCATCCTCAGGCACGGGTCTGATCTGGTCACTTTCTTCCTGTTCTGAAACATTCAATGACTCCCTAGTACTATTAATGTAAAATGCCAGCCTCTCAGCCTGGCATCTAAGAGTCTTCACACTGAGCTTCAACCTGGCTGGCAGGCCTTATTTCACATGCATTCTGTGTTCCAGCTGACCTGGATGATTCACTGTTTTCAGTAACCACTACGTGCCTCCTGCTCCTTACATTTCGTCCCCTGTTCTCCACTTTCAGAATTCTTATGTTCCACGCTTAACTCAGGTTCAGGCTCCAACATAAACCCTTTCCTGACTATTCCCCTCTTCTCCCCAACTAAAAGTATTCTCTCTCTTCTCAGCTTTTCCCAGCTGCACACTTTTTTATGAACATCTTTTTTACACCATACTATAATACAGTCAGAATATGATTATGTGCCAGAGGGGGAGTTCAGACGAAAGAGAGTTCACCATAAGTCAAAATGGTCATAAGATCTAAATAACTGAAGTAGTATTTACTGTTTGTGTGTAGGTAAAGTCAGTATTTTTAAAATGACCATTTTACATAACTAATCTACATAATGCCATCGCAATTAAATTACTAAAAATTATCTTACTGAGTTAAAAAAAATAATAACAAAGTTTATTTGGAAGAACAAAGGTTCAGAAACTTCAGAGAGACCGGGGAGGAAAGATGTAAAGGAAACAGATTCAATAGCATCAGACCGTAAGCCATATTATAAGGTAAGAGCATTGTTGAGATGATCTCTTACACAAATGTGATCGGATTGCAATTTTGCTGTGGTATAGTAAATGATGAGCTGAAAAGCATGGAAATACTTGGCCTTTGAAGGAGGTTGCTGTCCACCTTCAGAGAAACAGATGAGAGGTGGGGAGATAAGCATGGTATAGACTAACATGTATCTGTATGAGTGTATGTGTGTGTGTGTATGTATGATTATAAATATATGTATATAAGTCTATATGTGTACACGTGTGTGTATCAGAGCTTAATTGTAGCCTGTAGAAGTACACAGCGGATGGGGCAGCTAGGTGGCACAGTGGATAGAGCAGCAGCCCTGGATTCAAGAGGACCTCAGTTCAAATCTGGCCTCAGACATATAATACTTACTAGCTGTGTGACCCTGGGCAAGTCACTTAACCCCGCTGCCTAATAAAAAAAAAGAAGTGCACAGCAGAGTACAAAAGAAAACCTATAAGGAAGCAAAGATGGACAGCTTTGAATACAATGAGTACTATTTACTATACAAGCTTTCTTGAAATGAGAATTTGTTGTTTTATATTGAATTCTCTCTTATGTTCTGCTGTGTACAAGGCAATGTTAGTTTTTTTCTTTTCTTATTTTGTATTTAAAAATTTGAAAAAGGAAAAATATTGAAAAAGAAAAAAAAACACAAAGTGGTCAGGGAAGGTTTCATGTAGGAAATGGGATTAGAATGTAAACTCTCTGGGAGTATGGATTGTTTCACTCTTTGTATTTGTAATGCCTGGCACATAGTAGGTGCTTAATAAATGTGTGATTGATTAGTAGGTCTGCCTAATGAGAGGGGCATTCCATTAAGGATGCAAAGATGCAGTGACATATTCAACAGATAGTAAATAGATCAGCCTGACTACAGTAGAGGACACACGAAAGGGGCAAACAATGAGAGCTAAAGCTGGAAAACTACATGGCTTGGAATGCTAGGATGAGAAGTTTATATTTTCTCCTTGGGATAGTGGGGAGCCATGGAAGGTGTTTGAGCAGGATACGTGACAAGATCATAGGATTATAAAACTTCAGAGCTGAAAGGAACCTTAGAAATATCCAATCTATTTATCTTACAGAGGAAGAAACTGAGGCTTAGAGCAAACCTTATTCAATTAGTTGGTGGGAGAAGCCCAATAAAAATGGGGTTCTAAGGAGATTAATTTAAATGCTTCTGTATGAGTGATTGGAAAGGGGAGATAATAGAGATGGAGAGATCAGTTAAGAGACTACTACAATAGTCCTGGTGAGAAGGTAGTAAGAGCCTGAACTAGGTTGAGGCTGATAGGGATAAAGATGACAAATGTAATAATAATAACTCACAATTACATAGCAGTCTAAGATTTACAAAGTATTTTACTCACAACAAACAAACCTGTGAAGTGGGTAGTACTGTTATCTATTTGACAGTTCAGGCCCAGAGAGGGTAAGGGACTTAACCTGGCTCACAGCTAAGTGACACTGCAAATGAGGACTAGGTCTAGTTAGGAGGGAAGGGGACATATCCTAGGTGAAGAGAAGGTTATGCTTGGGCTCCTGGGATTCTTGACAGCATCCTGGATAGCCCCTCTCCTACTCTTTCCCCCATGTTCCAGGAAGCTGTATCTTCTAGTTTTGAGCGGGAGCTTCGGTTCTTTGGCCAGCCTGAGAGCTACTTTGTCCAGCTGCATAAGGATATTCAGAAAAAGCGGGATCACATGGTGAACAGCTTGCTGACCATTGGCATGACCCCCGTCGTCCCTCAGGGCACCTACTTCCTCATTGCAGACATCTCCACCTTCAGTGAGGCTGGGGGAAGGGGGTACAGTGTGGTTGGGAAGAGGGGAGAGGAGAAAGGGAACATTCTGGGAATTAATCAAGGGCCTTCATGTGGTTCTGCCATGTCACACAGAGAAAAAGATGCCCCACCTCCCTGGCTCAGAGGGAGAGGCCTATGACTCTCGATTTATCAAGTGGATGATCAAGAACAAGGTGAGTCCCAGAGGGTTGCAAACATGACTCTGCCCATCCTCCCAAGCCCTCTCCCTCCTTCCCTCCCACTCCCTGCCTCCCTCCCTCTCTCTCTCTCTCTTTCTCTCTCTCTCTCCCTCTCCCTCCCTTCCTCTCTCTCCCCCCTCCTCCCACCTCTCTTTCCCCCCTTCTCTCCCCCTGTCTCCCCCTGTCTGTCTCTGTCTCTCTCAGCTTGGATCAGATAAGACTCCTTTCAGCCCTGACCAACTGTGATGTTGTGGCTCTGGATTCCTGAACCACGAGCAGCAACTGGTCAGAAATGAACTTTGATCCTATCCTTTCTCCTTCCCCCTCCCCCACACCCCAGAAATTCTTAGAACTTCTTCCTTTCCCTGGGCTGGGACTTGGTTTTTTCTCCTCTCTAGGGCTTGGCAGCCATTCCGGTTTCAGTGTTCTACAGCTCACAGCAGAAGCAGCATCTTGACCACTACATCCGGTTCTGCTTTATAAAGGTGAGTGTGTGCATGCTGGGGAATAGTGAGGAACCAAGAAATGGAATAAGGAGTGGTTTCTTTACAAGGCCCCAGCTGTAGCTTCCTTCCCCTCTTAACTTCAGAGGGAATTTTTTTTTTCTGTCACATCTAGGGGTCCAAATTCATGCCAAAGACTAGCATTCAATGCCTCAGTGACATGCCTGGGATATAGAAATGGTGGGCAGGTGCCTGACCCATCATCTCCATAAACCTGTTCCTTCTTTCCTGTCCAGCACCACTACTCCTATGTGGTTATTGCTACCTCACCCCTCCCTTCACAAAAATACCTATCTTACCTTGGCATGGCCATGGATTCTTGTCCACCATCACTGCACCTGGCATCAAGGGTACACCCCCAGGACTGGAGAGGGGCAAAGAGGGCTCCAAGACAATAAGAGGAGGCTTGTTGCTGGCTCCTGGGCTAAGCAAGTTGATTTCAATCTCTGTTTAGAATGACTCCACTTTCAAGGCCATGGATGACAAGCTACAGCAGTGGAAAAAAGAGCTAGAGGCCTGATTTCTGCACCAGGATCTCCCCCATTCCTCTTCCAGCTCACTTTACTTGATTGGACCCTTCCCTCTCTCCCCACCCTCCTTTGTGCTTCAGGCATTCCCAGATTTGGTGGAGGGAGAAGGGAAAATCCTTAACTAGGGCTCAAGTCAGAGAGGGAAGGGATGAAAAAAGAACACAGCCACCCCATCTTTCTCCATTGCCCCACCTACTGAACCTCAGTGAAAGTCTGCTCTCCCTTTGATTGTGGGATTTGGGGACCCAGGAACCCTCACCTACCCAGCACCCACATTCCCATCCCTGCGAGAGAAAACATTCAGCTTGGTTAGCATCAGGGTGTTTTCCCTCTGCCAGGGCTCTCCCTAGAAAGTCCTTCCCTCCTTTATCACTTCCTCTTCTCCCTGCTGAGTCATAAAGTGGGATTTCCCTCCTCGCTCTGAAGACCTGAATCAGCCACCCCAACTGACACATGGATGCCAGCCAGGCCAGAAGTCACCTGAGGTTTACAAGGATACCTGACATCTTGCTTTCATCCCTCCATGGTCTCACATTGCTATAATTTATCTTGGTTCTTCCTCTCCTACTCTTATTTTTAAGGGGCTGGTCAACATCCCAAGGGTCAACGGTCAGGCTGCCTTGCATAGCCGGCCAGTCCTTGGAAGCATCTCTTTAGGCTTAAATCAAGAGTGTTTGCCTCAAGTCAAGAGCCATATTTTGCCCTTAATAAAGTTTATTGCATCCTACATAGACTGTTGTTCTCTCCTCAAAATCCCTCCGCTCCTAAGTGGTTATTTCTCACCTCTGCCCTATAAAATATTTAGCCTTCTTCAAAGCTCATCTCAAATACCACTTCCTCAACTCAAAAATCTTCAGTGGTTCCCCACTGCTCTAGAAAACTAGTATACAAACTTGTATATATATATAATTTTTCTCCAATTACATGTAAAGACTTTTTAATTGAGTTCCAAGTTTTCTTCCTCCTCCCTGAGATGGTAAGCAATTTTACATAGGTTATACATGTGCAATCATAAAAAAAATTTCCATATCAGTCACGTTGTGAAAGACGACAGACAAAAAGGGGAGAAAAGTGAAAAATAGTGTGCTTTGATCTGCATTCAGACACCTTGTCTTGGATTGTATTTCTGAGAATAGCTCAGTTATTCACAGCTGATCATACAACATTGCTGTAACTGTGTACAGTGTTCTGGTTTTGCTCACTTCACTTTGCATCAGTTTGTCTTTCCAGGTTTTTCTGAAATCTGCCTGCTCATTTCTTATAGCACAATAGTATTCCATTATGTTCATATACCACAACTTGTTCAGCCATTTCCCAATTGATGGGCATCCCCTCAATTTTCAATTCTTTGGCACCACAAAAAGAATTGCTACAAATATATTTGTGGGTCATTTCCCTTTTTTTATGATCACTTTTGGATACAGATCTAGTAGTGATATTGTTGGATCAAAGGGTATGTACAGTTTGATTGTCCTTTGGGCGTAGTTCAGTTCACAGCTCCACCTTAGTGCCCCAGTTATCCTCCTCCAACTTTTACCATCTTTCTCTTCTGTCATGTTAACCAATCTGACAGATGTGAGGTGGTATCTGAGAGTTGTTTTAATTTGCATTTCTCTACTCAGTGATTTTGAGCATTTTTCATAATGATTATAGATAGCTTTAATTTCTTCATCTGAAAACTGCCTGTTTATATCCTCTGACCACTTATCAATCGGGGAATGATTTGTATTCTTATAAATTTGACTTACTTCTCTATATATTTGAGAAATGAGGTCTTTTATCACAGACAGTTGTAAAAATTATTTTCCAGCTTTTTACTTTCCTTCTAATTTTGGTTGCATTGTTTTTGTTATCGTGCAAAACCTTTTTAATTTAATATAATCAAAATTATCCATTTTACAACTCATAATGCTTTCTATCTCTTGTATGGTCATAAATTCTTCCCTTCTCCATAGATCCGACAGGTAAACTCTTTCTTGCTCTCCTAATTTGTTTATGCTATCACCCCTCATGCCAAAATCACGCACCCATTTTGACCTTATCTTGGTATATGGTGTAAGATGTTGGTCTACACCTAGTTTCCACCATACTGTTTTCTAGCTTTCCCAGCAGTTCTTGTCACATAGTTCTTGTCCCAGAAGCTGGGATCTTTGGGTTTATCAAACCCTAGACTACTATTGTCATTTGTTAGTCTTGCGTACCTAATGGTTTCCACTAACCCACCACTCTTATTTCTTAACCTGTACCAGATTATTTTGATGATTACTGCCTTATAATATAGTTTGAAATCTTACACGGGTAGGCCACCTTCCTTCACATTTGGTTTTCATTAATTCTCTTGATGTTCTTGACCTTTTTTTCTTCCAGATGAACTCATCTTGGTATTTAAAGCCCTCCATGATCTAGCTTCAGCTGACCTACTTTATATATAGATAGATTAAGCCCCGTCACAAACGCTGTGTTCCAGCCAAACTAGCGCATTGGCTGTTCCCGTGAACTTGCCAAACCATCTCTCCCTTCTCCACCTTTACATGGACTGTCTTTGATGCCCAGAGTGCATTCCCTCCTCATCTCAGGTGCCGTCTTCTTTGGACAACCTTTACTGCTCTCCCTAGTTCTTAATGTCCTTTTCCCTCTGAAATTACACTGTGTATATACTTACCTGTGCACATGTTGTCTTCTTCCTGCCTCCCCGGCATGGCCAAAATCCTTCATTTTTGTCATTTTATCCTCGTGCCTACCACAGTCAGTCCCTTACACACAGTAGGTGATTAATCAGTGCTTATTGAATTGAACTGAATGTAAGGAGGAGACTCAGTACCTCCAGGCCAAAAGCTGAAACTAATCCATAAATAGTAATTGAGGATCAGCCCTAGCATCAAAGTCAAACCATACCTTCTGATATAGTAGAAAGAATACTGGATTCAGAGCCAGCTGATGCAGGGGAAATAAAACAAATCCACATAAATCAGCAGCATTCCTATATATAACCAATAAAACCCAGCAGGAAAAGCTAGTAAGAGAAATTACATTCAAAATTACTACAGAAGCTCTAAAATATTTGGCAGTGTTATCTACTAAGATTCACCTAGGGACTTTGTGAATCCAGCTATGAAACACTTAAAGACAGATGTAAGTAACTGGAGAAGCATTAATTGCTCATGGATCAGTCAAGCCAATATAATAAAAGTGACAATACTGCCCAAATTATTTATTCAGTGCTGTACCAAACTCCCAAAATAATATTTTATATGATGACCTAGAAAAAAATATTAAAAATTCATCTGGAGGAACAAAATCTCCAGTCTCAAAAGTAATAATGGGGGAAAAAAAGCAATAAAGAAGAGAATCTATCATCCCTAGATTTCAAACTGTACTACAACTGCAGTCAGTAAACATTTAAGTGCCTACTGTGCATCAGATACAGTGTTAACTATGGGATACACAGAAACACAAAAGGCAATCTCTGATTTCAAGGGATGTCTAATGGAGGAAATAATATGCAAACAACTGAACAAAAAGGTATTAAACGGATAAACTGGAGATAGGGGGATGAGGAAAGCCTTCCTGCAGAAGGGGGGATTTTAGCTGAGGCATGAAAGGACCCAGGGAAGCCAGGAGGCAAAGATGGGAGAACATTCCAAGCATGAGAGACAACCAGAGAACACGCCTGGAGTATCTTGTTGGAGGAATAGCAAAGAGGCCAGTGACATGGGATCAAGTGGGGGGGGCGAGGGTATGAGGTATAAGAAGGCTGGAATGGGCAGGAGGCAGGTTGTGAAGAGCTTTGAATGCCAGCCAGAATACAGTTATCCCTTCCACATCTTGGGGGTTGGGGTGAGGCACCCTCTCAATCTGGAAAATCTGTAAAATTGTTTGGCTTTCCCTTCATACCAGAGAAGTCTGAATTATTATGATATTACAAGATAAAATAAGTTGATATTATACAATACTATAGATATATTTTATGCATTTCTGAGTTTCTAAACCTTTTCTGTGTCATCTGCTGGCCTTTGAATGTCATCTACACAGGGGCAGCTAGGTGGCGCAATGGATAGAGCACCGGTCCTGAAGCCAAGAGGACCTGAGTTCAAATCTGACCTCAGACCAAACACTTGACACTTACTAGCTGTGTGACCCTGGGCAAGTCACTTAACCCCAATTGCCTTAAAAAAAAATGTCATCTGCGGCATCTGCAAAACTCTTCCAAAATTCTCATTTAATTTCTTATGCCAACCCTTGATATATATAAACCTTGATGGGGAAAGTCACAATGAGGATGGGATAACTATTTTACATCAGATCCTGATGGTGGTAAGAAGTCACTGGAGTTTTTTAAGTAGGGTGCTATAGAAAGATTACTCTTACAGCTAAGTGGAGGATGGACTGGAGTGAGGTGAGACTTATGATGGGATGCTAATCATCAGACTATGCAAATATTAAAGGAGTATCAAAATGATTTGTTACTGGTTAAAAAAAAAAAGGTGAGAGCTTGATCAGTGGCATAGATTAGGTGCACAACACACAGAATTAAATACACTAACAGAGTATATAAGCCCAAAGATCACAGTTACTAGGGGAAGATTCATTCACTATTGAACAAAAACTGGTGGGAAAGTAGACAGCAGCACGCTGGCAGAAATTAAATTTAGATCACCCCCTCATACCTTACACCAAGATAAGCTAAATGGACATGATCTAAATATGAAAGGTCACATCAGAAACAAATTAGTGGAGAAAAAAAGAAATTGCCTTTAAGATCTACAGATAGGGGAAGAGTTGGTAACTAAAGAAGTTGACAGAGAGGATCACACAAAATAAAATGGACAACTTCGATTACATAAACTTTTAACATTTTGGCACAAACAAATTTAACACAGTAAAACTTAAGGGGAAAACAGGCAACTGGGGAGGGGGAAATCTATGCAGCAAGTTTCTCTGATAAAGATTTCATATCCAGAACACGGAAGGAATTGATTCAAATTTATAAGTCTAAGAGCCATTCTCCAACAGTGGTCAGAGGGTATGAACAGGCAGTTTTCAAAGGCAGGCTAGCAACAATCATGAAAAAAAAATGCTCTAAACCACTAATAATTAGTGGAATGTAAATAGCAGCTTTGGGGTTCTACCTCACACCCATCAGACTGACAAAGATGGCAAACAAGGAAAAATGACAAATGTTGGAGGGGCTGTGGGAAAAACAGGTATACTCTAGTGCACAGTTGGCAGAGCTATGAATTAATTGGTCCAGCCATTCTTCAAAGCAATTTAGATCTATGACCAAAAAGTTACTGAAATGATGAAATGAATAGTTTCAGAGGAAACTGGAAGGAAATGAGGTAGTGTGGAATCAACAATTTATATAATGACAACAACCTTATGGGAAAAAAAAACTTTGAAAGACTGCAAGAACCCTGAGTAATGCAATGATAAACCATGAATCCAAAAGAATAAAGATGAAACACGCCATTTGCCTCCTGACAAGGGTGATGAACTTAAAATGTACAAACATATATTTTCAGACATTTCCAATGTGTGAATTTGTTTCACAGGACTATGCCACTATATATTGAGGGCTTTGTTTTTTGCTTGTTTTTTTTTTTTAATCAATATGTGGGATGGGGAGGTTAGGGAAGTAAATAGCAGTGACAGATGAATAAATATTTTTAAAAGAACTAAGGTGGTAGGTTGAAGTAGCTCTGCCATGTTTTACTTGTGTGACCCTGGGCAAGTTACTTACCCACTGTTTGCCTCAGTTTCCTCATCTGTAAAATGGAGATAATAGAACCTACCTCCCAGTATGGTTGTGAGGATAAGTAAGGTAATAATTGTAAGTGCTATATAAATGTTAACTACTATTATTATTGTTGTTATTTCTGTTTTTGTGATACTGGGCAAGTCACTTAACCATGTTAGGTCCCAGTTTTCTCATCTGTAACATAAGGAGACTGGACTAGATGCCCTCCACAATTTCTTCCAGTTCTCAATCTATAATCCTGCAACCCCCAACTTAAATGGTCCCTCTGAAAGGGACTATTTTTTATTTTCTTAAATTAAAAATTTTTTTTTTTACTTTTTAGGCAAAAGTGACTTGCCCAGGGTCACACAGCTAGTGAATGTTATGTGTCTGAGGCCACATTTGAATTCAGGTCCTACTGACTTCAGGGTCTGTGCTCTATCCACTGTGCCACCTAATTGCCCCGAGGGACTATTTTTTAAAATAGGTTTTATATTATGAATTTAATCATCAACGAATACAAACATTTCAAAATAGAAATGTAATTGGAAAATATTTTAAACAATAAACATGGATAATATATGGTTTTCTAAGTCAATATGAGTTTCATGCATAAAGTTTTAACTCTTACAGAAACATAATAGTTTAATGACAGAAAATAAAGAGACTTACTATTTTCCTACCATCATTCCTTAGCATGTAAGAATCAAATGTTTTGAAAAATTTGTTACTGTCAACAAAAAGTATTTACTTGAATCTTATGAAACTTCTTATTTAATTGCAAAGATGAAAAAAGCCCTACATGATAGGAAATCTCATGTTACCTGCTGCTATTAAAATGTCAGAAATAGTTCATGGGAAAAAGAATAGAGATGAAATTCATAAAATTCCTTTATTGAATGATACTGTTTCCAAAAGAATTTCTGAAATTAGTAATGACCAATTCCAGCAGTTTATTACCAGGCTTAAGTGCAGCCCAAAGTTTGCAATTCAATTAGATGAAACAACTGATATTTCTAACATGACACAGTTCTTACTTTATGTAAGTTATGTTTATGAAGGAAGCATATATGAGGAATTGCTGTTTTGTCACCCTTTGGAAGAGCACACAAGAGAGGGGAAGATATATATCTTAAAGTTGATGAATTTTTCACAAATGAAGGTTTACAGTGGAAAAATTGTATTGAAGTCTGTACAGATGGTGCTGGAGCAATGATGGGCAAGAATGTAGGATTTGTAGCAAAAATTAAAGCTTGTGGCAATGAACATATATCACTTTTACTCACTGCATAATCGATCAGGAGGCACTCGTAGCCAAAAAAGATCATGAGAGTTAGACGTTGTGCCTCATGATACTAGCAAAATCACTAACTTCATTAAAAGCCATGCCTTTATCTAAGACTTCTCCAAAGGTCTCATGATAGAAAATGCTATCCACATCTAAAGAAAGAACTACGGAGTTTGAATGCAGATCAAAGCATACTATTTGCTGTTTTTTTCCTTCTGTTTTGTTTTGTTTCCTCTTTCTTGTGGTTCCTCCTATTGGTTCTAATTCTTCCTTACAACATCACTAATGTGAAAATATGTTTAATAGGAATGTATATGTAGAGCCTCTATCAGATTGTGCGCCGTTTTGGGGAGGGAGGTGGGAAGGGAAGAGAGAAAAATTTAAAACTCAAAAGCTTATGGAAGTGATTGTTGATAAATCAAAATAAATTAATAAAAAAAGTCATGCTTTTAACAATCGTTTGTTTTCAAACCTTTGGAAAGACATGGACTCCAATTACAAAAGTGTATTACTACATGTAGAGAAGTAAGGTGGCTCTCAAGAGGGTGAAGTTTAAACAGATTATTGAAACTGAAAGATGAAGCTGTTATATTTTTATGTAACTGACTAAGCAGAAATCCGATTTTGTCCATTTTTTCATAATGACTTACGCTTTCAAAACTGTTATTTGTCGGGTATTTTCAAAAAACTCAATGATTTAAACATGTCACTTCAAGGAAAAAATTGTAACATTTATGTTAAAAGATAAAATTGAAAGTTTTACTAGAAAAGTTAACATATGGAAGAACAGGGTGGGAAATGGTTATTTAGAAATGTTTACAGCTACATATGATTTTATAATTGAAAATAACCTTTAATTATAAGAGTTATAATTGATCATCTGAAGTTCCTGGAAACAACAGTTTCAGAAATACTTGCCTTCAAATTTTGATTCTAAGAAACTAGGTTGGGTTCATAAACCACACTCAGTTGAAATTTAAAAAATGGTCATCTGCCATTAAAAGTTCAAGAAGAATTTGCCAAGTTATCAACACAGATTTAAAACTTGAGTTTCCTAAAAAAATCATTAAATGAATTTTGGCTTGGGATTAGGACTGAATTTCCAACAATTTCTGAAATGGCCCTAAACATACTGCTGCCATTTTGTACTACATATTTATGTGTAGCAGCATCCTTAGTATTGATGATTATAAAATCAAAATACTGATCAACTCTGAAAAATGGTGAAGATGTTGCATGCAGTATCACATATTGTGCCAAGATTTAATTATTTATGTAAAAATAAATAGGCATATCCATCCCATTAGTATGCAAATGTCTTAAATAGATGGCAAAATTATATGTATACCAAAGAACTGTTTTAAAATAAATTTATGAGTTACTATCAGTAAATGTTTGATATGTATACCTATTTTATATACCTATATACCTGGGGTCGCATGTGGAAAAAGTTTAAGAAGCCCTGAACTATTAGGTGTCCCTTGGGGTTCTTTCCTGGGGCCTCTTCTCTTCTCCCTCTACACTACTTCACTTTGGGATCTCATCAGCTCCCGTGGATTTAATTACCATCTCTACACTGAAGATTCTCAGCATCTATATTTATTATCTATCCTGCTCTAATCTCTCAGCTGACCTCTAATCTCCCATCCAATCTGGAATCTCTAACTGCATTTCAGGCATCTTGAACCGGTCGTCCAGTAGACATCTTAAACTCAATATGTTCAAAACAGAACTTACTATCTTTCCCTCCAAACCCTTCTCCTCTCCTACCTTCCCTATTACTATAGAAGGCAACACTATCCTCCCAGGCCATCAGGATCTCAACCTAGAAGCCATCCTGGGTTCCTCCCCACCCCATATCCAAGCTAGTGCAAAGATCTGTCCACTTCACCTTTGTAACATCTCTCTTTTCTACTCTGACATTGCCACCGTGCAGGCACTCATCACCTCACACATGGATTATTGCACTAACCTGCTGGTCAGTCTGCCTGTCTTAAAACTCTCCCCAGTCAAATCCATTTTCCATTTGGCCACTAATGTGATTTTCTTAAAGTGCAGGTCCAATCATGTCACTCTCGCCCCACTACTCAAGAGGCTTCCTGTTGCTTCCAGGAACAAATACAAAATCCCCTTTGGAGTTCAAAACCCTTTATAACCTAGACCTCTCCTACCTTTTTAATTTTACACCTTACTCCCCAACACGCACTCTTTGATCCAGATCTAGTGACACTGGCCTCTTCAATGTTCTACAAGACACTCCATCTCTTAGCTCAAGACATTCTCTCTGGCTGTTCCCCAAGCATGAATGATGTCCCCCCTCCACTCTTGACTACTGACCTCTATGGCTTCCTTTAAGTCCCAACTAAAATCCCACCTTCTACAGGAAGCCTATCTTAACCTCTCAGTTCTAGTTAATTATTTCCTATTTATCCTGTATATAGCTTATTTTGTATAGATTTATTTGCATGTTGTCTCCCCCCTTAGATTGTAAGCTCCCTGAGGACAGGAACTGCTTTTTTGCCTCTTTTTTTGTATCTCCAGGGCTTACAGTGCCTGGCACTTAATAAATGTTTATTGATTGACTGAACACTGGCTCCCCTGCCCCTCTTTGTATCTTAGTCTAACACCATTGCCACAGAGGCTATTTATATATTTATTTATATTATACAGCTCTATGTGACCTGACCCTCAGATGCTTCTTTCCAAAGCTCCAGTCTAATAAGGTGATCTAGACCTATGCTTACCTTACCTAAACCCCAGCTCATGTTCTGACCCCCTCTCATCCTTTCTCCAACTGTCCCTCTGTTCCTTCATGCATGTGTAACACTCAAAAATGGAAAGCCCCACATAAACATTCACAAATGTTCCAGGTGTAGATTGGATCGGAAGACAGTGAAGAAAAGAAATCACTGGTCTGGCCACTCTCCTCAGTCCTTCTTGATTTCAACCCCTTCTATGTCTTAGTAAGTAGTCCTCCCCTGTTGCTCTATCTAAAAAGACTGACCACCAAGAAAACAACCTTGTTAATATATTGTGTATACTTAAAGGAGTCATTGCTTCATCTGCACTCACGCAGAAAGCAACCTTCAGACTTCACAGTCTGTCTTAATAATTGCTGTAGCTGCACACTGGCACCTGGTAGGTGACCCTAGGGTGATGGATGAGCCCCTCCAAACTTACTTGGGTAGGCCTGGAAAACAGTCATTGGGCTTTGACATGTCAGAATCTGTCAAAAAATTAGCCTGATCCCAGATCTCCAAACTTGCATTCTGCAGGGCAGGAGAACGTCATGAACTCATGGTCACAGCCTCACCAGGACGCAGCTTGGCAGGAAACCTAGCAGAAAAATAATACTTTTACATAGTGCAAAGTCCCAGCATTGCTCGAGCCAGAGTACGCTGGGAGTCATGAGACCTGGCTCCTAGTTAAGGCTCAAACACTAATTTCACCCTACGTAACCTTGGACAATTTGCTTCCCTTCTCGGGGCCTCGGCTGCCTCACCTGTGAAATGGGATGACAATCCGGGGTCTACTTCCACTGAGCTGGAAAGAGGAAGAAATGAGAAAAATCTGGACTCTGGGGTTTAATTCCGACCCTGCGCACAAACACAAAGGACAGTTATTCCGCAAGGCAGACAGGTGGTGATTTGGGGTGGGGACGCGGGCAAAGCCTGGACCTCCAGCTGGAGCAGCTCAGATCAGCTGGAACACAACAGGTAAGCCTATGGCTCCCTGCCATGTGGTCCTCCGACCCAGTGCGTCCCTACCCCCCCTCCTTTCCCCCCCAGCGCTTACCTTGAGCTCCCTGATTGGACGGCTGAATGAAAAGGGGGTGCGGTCTCCAGTGTTCGCCACTGATTGACTGGGGGGCGGGGCCACCGAGGCTCTGCGAGGAAGATGGCGGAGCTTGTGGGAAAGCGGCCCCGGGTCCAGGTGGGCTAGTGGGGCTGGCAGGATTCTGGGTTTCATGGGGCCGCACGGCCCATGGGAGGCGGCTCGCACTATAGAGGGTTTTCTAGCGGGCTTGCTTTCTTGAGGGCTGTAGATGACCCCCGGGGCCCACGTGTGGCCTTCCCGCGGCGGCGCGGAGCTGCCAGGGTGCAGGGGGCGATTTGCAGGAGGGGGTCCGGCTCAGCGTAGTGCAGGGCCGGGCGCGGTCCTGGCCGGGGTCACGGGGTTCGGGGTCCGGGGTCCGGGCTCGCTCCGGCCAGCATCCAGGCTTCGCTTCTGCCTGAGTGGAAGGGTGAATGGCGTGAAGGCCCAGTCATTGATCTGCTTCCTTTCCAGGGAGAAGTACGAAAAATCGAGTGGCGGAAATTGAAGAAAGAGAGTAAGGACCTCGAGGGCAGGAGTAATTCAGGGTGGTTGGTTTTTAATGTTTCTAATTAGTTTCTAGGCTTAGCGTCACTCTCATCACTCTCTTGGCATCCTGTAGAATGCTAGAACTTAAGAGCAGAAGAAACCTTAACGACATCTTAGTCTTAACCCTCATTTTACAGAGGAGAAAACTGAGGTTCTAGCAGGGGAAATGACCCCACCGAAGTTTCCCAACAAACTACAGTGGTCTTGCCCTTTTACCTTTTGATGGTATTTAACCTCTTTTTATTTTTTTTAAATTTTATTACTACCTTTTGGTTTTGCATCACCTTCTGTTCCAAATATTTCCCTCTTCGCTTCCTTCCCGTAAGAGCCATCCTTTGTAACAAAGAAAGAAAGCATTTCAGCAAAACTAACCAACCTAACCAGCCTGACAATGTATCACACCCATGGCCCCCCACCCACCCCCTTCTGCAGTAGATTAGTGGAAAACATTGACTAAGCTCTAAGTGTGCCAAGCAGTATGCTGATCACTGGGCCTATAAATACCAGTAAGCAAGATAAGTCCTGCTCTCAAGAAGATTCAGTCTAATTGGACAAGACCACACTGAGAGGGAGTGGTGAGCAGGGAGGAGTGCTTTGGAAGTGTTGATTAGATTACTGGTTTCAGTGTTAGAAAGATGGGCAGGGTATGCTTCAAGATGACTTGGAGTCAGGTCACGGTGAACATGCTAGGGCTAGTGGCGGCTGCTTTAGATTAATGTCATCAACTGGAAGCCCCAGGTCCCAGGGCCAGAGTCTGAAGTATGGGAGTATGGTCACAGGAAGATGGCTGTCTTTAATGGCTATGGAACAGTAGCCATCTAAAATATCTATGTAGCAATAGTTCTTAAAGCCCAGGAAGCAAAGGATGGGGAGAGGAGAAAGAGTGGGAATGGGGCCAAGCTAACTTAACCTTATAGAATACCTGATGTCTTTGTGTCTCCCATCTTCTTCTACGAGATGGATTAAGTAGCCAAATATTTATAGAAATTTGTGGGTGAATTAGGTTTTTAGATCTTTATTTTATAATTTCAGAAAACCTAAGTGTTAGATAAGTCATCTGGCATTTGCTTAGGGAATTTCATTCAGGCTTCATATGTTAGGTTTAACAAAACCATTGTGGGTTTGTTTAAAAAAATGTGCTAAAGGTTTCAGTTATTTCATTATTTTTATGTATCCTTGATTTTTTTACATTTTGTCAGCATTTTGTTTTTAAGCCAATTTTAAATCTTTGTTAGGCAACATGATAGAGTGGGGAAACTACCAGGCTGGGGAGTCTCCAAAGTTGAGTTTGAGTCATGACTCAAAACGTATACTAGCCAAGTGATAATGGACAAGTCACTGAATCTTTCAGAGTCTCGGTTTTCTCACCCGTAAAAGAGACAGTTATGCTTAAGCCTTCCATCTCAAAGAAAGCAAACTATAAAGCACTATGTACATGTGAATTTTTGTAATCCACAGAATTTACATCATTTGGAACTTGTTCCATTTTCTACATCTCCCTTAGGATTTTCCCATGGCCCCCCGCTTTCAGAAATGCTACCCTCAGGCCAGTCTACCTCTGTCCCCACAACCTATCCGATCATCCGCATCCCTCATTTGAAGATCTTTCTTCCAGGGAAAGAAGAGAAGAAGAAATGGAGGGAGTTAAAGATGATAAAGAAGTTGGAGAAGCAGCGTGCTCAGGAGGAGGCAGAGAAGCAGAAAGAGGAGGCTGAGGAAACACAAAAGCAAACAAATGGTATCTTTCAGGGGCTTGTTCTTTAGTTCTGTTGACTTTTTCTTGTTGGCACTAGGCCTGTGGCAGCTGGTGTCTCCTTTTGGGGGATGTGGACAAGGTTGTTCAGGGGTCATGTCCAGGTGTGATTTGAGGGGCCCCACACAATCACAAACCAGCCATCACCACAGCCCCTCTCATACTCACTGGTCAGCATGTGTCATATTCCACCATTAGAAAATTGTGAAAGCATAGCCTAGCAGGATGGGAAAGGGACATTCAAATCTAGGCTAATCCCTGCATTTTACAGGAGAGGAAACCAATGCCAAGAGGGGGAAAAGTGGGTCACCAAGCTCACACAGCAAGTTAGTAAAGCCAGGATTACAATGTGGGTTTCTAGAGCAACTACATTAAGAAACTG
Organism: Phascolarctos cinereus; assembly: GCF_003287225.1. Classification (NCBI taxonomy): domain Eukaryota; kingdom Metazoa; phylum Chordata; class Mammalia; order Diprotodontia; family Phascolarctidae; genus Phascolarctos; species Phascolarctos cinereus. The sequence goes on from NW_027555625.1 coordinate 267,789,609, forward strand.
TCCTCTGCTAAAAAAAATCCTTAGAGGCATTTTCAGTAATTAACACCTTTCCAGTGGCATAATAAACTGTGAACAGGACCCTCAGAAAGAGATCTGGAAGAAGGTCTGGAATGGAAAAAAGGGCAGCCTCGATGCGTGCAGTCCTGCAGGTTGAATGAGGGAGGAGAGGTGCTGGGGAAAGAGCCCTGAGGCGAGGTTTCAGATCTAGTTTCTAGGCCCAATTCAGGAATGTTCGCTACATAAATCATGGAGAGTCACGTCCCCTCTTTGGCTCCTCCAGGTCGATCCTACACCCTGAGTGTGGCCCTCCCTGGCTCCATCCTCAACAATGCCCAGTCTTTGGAGCTTCGCACCTATCTGGCTGGCCAGATTGCCCGGGCCTGTGCCATCTTCTGTGTGGATGAGATTGTAGTGTTTGATGAAGAAGGTGAAGATGTCAAGTAAGGAGCTCCCCAGGCAAGGGAGGAGGGGGCAGTGTTGAGAGAAGGGTGGGGAAAGAGGGCCTTTGCCTGCTTAGCACATACAGATGGCCCTATGGAGGTCAGGGCCCAGAATCCCAGAACCTTCCAATCAAATGAAAGGGGAACTGAGGCCCCTTCCTTGGGCAGAGAAGGCAGGAGATTACTCTTTACCTACTGCCTATGGGGCCAGCTGCTTCAGAAGCATTTGGAAGAGCTGAGCATCTGAGTCGATTAATCCTTCATCCCCTTCCAGGAGTGTTGAAGGGGAATTTGTTGGCATTGGCAAAAAAGGACAGGCCTCGGTGCAGCTGGCTCGAATTCTCCAATACTTGGAGTGTCCACAGTAAGAAGAAATTTGTTCTGGGGGAAGGAGGAAGGGGAAGCAGGAGTGGAAGGTGGAAAGTCTCTCCTCAGAGAATCTCCCCCACCTTTTGCTGGGGTTGGGGGAAGGTCCCTGGGTCTCAAACCCAGAATGGAAAGGAGGGAAGGGAGGATTGGAGAGCAGGGCCAGGAGGAGAGAAAGTGCTTGGGGCTGGATTGGAGGGGAAATTCTCCTCTGGGAATTAATTCACTGAGAACTGTGTCCTAGGTACCTGAGAAAAGCCTTCTTCCCCAAACACCAGGATCTGCAGTTTGCAGGTTAGAACTCAGCTGTGTTCCTTTATCTTCGGTGTCATCACTTGTGCTCTTAAATTTTTCCCCACCCTCTATCCCTGTAGCCATGTCTGAAAGAACATTTATCCTGGAGTCCAAAGGCCTGAGCTCCTGTTCTGCCCCTCCCTCACGCAAGCTCCTTGTGTAACCCTGCACAAATCCCCTTCAGCTCTCTGAACCTTAGTCTCCTCATTGGTAAAGGGAAGATGGATGATAATACTTGCAGTGTTTTAACAGGCTTGTGAGGAAAGCACCTTGCAAACCTTAAAGCTTTATATAAATGTGAAGAATTGTTATTAGAATTCAAATGATAGGTGTTAGGTAGATTTACTAAGGGAAGGTTGGGAAAGTTCATTCCACATGTTTGAGCTTGGTAAGTTAAGTCAAAGTCATGGAGAGCAGATGCCATCTTCATTCACTTCCCTAATCATGAGCCTCAGTTTCCTCCTTGGTTAAATGTGCATGTTTGACCATTTGGTCTTCAAAGTTTTTTTAGCTGTGGCATTCTCTGACTTCTTCTGCAATCACATAGCTCAAAAGTGATCAAGCAAAAACTAGCACCCAGGTCTTCTGACACCGCCCCCCCCAGATGCCTAGGCCCTTTCCTCCAACCCACAGTGCCCTCTGGAGTCTCTCCTAGTATCCTGTGACCACCTTCAGCTCCCTTCTTCTCTTTCCTTAGGGCTGCTGAATCCCCTAGACAGTCCTCACCATGTGCGGCAGGAGGAGGTTTTAGAGTACCGGGAAGGGATTGTATTAGACAGGCCTACTCGGCCTGGACGAGGTTCCTTCGTCAACTGTGGCATGAAAAAGGTACCCTGCCTGGGGCCCCAGGCCTGGAGGATTGTGGCCTTCGATAGCTTAGCACAATGCCTTGCACGTAGTGGGAGCATAATAAATGCTTCTTAACTCCAATAGGTATACCTGATATTCTCAGGCCTTTTCTTGGGGTAGGAATGGGGGAGATTCCTTGCTCAGGCCCAGACACATCCTCTTCCTTCCATAGGAGGTGCAGATAGACAAGAACCTGGAACCCGGTTTGAGAGTCACTGTGCGGTTGGACCAGCAGCAGATCCCAGGTATCCTGCTCCCCCCACACCAGCCCCTCTTCTAAGGGTGGACCCAAGGGCCTTGAGGGCCTGCTTAGGATAAAGCTGACTCCCAGCTCAAAGTGTAACTTCCTCCTCAAATTGTCTGGATCTCCTTTGCTTCTGTCATATTTCACCTACATATCATACATACTAGCTTCTCCCTGTTAGACTATAAGCTTCTTAAGGACGTTTTCATTTTTGTATCCCCACTGCCTAGTATGTAATGTGCATTTAATCACTGATTATTGGATGAACACTAAGACTGCCTTTTCTACATTTTTATATGTTCTTTGGTGGCTAGCACAGTCCTCTGTATATAGGAAGCACTTAGCAAATGTTTATTGAATAAATTGATTCTGGCTGGAAGCCTTTCTTAGGGTTAGGCTTGCAGAAGGGGCCCAGGGTTTACAGGGAGGGGAGGTCCCACAGTCTCCTCAGTCTCCTTCCTTCTTCCCTTGCAGAGAGCAAGAGCCTTAAGGGACGAGTCGTATCAAGCCAGGAGCCCCGCACGCATGCTGGTCTCTACTGGGGCTACAGCGTCCGCCTGGCCTCCTGCCTCAGTGAGTCCTTGACCCCCCTGCCTACAGTGGGCCATGGGCTAGTGGGCCTGCCAGGTGGGAGGTTTTTCCAAGTCTAGTCTTGGCTGTGCCTCTTACCTTTGTGGGACCTAGGACAAATCATTTCCCAGCTTTGGGTCTCTTTCCCTGTTTGTAAAATTTGGTGGTGGTGGGGGTGTTTGGTTTTTTGGTTGTTTTTTCCTTTTTTTTCCTTTTTGGCCAGGCAATGGGGTTAAGTGACTTGCCCAGGGTCACACAGCTAGTAAGTGTTACGTGTGTGAGGCCACATTTGAACTCAGGTCCTCCTGAATCCAGGGTCAGTGCTAAATCCACTGCACCACTAAGCTGCCACCTGGAAGATTTTTAAGGCCCTTCTTTGTACAGAAGGAACACTGGATTGGAGTCAAAAGACCTGGGTTTGAATCTGAATTTGGTTATTTACAAGGTGTTTGACCTGGACAAGTCAACTTCCTTCTGTTGACCTTGGTTTCCTTATTTGTAAAAAAAAAAAAATAAAGCTGGGAGTCAGCTTTATCCTAAGCAGGGACTCCTCAAGGCCCTTGGGTCCACTCTCAGGGGAGGGGCTGGAGTGGGGGGAGCAGGATACCTGGGATCTGCTGCTGGTCCAACCGCACAGTGACTCTCAAACCGGGTTCCAGGTTCTTGTCTATCTGCACTTCTTATGGAAGGAAGAGGATGTGTCTGGGCCTGAGCAAGGAATCTCCCCCATTCCTACCCCAAGAAAAGACCTGAGAATATTAGAATATTTGTATTAAAAAAAAAAAGGTTTGGCCAAGTTGGGTTCTTAACCTAAGTACTACAGACCCCTCTGGCATACTGGTTAAACCTGTGGATTTCTTCTCAGAATAATATTTGTTACAAAGGAAACCAATTATATTGAAATAGTTAAGATATTTTTTAAAAGGTTCACAAAACTTTAGGTTAAGAACCCCTAGACTTGTTCATTTGTTTCAGTCACGTCCAGTTCTTCGTGACCCCAGTTGGGGTTTCCTTGGCAAAGATCCTAGAGTGGCTTGCCATTTCCTTCTCTAATTCATTTTGCAGATGAGGAAACTGAGGCAAACAGGGTTAAGTGACTTGCCCAGGGTCACACAGAAAGTGTCTGAGGCCTGATTTGAACTCGGGTCTTCCTGACTCCAGGCCCAGAACTCTATCGATTTCACCACCTAGCTTCCCTTCCAGCTCTAACATCCAGTGGTTTTAAGTTTTTTCCCTTTGGTCCAGGATAGGCACCACCAAGAAGTCGGTCTCAGAATTGGGTGTTCTTCTCAGAGTGGAAGGGAGAATAGGTTGCCTGAGCTATATCTCCAGTCTCTGCTAAGCTGGGCTCTTCTCTCCAGGTGCAGTGTTTGCTGAGGGTCCCTTTAAGGACGGCTATGACCTGACCATTGGAACCTCAGAGCGAGGGGAGGATGTGGCCTCAGTACAGCTTCCCAACTTCAAGTGAGCTACCATCAAATATGGAAGCACCAAGGAAGGGGTGGGGAATGAGAAGTCAGAGGAAGCAAGATACTGAGGAGCTAGGAAATTGGCTAATGTTGTGGAGCTCAGGTTACTGTTGTTCCCTTCTCTCTTATTTATCCACCCCAAATGCAGACAGTTTGAGTTATCTCCATGCCTATTTTGCCCCTCACCCTGTCACCACCAAGGTCATGGGCCTCCACCCCAGGAGGAGGACTCGAATTAGTTATCAATTGTTACAGCTACCTGCTGTGTGCCAAGCTCTGAGATAGGCCAGAGAACATATAGTCTCTGCCTCTGACAGACTTTATTACTCAGCTAGGAAGGTAAAGTGACTTGGGTTGGGAAGGCTGGATGAGAGAACCTCACAATTAGGAGGTTCCTTACAGGTCAGCTGGTTTGATACATTCCTGAAGAGAAATCCTCTGCAGTATCCCTGCCAGTCTGTCTGGACAACGTCAGGGATGGAGAACGTACTGTCTAACGTGTGTGTGTGTTTATGTGTGTGTGCGTGCACACACGTGTGCTATCTACCATGTGGGTGTGTGGGCTTGCTTTACAAGGCAATCACTTAAGGGTTCAGTGACTTGCCAGGGTCACACAGCTAGTTAAGTGTCAAGTGTCTGAGGGCAGATTTGAACTCAGATTCTCCTGACTCCAGGGGTGGTGCTCTATGCACTCTACCACCTAGTTGTCCCATGTTTTTGTTTTTTAAAGACAAACAACTTAGGAACCACTGTCTACCTCTTTCTGATGAGTTTTTCCTTATAAGCCAAAGTTGGCCTCATGATAGTTTCCATCAAGAGCTCCTAGTTCTGTCCTCTAGGCCTAGGCTGAGCAGGCAGTCCTTTTTCCACCCGACAGCCCTTCAGATACTTGGGGGCTGCAGTAAGCTTGTCTTCCGGAGGCTTCTCTTTGTCAGCGTAGAGGCTACACATGAAAGAGGCCTGTGGTAATTTGTGTGGTGCTTTAGAAACTCAGAATGGCTAAAGAGACTTCCTGAAGGAGGGGTGGCATGTCAGCTGGCTGTGGAGGCTGAATAAGATTTGAACAAACATTGGAAATGTTGTGAACACCCCAATTTGAGCACCCGCTTTCACCTTCCCCTGCTCTCTGCTCATCTCTTTTTTCTTTCCTTCAAGCCATGCCATTGTGGTATTTGGGGGCCTCCAGGGGTTAGAGGCTGGTGTTGAGGCTGATCCCAACCTAGAGGTCACAGATCCTAGTGTTCTCTTTGACTTCTACCTCAACACCTGTCCAGGACAGGGCAGCCGCACCATTCGTACTGAGGTAAGAATCCTAGTGACCTTTCTCCCATGGCTCCCACCTTCCTGTGACACCACTTCCTTTCCCACTGGCCAGGGCTGAACCCTGAAACTGTCCAGAAAACCCTTGAAGAATTCCTCTTGCCTTCCTTTCCGTTGGGCATGGTACATTGAAGCTTCTAGCAGCAGCTGGGGGGTGGGGGTGGCAGGTTCCTTTCTCCTTTTGTCATTGCCTCTCACCTCCCCAGGTGTCCTTTGCCCATCTGAAGCTGGTGCCTTTTGCTGTAGATGGAAAGATGAAGTCATAGAATATTAAATGTTAGAATGAGGAGATCCTTTAGAAATGAGTTAGTTCGACCCCATCATTTTTACAAATTTGGAACTGTGACTAAAGAGGTTATTTAGGTAGAAACTGGACACATTCCAGAAAGATGCATTCTTCCACGTGTGGGGTATATTCCCCAAAAAGATAATAGTGCCATCTCCTGGACATATTATTATACATTAAAAGGGGTATTATGGGAATGAAGAGGGGGATGATCCCTGTACTGGAGATCTGGGAACCTGGGTTCTGCTTCTTAGTACTGCCAAGTTAGATCTTTCCATTCTTTCCTATTCTAGGAAGCCATCCTCATCTCCTTGGCTACCCTACGACCTTGTGTCACTGTGGCTGGGGCTCGGCCTGACTGAAGACATCACAGGATACTGCTCTTAAGACTGACTGCAGCGCTGACTGCCCTGTTGTTGGCAGCAGATCCGCTGATGGGAAGCTTCAAGACCTGATTTGCCACCAGGTGCAAGATGGATGAGCAGCGACCCAGGATTGAAAGCAGTTCTTGGGGGTCTGCTTAGCCCAGGGGCAAGAGGGATGGAGGTCCTAACAGACAGTGAGCCAATAAATAAAGTGGGGCAGTGCCTCTTCTTTTTCCTAGCTTGCTTTTACAAACCTTTTATATTTTAGTTGCATGCTGTGCATAATAATAGCAGCCTTTTATGGTTTATAAAGCACCTTCAACAGCCATTAAGTGCCTGCTGTGTGCAGAGCACTGTGCTAGCTAGAAAGTTTAGATGGTCCTCTTGCCTCCTATGAAGTAGGCAGGGCAGTAATTATCCCCACTTTACAGGGGAGAAACAGTTTTCAGAGTCCAATGCATATGCCACTACATCCCTCTGCCTACAGATAAGGTTCTAGTGCAGTGGGAAAATAATAGCTGCAAAAAAATGGTACCCACTAGGCTGAGGCTTCCATGAAACGGATGTGATGCCCTCTGTGACCAGAAGGTGGCAGTACAGGTGTGCTTGTCCTGACTCCATGAAAGTGGGTGCATTTACAGACATGACCATAAAGCGGCAGCACTAAGCTTCTTACATAGCTCCATTCGGATGTCTTCTATCTATCTGGACTGCATGTCCAGAGGAATGAGAATTTCACATCCTGTCCCAAGCAAGCCGCCAGCTTCCTGGGGACTCTGAAGATGTCAAAGCTTTTTAGCAGAGAGGAAGAACCTCTGCTCCCATCCTTATCACTACTCTTAGCCTGTCCTCAGGCTGCTTATTCCCATAAAGCCAGGGCAAGCTTTCTTTCTTAAACCTAAGAGTCCTAGGAGAAAGCCATTCATGTCAGTCATCTGTGACTTTGGAGGGGCAGATTCAGGCAAATATTGGGGACAGAAGCTAGATTGCAGGGGATTAAACAGAAGGGAGAAGATTGAGATAGGTCATATATTTCAGGAAAGATGCTGGATAAGGGGGCAAGGGACAGGAGCCAGAAGAATCCAGGCATTCAATGGAAGGGAATTTTCCAGCTGTTTAAGGAAAATGAGGCAGAATTTTTTAGACCAAGGGAAAGAATTAGTGAGAAAAGAGACTGAAGATGATGGAGAGGGAACAATTAAAGGAGCAAGGGATGGGATAGGAAAAGGAGAGATGGCTCTAGCATAGGGGGCAAAGATTAGCTTTGGTAAGGTATCTTTCAGTGGATTTGTGATCTCCCCAATGTAGATATTGTCCCCTGGTGCAAGTTACAACCAATCTATACCTTCTTATCCTGTGGAACTCTTGTTCATGCCCATGAGAGGTAGCATCATCATGGTAGAGTAGGTTCAAAACTTGAAATCAAGGAAATCTGGATTCAAATCCCACCTTGGACATGTGTGACCCTGGGCAACTTAAACTCTGCCTCAGTTTACTTATGTGTAAAATAAGTGTTGGACTTACTTCTACAATCCCTTCTGGCCATAAATTCATGATCTTATAAGCATCCCATAAATGATCCCTTTATAAAATAAGGTGCTGAAAAACTGCCCCCTAAAAAATATTCGAATAATTTCTCTAGGGGATTTCTGTCACTAGGGTATCCAATAAGTTCTAAATGGATAATTTAGTGAATTCCTGCCAGAACAAAGGGCACCCCAGTAAATCCTGGATGGGACCACCACAGTATTGCCTGGGAATGGCACTGATCCCCTCAATTCTCTCCAGGTTCTCTCTTTTCCTGGGCTAGGCCCATTTGCTCCACCTGACCCCAGTTCAAGAGGTTGTATCACCAGGAGGCAGCTATAACCAGTGACTACTTAGATTCTCAGAGTGCTAGGGATGGCCCTAGTTTAAGTGCTGGGGGATACACTCCACTGTAGCTCCTGAGCTTGGCACTACTGAGTACAACTTACACCATACCATTAACTCTGGTCATCTGTTCAATATGGCTGTTTAGAGACAGAGACTGAAAATTCAGGACTAGTGGGTTGGGTTGGTATTTATGGATCAGGATGGGCAGTGTTATTTGACAAGTAATTCACTTGAGAAAATTTTCACAATCTGAATTAGCTCAACAAAAACATTAATGAGATTTCTTGCTACCTTAATTACAAATACAATGCCCGGAGAAAAGGGTTTGTGATGTTCTTTGCCGTGAGATGACATCTGGAGCATTGTCTTCACTTTGTGGCAGGCCTTTAAGAGTGACTTTCATAACCCTCAAATCAATTTTTTAAGACAAATTCAGTGGGAGATAACATACTCCATCCCAAACCTCCCCTTCCCCCTCCCATGGAGGAGACATTGTGGGACTATTCCTGGCTATGGGGTGGGTGAAACCTGCCGATTACTAGCTTCCTATTTTAACTAATCATTTCTGCTGACTAGGTACTAGACTCAGTCTTTTCTATGCTGCTGAACTTCTGAAAAGTCCCAGTTACTCCATCCTTGGTATTCCCTGGTTCCCATATTTTAAAAGGGACACTGACAACCTGGAGTTTGTCTACAAGATGAAAAGCACACTGAGAGAAAATCATTAGTTGAAGGAATTGGGATGCTTAACCTCGAAGAGCTATAACTACCATCACTGTCTTCATCTGATGGGCCATAAGAACAACTGTCCAATGCAGCTTACAAAAGCACAACTAGAACCAATGGTGGGAAATTAAAGAGAGGCAGATTTCAGATCAATATAACATTTAGAGCTATTCAAACCTGAAATGGTCACACACAAATCTTTTTTACATAAAAAAAGTAAAATGATTTATTATACTATAGCAAGCCCTTCATCACCAGAAGTGTTCAAGCAGAAGTCTGAACTGCCTCTTAAGGACTTAATGTTTACCACCTTGGGTCTGATCATTCACCAAGCCCAAACACATCTTATTCTTATTCTGGAATCCTTCAAACAAAGGGTAACTGGATCTAAGTATTCAGAGGTCTTTCAGGTTTTGTGCAATCAAATTCTAGAGGAGATGAGGTACTTCTATAAAATACTGGGGATAGTATTCTTCAAAGCTAACGAACTGGGTCCGATGAAGGTTCCCAAAAATGATTCTGGGAATGGTCTGAAAAAGGGAAACCATTTATCTATTGTAGAGTGGCTTTTAATCATATTGTAGAAGTTCATGGCAGATTTTGCATTTCAAACTTTTACAAATTCTACAAATGTTCAAGTAATCAAAGTAGTCTATTTTATCTTCCATAGTATTATCTGCATCACCCATGGTTACACATTCATCCCCTACTAAGAGTTAGGAGGAGGATTGCTCTTCTTCCTCCCCTAAATTGTCAACAGTACAGCTTTTTTATTTAACCAATTTACCTACTTGGTACTGTAGCATATGGTGTAATAGGCAGGTCTAAACCTATCTGCTACCAAACTACTAACCAGTCTTCCCAGGAGCTTTTCCTCCAGTACTTTGTGTTCTTTTGAGATCTGACAATACCAAACTGACTTCATTCCTACTTTTTTCATTGTTTCCTAGATATTCTTGAACTTTTATTCCTCAAGATGAAATATATTATTTTGCCCAATTCTAAAGTAATCCCTTGGTAATATCCTCCACATAAATTGTTATTCTAATTACATAAAGTATTCTCTTAGTAATTTGGTCTGTCATTGAAGCTATAGATTAATTTGAGAAATATAATTTTTACCACAATGCACGCTTCAACATTGTAATTTTTTGTATTTCTTTTTAATGTCTTACCAACCCCCTCATTTCAGATGGGAAAATGATGCCCAAGAATCTGGCAAAACAACTTTGCCAAAAGACCTTTTGGTAGTGGGGACGGAAACAAAGCAGTCTAGTATACAGGTGTGACGAAGGTGCCCAATAGCACTGGCTGACTCCACTAAGCTGTGGAATCCTTGGGATTTTCTGATCCTTTCCAACCTAAGTGTATGCCCACCCTCCAGGTCTAGTAGATCACGGATCACAACCAAGGAACAGCGGCAAACCCCTTATTACAAAGATGAAACTCTATTTCAAGGGGTTTGAGGAGTACCCCTCTAGCCTATTAAGGGTAGGTTCAACAAAATATAAGGCACAGGGAGTGCCACTTTCCCACCATTAATATGAGGTGCCTGAGAACCTCCTAAAACAGTACTAGGGGAGACAAACCTCTCCCAAGAGAGCTAAAAATCCCTAGGCAGATCTGTCCCCCAGAAGCAGGCCCAAAGACAAGTCAAGGTACGCAGGGGTAGGGGTGGACTTCTAGCCAAGAGGGTAACCTCTTGCCCCCAAAGATGCCCAGGAATAAACAGGGAAGGTTCAGGTATCCATCCACCAGCTCTAGGAATTCTGGCATTTTACAGATGGGGAAATGACTTCCTCAACGTCATACAGGTAATAAACAGCAGAGCTAGGATTCAAAATCCCATTGCCCTGTCCCACACTCCATTCACTGCACTGGACCGCCCCTTGTTCTGTCTCTCTCCAGGTCCCTTTGTCCCGCCCCTCAATGCCTTCACTTAGCCCCGGGGGCAATGGCCTTCAGGTTGCTCGTCCTTGTGAGAATGTTGGGCACAAAGAGCAGTCCAGAGGCCCGCTCTATGCTCTCAATGGGAACCAGGAAGCGCTCCAGGGGGATATTCTCATCCACAGGTGCATTGGGCATCACGTAGGAACGGAGCTCGATCTGCCCCCCAGGAGCCTCAAGGATCAGCACCTTGAAGAAGTGGGTGGGTACCGCCACACTGTTCTTGCCAATCACCTGGTACTTCACATACATCTTCCCATCAGCCTCCCTCCTAAACAGAGCAGAAAACAGGGAAGAGCAATGGACCAAGGTCAAGAGACATTCACTAGTGTTACAATGTCCCCACAAGCCCAGGTCCCTGCCCTCAAAGCTTACAGCCTAATTAAGCTAACAAGCATTTATCAAATCCTCATTGTGTGCTAGGCACTGTACTTAAACACTGGGGACACCAAAAAGGGCAAAAGACAGTCCCTGCCCTCAGGGACCTCACAGTCTAACAGATAAGACAACATGTAAACAACTATGTAAAAACAAGATTTTATGTGTACGTGTGTGCATTTGTATGTGCGTTTGTGTGTGTGTGTGTGTGGTGTGTGTGTGTGTGTGTGTGTGTGTGTGTACACACACGGTAAAATGGAGGTATGTCAGAGGGAAGGCACCAAGATTAAGAAGGGCTGGGGAAAGTTTCTTGCAGAAAATGGGGTTTTATCTGCAACTTGAAGGAAATCAGGGAGGCCAGAAGGACGACATGAAGAAGGAGAGATTCTAGCCATGGGGGCCATTCAGTGAAAATTAGCAGAATCAGGAGATGGAATGTCTTGTGTGAGGAACAAGGAGGCCAGTGTCACTGGAAAGCAACATATGTGGTGGGCTGCAGGGTGTAAGAAGACTGGAAATGTAGGAAGGAGAGAGTTAAAAAAACCAAACAGAAGATTTTATATTTCATCCTGGAGGTAACATGGAGCCACTAGTGTTGACTGAAGTGGGGGTGGGGTGGGGTGATAGGATCAGACTTGCACTTTCAGAAGAGTAACTGCAGAGCTGAGTAAAGATGGAATGGAGTGAGGGAGACCAATGAGCAGGCTATTGCAATAGCACGGCCCGCACTATGATAATGGCGGTGGCAGTGTCAAAGGAGACAATTGTTGTAAAGGTAGAGGAAGAGGTGGAACGACAACAGATTATGGTCAAATAGGGGAATTTTAGAGTTCCTGAATGTATAAATGATGTGTTTGTGGATAACGAAAGATCAATGATATGACCCTCTCTCTGTGTAGCTGAGGTGGGACTGAGGAGTAGGAGGTTAAAGTGTTTGAAGAAGTATCAGTATGCATGCTGAATATGACAGCAGGAGTTAAGGAAGAGAGAAACACTGAGGAAGGAAATAAAAAGTGTCTTGGGGTCGGCAGATGACAACCAGCAGAATCTTACTTAGGTGATGGATATGGATTGAATGAACTTCAAAGGAGGAGAGGTTACTCAATGATGGTGGTAGAGGGAGAGCCTGGAAGTGGCAGTCGGGGGGGCCAGGCGTATTCCAATTTCCTCCATGATCAGTCAGTGGCCAAGGAAGTTGTGCCATTAAGGTAGAGCCAGGCCTCAGTGACAGCAAGAAGATGGAAACAGCAAGAAAGGAAAAGATTTAAGATGAAAGCTGGTTTGTTACCAATGGAGCAGGCATTCCAGAGAGCACAGTGGAACCGCTGGGTAGGTTTAGAGTGGTTGAGTTGAGAAGAACGGGAATAATGAAGCAGGCAGCAGGGGGCCAAGAATGGGGTTTGAGCAATGACATTTGAGGGTTCAGAATCACTGGGATAAGGAGAGGAGTGGAGAGGGAATGAGCATTTATACAGCACCTACTACATGCAAGGCACTGTGCCGAGTGCTTTACAAATTACTTCATAGGTGTATGTCAATCACTGTAGAATAAATTCAGGTAAGGTGAAGTTGTCCCAGAGCCTCGGGAAGCGATGGAAGCTGGAAAGCTTGGGGATGGGAGGGGGTTGCCTAGGCAGGGGCAAGGTAACTACTGTGGAGTTGCAGATGGCCAGAGACGATGCCTGGAATGTGATGGAATGGCTGCTCAGGAAGCCTTCCTGGACAGGCCCAGGGGAGGCAACTTCTATGGAGCTATAAGTGGCCAGAGACAGTCTAGTTAAGATGGCAGGACACATACATCATATAGGCACAGAATCTTAGATTTAGAAAAGAAGTGAGGGGTCATCTAGCCCAACCCACCTAAACCATGAATACGCAAGGAAGCCAAGATTTCACCAGTGCAGGTCATCTTCTGCTTGAATATAGATCACAACTCATCTGTTCTGTAGTAGACAACATTCATGAATTGTCATAGCCAAAAAATGTTACTGCTTACTGGCCAGCCTTCTAGGGAAGTGCTTCTCTGTACTTAGCTAGAATGATGCTAATAAATGATCCACACTCAAAGCCTTTCCAGTTTAGCAAGGTTTGTCAGCACTTGCACCCTCATGGTAGATATTAGGCATAGTAGATAAAACACTGGACTGAGAATCAGGACAGACCTCAGTTTGAATCCAGTCTCAGACACTGACTGCTATGTTATACTAGGCAAGTCACCTATCCTTCAGCCTTAGTTTCCTCATCTGTAAAATGGGGATGATAGTAGCTACCCTGAAAGTATTTATGAGGACTAAATGTATTCATGAATGTAAAGCATTTTGCAAATCTTAAAGTGCTATATAAATGTGGCTTCCAGACTTCATCAATCCCCTCCATGCCACAACTGAGGCACTAAAGAACTTGGGGAAGTTCCATGAGGAACTACACCTATGAGGAGCTAAAATAGAATACAAAATTGAGGTCAAGGCTGAGGAGGATGGACAAGGGGAGTCGGCAAAGGTCCCAGAGCATGGATGTGATCTGGTGATGGAAGCCAAGGCTAATTAACTTTGGCAATGACCCAACAGTAGGCTTTAGTAAATGACATCTGTAAGCTAGTAGGGCTAACAAGATAGACATTTGTCTTCCAAAGGAACCAGGGATTCCTTTATGAGCTTTTATAAATTTCATATACATATATATGTATATATATGTGTGTATATGTATATATATGTGCGTATATATATATACACACACACACACACACATACACATACCTATATATACATGTATGTTATTTTCAATCAGCAAAAATCCACCTTCTCTTTCTTCCACACCAACCTCCCCGCCCCCCACGCCAATTAAAAATGAAAAACAAAACCGGTTATAACATGTATGGTCAAGAAAAACAAATTTCTGCACCGGCTGTATTGAAAAAATGTCTCATTCTGTACTAAGTCCTTTACCTCTGTTAGGAAGTGGGTGTCACATTTCATCATTAGTTTTCTGGAATTGTGGTTAGTCATTGCACTGAGCAGAATCCCTAATTAGTTCAAAGTTGTCTGTCTTTAATATATTGTTTTCATAGTATAAACTATACTCTTGATTTTGTTCACTCCACTGTACATCTGCTCATATAAGTTGCCCCAGGCTTCTCCAAAACCATCCCTCATCATTTCTTATAGCACAACAGTCTTCCATCACATTTACATACCATAACTTGTTCAACCATTCCCCAATGTATGGGCATCCTCCGATTCCCATTCTTTGCCACCTCAAAAAGAACTATATATTTTTTTCCATCTGACAAGTTTGTTTTGCTTAGTTCTAATCCCTCCTTTAATCTACCATCCAATTCCCCTTTTACTCCTTTCCATCCTATTTCCCTGTGGAGTGAAATTTATTTCTTCATCCAACTACATATGTGTGTATAATCTTTCTTTTTTTTTTTGATCAGGTGAGATGAGAGTTTGGGTCAAGTGTCAGCTACCCTATCCCCCTCTTTGTTCCTATAAATGTCTACTTGTGCACCCGATTATTTGACATGATTTTCCCTAACACCCCACCCCCAGCACATTGCTCTCCCCTCCTCTTTCTACTTTTCTCTTAAGATCTCTATGTATAATAGAGCCACTGCCACACCTTGTCTAATTAGATTCCTTCTTGATAAGATTCATGATGATAAGATTCTTAAGGGACAAACATATCATCTCCCCATATTTGAATGTAAATTTTATCCTTGTTTAGTGCCTTAGGACTGTTTACCTTTTTATAACTCTTAATTCATGTGCTTGAACTTCAAAATTTCTATGCAGCTCTGGTCTTTTCATCCAGAATGCTTGGAAGGTCACTATTTTATTAAAGGTCAGTGGCTATAAGTTTGTATCTTTTGCCTTCTGGAATAATGTATGCAGTTCAAATGCTCTGCTCCTTTACGGTAGTGGTTGCTAAATCTTGTATGATCTTTACTGTGACTCCTCAGTATTTGAATTTTTTTCTTCTTGCTGCTTATAGTATTTTTTCTTTGACCTAGTAGAAGCTCTAAATTTGGCCATACTGTTCCTGGGAGTTTTCATTTGGGAAATGACTAGTGGATTCTTTCTACTTCTACTTTGCATTCTGGTTCTAAGAGATCTGGACAGTTTTTTGTTTTGTTTTGAAATATGATGTCTAGGCTTTTCATAATGCCTTTCAAAGTAGTCCAATTTTGGTTTTTTTCCTCCCTAATGGATCTGTTTCCCAGGTCAGTTGTTTTTGCTATGAGACACCATATAATTTCATTTTTTTCAGCCTTTTGACTTTGTTTTAATATTTATTTCATAGAGTGATTAGAACTTCTATTTGGTTCATTCTAATTTCTAGGGAGTTTGTTACTTGGGCAAAATTTTATACCTCTTATGCCAAGTGGTTCTCTTTCCAAATGTTTCTTCTATTTTTTTCCCAAATTTTTTTCTCTAGAGTTTTCATTTAATTTATAAAAACCATTTTAAACTTTTGTTTCATTTCTTCTAGGAATTCTAACTGAACTTGTGCACAAGTTGTGTTTTTCTTTGAGGCTTTGCTTGTAGATGTTTTAGTGCAATTCTCTTCCAGCTTTGTGCCTTGAGCATCCCAGTCACTGTAATAGCTTATGATGGGAGTCTTCTGTTTGCTCCTTCTTCTTACCTTACTTCCTGATTTCAAACTTGATATTAGTGCATACTGATATATGTACTTTTAGAGGGAAGGTCTGGGCTGATCCTATTACTGCTTTCTTAGGGTACTGGGTGCTATGTTATTTCAGGATCTCAGGGGCAACTCGGGCTGGGGACCCTGCAAGCTTTCAGTGCTCCCAAAATGGCCTAATCCAGGACAAAATCTGATTGCTTCCCCTGTCCCCAACTCTCCTCTTCCTCCCCCTTGCAGAGCTGAGGTCTGCAAATTCCTGATCTGGATCTGGGTCAGAGTAAGAGTAGACTGCTGCTCTCATCCACCTGTGAAGCTCTATTGATTTAAAGGGACAGAACCACAGGTTTTCCTCCTTTGGTCTGAGATTTCTGCCCTGATTACTTCTCTGCAGTTTTCAGACAGTACTAGAAGCAGGAAAAGAAACTCCGCTCTGCTCCTAGATCTGAGCCACATCAGAACCCCATGGCTGCTCCCTACCCTGGAACCAGTTCCCAATATCAGTCTGTCCTAGATTTGTGATTCTGTGAACTGAGTAGGTAACAAAGCTTCCAATTGGTACCTATTCCTGCACCTGGCACTCAATGCCTTGGTAACAGGCGTGGGGAACCTGCAGTCTGGAAGCCATATGTGGCCCTCTGACTGAATCCAAACTTCACAGAACAAATCCCTTTAATAAAAGGAGGCCACATGTGGCCTTGAGGCCGAAGGTTCCCCACCCCTGCTAGGACCTCCTCTTGCTCTGGTTCACAGCTTTTCCATATGGTGAAGAGTTCCTCAAGGACTCACATTCCTGGCCAGACCCAGTTTCCTGTGTCCTCACACTTCTCGGTCTCTCTTATGCTGACTTGGACTGGAAAAATGACTTGCCTTGACTTTTTCTTGGATGTTCCCACCAGGATTCAGACTGGTACAGTTTCCAGGCCTCTTCCCATACTGTCCACTCTCAAGTAGTCAACTCTCATCTAGTCAAATTCCCTTATTTTACAGACAAGAAAACTGAAGCAGGATGATGGCAACTGAGCAATCAACAGACAAGCATTTATTAAGCACCTACTATGTGCTGGCCACTGGGCCATCACCGGGAATACAAAGACAAAAGTGAAAAGTCTCTGCCCTCAAGGAGCTTACATTCAATTGAAGGAGATGACATGTACAAATATAAGTACAAAATTAGGTAGTCCCTTTTGTATGTGATTCACATGGTTGTTGAAAGTGGCAGAAAATTAGCTGTTAGGAAAAGAAAAACTATTAAATCAAAACATAAAGGATATAAAGAATTACCTTTTCAGTGATAAACAACTGGGTTATTGAAAGAGGCAGAAAAAAGACATTTGATGCTTGAAAAAACTTTTAAAATCCACGTGTGAAGCAGTACTCATTCCATTAAATACGAGAGAGATGTAGGAGGCCCAGACAGGAAACTGAGAGGACCTCTCTGAGGACACAGGAATGACAGGCCACTGGCCATTTTGCATGTAACTCTTTTTAGAGTTTGCAAAGTTAAAATTCACAAAGTGACAAACAGCTGTCTGGAGGGATGATTAAATATGGGCTGTTGGTGTCAAAACAAAGACAAAGGTGGATTTTGTGAGTTTTACCTCATAAGGGAAAGATTCACCATTGAGCAGGGCTCTGATCTAGAACGTCGAAAAACCCACGAGGAGAGAAGAAGACAACAGGAACTAAGTGAGAAGACGTAGGCAAGAACAGCCAGCTAAAAGGACGGCTTCAGCTGCCCTACGTGGGAGCCTGACGACAAAAAGAAGCACTGCTTTGCAGCCAAGGTTGGGGAGCCTTCTATTCAGAGAGAAGGGAATCTTCTAGGAAATCCCTGGCAGCTCCCTTTTGATTTGAGAAAAAAAAGCAGAGGAGAAAGATTGGCTCTGTAGCTACAATAGACAAGAAGGTAGAAGTCGAAATAGATTAGAAGAGAGAAGCTGGCTGGGCTTGTTTGCACTGTCAAGAAAACTAGCCAGATAAGCCCTGCAGTTCTCTAGCTTAAGGGAGCTGCTTATCATTCACAATAACACTACTCCAGAGGAGCAACTGTGAGTTAAGAGGGTTTGTCACTGTTTCATCAGTGTGAGAGTTAAGGAGAATTGGATTTGCCCAGCAGAACCATGAGGGTCAGAAGGAGGGAATGTAGTAGAGAACTGGCTTCCTTTAGAGCGTACTGTTCACGAAAGAACCAAGGACATAAAGACCTACAATTCAGGGTTGTGAGCCACCCAAGCATATAGGTTGTATTCAATAATGTCTCTCTACTTGGTTTCTTTTTTCTTTTCTTTTCCTTTTTTTGGGGGGGGTGGTTGGCAATGGGGTTAAGTGACTTGCCCAGGGTCACACAGCTAGTTTAGTGTCAAGTGTCTGAGGCTTGGGTCCTCCCAACACCAGGGCCACTGCTCTATCCACTTCGCCACCTAGCTGCCCCCCTCTACTTGGTATCTGAAAGTGTACCCACTCTTCCCCTTAGATACTGTGTACAATGATAGGAAAATGTGAGCCAGGTGAACTGAGATGTATAAATTTATGCATTTGCTTTAAATCGAGTAACTGTGATGTATTGATTAGTCTTGCAATTGCCTCACTGTTTAAACAGTTAATGGGTAGAACTACTGTGAAATGGTGGCATGTTAGGATCCACAGGAACTCAGATCCCTTTCACATACTCCCATTAAAGCTTGAAAAATGCATCATTTAAAAGAGGAATAAGGAGAATCACCTGAAGAATCCTTTACTCAGCCCATGAATTCTACAGAAACCCTAAAGTAGACACAAGCTGGGGTGGGGAGAGATAGAGGGAGAGAAGCCCTCCCATCCCTTGGTAAGAACCCAGTAAAGAGTGAGGGGCCTGGCTCTATGGCAGAAGTCATACCCTGCAGCAAGAAAAAGGGGCAGAGGGGCCCTGCAAAACTCAAGAGTACAGGAGTGAAACTTGACCCAAGCACAGGCCCCCAAATCTAGACACTGAGACTGCTGTGATGAGCAAACCAAGAAAAACACCAAATACTATGAGAAAATACTTTTGAATGAGAGATCACCTGGTGATAAATCCCAAGGAAGAAAGCAACCACACAAAAATCCAGGTAGAACCTCAAAAAAAAATTCTGGATGCAAGGATTATAAGAATATGTGAAAGAAATGAAACAAGAGATGCAAAATAAAATAGCTAGTGAAGAAATAATGGCAAAGACTACAGGAAAATTGAAAGGGAAAGGGATAAGAAAAGGGGGGCAGATGAGGGGAAGGGGTATTCAGAATGCATGCCATCTTGAGGTGGGGGAAGGGATGAGATGGGGAGAAAATCTGGAACTCAAAATCTTGTGGAAGTGAATGTTGAAAACTAAAAATAAATAAATTTTTAAAAAAATAATGGCAACGAGAACTGATGAGAAATTTTGCCCAAGAAAAAATAGAATGCCCTGAAAATTAGAATGGGTCAGACATAACACAATGACTCAATAAGAAATATGAAAACAAAATCAAAAGATTGTAGAAAAGAATGTATAATATTTTTACAAATGAACTGGAAAAGGGATCAAGATAATCCAAGAATTATCAGACTATCTGAAAATCATGATCCCCAAAATGAAAAAAAAAGTGCCATATTTCAAGGAATTTTATATGAAAATTTCTTAGAACTTTTAGAGCATGAGGGGAAAAATAAAAATAGAGAGAATCTACCAGTTATCTTCTCAAAGAAACAACAAAATGAAAACTCCTAGGAATATCATAGCCAAAACCCAGAGCTTCCAGGTCAGAAAAAAATGCAATAGCCAAAAAGAAAGTATTAAAGTACCAAGGAGTCACAGTAAGGCTCACAAAAGACTTGGCAGCTGTCCTAATAAATAAGAGGAGAACTAGGAATGATATTCCAAAAGGCAAATGGTGAAGGCTGAATACCAAGAGTAAACTATCCAGTAAAATTAAATATAATCATACAGGGGGAAATGAGTCTTTAATAAAATAGAGGATCTTCAAGCTTTATGGATGAAAAGAGTAGAACTGAGCAAACATTTTGAAATGGATACGCAGGACCCAAAAGAAATATACAAAGGTACACACAGATGTTCAATTGGAAAAGAGCTATGTAGGGATGAAATATCTTCTCAGAACGTACTATATAGAGAAAGGTAAATATGACAAAAGGCCTTGTATAGTTCCCCCCCCCCATTTTAATGGTTTCAAAAGAAAAAACAATTGGAAGGGACAAGGAACTATTCTGGGAAAGGAAGGAGGAGTAGGATGGAAAAATTACTACCACATTACAAAGGTACAGAAGATGAAATGTATTTAAACATGAAGGAATGAGGAGAAAGGGTACCCCATAAATTTCATTTTCATCTAAATGGAATAAAAGAAGATTGGTTACCCAGTGACACAAAGATTAAGGTATAGAAATACATTAATCCCAAAGGGAAAATAGAGGACAGGAACAAGGGAGGGGAAGATAAGTGAGGGAACAGTCATAAGAAATATAAATTCCAATATCAGAGAAAGGAGAAGGGGAGAAAAGATTTAAAGGAAAGGAAGAAAGAGTAAACCCTGGGACCAAGGGTGGAGCAAGGGGGAAGAGAAGTACTGCAACAGGGTGGAAAAAGGCTGTTCCTTTCACAGACCAGTGCTTCTGAAAACTGTGGGTCTCAACCCCATATTTTAAGAAGTGCTGAAGGGGTCCAGGGTGGGAAAAAGTTTAAGAAGCCCTGCTACAGACCACAAGTGTCAGGCAAACTCTTCAAAGTACCACTTTCAGGCCTAGGCAAATCTCACCAAAAGATAAACAATGAAAAGGTAAAGAACTGAAGAGAACTTTGGAAAAACTAGAAATAAGACCTACCTCCCAGGGCTGTCGTGAAGCTCAAATTAGACAATATTTGTAAAGCATTTAGCACAGTTCACATAGTAGGCACTATGTAAATGCTAGCTATCATTACTGTAATCGTAAATCTCGGCTATTACTGAATGGGAATAGAAAGGAATTTACATACTTCATCTATGCATGGCACCTTTACAAAAGTTGACCATATTCCTCCTATTGGTTCTATTTCTTCTTTACAACATGACTAATGTGAAAATATGTTTAATAGGAATGTATATGTAGAGCCTATATCAGATTGCATGCCATCTTGGGGAGGGAAGAGGGAAGGGGGGTGGAATTTAAAATTCAAAAGCTTATGGAAGTGAATGTTGAAAACTAAAAATAAATATATTTTTTTAAAAAGTTGACCATGTATTGGATCAAAAAGATCTTACCAAAAAATATAGAAAAGTAGAAATACTAAACATCATTTGTTGATCATAATGCAATAAAAATTATATTAGACACTATTTTTGAAGAAAAAGTAATTGAAGACTAACAGAATTCTAAATAACTGATGGATCAAAGAACAAATTATAGAAATACTAGAAAATCCCACAGAAAATTATAATAGACAACATACCAAAACTCATGGAATGCAGCTAAAGCATTCCTTAGAGAAAAATTTATATCTCTAAATACGTTCATCAACAAAAGAAAGAAAGAATAAATGAATTGGGCACAAATCTAAAAAACTTGAACAAGAACATATCAACTCCTTCCAACTCAGCAAAAAAGTAGAAATTCTAAAAATTAAGGAAATGTTTAATAAAGTTTAAAGTTAAAAAATATTGAACTGATAAAGACAAGCACTTGGTTTTTTTTAATAGCTAATCTAATTTAAAAAGGAGAAAGGGAAATCAAATGGCTTTTTTTTTTATGAAAAGAGAAATTTCACAACAATTGAATAGGAAATCCAGGGAATTATCAGAAACTATTTTCTCTAACTGCAAGCTAAGAAAACTGATAATTTAAAAGGAAATGGATGAATGTTTACAAAAATGTAAACTACTCAAATTAACATAAGAGTTAGATTAAGTAACTCAAATATCAGAAAAAGAAATTGTACATGCCATAAAAGAACTCTCAGAGAAAAAAAATTCAGGATCAGATAGACTTATAAGTGAACTCTATCAAACATTTAAAGAATAATTATGAAAGTACTTTTTTGGTATCTTTCTATGATACAAATATGATCTTGATATCTAAATCAGAGAGAGACCAAACAGAAGGGGGGGAAACAAACAATAACAAAACAAAAACCCCAACTATAGATCAATATCCCTAATGAACAGGGATGCAAAATTTTTAAATAAAATATTAGCAAATAGACTACAAACAACATATTAAAAATATTACACACTATGACCACACTGGGTTTATACCAAGAATACAGGGTTGGTTCAATATAAGGAAAATTATAAGTAATAATAAACAATATTAATAATATAAAGAATAAAAACCACATGATTTTATCAATAGGGCTGGAAAGGCTTTTGACAAAATCTACTGCTTGTTTCCATTAAAAATGGTAGAAAGTATAGGAATAAAATGGACCTTTCCTTAATATGGTAAATACCATCTACCTAAAACCAAGAGCAAACACTCTATGTAATGGAGAAAAGTTAGAAGCCTTCCCAGTGTTGCTGTTGTTAGCCCTTCATTCTCAAAGAGGATCATAACATCAAGAAGATGATGCTATGACTTGCAAGTGAATTGGATTTAAGTGAGGGAGGGCTCCAATAAGACCACGAGTAAAGCAAGGATGCCGATTATTGCCACTACAATTTAATGTAGTCCTAGAAATGTTAGCTATAACAAGAAGTCAAGAAAGAAATCAAGGCAGTAAACATAGGCAAAGAGGAAAACAAAACTATCACTTTCTGCAGATGACATGATGATATACTCAGCAAACCCTAAAGTCAAACGACATTAATAAATACAATAAATTTAGCCAAGTTGAAAAATATGAAAATAAATCCATTGTAAATCAGCACCATTCCTATACAGTACCAAAAGCACCCAGCAAGAAGAGCTAGAAAGAGAACTGCATTCAAAAAACCTAGAAAAGGTATACAAATATCTGAAGTCGATCTACCAGATACTCCCAAGAATCCAACTATAAAACATCTGCAGAAATAAAGAGAAACCTAAATAATTAGAGAAACAGTTATCGCTCACAGGTAAGACAAACCTATATATATATAATGACAATATTAACCTAAATTAATTTATTCGGTACCATGGCAATTAAATTACCAAAAGATTACCTTAGCTAGAAAAATTTCTAAAATTCAAATAAAAGAACAAACTTATCAAGAACTTCAAGGATAATAATGGAAAAAAAAGGGGGAGCGGGAGCTCAGCATCAAATCTCAAAGCAGTAATCAGTAAAATCATTTGGTGCTGGTTATAAAAAAACAAAAGAGGGGGAGGAGGCATTCAGTGAAACAGATTAGGTAAACAACATACAGAAATAAATGAACCAAGAAGTGAAGTGTTCACTAAATACAAAGATCCCAGTTAGCCAGGAGAAGATCTCACTATTAGACAAATACTGCTACGAAAAGTAGAAAGTGGTGTGGCCAAAATATGGGCTAACATGTTATATCGTACATATGCCAAGATGAACTCCAAACTCATATGACTTAAATATAAAAGGACATACCATGAGCAAATTAGAGGAGCAAAGAAGAAATTAACTCTCAAATCTATAGATAAGGGAAGCGTTCACGACCAAACAAGGGCCAGATTGGATCATAGGAGATAAAATAGACAATTTTGATCATATAAAATTGAAAAATTTTTGCACAAACATAACTAAATCAACTAAAATTTGAAGGGTAATAAGTAACTTGGAAAAAAAAGTCTTTACAGCAAGTTTCCTCTGATAAAGGTCTCACATCCAAGATACATAAGGAACTGGTTCAAATTTATAAGACTAAGAGCCCTTCCCCTAAACAGAAATGGTCAAGGGCAGCTAGGTGGTGAAGTTGACACAGCACCAGCCCTAGAGTCAGGAGGACCTGAATTCAAATCCAGCCTTAGACACTCAACACTTACTAGCTGTGTGACCTTAGGCAGGTCACTTAACCCCACTGCCTAGCCAAAAAAGAGAAAGAGAGAGAGAGAGAGAGAGAGAGAGAGAGAGAGAGAAATGGTCAAATAATATAAACAATTTTCAGAGGAAGAAATCCAAAGTATCAACAATCTTGTGAAAAATGCTCAAAATCACTACTAGAGAAAAGCAAATTAAAGCACCTTTGAGGCTTCCCCTCAAAACCATGAGATTGCAAAGATGATAATAAAGGAAAATGAAAACTGTTGGAGGGGCTACAGGAATACATGCACACTAATATACACTATTGATGAAGTCAGGAATTAGTGTAGCTATTCTGAAAAGCAATTTGTAGCTATGCCCCAAAAATTATTAAACTGTGCTAAACTAAACTACACCACTACTAAGCCTATATCCTCTCAAAGAGATCAACGAAAGAGATAAAGGATTCATATGTTCAAAAATATTTATAGCCAATTTCTTCAGAGCAACCCAAACTGGAAAACTAAAGGCATGTCCACTTATTGGAGAATGGCTAAACAAGTTGTAGATTATGAATGTAATAGAATATCACCATATAATAATAATGAAATGGACAGTTTCAGAGGAAATTGGTAAGATCTATAAACTGATGTAGACTGAGCTATAGAGAACAAATTTATACAATGAAAACAATGTTATGAAGAAAAACAAATTGAATGACTTTACTATTCTGATCAATGCAATGATAAACCGCAGCTCCACAGCACTTAAGATGAAACATACCACCCGCTTCTTGATATAGAGGTGATGGACTGAAAATGCAGAGTGAGAGATATACTCGTGTTTTTGGACATGGCCAATGTGGGAATTTATTTAGCTAGACTATGAAATCTGTTATAAGGGGTTTTTTTTCTTTTCTTTTCTTTTTTTTGGGGGGGGGTTCAGTGTTGGGGAGGGGAAGGGGAGCAGTGAGAGAAAAAGATAATAAATGTTTGTTTAAATGAGTTAAGGATATCCTTGTTGTGAATACTGATTTTACATAGATAGGAAAGCACACTGCTTGGAGCTCAGGAGCTAAGGAGAGTGAGAGGAACGCATTCTCCCCAAAAGTTCCCCCTAGCCCCCATAAAGAGTCAGAATTGTAGCAAAATGGTGGTCATCCTTTTCAGGGAACACTCCAGGCAATCCACGAAGTGGTCATATAGACAAAGTAATTGGATGGGGAGTCAAGAAAGACCTCACAAAGAAGATGGTGCTTGATCCGAGCTTTGAAGGAAACCAGGGATTCCAGGCATGTAGGATAGATAAGGCCTGTGCAAAAAGCCTGGGGAAGGGCAATGAAAAGTCAGCAAGAAAGCCAGTTTGGCTGGACCACAGAGTGAAGGGGAGGAACGTGTGATAAGACTGGAAAGGTAGGATGGAGCCAGGGTATGAAGAGTTTTGAATATCAAACAGAGGAGGCTAAATATGAACCTAAAGACAACCTGGAGGATGGCATGCCAAGGTCATGCCCAGGCTTGGAAGCTGTGGGGAGGATGAACGGTAGAGGAGAGAGAGACTTCAGGCAAAGAGATTAATTACGAGGATACTGAAATAATCCAGGGGAGAGGTAATGACACGCTGAACTGAAGTGGTAGCCATGTATGCAGAGAGAAGGGGGTCTGATGTGAAAGTAATAATAGCTGGCATTTATATAGTACCTTAAAAGTTTACAAATATTATACATGTCCTATCTCATTTGAGCCTTACAACCACCCCTGGGAAGGTGTTATTATTAGCTCCATTTGACAGATGAGGAAACTGGAGCTAAGAGAGGGTAAGGATTTGCCCAGAGTCATACAGCTAGTAGGCCTCTGAGGCAGGATTTTAACTCAGGTCTTTCAGTCCAAGTCCAGCACTCTATCCACTATGCCACCTAGCTGCCTCAAATTTTGTGGAGGTAAAATTGAGAAGACTTAGAGGTTTTGTACCAGGGTGACTGGAAGGATGGTGGTACCCTCCACAGAGCTAAGGAATATACAAGGAGAAGTACTTGGCTTCTTTAGACAGACACTTGGCTTACACCCACAGTTTGGGGGCCGGACATGGACGATGACCTAGCAAAGGAGATTGAGAAGCAGACAGACAGGTAGAAAAACCAGGAAATGTAAGAGTCACAAAAACCCAGAGGAGACAGTGATCAACAGTGTCAAATGCCACAGAGAACTCAAGGAGAAGCAGGACTGAGAAAAAGCTCTTGATTTGGCTATGTAGAGAGATCACTGGTAATCTGGTGAGAGGGTTTTCAAATGAAAGGTGAGGTCACTAGCCAGATTGCAAAGAGTTAAAAGTAAGAGGAAATGTCAAAAGTGTAGACAGCTTTTTCCAGGACTTTGGCTGGGAAAGGGAAGAGATAAATCGTTTTGACAGCTTGGGAGAGGATGGCAGGGCCAAGGAAGGATGAGGGGGACACTCGTACTCGTAGGCAGCAGAGAAGGAGTCAATAAATAGGAAGAGATTGAAGATTACAGACAGAAAGCATGAATGTAGGGAAAAGCTACTGGAGGAGACAGGAAGAAATTGAATCAAAGGTGAAAGTATCAGAGCTGGTCTTTTCCAGAAGCACCAATTCATCACAGGCTTCAATCAAGGACAGTGAGGACAAAGGTTCTGATATATAAAGAAGAGAAGAAGACAGAACTGAGATCGAATAAACTGGGCAGGGAGGGATATGAAAAGGTTTGGAACAACTGCTGTATGGAATGCAAATGTCAATTAGGGAACAGTAAGAGGGCTGCCTTTAAGCCTTGAGGGCCCAATAGAGATTCAGTAACAGATTCATAGAGAACTCAAAATAGCGGTGACTTCCTTAGGTACTGTTCAGCAACAAGTGAGTAAGAATGGAGGAGGTAACACCAAGCTGGGATGTGGCAAGGCATGAACATCATATGGGACAAGAGACTGCAGAGGACAGTGTCAGTTTCAGTTGGTTAACTTTTGTTGTTGTTTTTCAGTCATTTCAGACTCTTCATGACCCCATTTAGGGTTTTCTGGACAAAAATACTGGAGTATTTCCTTCTTCTACTCATCTTACAGATGAGGAAACTGAGGCAAACAGGGTTACATGACTTGCCCAGGGTCACAGAGATAGTAAGTGTCTGAGACTGGATTCGAACTCACAAAAGAAGACTTTTCCTGACTCCAGGGTCAAGACTGGGAAAGAAAGAAAGTGGGGGCAGAAGAAGGTGGAAGTAGGGGTGGGATTTGGCTGAACACTGAGAGACTAGAAGTCACAGTGAAGATGAAGATCAGAGATAGAAAGAGAAACACAGTGAAGCAGGGAAGGGCCATAGGTGATGATTCAATAGAGCAGCTTCTGAATTCTTGATCCTGGATTTGGAACATTTATGAGCAATGGTGAGATTGAGGGTGTAACCAACCATCTGTGTATGTGTGGGTGAAGCAGAGAAAAAGATTTAAGTTCACACCCACAGCAGAAATGTGGCATTCTCTACAAGCAGCTCCTACATCTGGGCATCTTACAGGACTAATCAGAAAAATATCAGTGTACCTACCTGCAGATTTAGAGAGGGCAGGGGACAGGATTTATAACTCCCTCTCTCTCCCTGGTGTGGGCTAGCTCAGGCCAATACTTGATGGTTGGATGTACTAAGGTGACGTGAGAGTTTAGTGGAAACGGGAGATGCAAAGGGTCAGGATCTCTCCCTTCCTTGAGACAAAGCCCCCTTGTGCTTCCCTAGCTAGGAAGCCCCCTCCTCCCTTCTCCAGGTCGCTCACCTGGGTAGGAAGAGAGGACCAGTGCAGACATAGACATTGTGGTAAGTTTGGGTCAAGCTTCTGCAATACTTTTCCAAATTGTTCCAGGCGTTCTGGTTTAGGTGGGGGGCCTAAAAGAGAAAGAACAGAAAAAGGGAGCCAAGTTGGAATATCTATGACTTCAGATCTCACCACCTCCTCTCCTGAGCTCAAACACCAGGAACATCCCCTCTTCTAGTCTTAGGCACTAGATTCGATCAGGCATGGCAAAGCACTACTTGGCATTTAGCTGTGGGAAGGAAAGGCTCGGGTCTATGGGGAGAAAATGGTAAACCAGCAAGGACAAAGTCTTGGAGTAAAGCTGCAAAACACCCCTGCAAATATTTACATCTTGGAGACATACTATAATTGGAAATATTTCCAATTTATCCTGCATACAGCTTGTTTGTAAGCAGCTGCTTGCACCCTGACGGAACCCCTAGACAGCAAGGAACTGTTTTTTGCCCTTCTTTGTATTCCTGCACATTTGAATTTAGCACAATGCCTGGCACACACCTAGTAGTAGGTGCTTAATAAATGCTTCTTAACTAACCCACACCTGCAAGCATAACCACAGTGATGCCCAAAGTTGCTCCACTCTAGAGTAGCTCCGACTCGACTCTTTCCACCCCTACCTGCTACAATCCTAAATCAATCCCGAATTCATCTACCCTGGGGTACTGGACTCCTCTCGTTTCATCAAGGGGCAAACCTTAGAAAAAATGGGCCCACTGTAAGGGTCCATGGTAAAGACCGGCCTGTATGCCGAGACTCAGGAAGCCTAGATTCCAGACCTGGCGGCCGCTAACTAGTGCCCCTGGGCAAGCCCCCTCCCCTCTCCTCCCGGCCTCAGTTTCCTCAGTTGCACAAAAGGCCAGCTGGGCAGGCGCGGGGCCCCGGGCTCTCGACGCTGACCTGCGGCGCCACGTTGCTCAGGTAGAAGGTGTCGTCCATGGCCTTCTGGCTCCAGCGGTGGTTGGCGGCGGCTGCCAAGTGGCCGCGGTCGAAGCCGCTGCCCCGGTAGTCGGCGTTGGTGGCCCGGTGGTAGACGTGCACCGAGTCGTCCTCCTGGAAGCCGCAGGTCTGGCGGTCGCCGGGGCCCCGCAGCCGCTCGGGCTTCAGCTGCTCGATGACCCACATGGCGCTCCGGCTGCGCGGGTCGTAGCACAGCACGTAGGACTCGCGGCTCTTCAGCTGCGCCAGCCCCGGCAGCCCGTATTTGGCAAGCTCGCCCGGGCCCCCCGCGGGCACCACGGGCCCCGCCGCCGCCGCCACCGGCAACACGGGGAGCCGGCTCCAGAGCCCTCCCACTCCCGGGCTAGCTTTCCTGTTCAGCCAGGCCACGGCCCCCGCCCCCAGCCCGGCCCCAAGGGCCAGGGACAGCCCCGGGACCAGCCAGCGGCCAGCCTGCATGTTGCCCGCCAGGCGCCCTCGAGCCTCCCCAACCCAGGGAGCGCTCCGACCTTCAGCGTTCTGACCCGCGCCCGGGACGTCGCTCTTAAAGGAGCCACGGCTTCACCTCCCGAGGGGCTTAGCGAGTGGCTCCCACCTGCCGCGCTTCCAGGGGGAGCCGCTCAGCAACCCGGAAGTTCCAGAATCCTCGAGCTTACGGGTGGCCCCTGATTTCTCTTGAAGCTGGGTGTTGCCCTTTTAAGAATCTGGTTTAGGGTCTAGTCAACTGCTACCTATGGGAATTTGACTGGTAACTCTAATTTTCGGCCTTAGGGCATAGTTACAGCCTTGCGCTAGATAGCGTAGGCGACTATCTCGGCGAGCAGAAGATCCTCCAGAAGAGTAGTTCCTCCCACTAGGTCCTTTTGACTGGACGTGTGTGAATCTAGAGGCAAGACTATAAGATAAGTTTAATAAGCAGTTGCCAGTTGGCTATAATAACTCCACCGAACAAAAAGATACACACAAACGTGAGATTTTACACTGCCTTGGAACAGGCGCAAAAGGAGCCCATCCGGTGAGGCTGTTCAGCCACTTTATTTGGGAGGTTGAGTAATGGGAATAGCATATCAGGTGTTGGGGGTAGGGGAGAAAGAGTCTTAACTTTGGGCTGTAACCAAGATCCGATCAGATCCGGTGCGTAGTTAATATAACATCAGACCATCCTGGTGGGGTGAGGAGTATCCACTTATTTTCCTCAGGATGGTGTAGGTGGGACCTGAGGTCTAAGATAGTGGAGGTAACCTTTGAGATGTCATCAGAGAATCTGTATTTATTTATACGGCCATCCCTGCATGTTACATTTCTTTGACTTCTATTTCTGGGGACATGCCCGGCTCCCCAAGACATAGCACCCAGATTTTGTCCATTTCCTCCTCCACATTGGCAGGGCAGGTTGGCTCCTCACCTCTAGGAATGGTTGTGCCTCATGCCACCTCCTTTCCCTACGATGCTACAAAACATGGCAGTGGGGTACCGTGAGATGTCCCCAGGTTCACGAGGGTCGATCTACTGTACAACGCAGTAGCATCTCATTGTACAGATGGAAAAACTGACAAGTTTGTGAATACCAGTCATTCTCAGTCTTAGCCTTCACAAGCCTCAGCATTTTACCAGTTTACTAAAGCATCCCTAAAGGGATGGAGCCAAGCCCAGAGTAACTAGCATTGTAGTACCCTTATCACTGCTCTTCTATTAGAAAACCTACTGACCCACTAGTCCAGTGCCTGAATCCTAAAAACAGGTAATATATTTTGAAACTGTTGCCTTCCAACTAAAGAAGTCTGAACTCTTATCTCTGCAAATTCTGCTGAATGATGTCTGACACTCAGGTTAAAAACTAAAGTTATTAGCCATGCCTGATTTTCACAGTCATTTTGTTTTAAGTATGGGTTCCCAAAAGGGACAGCCAACAGTTGTGTTAGGCCAGAACTAGCATCAGAGAATATACTGGTTTTGAAGGGTTTCGCTTCCCATCTTTGGGCCTTGGTTTCCACATCTGTTAAAAAAAAAAGTGGGGGGGTAGAGGGTGTATTTGATGATCCCAAAGTTTGTGGCATCTCTGATATCTCATAGAATCTTGATACTCCCAGTCTTTTTCATAAAAATAGTTCTTTGACTTCATCACAAGATCTTCTCCCATTACAAAGCTGTTTTAGTGCAACTCAATCACACTCAATGGGTCCATTGCAAAGGAAAGACACATGATTTATTAAGACAAATTGTCATGGACAGCACTGATTAAGAAACAAAAAATTTAAAAGAAAAAACATTCTGAGCAATCCAAAGAAATGCCTACTGGATACCACGCACAACAAAACTGGAAAAAGTCTGAGTGTGGGCTGGCGTCTTAGGTCCAGCTCTTGAGGAAGTTCTCCAATAGAAAGGCTTACCTCTAGCTAGCCAATGCTACAGGAACCAGCCTTTAGGAGACCACTTAGGACCCAGGTCTATAGACCTGACCACTTTCCTGAGTCCCACCATTTGAATCTGGGAGCTTAACCAAAGGAAAGCAAAGCCAGATCTGCAACAAACTAGACCAATGGTCTAGGGCAGGGGTGGGGAACCTGTGGCCTTGAGGCCATATATGGCCCTCTAGGTCCTCAAGTGAGGCCTTCTGACTGAATCCAAACTTCACAGAACAAATCCCCTTAAAAGGATTTGTTCTGTAAAACTTGGACTCAGTCAAAAGGCCGCACCCAAGGTCCTAGAAGGCCACATGTGGCCTCGAAGCTGCAGGTTCCCCACCCCTGCTGGACACTTCCCAATTTAAACCTCTCATGGCTTGACTCACTGCTAACACAACACCCTCTCCATATCCCCAGCCTTCCTTGCATGGTTAAGAAAGCATGAGGACAGTACAGAGAGTAGTGGTAGGCTTCTGGGGTTATTAGGTCCCATATTTGTTACAGTATATAGCTATATATATAGCACAGTATAGGCCCGGAGAAGGCAAGAAGGGAATGTGTCTGAGCTTATCTGGGCAGTCTTGGCTGGACCCCTGAGCCAGAGCCCTCAGGCTATAAAATATTGAGGTACAATCCTGGTACTTTAAGGTAAAACAGAAAATATTTTTCCAGCCTAGGGTCCTTGGAAGAGGAAAAAAAAAACAGCCAGAGAAGGGATCACCTACTCTACTCCTCCATGAGAAAAGCTGGTGGACAGTCATAGAGGGTCTGACTTGGAAAATATGACACAGCTTCCTTCCTCCTTCCTTTAAAGTTTAGACAGGGTCATTCAGGAGGAAAATAAGTGAAAGAATACAGCTAGTGCTTCCTTGATTTTCTTCTACCCAGTAAATGGGAGGAAATTTCTAATTGCTCCCAGGTACTTCAAGTGCATGCCCTATCCCTTAAAATTCTCTAGGATAGCAGACAGAACCTAAAGCCTAAAGACAAAACCTAAAGCTGGGGGTGGGAGATGGAGAATATCTTCTACAGGCAGTCCTCTGCTCAAGCTGCCTCCTTACTGCCCCAGAGTACCACAGACTCCACAGCTCCAACCAGAAGTGGAGTTACAAGGAATCACCCAGGACACTAACTAGGCAAGTACCATGAGGCAGGGAGCCCAAAGGAAAGGAAATCATCTATATATATTTTTTCTCTCCCTTCTTTCAGAACCAAGCCTACAAAAGTGGCAAAGATGGTTAGAAACTGTAATTAGACTGGTGCAGAAAAAAAATGGGGGAAGGGTTAGTGGTAGGATCTCCAGGTAACTTTGACAAGTCATAAGGGCTGTACATTCATTTCCACCACCATACTTGCCCATCTGTAATAAATAATGGAGTTTTAGTAAACTCTCCTAAATACTGACAGGACAAGAGCAGGAGACAGAAGCGTATGGAGATGTCCCTGGTAAAATGGAATGAGGACCCTAGCCTAACAACTGGGACCAGTAAAAGAAATTGTCTCCTTATCAGGAATATGACAGAATTCAAGCCACCTATGGAGGCACATGATGGGGAGAAGGCCTGGAGAATCAGACCCAAGACAATGGGTCTTGCTGGATGGCATGTGGTATGGGAAAGGAAAAAAAAAACAACAAACCTTAGGACTCTCCCTCTGATACCTCATTCTTTCTACCTTCTAATATTATACAAACAGACGCCAAAGAGAAATAACATGCTTTTGAACACATTCACCCACTGCTATATCAAGAGGAGAAGTGGCTTCCAAAGGGGCCAGGCTACAGCCAGCTGGCCAGCAAACCCTTCTATGATTATCCTACTTTGGTGTCTATGCCAATGGAGTGCTAGCTTATTCCCTAAGCAAATGGTCTTCCCTGTACTAAGGAATTTGGGCTCCTTAGTCCTCAGTATTAGCATCAGGAAATCCCTTTGGAGAAAAGCCTTACTATAAATTACAATAAGTGCCTGTGCAGCAACTGACCCCAGTGGGAACATCCTGCTCAACCCAGTTTCCTCATTATTTGATACCTGCCCCAAATCAGTACAAGCTAATAATTCTAAGCCATTTTCCTATTAAGAACTCTCATTTCCAGTCAAAACCTTGGATCTGAACTGAAGAAACAAGTTGCATTGCTTTACACAATCCCTGGGTCCCTGCCTCACACCTCTGAGCCCTTTCCAGGCAAGTGGTACCCTTCTAGGGTTCTAAAGACAGAGAAACCTAAGGGAGGAAAGACAACAAAGGTTTTCTGGGTGGTATTACTCTCAAAAAAATCCACAGGGCAAAACTTAGTGACTCTTGGTCTCCAAGACAGAGATCTTTAATTGGGCAGTGATGGAAAACACCGTGGGCCTGCCAAAACGTGGTGGGCAGAGGTTTGAAGGTGAGGGACTCAAGGATGCAAGAGACATCCAAGGTCCTGAACCTGTGCAGTCATACAGACAAGGTCTGAGCTCCCTAGTACTGCCACTGTCCTTGGCTCCCTGGAAATGGGGCCTTAGTGTTACCAGGTGATTCACCACCTGGGGATTCTATTCAATGAATTCCTTTGATAAAATTAGGGAAAACAGGGGCAGCTAGGTGGCGCAGTGGATAGAGCACCGGCCCTGAAGTCAGGAGGACCTGAGTTCAAATCCAGCCTCAGACCAAACACTTGACACTTACTAGCTGTGTGACCCTGGGCAAGTCACTTAACCCCGGGCAAGTCATTTAACCCCAATTGCCTAAAAGCAAAAATTAAGGAAAACAGCCCTGCAATAAGGCAAAATAGAAGAGTGAAAGAGAAAGGGAAGAAACACTGAGAGCAAAAAGAAGTTCCTCATGATCAGCCTCCTGGTTCTTTCTAGTGTTACTTTCTCAGGGAAGGAGCTTTCAAAGCCCCTGCTAGACGGAAGAATGAAGGGTCTTTAGAAAACTCTTTACTTCCCCACCCCCAAGATATATGGTGAGGCAGATCCAGAAGCAGGAAAAGCAGTAGTTGTGATCCTCAGCAGCAGGACTGAGGGAAAGATAGGGAGGTAGAGACATAAAGGGACCCTTGTCAACTTCCAGGCAGACCACTCACCCAACAGAATCCTTCCAAAGAAAGTGAGCCCGGCTGGCTCCAATCCTAAAATGGCTTGGAGGAAATTGATGATAAGGTGTGAAGTGTGCGGTGGGATAGGAGGAGATTGAGAAGGGAATAGGAGACATTAGGCAGACAATGAAAAATCAAACTAGGAAAATAAAATACAATTATAAAAGAATGGAGCTGCTTCGGAGGTGCTGATTGGGTCATGTGGATGAGTGACTCCTGGAGCAGGGTGTTCAATCAGCTTGAACTCTACTGCCCCAACAGCTTCAGGCAAAGCAGGGGCATCTGGGAGTCTCCAAGGGCTGACACAGATTCAGCTCTGACCACAAGGTCTTTTCTTACATAGTTGGAGTCCTGAGCCTCCCTGCTACCAGCCTACTTTGAGTCCTGGAGTTCCTTGGCTTTCTGTAGGATGCGATGAACATCTGTGATGGGGTAATCCTGAAGACAGACAAAAACAACAGAGGTTTGTACATGGATGTATCCTTACCATCAGCAAAGAATTCAGGGGCTGGAGGAAGCTGCTGCTAAGACAAGGGATGCCAATAAAGCCCTTTTTTCTTTGCAGCCCATAACTCAGAAGAGTTCTAGCTTCCTTAGGTAACTCATCTAATTGAATTTCCACACTAGACAGACTTTGCGCCTCTATTCCACAGGTGGTAAAGCTGATTTCCTCTGACACCAAGACTGTGTTCCCTTTGTAATGTAAATGAACCTGACTACAGTCTCTTTTCCATTACTTAATCTGTGTCTCTGATTTCCACACTGTCTTTCTGTGGCTTCAAATGAGCCCTGTATGTTTAGTATATACATACATATGTATGTACAGCATGTACAGTACACCAAATGATGCACTATAGGATAAAAAAATAGGTCCCTCCTTCAAAAAGGGTGGGGAAAGAGTGGCCAATGTGTCCACTAAAGATCAAAAAAGTTAAAAAAAATTATGGGGACAGGAGAGGAGTACATGACCACTCTCAAAAAATTTAGCAATAGGATGTAACCCAAGTAACTGACCAATAATCCTTGTTTATGGCTACAAATGTAGCTATGCTACATTTGGCAATCTCTCATTGGTCATCCATGTTTTAGCACCTAGTATGAATCTGAGAAGGTGATAAAGAGAATACAGTTGGAGGCAGAAAGTCTGAATGCTGCTTCAGACACATGAACTGGGAAGGTCAGGTAGGAGAAAAACCCCACCACCAACCCCTACCCCCGTGCCCATCCTTAAGCTAGTCACAGAACCCATATGGGAAAACCTACTTCCACCCTCAGGAACATTTTCCCAACTTCCCTTTCCAGGCTACCACCACTCAATGAGATGATATTTGTAAAGCACTTAACACAATGCCTGGCATCCTGGCATATAATAGGCACTTAATAAAAACTTATTCCCTTTCTCTTTTGATGAGACTGAAGACCAGGCCTTACCATCTGCCTTGCCCCTATAGCCTGTAGTCCCTGGACAATGTCATGGACCTGTTTTTGTAACCTAAGGACCTCTGGGCCTTGTCATTGAACTCTTAGGACTTTCAGGTCTTTCTAGCTACCCAGCAGCTGAACTTTCTTTTATGTGCTATTTTCCTGAAGTAAGAGTATGAGCAACTTGAGAACACAGGTTCCTTTGCCTTTTCTATTTGCATCCCCAGTGCTTGGCACACAGTCAAGTTTTTGTATAAATTCAAGTTCCTTAACCTCAGCCTCAGTTTCCTGATCTGGAAATTGGGGATAATAATAGCACCCACCTCCTAGGATGGTTGTGAAGATCAAATGAAGTAATATACGTAAAGCACTTCGCAAACTTTAAAGTGCTATATGAATGTTAGCCATTATTGTCCCCTGTCATCACTACTCTGTCATTTATTTTTAATCTCTCCCTGTCTACTGGCTCAAACAGGCCCATGTCTCTCCTATCCTGAAAAAACACTCACTTGACTCTTTCCATCCCTGTTATCGACCTCTATTTCTTCCACCCTTTGTCCAGTCACAATATGTGCCTCCACTTTCTCTCCTCTCACTCTCTTCTTAACCCTTTATAATTTAACTTCTGACCGTATTCTACTGAAACTACTCTCTCCAAAGTTACTAATGATCTCTTAATTGCAAAATATAATAGACTTTTCTCAATCCTTATTTTCCTTGATCTCTCTGCAGGCTATGACACTACTGATCATTCTCTCCTTGATACTCTTTTCTCTCAAGGTTTTCATGACTGTCTCTCCTGGTTCTTGATCTTTCTCTGTCTCTTTTGCTGGTTTCTTATCCAGATCATGCCCTCTCACTGTAGGTGTCTCAATGGGTTCTGTCCTGGGTCATGTTCTCCCCCTCTATACTACTTCACTTGGTGATCCCATCAGCTCCCACTGATTTAATTACCACCTCTATGCTGATAATTCTCAAATCTACGCATCCTGCTCTAATCTCTCTGCTGACTTCGAATCTTGCCTCTCCAAATGTCTTTTCAGACACTTTAGACCAGTAGACATCTTAAAGTCATTATGTCCAAAACAACTCATTATCTTTCCCCCATTCTATCTTTCCTAATCCCTTCCCCCATTCTACCTTCCCTATTTCTGTAGAGGGCAAAATATCCTCCCAGTTCCTCAGGATCACAACCTGGAAGTCATCTTGGACTCCTCATCATTTCTCTCCATCTACATCCACACTGTTGCCAGGGTGTGTTGATTTCACTTTTGCACTATCTCTCTTGTATACAGCCCCTTCTCTCCTGACACTGCCCCTGCTCTAGGGCAGCTCTTACCACCTCACACCTTGACTACTGCCATCTATCCCCACTCCAATCCATCCTATATTCAGCCATTAAAGTGGTCTTCCTAAAGTACAGGTCCAATTAATGTCACCCTGCTCAGAATTCCTGTGGCTTCCTAGCGCCTCTAGAATCAAATACAAAATGCTCTTTGGCATTCAAAGCCCTCCATAACCCAGCCCCCTCCTTCCTTTCCCATCTTCTTTTACCTCACTCTCTAACATGGGCCCCTTGACTCAGTGACACTGACCTCCTGGCTATTTCTTAAACAAGACACTCCATCTCTTGGTTCTGGGCATTTTTTCTGACCATCCCCCTTGCCTGGAGAATTCTGCCTCCTTGGCTCTGACCACTGACCTCTATGGTTCCTTTAAGTCCCAGCTAAAATCCCACCTTCTACACGAAGCCTTCCACAACCCCTCTTAATTCCAGTGCCTTCCCTGTTAATTATCTATTTGTCCTGTATATACTTTCCTTATACATATTTGTTGGCATATTGCCTCCCCCATTAGATTATAAGATCCTTGAGGGCACAGACTGTTTTTTGCCTCTTTCTGCTGTTCAGTTGTTTCAGTCGTGTCCGCACTCTTCGGACCCCCTTTTGGGGTTTCTTGGCAAAGATACTAGAGTGCTTTGCCATTTCCTTCTCCAGGTCATTTTACAGATGTGGAAACTGAGGCAAACAGGGTGAAGTGACTTGCCCAGGGTCACACAGCTAGTTAGTGTTTCTAAGGCCAGATCTGAACTCAGAAAGATGAGTCTTCCTCACTTCAGGCCCAGCACTCTATCCACTTTGCCACCTAGCTGCCCTATGCCTGGCACACAGTAGGCACTTAACAAATGTTTATTGATTACCACTATTAGTAAGAAATTCAAAAACAGTGGTCTAAAACTTCAGGGCATCAGAATGGGGACAAATCCTAGGAAGAAATATGTGTAGTGGCAACAGAATATGAAGGCAGACAGTCTTCTTTCCAGGAGTAAAGTAGGCATCATGGCAGCAAGTCTGAATCCATGACAACTGGAGCACTGAAACTGGTAAAAGATCCCCAAAGGAGAAACAATGTGCTTAGGGGCACACACCTAAATTAGGGCCCTCTACTCCACTACTAGTTAGCTGTGTAACCTTAGGTAAATTATGTACCATCATACTTACTTTCCTTTTGCCTTCACGCAACAACCTTTCCTCCTCTCAAGTCTACTCAATCAAAATTTTCCACACAACCCATATTAAATGGTCCAGTGGCTAGAGACTTAGGCTGGGAGTCTAGAAGACCTACCCAAGTTCAAATCCTGCCTCAGATGTATTGTGCCTGTGTAACCCTGGCCAACAAATGTCACCTTTTTCAACCTCAGGCTCCTCATCTGTAAAATGGGGATAATAATAGCACCTACCTCCCAAGGTTGTTGTGAAGAAATGAGATAATATGTGTAAAGCACTTTGAAGACCTCAAAATGCTAGCTATTACAGGTGCTGTCATATATCTATCTCTAGGTTATTCTCCACTTCCCTCATTAGAAATTCTGACATTTCCCTTTTGACCATAACTTCCTATCATTCTGCCTTTTCCTATGCCTCACCTTTCTTGATCCTTAACCCTAGATTACTCCTACCATCCCCCTCCTATGCATGAGCCACTAAATGCAACTGGAGGAAATCTCACAACTGTTCTGACTACCATACTTTAAAAATTCATGTTAGCCAAAAACTTCAACTGGGCCCTCACTACAGCAAGGCAGTCCTTTTATTCCCCCAGCTGACTCCCCATCTCACTCCCCACAAAAGCTATATCAAGCCTCTTTCCTTATCAAGCCCCTAAGTCTTCCCTCCCTAGCAGGTGAGGACCTTGCCTCTTCCTTTACTGAGAAACTGAGACCATTCAACATGAGCTTCTTCTCCCATTCTCTTTATCTCAAAACCTTCTGACACCACTTCCCACTCTCTCCTTGCCAACACTCTGCACGTGCTAGATTCCATCCCTTCCCATCCTCTCCAGCAGATTACAACCTTAATCATTTCCTCTTTCTCTCTCTCAAATCTTCAACCTTTCAGTCTTCATTCTTCTTGGCCTCTCTGCTATATTTGACACTGTTGCCCACTCTTTCCTCCTCTGGGGTTTTTTGATAATCTTTTCTCTTGGTTCTCTTCCTACCTGTCTGCTTTCTTCTTGGTTTCTTTTGCTAGGTCATCATCTATATTCAGCCCCTTAACTGTGGATGTTCCCTAAGGTTCTGTCTTAGGCCTGCTTCTCTTCTCCTTCTAAATGCTTTGTTGGTAACTTCATCAACTCACGTGGCTTTGACTCTTCTCCCCATTCACACACACACCACCTTAGCTTAGGCCTTCATCACCTCTTGCCTAGGTTATTGAAATACCCTCCAAACTGGGCTCACTACCTCCAGCCTCTCCCCACTCTGGTCCATCATATACTACTGCCATCAAAGTAATTTTCCTTAAGTACAGATATGATCATGCGACTCCTCTACTCAGTCAATTCCAATGGCTTCCGATTGCTTCTGGATAAAATATACTCTTCTGTTTAGTTTTTAAAGCTCTATACATCCTGGTCTATCTTTCCCACCTTGTTGGATATCATTCCCTCTTATGCACTTTGAAATCCAGCCAAACTGGCTTTCTCTCTATTTTTGTCACATACTCCCTCTTCTTAGTGCCTTTGCACTACCCATCCCACACTTCTGAAATGAGCTTTTTTCCTTCCCTCTACCTCTTAGAATCTCCCTTTTTTTTGGGGGGGTAAGGCAATTGGGGTTAAGTGACTTGCCCAGAGTCACACAGCCAGTGAGTATTATATGTCTGAGGCTGGACTTGGAACTCAGGTCCTCCTGACTCCAGGGCCGGTGCTCTATCCACTGCGCCACCTAGCCGCCTCAATCCCTTTCTTTCTTTAAGCTCAAGTGAGATCTTTCTGCCTAAGGCCTCTTCTAATCTGCCCTTTCCCAAATGCTAGTACTACCCTCCCTCCCAAATTACCTTATATTTAACGACTTAGTAAATATTCACTTTATTAGTATACTGCATATATTTATATATGTACCTGTTATCTCCACCATGCAAATGTAAGATCTTTGTGAGAAGGGATCATTTCATTTTCTGTACTCTGTACCCTAGTGCCTAGCACAGAGCAGGTGATTAATAAATACTTACTGATTACCTATCCTTTCCCCTTGCCACCCTCAACCATAGAGTACCTCTCAAAACAGCTGTTCTCATTAATCTTCAAAGAGCAAAGGCTCTCTGGGGCCCCCAATCTCCCTGTCAGCAGTCTCCCTGACAGGACTCCTCTGAAGTGACAATTTAAATAATAGCTGTTGGCTCTACCATTCTTCTCAGCCTGGATTTCCCCAGGCCCTTACCTGAAGCAGCCTCATGTTCAAGGTGAAGTCCCCTCCCAATAACTGCTCCCGGATCAATCTAAAGAAAACAAGTCCCAACACAACTTGAACCTTCAAATTTCAACAAAGGAACCCATGGACTATAGACATCTATCACCAAGAAGCCAAGACGTGGTCCAGGTGTCCTGAGAAAGGATCCTGCTTGACCAATAATCTCTTTCCTCCTACCACCAAGACGGAGTTTTGTGCAATGCTCTCCCAAACAATCCCAACATCAAATTAGCGTGAGTGTTTTCTCTACTCAAAAAAACCATTCTGGCTAAATAAGAGAGTTCTTTATTCCTTCTTCTGGCATTCCTCCCAATCCCACCCCATGGCCTCCCCGAGACTGCCCAGCTGAGGGAGGGCATTTTCCTGATTCACATGAGACTCACACCAACATGGCACAGCAGACGAGGAGGAGGAAGTCAAATCGGTTGTCATCAGCAAAGAGGGTATCCCAGATACGGATGACATCAGGAAGCAGGAACTCCTGGGACAGCAACAGCGTCAGCCATCGGAAAGCAAAGAACTGTGGTTTGATGTTTTGCTCTTGCTGTGGGTTAGATGAAGGCAATTTGGGATTAGGATAGAAATCTCTGGGCCACTGATTCTTCCACTGTCCTTTCCCTTAAGAGTTTGTTTTAACCAGATCTCAACTGAGCATCCATTTGCAAGTCATATTTTAAATTATCAGTTCTCTGAACATACCTCCTATCAGGACTGCTGCTCGGCTTGACAGTAAGTCAGCTAGTCAACAAACATTTATTAAGTACTGAGCATGTGAAAGGCACAGAGAAAGGGGAGAATACAGTCCTTACCCTCAAGGAGGTCATACTGTACTGGGGAAGACAGCAGGCAAAAAGTTATGTACGTACAAGACATGTGCAGGGTAGATGGAAAGTAACTCCAGAGGAAAGGATGGGGGGGAGGGGATGGAGGTAAGGAGAAAGAAGAGGAGGAAGAAGAAAAGGAGGAAGAGGGACAGAGGGATGACAAGGCCTCCTGAAGGTGGGATTTGAGCTGAGTTTCAAAGGAAGCCAGTAGGTACAGATAAGGCAAAAGAGCATTCCAGGCATGGTGAGCAACCAGTAAAAAAGCTGAAAGTTGAGAGATTAAGTGTTATGTATAAAAAATAGCAAGAAAGCCAATGTCACTAGGTTATAGAATATTTGGAGGGGAATAAAGTGTAAGAAGACTGGTAGGAAGAAAAATAAGGTAGAAGAAGAAAGGCAGGAAAGAGCCAGGTTGTGAAGGGTTGAAAATGCCAGAGGATTTCATATTTCTTCCTGGAGGCAATCAGGAACCACTAGAGTTTATTGAGTAGAAGGTAAAATGATCATACTTGCACTTTAGGAGACTCACTTTGGCAGCTAAGAGAAGGATGAACTGGAGTTAGGAGAAACTTCATGTGGGAAAACTAACCAGAAGCTCTAAAATTCCAAGTTCTCCCTCAATCACCAGCTACACGTAGAACGATGACTGATAATCACAGGAACAGGATTAAATGGTCCCTGAGGGCCTTCCTCACCAGCTTCAAGTAGAGCTCCACATCCTTCTCCTTCAGGGTGGAGTACACCTTTTCCATCTTGTAGGTGATGCCACACTGAGAGTCATCCAGGCTCTTGATGAAGTTGTCCCGGATCTCAGACATCAGGTTGGTGAAGCAGAAAAATGTGTCTGCCTCGGCGTGTTCTGGAAGAGACCCGAGGGGCTGGGGCTGGGGACTTCAACCGGCACAGAGAAAGAGCAAGGAAGCAGTTATACTTCTTCCCTACCACACTCCTCTGGTTGGGCTGGGGCACCCACCTACAATCCTTTCCTCCTCCTCGGCTCTGCTGAGACAAAGCTTACCTGTCCCTTGGGGCCTCACTTAAATCCTTCCTCTATGAAAACTTTCCTGACCAGTCCAGACCACAGGTATTCAACACTCCTCTATACGCCTAGCCATGTCCTAAAATATTCATAGGAAATGACTGTATACTGCCTAACATCTTTAACAGTATGTGGGTGGTTCTTCTTGGTGTATTTTTAAGACTACTATTCTCATTTAAATCTTTCACATATAGGTTTTCTCTCCCTTAAACTAAGCTCTGTGACAGTAGAGACTTTGTTTCTCTTTTTGCATCCCTTACTTTACCTGTTGTAGTGTCTTAAGCACAATAACAATAATAGTACCTTACATTAGTATAGCACTTTGAGATTTTCAAAGCAATTTTGCAAATATGAAGTTCTTTGTACTACTCTTGGGGACTAACTGGCACGACATCGATTTGTCATGATTTGATAAGCTACAGCACAGACTATGCTTTATTTATACTTCCATCACCCACAGTAGAATTCTCAGAAATGTTTGCTGAATGCATACATTTTATCTCCCTTAACCTTTACAATACTTCAATAGAGTCAGCACTGATTAGGCATCTACTGTGTACAACAGCCCTGGGAGGCAAACGGGGCAGGAATTGCTAAGACTGTAAGAAAAAGAGCATTGGACCAGGGCTCTTGCCCCAGCTCAGTCATCAATAATGAGCCACAGGACTGGAAAAAGGTCATTTATCTCTCCAATCTTTAAGCCCTGATCAGCATAATAAGGGAGGTGAACCCAGTGGTTTGAGATCTCTTCCAATAATAACTTTCTGATTCCTATATGAGAGAGGAAGAAACTGAGAAACAGGAAACTGGAAAAGCTGGGCTTAGAATCCAAGTCCTCCTGACTTTTAGGTCTAATGCTCTTTCTACTACACAATAATGCCTTTCCATAATGTTTCCTGATTTCTTCTCCTGATTTGATTTCCCCATTCCTCTGAGAGGGAAGGGAAATTGGGTAAATGGGGATCCTAGAGGCAGAAGCAGGAACTTGGTGGTAATGGGTCATCCTTAAGTCTCTCACCTTTCCATTCACTATTGGGATCCGTGGCAAAAGTGTAGTAGAGAGGCCCCACGATTTCATTCATACCCTGGACGTAAGCAATGCCTGGATTCAGCTTCGCATAGATGAACAGAATCCGCTCCACCACTTCCCAATGGGCTTCACAACCATTGGGCAGCACTTGATACTCACTAAGTGAATTTGGGGTTGGGCTCTTATGAGGTGAGCTCATCTATAGGGAAAGGAACCACATATTAAAAAAAAACCCTCTAGACCCGTAAGTCCTATTCTCCAATCAAGGGAAGGACTGCTGTGTCTGCTAGAAATATTTGGCAAAATAAATAAAAATATAATAAAGCACAGATAACATTA
The DNA here is from genome assembly GCF_003287225.1 of Phascolarctos cinereus. NCBI lineage: Eukaryota > Metazoa > Chordata > Mammalia > Diprotodontia > Phascolarctidae > Phascolarctos > Phascolarctos cinereus. Next base: position 267,832,917 of record NW_027555625.1, read on the forward strand.
CATTTTAGAATTAAAGCAATAGGCCCCCGCAGGGATCCTAATGTATGGATTAACAGCCCCGTTTCTATTTGAGTTTGACACTACTGCAAAGATTCTGCATTGCACTGAGGGAAGCTGAGAAAAGTTCAATGCAAGAGGCTAGAGGGAAAAGTAATATGTTAATCAAATATTGCATTAGTTTCTCTATTATCCTGTGTCTCATAAGACTCAAAGGCTATGAGGAATAGAAGCTGAGTTGACACCCAGTGGCAAGAAGGGATTCCTCAGATAACTATCAAGAGATCTCTGAATGCAAAACCAACGATCCCTTTCCTGTCCCAGAAGACCAGCAGCCAAAGACAAAGGGTATTCAAAAGGTTAAGTTTACAAGGTTATTTCCTAGTATGCTACTTTTAGTGAAATACTTTTCTGGGTCAAACAATATTTTCCTAGACATCTATGGTACCACTACAATGGAGATCAGCTGGAACTTTCTAAAACTTGGCATAAGTCCATTAAAAATGTCTAAATGTTTCTTTTTCATACAAAATGCTCTTGTTCATATATATGAATATCCGTAAATTCTAATGGTTGTCAAAATAAAGTTTTGTATGTATGTATGTATGTATGTATGTATGTGTACACACACACACACACACACACACACACACACACACACACACTAATTGCTGCTCTCCCAGTTGGCTGCCAGAAAAAGTGTAGTCTGTGATTTGATTTTTAAAGTGAAAAAAAAAAATTACACTGCAGAAATTCAACACTAACTTACTAATGCTTATAAAGAGAATGTTTTCACTCACAAAAAGAAGTATATCGAGAATGACATGCATAGATTTGGGAAAGAAGATAGAAGCCTACTGTTACTATATTAAAAAAGATACAAGACCAGCAAACTCTATTATCTTACCTATTTCACCAAGCTTGCCCCATACTACAAAAAAATGTTTTAATATGCTAGGACATCCTACAGAACACTCAGCACTAAGTTGTTACATAAGCCCCTGAAATACTCACTTATCTTGCAATAGAAGCAATTTTTAAAAAATATACTGTAAACTTACTTCTTGAACAGCCCTCATTAGTGGTTATGATGGCTCTGAACCTGTTAAGAACAATCACTAAGAGCAAAAGTGGACAACCCCAAACACCCTGGAATGGCTACTGCCCTGTGAGCAGTAACACTAAGGAAAAAGTCAGAAAGAGGAATGGCTTTATGAAGGTTCCCATCCTTCCCAAGCTGGCTCTCACATTGGTGACTCCACTCCGGTTTTTTGCCACTGTTTGTGATTTCAATGTAGTCTGCTCCACCCGCTTTCGGAGGGTTTCAAATTCATTCTGAGGATCCAGGATGAGGAGGCATGGGTAATCTGTAGGCCTCTGGAAAAAGGATATGTCAGGGCACAGCCTCCTAAAGCGGGAGAGAAGAACACAGGAACACCAATAAATCTTTGTCAAATGAATAAAACTGAGACAGTGCAAAGGAACTGACATCAACCCAGGGATGCCATGTCCTAGCACCGCAGGCAATTGGCTTCCAGGATCCCTCTTCTTCAGCTCTATCACTCGTATAGTCTGATTTTCAGCTTTCCTGTATGTAACTCCACAAATTGCTCTTCGGGCCTCCTTACCACAGGCCTGTTGGGGAAGAGGGGAAGAAAATAGCAATGTTCAAAACAACCACAAAGAACTCCAAAGTGGCCTGAGTGCCTCATCTTGGTCTCCTCCCACTTCCTCGGCCTGGCTGGCTCCACACTCACCTTACATCTTTGTCTATCTGCAGTAACACCTCATTGTCCTTGAAGTAGGTGTTCCACCGACTATCAGGGTTCGGATTGAGTGGCTGGGTAGAGAGAAAAGGTGGGATCAGTAGCCTCATCTCAAATAAGAACAGTCCAGAGTCAAGGACATTTGTTAAGCTCAGTTCTTAGGATTGTAAAGGGACCAGGCAGGGGGAAAAAATTACAGCTAGACTTGTCATCTATAGCCCTGAATGCGGTCAGCCTTGAAAAATTCAATGTTCTTAACTATGCAGACAGAACAAGGGGGGATCACAACCACTGCCAAGAGATTAGCCCAAACTCTTTAGTCTAGCAGTCAAGCCCCTCCCAATTTGGCCAAAGGTTATTCTCCCACCCACTCTCCCTACTGCTACTCTCCTGTATGAACTAGCTTCAGACAGATTTTTTTCATTGTCCTCCAAATATATTATGGGCCTTCCCACTTGGGATACTTTCTTTTCTTTGATTAACTCCTTCAAGGCCCAGGTCAAAGAGCACCTTTCCTGTAAAGTTTTTTATCCCATGGTGAGCCCTTCCTCCTTTAAGCTTCCACAGTATAGTTAAGCTCTTATTTGGGTCTTATTTGGGACTAGCAATGCAAGGAAGGCGTTATCTTGTCCTGTTTGCTTCAGCTGGACTGTAAACTGTGGCTTATATTTCTTTTGCATCCCCTACAGCAACTAGCAATCTCTGGCATGTAGAGATGTTCAGTGAATGTGTGGTTGCCTGATGCCTCCCCTAGCCTGACAGAGCAGGTCTCTGCATTCCAGCTGTTGCCCTTCTCCACGTTTGAGGAAAGGGCAAGAGAGAAGTGTCTCCTGACTTAGCAAGGTCCTGGAAGGACAGTGGGACAATGGGTACCCTCAGAAGCCATTCAGTTAAAGGCTGTGTTGGGACCATCAGAGAGTGGCAATGGGGAGGCAAGCACAGGAAGGGAACGAAGCAAAACCACACCCAGAGGCAGGAAAGTGGGGGTGAGGGTGATAAAGAAGGACATAAGGGATTTCTGAAACCAGGGAGGAATCTCTCTTGACTCTAAGTACCTGCCACCCCTAACTTGCACCTTTTCAATTTCTCTAATTAAATAAGCAGTTGGCCCTTAGCACTCACGTGGTCTTCAAAAGTGACATCCTCTCTAGATACCCCCAGGTTAGCTTTGGCTATGCCAGGCTGAATGATCATTTCTCTCAGAAACTGAGAATACAGCTCCCTGTGAAGAGGAAAAAGAGATAGGTGAGCAGCACAGAGGCTGGCTCCTTCTTTAAACACACAGACACACAAACAGCCCTCCCTCCCTTGCCCAGAGCTCTTGATCAATTCAGCATAAAGACAATGTGTCTGCCTTTCTTCAGCTGACACCAATCCCCACTTCTCCTGGGCAAAAAACTGTAACTGCACTGGGGATAAATCACTCCCCTTGGAAGCTCACCTCTGCTTGGCCAGGATGGAGGTCCATGAGGCCCTCTCCAAGGGGAGGTAGTTCAAAAGAATCTGCACAAAGGGAAAAGATTGAGGTTCTGGTATTCTGCACTAACAGCAGTCTCGGGGAAGAAATGCTGGGAGATTTCTGATAGGAACAAGCTTAGAGATTGTATCCTTAGGAATGTGGGGATGAGATCACCCTTTACTCTTTACTCAGTGGCTTCCCTGCTCCTGCCATACCCCAAAAGTCATCCCTTGTCCTTGCTCTTCTCCTACTATGTCTTCTAAACTATAACATGAGCCCTTGTTTAGAAGATTCTCTGTTGGGCTACAGGGAAGCTGAAGACAGAAAATCCGGTTTTTCCTTCTTGCTTGGGCCAAAGCCATTAGGCAAAGCCAGGACTTTTTAAACCCCATGCATATCACCTCCCTACATCCCATGGGTGAGGGCTTTTAAGGCTCAAGGACATTTGAATGTTCTCTGATTGAAGAAGAGTTAAATTAAGATTGGGGTTATTTTTTTGATTGCCTGAAAGGGATCACCCGTTCTAAAAAGTATCAAGGAAATGTTTATTCTGTAACCTTTTATGAATAAGTTTAGTGTGAGAGGGCAGACAACAGGCCCCCAAAGAGCTCCTGGAGAGAGTATCAAGGAGGAATAACCACCAGCAAAAGCTTCCCAGCCAGTAGTAGAGAGCTAGAGGAAGGCTACCCCATGCAGAAGCTCATGTACTCACAGGGGGAGCTAAAGCCAAGCCCCCAGGAACACCCACCTTCCAGCAAAGGCAGCGCAGTCCACCCTCACAAGGGATCCCTGTAGAACACATCAGGCAAAGGTCACTCACTTGGGACAGGACCTTGAGAACACTGACTGCACACAGGCAACTAGGTTTAAACTCGTGGTGGTAGTGACGGCATGAGACATAATGCCAAAGGTTTAACTTATCCCTTAGGGATCACTAAGACAGGATCCCGCATACACACCAGAAGCAACTAGGAGTTTCTGCTTCCAGCAAAGCACTTCTCTGTACCCTGGCAAAGCCAGGCAGTGACCTCATTTATTCCAGTGGTAAAGAAAGATCTGATCAAGCACACTGCTCAGGGAAAAAAGACATTCTTGTTCCAAATCACAAACAATCAATGAACATTCTGAATCTTCAATTTTCTCCTCTGAGGATAGGTCCCAGAATTTCAATGGGACACATCTAGCTGTGGACTCCTAGGAGAGGGTCTTCTTCCAACAAGATGTTTTATACATTTCAAATGACTATATATCTCAGGGGAAGTCAATACATCCTCTGACTTAGCATAAAATTCACCCAAAACATCAGAGCCTGTAGCTCAGTCAAGGTGCTCTCTCTAAATTCTTGGAAATTCAATGTCCATATGTTTAGCTTAACTTTTGTAGACAGGAAGACAAATTTCTATCTTAATTCTGAAGGATTTCCATTTTACAGATGCATCAGTGTATAAAGAAACTCAAATTGTAAATTAATTACCCAACATCTCAATTTAATTTGAGGGAAGAAAAGAGCCCTCATTCTGCACACCTTAAAAAGGTGAGAGAGAAGCAGCATAGCTTAGAGCAGAGGTATTAAACATATGCAGCCTGCAACATTTCTGAGTGTGGGATGAACCAGATTAAAATGTAACTGAGAAATATTTAACAAAATAAATAAAAACAAAAAACCCACAGGGATCCTCATGTATGGTCTAGTAGCTCCATTTCTATTTGAATGTGATAGTACTGGCTTAGACAATATAGCAATGGACCTGGAGAAGCCCTGGGTGAAAATCCCGCCTTAGACAGATGCTAGTTTCATTGGCAAATCACTTTAACTCTCTGGGATTTGGCTATCTCATCCAGTATATGGGAGTAGTAATAAGAGCACCAATCTCACCAGGCAGCTGTGTGGATCAAATGAGATGACGTTTGTAAATCACTGCACAAACCTTAAAGCACTATAAGAGCGAGCTATTGTACTATTTCATTAAGGAAGGAAACAAGCATTTATTAAGCACCTACTATGTGCCAGACACTGTGCTAAGTGCTATATACACATTGTCTCACTTGATCTTCACCGACAACCCTCGGAGGCATCTACTCTTAGGATCCCCATTTTACAGATGAAGAAACTGAGGCAGACGAGGGTTAAGAGACTTGCTTAGGGTCACACAGCTATTAAGTGTCTGAGGATGTCTGAGCCTAGATTTTAACTGAATCCAGGCCCAAGGCTCTACTTCTTCATCACCTAGTTACCCATTCTATTTTAAAAAGAACAGATTTCTGGGGGATGAGATATGATAAAGAACCATTTAAGTCACTAATGATATTTTTGAAAAACCAGGTAAAGAACAGATATCTTTCTCTGCATGTACATAGTGCCAGTTAAAACCAAGTTAAACATTGATACAATCAGTGTTTCTTGGCTGGAATTTCACCACTAACCAAAGTTCAATATGGTCTTGTTCAGTTTTGGAGTCAATCTTATGATTCTAAGGCATGAGGAAAAAATGGAAGTGATTCTAGGACAAACCAGATTAAGGCATTTAAGAAGTCCACTAAGGGGCAGCTAGGTGGCGCAGTGGATAGAGTACAGGCCCTGGATTCAGGAGGTCCTGAGTTCAAATCCAGCCTCAGACACATAACACTTACTAGCTGTGTGACCCTGGGCAAGTCACTTAACACCCCACTGCCTAGGCAAAAAAAAAAAAGAAGTCCACTAAATTGCTCCTAGAACAAGAGTAGGCTTCTTTAAACCTAAAAAGTTCCTCAGAACAGCATGACTTCTAGATGGAAGAGCTCCCAGCTGAAAATACTGTGATAGCTTCAGCAACTGTAAAGATCCGGGAGGGGACTTTTAATTCTGCTAACAATGGTAACCACTGTCATACTAGGTGCGGGTCTAAAAGCCCAAGTTCATCATAGTCACTAGCAACTCAGTTGCAAAGACACTGGCAAATAGTTCTGAGGATTATTTCTAGAACTACCCTGGATCAGGCCAGGTTTGGAAATGAGACCTTGTTCCTGCCTCTCTTTTCCTAGGGGGTTCCCAATGACACAAAATTGTCTTACCACTGAAACTGAGTTCTCGAAGCTTCCCCAGGGCAATTTTGGGCTCCCTCAGGACATCCTGGAAATCTGCAATTCTAAAATAAAAGAATGCCACATTCAAAAGACCCATAAGTACCTTAGCTTTCCAGAGTAGGGACTTGTCTCCAGACTTCTCCACCCTGAGTTCATTCTCTTGCTTGACATTTGTACTCAATTTCTTTCAGAGTACCTGAAATACCTCAGTCAACAGCTGCAAAGTTGTTTTCTCAAGCAAACTTTTGGGAGTGACTTATTAGATATACTAACAATTTTTTAAAAATCCTTACTCGCCATTAAATTAATCTAAAATAAAAGAATCTCAGAGCTAAGGACCTCCCAGACCATCTAGTCCAATTCTCTCATTATACAAAGGAAACCGACATCCAGAAAAGTAAAACGGTTTTGCCCAAAATCACATACTAAACTGGTTAATTAGAAGACAGTCAAGGACTTGGGCACCTTGATTCCCAGGTCCTATACTCTTTCTACTCCACTATGATGCTTCACCTAATATACGTTCACTTGTACCATAACCTTTGTGGAGCTACGCCAACTCTTTCACTCAAATTTATTTTTGCAATCTAGCTGTGCCACAGGACAAGACAAGAAAAGCCAATAATAAATTTGAGGCATTTATCACTTCTGAAGTTGAGGCTGGGAATCAAGACATATAGTTCCTCCTTTCTTGCAAGACTTAGGACTACGACTCTGGGATCTCTCAAGTTCTGAGATGATAGTAAAAAGCACCTCTGACTTGACAACGGCTTCCCTGGAACACAGGGTTTCTCCTCCAAAGCTGCTACACTAATGCAAGGCAGCTTCCTGCCAACAAAGAAATCTGGGAAGACTCTGGTCTCCATTCTGCCCCTCACTCTCCCATAACTAAAGAGTCTGCTGATCAGTAAGCAGGGAATACCCAAGGAGCGGGACTTGGAGAACCAGGAGAAGAGAATGAGATGATACACGGCAGATTCCTCAGAAAAGGAATCCCTGAGAAGGAGACAATGAGATGTAATGACAACATACAGAGGAAGCTGGATGAAAATGGGGGAAGGCGTAGCTAAAAGAAAGTGAGGATTCTCTACGAGAGATGATGGGAATAGGTGGGGATGAACAAGAGATGAAAAGTGAGGATTCTCTACAAGAGATGGTAGGGATGGGTGGGGATGAATAAGAGGTGATGGGGAATCAGGGAAGGGAAACGGGAGGATGAGGTAAGGAAGATGGGAGAAAAAGGGAAGAGAAATGACAGCAAAAGGATTTGGGATGGAGGGCAACAGGAAGAGCAGAGGATGGAGGGACAATAGGATAGAGAAAGCAGACACGGAAGAAGAGGATGGAAGAAAGGGGGACAAGAGGATGGTAGGGGCACGGGAGAGAGGGAATAGGAAGGGGGGAAGGGATAGAGACAGGGAAAGGTGAGGGACAACAGTGGGGCCTGGGGGAAGAAGGGAGGGGAGGGCGCGGGGACAAGAGGGAGCAGAGCGCAGGACTTGGGGGGAACAAACGGGGGGAGGGGAAGGGGTCCCTGGGAGAAGGTCTCCTGATCCCACCCGCACGGCGGGGCGAAGGGTGGGAGGGAGTGTTATGGGATCAAGGAGAGGACGGCAGCTGGCCCGGCCCCCCAGCCCCTCGGGCCCCCACACAGCTCACCGGCTCTGGTGCCGACTCGACATGTTGTTGACTTCCGGATTCGCCCCCCCACCTCCCCCCGCCCCCTGCGACTGCCACGGAGCGCAGAGAAAAAGGGTCCGGCCGGAAGCGCAGCCCGTACGCCGCCGTTCCGGCCGCCCCGCCCCGCCCCCCCGCAGCCCTCAGGCGCCGGGACTCTGGACCCTGCAGCTGGCCTCGTTCTCTCATGGACTCCGCCCTCCGGGCCTCATCTGCTCATGCCCTCTGCCCAAGGGCGGAGCCAGCTCCCCTTTGGGTTCACTCCTTTCTTCTACCTGGCAGGCATTGTCCAGCGTCCCGTGGAGCCTCGGGACCCTGGCGCCCTGTCCAGCCTGAGCTGCCGCCTTGCTGGGGGTCTCCTAGCGCCCCCTGGGGAGCACACAAGACCCCGAAGGTCCGACCCGGCTAAAGCCTGGGCGGTCCGCTAAAAGGCTCTGCCTTCAGTAGGCACCTGCTAAACGTTGTTGAATGAAGAATGGAAGGAAGGAAGGAAGAAAGGAATGGTTATTGGATCTGGGCCAGAAACTGGGGCTTAGAAAGGGAAAATGACTCGCCAAAAGACTCACTGCAGACCCTTGGCAAAGCAAGTGTGTAGAGGCCAGAATCCCGCGCAGGAGAAGGGCCGTTTCCACTATGGTTCACAAAGGAAGATTTCCACGTACCACTATTCATTTTACCCACCACCATCGTTAGAGAGTGGGTTGCATGTGTGCAGGGTACAGATGGCAGTAGGAAAGGCTGGATTTGGAGTCAGAGGACTGCAGGCCTGCTTGTGATACCTTGGCCAAGTCACTTAAACCCTCGAGGGAAAGAAGGGGGCTGGACATGCAAATCTCTATAACGTTCCTTCCAGCTCTAAATCTAAGGGTCTGAATCCTGCCTCTGCTATTTACAGCCTTTCTTCCAGCTCCAAATCCAGTTCGGTTTTCCATCATACCACGCTTCCCAAGTCCCTGATTTTTCAGGCAAAGGAAACTGAAACCCAGAGAGGGGAAAGGTCAAGGGAGGGAGGTCAAGTTCAGGGAGGGATTCAAATTCAGTTCAGAGATGCTGGGACCAGGGAATCAAGAGACTTTTGAGCACATTTCCCGTGTTAGGCAGCTAGGTGGCACAGGGCTAAAGCTACTGGACCTCGACTCAAGATATGTCTGAGTTCAAATTCAGTTTAGGCACTACCTGTGTGACCTTCGGCTAGGTCACCTAACCCCTGACTGCCTCCGTTTCTTCATCTGTAAAATGGGGGTAATAAATCACCTGCCTCCCAGAGTTGTAGTGAGGATAAAATGAGATGACATTTGCAAAGTGGTTTTGAGCGCTATGTGAATTATAAATAAATACTTTTATTTTTGCACTGGAGGGTGGAAGGCTTTGTCTGGGTGGAGCCTCTGAGACTGCCTTCTTGCAGAGTCTTTGTTCTATGCAAAGAGGCCCCAGTCTGTGCTCTCCTCCCCACTTCCAGCAATTGTGGTGCAGAGGGAAGGGGCCACTTGATCTTAGAGAAAGTCCTGGCTTGGAAAGGATGAGGAGTGGGGTCGAATATGTCTGGCCATCTCACTGGAACAAAGAGGCTAGAAAAGGGGGGGGGCAGGGGAGGAGAGTGGCAGCGAGAAATGTGGCGAAGAGAGTTAAAAAGTGGGAGAGCCGGTAAAAGAAGCGGCCCCACGTCGACAGCAGAACCGTCCCTCGGCTCCCACCGTTGCCCGCCGGACTTCGGAGCAAGGGAACCCGTTCGTGGTTGCTAAGGGGCGGCCCCGGAAGTGACGGACTCCGGGTTTGTTGACAGCGGCGGTGGCGGCGGCGGCGGTGGCGGCGGCGGTGGCGGCGGCGGCGGCTGAGCTTGAGTCGGAGGGACCGAGAGGCGGACGGAAGAGCTGGGATCGGATCCGGGAGGACGGGCTCGGGGCCCGGAGCCCACAGCCAGCAGCGGGCGGGCGGGCCGGCTTTCGCCCCGCCCCAGCACCGAGGGGACCGACGCGCCGCCGACAGCCGGGAGAAGGTGAGTGCGGGATCCCCCCCTCCTGCCTCGGCTCTTCGGGCTCCGAGATCCACTGGGTCCTGCCTCCCCCGCCTCTAGTGGATCCTGGGAAGCACCCGGCGATGCGCCGGGACAACCTCTCTCTCCCCTTCCCTAAGCGCCGGCCCTATCCGATAAGTCGTGGAGGGTCCTTAGTCTGGGACCCACTAGATTTTTCTCTCCTCCACCCCCCCATCCCTCGTGCGCCCACCGGATCTAGTGGATTCCCTGCCTCCTGGTGCAAGACTCGCTGCTTCCCCCGCTATCCCTATTGGATCTGAGAGCCGCCATCCTTAATCCGTTCCTCCATCCCCAGGTCCGATCCCCTATCCCCCTTGCTTCCCTCCGCCTTCTACCCGAGGCTGCTAAGGAAGCCGCCGCTCCAGGGCGACTTCTCCCCACCTCCGCCCAGACTTTCTCCCGGGGTCAGCTCCACCCAAGGTAGAAATCCGTCCTCAGCCTGGTTCCCCGGCCCCCCTTCGCCATACACACACGTCCCCACTCCGTCGGTGCAAAATTTCTTCCCCAAAATTTCCCTTTGTCTCTCTATTTTCTCCACATTCCCACCTACCTAGTGGAATGGGGCTGGAAAGGGCTGCATCCTTTTGTCCATAAAGGCAGGGATAGGAATGCCCACTTCACTTTAGAATTGGCTGTGAAATCTTCCCTGGCCCTCACCCTCCCACCTCCACCCCCAATGAAATGGCTAAATGGGATATTGCTAGTGTATTTGTGCCGTTTTGTAATTTAAAAGTTCGAACTTTTATCTTTTCTTCACTCTAGACAGAACTATGGATGATAGGTTTAAATTCTTTCCCTTCACCCAGACCCATGTGATGCTAAGCCTCCAAAGTCAAAAGTTATAGGTGTCCTAATAAAAGCTGCTTCTAAGTAATGGAATATATCTGGCAAAGGGAACCCCATCACTTTGGGTTGTTAGAGTTTGTAGTAGCCAGAGAAGTAGACTAACTTAAAATGAAACCAGTCTAGCAGTCCAATTCTTGAAAGAAAACTTGCGATAACGATCTACTCAGTCTCAAAAATTCACTGAGGCTCTGTGGGTGGAGCCTAATCTGGGGATTATCCATTTCTTATTCTTTGGGTTTATGCCTCTGATTCCTTGGAGTAGGGGAGTGGGGATTGCCTGAGACTTGCCACTAATCACACCAGAAACATTTCAATTCAGGTAAAATTTGGTAAAAACAAAACAAAAACCAAATATCAAAAATAGCCTTGGAAAAGAAATGAAGTTGCAAGCACAAACTAAATTCTAAGGCGTGTGTGTCGGTGGAGCAATCCTACTCCCTCTTTGTCTCCTATATTATGCTGCTGTGGTGGATTAAGGGGCTGGGGCAGGAGCAAGATTCATGGTACAGTGGATAGGTTAATGAACCTGGAGTCAGAAAGATTTGAGTTTGAGTTTTGTCCCAGATACTCACTAGCTGGACAATCCTAGGCAGATCACTTAACTCTCCAAGCCTCAGTTTCCTCATCTGTAAATGGGGATAATAATAGCACCTACATTACAGAGTTGTTGTGAGGATGAGCTGAGATAATATTTGTAAAGGGCTTTTGCACACTTTAAAATACTATATATTAGCCATTATTGGACAGCCTGGATGACTATGGCAGGTTCGTAGAACCCAGTAGGTAAGTAAATTCTAAGTTGAATGACCTTTGACATGGGCTTGAAAGATCAGTGGTCATCAAATCCAAGGAGCACTGGGTCAGCTCCTTCAGGCTACTGACCATGAGGTATTAAGTTTTCCAAACTCATATTTTTGCATCGTGGCTTAAATATATATATACATACATACATATACATATATATATATATATATATCTCCTCCTTGGGTTCCCAATCCCCCAAACCTACTATATAATACAGGACTATGTGGAGTTTTCAAAGCATTTTTACATTTCACTAGAACTTCACAATAATCCTTTGATGTAGTCAAGATATGGATTATTATTCTTTATTTATACCTGGGAATCTGAGGTTCATTCAAAGTGTTTGACTTCTATGTGACTATGTAGTAATTTTAATAGTGAGCTAGGACTAGAATCCAGCTGTCTCTCTTACAGTGTCAGATCTCAGAAGTAGTTATATCAGTGTCTTCTCCAAGCTTTGAGATCGTCTTTGCTGGGACTCTCACCTATTGTCTTACCTATAAATAAATAGAATAAAAAGGCAGTAAGAGTTCTCTATTCACCCCCTGGTTCAATACCGGAAAGCAGGGAGCACACAAAACCTTTCAAGACCCTTGATTACTCATCTAGGCTGGGTGCTAGCCTTCTATATGTGGTTCGTTTACATTGCTCTCAATAATAATAAAGATGGATATTGGCCTAGGACTTTATAGCTTCAAGTCTCCTCTACCCACAACTGACTAATTAGAATGTATTTATCAAGCATTTATTTTATTCAAGGCATTGTACAAGGAGCTATGGGAGAGATACAGATGAATGTCTTCTAGGAACTTATAGCCTAACTGAAAAGATGAGATAAATTAAGTAATAATATAAGGCAGTCTGTGTTAAGTGCCAAAATAATGAAATGGACAAAAAGTGGTGTAGGGATTCAAAGGAACCCAAGAGAGGCCTGTTGTCCAGAAAGAAGAAAATGAGACCCACATAGAAGGTTCCTGTTTTTGCGCATATTTGATGACAAAAGAGTAGCAGAGCCAAGGATAGACCCTAGGCATTCTGAATCCCATTCTGGTACACAGCCTTTACTTCCTTTGGGTTGTGCCAACAGCCACATGCTAATGTTCCCATCCTTTTCTCCTTGATTTCTACCCCAATATCCCAACATTTCTTTCAAGTCATTCTCAGTTCTAAATCTTAACATCATGGGTTTAGTTATTCTCATTTCATTTCATTCTCATTTAGTCTCCTAATTTCTAGTATGATGCCCAGGCCAAAGTGTTCCCTAACTCCTGGGAGTCAGATAGCTTCCTAGGTGCCAAGAGAATCATTGGAATATCTGGAGACTTACACTCTGACCTCTTGCTCTCTGATCTAACCAAACTCTCTGGGCCGATTACACCTTCTGTCCTCCTATGGGTTGGACCAATTTGATTCTGTTATTCTTTTAGTTCTGGAGAGCTTCCAGGCTCTATAAATAGGACATTTGTTTTGATTTTCCCCCGAGTGTCTTGGTTAATATTTCACAGTGCCAAAGCTGCTCTAAGGCCTTGCCCTTCCTGTCTTCATCAAGAAAAATTCAGCTTCCCTTTGGAATTGAATTGAATTGAATCTGGAGACCTAAGTGTGCTTCTACTACCAGCTATGGGCAAGTCGCCTTCCTTCTTCGGACCTGTCTCCTTTCCATTCACTCCCACAACCCTCATCAAATAGCCATTATCTCTAGTCCCTGGGGGACTAGAGAAACACAAAAGATTATTACTCCTCAGTGATCTGTCATAATTTGGGGGGGGGGCTATCATCTGTTGCTAGATTTCTTGATTGGCCATGACATGTGATGGAGTCCTGCCCAGATTCAGACAGAACACTGGGGACAGGAAAAGGGGGTAAGGGGATCTTGCAGACTGCCACATTTCCACACAAGTGGCACAATTGTTGAAAACATTCTTTTTCCCTGGGGTTCACTGCCTGAGGACAGCTTAGTGCCAAGACGGGAACAACTCTCCTCTCAGCCCTCCCTATTCCCAGTCATCTAGATCGGCATGGCCAAAGGAATGGGTCAGCAGGTAGTACAGTCTCCTTGGTATGTCTTGGTGCCAGGCAGAATCCTCTGATGACCTGGGAACTAAGTACCTAAGTTGGTTACTATGCACAAGCCACCACAGGCAGGCAGTTTTCTTGGTCCCTGAAATGCAGAGGAGGGGGCAGCACTTGGTCTTGAATCCCTAATCATTAAGCCTTTATCCTCCCGGCTGAAAGGGTTCACTTTCTCCTCAATTTTTTTTTTCTTTTTTGGTGAGGCAATCAGGGTTAAGTGACTTGCCCAGGGTCACACAGCTAGTAAGTGTCAAGTGTCTGAGACCAGACTTGAACTCAGGTCCTCCTGACTCCAAGGCTGGAGCTCTATCCACTGCACTCTCCTCAAATTTTTAAAGAGCATTTTGGGATCTCCTTTGCCTCTGTCACTTCCTGCTTTCTATCATATTTATCTGTGTTCACATCGTGTCTGTCCTGTAGTAGAATGGAAGGTTCAGTGTCAGTTTGCTCTTTATCCCTAGCGACTAGCACAATGCCCTGAATATAGTTTGGTGAATGCATGAACTCTGACTCTGTTTCTAACACTATGTTAATCACAGGGTTAAAATAGAAGAAAAATGTAAGATATGGTCCCCTTTCTCTGGATCACAGTTTACTCTAGTTAGAGAGACAAGACATGAAATAGTTCTTTGATAATTCGGAGCAGTGTGTGTTTAGTGCCAGGTACTTCAGGAATTATAAAAAGCTGCAGATCCGTGTAGTTTTAGAGTAGTCAGAGAAGGCCTAAGAAAAACTTTGCAAATTGACCTGGATCTTGAAGGACTGGTATTATGTAGATCCAAATGAGGAATCTGCATGGACCTAGCCGTGGGGGCAGGATTGCACATAGTGTTCAGTGGATAGTGAGTAGACTGGCATAATTGGAACAAAAGGTCATGTTGGGTAGCAGTGAGTATTCTGGAAACCTGAAATGCTAGGCAGAGAAGTTTGGATTTCATCCATCCGAGCAAAGAGGTGCTTCTCTGCTAGCCTTCCCCCTTTGCTCCTCCCAAGCCTGAGGACAATGGCACTAAAGCACCACTGGATATTTTGTGGGAGAACAGTTAATATTGGCAAAGTAAGGCCATACCCAAGCATCCTGTTTACTGTACCATCCCCTGAGGGTGTCACGTAGCCAGAGGGACAGTTGGCACAATAGACTTATTATATGAGGTACACAAGGCTACTGGGAGCACAGGCCCCGTGCCCAGGGCTGCACAAACCCCCCTCTGTCTAAAACTGCCAGAAGGTGAAGCAGAAGGGAGTAGCCAAGTCTTGCTTCCTGAGGCAGGAATCCCCAAGGGATCTGATTCCTTGGAACAGCCCTGGCAGTGGGAGCCTGAGATAGCCCTCCTCTGCCAAGGCCAGCAGGTGCCAGAGAAAGGGTACATGGAGTAGGGGTGGAGGAATTGAATCAGGCCAAACAGGCCGGCATACCATGTCAAAAAGCAAAGGGGGGAATAGGAAGAACAGCTGAACACTTCCAAGGATATCCAAGAGCAGAATTTAGGATGGTGAGGCCTCCAGCCCAAGGGACTTAGGGTCTGGTGGGTGGAGAAGGCATTATTCTCCAGAAAAGAAATATCCGCTCTCGTCCGATTTAAAAAATTTTTTTAATTGGTAAATGGTGGAGGGGGCATAGCAGAGATTCTATTTTCCAGTCACTCAAACAGTTTATCACCTCATAACCAACTTGGAAAGGAGCCTCTCCATACTTAGATTGACCAGTCTTCAGATGAAAGGCTTAGAATGCATGACCAGGAGGATAGGAGGTACTAGGTACCTCCTAGTAATCATCTAAAAAGTATGATAGATCAGCATCCCTAGTTCTTAGCTGGGCTCCTGTATACCTTTCGTTTATCTACACTCATCTGCACACGTATGTACTCATCAGCCCCATACCACAAACATATCCCGTTCGTGTACATCTTGCCCCAAAAGCCCCTTACCTATTTGTTGACAAGCCAGACAAAGATCATCCTGGTCTTTTCTAACTCTCCCAGCCCACTCAGACCCCTTTCTAGCTTTCAGTTTTGGTGATGACAACTAACCATCAAGCTTCCAAATAAGAGGGGAAAGGATGCAGAGGGAGCTGGGAAAGAACAGGGTCCTGGGATGAGAATGTACTGCTTATGAGTTCTCTCATACATCTGGCAGTTAAGAACTGGGCCACTCAAGAAAGCAACCTCTAACCCAGAGAGAACAGAGCAGCCCTGCCCCCCCCTTAGTATTACGGATCGTGTTTTCTACTATTGAAAACTTAGGGAATAGCCTGACACCACTTTTCAGTGTCCTAAAATGACCTTAGTGTGGAAGTAGGTGGGAATTGTGGGTGCAAGAAAGTCTATCTCAATGAATGACATAAGAATGCAGTTGTCAAGACTGAAATGAAGTATGTGTGTTGGTGGCTCACCTTATTCCTGTTGAAGGACTTCATCACAAGCCCAGATTCTTAGCTTGGCCCTAATTCTAAGGCAACGAGGGACTATTGCTGTTAAATGCTTTAAGATCCTTTGCCTAGGCTCCAGAAAGGAGCCTGATCTTTGATCAGTTGTGTTTGTTGTGTCCATGTTTGCCAAAGGGACCCCCTAAGCCGGTAGAGGAAGCTGTTTCAGTTGGAGCACCCCAGAGCTGTTGCTCACCTCCTTGTTTTCCTTGTTGCCAGGCTGTCACTACCTCAAATGTCTCTGTGACTACCACCAGGACAGGACTCTCTATCATCCTCGGGGCATCCTCGGCTCAAGCCATACGCCTGTGCCCCAGCCCCAGGATGGCATCGGACAGCCCTGAGTCCCTGATGGCACTCTGCACAGACTTCTGCCTCCGAAATCTAGAGGGGACTTTAGGTTACCTACTGGACAACGAGACCTTGCGGCTGCACCCAGATGTCTTCCTACCCAGTGAGATCTGTGACCGGCTTGTCAATGAGTAGGTCAAGGGTTAGTGGAGGTAGGGGGAAGATATATGTGTATATGGGGGTGTGTTTGTGGTAAGTAAATACATATATGTATAGATGATTGTGGGATGAATGAAAGTATTCAGGATCCCAGATGAAAACTCCTGGGCACTCCAATCTACCACCTTTTTTTAGATGAGTACCAGGAGGAACCTAGTACCTCCTGCTATGGTCTTGGTCATGGATTGTAAGTCTTTCATCTGAAGACTGGCCAGCCTAAGTATGGAGTGGCTTATTTCCAGGTTGATCACAATTTTTCAGCCACAACATCTCCATGAAGACCGTCTACTAAGATGTAGTGAAGTTACAGTGAAGGATACATATGCTGCATGAAAACCGAGGAGTCAGGGGCAGCAGGTGGCACAGTGGATAGAGCACCAGCCGTGGAGTCAGGAAGATCTGAGTTCAAATCCAGTCTCAGACACTTAACACGTATTAGCTGCGTGATCTTGGGCAAGTCACTTAATCCTATTGCCTTGCCAAAAAAAACAAAACCAAACCAAAAAAACAAGGATTCAGTTATACTATCATGAAATGGCAATAATAACACCCTGTATTTATATACTTTATAGTTTACAAAGTACATTCATACCTATCATTATATTTCATCTTCATAACAATCCAAGGCTGTAGACAGGGCAGAAGTTGTTTCTCCCATTTGGCAGATCAGGACGCAGCCCTTCCGGAAGAGATGAGACTTGAACTAGGTCTTGAAAGAGAGGGTTAGGATTTGGATTGACAGAGAGGAGCTATGAAGGCATTCCAAGTACAAGATGCTCCCCTTATTCCATCTCTTAACTTCAGAGCTGAGCCATCCCTCTTCCTCAGGTATGTGGAGCTAGTCAATGCTGACTGTAATTTTGAGCCCCACGAGAGTTTCTTCAGCCTCTTCTCAGATCCCCGAAGCACCCGACTCACTCGTATCCACCTTCGAGAGGACTTGGTGCAGGACCAGGACCTGGAAGCCATTCGAAAGCAGGTAGGCTGGTAGGAGGCCTATAGAGAGGGAATGAGTGGATTGAACAGGCAGAATCTCCAAATAAACTCATGAAGAGAATTGGGATGTAAGAAGTATTAGATTTTGTTTACCACATCCTGGAATTTTAAAGCAAAAATGAGCCTATTGGGGGGGGTAAGGGATGATAACTGGAATAATTTTAGAGAAAGGAAATCTTATTTTATATAAGGGGCTATCAAATTTGGAACACATTACCTCTGGTAGCATACTCTGAAAATAAAAATAGGATCATCAGAGGCTTGTCTAAATCAGTGGATCATGTCTCCTTAACAGAGTATTTATTAAGGGGAATTGGGGGTGTTTGGGGCCCAACCCTTACCTTATGAAGTTGATGTCAGGGCAGATAACCTCCTGGGACCCTTACCATAAATAGATTCTTGAACTGAAGGTTCCATGGTTACATTACTGATGTTAACATCAATCCAACCAGGTTAGATTCAGCCCAGTAGATGCTTTGGGCAGGGTATGGTAGGGTGGGAGATGGGGGAGTGGGAGTGGAGGGCAACATTAGATGCTAACTCTGTTCTTAGTCTAATTGGAGAAATAATACATATGGCAAGATAGTTGTTTTTTTTCCCCTAAGATTTAATATATTTTTATTTATTTTATTAAATATTTCCCAGTTACATGTAAAAGTTATTTTCATTTTTAAACATTTCTCTTCCAAATTCTCTCCCTCCCTCCCTCAGAAAGCAAACAATTTGATATCAATTACATGTGACATTTATGTAATATATATTTTCATATTAGCCATGAGCAGGAGAGGTTTCTGAAAGTCCATGTCTGTCTTGCCTCTTCTATCTTGTGTACTTGATAATAGTAACAATACATATTTGAGTATAATATTTGATTTTTAATTTGATTTTTAATTTTATTTATTTATTTTTGGTGAGGAAGTTGGGGTTAAATGACTTGCCCAGGGTCACACAGCTATTAAGTGTCAAGTGTCTGAGGTCACATTTGAACTCAGGTCCTCCTGACTCCAAGGCCACTGTGCTACCTAGCTGCCCCAACACTTGATTTTTTTTTGAAGGACTCTCACATCTTTTATCTCATTTGAGCCTCACAATGGGCAGAGCAAGTATGACTCTCTAGTTTTATCAGTGAGGAAACTGTGATGCTCAAGAAGTATGAAATTACTTCCTCAGGGTCCTCCAACAAGTGACCAATCTGAGATCTGAATGCAGGCTTTTGATGCCTATTCCATCCCACTGTTTACTGATACCAGATGGAAAGGGGGAGGATGAGGAGTAATTATAATTCTCACACATCTCCCTGGCTTTCTTAGGATCTGGTTGAATTATACCTGACCAACTGTGAGAAGCTGACTGCCAAAAGTCTGCAGACACTGTGTAGTTTTAGCCCCACCTTGGTTTCCCTGAGCCTCTTTGGATGCAGGAACATCTTTTATGAAGAGGAGAACCCTGGGGGCTGTGAAGATGAGTGTGTGGTCAACCCCACCTGCCAGGTACTGGTTAAGGACTTCACCTTTGAGGGCTTTAGCCGCCTTCGGTTCCTCAACCTTGGCCGAATGACTGAGGGGATTCCTGTGGAGTCTCTTCTTCGACCTCTTCGATCCCTGGCTGCCCTGGACCTTTCAGGCATCCAGACCAGTGATGTTGCCTTCCTGACTCAGTGGAAGGATAGTTTGGTGTCCCTAGTTCTCTACAACATGGACCTGTCTGATGAGCATATCCGTGTCATTGTTCAGCTTCACAAGCTCCGGTGAGCCTTTTTTCTCCTCCTCTCATTCTCCCCTTCACCCACATCCCCTAGGACAGAAAAACAACTTTCTGGGAACCCAAAAAAAGGACCTTCCTTGTGACCTAAAGTTGCCTCGGGGCACTGATAATTTAGGGACTCTGAGTCTTCTTTGGAACTAGGGACTGTTTTAGAGATAGCTATAGTTCTCTGGTCTCCAGGCCCCAGGTTGAGGGCAAGTGCTCCCTTCGGAGGAACTTCTCCCCTCCATCTCAGACATACAGCTGAACCTGGTTATCCTGGAGCATATCCAAGTCCCAGCAGGTTTGTTCCCAGAATGGTCTAGATCAAGGGGTATCATGCACCCAAGCAGACCAGCCTCTGACCTCCTGGACTACCTGTTGTCCTCCAGGCACTTGGACATCTCTAGAGACCGCCTCTCCAGCTACTATAAGTTCAAGCTGACAAGGAAGGTACTGAGCCTTTTTGTTCAGAAGCTGGGAAATCTGGTGTCACTGGACATCTCTGGCCACATGATGCTAGAAAACTGCAGCATCTCTAAGATGGATGAGGAAGCCGGGCAGACCAGGTAGGAACTGGACAGGCTGGACTAAATAAAGTATTCCCAATCCATTTTCCTTGAGGGATGGCCTCCTTTTGGGCTGTATCAAGCCATGGTGTTAATTGAAGAAAGTCTTTGTCCAGGTCCAGGATTCACTCAGGATAGAATATTAGATTTCATTTTCCTGACCCCTGGTCTTCTGAGTCTTTCAATGTCCAGTGATCACCTACTGGAAAACAGCTTTGATTATTTACTTCCCCTCAGCCATAGGAAACTTAATGCTTTGATTTGGGTGGAACATCCTCCATGAAATAGTTTGAGTAAATTCCCAGGTCACTGGGCAGCGTTTCTAAGAGGTCAGGATATACCTGTTCTCTCTGCTCCTTAAAAGACTATAGAAGGGGCAACTAGATGGTGCACTGGATAGAGCACCGGCCCTGGAGGCAGGAGGACTTGAGTTCAAATCTGGTCTCAGACTAGACACTTGACACTGGCTGTGTGACCTTGGGCAAGTCACTTAACCCCAATTGCCTCACCAAAAACAAAAAGACTAGAAAATGTAGCAGATTCCCAACCTTCCCTGCCTCACACTCCCTTGTAGCTCATTTAAACACCCAGGGTACTAAGGAGATGGGTTAGTACTGCCACACTATGCACAATCTGTATTCAGCTTCTTTGTTTGAGTAGGACCTAGAGTGATCCTTTCTTGCTATGAGGCAAGAATCTGCATGTCCCCTTAGGGGCTGCAGCGACTGACCCCCGCCCCGGTGGCATCTTTCCCCAGTGTCGAGCCTTGTAAGAGCAGCATCACCCCCTTCCGGGCCCTGAAGCGGCCCCTGCAATTCCTTGGGCTTTTTGAGACTTCCTTGTGCCGTCTGACACACATTCCAGCCTACAAGGTAAGAGTCTAAGAGAAGTCAAGGCAGTTTCTGATTTTGGAAGGGATCCCTCCTAATTTTCCCCTAATCTCTAGTACTTCACCTTGGGGACAGCAGGTTTGGCAGGAGACCCTGAGTTTCCAGAAAAAGTAAGGGCTACTCTCCTAAAATAGGAAGCTCAAGTGTAAAGGAGCTGTCTCATCGAGGCTAGAATAAGTAGGAGATCCTAAGATCTGGGGATTCAGTTAATGCAGGCCCCTGTGATTCTCTCTGCTTTGTTCTCTGGGCAGATCACTGAACTAAATCCCTCTTTTCATCTTCCCATACGTGCCGCCAGGTGAGTGGTGACAAGAATGAGGAACAGGTGCTAAATGCCATCGAGGCTTACACAGAGCATCGGCCAGAAATTACCTCTCGAGCCATCAACCTTCTCTTTGACATCGCCCGAATAGAGCGTTGCAATCAGTTACTCCGAGCCCTGCAGGTCAGCCCACCTCTCAGCCCAGAGTCCCTCCCCATCCCCAGTGTTCCCCAGTAGCTTCCTCTACTGCAGAGCTTCCCTACCCCTAGTCCACATTGTTCTCTCACAGCAATCCTAGTGTCCTCCTGCAACTATTTTATTGGAAAGGATCCTGTGCTTTGCAAAGTCTTCTCTGTCTTGGTCCCAGAAGAAGTCTGGAATACTCTTGGTTTCTCTCTGGACTGAAATTGGGAAGGAGGTCCTGGGACTGTCTGTCATCTCATGGGGTGGGGGAGATTCATCAGGATTCAGCCAGCATCTGAGTAGAGCTGGCCCTGGAATAGGGCAACAAGGAGTTGCAACTAAGACATGGTCATCCTGTAGGACCAACAACCAAGATGTCTGCTTCCCAACTCCATCCCCACCCCAGGCTGCTTGTTTCCCAAAACTGCCTTTTCCCCTCAAGCTTCTCGGTGTTCATTACATCCCAGTCCCTTGCACATAGTTGCCATATAACAGTTGAAGTGAAGGGAGAAGGGAGGCCTGCTTACAGGGCGGGTCCCCAGGACAGTTTGCTCCTGGCTCAAAAGCACCTACTTAACTAAGATGGGATCTCCTATCCCTGGCTCTCTCCTCCTTCTCCCTGAACAGCTGGTCATTACTGCCCTCAAGTGCCACAAATATGACAAAAATATCCAGGTGACAGGCAGTGCCGCACTTTTCTACCTGACCAACTCAGAGTACCGCCCTGAGCAGAGCGTCAAGCTCCGCCGGCAAGTCATCCAAGTGGTACTCAATGGCATGGAATCCTACCAGGAGGTGACGGTGAGAACCCCTATCTTTAGCTATATATCTGCCAGGGTTGGGGGAGAAGGCGGTTGACATGAATTGAGTCCTCTCTACGTGACATCTTGTGCTATCCTGAACAAAAGGAACTTCCAGTTTAAAGGGGAAGATGAGGCAGAAATACATGATACTTACATAAGAACATTAAACAACAAGAAGGTGACTTGTAACAGCTATTCAGAGAGCTCCAGCAGACTGGTCTGCTGGAGACTCCCTGAGCTTAGCATTGGGTAGCTGGTTTCCATCTGTTTGGATAGACTGCCTTTCCTCCCTTACCTCTGCCTTTAAGAATCTTGAGCTTCCTTCAGCAGAGCACCTACACTTCCAAGGAACTGTGCTAATAAGGATAAGACAAAATGAAAGACAGTTCCTGCTTTCAGATATCTTCTACTGATTCTGCCAAGGTGCTACCTCCTCTGCAGCTCTTTCCTGTCTCTCCCTCTGGCTGTCCCACTCCCTTTTTATTTGTGAACTTTTATTTACTTAGCTGTTTACATGTCATATATGCTAATAGAATTTATATTTTCCTTGAAGCCAGGAACTCTTTTTCATTTCTGCCGTTTTACCCTTTTCCTAAGAACCTAAGGAATTGTGTTGCCTATTATATCCCCTCCGTTTGCCTTAGCCTCCGGACCCCCTATGTATTATTGTTGTTATGACTGATCTGGCCTCACCTATCAATCCTTCCTTCTCTATTTCATTACATCTTTCCCTTGACTCAGGTGAATCTATTCACTATCCTTGGCACCTATGGTTCCCTCTTAGTCCCTCTTCTGATCTTTATTCAAGCTTATTCCCTACCTGGATTGCCCTCCAACCACCCTCTACCTGAGTGCTCAACTCCCTCATCTTCCAGGAAAACTTCTCCAACCATCCCAGGCCACAGTTCTCTCTCCTTCTTAGAGTCAACACTACATAGTTTAGCACCTAATTTTTAACATTCTTTTGTGATGTTATGTTTCATAGCTAGACTGAGCTCCTTAAGGGGCAGGGACATCTTTCTTTTGCCCCTAGCATCTAGCTGGAGCTTGAGAAAGACTTGATTAATTTGTGATTGATTGATCTATGTATGTGTCTGAGATAGGGGTGACAAATCGGGTTAGTCTGGGAAGTCTTCATGGAGGAATTGGAGTTAGGGGAATGGGAGGGATAGAAAAAGAGTCAGGGTGATGGAACATGACTGAGCACCACTTTCCGGTCCACCCTCCCCAGGTTCAGCGGAACTGCTGCCTGACACTCTGCAACTTCAGCATCCCAGAGGAGCTGGAGTTCCAGTACCGGAGGGTCAATGAACTCTTGCTCAGCATCCTCAACCCCACTCGACAGGATGAGTCAATCCAGCGAATTGCTGTGCACCTCTGCAATGCCCTTGTCTGCCAGGTGGACAATGACCACAAGGAGGCTGTGGGCAAGATGGGTTTTGTCATGGTGCGTGAAATTCCTGGGGTTGACAACCCAACCTTCTTGATGCAGATTCTTTTCTGCCAATGAGAAACTTCCCTGGACTACATGAATTCTCTCCCCAATATCTAACTTGTACTTCTTCCTGCCTTTGGTTGAGGGCAAGGAAAAGTGTTTTGGGAAAAGAATAGGTTGCAGCATGTCATTTAGCTTAGATAATGAAAAAGATGTCCTAATTATGAACATTTGGTAAGTATTGGAATGGATGACCAAAGGTAGTTTGAGGAGCTTCTTCCGTTAAAGTGCCTTCAATATAGACTTGGTACGTGCATGCTTGGGTTGGTTTAAAGGGAAACAACAACAGACTAAATAGCCAAAGAGATCCCTTCCAGCTTTAGAATTTTTAGGGTCATGATAGAATACTTACTTAGTAATTCATTTTCTCTTCCTACAGACCATGCTGAAGTTGATTCAGAAAAAGCTAATGGACAAAACAGTAAGTTCTTACATAATAACTATCAGCTCTTCTTCCCTTCAACAAATGGAAATGGTTTGTTCCTTGGGTGGGATCAATCCCTCCTCAGAACTCCTCACAGGGCAGTGCCATGATGGCTTTTAAATGGCATCTCTCCTGTACTGTAGTTGGGTATCAGTAGCCTCTACTCCTCCTGTCCCGGGAATCTAGGTATACTTTATCCCTGGGAAATAGCAGAGACTTAGCCAATGTTTCCCCCCACAGTGCGATCAGGTGATGGAGTTCTCCTGGAGTGCTCTGTGGAATATCACAGATGAGACACCAGACAACTGTGAGATGTTCCTTAACTACAGTGGCATGAAGCTCTTCTTGGAGTGCCTGAAGGTGAGTGCTGCTTAGGCAGGCCTAGATGAGCCAGGCTGGGACCAGCAAACATCATCACTCGGGCATTATTCACTCTTTGAGACTACATGGGAATTGGGGTCTTGGTGTTGTAATTCCATCCTTCTATTCCTAGATCCCACTTACCCATTCAACCAGTCAAGAAACAGTTATTACGTAGAGACACTGGGATGCCTGCATTGAGTCCATCCCACTTAGGGATGATGTCATCATCATTCCCCCTGTGGGGATTTGTCCTTGGTAGGCAGAGTTGCTCTCCCTGATGTCAAGTTCAAAGGTTAGGTCTATCCCAATTTCTCTTAGTATTTATGTCCTGGCTCTGCCCTTTAGAAAATGTGACCAAATTTTTTTAACATTCTGATCACTTCCCATTGAATCCTACCATTTCCTGCCAAACATTCCCTTGTAACAAAGAAATGAAATTGAACAAATAAATGAACACCTAGGCCATATCTGAAAATATATGCCTCATTCAGTATTGCAGTGCCTCTGAAGAAAAGCCAAGAGGCTTGCTTTATCATCACTTCTGAAGTCTCAGTTGGTCACTTCAGAGTTCAGAAGTCTTTCATTATTGTCCAGACTCTTTTCAGATCCATTTATATTTCTGGTGTCTTGGTGTTATGAATTCCGTAGACTTACTGCCCATTGTGAGAAATAACTTATCTTGCTCTAGTTTCAAAGGAGGCCTTTTCATTCTAGTATTTAGAGAATATTCCATGTTTGCCCCTTGCCATGCTGTTTCTGTCTCTGTAGACCTCTGTCATGTTTCCTCTTAGCATTCACCTTTCTAGGCTGAAGAGAATCAGCTTTTCTAATCTGTCCCTAATGATTACCTGTGGTATGCTCTATACCGCTTGGGCCTGTGGGGGACACAAGAGAGAGATAATACAGTCTTATAGTCCCTACCCTCAAAAAGAACGTGAGTCTAATTGTGAAAATATGACTCATGCACAAGAAACACATAAAATGCTGCGAGACTTTGAATAATTGAGTATTGAGTTATGCAGTGCTAATTTCTTTGCCATAAAGGGTCACAAAAGGGAGGATCAATGAGAGCTGGCATATTTGGAGAAGCTCAAAAGAAACATTTGACTCAGACCCTGAAGATATACTTTGGACAGAGGGAATGGGATGAGAAAGGGAACAGACCTAGAAATGAGCAAGTATATTGTAGGAACACCCCTGTGGAATCTGCTCTGCTCTGAACCAGCATAGGGTTTTTCCCTAATTTCTAATCAGGGACAAGGAATTCCTGTAAACTTAAGAGTTTTCCATACCCAAGGGGAAACCTTTGTTTAATGACTGCCACCAAGCCTCCTCATCCCTCCTCGCCCATTCCCTTATATGTGCCTCTCCATCGTTTCCCATTTTCCCAGGAGTTCCCAGAGAAACAGGAACTACACCGGAATATGCTAGGACTCCTGGGGAATGTTGCAGAGGTGAAGGAACTGCGGCCCCAACTAATGACTTCGCAGTTCATCACCGTCTTCAGGTTAGTGCTTCTAGAATTTGGCCCCCTCATTTCAGGACTAGTGACCACACTGAATCAGACCTAGTTCCTAGTCCAGGATTCCAGTTATGTTAGCCAAAACCTTAACCCCTTCCATCCCCTGCCTGTTCTCTCCCTGTTAGCAACCTGCTGGAGAGTAAGGCAGATGGAATTGAAGTGTCCTACAATGCCTGCGGTGTCCTTTCCCACATTATGTTTGATGGCCCAGAAGCCTGGGGAATCTGTGAACCTCAGCGGGAAGAAGTAGTAGAAAGAATGTGGGCAGCCATCCAGAGCTGGGATATCAACTCCCGGAGAAACATCAATTACAGGTAATTTTGGGGAAGAGGGAGGAGGTCTTCTCATTTTAGTAGTTTAGGACTTACAGTAAACTGGGGGGAAAGAAGTACATGGTCTGTCTCTCCTAGTGAAACGGTTAGAAAGAATTTATTCAGTTCCCTGTACTTATTCTTTACCTTAGATCACTGAATCCCAAGACAGGGAGAGCCATTTAGTTCCCCTCTTATCTCTAGGTTCTCCTTCCTAGACCACAAAAATTGAGTAGACCCACCACTATTTTGCAAATTCATAGACACTTCGTTTTTACTTGAATCTAACTGCATTTCGTGTTGCATTTGTTTTCATCTCATTTAATCAGCTCACCGCAGTGGGTTAGTTTGAACCCAAGACATTGAATATACATTTTTGGCAGCCCAGTTGAATGCTGCCTTTCCCTGAGCCATTGCTGTGAATAGCTGATCCTCTTCCTTTTCTACCTGACACTTTGGAACTCTCCAAAACATATATAAACACAAGGAGAGCTACTTTAAAAATAGCAGAGGTCACAGTATTTTCTCTTTTCAGGTCATTTGAGCCAATTCTTCGCCTACTTCCCCAGGGTATATCCCCTGTCAGCCAGCACTGGGCAACCTGGGCTTTGTACAACCTTGTGTCAGTCTATCGTAAGTACCAGCTCATCTGATATTCAGATAGACCCATTTTGTCCAAGAGCTTGGGAGGAGACTCTGAGGAGAGATAATCACAAATTATAGCCATAGTCTTTGTCTTTAGGACACCTAGAATTGAGCTAGGGCAAACAAGACATGCATCTTAAGAGTAATTTACACCAGTGATTATAATGCTGCAAACTGGATGTTTGGGGGACGTGAAAATAGGGGACATAGCCATTATCTCATACTTATTGCAATTAGCACAGGAACTTGAAGTTATTTCCAAAACCCCCTTGGTTCTCCACCAAATTACAAAGTCATAGTTCTGCTTTGTTGACAGCCCTCAGTTATGACTGTCAGTACATGGGGCCAGAACCAAAGAAGACAGTGCTTACCCTAAAACCAACCTAAGAGAATTGGGTCCTTCTATTGATCTCAGCTCCCAAAATAGGACCATTACATTGGCCTGAGTCATGCTAATAAATCATTCTAGGAAAGATAGGTCCCAGGAGGCACTAAAGCCTTAGTACTTGCAGTCTTTTGACTCGGCAGGCCCACCTTCTATGCTAGATCTGCTTTTCTGTCTTGCCAGGTCTCCGCTATCTCTCTTTTGGGTAAAAGAAAGCATGTATGAGCAAGGCTAAGTTTCTGGGTCAAGAGACCTATCCTGATCTGTCTGCCTGTATCACCTACTTCATAG
Organism: Phascolarctos cinereus; assembly: GCF_003287225.1. NCBI lineage: Eukaryota > Metazoa > Chordata > Mammalia > Diprotodontia > Phascolarctidae > Phascolarctos > Phascolarctos cinereus. The sequence continues at coordinate 267,860,454 of NW_027555625.1, forward strand.
GATATAATAATCTTGTGGCTAAAAATGAAATCGTGTATATAAAATACTAATTAAATATGAGTTATTGTTATTATAGCTCCCAGACTATAAGCTCTTGGAGGCCAAGGACTCTTGTAGATCTTTGTATTACTTAATAGTGCCTGAATAAAAGACCCTTTATTCTGTGGGCACTTTATAAAATCTTGTCCAATTACCTTTGACTTGTGGCCTCCCTCTCTCCACACAGCGGACAAGTACTGCCCTCTGCTGATCAAAGAAGGAGGCATGCCGCTTCTGAGGGACATGATCAAAATGGCTTCTGCCCGACAGGAGACCAAAGAAATGGCCCGGTAGGAAACAAAGGAGATGTTTTAATACTTCACTGCACGCAACTGTGATTTTGTAGAATTGGGATATACAGGAGTTCTTTGGTGATAGGACAGTGTAGAAATTCACAACTTTGGGTGGGTAAAATTCATATCCTTGGGACCCCAGGCAGCAGAGGACATTGACAGGTAGGATTAGAACCAGGAGAACTAAACTGGATAATGGGAGGATGAGCTGGGTAATGGACAGCCACATCACATTGGATGCCTCTGGAAGGACGGAGATTGTAGGTTTGCCAAAAACCAGAAAGGTATGGCTGTGCTGCTATACTCTATGTGGAGATAGGGGATTGCTTTCACTTTTTTAAGCCAAGTTATCTTGTTTCCCCCTGGTCTCTATTCTATTTTGTCATCTCTGGGTGTTGGCACTAGATTAGAATTTTTTTATTGTTCTTGGCCAAAGGCTGTTGTAAGACTTACAGAGCAAAGAACAGGTACAGTATGATCTCTAAAAACAAATTATAAGAATTAAGACAGAAAAGAGTTGGAGTGAATTTATAAATATGAAACTATGTAACATTTCAGAGTTAATTTCATAAAAGGAATACTCAGACCAGTACCTCAGATGTTAACCAACAATCCCTAAAATCACTTCAGCTCTGGTTTTTTAAATGGCCGGCACATATAGAGAGACTCTAAAGGTCACCTGTGCCTGTGCCAGATATGGAACTTGCCCTTTCTGTATTCCTTAGAAGTAGCTCCCTTTAGTCCAGGGTTGGAGTGGATGGAGAGCTGAGCTTGCCTTAGAGCCCAAGACCTGGGTTTAATTCCCACCCCTGACATTCTGGCTGCATGACTTCTGAGAAAGTCACTTAAACCCTCAGCAACCCCAGGCAGCTCTCTAAGAGCCCAGTTGCAGTGAAGTTGCTGATCTACATTGGTAGAAGTTTCTCACCCAGAACTTTCTGTGTGGATGAAATCACAGATCCAGACAAGGAAAAAAAAAACCTATTAAACTTAGCACTAGTTTAGGCACTTGAATCTTGATAGTTGTTTCAGAAAAGACATTCTTCTACATGTCCTGTCTCACAGCAGACATTCTTTCCTCCCGTAAAGGGACAAGTGAGATCCCTATTCAGCTCTTTCTCCTCTGGTGCTAAAGCAGCATTGACTGTTCTAGATGGAAAAGAATGATAGATGTGAGCAAGAATTGGACAAATAGGGAACGACACTGGCCAGAGGAACAGTAGACAAGGAATTCGGGCATTGAATATCAGTCATCATCCTGATACTGACCAGATGAGAAGGCTGAATGGGACAGCAGAGTGAGCGGAATTGGAAGAAACACTGAGTGATACAAGTCAGTGTTTGGTTGCCAAGTAGAGGGAAAAAGAAGTAGGTTGTGGATGAATGAATAAGAATGACTCAAGGATCATTGGATCACAAGACTAATCAAATGCCTATCTGGCCATAACATTTAGTAGTAATGGTCCTATGGGTATTGAGAACAGCTGTCCATGGCCTAAGGCCATCAGTCTGATATTGCTGGCTGCCTAGTGCATCTAGGCATACATCTTGGTCCACCTGGGAAATAGGAGATCTATAATCCTAGCACCTGGTGCTCGTTCATGGGACCTTGAAAGCCTCCTTTTTCTAAGCCCTGCAACTAAATCATACCTCCCCTTCTCCTTGTGTCATCCTCAGGAAGGTGATAGAGCACTGCAGTAACTTTAAGGAGGAGAACATGGACACATCCAGATAGAAGCAATGGGCCCTCCCGATTCTGGCCCGCACAGGTCCCAACTTCTCTCTAAATTACTGCATCTAGGGAGGAATTCTCACCAGCTTGGCTGTCGGAAGGCCCCCATCCCGTGCGTGTGGGACCCCAATGAGATGAAGGTGCACTGGGGGAACTTTTGCACAACCAGTGCTTTTCCTTAACATTAGTAAGATATATATATTATATATATATACATATATATTATATATATATATATACATATATATATATATATATACGTATATATATATATATATATATATATAATTTTTTGTTAGGAAGTGTGAATTGAAGTTTTGTGTGTATGATTTCTGTATAAAAACAAAAGAAACCTCCCCCTCCCCAAGTCCTTGCAACATTCTTTGGCCTTTTTAAGCCCACAGAGAGCCTCTAATATCCATTCCCTTTTCCCCACCAACTACCCATTGGCTCAAAGCTTGGAAAATTGTGACTTTTCAGGTCTCTTCTTTTATTATTTCCTCTGTCCCTCTTCTGATGTTCAAGGCATCAGCCCATCCCTGGTCCCCTGCACCAGATCCCTGGGATGACTAGGAGCCTAGGCTAGGCTCTCAGTTAAGCCTGGTGGAAGCTAGGCTGGTGGGGTTTGAGCCTTAGCAGTAAAAGAACACAAAGAGTCTTAGAACAAACCCTGAAGAGGTCCTAGAAAGCCCAGGGTCTTTGGCTGTTGACTGTTAGAAGCAAGGCACAGAGCCATTCACAGTGCCAAGGCACAGACAGTGTTGATTAGGAGACTCATAATGGACAGAGGTCTTTAGCCTTTGTAAGCTCAGAATAACCCTTACCCCTTTGGAGAAACTAGTAAGTACCCTGTTCGCTATTCTCCATGGTGATGTTTTTGCATTGATTTTTGCAAGCCGCAGATATATACCACCACTCTGAAGCCATGCTGCTAAGGTGGCATTAAGCTACTTCCCTTCTTCTCCCTTTCCTGCCATGGCCCAGGCCTCCCTCCTCTTCAAATAAAAGGGGAGTGAAGGATATCTTCCTCCCAAAGAAGATAGAGTAGGGACAGATTCCTCCGCCATGCCAGCAGATGCACATGCTTAAGATGCCTGCCTCCAAGTCCCTGGAACTACTCAAGTGCTTGCCTGTCTCAGGCATTCCTCCCCGGATAGCTGAGCTCACCATGCTTCCCTGTTCCCCCCCAACCCAACTAACCCTTGGCAGCTGACAGCCCTGTCACTGCTTCCCTGCAGCGGCTGAAAGCCTGGAGGAATGACTCAGAGTAGCTGGAGGAGACCTGGGGACAGCTGGAAGTGAGAGCTCGCCAAGATAGAGCCCTCAACCCCAGCGTACCTTTTCCCCACTCAGATTTGCATTAGAAACTACATCAAGAGTTGGGGCAGCTCCCCCCAGGCCAACACTGTGGCAACAGACATTTCTCCTGACCAGCACAACAGACACTTTTCAGTGGTACAGCCTAACCCGTCCCAGTGGGAGCAGGCAGTACCATGGGGCATTGTAATCTCTGACTTTTCCTTTGGAACCTCTGTGCTTTGTTTTGGACAGTGTGAGACGTGTATGTATTTTTAAATATTTTGTTCCAAATCCTCTCAATTTTTTTTTGGTGTAATTTTGAATTGTTTTAAGTTTGGACAGATTGGGGGGGGGGGGGGGGTTTATCAATGAGATGTGTTTAGAAGCCAACCGCTCAGAAAATCTTTTCTCCTCTTCCTCCTTCCCAGTCCCTCCTATTAGCTTTCTCCCTGAGTGTTTATCTCTGTATGAAACAGGATGGTGTAGGTAGAATTGAAATATCTCTTTTCTTCTTGGTTTTCTCACACTCAGCTCCTAACAAGGGTGAGCCTGTGTTGGGTGAACTCTGAATTTTCCATCCTGGTAGTAGGGCTGAGTTTGAGCCATCTGCCAGACCACCCACCAAGGACTAGGTAATTTCCCCACAGAGCAAACCCTACCTCTCCCCCCCTCCATCACCCCTCACCTGGACTGTCCCTGCTATGAGGACCTCGGCACAGCCTATTGCTTTGAATGAGCACCCAGGTCCTGTGTAAGCGTCTGTACTTGGGATGTCACAGAAATACATTTTTGTGCAAAGTGGAGGGGGTGTCAAGAGTCTTTATTGGGGAAGGATGGGACTCATGGACCTCAGAGCCAGATAACAGTACAGGAATAGAGGTTACTTGCCCCTATTATTAATTCATCCATTTTCACTTCATTAATAATTGCATGAGTAAGGAGGGCTAGGATCACTTGATTGGACTATTTGAGAGACCTCATTCCTATCAAGGAAAAGTAGCAGTACCACACTTCTTCACACAATGATTCTGGGGTCTGTATAACTAGGGTTTATGGCCCCAATCTTTGTGTCTGGTAACCCCTAGAAGATAGAATCAAGCTTGTGGGGCCTGAGTACAGTGACAGTAAACCACATTTCTGCTTATTAAACAAGCCAGGAAGACTTGGGTTCAGGTTTCACCTCTGACACTTCACTGTCTCTGACACCGTGGACAAGTCACTTGTGCTCTAGGCAACTCTACCTAAATTGCAGAGAAGGTGTTGATTTACATCAGTAGAAGCAGTTTCCTCGCCTATACCGGTGAAATCACAAGTCTAGTTCCCTGTAGCTAGCCAAGGCTAGGGTTGGAAGTTGGTGATAGTGCTCTCAGCCCCCTTTCTGAAGTAATCACAGAGACTTGGTGCAGGTGGGGTATGATATCTTCATTTATCAGTTGTCTGTAGGGCTCAGCTACTGGAAAGTTAAGAGGACCGGGAATGAAACACGCGCACACACGCGCACGGAGGAGGGGAGGTGGACCCTCCTGTCCCGCCTATCAAATAGGCAGATTCATTCAAACAACAAACATAATATTTAGGATCCATTGTCATGTGCCCGGGATTGGGGGTTCAAAGACAAAAATTAAACAGCCTCTGCCCTTAAGTAGCTTACATTCTGATTGAAGAGACTACGTGTGTGGGTGTGCGTTAATGTATACTAAAATCGAGGTAATTGAAGGGGTGCCGGTAGGCACCAGCTGCTGCCAGGATAAGGAAAGGACCCCAGTGCAAGATCGCCCACCCCGGGGAAGATAGATAGGCTCAGGCTCGGGGCCATCTTCCTTTAGGGCGATTAAGTTCCGGGGGTGGGGCCGACTGGAGGCGAGGCCGGGGAGTGTGGCCACGCGCGGGGGGCGGGTATTTTTCGAAGAACCCTGGAGCGCGCAGCCCGGCTCCGCCCCCGACCTCCTCCGCACCTGTCAGCCCCGGGAGTCCCGCCTTCCCAGCCCTCAGCCAATCCTCGCTCCTGGCGCTTCCTGTAACTCCCGCCCTCCTGTCCCGGATCCTCTAATCCCCGAGCGCCGAGGCACGTTCGACCGCCTGTTCCGGGTTTGTGGTTAGGTCAGGGTGGGGGGCGGGGCCCGGGGCCGAGGCGATGGGGCAGCGGGCGCTCCTCAGCCCCGGGGTCCTTGTACGAACCGGGCACACCGTGCTGACCTGGGGGATCACGCTGGTGCTCTTCCTGCACGAGACCGGTGAGCCTGGGGCCCCGCCCGATTCCCACACCTGCAAAGCCGGCCTGGGCATCCCCGGGAAGCCGCATGTGGTCCCGGCCACCGCCCCGTACGCGCCTGTCCCCCCCGGCCGATGCTGTCCCTGCGCCCGCCCTCCCGGGAGCCCTGCCTGCCTCGGGGCTCTCCCCCTCTCTGACCCTGCCTCTCCTCTACCTCGCTGTCATGTGTCTCTGCCGCTACCTCCCGGACCCTGCCTCTCTCCCCCCGGGAGTCCCTCTGCCTCCGCCAGCTGCTCCGGGCCGGTCCTCCCCCGCTTCTCCCCGTGTGTCTCCGTCGCGCCTATCTCCGATTTTGTGGGTCTTTCTGTTTGTCTCCCCCCGACTGCAGAGCTGAAGCAGCAGGAAGCCAGAGGAGAGCTGCTGCAGCCCCTGCTCTTCATCCTCCTGGTGCTCTGTTCTCTGCTGCTCTACCTGGCCGTTTCCCTCATGGACCCTGGCTATGTGGGGCCCGACCTGGAGACCCCACCGACCCAGCTCCAGGTAACCGCCGCTCCCCGAGGAGCGAGGGGAGGGGAGAGGCCGAGGGAGGGCCTGAGTTTTCATCCCATCCCTGTCCATTCCCCCGTGGAGATGGGAAGACCGGTTTTCCCCAGATGTCACAGGGAAGGAGCAGAGCTGAAAGCAGAGCCCAGATTTCCCGAATGCTGGGCTGGTTAACCCCACCACATTTTCCCTCTTGTGCATGGAACATTCCCAAACCTTCTGGGTCTAAAGCCATAGCACTAGGAACAACCTCTGTTCCTCTCTATTTTCTTACCCAGAAAGAACCTAAAGAGGAGCAGACAGCTATGATACCCCCAAAGACACTCCGGCTCCGGCGCTGTGGCTACTGTTTGCTACAGGTTGGTGAAGGAGACACAAGGGGATTGAGACAAGAAGGGACATCGGAGGCAAAACCACCTCCTTGCCTGAATGGGCTCTTTGACCTCCCTCAGAGCCAGGAGCTTGATGAAGTCCAAGGGAGCAGCTGAGATGCCATTCAAGTCCCCTCTTCCTCCCTACCCCTAGCTTGCCCTGTCTGGGATGTGATTCTTCCCCTGGAAGCTGTCCGAACTCTGCTCAAGTTTCACCTCCTCCAGGAAGTATCCCCAACCTTGGTCTTTGTAATCAGACCAGCAACTCAAATCTAACAGGCTGCCCTCATGACTAGTTAGTTATAGCCTTGTTGGTGTTTTTGCAAGTGTATCCTATCTCCCGTTTCCCATTGACAGCTCTTCCTTTAGCAGCCTTAGTGTCCCTAGTCTCAAAATGAACATTCATCCCTGCTCCTGTTACTAACAGGCTGTCCTCATCCCCTTCCCTACCCCACAGCAGCCCCTTCGTTCCAAACACTGCCGCTCCTGCAAACGCTGTGTCCGTCGTTTTGACCACCATTGCCCTTGGATTGAAAACTGTGTAGGTGAACGCAACCACCCCCTCTTCTTGGCCTACTTGGCAGTTCAGCTGGTGGTGCTCCTCTGGGGCTTGCACCTGGCCTGGTACGTACTCTTCTCCCCAGCCTGGAGATCTGCCTTCCTTGCCCAGAGTCTGGCATGGGGGAGACAGAGAAACTTCAGAAGGGATAGGGTCTGGGACAACTCCTACAGTGTGGAACCATAGGGCAGTATGTACCCACAGCTTTCTAGACCCTAGGGATGGTTCAGATGAAGACATATGTTTGTGTTTCCCCTGGGAAGGATCAGAGTTCTCTCCCAATGCTCCTCTTTCCCCCCTATCCCCTGCAGGTCTGGCCTCCATTTCCATGAGCCTTGGCAAAGCTGGTTCCAGCACAATGGTCTCCTTTTTGCCACCTTCTTGCTGCTGGGCCTCTTCTCAACTGTGGTGACACTGCTTCTGACCTCTCATCTCTACTTAGTAGCCAGTGATATGACCACATGGGAGTTTATCTCCCCACACCGAATTGCCTACCTCCGCCACCATCCTGATAGCCCATTTGACCGTGGCCTTGCCCGAAACCTGGCTCGATTTTTCTGTAACTATGGGGCTGTGCCCTGGGAAGTACTCTATGCCCAAGAAGAAGAGGGTGAGGCTGTATAGGGAATCTAAGAGAAGTGGGCAGTAGGGGCAGACTCTCTGGTGGCTTGCCATTCAGGTTAACTTACACATGCCTGTCAAGGTTGCACCTAAATTTCACTCCATCTTGGCACTTCTGTCCCCATAAGGTATGGGGGAGGAAGGTCACCTCTTTGCTACCCTTGACCCATTTGTGCCTAAACCCTGGATTCTTTCCCATTCTCCAGTCCTGTGACAGGTTGCTGGACCCCCTGGGGAACCACTGGACTGCAAAACAATGTCCCCTTCCCAGGAGACAAGCTTCATCCCAGAGGCTTAAGTTAGGTCAGGACTGGGGATGTGGACAATGGGATTTTTAAGGGCCAACTGGAAATGGTCACAGAGTAGTGTAGGTGAGGCCTCAGCTGGCTCAAGGCCCAAGGAGGGAAGCAAGAAGAACTGAGGCTCAAGTATGCACTGACATACTTACCCAGTCTATTTATGTAAACAGCCCTATTTAGTGTAAAGGCCTTTGAATTTTAGTTCCCAGTGAAGCCTCAGAACTTTTATATCTTTCCTTCCCCTCAGCATCCCCAGCCTTCCCAATTCAGACTACTTCCCCTAGGGTTCTGCAGTTTACAAATTTAATAATCCAAAAAGCAGGTAGACTGTTTGGAAAAAAAAAAACAACAACACACCGGTGCACCCTGCTTTCCACTGTGACCCTTCAGAAGTGTGTGCTTTGTACAGAAATGTTCAATAAACCCTGGCTGCTGACCAGCCTTGACTCTGGCTGCTGTCACCAGCTCACTCCCTAACTCCCACATCCTCCTCCCATCCCTACCCAGCCTAGGCCTAACTCTAGAAGGTCCTATAACAGCAAGGGAAGCCTCTTCCTCAGCCTTCCCTGCTTGTCTCTAAGGAAACAGAAGGGAATTATTAGGACCAGAATGGGATTCATAAATAAGGGACATCATTCCCTTCCCTGGGGCGGATGATAGCCAATAGCTTCAAGGGGAGGAAACAGTGCAAAAGTTGTTAGAAATTATTCCTAAAGCTTCAAAGGTGAATGGAGGGTGGGGTATGCCCACAAAGGAAAGAAGGCCTACCAGGCTTCCCCCTTGCCCCAGGCTTTCTACGTAAACCCAGCTGGGTAAAGAAGAAAGGGATATGGTGTACTACCTAAGGCTGCCCTGCCCCCCTAGTAGCTCAGACCTCCAGGAACCGATCAGAGACAAAGTCGAAGCCCCGGAAAGCAGCCTGCTGTCGAGAGCTGAGTGGACAGTGGGGATCAGGAGGTGTCAGGGCTGGAGGCAGCACTGTAAACTCTTGGTCAAAGTGGCGAAGGTCAGCAGGCCCACGCAGCAACGGCACATAGGGAGGCTGGACCCGGCAAGAAAGCAGAGCCTCCCAGTCTGTGGACTGAGGTAAGGGGGAGAGAGAGCAGAGACAGACAGAAAAGAGGTCAAAGGCACTAGTAGTTATCAATACCTCCACATCCCTCTACTCCCAGATACTGCCTTTCTTAACTTCTTCAGATGTCATGTCCCCTTTCTACCTGCCCACCCATCCGACCCTACCCCCCTTTTTGACCTGGTTTCATGGCTAGCCCAGGAATACTCATTCACAAAGCAAGGCACCAATTCACAACACACATATACCCTGCTTGGAGGTACCACCATCTTACCCTGAAGAAAGGATGGACTTTTATTTCCTCTGCATCCTGCCGACCTGCCCCCAAACGCTTCTCAGGACACTTCTGGAGCAACTAAGAAGACACAGGGAACAATGCTCACTTCAGGCAGCCCAGGCCTCTTCTCCTTCCTCACAAGAGTTGCCAGACAGAAGTAAGAACTTTAAAAGTCTGGGGGATGAGGATGGAATAGCGGGCCAGGGAGCTCTGTACCAAGAGTCAAGGTACCCACACCATCCTGTCCCTGGCCTGAGTGCCCACCTTCTGAATGAGTGCAAGGCCCTCCACAGACAAGAAATGAGGATAGGGAGCTTCCTCATTGACAATGCAGTCGAATACTTCCTCCTCTGTGTCCCCAGGGAATGGGCACTGTGAAGACAGTCATTTCAGGTGGAGGGAGTTAGCTCCTATTGAGTCCCCCCTACCTGGCTTCATGCCCCGAAGAAGGGTGCTCTGGGCTTGTGAAGAAGCAGAATAGTGGGGAATGGACTCACCTCACCCACCAGCATCTCATAAAGCAGTACACCCAGCCCCCACCAATCCACTGCTCGTGTGTATGATTCATCTGTCAGCACCTCAGGTGCCAGGAACTCGGGAGTCCCACAGAATGTGCTGGTGCGGTCTCCAAAACCCATCCCTGGAAGGCCAACATCAGTATCGGATTAGTTGACCAAAGGAGGTGGAGGTCAATATTACGTGCATGAGCACCTAAAATTCTTAATTCCTAATACATCAACTAGAGGGAAAAAAAGTCACCTCCCACTGCCTTTCAGACCAAAGCCTCTGTCTGCTCCTTGTACTTCATGTACTTATACATAGAGTTCTTGCCTAAGAACCCTTTGAGGAATCCCCATAGCCCCAGTAGATAATGGAGAACAGGGGGATAGATCCTCCCAAGTGGAACTAAACTGAGTCTGAGCTCATGTAAAGAGAACACTGAACGAAGGAATAGTCACTTGGAATTGGCCCCTTTTGGAAATTACACGACTGCTTCTTACCCTAACCCTGAAAGCAAGGTGCCAAGAAGGCCATGGTGAGGACCCCTGGGCTCCAAGCGCCCAGGCTGCCAGGCTGCCCTGTGCCCCCAGGCTAAACTCACCTTCCTTACACAGCCCAAAGTCAGCAATCTTGAGAAAACCTTTGGCATCCAGGAGGAGATTATCCAGTTTCAAGTCCCTGATGACCAACAGGAGAATCAGAGGTAAGGCAGCAGAAGAGGCCACTGAGTGGACTGGGTCCTAGGGTCCTCAACTGATGAGCCTCTCCACTGATGCTCTTCACTTGGGAAAAGCTAGGAAGGAAAGGGCGTTCTCCCCACCTCCCCCAACTGGGGCATCTCCCATGAAGGAGCCCAGACTCAAAAGCAGGAGGGTCCCTCACACCTCTTTCCTCCTGTGGCAGGCTGGGTGAGCATCACTTACCTGTAAACAATTTTCTTTTCATGCAGAAACTGCAGGCCTAGGACCACACAGGCCAGGTAAAACCTGGAGAGAGATCATTAGCAACAGGATCATAGGAGTTAGACCTGAAGGGAGCCCTAGAGGAAGTCTGAGGATAAGAGCTCATGGCCTGGGACACACGGGGATCGATGAGCCAGAGACAGCAGGAAGGAAGGTACCCTCAGCACATGAGTGATGACAAATGGAGAAGAGACAAGGACCCCTGCTCTTGTGGGGAAGATGTAGTTCCTACAGTGGCCCCGAAGGCTTGTTAATATCTCTTAACAGTGTTTAGCTTAGGTACCATCTTTTCTACAAAGCCTTCCTAGATCTCAGCAGCTGAAAGTGACCCCAGCCATTAGATTTGACTGGAGCACTTGGTATCTCTCCTTTGCCTCTATCACAGTCTACTTCATGTTACACTTAGTAGTATCAACATTCACATAGTGCTTTTTCTGTGTGCTCTTTTCATGGCATCTCTTTTGAACCTCAAGACAACCCTGTGAGGTAGGTATTATTACCACATTTACAGATGAGGAAATTGAAGCTGAGGTAAAATGATTTGCCCAGAGTCACACAGCTACTACATGTTGGAGGCCAGATTTGAATTCAGGTCTTCCTGACTCAGGCCCAGGACTCTATCCAGTGTACCACCTAGCTATCTATTTATGCCTATGTCCAGTAACAGATGAAACTCCTTGATGATAGCAACTATGGTAGTTTACATCTTTGAATCCCAAGACCCAGCGCAGTGCTTTGAACGTAAATATTGGTTGAATTGAATGAAAAAATACAGATGCCTTGTGAAGCCTACCAGGGGTTGAGGAGACCAGAGGAAAGGTAATGCTGCTAGCCTGGCAGTCAGGGAGCAGAGGAAAGAGGTGTGGGGGAACAAGAGGAGGGAAGGGGGGAATGCCCACCGAGCTTGGGGCTCAGGAAAGACATCAGCATGGATTCGCATCATCAGGTCACCCCCAGGTACAAACTCAGTCACGAAACAGAAGTGGCTGGGAGTCTGGAAGCACACCAACAGAGAGAGAAGGAAGGGGTGGCCAGAGTGGCCCACCATCTCCAGGATCCTCTTCTCACAGTACAAGCTGCATAGAGGAAAATGGGGTGTGGGCATCAGAGCCTAGGGTAAGAGGCCAATTCCAAAGGGTATTCTTGATCTGGGGCCAACTGCCATCCCTCTCCCCATCTGCTTGCCTTGGAGATAGCCCTGGTTACTACAGCCACCCCTGAGGATAACAGGTGCTCCCATCCATTCACCTCTCCAGCTCATCCCGGCTCAAGACATCCTGCTTCTTCAGTGCCTTGATTGCATAGAATGTCCCAGTCTTCTTATATTGAGCAAGGAGGACCTGGGACGCAGAGGAAGGCTGGGATTAAGAGGGAGCTCCCTATACCATCCAGTGAGAATAATCCAGTGGCATCCCAATGAATGCCTGCATTTGCCAAGCCCTATCTTCTCCTCAGGCAGAGGATCCTTTCCCATCTCTTACTTTCTAGGCTCTCCCCTCCTGCCACCCCCACTTCCCCATACCCAGGAGGGAAATATTCAATGACCCGAGACCTCTCTCTCTGAGGTCCTGTAATACCTTCCCAAAATGACCACGGCCCAGCACAGCAACATAACAGAAGTCTTGGAACTTGGGAGGTTTCCTACAAGAAGGAGGAATTGTGGGTACTGGAGGAAGGGGAAGAGCAGCCTGCAGAATAAGGGAAAAACTAATACCCACCAGGAATAGCATATTCAGTCTCTGGGCCCTGGCTCCTCTTACCTCCTAAATCTTGTGCTTCCAGCAATTAAGGCCTAGCCAAGGGCAATGAAGCAACAGCTGAGTCTGGAGGGGGGCATCCAGGTCACTGCCTCTAGCCCCTTCACCTCTGCCTCACCTCCCACCCCCATACAACCCTATCACACAGGGACTCCCTAGGTAATTGAGATATTGCCATTCTGAGAAGACTCAAACTCTGATCCTGAGTAGTGGAGGTTACCTGCTGAGTGTGGCACATGGCCCCTGTCTCAGCCTGTTCCTGTATTCCATGTGGGGACGTTTGGTACACTGCAAGGAAAAGGGGTTGGGGAAGAGGAGCCCTCAAGACAAGATTGGCCGCCCCTCCCAGAGACCATTCTGGCCCTGTTCATCCCAGGATGGAAGAGAATAACAGGGAGAAAAATAGATGCCCCACTCCCACTCAAGGCCTGGCCCTCACCCTCCACCCTGTTGCCCCCTCACCGGTGACTCCACAGACGCTGAATCCACGGGCAGGTAGAGACGTGGGGGCTTTGGTGGCAGCTGTTGCCCCGCCAGGGCTTTCTGTGCAGGGGCCTCCACAACCAGAGGCTTTGTCAGAGGGAAGGAACTGTGAGCAGTGGGGAAGATGGGGCAAGGAGATGAGGCCTCCATGAAATCATGGCATTTTAGAACTTGAAGGGTCATCTCTCATCCAACCATCTCTTTGTACAGGTAAGGAAACTGAGGCCCAGAGATATTAAATGCTCAATTTCACACAGGAACTAAGTGGCAGAAACAGGATTGGAATCCAAGTCTTCTGACTCCAAATCCAGTACTCTGTCCTCCACACCAGGGATCCTTAGCTTGGTGAAGCAGCAAAGCCCGTTGAACATAAAGGCCTGATGTCTGTCATTTACCATTTGTGTGACTTTGAGCAACTCACATAACCACTGTGGGCCTCCTTAGTTTCCTCATCAGTATAGTGAATGGGTTTAGCAGGATCTCTAAATTCCCCCATCCAATCCTAAATCTGTTACCCTCTGATCATGACCTTGGGTGAACAAAGAAAGCCTTTTCCTTCTCCGCCTCTACACCAAACCTTACCTGGGGGATGAAGAGCCAGGGGAGTCATGCGGGGAGGTTGGGGAAGGCCGCCCCCAAGGGGGGCTGAGGGTACTCGGGGAGCTGCAAGGAGGCAGCAGACTCATAACCAGTCTACCCCATGCTGCCATGCTGATATTCATCTGTGAGGCCCGGAGGAAATCCTGACCTGGAAGAAATACAGCCAGGTCAGCTCAGGCCCCCACAACACCCTGCCAGCTCCTCCCCACCTCCACCAGACTCCTCACCACGGTGTTTTGAAAAAATGCACTTCTGTCTCTGAAGCCGGGGCCTCCTTTCGATAACAGGGTCACAGAACATCACCTATGGGCAGCATGGAGGGATGAGAGACCATAGGGGTTACACACGTATCTTCTCTGGGGAGACAGCTCTCAATCTAGGGCTATCTCCCCATCCTTTCCCGTCTCCCACTTCCTTGTTCTTCATTTTCTTTTTTGATCTATTTTCCTAATAGAATGGCCCACAGTGAAAATAAGGAAAGAGAAAGAGTATATAGAATTGGGAAGTGGCATAGAGAAGGGGGAACTGTATTACCTCCACAAAGAGCTGGCCTTGAGGCTCCAAAGCCAAGGACAGTGTGTGGCGTGCATTGTCCAGGAAATCCTCCAGTCTCAAGAAAGCTACACCGCACAGCTCCCGCCAGTCCCTCCACTGTACCCCAATCTCCAATTCACGAGACTACAATGGGAGTTGGTTTGGGGGAGACAGCTCTCAATCCCCTGGGAACCCAGCTCCCTCCCAGTGGAGCCAATGTGAGGGGCAAGCTAAATTGCAGGGTAGTAGGGGGCCCAGACACCAGGAAAGGAAGACCTTTCACTAATCTAGGGAAGAGTGAGGAGGCAGAATTTTGACTCAGAAGAGTGTTAGTTCCACTCAACTGAGTGATGATCAGGGCCAGTGTCTTAGCCTTACCCGCTCTAGGGGGATCAGGAAAGTCTGGTCCCAAGCCTGAGCACTCACAGGCCCCCAGCCCGTCTGGCCCACCACACGGTTATCCACCTTCAGCACCGCCAGAACCTCCTCTGTTAAGGAGCAGACCCAATGAGAATGAGGATGGGGTACCAAGAAGTGCAAACAAGCGTGCCAGGAATTCAATGGACGGGGAGACCCTCAGTGGAGGACATGGCCAATGAGATGGGGAAGATTGTATCAGGGAGCACAGGCACCAGTGCAGTGAACTTAGAGGGCAGGGGGAGGCCAAGTCGGGCACAGGACAGAAAGAAGGTCACAAAGAAGGTAGAGACTCCCCTACCATGGACAAAACTAAGTCACAGGTTGGGGGCAGGGGTAAAAAGCTCCAAAGGAAAAAATATCAAGGAGAGAAGGGTAACCTCTCCCAGAGTCCCTACTTGGCCCTTCCCAAACTCACTGGTCAGTTCCTCAACACGCTGCTGTTTGCCCCAGCTCCACGGTCTACTTTCTCCTGGGCTACCCACCAATGCAGCCACTCGGGATCGGCCAGGAACCACTTCTAACAACTCTTGGCATCCTATGAGCTGAACCTCCAGGGTCCCTGTAGGGCACAGTGCCAGATTCAGACTTAATCTTCTTTCCCATTATTCTTGAGCTCAAAAGACTCAGAATTTAGAATAGGGGAAACACTGGCTGAAGAATGAAGAACGTTCTTCAGTCAGGACCACTTGGCCCCTGGCTTCTCTCACCTTTCAGAAAGTCTAATAAGGGAGGAAGAGAGAAAGGGAAAGAGAAATCAGGGGGCCATATTTGCAGTCATGGGAACCAGAGGAATTGTGGGAGGATATGACCACTCAGAGACCAACCATTGCTAAGCTTTTCTATCACTTGCTCCCTCCCTCTAGAGTGGGACAGGATCCTTAGAATCAGGGAGAGGGAGCAGAGGCCCTGAAAGGGCTCTGCCCATGTGATCTGAACCATTTGAAAGCATCAGAAAATTTCAGAACCTCAGTGGTGATCTAGTCTAACCTACCCAAAGCCTGGAATCCCTTCTACAACATCTCTGATAAGTAGCCATTCAGCCTCTGAGTGAAGACCTCCAGTAATGGAGGACCACTGTATCCCAGAGAAGCTCACTGTGTTGTCAGACAGCTCTGAGTATTATAACATTTTTCTTTATGTCAAGCCAAAATCTGTCTTCCTTTAACTTATCGGTTGCTTCTAGTTCCACCCTGTAAGACCAAACAGAAAGGGTCCAGTCTCCCTTCCCTTTCAAAAATATTTGAAGGCAGCAATCATGAGCAATTGATCAATACCACCCTCATGGTAACTATTTTCTGAATCGAAAATCGAAACTCGTGATCTGATAGAAGCTATTGCTTTTGCTACGTCTTATCTCTTCTTAAAATTGAGACATTCCTAGGAAATTCAAGATGTGGGCTTGTCCTATGCTAAGTTATTAACAGAAATGAATGAATGAAAAGGAAGCATTGGGAATTTTTTAAAAAAAAGCAAATACAGTCTCACAAGCCTTTAAGAGGCAGAGGAGGAGGAGATATGGCCCCTGCCCTCAAGGACTTGACACTCAGTTGAAGAGAAAAGAATAATGCTACCATGGAGGATGTGCAAAGTATCAAACAAGTGGTACAAATGGTAAATGCTGCGGACATTCAGAAGGGAAAGATATCTCTGACTACTCTAACCCTCAAGGAAGAGTTGGCACTTGAGATGAGACTTGGAAGATGGGGAGAAATCACGTAAACCTTCCCCTACCCCCAACTCCTATATATTTTTAATGTTTTAAATTATACAAAGCATTTTCTTCTCAAAAACCTTGTAATGTAAGGACAAATGTTATTATTCCTATTTTAGAGATGAGGAAACTGAAAATCTGTTGGTGTCAGGTGTGGCGTTAGAAGAGATGTGGGTTTGAATCCCAGCTCCAATACTTATTTATTAGCTGTGCAACCCAAGTCTAGCACTCTGGCCACAATATCAAGAAGAGAAAGAAGGGCATTCTAGGCTGGAAAACTGTGGGAGAAGATGATATTTTTATCTGTTGTGTCTTATTCTTCAACCAGGGTGTTAGCCCTTCTAGGGCAGAGAACATGCCTTCTTCGAACTACACAGAGAGTCATCAAGAAAATACTGACTAATCTGACAAAAAGAAAGGCCCTACAGACATCAAATTATCTGTGGTAGCATTTGTTGAGACAGCAAAGAACTGGAAATAAAGTAGCCACCCAACATCTGGAAAATGGCTCACCCAGTTTTTTGTACCTAAATGCAATGGAATATTACTGAGCTGCAAGAAACGATGAATGTGAAGAATACAGAGCAGCACTGGAAGATTAATATGAACTGATGCAGAGTGAAGTAAGCAGAACCAGCCAAACAACATGCACAGCAACTATGACCGTGTAAAGGGGAAAAACAAGAATAACAAAACAAGTGGAAGAGAATGGTTAGAAAGTATAATGCCTAAGCTCTTCCCAAAGATGAGGTCTGAGAAGATGCAACTCCCTGCTTCATCGTAGGGGAGGGGTCGGGAACATAAGTGTGGAACACTTTTTTCTTCTTTATTACAAGGTATGACTCTCTGGGGAAGATGGGGAAAAGGACACTGGGAAATGTTAGGTGATATAAAAATGGAAGTTATCAATAAAATTTTATTTTAAAACTAAGTCATGGCACATAATAACTGGTTAATAAATGCTTTATCTCTCTAACAAGTACTGATTGATTTATTAACTAGGGTCAGAAATATCCAATTCTAGGAGATAGGTGAGGAAGAGAGAGGGATCCCAGTCCTTGATGAGAAGACACCCACTTAGTCCAACAGTCACCCCACCGAACACATAAATATCCCTATGCCTGTGGGAGGAGAATCTACGACTGCTCCCCTCCCCCTCTTCTCTTATAGTTCAGAGGCATTGAAGCCCTCTCCCTCAGGGCATCTTGAGGTTGGACTCTCAGTGACTACCCTTCCACACAAAAAGAAGGGGATTGAAAAACACAGACTAAAAGGATGTCTGAGCTGGCAAAGACCTTACAAGAGAGTGTGTTAGAACAGACTTTTAGAAGGTCAGAGCTCAGAGTATCCGGTTCAACTCAATGTGATTGCAGGATTCCCCGCTATAGGATGTGGTCATATGGCCTCTGCCAAGATACCTCAAGTGACACGGAAGCAAAAGGGGAGTTATTGCTATTATCGTTATAATAGTGTTAGTGTTACAATAAATAATGCTACCTTACACTTATGGAATAATTTAAACTTTGCCAAGTATCTTTTTTCATCTTCATTAATACTCTGGATCATCATAGTACCCCAGGGAGGGAGGTAGAGTCCAATTTGGTAGTATCATTTAACATACAAGTAAAGAGACGTCTAGAGAAATCAAATGACCTCAGGGATGCCATCTCCTGCCCTCTAGCTCTCCTCTACTTCCACTCCGTGGTGGAATAGTGAATCAGTCTTCCTGACTCTTAATACGGGGCTATCTCTTTCTACTTAAAAGTAGGGTTTGAGGGGCAGGTAGGTGGCACAGTGGATACAGCATCGGCCCTGAAGTCTGGAGGACCTGAGTTCAAATCCAGCCTCAGACCAAACACTTGACGCTTACTAGCTGTGTGACCCTGGGCAAGTCACTTAACCCCAATAGCCTAAAAATAAAAACAAACAAACAAAAACAGGGTTTGAAAGGTTTGAAGAGAATGGAAAGAGAGGTTAGGCCCGAAGAACATGGGGAAATCTAACACCCACCAGGAACACCATATTCAGCCTCCCCAGCCTTAAACCTTGTATCATGAAGGCCAGGCAGAGGGCAATGAGGCAACAGCTGAGCCTAGGTTGAGCATCAAGGTGATGGCCTCTAGCCTTTCCTCTATATCCCGAGTGAAGGTTAAAAGGTGTAGGAACTGTGTTCCTTACCTGTGAGGGCTATGGGTTTGATGAGAGACCCAGTGGGCTGGGGACTCCCTGGCATGCCCTCCCGTAGCTCTCGGGCCACAAGGATTCGGAGTGGGTGGGCTGGAGGAAGTTCTGTCATTAGCCGTTCCAGTGCCAGACGTAGGAGGTCCAGCTTTTGCAAGGACTCTCGAAAGCCGAGTCTGGGCCTTCAGGGCAGAAAGGAGAAACGGAGACAGGGTAGAGGCCAGTAGAGTCCCCCTAAATGCCCTGCCCCAACCTCTCCCTCTAAGGACCAGCGTTTCTGAGTAGCCCATCCAGAGGACCCTTCCTTACTGGCCTATTCCCTATTTAGGGACTGAGAAAGAAGGAATAGAGACCTGAGAGGGATGGGGAAGGGAGGGACGAAGGGAAGGAAAGGAGAAGAGAAAGGATGAAGGGGGAAGAGGCAGAAAAGACATTGTCCGTCAGTTGAGTTGGTATCCAAGGTTGCAGAGTAACTCACAGGATTTAGGTCAAGAAGAAGGCTTAGAAGTTATCAAGCCCATCCCCCTCGTTTTACAGATGAGGAAACTGAGGCCCAAAAAGCCAAAGTAACTTACCCAAGGTCACCCAGGTAACAGGTAGCAGGGTCAGGACTTGAAACCAGG
This sequence comes from Phascolarctos cinereus, assembly GCF_003287225.1. Classification (NCBI taxonomy): domain Eukaryota; kingdom Metazoa; phylum Chordata; class Mammalia; order Diprotodontia; family Phascolarctidae; genus Phascolarctos; species Phascolarctos cinereus. The sequence continues at coordinate 267,879,543 of NW_027555625.1, forward strand.
TGCTCTGACATTAAACTGACTCGTCTTTCCACTTATCATCCTGCCTCCTCTGAGTCATGAATGGGACCCCAGAGCACCTGACCCTGCGTCAGTGGGAACCTACCCCTGTCCTCAGCCCTGGGTCTGCAGTCTCACCTCAGCCAGGGCCTTACGGTCCTGTAGCCTCCGGCCCCCTAGCAGTTTCACCACATTCTTGGCACCCTCTGCTACAGCTGTCTCGATCCGAAACCGATGACGAAGGTCCCCAGCCCGTAGCTCCCTTCGCTGTTCTGGCCCTGGGACAGTGTGTGCATGGGAGTAGGTGGGGATAGTGTGGGAAGGGGGGAGAAGAGACCCATGGGAGAAAGGTCAGGACCTGGCTATCCCTTCTTCCCCACTCCAGACCTCAGGCCCTTCCCCAGACAGGGGCTCAGGGTACTTCACCTGGTGCCAGAGCCTCCCCAGAGGCTCCCAACTTCCCAATCTGCATTCGGAGAAGCTCGATTTTCACCTTGCTGTCTCGAAGCATCTGCTGAGCAGCTGACAGCAGCCTGCGTTCCTACGGGTTCAGGGGAAGCAGCAAGGACCAGGCCATTAGAGGTCCCAGCCAATACCTACCCATGCTACCTATAGGAGACCCCAGACACAACCTTCTCTATTAAGCCAATCTGTCCCTCCTTCCAAACTCTACTCAAAAATCCCCCTGCAGAAGAGAAGATTCAGATAACCCATTTGTATTAGCTTTCAACTCCCATTGGATAGGGTATTACTAACCAGTAAGATCATGGAGGGCTTCATGGAGGAGGTAGCATTTGAGTTATGTCTCTAAAGGACTGGTAAAAAAGCGGAATTAGGGAAAGACAGAATATTCCAAATATTCCAGGCATGGAGGAAAGCAAACAAAGGCACAGCAGCGGGAAAAGCCCTGAGACTAGTCGCTGTGTCTTTCTGTGATTATCTCTTAAACTCCTCCATAAGTCAATAAACATTGAAGTACATATTGTGTGCCAGGTACTGTGCTAAGCCCTAGAACAGGCCCTGCCCTCAAGGAGCTGACAGTCCAACAGGGGAGATGACATGCAAACAACTATGTACAATTAAGCTATATAGAGAATAAGCTGGAAATAATCAACGTCACCCTAGAAGTAAGGGAGACCAGGAAAGGCTTCTGACAGGATGGGGGATTTTAGCTGGGACTTCTCTTGCTCCCTTGTTTCCTCTCCCTCCCCAGGGACAGGGCTGTCTCTCTTCTCCCACATCCAGGTCTCCCTGAGGGCCAGGGCCATATCTTCCTTGTCAGCCTGAGCCCCCACCAGTGGAGGCTGTGTTTCCCCACTCAGACCAGATCCTCCTGAGGGCAGGCACCCTGGGTCTCCTATTTCCTCTGTCTTATTCACAGATTTGGTCATGTCATTCCTCTGCTCAAAAATCTGCAGTCTCTCCCTACTGCCAACCCAGGCAAGGTGCAGCTCCTATGCCTGACATTCAGTCTCTTGCTACCCTTCTTTTGCTACCAGCTTTATGTCATGTTACTCCCATCCTGATGCTCAATTAGGCGCCAACTAAACCTGACTATTCTCTGGCACCTAAACACTTGCTGATCTCTCCCATCATTGTGCTTTTGCTCAGTGTTCCCCATGCCTGGAATATAGTCCCTTTCCCTAATTCCCCTCTTGAATTTCTGCCAGTTTTTTTTAGGGACCAAACTCACATGCCCCCCTCCTCCATGAATCCTGATCCTCTATCAGACCTAACCCAGCACTTCCTTAAAGATCTAATACACTTACTTACCTCAGGATAATTTGTTTTATGAGTGACTATGTTATCTTACCTCCCCACTAGACTGCAAGTGCCATGAGGACAGGATCTCATCTCAATTTTGTCTCCCCCAGTAACGAGTATTGTATGCTGTACTCAGCAGGCACTTAACAAATGTTTATTGCTCTTGTCTTTACTCAAAGTGTCTAGCATTTAGTGTGGGAACACAAGAAGTCATTCCACACTAAATGCTCAGCTTACCAACCTACCCCACGCCCCCTTTGCTGGGGAGAGAACTACCCCAGTCCCAGGCCCCAGGAGTCCTGGTGCCCAACTCTAAACTAGGTCATGGGGGTCTCACCTTTGGACTGCCATTGGCATAGGTGTTAGCCATGTTCTCTGCTCCTTGTTTCACCTTCAGCTCTATCTGTAGCTGCTTCCGCAAAGCTTCCAGATGTCTGGTCACTGGCTTTTCCTCCCTTGGGTGAGGCTCAGAGGCTGTGGAATTTACAGGAGAAAGCAAAACCCTTTGTTCATGAGCTCAGGATGGGGAAAAGACAGAAGGAGGAGGCAAGGATTGGGGTGGACAGTGGGGGGTAGATCTCCTAAGCTCAGCCAGAAACTCCCTGGTCCTCAGGATACATCCTAGCCTCTCCAGCACCTTCTATAAGATAACAGCCTATGGCAGCAGAGGATAAATATGGCTGTCCAGGAAATCAGGTGATTGCCTCTATGCTGTTCAAAGTGGGGTACTAGGACGGGGGGGGCTCTTAATCTGGGGTCTGAACTTGTTAGTTTTCTATTTTGATAATTGTATTTCACTATACTTTGCTTTCTTTGTAATCCTATGTTTTTTGTTTTGCTTCGTTTTGTCTGCATTTAAGAACATTATTCTGAGGGGCAGCTAGGTGGCACAGTGGATAGAGCAGTGGCCCTGAAGTCAGAAGGACCTGAGTTCAAATGCGGCCTCAGACCAAACACTTGACACTCTCACTAGCTGTGTGACCCTGGGCAAGTCACTGAACCCCAATTGCCTAAAAGCAAAAAAAAAAAAAGAACATTATTCTGAGATGGGAGCCATTAGGTTTCCCCAGACTGCCAAAAGGGTCCACAACCCAGTAAAGGTGAACTCTTTCACTAGAAGGACCTGAGGGTCAAGGATTTATGTCTTCCATCAGAATGAGCTCCTGAAGGGCAAAGGGCACCCATCATACCTGGTGATCCCCAGAAGTAGGGACCCAGATGCTTTCAATTTTAGCTTTGCTGAACATCAACCCATAGCATTTAGAGGTAAAAAGGATGACAGGATCAGAGATTTGAAGCTAGAAGGAACCATCCTTAGAGATCATCTATCTCAATCTCTTCAGTTCTCAGAGGGGGAAACTGAGTCACAGAAGAGGAAAGTGACTTGCCCAAGGGTCACAGAAGTAATGATTAGCAAAGCTAGCATATGAACTAAGATCCTCTGACTCCAAATCCAAAGCTTTTTCCACAAAGCCAAGTTGCCGTCCATAATAGGTTATTAAGAAGAAGTGGAGAATGCTTAGAGTATATAACAAAGCCTCCAGACCATGTCCCAGGACCTCCTCCATACAGTTCCCCAGTGTTTCTATCAGACCCAGCTGTCATGAGTTGAAGGGATGAGGGACTCAGCCTCTACTCTTCCCTCATATTCCCAATTTCCCTACTAGCCAGTCTACCAGACCCCAGTCAGGCTCACCAGCAGGGCTCTGGGCCTCATCAGGAAGCAAAATGTGAGCATTGAGCTCTTGCAGGTCCCAATGGAGCTGTTCCAGTCTTCGGTTGGAGGAGCGGAGCAGCTGGTCCACATGGCCCAAGTTTCGCCGGGTAGTGGTGACCCTGCGTAGGTTTTCAGCACCTTCTTTGATCTTCAGCTCTTTTTGAATGGCCTTTCGGATCACCTCCTTCTCGCCCTCCAACCGATGCTGGGAACTGGGGTCTGGCAAGCTCTCATTTGACCCCGGCTGCACTGTGAAATTCCCCTGCAAGAGATAAAGGAGGAGGAAACATAAGTCAGTTAGATGTGAGGGGCTTCCCCAGACTGCCAAAAGGGGTCCAAAAAGAGGAAGAACCCTTGCGCTACAGGGACCTGAGAGTCAAGGGTATATGTCTTTCATCAGACTAAGCTCCTCAAGGGCAAAGAGATCCTTTGCTAATGTCAAGCTTTCTCTTTCTGTCTTCTACCCAATCTAAAATCTCCAGTCAGGAAGACATCTGGAAGAGGTGAGTTCATTCACCCTGCTATTATTTGCTAGTTATCTTTTGAAAAAGGATCATAGCAATTGAAGAATGACTAAAAGTGAACCTTTAATTTCCCACTACAGGCTTCTGTTTCCCCATGACAGTCAACCTGGTCTCTCTATGTAAATCCATACAAATTAAAGCTTGGCCTTATACTGACCCTACCTCCCCCCCAAGGAAAACAAGCCCAATTGAAGTCAGCTACATGCAGGTGAATCCAGAGTTAGAAGACAGCCCTGCCTATGACATTCAGGTCACGCAGCTGAGTAACCCTGAGGAATCACTTAACCTCTCAGCCTCACTGTTCTCATCTGTAAAATGGATTGGGTGGTTGTGAGAAAAGTGCTTTGTAAATCTTAAAGCTCTAAGGGAGTTATTATTATCAGGTAGGGTCAATATCATTTACAGGCTAATGTCTGTCTTTCTGCTGTCTGATCCTAAATTAGTTCCTGGGCAAGAAGAGAAACCTGAAGCCCTACTTCTTCAATAGACCCTTTTCAACTTAAGTGGCAGAAATAAATATGGACATGGTAGGCCCCGGACTGGTAGGGCCCTGGCAGTCAGACCATCAAACAGGAATTCACACCCAAAAGAATGAGATTTCAACACCATCTTTCAGGATTTCTATTTGTCCTCTAGTATCATAATCTCCTTTAAAAGTCACCAGTCCAGTTTTCCCTCACTTCCTTCCCGCCCTCCCATTCCAGGTGGATTTTATCCAAGTCATCAAAAACTTTGGTGGGGAATCCCCAATTCCCAAGATCCCCTAGGAAGGTATTTCCACCTTCATTTATCCACTAAGTCCTCCCTAATAACAACCACTAAATCAATCTATTTTTTTTCCTTATTCTCTTTGAAGGAACATTAGCTCAAAACCCTCCCACATACACCCCAGTACAACCTCTTCTTGCCTGGCCTCAAAGCTATAAACTTTCAAACTTTCCAAAGCAATTTCCCATTCGTTATCTCACAAAAACTCAAGAAGACAGGATAGGGGGATTATTATTCTTGTTTTTTCATATGGGGAAACTCAGATTCCAAGCAATGAAGTACTTTGCCCAATGTTAATGCATTGAGTTAATGACAAAGGCAAGACTAGAACTAGGTGTCTGGACTCCCGGTCTAGGAAGTCCTTCCACTATCCTATAAGTGGCAATTGATACCATTTCCTTGGACGGGTATCTTCAGATAGGGCCTAAATACTGAGAAGAGCAGAATTCTCTAGTTAAGAACCCCAAGGACTAGATCTTCACATCCCTAGAGGTGAGGAAGAGATTAGTCTCACTAACTTGCTCAGAGGAAAAAACGCAATACTCTCTTTGAGGACTGCCAGATTTCAAAGTTAAAATACTTTCTGGTAGCAGAAACTGATCTCACCGGGTTCAGCCACCACCCCCAAGGAACCCCACCCAAGGAACCCCTCCAAACTTCTATGTTACCTTGGGGGTCACACCAGTCTCCATTATCTTGGCCTTGGGGGGAAAAGTGAAGCCCCAACTGGTCTCTAGCTGCCCTCTTGTCTGCCCCTCCCTGTCGGGCTGGGGCCCAAGATAGGGGTGGGGGCCCAAACGGCTCAGGAAATCCTTCACCCTCCACCCGATCCGGGCCCTAGGCCAAGCTCCTGAGCAAACAAAGATCCCATGGAGCGGGGGGCCTGGCCACTAGGGTCCTGAGTCACTCTCCCTGGTAGGGAGGTTCCCAGCCAGGAAATCGGAAAATGTGTACAAGCTACCCTTGGAACAAACCAGACACTCAAGCGGGGAGGGAGATGAAGAGGCTGAGCAGGGCCCAGAGTAAGGACAACCTAGGCAAGTTTATTTCCCACACTAGAAGGGGCTATGAACCCCTCCCAACTCAGCACCCTCTTTTATATAACCTAGGGCTCTTCATGTACTCCATTCCCACCATATTCTGTATGTTTCCCTAAAGCTGGACATATCTCATAGTTTGTTGGACCTGGAGGGAGAGAGACCTTATAGATCCATTAGTATTACGGAGTAAATTCCACTATTTTACAAATGGGGAGACTGAGGCCCAGAGAAGGTAAGTTAAATAGGTCACAAAGCCAGTTACAGGCACAGGCAGAATGGTTCAGTAGTGAGGCAGTGTAATGTGGTGAGTAGAAAGAGAACTGAATTTAACATCAAAGAAGGTTAGCAGGAATCCCAGGATCTGCTCCTTATGGTCCTGACTTTTGGTTAACATTATCTGTGTGATTTAAGTGTGGGCAAGGCTCAGGTTTTTCCTCTATAAAGTGAGAGAGCGGAACTAGACCTCTGAGGTCCCATCGGGCTCCGAATCTATCATCTAGTGACCTCCAAGGACCCTTCCAACTTAGAGCTGGAATTCTAGGAGTTCTGGGTCTCCAGGCTCCCAATCTTGAGTGTTTCCATTACATTCCACTGGCCCTAATGAGGGATGTGGAAGTGAGTGGTGTGGCTGGCCAGGGGATTAGGAGTCTTAGGCCAACCTCCGGTGAGGAAGTTCCTCATCCTCTCTTGAGCCTCCATAGTTGGAAAGGGCCAGGGTCTCTCCTGGCTGTCTCCCTGGGGAGAATGTGAGGAGTTAAGGCAAAGGATCTTAAACTTTGTATTCGGGTCCACAGATCCCCTGAAATGTATGCAAAGACCTCTTGTCCGTGGACCCTGGATTAAAAATTCCGGAGTTAAGAGATGGGAGTTTGGAGAGAAGGTTGGGGTGTGTGACTGGGAGGCCTGGCCCCGGAGCTGCTCGGGTAGGGGAAGCCCACAGTAGCTGGAGCTGGCGGCAGGTGAACTCATGCCCCACCCGCGGGCCGGACCTGCCCAGACGCTCCCCCTATCCCTGAATCACCCCAGGCACATCCCCCACCTTGTCTGCCTGGTCACCCATCTCCCCCACAGTACCCCCGGCCTCCTCCCTCCCCTTTGCAGAGCCTCAGCCGCCCTTCGCGTCTGCTTGGCCGCCCCCTCCTCTGCCGTACCTCTGGCCCCCCAGAGTGTGCCCACTTCTTCTCCCTCTGCCTGGGCGCCCCCTCCCCTAAATGTGCCCGCCCCTCCCCCGCCGTTCCCTTGCCTCCCCCCCCCCGCCCTGTGTCCCCGCCCCTCTCTTGCAGCTACCTGGCTTCCCCCTCCAGCCCCGTCCCTCCACCCACAACCCCCCCGCCCCGGTGTGCCCGCCGCTCCCTTGCAGCGTCCCTGCTGCGCTCACCTGCCGCGGGTCCCCCATGCTGCTACTCGGGCCCCGCAGCTCCGGCTCCTCCGGAAGCCCCGGCCCCTCCAACTGCCCTTTCAAACTTGAAACTTCCCGGGGAAGCAGTGCCTAAGACGCGGGATCCAGCGCCCCCTCTCGAGGATGGAGACCCTGCAAGTCCCTCCCGGGATCCTGGGAAATCCCGTGCCCTGTCCCCGAGACCCCGGGACCCCAAGCCCCTCCCGGGATCTGGGGAATCCTGTTTGCCCTTCCCCCGCCGGGGGATTCGGCACCCCTTCCCAGACTGGGCGGCAAACCGTGCCCGGTTGTTAGGAACCCCAGAGGCGCAGCAATGCGCCCAGCCCTGTCCTGAGCTCCAGTCGCGCGGGGATGTGGGGAAGGTCCCCCGCACAACACCCCGTGCAGTCCCCGCCCTCTCATCTAGCTTTGCCCTGAGCGCCCCCGGGGGGGGGTATCTCCGTGCTGCCCACCAGGCCACTGGAGAAGGGCTAGAAAAGGCCAAGGGGAAGGGGACCCTTAGGTCCCGGGGCTCCAGCTGGGGAAGGAGTGGTGTCCCTGGCAAGTGTTCCATATCTTGGGGGCAAAGCCGTGTAACGTGAAGAGCGGTGAATTTGCAGTCGGACCCAGAGTTCGAACTCTTAACTCAGCTACTTATCATTTGTGTAACCTTGGGCTAGTCATTTCCCTCTGTGCTTCCGTTTCTTCAGCTGTAAAACTTGGGGTTTAAACTAGCAGGTCTCGAAGGCCCCTTCCAGCTTTAAATCCTATCTATGTATATGGCTCAAGAGCACTCCTGTTTCGTAACAGACCACGTAGGAGGCTGACCCCCTTAGGGGTCTGGAAGAGTCCTTAGCCCCTCTCACCGCGGTGTAATAGAAGCTGGGGCGGGGAGGGGGGGGGAGACTTTCACCTTCTTATCAGCGTTTAGCACAATGCCTGCCACATAACAGGCGTTTAATAAATGTATATCCATTGTCATTCTGAAGAATTCAGAGCCGGGGGAAAAGACCAGCTAAGGAAACAACCATACCACAGATTCAATTCAACTAACATTTACGTGCCTACTATGTGCCAGTCATTGTTCTGGGTGTTGTAGATAGGAGAAAGAACCCTTTCCCCACACACAGACCTTGCTCTCAAGGAGCTTACTATATTCCGCTGGGGACAGAGCATATAGGAAACATAAACAAATATGAGCTAACCCGAGGAATACGAGCTTCCCATAGCAGATGGATGGTGACCTGAACTGAGCTTCGAATGAAGTTGAGGATTCTGGAAAAGAGAGCCTACCTCAGAGACAGGAAGATTCCAGCCCCACTTCTGACTTACCCTGGCTGTATGACCCTGATGAAGGCATTTAACCATTCTCAGTGCCTCAGGCGACTCTAAGATAGGGCATGTGCCTAATTGCCGTTACCAGAGAGGCAAGAGACGCCCAGAAGGGCATTAAGCAGAACTACCCAGTCAGACCCAGCGCTTTAGGAATACTATTTCAACAGCTGTGTGGAGGATGTAGTGGAGAGGGGAGAGAATTTGGTAAGGGAGACGATCGTTATGGCACTAATCCAGGCAAGAGGTGCTAAAAGCCCAAGCTAAGGTGATAGCCTTGGGAGGGGAAAGGGGGACAGATGGGAGAGAAGCTGTAGAGACAGAAAAGACAGGATTCAGCAGCTGATTCAGTGGGGAAGGAGAGAGAAGTGGGAAGTCATGGACGACTTGGGTTGGGCAACTGAATGACTAGAAAGATGGTTGTACCCTCTATAAAAACAGGGAAAATTGGGGGAGGGCCAGGTTTAGGGGGAAAGATACCAAGTTCTGTCTTGGACATGTTGAGTTTGAGATGGTGATAGGAGATCTAGATAGAGACATCCCTAAGCATCTCAAACTCAACATGTCCCAAACAGAATTCAGTATCTTCTCTCCCCTACCCCAAATCCCTCTCCTCTTCTGAACTTTATGGTTACTCCCAAGGGCACCACTAGCTTCTTAGTCCCCCAGGCTGTAAACTTCAGCATCATCTTCAATTGTTGATCAATTTGTCACTCTCCATCACCTTCTATGGCCAATCTGTTTCCAAATGTTTGTACCTTTATAACAACTCTTGTATGTCTCCTCTCCCTTCACAGTCAATCAATAGTCAATAAGCAATTATTAAGCACTTAGTATGTGCCAGGCACTGTGTTAACCCCTGTGGATACAAAGAAAAGCCCCCACATACACCAAAAATAGTCTCTGTCCTCAAGGAATACACATTTTAATGGAAGAAACATGTAAAAAACTAGGAGCATACAAATACGTGTTGTTCGTCCTTCATTTAAAAGATGACCAATGATATCGACTTGAGAGTGAATCGATTTTGAGTGAAGCAAGTCATCAGTCTCACTCCCTCTTCCAGAGTCATCCAAGTGAGGGGCAGCTAGGTGGCGCAGTGGATAGAGCACCGACCCTGAAGTCAGGAGGACCTGAGTTCAAATCTGGCCTCAGACCAAACACTTGACACTTACTAGCTGTGTGACCCTGGGCAAGTCACTTAATCCCAATTGCCTTAAAAAAAAAGTCATCCAAGTCCAGTGGGCAAGACAAAAGTCAGGATGACTGGAGATGGACAGGGATGACCTTGGTGTCTTCCATGTCTGACCCAGCTCTAAGCTCTCCACAGCGCCTACTTCAGGCACCTTCATGGCCACTGGAACAAATGTTCTCATCTGCCCATTCTGCCAGGGGAAGTCTTCGAATGCTTGGGGTAGAAACACCCCACCCCCACCCCCCGGGGTCTCACTGTCAGGTTTGAAGCCTGTTAATTACCCTCAACCAGGTTAAGCTCTCTGCCAAGAAGGTTACCAGGATGTGGCCAGCACACATGCTACAGCTTTTTGGAGCCACAGGGTGAGAGTTGGATGCCAGGTGGACACCAAAGGTAGATGAGCAGCCCTGAAAAGGGCTCGGCAGCCCTCACACCAGAGGTGCTAGTCCTCCTTAAACACCCCATACACCTCAACAAAATACATAAAGAGTAAATTAAAGTAAAAGGAATGAAAGCATAAACTGATTTTTGGGGGGGAGGGAGAAGTTGCAGATATGAGGAAAGGCCTCCAGGAAAAGGTAGGACTTGATTGAAGTCTTGAAAGAAACCAGGGAACTCGAGAAATGAGGGGGCAGAGCATTTCAGGCAGGAAGGACAGCCTTGAAAAGGCAAGGAGTAGGGGAGATGGAGCATAGTGTTTGAAAAGCTGCAAGGGACCAGGGTGGCTAGATCACAGGCAATGTGGAGGGGAATAAGATATTAAAAGACTGAGAAGGTAGGAAGACCTTTAAATGCCAAGGGACTTTTATATTTGATCCTAGAAGTACCAGAGAGCCAATGGAGCTCAAGGGGAGTGGGGAGAGCTGATGGTCAGGCTTTGCCTCTGCAGCTGAGGGGGGGATAAACCAGAGGGCATTAAGGAATGAAAGCAGGAAGATGAGGCAGGAAACTATTGCAATAGTCCAAATGAGAGGTGACAAGGGTCTGAAATGGGCTATATGAGTGGAGAGAAGGTGACATAAATGAGCTGTGAAGATAATACATACAAGAGTCTGTGGTAAAAGGATTGGTTATGTGGGATAAGAGTGAGGAGCTGAGCATGACATAGACTGCAAACCTGAGCAAATGGGAGAATGGTGATGCCCTAGACATTTAACAGGGAAGTTTGGGAAGGGGAGAGATGAGTTCTGTTTTGAACATGTTAAGTATGAGATGCCTACTAGACAGTTTTTTGTATCCCCTAGCACTCAGCACAGTGTTTGGCATAGAGTGAGCACTTAATAATAATAGCTAACATTTATATAGTTCTTACTATGTGCCAGGCACTGTGCCAAGTGCTTTACAATTAATATCTCATTTGATCCTCACAACAGCTCTGGGAAGTAGGTGCTATAATTATCTCCATTTTACAGACAAGGAAACTGTGGTTAAGTGATTTGCCCAGGGTCACACAGCTAGTAAGTGTCTAGGATGGATTTGAACTCAAGTGTTCCTGACTCCAGGTCCAGTGTTCTATCAATTGCGCCACCTAGCTGCTTGTTGACTAATTGACAGCAAGCAAGTTTGTAATATGGGACTGGAGTTCAGAAAAGATTAGCAACGGATATACAGATTTGGGAGTCATTTGCATAAAGATAATAGTTGATCAGGAACATGAGAAAGAAGAGGGCTCAGAGCAGAGCCTTGGGGGATACCCACTGTTAGCTAGACATGGCCAGGTGTGCTGGATGCTGGGGATACAAATTCATGCAAACAAAGCCGTTCCTACCCCAAGAATCTTATGTTCTAATGAGGAAGGATACTACATAGATGGGTGGAGGACGAAGGGTCCCTGAGCAGAGGCAATTCAGCAAGCAAAGAGAGCCCTGGTGAAAGTATACAAAATTGGCTAGAGGTCAGTCTTAAATTGGTAGTCCCAAGCAAGGAATTGCCAAGGAGAAGAGGACCCTAGAGCAGGGATTTCTCAGAGCAGCAATGAAATAATTGAGAACTAAGATGTGGAGTCCAGAAAGAGTCCAGGCTACAAGGAGGGTCATGGTGGGCCAGGACATGGATTGTGATCCAGTAAAGGAGATTATGTAGGAGAGATCAGACAAGGAGGGAGAACCAGGAGAGAACAGAAGGTAGGGATGAGGGGAACAGTTTACTTCCTCTTTAACCAGTCACTGAAGGGCAGGCTCTGCTCAAGAGCCCCCTCCCCATCCTCTAGACTAGACCATAGTCCTAGTGTCCTAGCTTCCAGTCTGGCCCACAAAGCCATCTTCCAGAGCAACAACCCCCGGAATTCAAGAGGAATACAATCATCCTTGCCACCACCTATACTGACCTCTGGCCAACTGCAACAGATGGAATGGTCAGTCACAGTTGTTCATCACTACAATGTTCTCCTGGTCCTGCTCATTTCACTTTGTATCAGTTCATGTGAGTCTCCCCAGGTTTTTCTGAAATCATCCTCACGTTCTTAATGGAAACCATAAAGCACTACAGAAATGTGACCACTATCTTCCCAAATCCAAGCAGAGGCAGCCCAGGACCCTACACCCAGAAACCACTCCCCAGAACACTAACCTTACTTCTAACCTGGCCCCACAGCCATGTCCAGCCTAGCAAAGGCTCACCATCCACCACCTGCCCCACCTGAAGACTCAAATTAAAAAGTTCCTATCAAAGCTCTTGGCACTGTCAATTGGTTCAACATCAGAAAAAAAAATATGACTTTTGTCAGTGGGATGATACCACAGATGATGTTTTACCAACTGCCTTACTGATAACACTAAGGACTACTGGGCTTTTCTTTCCATCCTGCAGGTGGTTTCTCCCTGTTAGAATGTGAGCTCCTTGAGACCAGTGACTGTCTTACTTTTGCATTCCCAACACTTATAACCATGCTTTGCTTATAGTAAACAGCACTTGATAAATGCCTTTTCATCCATTAATTTATTCCTACTGGCTGAAGAGAAAAAAAACATTCATTATGTGTATCCTCACAATAATAATAGATAACATTTATATACTATGTGCCACAGGAAGTACTATACTATAATATAGCACTATACTAAGGGCTTTATAATTATAATTTCATTTGATCCTCACAAGAGCCCTGGGAGGTAGGTGTTATTATTATCTCCATTTTACAGCTGAGGAAACTGAGGCAGACAGCACTTAAGTGACTTGCCCAGGGTCACACAACTAGTAAATGCCTGAGGCTGGATTTGAACTTAAGTCTTCCTGACTCCAGTCCAGGCAGTCTATCCACTGCCCTACCTACCTGCCCAGCACCCTAGCTGCTGGATCAACATTAGTAGGAGGGAGGCTTTGAGGTGCTGTATCATTCCTCTTCCTCCTACTCCCAAGAAGTGAAAAGGTAGAACAAAACCATTTACAGACTCTCAGACTTTAGTTCTACATCCAGCTCAGTTTTTGTGGTTTTGAATGGCTGATTGTAGGAGTCAGATCTAGATAACCTCAGAGAGGTCAATTTTCCTAGAGCCCTGTAGTCTTCTATCGAATTCTAATTACTTCACATGGCTATCTTGCCTCTCTAACTGGACTATAGGTGCCTTAAGCAAGGTTCTAAACCTTTTTCTTGTATCAAGGACTCCTTTTCAGAATAATGATATTAAATGTATAAAATTTAAAAACTGACATACAAAGAACACCCCCAGGTGATTTTGTACCAGCACAGCATCCAGAACAGCACAAGATACATAGGAGGGAGGATGACCGAAGAAAGACTCTTGGGGCAACTAGGTGGTGCAGTGGATAGAGCTCCAGCCTTGGAGTCAGGAAGAGCTGAGTTCAAATGTGACCTCAGACACTTAACACTCACTAGCTGTGTGACCCTGGGCAAGTCACTTAACTCCAATTGCCTTGCAAAAAAAAAAAAAGACTAGTTTCATTCGGCAGAACCAGGTTTCATTTCTGCTGTCATCACTAATGAATGCAGTGTAACCTTGTACAAGTTACTTCCTCTCTTAGGACTGAAAGAAACCTTACAAATCATCTATCGTCTCTACTTTCATCAATGTCACCAACCATTCCGTCTCAAAAACTTAAGAGCCTGAAAGACATTTAAAAAAAAAACTTTCCTTTTTTTGACTCCTCTATCCAATCAAATGTCAAATTCTACAGATTCTACTTTTATCATCTTTCTTCTGGCCATCCTCCCTCACGTCCACTGCCACTGCAACCAACCTGGTTTTTAATCACCTTTCACTTAAGATGACTGCAATAACCTTGGGAATTGGTCATCTTGCCGCCAGTTTATGCCCCCTTTGATTCATCCTTTTAAGGTCCAAGACAGTAAGTAATCACGAGTGTGGAGCCTGGGCCTCAAGGGTACAGGCCACAGGTTCCCCCCAAGGAAGTAATCTTTCTAGTGCACTTTATTTTGTACCTCTTATATATCATATATCACATATTACATTGTTTATTGTATCTCCCCATATAGACTAAGACTCATAAGGGCAGAGAACCAATAGATCTTGGGCAAGTCACTTAACCACTTTGCCTCAGTTTCCCCATCTGTAAAATGGTGATAATTGCACTTACCTCCCAGGGTTTTTGTGAGGGTCAGATATTTGGCACATAGTAAATGCTACATGTTAGCTATTATTCTTATTATCAATTATTGTTGTCTAAACTGTGTATCAATCTCTAACCTTCACCCCTGGGTCTAGTATAGTAGTCTGCTAATCAGGATTTGTTTATTGAATGAATGAGTAACGTACTCCTCTAATACTCCCCTGTTCAAAAACTTTAAGTGGGGGCAGCTAGATGGCACAGTGGATAGAGCTCTGGCCTTGGAGTCAAGAGGACCTGAGTTCAAATCCAACCTCAGATACTTGACACTTACTAGCTGTGTGATCCTGGGCAAGCCACTTAATCTCATTGCCTAGCCAAACAAAACAAAAAACAAACTTTGAGTGGCTTTCCATGTTTCCCTAATAAAGCATAAATCCCTGATCGTGATCAAACCATAAATCCAAGGTCTCTTCCCAATGTGGTTCCAACACACCTTGAATTCAAGAGCAAAAAAAAAAACCACAGATTTGAAGCTAGCAGTCCCATCCAGTCTCTTCACTTAATGGATGACAAAAGGAGCCCAAAAAGGTCAAATCAATTAACATTTATTAAGTGCCCTCTATGTCCCAGGCACTGGGGATGAAAAAAAACAAAACAGTCCATGCTCTCAAGGAGCTTACATTCTAAAGGGAAAGATGCTTACATATGTACCTGAATACAGAACAGATGGCTTCCCCCAGATCACACTATCATAAATGGTAGAGTTAAGATCTGAACTTGGGTCCTTTGACTTCCAAGTTGAGTACATATTGTTTTAACATCTTTCAGCCTTATTCTATACTGTCATATTAGGCCCCTTTGTATTCTATTTACCAAACTGGACCATTTTCAATCTATTTTTATCCTGACCTTTTAAATCTCTGTGCCTTTACTCACAGTCCCTTATATTTAGAATGAACTCTTCCACTCATACCTTTAAGGTCCTCTGTACCTACCAATCCAGTTATTATCTCCTCCAGGAAACAAGTCTTCCCTGACCCCCTTCCCTCCAAGTGGAAGTGTTACCTCCCTTAACAAATTTCTCATAGAACTTTGCCTGGACCTCCTTACATTTATTTCTTATAGTGAAAGATCTTTGCCATATCTATCTTTGTATCTAGGGCCCATAGTAGACATATTTTTAGCTCTGATCTACTTTAAAATTTTATTGATGTCCTTCAAAAAAAAGTTACCTTCATTTCCAAATATATCCCTCCCCTATCCTGAGGAGAAACTATTTGGCAAAACCAACACAACAGCCTCACAGTATAAACCATGTTCCATATCCATAGTCCCCCACTTCTGCAAAGATAGAAGGGAAGTGGAATTCACAGAATCTCTTTAGAGCCAAGTTTGATTGTTGGTGTTTAATAAATGTTTGTTAAATAAAATCTAGTCCAGTTCCATCACTTTGTAGATAAGGAAACTGAAGAATCAATGGTAGACTCCAAGGCTTCAGATCATCACTCTTTCTTGTGTTATGGGTCTTCCAAAAACGCCATTCTCAATTTAAAATCTTCAGTTGTCTTCATTCATCTAATAAGCATTTATTAAATACCTACTCCATGCAATGTTCTGTACTTGGTACTGGAGTTAATACCAAGACAGGCAGTCCCAGCCCTCAAGAAATCTATAAATTACAAGAGTGTGATTAGACCTAAGTGCAGATAAATAAGTTATCAACTACAATATAAATAATATATTATATATAATAATAATATAAAACCTAGTGTCCTTATTTATCTGCCTCATAGGGAAGTTAGTGAAGAATCAATGAAATTAGATATAAAGCTATGTACGATAAAGGATAATTTTAAGTTCCTTGAGGGCAGGGACTAATTATCTTTTAATGTCCTTCCAAGGACTATTACAGTCCTAGACAGCCTCATTAGCCCCACTACAAGATCCCCAATCAGGGAAGACAAGACCTGGCTATCTGTGAAACATGCTACTCAATTCTGCCACCACAATCACCCCCGTTACCTGCCTGAACTGAAACTAAACTATTCAACAGGGAACACTGTCCAGCCTTTGTTCTACAAAGTCATTCTTTCAGACCTAAGCAACATGTAACCCTTCAGAAAATTGTCAAAACTCTAATGAAATTGTAATGGGAAATTAGGATAATTAGTAGGGTTTAAGACAGCAGTCTTCCAGGGGCCATATTAGTTACAATTTTTTCTGTGGTATTTCATTACCTACATTCAACTCTGACTTGCCTAGTCACCAGCCCTTTTTAAGGCAAGTATTTATGCATTTTGTTAATTCATGCTCTGTCCATGTCATCAGCCTATCAAATTATAGGTACTTAGGAAGGTTAAGGACATTATCTAAATTACTTAGTACAAAGAATAGCACAAAGCTCTAGCGTACAAATTACTTAATTGATATCTTTTGATGAATGAAAATTTGTCAGTGATCAGTCAGGGATGTTTGTAATTTTAGGTATGATTCCCAATGCCTTTTCTCCATGAAAATGAACTGGGTTTTACTGTGTATCACTTTGAGATCAGAAAGCAAAAGTCAAATTAGAACTAGACAATACAGGATACTAGGCTCCCTAATCCAGATGACACATACACATGGGAAATCAGCAAGGCAGTATCAACATAAGGAAAAGAGGACAGAATTATGAAGTCCTCTAAACCTGAATTATTTCCATTTGTCCCAAACTCAGAAAATCAGTGATGGCTGATTCAAGCATGCAGATGAGAATAAATGAATGTCATGCTGACAGTTTCTCTGTAAGTCATCACTGATGAAGTAAACAGATTACCTAGCACCTGTTGCTGACATTTTAAAATATGCATTTATTCACCTTAACACTTCTGGGGAGCCAAATGGGGTTACACTGACTTATGGGATTCTAGCCACTGCTGAGTGTCTGAACTGTTAATTAATGGCCCTAATCATCTCTCAGTACAGCCATGACTGGATTATGTTAGGATAAGAGTAAAGGAGACTATTTCCCAACACTGATCAGTGTATGAGGACTTCAGTACATACCCTTTTGAGAACAAAGATCTGGGAGATAACTAGCCCTTTTTCCTCTCTAATTCTGTTCTATCCCTTTCCTGCTCTGATCTGGTAAAAGAATAAAGTTACTGAATGCGCTGCAAAGCTGCTGAATCCCAAGACTTACCAGATCATTAAGGATCTCTAAAAAACCTTTCTCATAAGACAAAGTAGTTGGATATTAGGAAATAAGAGAATTGATCTTCCAGCTTATGCTGCTTAGGAAAAAAACAAATTTCTCTGATCACTCTGTAAACATTTAAATCACCACCATAAAGGAGAAAACCAACTCCCCTCCCATTCCAAATCCAAATAGGTCAAACTGTCATAAACAGCTGTAGAAGATGCAGCCTGCATGAGGTTAATATCTTTTCTTTACCATTTTATCTTAGCAGTACATAGAATTTGTATGTGAATCTAAACAAAGGCTATCATCTATCAGATTTACAAATAACCTACATCTCAAAAGCCCTAAAATGCCTGTTTTAACCACAAAACCAAGATCTTTGCCCTTTAACCTTTCCACAAGTACTCTTGTAGTTCTCATATTAATTGAAAAAAAAATATTCAGAAGGGTGTTGGAGCAGCAACTCTGACTTTTTAAACAAACTCAAACTATATCCAAATTAGCTTTAGTTCCTTCAAAGCAATCACCATAGCAGATTTTATACTCATCTTTAGTTCTCATAGCACACTCAAGCAGAAGACCTTTTCTGAGTCTAGCTTCACAAATAAGGCTTTGTTGTTTAGTTGTTTTTCAGTCATGTCCAACTCTTCATGATCCCTTTTGGGATTTTCTTGGCAGAGATAACTAGAGTGGTTTGCCATTTCCTTCTCCAGCTCATTTTTCAAATGAGGAAACTGAGGCAAACAGGGTCAAGGCAACTTGCCCAGGGTCACACAACTACTATATGTCTGAGGCTGGATTTGAACTCAGGAAGAAGAGTCTTCCTGACTCCAGACCCAGCACTCTATCCACCATGCCACCTAAAGCTATCACTTGAAGGGAAAAAAAGGTTTCTATGCATAAAATTGATGTTCCTACGTGGCTGTGATGGAACACTCCCTCAAGCAATTAACCAAATGCCTAAAGTGATTTTAATAGGCTACCCTTTCAATCTCCCCAATTTGTATAAAATCTGTTTATTAAATGGCTCTCAAACTAAGGACACCAATCTGTGGAGGTTCCCAAAGAACTGATTACCTGTCTTCTCCTAGGCCCTCAGAAAAGCCAAAGTAGCTCCACTAGTCATCTAATGGTATTTATTCTCCAGTAAACAAGTATTCTTGTTTTTACATCATTGTTACCATTTCTGTCTTCCTCTCTACTGAAGACTGTAAAGAATCTTGGTCCTTCAAAAGTGATAACTTTTTTCAGTGTGAACTTTTAATTGACAGCCTACGGCATTGCAGTTAACCTTAGACATGAACGAATTATGAGATTTTTAGAGTTGGAAGGGATAATTTAGTTCAAAACCCCAGTCCAGAGAGGTTTTTGCCAAAAGTTAAATGGACAGGACAGTAACAGACGAGATTTCAACCAAGTTTTGACATCTAATCCTTTGCTTCCACCACTGCACCATGCTGTTCTCAAACCATAAGGTCTCCAAACAAGTAAGACATTTTGAAAAACATTTATCTCAACCAGCAGTTTTGCTCCTCCCTCAACACTGTAAAATGCACAATAGTTGCAACTGCACATGACAAAAACCATAGATAATAGAATGCATTGAGGATACAGTTGAGGTGAATTATAGTTGTCAAGCACATTTCATTATTACCAGATACTTGCTGCCCCAATCTCCTTAACAATACTTAGAAAAATCAATTCTGCACTATTTTCTAGGCGGTGGCATTACACAACAAACATGCTGCCAAACTAATCCATCTATTTAGTGTACTGTTATTGTACACAAAATATTCTTTAGCTAAGCTTAAGTTTACTCTAAACCAGGCTTCTCAAAGCATGGTCCAAGAAAATCTTAGGAGTCCTTCAGGTCCTTGCAGGGTGCCCTCAACAAAAACATTTTTTAATACCATACCTTTAAATTTCTAATATATTCATAGATAAAACTCACATAAACAACTTCTTTGGGGTTAGAGTCCTGAAGAAATCTTAAACATAATGGGGGCTTTACAAAATTTCTCAAATTTCTCCACACCAAATGGACTGTTGCTCTAAAATATCTAATTCAACCCACACCCTAATAATCCTCACACTACATATTAGACAAATGTTCACTCATCCTGGCTGAATACCTCGTTAAAGGCAAGTGCCCACCTAAATCAAAAGAAGCCTGTTTTGCTTGAAGATAACTTGAATTGTTTCCTTACTTCAAAGTATAAATCTGCTTCCTTGCCCCTCCTTCCATTTACTGCAACTAGTTCTACAACAGAGAAGCTAACAGAATAATTCTAAACCCTCTTGAAAGTGTACCGATTTGCCAAAAGAATTAATATCCACTACTGATTTAGAGGCTGCTGCTTTCCCCACAATTTCAAGAAACTCAGATGAATAACTCAGGAACAATTCAGGAATACTTAAACCACTTAAACTAAGTGGTTTCAGTGAAATGACATATTTAAGTAACAAATATGGATAGCCCAAGAAGTCAGGGCACTATTGAACGATTTTAAAGTGGATTATTTATTTACAATTTTATTCTTCTGAAAAACCAAACACTTAGGGAATTATGAGCTATCTTGCAAGATAAGGACAGCAATTCCTTTTTAACCAATTAAATTCATTTCTAAATTTTGCTGAGGAAACACCGAAGGTTCAGACCCAACATATCCCAAACAGTTCTATGAGAAGCCTGGATACAACCTATTAGTGATGAAATTACTCCAAAATAATTACATACAAAAAAAATCAGTTTCAAAACAGGATTTTCACTCAAAAAACACATCCAAGGTCATTCAAAAGAGCATTTCAACCCCTCCCCACTACCAACCTTTATGGCTTTTATTAATACATTTCTTGCCCAACAACTGAATGAGCGTATTTGTTTACAAACCTAGGTAGAAGCACAACAATCTTTTTTCCTCTCAAAAACAAGTGACATTAAGTAGAGACCTTAGAAACTATCTTATCAAATGACATTACTTGCCCAGGGTCATTTACCAGAGTTCTAACAAAGTATTTTCCCCTTCCCCAAGCCCACAAATTACAGCAGTCACCCAGAAAGAGGACATAAATTAGTAAATTACCATTAAAGTTTACAAACAAAAATCCCTGCTTATAAAACGAGAAGGACCCCAGTCCAAAGAATCTTTATGTTCCTTTATTGGAGCAAGATTCCTGACCTTACACAGTGATGTATTACTAAACACAAAGACCTGTGCAGAAAAATTACATTCTATCCACCTAAACAGGTTTTATTACGAGTTGCCTCTTGATGGAATAGTTCTCTATATCATTTCATACATCAAAAAGCTTTTGCATTTTTAACAGGCCAGCCTTGAACTCACATCTTTAAAAATATAAGTGTCAGAAAACTTTTAGCTACTAAATTTTACAGCATTAGAAGCCTACACATTAGGCAACAACTTTCGAAAAATGTTCATATGCACCATGGCATTTAGCAAAGCATAGTCTGTATCTCACCAGGTTAACAAATAGTTTCATTTGGATTCTTTTTTTGCTTAAGAGGTGGTAATTTAGAGGAAACAAAATTAAGTACACCTAACCTGAGTTCCCTTACCCCGAGGCACCCACTTTTAATTGATGGTTTACTCCTCTCCTCGGATACACTTTATAAAACCAACCAATACAGATCAACACCAGTTCTAGCTGTAAATTGGACACTATAGCACCAAATATGTCTGACTGGAGGCACTAACAGCAACATTTTTGCTGTTCAACTCCATGTATCTATTAGAATATCACAATCTATGAAGCAGTTGCATTTCCTTTGTAAAAATAAGTGTGCACATCACACTAATAAATGCTTTTTGATTGCCAGACCTACTCTATACTTGATAGCATAATTCAAGGATGAATTCCAGCCACCTTACATTAAGGTATTTTACAGCTGTGGACAATGGCACGCTGACTCGGACTCAATTCTAGTACATCAGTCCATACAGCCCTGAGGTAATTTTGCAAAGTGCACATCATAACAGTGATCAAACAAATGTGCCAGATTTGGTGACACTGAAAGTTCAACAATAATTACGTCAGACTTGGAAGGGAAGGAGGTCTGAAATAGTCTATTCTGAGAGAAGACCATCAAAATCCTTTGTGTACACATTTAGTTTTATTGTAACAAAGCAACTTGTACATTTTAACGTTTAAAACTGAGCATCTTCCTTTCCAGTGAAACAAAAAAGAAAATTTAAAAATAAACAAGAACAAAATTACAATAGAGAATGTCAATTCCAAATAAGATCCTACAGGTTCTGCTGATTCTCCATTGAGTGGCAGGGCTCAAAGTCATCATTAGGAGAGAATTTTATTTTAAAACTGTCATCTTAAACTGCAAGGATGTCTGTTAAACATCACAATTAAACATGCCAAAGGAGAAGAAGCCATGTTGTCAAAATGCCCACTTAACCCACCCAAACATCTCAAACCCACCCTTGCTGACCTGCTATAACCCCATGTTTTTTTTTTGTTTTTTCATTTTTTTAAACAAGAGAAAGTAGACAGATACATGTTGGTAAATGCTAACTGTCCATATTCACATAGAGACACAGTGTAATCTCTGAGCCCAATATACAGAGAAAGAAGGAAAAAAGCTAGAATTCTATGCACTACTACACAGGGGCCTAGCACCCTTCAGCTTCCAGCAGTGTGAAGGGAGCAGAAGGTTTCTTTTTTCCCACAGAACACAGTGTGTTGATTCCATAAACAGTTTGTTTTGAGATAGGAAGGGATAAAAATATGAACTTGGAACAGAAACTGGTAGAGATTCTTTTCCCACTGTATTCTGCTCAAGGTATTTCCCCCCCACACCCCAAAAAAGTTGTGAACCATGGTGTAAAGAGGAAAGAGACCTCAAGAGAACAAGGCGAATGCGCACAAGAGAAAAAAAATAAAAATAAAAAGGCTGCAACTTGCTCCCAGGGACTGAAGAAAATTAAAAAGGTAAAAGAAGGTTTGGAATCCATCAGTGTTCTATTAGTCATCTTCTCCTTCATCCTCCTGTTGTGGGGGGGAAAAAGGGATATCAGTTAATTTCTGCTGAAAAGTCACCACTTTTCAGGCAATCTTTCTGCCCAACCTGGATTCTGAGTCTTACAAAACTACAAATGGCAGGTAACAGACAAATGCTAAAGTAGCCTTTCAACAAACAACAATTGAGCTGGCTTTTGAGGATCATATTAATCTCCTCAGGCTTCTAATGTTCTCATTAATTCCAAATAATTATTCAATTTTAAATTTAAATTTTCATCGCCAACACATACCACACGAAAACAACAAAAAAACAAGATTGAAATTCTCAACAAATATCCCAACAACAAACTCTATGATTCTATCCTAATTATTCGGTTATACAGTGATTTTGCTGTACTTGAGTCCTTTAATTCTAACGAGATTTGCTTTAAGAGGAGGGGCTGCAACTACCCCCAGTAGCACTGTTCATCTAGTTAGGAGAATAACTGTAAGATTCCTTTGATACATAAGGTAGAAAAGAGTAAACATTAAAAAGAAATAAACTCAAGGACATATGCTTATTTTTCAAGCATTCACTTGCAAATTAACTGACCACTCCATATTTGTTTAGGAAATGTCAACTATCTTATATCTTATGTTCTCACCTCTCCTTCTTCTCCCTCATCATCATCTTCATCTTCATCTTCTTCACCTTCATCACCTTCTTCATCAATGTCCTCCAAGCCTTCTTCTTCTTCATCATCATCATCATCTTCTTCTCCTTCCCCTTCTTCATCATCCATGTCAGGAACCTGAAGAATTACAGGTATCTTAAGAACTCACTCTAATCAGACTTGTAAGTACATTATAAAAGAAAACTACAAACTCTAAAACATACCAAGTAGTATTGTAAGGGATTTGGCCAGATATCATCTTTAATGACCTCTCCTAATTCATCTGCACCTGCATCAGAATGGTCAGTGAACCAAGTGAAAAAGCTTTCTGGTTCTTCATGCTGCCTCTTCCGGCTGGCTTTATTCTGTGTCTGACTTGAACGTTTCGTCAAGTCCTGAGAAGAAATAGGGAGACTTAAAGATTCAAAAATAAAAGCACATTACACCCTGAAAATATTCATAATAATCCCTAAATATTGGATAAACCCTTTCGTTATTTAAAAAACCAACTGATCTTAAGACTTTAACAGTACTTTCTAAGACAAGTTTAAAGAGTTTAGAAAGCATCTTTTCCTCAAGTTTATTAAGTTTTGTGTCTTAGAAAACAATTAAAAACTATCTTAAAAGTAAAAAAAATCTCAATTTATTATTTTCTTGGTCTGATTTAACTTTTTAAAAAGAAAAAAAAATACCTTATCAGATCAGATACTCTCATCAAGGATATAATCAGTAGTTAAGATTTATGCCCCACCCCTCTCCTAAAAATGTTAACATTTAGAAATAATTCATTCTCAAGTTATTAAAAAAAAAAGTCCTGTATATACCTTCCCAGATTTCCATTTGATTTCAGTTGATTTTGAAGATGGATCTCCACTTTCATTAAGATGAAACTCTTTGGAGAGAACTTTATTTTCGAAGTAAGGGTTTTCATCAAAATACTATAGTAAAACATAGAAACACTGTTAAATGAACATGGCTGTAAATGTACGTACCCCATATTTATAATACCATAGAAAGTCCCATGTAAAGAACTCCCATAATATAAAGATTCTGACAAGGGATTACTTACAAAATCTATTCTGTAACCTGATTTAATATCTTCAAACTCTGTCACTTCAACTCTGGTCAAATAATGCAGTGCCTCCTCATCCTCTTCCCCAAGCAGTGCAGATACTAGATAAGAACAGCCAAAAAATAGTACCACAGGCCAATTAACCTCTTGAATTTTTTTACATGTCAACACGCTACAACTTTCACACAAAAAACAGTTATGAACCCCTTCTAAACAGATAGCAGACAAGCTGAAGACTTAGTTTGGTACAAATCAAGCTACTTCTTAGACTCCCAAAAATTCAACACACACCAGTAAACAAAGGAAAACCATCCACATACACTGAATTTGTTACTAATTAAGAACATATTCAAAATAAGTGTCACTAATTTTCATTCCCTAAGGCTCTTATTTAGCTCTGCCACTGTAGGTGATAAGCATACCTCTCAGTTTAACTCTAGGATTCAGATTACTGTTCTCTCATGTGGCTGGACTCTTCAAAAATCCCACTATTTTAAAATTTTTTTGCCCTTCCCCCCTTTCACCTGTCTCAAAGACAGGTAACAGGTAACGTACCTTGCGGATGGTTAACAAATGTTGTTACCCAGAAGTTTGGTATTTTGGCGATCAATTCTGACCTCTTCTGGAAGAAGGGTTGGCGGAGTTTGTTATATTTCTGTTCTACTTTCAAAATTTCCTCACTGGCTTGCTCATTCAGTCTGAAGCAAAAGAAAAACATTGTTTACTACAGTGCGAAGTCTAGAGACTGACACGTACAAAAATGAAGCTGTATCTTAGAGCTTTGGAGTTTTTAATATTAGGACCCAGTGCAAAAAGTGTCTGTTAGAGGAAAAATTCAAAACTAGCCTGGAAACTGACAAGTTAATTTCCTTCATCATCACCTAATCCATAAAATCAAAAGCCTAACCAATGTTCACTTGAACATGAAATTAGGGAAAAAAAATCAACTAAATCTCATCATTTACTAAGGAAACCTAGTAAATAATAAACAATAAATTGAGATTACTAAAGAATTCCTTTCTAAATGAGCAAGTGTTTGATTACATAGATTATTTATCGAATCTCTTTTATCAGAACTTTCAATTTTGATTTCCTCAAACCAACAGGAATTTAAGCCAAGACCAGTAAGTTGCAAAGTTATGGCGTGACTCACATACTGATTCCATAATTCAAATTCATCAGATGTCCACAAGCTAAGTCAGATAATTAGTATCCTTCAAAGTCAAATACAACCCCTACAAGGTCAATCTTTCACCAAATACTGGTTGGTGACTGCCCAAATGTTTTTGGGAGTAAAATACTGAACCTTAAGATTTCCAACCAAAGCAAGCCACTTTACTGGCTACTTAAATTATTCACTAATCATCAGGCATATTCCAAAGTCACTTTTAAATTAATAAGTATTCATTAAGCCCCTATGTACCAGATGCTGTACTCTAAAGCAACTTAGGCTTCAAAACAAAAACCAACCAACCAAACAAAAAGCCCATCCCACTTCAGTTTACCTGTCTATTTCATTCTGTACTTCATCAATATGTTCAATTGCTTCCTGTTGCTCTTTTTCTGCAAAAAAAGAAGTTAAGATAATATACATTTGGAAAAAAAAGTTTAGTTTCTTTTGGGACATATTACTTTAATTTTCAAGTTCAACAATCTTTAATCTTACTCTTTTGATTAACCATTTCAAACTAATTAAAGTTACTAAAAAAATTTGAAAAATATTGTCAATATATTCAATCAAGCTACCTAATTTTTAAAAACCATACTGCTGCAAAAAACTACTTACCCTACCAAAGCAAGCATTAAGAAACAGTTCTTTCATGGAACAACTTTAGGCAAAACTATGTACGGAAACCAGACTATTCCCTTATAATGCTTTAAAATATCCACAACTTCCAAAATAGAATAGCAGCTGCTAACCAGGAGCCCCCAGCGTCCAACAATAAACACACTAGCAATTTAAACACAGTGGCAATGCTTGAGTTTTCTCAAAGGCTATGAATATTTTGCAACCCAAGACACCAGAAACAGTTTTTAAAAGGCAGCGATTGTATACAACCTATCATTCTAATCGTTTCTCAAGTCTACCTCCTTCTTATATGGTCAAATTCAAATTCCTGCCGGATCAGACTCTAAGCTCTTCCACCACCTCCCCAAACAAAATTTCTGGCGGGCTGTTGGTCCTAAGTTTTCAGCATGAATTCGGGGCACAAGTTGTGAAGCACGTGTGAAGTAAGAAAACTTTCTTTGGGTGATTAAAGGCAAAAGACGTAGACAATGGGGAACATACGTTTTTTAACAAGTTCTTAATAAGGAGAAAGGCGGGCAAGTTAACAATCAGACGTGAGGAGAAGGTGGAGAAGCGTTTCCGGGAACCATCAAGAGCTCAGGGACAACCCCCTCCCCCTCACTCTGAAAGCCAAACTGGAAGCCCCCAAACCTCGCTTAAGTCTAGGGGTTTGTTGGCTTTTTTAAAAAAATTCTAATACCTTTTAAAAGGAGCTAAAAAAATGCCCCCAACTCCTCAACCCCCGGGCAGTGTGAGGGAAGTTGCTTGTGGAATGAAGATCCCACGTGGGGGGCTTTTCCCGGCAGCCACGCGTGGTGCTGACCAGGGCATCCCCCAGCGAGGCCCGCACCCCAATGAGATGGCCAGTGCCCACTGCCTAAACTGGCCGCGTGCTTTCCACTCCCCTCCAACCTCTTCCACACCCCACCCCGCCCAGCGCCCTCGGGGGACGCGGCGGTGGGGGAGGGGAAGGGAGAAGGGGGAGGACTGAGCGCCCGGCTTGTGCTGCAGCCCATGGAGGAAGCAGCCCAGCCGCCCTGGGCCTGGGGCCGTGTCCAGAGGCAGCTGCACCATGTGGCGGCGGCGGCTGATGGGAGAGAGAAGCATCATGGCGGAACACAATAAAGAGCCGCTTCTCGGGGAGGGGGAGGGGGGGTGAAGAGGGAGGGGGAAAGAGGAGGAGGGAAGAGGAGGAGGAAAGGGGGAGGAGTGGGGGTGGAGGGGGTCTCCCTCCGCCGCCGGAGCAGCGCGATGCAGGCCGCAGCGCCCCCGTCTTTGCGAGCCCCGTCCGCGGCGGCGGTGGAGCCACCTAGGAACACAATGCGTAGGGGCACACCACGCACGTACACACACCATCAAAAAATAAAAATGTTATGATAGGAAAAAGGCGCTAACATGGCCTCCCCTCCTCCGCCAACACCGCGAGGACGGGCCTTTCGGCCCGCGCGCCGGCCCTGGCCTCCCCCCTTTCCCGTTCCCTGCGCGCGCTACCTCGCGCCGCCGGCCGCCGCCGCGCGCCACCCTCCTACGCCCGCCCGCTCCCCCCCCGCCTAGCGCCCCCCGCGCGCCCCCAGGCCCCCCGCGCGTCCCAAGGAGGAGGAATGAGAGAGAGAGGGAGGGGGGGTAAAATGGCGGCGGCCCCAGCTTCCCCTCACCTGAGGTCTCATCGGCTCCGTCGTGGTTGGAGTTGAGATCCTTTTTACTGACTTTGGCCGCCGGCGCCGACATGGTGGTGCTCTCTCCGCGCTCACCGGCTCCGGGGAGGAGAGAAGGGAGAGGGGGGGCGGGCGGGCGGCTGCCTTTCACCTCACACACCACACGGGGCGGGCGGCTTCGCTCGGTCCGCGCGCTCGGGGCTCGGGGGGCCTCGGCCGCCTCCTCCTGGGGCTTCGGGCGCTCTCTCCGCGCGGCCTGACGGGGAGGGGAAGGGGGGGGACCCTGAGGCGGGGAAGGGGAGGGGCGGCGGCAGTGTCTTCCTCGGTCCGAGGCTTCTGCTCCTGCTTTCAGAGACGCGTAGACGGCGCTCCTTCACACACGCTGTCTCCCTCTCTTCTCAGAGCCGCCTCCTCACCACCACTACCTCCACTACCTCGTCCACCACCACCACCACCACCTCCTCCTCCTCCTCCTCCTCCTCCTCCTGGCGGCGAGGGGCGGGCGACAGGGCGCAGGCGCGCCAGGCCCCACGCGCAGGCCCCGCCCCCGGTCCGGGTGGCTCGCGCCGTTGCCCCATTGGCTGTGGCACCCAAGAAGAGGGGCGGGGCCCTGCGCGGTGGAGACACAAGACCTCGGGAAGAGGCGGGAGAAGGGAGGGAAAAGAACGCGGCGTACGAGATTAGCCCTTTTTGCCCCCCCCCTTGCCTTTCCCTTCTTCACCATACCCTGAACGTCAGCGCGCTAATAGCGCGCGGCGGAGGCAGGAGGGAGGAGGGAGGGGACCTAGGAGGAAAGGAGCGGCGAGGGGGCGTGGCTTCAGTGTCCACCTCGCGCGCTGCGGCGGAGCTTCGGCGAAGCGGCTCGCGCGCTGACTCCAGGAGGGGGAAGGGTGGGGAGGGGGTGTCGGTCACGTGACCAGCTGATCGCCGTCTTTACTCCGCGCGGCACCCTATTCCGGGCCGCGTGCTTAGTTTTTAAGCCGTGGCTAGCGATTATTACTGGAGGCGCGGAAGGGGCGACGCTCTTCGGCTGGAGTCCTTGGGCCCTTGGGAGGACCTATCTTAAGTCCTTATGAGCCCGCAGTTTCCAAAGAACGGGATGGAGACTGAGGGGAGAGTTATTAGTCGCACATGTGAACCCCCCCATACCACCTTCCCCCCCTCCCTCAGTGCAATCGGGCAAACAGGCTTGCCGAACACAAAGCTTTAAAAGTATGCCTTTGCTAGAGTACAAATCCAAACTCTTAACACTATAAAGTGTCGTAAAGCCGTATGAAGGTTAAAGGGCAAGTCCATTAATCTCTTAGGCCTCCTTATCTCAATTGTAAAATGAGGATGAAGTTTAAAATAACCTTTGGAAATGATAGATTTTTTATCTTGTTTGTTACCTGATGGCTAATTCGTGGCTAACTTTGGGAAAACCACTTCTTCCTCTTAACTGCCTCAGTTTCCTCTATCAAGTAAGGAGTTGGCCTATGGTCTCTTCCAGACCTAGGTTTAGGTACCTTCCAACTTTGTCATCCAATGGATCTATAATTCTAACTAATGAGAAGAAATGTTAAAGTTTCATTCAAGTAAAGCTGGATAAGAATGGAATGGGAGGAGTATAGGCTGGATTTCTGCCATCCCAGGACAGCATTAACCCCTCACTTTATGATCTATACCCTCATTAGTAGAGTCACCTAGCTAATAGGTGAATTGAGTGGACAGAATTTCCCTGATCTGTAAGCCATCCTAGAGTTCAAGTTGATTTGATGTTTTCTTCCTATGAGCCAGAATTGCCCATCAGAGGAAAAAAAGAGACCAAAATATAACTAGGCAAAGAGCCTAGGTTTCTGTAATTAACATGCAATGTTAAACTATCCATTTCAGTTGGGGTGTGGGTATATATCAGTGTATCGGGCCCTCTGCTTATGTGATGATAATTTTGGCCCTTGGAACTTGGGCGTAACTGTCCTTATAGCAAGCCTTGTTAGCTTCCCAAAGAATTGTCCTTAGTTGCTCTGTTTTATACTTTCTGTGTATATTCATAACAAAGTTTTGAGGGTTTCAATTTTGAATGAGAACAGGGGCCATGTCATAGAAGTAAAAGGAATTTTAGGAATAATCTAGCTTAACCCCCTTATTTTCCAAAAGAGGAAACTAAGGCCAGAGAGAGAGGAAGTGTCTTGTCCAAAATTACAAGAGGAATTACTGGAAGATCTGCCAGTGTCCAGGTTGCCTGCCTCCCAATCTAATGCTAGTTTTGCTATACCATAGTAGGTAATTCTCTTTAATAATAATAAGAGAGACTTTCAAGGTTTACAAAGGTCTTGCTATACATTATCTCATTTAATTCTCATGACAATCCTTTGAGGTAATTATAAGGACTCCCATTTTACAAAAGAGGAAACAGGTTCAGGTTTCTCCATGTGGTGTCAGAGATGGGATTTAAACCGAGTTCTCTACTAACTCCAGATCCAGGGCCCTTTCTATCATACTACTCTGCTTCGAAGTTGATAATGTTTGACACATTTCATAGTTATAAAGCCTTGGGCAAGGCCATTTTTCTCTCTCTGGACCTGTGTCCTCATTTAGGAAATAAACAGGTTGGCCTAATGATATTTGAGACCTCTTCTTGCCCTAACAACCTACTAGTTTATGTATGATTTCCTCCTGGATACCACTCATAGAACCAGAATCATAGAAGTGTAGATTTAGATGTGGAAAGGGACTTTAAGAGTCTCAACAGATACTTACTGACTAATACTTTCAATTACCCTTTTCCCCCCTTTGCCCCAAAGGATCTTTATTGAAAGGAGACGATTTTAGCTGAAGTGTTAAGGAAAGGCTTCTCAGAGAAGGGTACAATTGAGTTGAACCTTGAAGCAAAATGGGCAAAGCTAGAGACTGGCATGAGGAAGAGTCCTCATGAAGGCAGAAGTAGTCATAGAATACATGAAAAGGAAGTAACATGAAATAAGGTTGGAGGGTAGGTTGGAGCCAGGTGGTAGAGAGCCTTAATGCTAGAAATAAGGAGTTTGTCCTTTTTCTTGTTCATCCTAGAATCAGCTCTGCTTTTCTGTGACTGTTGGGCACCAACCTGCCATCTCAAGGTTTAGGATTCCAGGTTAGAGGTGCAGATGGAGCATAATTCCCTCTTGGTAGGCCTAGCTGGTCCCATGAAGTAAATTAACTACAGATATTTGTACCTACATCATGGGAAGGAATAGATCTTTTAGGGGCAGGGGTTAGTAGCTTTCAGAAATGGCATTTAGAATGGGGATTTGATAACATCACTCTTTTGTGAGTAGGGAAAAAGTGGACTACCTGTAGGTCATTCCCCCTTTGAGGAGTTTTTAAGAGAGAAATTATGAGTAATAGTAATAAGCTGTAGTGAAAAGCTCACAAGGTCAGAAAAACCTGAGTTTCAATTCACTCTCCATTATTTATTAGCTGTGTGACCATGGATAAGTCACTTAACTTTTCTCTTAGCTCATTTCATTATCTGTGAAATGTGGGTAAAAATAGCCTGACTCACAGGATTATAATGAGGATCAAATGAGATAAAAAATGCAAAGTGCTTTGTAAACCTAAATGCTGGCTATTATAAGGAGGCCAGTGATAGGGTAAATACCAAAATAGTGCTGTTACATGCAGAGCATTACAAGAAACAAATTGCTGAGAGTCCCAAACATTCTTCTTATTTCTTTAGTGAGGAACAAGGACCCAGCACATCTGATAGTGACTATTCATCTGGGGTGAAAACATCTGGCAAAACCAGCAGTCTTCAGGGGAAGAACCATTTGTTGATGGGCATCTGTACTCTAGCGGTTTCCACAAAATCTCTCCTAATGTGGCACAAAAGGACTAGTACAAATCTTTTTCCTATTTATCCTAATACTAGGAGATTTCTCTGTGTTGGTAAAAAGTAATAGCCTAACTTCCCTCCAATTATCAGTGAAACTGAGTGAACAAATCTGATGAATGTTCCTGATAGAGTTGTCTGTTAATTTGGAAAGAAATTATGTTTCATAACTGTGAAATTGTTTACAGAGATTTAAACTGATTTAAAGAGGAAGAAGGGAGAGCACCACTATAGGATAACCCATAGTGTTAATTCAGTTCATTTATTAGGTACCTACTATGTGCTAGAGAAGCTAGGGATACAAGGACAGAAAAAAGTCATAGAACTTGTCTCAAAGAGCTTGCTTTCTACTAGGGAAGGTCAGGTAGAAGAGAAGGGAAAATATAGTTTGTACACAGGTGGATAGAATATAAAGTAGATCCGTGATATGAAGGAAAGAATAGACAAAAGTGCTATAGAGAAATCTGAGGAGGAAGATGACAATTTCAGCAGAGGCATTATGGGAAGGCTTCGTACAAGATGTGGCTCTTGAGTTGAACCTTGAAGAAAACAAATATTTCAACAAGTAGGTTGAAGCTAGGTTGTAGAGAGCCAAATATAAAGGACAAAAAAACCACCCTTTGGTCTAGAGTCTAATAGGAGAGACCACATGCAAAGAATTATGTACAAATATATATATATATATATATATATATATATACAGGATAAATTAAGAGATACCAAACAGAGGGAAGGCACTAGCATTAAGGGGGATCAAGAAAGGCTTGTTATGGAAAGTGGGACTTGAAGGAAGGCAGGGAAGCTGAGAGACAGAGATAAGAGAGAGAGTTCTAGGTAAGGGAGACAACTAGAGAAGACTTTGGATATGGGAGATGAAGTATCTTGTGCAAGGAATAAGGAGGCCAGCATCACTGATTGCAGAGGGGAGTAAAATATAAGAAAACTGGAAAGGCAACAAGAGGCTGGGGCTTGAAGATCTTTAAAAACCTAACCAAGGATTATATATTTGATCCTAGAGGCACTAGGGAACCATTTGATTTTGCTGAATAAGGGGGTGATATGGTCAGACTTTCACTTTAGGAAGATGAATTTGACAGCTGAGTAGAAGATGCACTGGAATGGGGAGAGATAAGGCAGGCAGGCAGGAAACAAGCGTTTATTAAGCATCTACTAAATGCTAAGCATTTCGCAAAATTTTTTATTAAGTCCTTGGAAAAACTCTAGGAAGTAGGTGTTATATTTATCACTATTTTACAGTTGAATAAACTAAGGCAGGCAGAGGTTATGTGACTTGCCCAGTATCACACAGTAAGTGTCTGAGGTCAGCTTTGAACTTAGGTTTGACTCCAGGCCCAGCACTCTATCCACTACTGTACCACCTAGCATCATGGAAAAGTATATATCTGATAATATGGGAAGGGGGGAAAGTACTAACAACTGAGGGGATCAGGAAGGGCTTCGTCTGAAATGTGGCAAAACTGAGCCTTGAAGGAAGCTAGCCACTTTGAGTCAGAGGAGAGAAAGAAATACATGGGAAATAATCTAGGCAAAGGCATGGCAGTGAGAGATCGATCGATTGTTGTTCTTTGTACTTTCTTCTTAAAAAGGACTGATGACATCAGGAGGGTGATGTCTTGACTTACAAGTGAGTTGGATTTTAAGTGAGGCAGAGCTGTGCAGGGTCATCAGCACTTTCTTTTCCAGGGTCATTAGGCCCAGTGGCAAGACATAGATTAGGACTATTGAAGATGACCCCAGATGCAGTAGAAGACCTTGGCCTTTTTAAACTAAGATCTTTCCCAGGTGTCAGTTTGTCTGAGGCAACATCCATTTAGTGATTTAAGGCTAGGTAAAAAATGAAGCAAAAAATGACCTAATTTGCTTACTTAAAAAAAAATCAAACTGAGAGGGGAAGACCCTCAGGGTTTTTGGCCAGAAACAATTGCTATTTACCCAATCAATCAATAGGCATTTATTAAATACCTACTATGTGTTGACCCTGGGAGTACAAATGCAAAAGTGAGAGTCTTTTCTTTCAAAGAGCTTGTATTCTAATGAGAGATACGACATTAGAGAAGAATGTTAGCCCAGGATGGAAGTTTTGGTTTACGAAATTCCAAAAGTTATGAGTAGAACTATAGAACAGTAGATTGTTATAACCTTTCTAGGAGCAATTGATTTGATTATTATTCCTAGAGTAAGTACAAGAAATGGAAAAGGGTGGGAGCAGAGTAGATGACAAGATACCTCTGTTGGATAGGCCCTGGTGAATAACTAAATGGGATGTGAAGCGTGGTCTGAGGCCTACCAAGATATAATGGGTTAGAAATTATTACTAACTCAATCATTACAATCTTAACAGCTCAGTTCCTGGTACTCACCCCATCAATCATGATAGTTTAGTACTAGGGCAAAATCCCAAAACTGAGTTCATTAACAGCACCCTCCCCCCACCATCTTCCTTCCCATTCTACTCACTCTCTCTCCCTTCCCCATTGTAGTTAAAGTCTCTGGAGGTCTGAGTCCTGAAGTTTTATCTGTTCCTGGTGGAGAAAAGTGGGGCATTGGCAATGCAGATGGGAACACTCCATCCCCCCCTATTGAGGAGGTTCTAAGGGATGGAGAAATGGAATGGAATTCATGCTGAGATGCAACACTAAATTCCATCATATACCTGTTTGATTTTCATATTTGTTTGCATATTTAAATGTTTCCCTTGGTTTCTGGAAAGTAGACCAGTTTGGCTAGAAGGGAAATAAAGTGAATAAGCCTAGAAAGATAAGCAATAACCAGATTGTAAAGGGCTTTAAATGACAAACTTAGGAGTATATAAAGAGCACTGATGGGGGAAATGTATTGGTAGACTAGATAAGACTTGGAAATTGATTGAGTTGTGCAGGGCTGGTTCCAGAGAGAAGGTTTGAAATCTAGGAGACTGGAAGGATGCTAGTTCCCTCAATAGAAATGAGGATTTTGAAGAAGAAAAAAAAAGAAGGAAATAGGGAAGTTTACAGCAGGAGTAGGTTTAGGAGAGGAAATATAATGAATTCCATTTGGGACATTTAAAGTTTGTGATACCAATAGGACATCTAGTTGGAGATGTTCAACAGGAAGTTGATACAGAACTGGAGTTCAGGGGTCATTTGTATGGAGATGATAATTGATCCCTTAAGACCTGATGAATTATCAAGGAAGAGAGAAGAAAAAAGGGACTAGGACAGAGACTTGGGGGGACACCCAGTGTTAGGGGCAAATCCTGGATTATGATTCAAAGAGAATGGGGAAAAGTAGTCAAAATGGGAACAGAAGAAAGATGGAGACATGATCACCAGTGACAAATGGAGCTGAGTGATGATGAAAGACTAAGATTGAGAAAAGGCCATGTGACTTAGTAATTAAGAGATCATTGGTGACCTTGAAGAGGATGGTTTCACCTGAGTGATGAGCACTGAAACCATTTTGCAGAAGACTGAGTATTATATGGGAGGAGAAGAATGGAAGGTGAGAAGTTTAGGTGACTAGAAATTTGATTATAACAATAGCTAGCATTTATATGGTGCTTTAAAATTTGCAAAGTGCCTTACAAATATTATCTCATTTGATCCTCACAATAATCTGAGAGGTAGGTGCTATTATTATCCTAGTTTTATAGATAAAGAAAGTGAAGCAGAGATTAAATGACTTGCCCAGGGTCTCACAGCTTATATGTGTGTGAAGCTGAATTTTAATTTGGGTCTTCTTGGCTCTAGGTCCAGTGCTGTATCCATTGAGCCACCTAGCTGCCTCTGTAAAAGAAATGAGAAGATACAAGACAATAGCTTGAAGGAATATAGAGTCAATGAAGACCATTTTTTGTTTTTTAATAAGAGTGGGAGATAACTGGACATGTTTGTATACAGCAGAGATAGAGCCTGTTGATAAGGACAGATAGGGAATAATTGAAGAGGCAATCTCCCAGACAATGAATTATCTTTTGGGGGGGGGCTAGGCAATGGGGTTAAGTGACTTGCCCAGGGTCACACAGCTAGTAAGTGTCAAGTGTCTGAGGCTGGATTTGAACTCAGGTCCTCCTGACTCCAGGGCCAGGTTCTCTATCCACTGTGCCATCTAGCTGTCCCAAGACAATGAATTATCAAGGACCTAAGTAGAGGGGTTGACCTTGGAGAGGAGAAGGACCACCTCTTCCTCAGAGACTGAAGGAAAGAGCGAGGTGAGGTCAGGGGGTTTTGAGCTATAGAACAGAGGAAAAGAAGTAATAATGAATGAACTCTATTTTCTAAATAAAGTATGAGATAAAATCTGATGCTGATAAGAATGGTATAGGAAGTTTAAGTGAAGAAGAGAAATTTTTAACAGCCGCTTTTAGAAGGCTGATAAAGTCAATTGGAAAAAATAAAAGGATCACTATTCAGCAGTGAGGACCCAGTTGAGACTAGATGACTAATTGGTTGTATACCTACTGTTTTCCCCAAATGCTGCTCAGTACCTTATGGGTTGGAATGGAAAAGGCTGATGAGGATAGGTGACCTAGGGTTGGGATTGGCAAGGTACAAGCAAATAATAGGGCAAGGGGGCAACAGGCTTGAGAGTAAAGGACAGTATAAAATGGACCTTGTTGACTCTCAGGTCCTGATGTCAGTCAATACCTTTATTATTAGTTATCAGTTATGTCAGTAGAAATTATAAAAGAATAATAGGCATATATAGTGGTCAAAAGGAATTTAGGAATTGGTATAATTTCCTCATGTTACAGAGGAGTGAACTGAGGCCTGGAAAGAAGTGACTTGCCCCAAGCTATATATCTATCTAGGAGCAGAAGACCAGAACTCAAGTCTCCTGACTCCCTCTCCAATGCTCCTTCTTTCTTCTTTGGCAGCTCTCATGTCATTTACTCTTCCTTCTTTTACTTTCTAGGTTTTCCTGTTCTTCATCCATAAATGAGGGAATATGGGAGGGGAGGGATTTTTTACTAAGTGATCTCTGTGGTCCTTGCTAGCCCTAATATTCTTTATTCTTAGGCCACATCCAGTCCTAACATTCTATGGTCCTTTTAAAAAAAAAAGGAATCTAGGTGTCAGAGAAGCAGAACAAGAGAACCCTATAGGAAGAGATGGGGCAGCTAGGTGATACAATGGATAGAGCACCAGACCTGGAGTTAGGAAGATCTGAGTTCAAATCTGGTTTCAAACATTTACTAGCTATTTGACCCCAGGCAAATCACTTAACCCTATTTGCCTCAGTTTCTTCATCTGTAAAATGTCCTGGAGAAGGAAATGGCAAAGCACTCCAATATCTTTGCCAAGAAGACTCCAAAAGGGGTCATAAAGATTCAGGTACAACTAAACAACGATGAATAAAGACGATATTTATGAAGACATGTATTGGCAGTGTGGCAAGCCCTCTCCCTTCTGCCAGATTTTGACTAGTTCTCTCTTTTGATGGAGCTAAAAAAGGAATCTGATAGGTTAGACAATAAATTATTGCCTCTGGGGGTTTTTTCAACTTCTAAGTGGTTATCCCCTAATACGATTTTAGATCCCCCATACAATTTTAGAAGAGGCTACTATTATGCTGTTAAAATTTTCTTTCAAGGAATATATGTGTGATGGAAAGAAAGCCCTAACAGTTTCAGGAAAACCTGGGAAGACTTATATGAACTGATGCAAAGTGAAATAAACAGGACCAGGAGAAAAATTTATAACAATAGCAACAATAATGTAAAGACAGTGGATTCAATGTGCATATGAAAACATTTTCTTTTCCTTCCTTCTTTTCTTTCTTTTTTTTTGGGGGGGAAGGGGCATGGCTAATGTGAGAATTTGTTTTGTATGACTATACATATTTGTAATGGGTTTAGTTTTTCTTGCCTTTTCAATGGATAGGAAAAGGAGAGAATTTAGAACAGAAAATAACATAAAATTGAATTTAAAACAAATCTCCCTCATTTACCTCCCCCATCCAATCAGTTGTCAAGTTTTATCTACAACATTATCTCTCCTTCTATTCCCTTCTCTCTACTCACATGACCACTACCCCAGGTGCCTTATCATTTCTTACCTGGACTGTTGCAACAGCTTCCTAATTGGTCTTCCCATCTCCAGTCTCTCCCCTCTCCAATCCAACTTTCACAAAGCTGACAGATTGTTACTTATAAAGTACACGTCTGCCCTGTTCAAACAGTTTCAATAGATTCCTGCTGCCTGTAGGAAAAAATACCAAGTCCTCCACTTGTCATTTAAAGCCCTCATCATCTACTTCGCAATTACTTTTCCAAACTCTTTTTTAGACTGCCTTTCTTATTCTTTATGTTTCAGCTAAATTGGCTCAAACATGACTCTCTACCTCTTGCCTTTCCTTAAGCCAGGGGTAGGGAACTTCAGATTCAGTCAAAAGGCTGCACTTGAGGACCTAGAAGGCCACATGTGGCCTAAAGGCTGCAGGTTTCCCACCTCTGGCTTAAGCTATTCTCTATACCTAGAATACTCTCTCCTCACTTTCACCTTACTTCTTAGGATCTCTAGCACTTTTTAAGGTTCTCCCACTTACATACTCTCTCCTATCCAAAGGCTCTTTTTGATTCCCACAGTTGTTAACAGCCTTCTCCTCCCTAAAATTAATTTGTATTCCCTTTTCATATATTTTGTATTGACCTCTCAGTACATGTTGCTTCTTCCCTGTAGAAGGTAAGCTAGTTGAGAGCAGGAATTATTATTTAGCTTTTGCCTTTGTATCCTCAGATTGTAGCGAGGTTCCTTGCACATTGTTGTTTTCAGTCACGTTCAATTCTTCATGAGCCCATTTGGGGTTTTCTTTTTTTTCCCCCAATTTTATTAATTTATTAACAATCACTTCCATATGCTTTTGAGTTGAAAATTTTCCTCCCCCTTCCTCCCTCCCACCCTCGCCAAGACAGTGCACAGTCTTCTGTAGGTTTAAATTTACATTCCTATTAAACATTTTCACTTTAGTGAAGTTGTAAGTAAAAATTAAAACCGATAGGAGGAACCATTAGAAAGATGAAACAAAACTCAACAGAAGGTAAAAATAAGTGATAGTGTTTCAACTTCCATAGTTCTTTCTTTGGATGTGGACAGCATTTTCTGTCCTGAGGCCTCTGGAGATGTCTTAGATCCTTGTAATGCTGAGAAGGGTTCAGTTTAACAATATTAGTCATCGCATAACGTGGCTGTTATTGTGTACAAAGTCCTCGTGGTTCTTCTCACTTCACTCAGCATCAGACCATATAGGTCTTTCCAGGTTTTTCTGAAGTCAGCCTGTTCATCATTTCTTAGCACAATGATAATGACATTCATATACCACAACTTGCTCAACCATTCCCCAATTGATGGGCATCCTCTCAATTTCCAATTCTTTGCCAGCATTTGGGGTTTTCTTGGCAAAAGTACTGGAGTACTTTGCCATTTCCTTCTCCAGTTCATTTTATATGTGAAGAAACTGAGGCAAACAAGGTTAAATGACTTGCCCGAGGTCGCACAGCTAGTAAGTGTCTGAGACCAGATTAGAACTCAGAAAGATGAGTCTTCAGACCTGTTACTCTATTAAGTGCATCTAGGTAGCTGCCCTCTTAGTACTTAATAGATGCTTAATAAAAGCTTTAAACAAATGAATGAGAAGGGGACAGGGAGAGGGAGGGATGGAGGTCTGTACCTGAGTCTGCCTATCTGTAAAATGAAGAGGTTGGACTAGGTGATATTTTTTAAGTTATGACATTTATATTTAATCAAAAACTCCTAAGTTATTTTATCCAAATGAGGGTTAGCCTTTAAAGGAAGCAGAGAAAATCACTCTCTTGACTTTATAGCCACATCTTACATTTTTCACTGAAACTAGGATTTCAGAGTTTGACTGATGACCAGACTTGGCTGCATATGACTGTTGTGTCAAATGACTGGAATGAACTTATCACTTTTTCCACATACTTTTCCTAGAGTGCTATGAGTCTCACCTCAAATCCCACCTTTTTGCAGGTCCCTGCTCTTCCCATTTAATTCAGCCTTCTCCAAGATTAACTTTCTTCTATTCCCTATGCATCAGTGATATTTATTTACAGGTAGTCTCCACCATCAAGAGGTTATAGTTTTACTTTTACTTCTCTTTAAGAAACAGTGACAGTGAAAGAGAGAATTATTCTTTTAAAAAAATATTTATTTTGTATTTTATTTTTCCCCAATTACATGTAAAAACAATTTTTAATTAATTTATTTTTAATTATCAATAATCACTTCCATAAGCTTTTGAGTTTTAAATTTTTCTCCCGCTCCCTCCCCACCTCCCTTCCCTTGACGGGTGCAATCTGATATAGGCTATACCTATACATTTTTATTAAACATATTTTCACATTAGTGATGTTATAAGTAAGAATTAGAACCAAAAGGAGGAACCACCAGAAAGAGGAAACAAAACACAACACAAGAAAATAAAATAGCAAATAGTATGCCTCAATCTGCATTCAGACTCCATAGTTCTTTCTTCTTTGTGAATAGCATTTTCTATCATGAGACCTTTGGAGACGTCTTAGATCCTTGTATTGCTGAGAAGGGTTAAGTTTATCAATATTAGTCATCGTACAATGTGGCTGTTATTGAAAAACAATTTTTAACATTCATTTTTAAAATTTTGAGTTCCAAATTCTCTCCCTTCTTCCCTTCTGCCTTCCTCACTACCCCTCATTGAGAAGGCAAGCAATTCAATATAGGTTATTGAGGTTACACACGTGTGTAGTCATACAAAACATATTTCCATATTAGTCATATTGTAAAAGAAACATAGAACTAGGTGAATTCTAAAGTCCTTTCTAGCTCTTGAGCTGTGATCCTATGAATTTTTTTTTTTTAGGCAGTTAGGGTTAAGTGACTTGCCCAGGGTCACACAGCTAGTAAGTGTCAAGTGTTTGGTCTGAGGCCAGATTTGAGCTCAGGTCCTCCTGACTTCAGGACCCAGGTCCTATGAATTCTTTATGTTAATATAAAGGAATGGAGATCTCAAGAAAATGAGCTTAGAGTACTATATGTGCAGCTAGGGGGCACAGTGGATCAGGCAGCTGGGTGGTGCAGTGGATAGAGTGATAGGCCTGGAGTCAGGAAGACCTGAGTTCCAATTTAGTCTCAAACAATTCCTAGCTATATGACTCTGAGAAGTTGCTTAACCTCTGTCTTTAGTTTTTTCAGCTGTAAAATTGGGGTGATAATAGCACCTACTTCTCAGGACTGTTGTGAGGATCAACTGTCTTTGTTTAATATTTGTCTCCCTGGCAGTAAAGACAGTGCCTGGCACCTAGGGGCTTAATGTTATTGACTGACTGACCTCTTAAATTAGATTGTGAACTTCTGGAGGGCAAAAGATTTGTCTTGGCAAGGGATCTTAAGAAATATTTGTTGAAGGGGCAGCTAGGTGGCGCAGTGGATGGAGCATTGGCCCTGGATTCTGGAGGACCTGAGTTCAAATGTGACCTCAGACACATAACACTTACTGTGTGACCCTGGGCAAGCCACTTAACCCCATTGCTTAACCACCCCACCCCACCCCCCAAAAAAAGAAAAAAAATAAATATTTGTTGAATGTGTGCTGCTGTTTGTCCTTCATTTTCAAAGAGGACCGTGACATCAGGGAGGTCATGACATGCAGGTGGATTGGATTTAAGTGAGGGAGGGCTGTGTAAAGTCACTAGCCTTTCTTTCTCCTCCGGAACCATCTGGGTCCAGTGGTCAGATATGGATCAGGATTAATATATCCAAATTACATTTTAATCTGCTTCAAATAGCCACATGTAGCCCACAGCCTGTTTAATACCTCTGGTCTAGATCCTTGCTAGATATAGGGAGTTATTGATTTTGACTTAATGAAGGACTGATTGTGGTGAATGAAATCATAGCAGGCTACCTGGAATTTTAGCATGGAATCTTCCCAGCAAGTAGTGTTAGAGGTCTAGATTTCTCCTAGGAAACAGAAGGGGAAATATAGTAGAAAACGTACTAGCCTGGAAGTCAAGGGACCTTGGGTGTAGCCTTAGCTCAGCCATTAACTCGCCGTGTGATTTTGGGCAAATCATTTCAATTCTCTGTGTCTAGATGCCTTTGACCACTCTCTCATTCTTCACTGTGTCCCATAGTGAGGTGGCCCTTTTCCTTGCCAAGGCAAACCCAACTATATTCATAAGCAATCCCATTTTTCTCCAGCTATCATTCCCACCTTCTCACTTATCTTCAGTCTCTCCCTGTTTACTGGCTGTTTCCCAACTGACTACCTACAAACATGCACACAGCTCCCCCATCCTCAAAAAACCCTAGTTTGATGCATTCATATGTCTCATATCTCCCCAGTCTTTTGTGGCTAAACTTCAGAAGGTTGTCTATAATAGGTGTCCCCACTTCCTTTTCCTTTCACTCTTTTTTAACACTTTACAGGCTGGCTTCCAGCCTCATGATTCAATTGAAACTACTCTCTCCAAAGTTACTACTGATCTCTTCGTTGCCAGATCTAGTGGCCTTTTCTCATTCTTTATCCTTCTAGACATGACTGCAGTCTTTGACACCATCAAACATCTTCTCCTTGATACTCTCTTTTCTTTGGGTTTTTGTGATACTACTCTCTCCTTGTTCTTCTACTTTTCTGACCACTTCTCAGTCTTCTTTGCTAGATCTTCAGCCAGGTCATGCCCACAGGGTTCTATCCAGGGTCTTCTCTTCTTCTCCAGTATTATTTTACTTGGTGATCTCATCAGCTCCCATAGATTCAATTATCATTTCTATACTGATAACTCTCAAATCCACTTATCTAGCCCTAACTTCTCTGTGGACTTCCAGCCTTACATCTCCAGCTGCTTATTAGATATTTC
The DNA here is from genome assembly GCF_003287225.1 of Phascolarctos cinereus. Taxonomy (NCBI): domain Eukaryota; kingdom Metazoa; phylum Chordata; class Mammalia; order Diprotodontia; family Phascolarctidae; genus Phascolarctos; species Phascolarctos cinereus. The sequence continues at coordinate 267,921,826 of NW_027555625.1, forward strand.
AAACTAGATGTCCTGAGACGTTTTAAACTCAGCATGACTAAAACTGAATTCATTATTTCCCTACAAACCCCTGCCAAACCCTCCGTGCTTCCTAATTTTCCTGTTACCATTGAGGGTACCACCAACTTCCCAGTCACCTCAACTCCTCACTTTCTCTCACTGCCCCTCTCCCCCAGTATCCAATTTGTTGCCAAGACCTGTTGCCTGTTACCTTTGTAACATATCTTCTCTCCTCTGACACTGCCATCACCCTGGTATAGGCCCTCATCACCTCATGCCTAGACAATCACAATAGCCTGCTGGTGGGTCTCCCTTGCCATAACTCTCTCCTCACTCCAATCCATCCTACTTTCAGCTAACAAAATGATCTTCCTAATGTGCAGGACTGACCCTGTCACATCCTTCCCAACCCCACCTCAAAAAATTCTATGGTTCCCTGTCATTTCCTGGATCAAATATAAAACCCTCTGTTTGGTATTCAAACCTCTTTATAACCCCCCAACACACACACACACACACACACACACACACACACACCGCTTTCAAGTCTTTTTAGACCTTACAGCCCCCCAAGGACTCTGATCCAGCAGCACTGGCCTCCTTAATGTTTCTCGAACAAGACCCTCCTTCCCCCAACTCTGGCTATTTTCACTGGCTGTCCTCCATACCTGAAATGCTCTCCCTACAAATTTCTGTCCCTTGGCTCCCTTCTAGTCTCAGCTAAAGTTCTACCTACTTGCAAGAAGCCTTTCCGGATCTCCTTTAATGCTAATGCCTTTCCTCTGTTGATAATCTCCAGTTTATCCTGAACACTGCTGTTTACATGTTGTCTCTCCCATTACACTTTTGCCCTTCTCTGTATCCGCTGTGCTTAGCACTGGGAAATGGTTAAGTACTTAAATGCTAGTTAAGTTAGCTGTTTAACCCTACTATAAAATAAAGGGACTAAATGACTTATAAGGTCTTTGTCAACTTTGTGTAATTCTATGTTTGATAATCTTCTAGGAATTCCCACCTGAGTGGGACTTCACAGTATAGTATAGTATAGTATAGTATAGTATAGTATAGTATAGTGTAGTATAGTATAGTATAGTATAGTATAATGTAGTATAGTATAGTATAGTATAGTATAGTATAGTATAGTATAAGTATAGTACAGTACAGTACAGTAGTGGAAAGTATGCTGAGTTTTGAATAAGAGAACAGGTTAAAATCTCTGTTGTTGCCTATGTGCAAATTGCTTAGCTCCTCTGTACCTGAATCATCTAATCCAGAGGTTCCCAAACTTATTTGGCCTGTTGCTCCCTTTTCAAAACAAAAAATTTTACTCAGTGCCCCCCTGGAAAGCTACTTTAACCCTTTAATTTTTTTTTAATTTGTATCATTTCAAAAAATATAAAATATTTTAATGATGGATCTTAAATTTAATAACTTATTGTAAGTATGTGTTTTTTCTACATTGAAATTTTGATGATGCAATATTGCATCATGTAACTGTATGATATCATATTATAAACAAGTCAGCATACACATATTCCTGCTGATGTATGCTAGATTTCCCCACAATTCGAAACAAGCTCTCTGCCAACACTTGCTCGTTAAGACCTATTGGCAAACTTGACCACTGATAGGTTATAACTTGTATTTTGTGTGTTTATTTGGAAAATAATGTAATCACTAGGACTTTAACTCTGTTACACAACAGATGAAAAATGTACTAACGGTTTTTCAAAATTTTCTTTTCTCTTCTTTCCTTGTGCTTCCACTGCCCCTTTATTTTTATTCAAAGCCCTCTACTTGCACCCAAGGCTATACCACCCCCTCTGGATCATTGCGGGGTGGGGCACACTGTGGCCCACTTTGTGAACCTCTGAAATCTGTCAAAAGGAGGAGGTTGAACTAAAAGACCCCTCTGGTTCTAGATCTAGGATCCTTGGCCCTACCTACAGTAATGGGAACAAGTGGCTAAATTCCACTCCCAGCCACACCTTCCCTCAGAGACATTCAGATTTTTCAGTTCCTGGTTTGATGAGGTAGGGAGGAGAGGTGGTTGCTAAGTAGCAATTGTAGACAATGGCTTTTCTGACTGGGCAGGAGAATGGTTTGCTCTACCTACCTTCTGGCCTCATGGCAAAAGAGCCTTTGATGGTGCCTCCCTCATCTTCTAATGCATAGTGTTTTTCATGTTTCTTAGAAAAGTGCATACTTGTCATGTAATGTTGTATATTTCAGTTAGCCAGTCTTAGGAATAGGGCCTGGACCTGTGATTTCATGGGTGGAGAGAACTCACAAGTAAGGAAACTCCTTCTACCAATGCCTTTTGGCATCTTCTGTGCAATTTCTGGAGCACTGATAGCTTAAGTGATTTCCTCAGGGTCACATAGCCACATGATGCCAGCAAGACTTGATTCTAGGACTTTCTCGCTCTAAAGCCTGCTGATACATTCCACTGACATATTCCTCTCCTCTGGGACTTGTTCACTTGTATCTGACTCTTCTTGGCAAAGATACTAAAGAAGATTGCCATTTCCTGGGAAACTGAGGCAAACAGGGTTAAGTGATTTACCCGGAGTCACATGGCCAATAAGTGTCAGAGGCTGGATTTGAACTCAGGTCTTCCTGACTCTAGGCCCGATGCTCTATTCACTGTGCCATCTAGCTGCCCTTTGGGACTTAGTCCTCTTAATAGACTGCAAGCAGAGAACCAGGTAAGAAAGATCTGGAAGGAACTTTAGATTTCATTTAGACCATAGTGTCAAACGGGCAGCCTGAGGCTATCTTCTGATCCTAGTCCAAAGTGGATTCAAATGTAATTGGGAAATATTTAACAATATAAATAAAAATGTACTAAAATATTAATTTGCAGTTTTCTAAGTCAGTATTTGGCCCTGCCAGGATCAGTTTCTATGTGAGTTTGACACCACTGATTTAGAAACAACCTCCCCCCCTTTACTTTACAGATGAGGTAACTGAGTCCCAGAGATGTTAGGGAACTTGCCCAAGGTCACAGATAGTAAGTGGACAAGCTGGGATTTGAACCTGGGTCTGCTAATTCCATATCAAGCATCCTTCCTACTATATCAGGCTACCACTCCCTTGTACTTTGTTCACTTGCAGCTACATAATGCTTTCCAAAGAGTAGGGGGCTTAACGTTTCTTTGCGTGAATGATTAAATGAATAGTGTACTGCTCAGTGTAACTTCTACACTCAAGAAAGTTCCTGTGACTCCCTATTGCTTCCAAATAAAGTATAAATTATTGATTCTGGCATTCTCCTCCCCGCCCCCCAACAATCTCGATCCATCTGTATTGTCTCCAATTTGACCTGTCACCTGTTTTTTTTCCTTTTTGTACTCTATTAAAGCTGAACTGGACAATTTTCTCTCTTATATTTTGTTTTCCTCTTGCCCTCTCCTATATCTATGCCTCTGCTGACATCATCCTCCATGTTTGGGAAAAATGCTCTGTATCCTCCCTCCCCTTCCCCCCAAACCTATAGAAGAACTTCCCCATGCTAACCCCTTCCCCCAGATGAAAGTGATTTTTCTCTTCTGAAATTCTTGTAGGACTTTGCCGGCTCCTCTCCTTACCATCTATCTCATCCTCTCTTGAGTTAATTGTGCCTATGTCTTTTCTGCCCATTTGATTTTAAGTTCCTTGAAAGCAAGAGCTGCATTGCCAGTGTGTTACTCATATTTTGAGGGAGCTGTGATCTCATCAATGTGAGTAATCCCTCTAGTGCTACAGATTGCAACCCCATCCATGCCTGCCCATCCTGTGGGACTCTTGTCTATGCCCTCCTAAAAATATTGGAGGTGGCGAGAGAGAGACACTTAACATGCTGAAGGTCTTTCTCTTTCATCTGGCTCTTCTGTTGAAATTCCCTATTTGTAATGTGTTGCACGCTGCTCAGGTCCTCTATTTGCTTCTCTGTTGTCCTTCGGGTGATCTTTAATTTTATGTCTTTAGAAACTTGTATCTGTGTCTTGCAGTCATCCAACATCATTAGAAAAATATTGTTAAAAAAGATGGTTTAGATGGCACAGTGGATAGAGTACTGGGCCTGGAGTCAGGAAGAACCAGATTCAAATATGACCTCGGACACTTATTAGCTGTGTGACCCTGGGCAAGTCACTTGACCTCTGTTTGCCATAGTTTCCTCAACTGTACCACAGGAATAATAACAGCCCCTACCCCCATGGTGATTGTGAGGATCAAATGAAATAAAGATTGTTAAAAAAAAAAGTGCTTAGCCTAATGCCTGGCACATAGTAGGTACTTTATAAATGATTATCTTCTTCCTTTCCCTTGTTTTGGGAAGAAAATCATAGGCCCTTAACATTTGTTGAATTTGAGTTTTCTTCTCACTTTTCATGTGTATGTTCAGTACTTTCAGTTGTGTGTGACTTTTATCATAACCCTATTTGAGGTTTTCTTAGCAAAGATACTGGAGTGGTTTGTCATTTCCTTCTCCAGCTCAATTTTCAGATGAGGAAACTGAGGCAAACAGGGTTAAGTAACTTGCTCAAGGTCACACAGTTTGTAAGTGTCAGAAGCCAGATTTGAACTCAGGGGGTTTGAGTCATCCAGACTCCAGGCCACCTATGATATCCTTTTCATGTGTTTAAGATGTGATTATAAAACAAGGAAACTGATCAGTTGATAAGCAGAGAACTCAGACATCCAAAATGATCAACAAACTCCTCTTTGAAGCATTCCATTTAATAGGCTGTCCAATTACTCCAATATTTCTTCCACTGCTCAGAACAAATCTGGAACTACTTTCAGAAGTCAATATGAAGCAGCAGCAGACCACTGGGTTTGGAATCTTTGGTTGAATCCTGACTCTGCCGATTGTGTGGCTTCTGGCCAGTGACTTTTACCTCTCTAGGCTGCAGTTTCCTTAGGCTCTAAAATTTATAAAATTCAGGGCATGAACTAGATGACTTTTGCAGTCTTTTTTTCTAACCCTTAAGAGAAATCTTAATTCATCGGAAGTGATCCTGAGGAGAGTTCACCATTTTTTTTTTATAAATTATTTTTTTACACTTATTTTACAGATAAGTAAGGAAGCTGCATGACAGGAGGGAAGTGAATTTGGCATAGCCTGAACTGAATTTAGGTGCTCTTTCCAAGACTGTAAGCTTCATGAGAGCAGATTTCTCAGTGAAATCAATTCTCCTGATTCCACAGACTTGGCTCTAAATGATTTGTGGTTTTCTCCAAAATTCCAGTTCATCAAACACAGTCTCTGAATGCTTCCAAACAAGAGGAAACCTTTAAGATGTTACCATTTGGTCTGTTTGCTTAAAAAATGTCTTATCTTTTTGTCTCCTGTCCTCACCACAGATGGGAGATTCATTCAAGACAGAGATTTCACTCCAGCTTAGAATTCGTCCTGTTGCCCACAGAGCCTAGCACAAGTCTGGGTATCTAGATAGCTTAATAAATATTTGTTGAAAGGATGGAAATCAGCAAAAAGTAAAGCTTGGATCTTAAAATTAAAGCCATCTTCCCAGTTATTTCCTTTCTGCTCTGAGAAAGGCCCAAAACCTACCAGTCTATTCACAAAAAGGGGCTGACCTGGCCTGGTGAGCAAGACAATGAAACCTGCTAGACTCCCCACAGACCTCCCAGCCAGTCCCTCAGCCATGATAAAGCCATGTTAATGGGTTTGTTAAGGTGCCCTTTGTCTTCTTTGTAAGTTCTTTGTGCCTTTCAGGACTTTCAAAGTGGAGCTGGGGGAGGGCCAAGGCTCTGGGGGATTGAGTAGGAGGAAGGTGAACTGTCTTGTGGAATGAAGAGTGTACAAAGGAGAGTGTTGGAATTTCATTCTTTTTTCTTGCAGTTCTTTTTTAAATAATGTTTTATTTCTCCCCAGTTACATGTAAAGACAATTTTTAACATTCATTAAAAAAAATTTCAGTTCCAAATTTTCTCTCTTCTTTCCTCACCTCCCCCCTCCCTGAGACCATAAGCAATTTGATAATATAGGTTATACATGTTCAATCACTTGCAGTTATTTTTGACATTTTTGTCTTAAGCAGACCTCTGGCCTCTTTATGAGCTGGTAATATGGCACCTGAGGTTGGGACTCCAGGAAGCCTGACTTTTTTCTCTACTTCTGCCTTTTGACCTTTTAGGAGGCAATCTTTTTTTCAAACAAATTGAATTTATAAATTCAAAGGAGCATTACCCTTCAAAATGGTCATCTCTGGTGGCTGTACACTTTTTCCAGTGATGCAGTTGTTTCTGCAAACATGCTTTGTACATGGCTTAAGTCTTTGCTAAATGATTGTAACACTGAATTGTAAAATTAAATTTTAAGGCAAATGTCTTGGGAGCCTGTAACAGATTCTTTTGCATACCTTTAAAAGGAAAAGCTCTTTTCTTTTGAGGACTGATTTGATTGGGGGAAACAGCCATAAGTCATTCAGAAACCTAGTCTCCATAAGGTGTGAGGTCAAGCTAGGTCATAACCTTTTCAGTCACTACTAGGCATATACCCCAAAGAGGTCAAGAACAGAGGGAAAGACCCACATGTACAAAAACATCCATAGCAGCCCTTTTGTTGTGGCAAAGAACTGGAAACAAAGTGAGTGCCCATCAATTAGGGAATAACTGAATAAATTATGGTATAGGAATGTAGTGGAATATTAGTGTACAAGAAATGACAAAAGGGATTTAAGAACATCTGGGAAGACTGGAAGACTTGTTTGAAAGGATGCAGAGTTGAAATGAGCAGAACCAGGGGAACAATTTATACAATGGCAACGATGATGAAAGGAAAACATATATGAAAGACTTGATAACTATATCAATTCCATAACTGAAAAGGCTGATGAGAAAGCTCACTTCCCACCTCTCAGTGGAGGTGATAGATTAGAGGTGCAGAGTAAGACATTGTTTTTCAGACAAAGTCAATGGGTAAATTTGTTTTGCTTGCTATACTTATTTGTTATAATGGAAGGCTTTTATTTGGGACAGAGGAGAGGGGAAGAGTTATAGGGGGAATGAGAAGAATGAGAGTGATGCAAAAAAGGGAAGAAGAGAACATAAATGAAACGTTAAAAAATGAACATAAGAGAACAGAAGGAAGTTTAGAAGGGGGACACAGACAAGTAGGTCAATGTTGCTACTTTTATGCTTAATTTATTAATATATACATTTAAAAACAAGTTGTAGAGATTCCATTTCATATACATTCCTTATTTCCTGTTCTTTGTATATGGCAATGTTCATATTTGTTGATGTCTGTCAAGTTTAAAATTTTAAAAATTCAAAACAAAAAAGAATTAAAGGACAAAATGTTGATTGGGACTTAGAGGGAGTGATGAAATAACATTATGAGTATTCATTGAGGTTAATTCATTTAAATGTATAAAGTTACTAAGCAAGCTAAGTTGTATTTGTGTTTGCTGTTAACTTCTCAATAAAACATTTTTAAAGTAAAAAACCAAACAAATCATGTAATCATGAACTGGTGAAACTGAGGAGTCATGTTGTAGATAGACAATGTTGTCTAGTGTTAGACTCTCAGGACAGTTTTAGGTTTGAATTCTGTCTTCAAACCACTTACTACCTTTACAGGACCCTGGATGAGTTCAGACTTTTTTGGTCTTCAAATCCCTCATTCTTTGCACTGTGTTACTTATGGAATTGTTTCAAAGAAATTATTTTGTTGGGGCAGCTAGGTGGCACAGTGGATAGAGCACCGGCCCTGAAGTCAGGAGGATCTGAGTTCAAATCCTACCTCAGACCAAACACTTGACACTTACTAGCTGTGTGACCCTGGGCAAGTCACTTAACCCCAATTGCCTTAAAAAAAAAGTGCTTTGTAAATTTTAAAGTGCTATATATTGTGAGCTATTATCAGTAAGGTATTATATTAAATGGGGAAAGGGGTAAACAACATAATCTCCAAGTTTCCTTCCTACTCTAAATCTAGGATACTGCTGCTGAGTACTAAACCAGAGTCTTAGAGGAGGAAAATTAAAAGTAATCTCTTTTGTTGTTGTTATTTTGTTTTTATCATTGATGAAAAGGAGGCCCTGGGAGATTGTGATTCGCTTAAGGTCTCCTTCAGTCTAGGAATCCCCTCCAGAATCCCCTCCACAGGTAACAGTATGAGAGCTCATTCCTTACCAAGAATTCTTCTTGTACTGTTCAGTGGGTCTGTGAGGCAAGGAATGTGGCTGACTGTCTGTTTAATATAAGTGATGTTTCCCAAGGGGCCATTTTCCAAAATACTTTCGACCAACATATAGGCCATTCTACACGTTCTTGTGGCCCAGCCCTTTCCCTCTGACTTCAGTCATAAGGGCTTAGTCTGATTCTGGTGTTTGACCCAAGAAGATAATTTTCTTTTTTTGGCTCATTGCCTTCACCCAGAATTTATTCTGTAGAAACGTCTAAATATAGATTGTGTTTGGTTTTCCATAAATGTTGATAAAGGAGTCCTGGGCCCCTGCATAAGCATTCAAAATAAGAAATGCATGTTGGATATAGGACAGCCTTATTTGAACTCACAGAAAATATAGAAAATGAAAAGATTTCTCACGAGCCCATAAACAAGTATAGAAAATACAAAAAAGCCCTTGCAGTAGTTCGCCTAGGAAGGAATACCTTTTGGGCAAAGTGTGTCTCAGAGCAATCTGGAGAAGCATATGTAACACTTGCATGGAGAGAATGTTCAGCAAACATACAGAATTGGTTTCAACTGGTCAAACTCCCTAGACCTTCAGTTTTACCAGTATAATGCACATGGTCCAGAGCGTGTATTGCCTCATAGGGCAGTGGAAGTCAGTCAAGCCAGAAAGGTTCAGACTACTCACACCCTAGACTTTTATGCTTTATGTGTCAGGGAAGCTATATCCAAGTTCAAGCCTTGAACCAATTCAGTTTCTAGAGTGGTTTTATTGCCTTTTTAGGGAAAAACTAGCTCAAGTTCAAAGAACTTTTTAGTTTTCCTAGCCCTACTGCCATGGGCTCTAATCAGTTTTGATCATGGGCTCTTAACCTGGCATCTATAAACTTGTTTAAAAAAAAACACCAAAACTTTGGTAACTGTACTTCAATATAATTGGCTCCTTTTGTAGTCCTATGTATTTTGTTTTGTGCATTTAAAAACATTATTCTGATCATTGTGCCCTTAGAAATCATGAAATAGACAGTTTCATAGGAGACTTCTACAAATGATGCAAAGTAAAATAAGCAGAATTAGAGCAATCTGTACAGTTACAACGTTATTTAAAAAACAACAACGAAACTTTAGTGCTAATCGGTGCAATGATAAATGAGTAGAGAGGGCCAAAGATAAAACACAACACCTACTTCCTGCCAGTGAGGTGATGGACTTAAAATTCACAGTGAGACCTACATTTTTGGGCATGGCCAACAAGACAATTTGTTTTGCTTGATTATGCATATTTGCTATGAGGATTTTCTTTTTCTTTCTTTCCTTTTTTTAATTGTTTATGTGGGGGGAGCAGTGGGAGGGAGAGAGAATTTTTTTTTTAAACCACAATAGTATTCTGAGAAGAGGATCATAAACTACACCAAGGGTCAAGGGAGTGTCCCTGAAACAAAAATGGTTAAGAAAGCCTGGTTTAAACATTGCTCCAATAACATAGCAAAACTTGAGATTGCCTCTGAGACATCAGTGTTGTTCCAGTGAATCCCTAGCTCTCTCACAAGGTCCTACCCAATGCCCCAAAGACTTGTAGTACCCCCTTGTAGTTTGGACATTGGACAACCCTCAGGAAGGGAAACACAAAACTGCTATATGGACCTGCTCTGTTTGAATAACTAACAGTAATAGCAGCAGGGTTTGTGCATGGCAAGCAAGGTCCATATAACTCGCCCCTCCATGTTGTGGCTCTGCCCTCTATCTGCAGGGGCCATGTGGACAATCTTTGTCTTTTTTTTTTTTTAGGCAATGGGGTTAAGTGACATGCCCAGGGTCACACAGCTAGTGTTATGTGTCTGAGGCCACATTTGAACTCAGGTCCTCCTGAATCCAGGGCTGGCACTCTATCCACTGTGCCACCTAGCTGCCCTTATCTTTGTCTTTTTCTAAAAGACACCAATGCTTAGGAAATGCCTTTGTCTGTCTTTTAGGGCTTGATCTCTGAACTCTCAACTCGAGGCTACTTAAATTTTTTTAAAAAATTTATATCTTTTGTTTTTATGTCACCTAAATTTCTCCTAATATCCTTCCCAATTTGCACCTTTTCCTCCTCCTCTCTTCCAGTGAGCTGTCCTGTATGACAAAAACTTTTTTCAAAGGGAAAAAAAAGAGGGAAAAAAAATCAGCAAAATTGTTGAATAAATTAAAAAAGATCTGAAAATGTATGCAATGTTTTACAACCTCCCATCTCTGCAAGGAGGGGTGGTGGTGGAGCTATCTCCTTGTTTCTCTTCTTTGGGGCCATACTTGTCCTTTGAAATTTTGTAACATTCACTTTTAAATGTTTTGTGGTTGTTCTTTCCATTTATATTGTTGTAGTCATTATGCATATTGTTTTTTTGGCTCAGCTTACTTCATTCTGCATCAATTCATTTAAAATCATTCCATGAACATGTTTATATTCATCATATCCATTATTTTTACAACACAATAATATTCCACTATTTGTATACCACAATTTGTTTAGCTTTTTCCCAACTGATGGACATTTACATTGTTTCCAATTATTTGCTACCACAAAAAGTATTGCTATAAATATTTTGGTGTATATGGGAACTTTCTTCTTATCAATGTCCTCACTGAGGTCTATGCCTGATAGAGAATCTCATGGTCAAACGACATGGTCATTTGATTCATATAATTTCAAATTGCTTTTCCAAAATGACTGTCTGAATCGCAGCTCCCCTGCCTATGCATTATCGTCTTTATCTTTCTACAACTCATCCAACATTGATTATTCTTATTTTTTGGCTGCTTTTAAAAAATAACTTTATTGATATGTTTTATTTTTACATTTTTTTGTCTTGCCACAATGTTTTTACGTATTTTCTGATGTGTTGTTCCCTCTTCTCTACCCAGAGAGACATCTTCTACAACAAAGAATTTTTAAAAAGGAAAAAAATGCATCAAAACCAACTAACACATGGAAAAAGTCTGATGTTATATGCCATATTCTATACAAGTCCCCTACTTCTGCAAAGAAGGGCAGAATTGCCTTCTCTGGGGCTTGGTGTTATTCTTGGTGTTAACCATTAAAGCTGACACTACCCAGGAAATTTCTGTTTTCTGACTCAAAGGCTAGATTTCATGTCATCCTGCCTTGGGAGTTCTCCAAATGGATGGATCATAAGATTGTAAGAACTCTAAAGTTGTTACTGACAAAGAAATCACCCTTCATTGGCTAGAAGTTTAGATTCCAGGATCACATCGTCTGGAAAATTGAAATCCTTACTTGACATAGGAGGTTAGAATTCAGGAATATTGTCCATAACTCCCCTCTTGGACTGAATGGGCCAGCACATGTCTATTTCTGCCATATGTTTCTGAAGGAATACAATCATTGCTCCAGTTGCCCCAAGTGGTCAGAAATGACCAGATTAGTGAGCACATGTAACTCCCATTATTTTTGTCAAGGGCATCATTAGTTTTTTATTCATCCAATATTGAAAAACCCTGGATTCATCTTCAATTCCTCATTTTCCCTCACCCTAAATATCCAATCAGTGGCCACTGACTTGGCAAAGTCTTGTTGAGTTTACTTCTACAACATTCCTCATGTCAGTCTCCATATCTTTACTCATGTGGCTGCCTACCCTAGCTCAGGTTCTCATCACCACCTCACTTGGACAATAACCTCCCAATCGATCTCCCTGCATCATGTCTTTTCCCTCTCTACAGAACTGCAAAAAGTGATTTTTCCTGAAGTACATTTCTGACCATGTCGCTCCCTTGTTCAATAAACTCCAATGGCGTGGCTCCCAACCATCCCTAGGATCACCTACAAACTCCTCCGTTTGCATTTAAAGCCCTTTGCATCTTGGCCCCAACCTATCTTTCTAGACTTTTTTAGTGTCCAACCAAACAGGCTTTCCTGCTCTTCCTCATACGGAGCATTCCATTTCTCCATTACAAATATATGTTGTTTGTTCTTCATTCTCAGAAGAGGACCAATGACATTGTGAGAGTGATGTCTTGACTTGCTAGTGAATTGGATTTAAGTGAGGCAGAGCTGTGCAGTGTCATCAGTCTCATTCTCTCCTCCAGGTCTTCTGAGTCCAGTGGCAAGACATAGGTCAAGACAACTGGTGATGGCCCAGCGCAAATTTATGTTATGTAATCTCAGCTCACTGCAGTAAGGCAACCATTTTATACCTTCCTAATCGATTTGCTATTACTACAGTAGTTATTCCTAACACTTTTCACCCCTAAAGCCTGTCACAGATTCCCCTCCTCCCCCTCTCTCAGCTAAAGACCTTGCCTCATACTGAAAAAGCTGAGAACATTCTTTAAAAGTTCCTTCTCCTCTCCTCCTCCTCTTCTCAAGTCCCTTATATACTCTTTTTCCTCCTTCACTCTTGTCTCACATGAAGAGGTGGTTGTTCTTGCCAAGGTATATCCCGCTACATACGCATTTGATCCCCCGTTCCATCTCTTCTCTGGTACATGACCTCTATCTCCTGCACTCCACTGTTTTTCAATCTCTGTCTGTCTACTTCCCTGCTGCCTACAAACATGGCCATGTCTCCTCCATACTTAAAAAAAAACTTTCACTTTTCATCTGCCCCACTAGCTATATCTCTACTCCCTTTCATGGCTAAAGTCTTTGAAAAAGCTGCCTGCAATCAGTACTCACACTTCCTCTTCTCTGTTTCTCTTCTAAAACCTCTGCATTCTGACCTCAACATTTGACTGAAATTGCCCTTTCTGGTTACCAATGATATTAGTTTTCAAATTTAATGGTCTTTTCTCAATCATTATCTATCATTTTTAACCGGTCTGCAGCTTCTGACTCTGCCAATTACTCTTTCCTCCTAGATGCTTTCTCCTCTCTTGGTATTCATTATACCAGAGGTGGGGAAACTGTGGCCTTGAGGCCACATGTGGTCCTCCAGGTCGTCAAGTTTGGCTCTTTGACTGATTCTTCTTCTGGTTCTCCACTCCTGCATTATACTGTTCTGTTCTCTTCTGGTTCTCCTATCTGTATAACTTCTTCTCACTCTCCTTTGTTGGTTTTCTGTCTAGGTGATGCTCAAGCTCACTAACTGTGTGTGTCCCCCAAGGTTCTGTCCTGGGCTCTTTTCTATTCTGCCTCTATACCAGTGGTTCTCAATCTTTTTGGTCTCAGGACCCCTTTATACTCTTAAAAATTATTGTGGATCTCAAAAAGCTTTTATTTATGTGAGTTTTTAAATCAATATTTATTGTATTAGAAATTAAAACTAATCATTAAAAATTATAACAAACTTATCATAACATGTTAATATAAATACTAAATAACACTTAAATGAAAAATAACTATTTTGCAAAACCAAAAAAACTCAGTGAGAAGAGTGGCAACATTCTACATAATTTTGTAAATCTCTTTAATATCTGGCTAAATAGAACACCGCTAGAGTCTCATGTATGTTTGTACATTTGATCTGTTGCGATCTGTTGTTTTGGTTGACATATGTGAAGAAAATGTGGTTTCACACAGATATGCAGTTGGAAAGGGAAAGAAAATTTTAATAGGCAAATAACTTTTTTAGCATTATAACGAAAATAGTTTTGATCCCACAGGACACTCCTAAGGATTCAAAGAGAACTACTCTATACTATCTCCTTGTTGATTTTAACAGTTCCCATAGATTCAGTGATCATCCCTATACAGATGGTACATAGATTTTTTAAAAATCTAGCTCTAACCTCTCTCCTGACCTTGTCTCACACCATCAAATGTCTGTTTGAACTGGATGTCCTCTAGACATCTCAAATTCAACAGAACTCATTATCTTTTCCCCTAAACCTTCCCCTATTCTGAACTTCCCTATAATTTTGGAGGGCACCACTATCCTCCCAGTTGCCCAAGCTTAAAATCTGGGTGTCAGCCTCAACTCCTTATTTCATTTATCCCATATATTCAATCCACTTACAAATCTTGTTTCTACATTCACAACATCTCTCCTATATCCCCTTTTTCTACTCTGACACAGCAGCTATCCTGTTGCTGGGCATGCCCTTATCACCTAATGCTTGGACTATTACAAAAACCTGCTGTTTCTCCCCACTCCAATCCACCCTTTACTCAGCTGCAAAAATGATCTTCCTGAAATTTAAAGTGACCATGTTACTTCCTTCTTCAATAAATTCCAATAGCTCCTTATTTTTCCAGGATCAACTATAAAGTCCTCTGTTGGGCTTTTAAATCCCTAAATAACATGACCCCTTCCTGTCTTTCCATCCGTTTTTGTACTCTGCTCCTTTCCTGGTGCTCTTATGATGCAGACACTGGCCTTCTTGGTGTTCTTTCAATACAATGCTGGATCTCTCAACTTTGTGCCCTTTTGCTGGCTGTCCCTCCATGACTGGAATGTACCCCCTCTTCACCTGGACTCCTAGCTTTACTCATCACTCAGCTCAAATGTTGCCTTGTATGTACATAGTTACTTTAAAGTTTTCCCAGTAGAATGTAAACTCCCAGGGGGGGCAGGGACCAAGTTTTCACTTTTTTTTAAAAAAACATCCCTACCCCTTAACACAGAGTCTGGAACACAATAAGCTCTAAATAATGATTGTTGATTGACTTTCACCCATGCCTGGAATGTCCTCACCCTTCTTAGAATCTCTAGTTTCCTTCAAAACTCAGTTCAAATGCTACCTTCTACATGTAGCCTCTCTCCCTTTCTCCCCATGCTAGTGCCTCTCCCCCCATAATGTTTATTCTGTATCTATATTTCCATGAATTAAAAAAGCATTTACTAAACATCTGCTAAGCTCATCATACTTCTCTCAAATACTGTCGTCATTTCTTATGGTGTTCCATATCTACATCTCCTGATTTAATATATTACTTTCGTGGTATTAAATAGGGAACAACAAACAAACAAACCTGCAACAGTCTCTTTCCTCAGAGAATTTACATTTTAAAGGAGACAATATATATCTGGGACTTCTGGCTGGGGGTGAGAGGGCGGGCAGACTTTAAAGAATCACCTGGATGGTGAATTAATCTTTAGGGCAGTCTGTGACTCTCCTTCTCAGGAACAACGGTAGTATTGATTTGATTATTGAGAAAGGAGCAAGAAATTGAAGGCAAGGGTGAGGTGGGATGGACAGAGGGGAGGTTATGCATTAGGTAAAGCAGATGGTGGTGATGGGGATGGGATCTGAACCCCTAAAAGGAAAAGACCATGTCTTTTGGATTTGGACCCCAAAAAAGGAAAAGCCCTGGACTTTCCCACTAGGTCAAGTGTCAGGCGTTCGCCTGAGGTTGTAATTCTCTCAAATGCCCTTGCAATGTGGCCTACGCCCAATCTCCCAATTCTCTGTTACTTTCGGATTGCCCTTGGCTACTTCCCACCCTTAATCCTCTCTAGGGCCCATTCTACCTCACCCCAGCCTACTGGCCACTCCCATCTAGACCCTCCCTTCTCCCAGTCACCCCAGACTACTTGGCCACTCCTAGATCCCTCCCACAGTCTTTCTGTATTTAAGATCCATCTTGCCTCCATTAAAATGCTCAGATTTCTTAAGAGTCTGGTCAATATAGTTGATTCTTAGAATCACGCCCTCCTTCTATCAGTGTTTTAATAAACCTTGTCTTTGGCTGAAAGAAGATTTAGGTCGAATTAATTTGTGCAAGACCTCATGTCATAAGAAAGTAAAAGGAAATTTTTGGAAGTTTCTTGCAAGCCGAAGACCACACGCAAAAGCCAAGAGATAACACAGAAAAAGTTTAGAAACTCAGAAATGCATAATATTGTATAATATCAACTCAAATTTACAATAAAGTGCTGTACTGTAAACACTCCACAAAAGAAAAAGAGAATTCAGATTTCCGGTACAAAGGGAGGCCAAAGAAATTTTGCACAGATTTTCCAGCTTGCCTGGGGCACTGCCTCCCCCAACCCCTCAGATGGAAGGGTGCATTACAGTCATTTAACAGCGTAGATTTTGTGGTCTGGCTCAACTTTGAAAGCCATCGTCCTTTGTTGTTTCCTGATAGAATCAATGCTTCTTGTGGGCAAGCAGTTTCACTTAGCCGGCCTTCCTGGAGAAGTTTAATAAAGGCTTGTGGGTTGATTGACTGATAGAATGTAAGTTCTTTAAGAGCATGTACTTTTTCATTTCTATCTGTCTTCCTATATCCTAGCCCTAGTGACAGACGTTTAAGTAGGGCCTTAAGAAATGATTACTGATTGATTACCCCATTATAAACGTCAAGTTCCTATCTTATTTGCACATGGGTTATCAAATGAAATCAATCAATATACCTTTGTTATTATTAAACCTTTTATATTCTTTTATATTATATTTAATATTATTATTAAACGTTTTGTATCAATCCATCAAACCTTAGACACTAGCTGTGTGCCTCTGGAGAAGTCACTTAACGAAGTTTGCCTCAGTTCCTCATCTGTACAATGAACTGGAGAAGGAAATGGCAAAACCACTGCAGTATTTCTGCCAAGAAAACCCCAAACGGCTTGAAGAGGAGCCGGACAAGACTGAAAAAAGACTAAACAAGAAATGTGCCAGGCTCGGTGCTAAATACAAAAAGAGGCAAAACACAGCCCCTGCCCTCAAAGAGCTTGCGCTCTAACAGGGGAGACAAGTGAACAAATATATACAAAGTAAACTATATACAGAAAAATAGGAAATAATTAACAGAGGGAAGCCACTGGAAATAAAAGGTGCGGAGGAAGACATTGGCACTTCAAGGAAGATAACATGTAAAGCATTTTGCAAAACGTACAACTCAATTAGCAATGCTAGCTGCGGCCATTATTATTATTTCAGTTTTGCTTTCTCTTTGTGGAGAACTCGGGCCTGGCACATAGCAGGTATTTGTAGAATTAGGCCGAGGCTTGCTGGAGGGTCAATGCCCCGGGTCTGGCTTGAGACTTTATGTGGTTTTCTTGGCACATGGCAGAGCTGGGGGAAGGGGGGAGGTCCTGGAAACCAGCGCGGGCCTTCCTCCCCATTTTAAAGCACGGGAAGCCGAGGTCGGAGAAGGGGAAGGGAGATGCCCAAGGTCACGCCACAGCGAGCTACCAGCCCTTCCCTGCCCAGCCCTCGGGCGCTGCAGGCTCCGGCGCGCCCTCCCGCTCCGCTGCCGCAGCCGCTACTGCAGCCCCCCGCCCTCGCCGGGCGCCTCCTAGGCGACCTTCCCCCTCGCCGCCATCTTAGAGCCTGGTACTGGCAGGCCCACTGTCTCGTATACATCAAATAAGTGCTGGGCCCTTCCTCTTTCCGCCCCTCCGAGATCTGTTAGTTTGCTCAAGGCCACTGCGCCACCTTCCTCGAAAGTGGAGTCCTCTGAGCGGGAGGAAACTTGCCCACGGTCAAGATGGCGGCAAAGGCATCAGTCCTTTCCTGGGGCCGTCATTCAGGCGTCATCAGGAGGCGCCAGCCTCTAAGGGACAAGGAGGCGGTCGGGCGCCGTCTCCATGGAAACCTCTGGGCGTAGGGCGCGGCCAAATACTAGAGGCTGGCGACGGGGGAAGATCCGAGGCGACCAGAATCCCCGGCGTCCTGAATCTGACCCTGGCCCCCACCTAGGCTGGGGGCCCAGCCCTGATCCTAGACCCTGCCCCGCCCCTAACCTCCACCTCCGTCCCCACCCCGACCGAGAGACCAATCCTGACCCAGGCCCCTACCAGGGCCCCGGCCCCCATCTTGACTTCGGCACCGAACCTGAACCTTTCTCCGACCTCGGCCCCGGCCCCGGCCCCGGCCCTGGCACCAGCTGCGGCCCCGGACCCGGCCCGGGCCCCGGCCAGGTTCCCGGCATGTTGCGGGACGAGACCCTGGACGGGGCCACGGTGCCTTCCCTTTGGAGAGGGTCCCTGGAGATCCGGAGTGAGCCGGTGAGTGAGGGGAAGGGGACTCCCCGCCGCCGGTGAGTGAGGGGAAGGGGACTCCCCGCCCCAAAGGGCAGTCCGTGGTGAAACCCATTTCCCTCCCTTCGGTGCCCCCAATAACCCCCGACCCCTGGGCTCCCCCCCCCCCCGCATCCCTCTGAGCCCTGCAATTCCTCCGGCTGTGTAACTTAGGAAGAGTCACTTCCCTTTTCTTGGATCTCAGTTACCTCATCTGTAAAATAAGTCAGGGAGTGGACAATTGGGCATTGGACTCAAGCAACAAGCATTTATTAAGCCCCTACTGTATGCCAGGTGATGTGCGAGGCGAAGGGGTTGCAGATATGAAAAAAAATGAAATAAACAGTCCTTACTCTCAAGGAGTTTAAATTCTATTGGCGGAAACAACATGTGCACATATAAGTGTATACAGTCTCCATGACCTAAATTGGTGATTCTGAATGGAAGCCGAATGAAAATAACACTCTCTAGTGCAACAAGTCTGGGTTTTGGAACTGGTTACAGCAGTTAAACATTGTTATCCAGACAGGTAGCACAAGCAGTGTATCTATCTATGTGGACTTAGAAAGAGTCTGTACAGATTTATAAATGATGGAGAGCTCTACCTGACCTATTGCGGTCGAGGCCGGGGTGGACAGCTCCTTCTGAAAAAGGCATAGCCCTTGGGGCTGTTGGTGGCAGCAGAATGCCGGAGCTGGCTAGTTGTATTATGGTGTCTGTTCCTAAAGGAGTGAACTGGTTTTGGTTGGTCAGAAAGAGCCAGAAGAGAATTTCTTGTTTCTAAGGGGGAAGCAGTCTGGAGCATGGGATTAGGTTTAGCCCTGGTTCTGCTACTAATCGTCATTGTAACTTCAAATAAGTCGCTTAAATCTGTTTAGGCCTGTTTCCTCTGTAAAATGAAGGGTTCGGATTTTATGGTCTCTCAGTTCCAAAGTTTTTGGATTGTGTTCTTCTCTTCCTTTCCAACAGATTTATACTTTCTGGTTTCAGAGAAAAACGAACTTCTTTTAATACTGGGACACTTTATTTTTTGCTCAATTTTTGAGTCATTCTTGCTGCTGTCTGGCGCTTCTGAAAGTTGCCAGAGCTTGAGTCTCCCACAAGGGGAGTTGAGATTATTTCAAAATATTCTCCAAAGCTAAATTATATAAAACTACAATTCCCAGCCCACGTGTTTCCCCCCTACTTGTGCTCCAAGGGAGGCAGGCTCAAGGGCTAGCTTTTTAAACAATTTCCCCCTTCCTTGTTGCTCTCCAGGAGTTCTATGCCTTTTGTCTTGTTTGAGTAAGAATTTTGCTGACCTAATTGAACTCTACCTCTTCATTTATTACCTGTAGCTCATTTGATACTTAATCATCTACTATCTTGCATTTAGTTATTTTAAAAAAAATTTGTCCTTATCCCCAGTGTGTTAAGAGGTAAAATAAGTAGTAATGCCAAAACTTAAAAATTTTTGGCATTACTACTGATTTTACAACTTAACATACTGACTTCAGAAAAGTCATACATCTAGAACTGGAAGGGACCTTAGGGTTCTTCTCATCCAACCCTTTCATTTACCAGATGAGAATACAGGCCCAGAATGGATAAGGGATTTGCTTAAAGTAAACTCTAAACCAGGCCTAGGTTTGAATCCCACCTCTGCTACTTATTAGTAATTACTACTAATTATTACTACAAATTAATATAATAAAAAATTACTATTACTATAAATACTATTACTAATAAGTAGCAGAGGTGGGATTCAAACCTAGGCCTACTGACACCAAATTTAGCATTCCATGTTGGGTGTTCTTTCTTCTGTACCTCACTACCTCTATCCTGGGTCTCAGTTTCTTCCTTTGTAAAATGAGAGGGTTAAATTAACTCTACAAAATCTCATCTAACTCTTAACATGTTAGAGTTCTATGCTTTGCTAGATCAGAGATTGTTATCTTTTATGCTTCTTTGTATCTTGTGTAGTGTCATGTAGATATTGATTGATTCTATATTCATCTTTACCTCCCTTCCCAGTATATACAGAGGTTTATTGGAGAAGATAGATCTCAAATGAGATCTTGATTTCCTTGGGGCCTTTCTTAGGTGAAGTGGAAGTAGACAAAACACTTAACTCCTTTTTAAAACAGTCTTTTGTATTCTTTTTTATATCACTGTGATTTTCTGATTACTACTCCCCCCTCCCAACCTTTCCCTTTTAAGAAATAAACAGTTCAGCAAAACACAACACAGTGGCCCAGTCTGAAAATCTTTGCCTTATTCCACACCTACAGTACACCACTTTTCTGCCAAAAGGAAGGAGACATGACTGACCTTTAATCTTCTGAAATCAAAATTGGTCACTGCATTGATCAGAGTCAGAGTTCTGGGGTCTTTCATTGTTGTTTTCTCTTGCTCCTGTCCTAAGGGATGTCACCAGACTCAAATGAGATAATGTATATAAGATGTTTTGTAAGCTTTACAGTGATACATAGATATCAGTTTGCATTATTGAACATGTATAACTGTATCAAATTGTTTATTGTATCAGGAGGGAGAGGTAAGGGAGGGTGAGAGAAAACTTGGAACTCAAAATTTTTTTTAAATGAATGTTAAAAATTGTCTTTTCACGTAACTGGGGAAAAGGAAAATATTGTTTAAAAAATTATAGCTACCCAAAAGTGAAATGAGCCTCTTGCCTTAGAGTTCTATCTCACCGGATGTCTTCAGACAAAGGCTAGTTGACTGACCACTTGTCTGGCATATTGTTGGAGACATTTATTAAAAAAAAAAGGTTTATTAAAAACAACACTGGATATCAATGCAACCAACTAATCATGCTTAGTAACCCCCTCTACCAGTTCAGGTGGGCACCTTCTCTGCCGTTTGTAGTCTTAGTCTTAATGCCATTCCCTCTGTCCTCTCCAGCAGATTGTAGACACTATTTCCCCCTCTCTCTAATCTTCAGTCTTTATCTACTTGTTCCTGCCTGCCTGCCCAAGGTTCCCCAATCCTTAAAAAACCTGCACTAGATCCCATCCTCCATGCCAGCCTTCATGCTGTACCTCACCTCCCTTTTTGAGAATTCC
The DNA here is from genome assembly GCF_003287225.1 of Phascolarctos cinereus. Lineage (NCBI taxonomy): Eukaryota > Metazoa > Chordata > Mammalia > Diprotodontia > Phascolarctidae > Phascolarctos > Phascolarctos cinereus. The sequence continues at coordinate 267,942,939 of NW_027555625.1, forward strand.
TTGTCTAACCTTAGTGTTTCTACTTCCTCTCTTCTCACTGTCTTCTAAGCTCTCCGAACTCTCCCTTGAGACCTAATCATTCAACTAACACTGGTCTCTTTAAAGTTATCAATGATGTCTTAATTGGTAGGTCTAAGGGTCTTTTTTTGATCGTTAGCCTTCTTGGCCTTTCTGTAGTATTTAAAACTGTGGATGACTTTCTACTCCAGAATGGTCTTTCCTCTCTGGGTTTTGATGACGTCTTTCTTGGTCCTATTCCTACCTCTCTAACCACTCTTCACTCTCCTTTGCTATACCATATCCATATCCCCACTCATGTACCCCGAGGCTCTCTTCCTAGGCCCTCTTCTCCCTCTATTCTCTCTCAGGGTGATCTCATCAGCTCCCCTAGATTCATTTATTATTTCTATGCAGATGATACCCAGATCTTTATAGCCAGTCCCAGTCTTTCTTGTGAGCCAGAGTCTTGCATCACAACCCACCTATTAGACATTGAACATTGGACATCCTGTAGTCACACCTTGAACTCAGCTTGTTCAGAACAGAACTAATTATCTTTCCCTCTAAACCTATCACTTTTCCAAACTTTGCTATTACTGAAGAGGGCACAACCTTCCTTGCAGTCTTCCAAGTTCGAAACATTAATGTCATTTCTGATTTCTCATTTCTCACACATCCAGTCATTTGACAAGTCTTTTCATTTCTATTTTCCACATCTCTCCCATGTTCCTCTTCTCTCACTCAGCCACCACCCTAGTTCAGTCTCTCATCATCTCTCCCTTAGACTATTATAATAACCTCCTATTCATTTATTTATTTATTTATTTATTCCCTTTGCTTCAAGTTTCTTTTCCTCAGCTGCCAAAGTGATTTTCCTAAAGTGCTATTCTGACTATATCATACTCTCCCTCCACTGCCCCCACTCAGTAAACTCCAGTTGGCTCCCTTATTACCTCCAGGATCATAAAGTCTTCTGCTATTTAAAACTCTTTATGAACTGGTCCATACATTTTATGGTTTAGTCATACTGGCCTATTTGCTCTTATGTAAGTAAAATATTCCAGCTATTCTTTTTATTTTCTTTTTTTTTAAATTTAATTTTATTTTTAGTTTTGATTTCTTGCCTTTCCCTTACCCCTCCTCCATGCATTGAGAAGGCAAGAAAAACAAAACCCATTACAAATATGTATAGACGTGAAAAACAAATTCCCACATTAGCCATGTCCAAAAAAATATTAAGAAAAAGAAAGGAAAATATGTTTCAATTTGTACTCTCTGTAGGATAGCATGTTTCATCATGAATCCTTTGGAATTGTGGTTGGTCATTGTGTTGATCAGAGTTATTAGGTGTCTTTCAATGATGATTATCTTTACCTTTCAAAGTTGATTTATCTTTTCATGTTGTTATTGTATAAATTGTTCTCCTGCTTCTGCTTGCTTCACTTTGTATCAGTTTATATGTCTTCCTAGGTTTTTCTGAAATCATCTTCATCATTTTTTTAACACAATAGTATTCTATCACATTCATGTTTAGCCATTCTCCAATTAATTGGTATTTCCTCAGTTTCCAATTCTTTGCCACCATAAAAAGAGTTGCTATAAATATTTTGGTACATATGGGCTCATTTCCTTTCTTTGATCTCTTTGGGGTTTAAAACTAGTAGTGGTGTTGCTGGGTCAAAGGATATGCACAGTTCAATACCTTTTTTGGGCATAGTTGAAATTGCTTTCCAGAATAGTGGGACCAGTTCACAGATCTGTTAGCAGTGCATCTGTTTCCCCAAAGCTCCAAGAAATTTGTTGTTTTCCTTTTTTTGTCATCTTAGCCAATCTGATGAATGTGAGATGGTACTTCAAAGTTGTTTTAATCTGAATTTTCCTAATTTTTAGTGATTTAGGACATTTTTTCACATAGATATTGATAGCTTGGATTACTTCCTCTGAAAACTGCCTATCCATATCTTTTTGACCCTTTATCAATTGTTTTTTTCTTGTAAATTTGACTCAATTCCCTATATATCTTAGAAAAGACACCTTTATTAGAGAAACTTGCTGCAAATATTTTTTCCCAGTGTCTTCTAATTTTAGCTGCATTGGTGTTTTTTTTTTTGGGGGGGGTGTCTGTGCAAAACCTTTTAATTGTATGTAATCAAAATTATCCATTTTACCTCCTATGACATTTATCTCTTGTTTGGTCATGTTTCACCAATTTGCTTATGATGCCACCTTTTATGTCTAAATCATGTACTCATTTTGAGATTATCTTGGTATGTGGTATGAGATATTGGTCCTACACCTAATTTCTGCCAGACTACTTTCTAGTTTTCCCAACAGTTTTTATTGACTAATAAGTTCTTTCCCCAATTGCTGGGATCTTTGGATTTATCAAACACCAAGTTATTGTGCTCATTTGTCTCTATATGTAGTGTGTCTAATCTGTTCTATCAGAAAACCTATTTCTTACCCTGTACCAAATTATTATGATGATTACAACTTTGTAGTGTAGTTTGCTATTTGGTATTGCTAGTCTTTATTATTCCCATTAAAAACAACAGCAACAGCAACTGATTTCCTGGATGTTTTTGATCTTTTTTTCCTCCAGATCAATTTTTTTTTGTTGGTGAGGCAATTGGGGTTAAGTGACTTGCCCAGAGTCACACAGCTAGCAAGTGTTATGTGTCTGAGATCACATTTGAACTCAGGTTCTCTTGACTCCAGGGCCAATGCTCTATCCACTGTGCCACCTAGTGGGCCCCCACACGTCAATTTTGTTATTATTCTTTCTACCCTATAAAGTAAATTAATTTATGTAGTTTCGTCATTTTGATTTTATTGGCTCAGCCTAACCATGAACAATATTTCTCCAATTATTTAGATCTGCCTTTATTTGTGTAAAGAGTATTTCTTTTGTTAACACAGTTGTGTGTTCACACAGTTCCTCTGTGTGTCTTGGCAGGTAGACTGCCAAGTATTTTATAATATCTGTAGTTATTTTAAATGGAATTCTCTTTCCTTATCTTCTTGCTAGATTTTGTTGTTAACATACAGAAATGCTGATGATTTGTGTGGGTTTATTTTATATCCTCAACTTTACTGAAGTTGTTAGTTGTATCATTTTATCTTTTAGTTGATTCATTAGGGTTTTTTAAGTAAGCCATCATGTCATTTGTGAAAGGTGATAGTTTTTTTTTTCTTTGCTTTGCTTATTCCTTTAATTTCTTTTTCTTGTTTTAGTTAGCATTTCTAGCATTATGTTGAATAGTAATCATGATAGTAGATATTCTTTCTTCACCCCTGATCTTATTTGAAAAGTTCATGGCTTACCCCCATTATAGTAATACTTGCTCTTGGTTTAGGGCAGCTAGGTGACACAGTGGATAGAGTAACAGACCTGAAGTCAGGAAGACTCATCTTCCTGAGTTCAAATCCCACCTCAGATTCTTACTAGCTGTGTGATGCTGGGTAAATCACTTATAGCTCTGTTTGCCTCACTTCTTCATCTCTAAAATGAGCTGGAGAAGGAAATAGCAAACCACTCTAGTATCTTTGCCAAGAAAACTCTAAATAGGGTCATAAAGAGTCAAACACAACAAAACAACAACTTACCATTGTAAGGAAAGTTCCATTTATTCCTATGTTTTGTGTGCGTGTGTGTGTGTGTGTGTGTGTGTGTGTGTGTGTGTGTGTGTGTGTTTAACAGGAATGGGTGTTATATTTTGTCAAAAGTTTTTTTATATCTATTGAAATAATTGTGATTTTTGTTGGTCTTGTTGTTAATATGGTCAGTTGTGCTTATAATTTTCCCAATATTGAACCACCCCTGAGTTCCTGGTATAAATCCAGTCTGGTCATAGTATATATATGTGATCTTTGTGATATATTGCTCTAGAATCCTTGTGAATGTTTTGTTTAAATTTTTCACATGAATATTCGTTAAGGAAATTGGTCTATAGTTTTCACTGTTTTGGCTCATTCTAGTTTAGGTATCAAGGCCACATTTGTGTCATACAAGGAATTTTGTAGGATTTCGTATTTGCTTATTTTTTCAAACAGTTTATGTAGTATTGGAATTAATTGTTCCAGTGCTGAATAGAATTCACTTGTAAATCCGTTTGCTCCTGGGGTCCTTTGGGAATTAATTTATGGATTATTCAATTTCTTTTTTCTAAGATAGGGTAGATGTCTTTTCCTAAAATATTTCTATTTAAGTATTATATTTCCTGTTCCTTTAATCTGGGTAATTTATATTTTTGTAAATATTCATATGTTTCACTTAGACTGTCAGTTTCATTGGTATATAGTTGGGCAAAATAGCTCCTAAATAGCTCTTTATTTCTTCATTAGTTGGAATTTATTTTTCATTTTTTTAATACTGGTGATTTGCCTTTTTTCTTTATTTTTCTTAATCAAATTAACTAATGGTTTCTCTATTTTATTTTTTTGCTTTCCCACCTCCAAAAAATTAGCCTCTAGTTTTATTTATTAATTTAATCAAATTAATCAAAAATTAATTCATTAATTTTTTACTTTCAATTTTGTTAACCTCCTCTTTTATTTTCAGGTTTTCTATTTTGATGTTTAATTGGGGAGTTTTGATTTGTTAGTTTTCTAGGCTTTTTTAGTTGAATACCCAATTTGTTTATCAGCTTTTTCTCTCTTTAACTGATGAAAGAGTTTAGAAATTTAAATTTTCCTCTGATTGTTGCTTTAGCCACATACAAATTTTATTAGATTGTCTCATTTTTGTCATTGTCTTTAATGAAATTATTAGTTGTTTCTATGCCTCACCCATTCCTTAGGATTAAGTTATTTAGTTTCCAAAGGGTCTTTTGCTTCAAAGACCTTTATTTAATATAATTTCCATTGCATTGTGGTCAATAGAAGCTGATTTACTATTTTTGCCTTTCTGCATTTGTGAGGTTTTAATGCCTTAATACATGGTCAATTTTTGTGAATGTGCCATGCATATTTGAGAAATAGGTATATTTCTTTCTATTCCCATTCAATATTCTCCAGAAATTTAGCATATCTAACTTTTCTAAAATTCTGTTCTAGTCTTTAACTTTTTTCTTGTTTATTTTTTGATTACATTTATCTAGATCTGAGAGGGGTAAATTGAGGTCTCCCACTAATATACCTATATATTGCGTATTTCTTCTTGTAACTCATTTAATATTCCCTTTAAAAAATGCCACACCATTTGTTACTTTTACTTATTTATTTATTTTTTTCTTTGTGAAGCAGTTGGGGTTGTGACTTGTCCAGGGTCACACAGTTAGTAAGTGTCAAGTGTCTGGTCTGAGACAGGATTTGAACTCAGGTCCTCCTGACTCCAGGGCCGGTGCTCTATCCACTGCACCACCTTGCTGCCCCTCATTTGGTACTTTTAAGTTTAGTATTGATATAAGCTTATTGTCGATGGTACCTTTTAGCAAAATGTAGTTTTTTGGGGCAGCTAGGTGGTGCAGTGGATAAAGCACCATCCCTGGAGTGAGGAGGACTTCAGTTCAAATTTGGCTTTAGACATTTGACACTAGCTTTGTGTGACTCTGGGCAAGTCACTTAACCTTGATTGCCTTGCCAAAAAAAAAAGCTTTTTGCTTATCTCTTTTAATTGGATCTTTTTTTCATTCTATTTTGTCTGATACTATGATTGCTATCCCTGCCTTTTTTTCTTAAGCTGAAGTGTGATGGATTCTGCTGTAGCTCTTTATTTTAACTCTGTGTGTAACTTTCTGTTTCAAGTGTATTTCTTGTAAGCAACATATTGGATTCTAATTTGTAATCTAGTCTGCTATCCTTTTCCTTTTTGTGGGTGAGTTCATTCCATTCACATTCACAGTTGCTAGCTATGTATTTACCTTTATCTTATTCTCTTATACTTCTGTTTTTCCTCCTGCCTCCTCTTTAAGAGTCTCTTTTTACTTCTGACTAATGTATCCCTTAATCTACCCTCCTTCTTATTCCCCCCCTTAACTCTTTTCCTTCCCATTTTCCTGCTGAATAGGATATATTTATGTGCCCAATTATGCATGTATGTGTATTCATCCCTCCTTTAACCAATTTAGATGTGAGTGAGGTTCAAGGTGTCATCTGCTCCTATTCTGCTGCTCCCTTTTTGTTGTATAAACTATACTTTGTGCATTCCCATTTATGTAAGATAATTTCCTCCATTCTTCATCTCCATTCTTCATTCTTCTAGTACATTTCTTTTCCCCATCCATTCCATTCTTAGTTTGAGATTATCCAAACACAACAGAATCCCAGTCAGGCCCTCTGTCTAATTACTTAGACTCCTTCTATGGTCCCTGGTGATGATAAAGTTTGAGAGGGTACATGTATCATATGCCCATATAAGAATGTAAAACAGTTTATCCTTGTTTAGTTCTTTATGATTTCTGATGTTTGCCTTTTTATATTTCTCTTTATTCCTGTATTTGTACTTCAGAGTTTCTCTATAGCTCTGGTCTTTTCATTGGGGATGCTTGGAAGTCCTCTATTTTATTAAAAATCCAATTTTCTCCCTGCAGAATTATACTCAGTTTTTCTAAGTAAGTTATTCTTGGTTATAAGCCTAGATCCCTTGCCTCTTAGAGTGTTGTAGTCCAAGTTCTATGTTTCTTCTTAATGGTGGTTGCTAAATTGTGTGTGACCTGATTGTGGCTCCTTAGTACTCTAATTCTTTCTTTTGGCTTCTTGTGGTATTTTTTCCTTGACCTGGGAGCTGTGGATTTTGGTTATAATAATATTTCTTAGAATTTTCATTTTGGGTTTTTTAAAAATACTTAATAGCATTTTATTTTTTTCCAATTACATGTTAAGATAGTTTTCAACATTCATTTTTGTAAGATTTTGAGCTCCAAAGTTTTCTCCTCCCTTCCTTCCCGCGTCTCTCCAGGACAGCAAGCAATCTGATATAGATCAATCATGTTAAACATATTCACACATTAGTCATGTTGTGAAAGAAGAATCAGAACAAAAGAGAAAAACCACAAAAAAGAAAAAAATTTTAAAAAAGTGGAAAAAAATAGGTTTGGACTAAATGATTTCAAAGGTCCTTTTCAACTCTAAAATACTATGTTTCTTTTTTTAAAAGTAAGTTTTTGTTAATGTCTTTTTTCTTCAGTCACCACAGTTTCCTCCAGCATCTGTCTGCCTCTCTCCTCCCAGTGAGTCATTCCATAAAACAAATAGTATTTTTTTAAAGACAAAAAAGAAAAAGAAGAAAAAAATCAGTATTACTGATTAATATATTGAAAGGTCTGAGAATAAGTACAATGTGCAGCATTTGTGGATCTCCCACGTCTGCAAAGGTGTGAAATGGTACTCTTTTCTTTTATCTCTTCTTTTGAGCCATGCATGGTCTTTGTAATTTTTCAACATTCACTTATGATTTGTGTGTGTGTGTGTTGGTTCATTCTGTTTTCATTCTTGTAATCATCGTATAGATTGTTTTCTCAGTCCAGATTGCTTCACTCTGCATCAGTTCATGTAGATCTGTTTGTTCTTCTCTGTATCCATCCCATTCATCATGCTTTGAGGATAGATCTGCCCTGAATACTATGTTCTTCCTTATTCCTATTCCCTAGAAAAGTTGCCAGACTGTCAGCATTTCCACTTCAGAAGATGCCTGCCAAGCCCGTGAACAGGTTGATGCAGAGGTGCAAACTGACCCACCTTCTCCTGTGGCCCTGTGCTATGCATCTCAGCAAGATCTCCCTGGGTTGGCCTCCTTCCTTCATCGGATAGAAAATCTTATCATCCGTGAGCTGGATAAGAATTGGCAGAGCCATGCATTTGATGGCTTCGAGGTGAACTGGACAGAGCAGCAGCAGACGGTATGGAGGGGTGGGAAGAAAGATGGCAATTGGGTTCCCCATATTCTCTGAAAATCTCCAAGGCCTCTTTATCTTCTCCCAGTTTTATTTCCTGCTTTGAGGTCTTCCCATTAGGATTTCTGCAAGCCTCTAGATCTCACAGTTGTTATTTAGTGAAAATGGTTATCTGGCCCTAAAGAATTCTGAGAACCTGAGACCCAGGGAAGTTTGAATGATATTTTTTCCCCTCAGTTCTGGGCAAGGAAGTGGGCTTTCCATTCATTCTTTGTGTCTCTAATTTTGGCTTGCCTTCCCAGGGTGACTGAGGGGAAGAACTCAATTTAATAAAGACACTTGACCACAAATATAAAAATATTCATTGAAATAATTTGAAGATGACCATGTTTGCTTTAGTAATTCTTCTCCTGTTTGGGTCCTGTGGGGTTACTTTTCTTTCTGGATTGCAAGTTTTCTGGCTAGCCTTAAGCAACAAAATTTAATTTATTTTTACCATTTGGAGTAGAAAATTTTCTATAATATGTCACATGTTTCCCTGCCTACTTAAATGGAGAATATCACGCAAAATATTACCTCTTTTTAAAAAAATGTTTTATTGATGTTCTATTTTTTATAAACATTTTTAATTGAAGATTTCAATCATCTTTGAACATGGAAGACACGGAAGACTGATGTACAGTGATTCTCAGTGGGATTTTCCCTTGGCTTATCACAAAGGCAGAGGTCTTCTCCTTTTGATCTAGATTTTCCTTTTCCTGTTTGTACATAATTTTAAAATCAGCCTAGCTTTGTAATTTATACAGCATATTCTTCTGCTTGTGAGATTCCAACTTTATTGTCGATTAGAAATTAAATTTACCTTTACTGATTGCAGTATAAGTTTGCACTGAGGCTTTGACGTCAGAACTATAAATTATAGGTTTTAGAATTTGTTTATACATCATATGCATTTAATGGACAGAATTAAATATACTATATGAATTCTTGAAAATTTGGAATATTTCCCTCTTCCTCCAAATTTCCATGAGATACTATGATATCTTACATTGGCAGTTAAGGGGTTGATGGGACTAGACTATGTATGTTGAACTCTGTTATTATGGCAAAGGAGGAAATAGCCTACTTGCATATTAATGAGAAATAAATCTTTGAGTCAAGAGAGTCAAAAAAAGATGACAGTAGACTAACTAAAACAGAAAAGGGCTTATTTTAAATATAACCACAACTTAAAACAAAGCTAGAGATTGACAAGTCTCTGAGGCCAGTATCTGATTTTCATAGTAATTTTAAGAACTTCCAAGAGAAGCTGCTAACAGGTACTGCCAGGTCTTTACTCTGCAGCCTCTTCTGTGTATGTGGCTACATTATTTCCACAAGAAAATTTAATTTTTAAAATTTAAATTTAAACCCAATTCCTGCTACTTTCAGACTTTCATCTAAGATGTTACTAAGATCATGATTTGGAAAGATCTTTGGAGGCGAGCATCATCCTATCTAGTAGCATGACACTGGTATTGATAAATTCAAGGACACATAAATTAGTGTTATGAGATTAGGGACCCACTCTTTGAGTGTGTAAGAGAAATTATTACAAAGACTACGTTCTTTGTCCTTCCTTTCTCTGATGGGGCTTAAGTGAAGGAGAAAAGATTCATCATCTAGTTTGTGCTCAGGCCCAGCTTGGTTCTTCATACTGAGACTTGAGATATAGTGATCTGGAAAGTACCCTTACCTTCTTCTGGGTTGGAAGTCCACAACTTTGTAGGGAAGTGAGGGCCACTGGAGATAGGCGAATCTTGGATATGGGATCTGGTAATATAATCCTATTTCATTTCTTACTGTACATTCATCTGTATACATTGTTTAATCAATTTTGAATCCATAAGATTTTTGTTTTTCTGGAAAACACACTGGCTTCATTTATAATGTGCTGCTTTTCTCTGATGGTGTCCTTCCTCTGCCCCAGTGCATGACACTTCCTTGCAAGCCTGAAAATCCTGTGGTACAGGCTGAGAATTTCTTTCTTTCTTTCTTTTTTTGTTTTGGTTAGGCAATGGGGTTAAGTGAGTTGCCCAAGGTCACACAGCTAGTAAGTGTTATTGTGTGTCTGAGGCTGGATTTGAACTCAGGTCCTCCTGAATCCAGGGCCAGTGCTCTATCCACTGCGCCATCTAACTGCCCCAAGGCTGAGAACTTCTGATGTTGTTTGTCATTTCTGAATCCCTCCTGTGCTTTCTCCAATCTTCCTTAAACAAGGTCATCATCAGGATCGTGAAGTAGACTTATCAACTGTGTCTATCACACCTCCCCCCACCCCAAACACATACATAAACACAGTACCAGGGGTGAGAGGAGGGAGCATCAGGAGCTCCATGGAGCGAGCAGTGGGGACAGACCAGGGTGTGGTGTGATGCTCTACTTTTTACATCACTTTCACTTCCCAATGACTTTCCTTCTCCCCCAAAAAAACCCTCTCTTACAAGAAATACAGTTTAGTGAAACAAATGAACGTATTGGCTATGTTTGAAATTGTATGCCTCATTCTGCAAGTGTAATCCACCAACACATACCTCTCTGCCAGAAGCTGGGGATGGGCTTCACTTTCAATCTTTTGAAATCCTTACCACTCAATGTATTCATTGAGAGCTCTGAAGGCTTTCACTGTTCTTTTCCTATACTTTATTGTGGTCAGTATGTAAATGATTCTCTTAGCTCTGCTTACTTCATACAAATCTTCCCAAGTCTCAATGAATTCTTCAAAACTAATACTTCCTTAAAAATTCATGGTCATCATTGTGAATATCCATTGTTGGACCATACCTTATAGCTGTTGAAGTATACAAGACTGTTTGTCCCTAAGCTAAATGGTGCTAGATCATTGTGCTTTTGGAGTTTTACATTTGCTTTTTGAATTTTCATCTGCTTTTTAAAAATTATATTTTCCCCCATGAATTTGTTTCATCCTATTGTTCAGCACGTGTGATTCTTCTAGATTTGTGCTATTGTGAAAGAGTATCTTCCCGTAGACTCCTTCCCTTTGCTGACTCCCCCCTAGAACAAACAAACAAACAAACAAACCAACCTTCCACCCCCACATGCTTTGGGTTATTTTCTTGGGATTTTTTTTCTTAAAGAGGAATTAATGTTTGCTTTTGTGTGTGTGTGTGTGTCTGTGTGTGTATGTGTGTGCACGTGCGCATGTGTGTGTGCACGTGAACATGCATGCATGTAAATCTCATAAGACCCTTGATTTATTTGTTTCTTCTACCCCCCCATTTAATTAAAATTTTTCCAATTAACAAACATTATTTTCCTCTTCCACTCACCCCTCCCCCAAATGAACAATAAAAAAAGAAAAAGGAAACTCTTATAAGAAACATACATTGTCAAACAAAACAAATTCCCGCATTGGCCATGTGCAGAAATATATGTCTCACTCTAAATTAAAAGTTCATCACTTCTCTTTGGTCTCTGGCAGCATGATTCATCAGTGCATTGATCAGAGATCTAAAGTCTCTGAAGGTAGTTTTTCCTTGTAATATTTTCATTGTATAACTTGTTCTCCTAATTCTGCTCACTTCAATATACATTATTTCATAGAGATCTTCTCAGTTTCCCCAGAAACTTTCCATTTCTTCATGTCTTATGTCATAACAATGTTCAATTACATTCGCATACCATAATTTGTTTAACCAGTCGCGATTAAGTGGATATGCCTTTAGTTTCTAGGTCTTTCCTATTATGAAAAGAGCTACTGTAAATATTTTTGTATATATGGGTCATTTCATCATTTTAAAATTTCTTTGGGTATAGGCCTAGTAGTGGTATCATTGGGTCACAGTTTAATGACTTTTTGGGTATAATTCCAAATTGCTGTCCAGAATGGCTATACCATTTCACAGCTCTGTCATCATCATTCTCATCCATATAATATAATATAATATAATATAATATAATATAATATAATATAATATAATATAATATAATATAATATAATATAATATAATATAATATAATATAATATAATATAATATAATAAATGTAATAAATATAATATAATAAATATAATATAATAAATATAATATAATATAATATAATAAATATAATATAATATAATATAATATAATATAATATATAATAAATGTAATAAATATAATATAATAAATATAATATAATATAATATAACATAATATAATATAATAAATATAATATAATAAATATAATATAATAAATATAATATAATATAATATAGTATAATATATAATGTGACATGACATGATATGATATAAGTTAATATAATATAATGAGTTAATATGATATAACATGATATAACATGATATAATATGATGTGGTATATGATGTGATGATATGATATATGATATAATATAATATAGCATAACAATATAATAATAGAGTGTAATATAATTAAAATATGTGACTATATAAATGGAATCATAATATGCACTATCATGTAATTATTACTTATATTAATGAACAGTAACTAGCATTTATATAGTGCTTTAAGGTTTTTTTATTCATTTATTTTGATTTATCAGCAATCACTTCAATAGGCTTTTGAGTTTTAAATTTTTCTTCCCATTCCTCCCCACCTACCTCTCCAAGACAGCACGCAATCTGATATAGGCTATACATATATATTCCTATTAGGCATATTTTCACATTAGTCATGTTGTATAAGGAAGAATTAGAACCAATAGAAAGAAGAAACAAAACAAAATGGAAGAAAAAAATAGAGCAAATGGTATGCTTCGATCTGCAGTCAAATTCCATAGTTCTTTCTTTGGATGTGGATAGCATTTTCCATCATGAGACTTTTGGAGGTGTCTTAGATCCTTGAACTTCTGAGAAGGGCTAAGTCTATCAAAGTTAGTCATCGCATAACGTGGCTGTTATTGTATACAAAGTCCTCTTGGTTCTGCTCACTTCACTCAGCATGAGTCCATACAAGTCTTTCTAGATTTTTCTGAAAGCATCCTGCTTGTCATTTCTTATAGCACAACAGTATTCCATTACATTCATATACCACAACTTGTTTAGCCATTCCCTGGTTGATGGGCATCCCCTCAATTTCCAATTCTTTGCCTCCACAAAAAGAGCTACTATAAGTATTTTTGTACGTGTGGGCCCTTTTTCCATTTTTCTGGTCTCTTTGGCATATAGCCCTAGAAGTGCTTTAAGGTTTACAAAGCACTTTATGCATGTTAGCTCACTTTATCTTCATGTTAACCCTGAGACATGCTATTATGATCTCTGTAGATGCAGACAAGTTAAGTCACTTGCCCAGGGCCATATGGCTAGTAGGTATCTGAAGCAGGATTTGAATTAAGGACTTCCTGACTTTAGGTCTGGCATTCCATTGAACCACATAGTTATATTAACAATGCATTAGTGTGCCTGTTCCTAGTAAGTCCTCCAACACTTGTCATTTTCCTTTTTTTTTGTCATATCTGCCAACCTGACAGGTATGAGGAGTGGCTTTAATTTCCATTTATCTAATTATTAGTGATTGGTAATATTTTTACACATAGTTATTGATAGCTTGTATTTTTTCCTTAGAAATTGTTCATATTCTTTGGCCATTAATTGGGCAGTGGCTCTGATTCTTATAAATTTGAATCAGTTCCTTATTTATCTTAGAAATGAGACCTTTGTCAAAGAAACTTGCTGCAAAAACTTTTTCCTTTTTACCTGTTTTCCTTCTAATTTTAACTGCATTGCTATTGTTTGTGTAAACATTTAAAAAATTTTATATGATCAAAATTGCGTTGGGCCCAGATGGCTCCAGAGGAGAAAGTGAGGCTGGTGACTTTGCCAGTCCTGCCTCACTTAAATCCAATTCACATACATGACAGGGCTTCCCCTTCCTGCTGTCATGGTCTTCTTGGAGAACGAAGAACAAACAACCACAACAACTTCCTCTTGGTCCCCTTCCTTGCTTTTCTGGCTTTGTTAACATCTCAGCTCGAGTCCTGCTTTTTATAAAAGGCTCTTCCAGTGTCCCCTTACTGCTGGTGCCTTCTCTCTGTGGTTGGCCCCAACTGAATCTGTCTGCATCTTCCTGTGGTGTCTCCCCCAGTAGGTGTGAGCTCCTTGAGGGCAAGGCTTATTTTTGCCTCTCTTTGTTTTTTGTTTTGTTGTTTTGTTTGTTTTTAGGCAATTGGGGTTAAGTGACTTGCCCAGGGTCACAGAGCTAGTGTCAAGTGTTTGGTCTGAGGCTGGATTTGAACTCAGGTCCTCCTGACTTCAGGGCTGGTGCTCTATCTACTGCACCACCCAGCTGCCCCTTTTTGCCTCTCTTTGTATCCCCAGCACTTAGCACAGTGCCTGGCACTTAGTAAGTGTTTAGTAAATGTTGCAGTTGTTCCCCAAGGTGGAATTACTTTTGTTTTTTACAATTTTTCTGTGATTTACCTTATTGTCAAGATGCCATCTGTCACTCATAGAATTGTAAAAGGTGGTTAGGATTTCAGGAATCATTTAGTCTGACTTGTAGCTAGATAAGATTTCTTTGTAACTGCAGTGTAGCAATAGTGCTACATATATGTTACATGCATGCTACAGCAGCCTGCCTTCCTGCTTCTGATTTGCTCCCTCTAGGGAGCAATGCTAAATATTTAAGGATAGGGACTGGACCTGGAATTTTATTGATATGGGTAATTTCTGGATGAAGATTTTCCTATACCAATGCAGATTGGCATCTTTTTTTTCAATTTATTGTCTAGGAGATTTGACTTGAGCCTTGAGAGGTTAAGTGATTTGCCCAAGGTCACATAGCCCATCCGTGTCAAATGTGGGACTTGAACCCAAGTCTTTCTGGCTTGCAACCACCAGTTCTCCATTTACTTAGTATACTGCCTTTCTGCTGAGTAGATCTCTAAGCTGGTTAGAATAGTGCATAAATAGGGGGCCGCAGAATGTGATAGGCTCACAGTGAGGAAAAGCAAGGTGTGTTAGTGCATTGACTTGGTGACCTAGTTGTCTAGAGGACTTTTGGACTTCTTTCATAGCACTTTGCTTTGTTCCACATAGAAGATGCGTTAACTCTATTTGACTCTGTTTCTCTTGTGTAGGGCAGAAATATCAGGGAGACATCTGGAGCAGGCTTGTAAAATCTCTGTGTTTCTTTGCAAAACTACATTCTCCAGTACAGAAGGGGCTTCACTTTGGGCGCAGAGATGCCTCATCTCCTTGGGCTGAGGAACATGTGACTTTTTTGTTTGGCAGGTGATCTGCCAGCACACCCTGTGCTACCCCCCGGCCCAGGCTCAGAAGCTGCAGGTGACCAGCGTCTCCTGGAATGCCACTGGCTCCGTGGTGGCATGCTCCTATGGTCGGTGAGTATCTGTGAGGGGGACATTAGGAGCTTAAACTAGTTTGGGGCTTAAGCAGGGTCTAGCCTTAGCTCTGCCCCTGATCTGCTTTATGATCTTGGATAAGTTACTTTATCTTCCTGGACTCTGGATCTTATTTTATTATTTTCAATGCACAAAAATCTATTTTCTCCCCTTCCCCCCATTGAAAACAAAAGAAAATAGAAAAACTAAGCCCTTGTAACAAATGTGCAGAGTCTAACAAAACAGCTTCCTGCATTGACTATGTCCAAAAATGTATGTTTTGTTCCATACTCTGAGCCCATCTCCTCTGTGTCAGCTGGTGGGTAGCAACATCATCAGTACCCTGGCATCAGGGAGGTAAGCTGGGCAAAACTTGGAAACTGGCTAGAGAGAGAAGAGTCAGAGCTGACTGTGAGGCTGGAAACCTGAGAGACTAGGAAGCCAGTGATCTCATCGACAGAACTGGAGAAGTTTGGATAGTGAGTTCTGTTTTGGACATGTTGAGTTTAAGATGCATCTAGGACATCCAGGGGCAGCTAGGTGGCACAGTGCACAGAGTGCCGGGCCTGAAGGCAGGAAGACTCATCTTCCTGAGTTCAAATCTGGCCTCAGACACTTACTATTTACGTGACCCTGGGCAAATCACTTAACTCTATTTGCCTCAGTGCCCTCATCTGTAAAATGAGCTGGAGAAGGAAATGACAAACCACTCCAGGATCTTTGTCAAGAGAGCCCCAAATGGGGTCACGAAGAGTTGGGCATGACTGAGACGACTGAACAACAGTAGGATGTCCAAGTGGAGGTACGGTTGATAATAAAGAACTGGAGTCAGGAAAGAATTGGAAGCAGGACATATAGTTTTGGGATTCATCTGCATAGACACAATAATTGAACCCATGGGAGTCGATGAGCTCACCAGAGCAGAGCACATAGTGAGAGGAAGGCCCCGAGAAGAACCTTGGGGGCTGCCCATACTTGGTGGGCAGAGCTCCCGAAGAGGCCGTCAGACTTGTAGGAAGGTTACCAGGAGAGAACGGCGGTGTGGAAGTTGCGGGAGGAGAGAATGTCTGGGGAAGGGGATGGTCTGTAGAGAGAGGTCGAGTCAAATGAGGTCTGAATACAACCGCTGAATTCAGTAGTAAAAAGATTGTTGGGAACTTTTGGCGCCAGCCCATCTGCTGGTGGGATCAGAGACCAGATTTCGGTGAACACCTCCATTGGTGAAGAATTTACCGTTTTATAAGGTAGTCCATTCCATTTTTGGACAGCCCTAACTGTTTGAAAATTCTCCCTTCTATTGTATGAAATCCAGCAGTGTTAAGTTCTCCCCATTAGGGGCCAAGCAGAGTAAGTCTTTTCTTCTTGACAGGCCTCCAAACACTTGGGTGTGCCCATCCTATCTTCTCTAATCGTCTCTTCTCCAGGCTAAAGATTTCTTAGGCCCTTTCCTTAATCCTCATATGGCATGCTTTTGAGTTTCCTCAGCATTCTGTTCACTCTTCTCTCTGGACTTGTTTTGGCCTGTCTTTGGTCTTCCTAAAATGTGGCACTCAGGCTTGAAACAGTCTTCCCGAGGGGTTCTGCCCCAGGTGAAACACAATGGGACTGTAGCCTCCCTCATGGAGGACACTGCCCCAAAGTTCAGGCAGGTCACGTGGCTGCTGCATCACACGTATTGGGCTTAGATAGAGCCAGCTACAGCCACAAACATTTTCGTGTGACCCGCTGTCTTGCCACATCTCATCCGTTTTGTACCCAGAGAGCTGATTTTTTGAACCCAAGTGCAAGACAGAGTATTTATCCCCTTGATTACATTCACTCCATCTTCCTAGGCTGCTGAGATTTTTTTTGGATCCCAGTTCTGTCAGCTACCCTGTTGGCCATCTTTATCATTTTGTGTATCACAAATGTAATGATAAGCATGCCATCTGTGTCTTCATTTAAACCACTGATAAAAAGGTTGACCAGTATGTGTTACTTTCAGCTTGAATACACGTGATCCTTTTAACTCGTCCGTTTGCAAGGCTGTACTAGGCCCATCAGATGTCAGGGGCAGGAGAGAGTATTGGAGAGGGGGTGGGGTCAGGCCACCAGGTATAACTTGTTTACTCAGAGCAAGGTTCCTCCTGGCCCCCAGAACCTAGTGGGTCATTGTTACTGTTGTTGCTGCTGCTGTTATTATTATAATTATTTCTACTTCATCTTCAGTGGGGTCCAGATAGAAATGGTCCTGGGACAAGCTGCCATCCTGCTAGTATTCTTTAATATTTAAGAACAGGTAATAAAAGTAGCTGTTTTTCTATTGTTGAGACCGTTTAGCTCATCCTCTGTAGGTTTGCTGAAAGCATCCTTGGCACAACTTCAAAAACAGGCAGGACAAGATGACATGTACCTACCTCATCCTGTTCCAGCATAACATTGATCTCCTCTGCTAGGTCTCTCTCTCTCTCTTTTTTTATTTTTAGGCAATTGGGCTTAAGTGACTTGACTAGGGTCACACAGCTAGTAAGTATGAAGTGTTTGGTCTGAGGCCAGATTTGAACTTGGGTCCTCCTGACTTCAGGGCTGGTGCTCTATCCACTGTGCCACCTAGCTGCCCCTGTAGGTCTCTATATTTTGAAAGCTGTTTATTGCATGTAGCTTGGAGATTTTGAACAATAGCTGTGGAGAGCTCTATTAAAAACACTGTTCATTTTAATGGATTAGGGTTATATCCTATTATTTATCACTATAAGCCCTAAAAATATAATAAAATATATTATAATAATTATAAAAAATATAATAATAAACAATTGATATTTATATAGCTCTTTAAAGTTTGCTAAATACCTTTATATACTTTATAGACATTATCTCAAAACTACCTTAAGAGATATTGAAGATATTATTATTATTCCCATTTTACAGGTTAAAAATTGAGGATCAGAGAGTTTAAGTAACTTGCCCACAGCTCATAAGTATCAGAGGTGGCTTTTGAACCCACGTTCTGGGCTCACAATTCCTCTGAAGTTTCAAAGATTCTTAGCTCAGGTGAAGCTGTAGCTCTCACACCTTCCTCCTTGGGCTTTTTTATTTGTACAGCTTAGGTCAGATTATGTTTCTGCTACTTGGAGGGCTTCTCTAAAAAAATTTTCAAGCTAAGTCTTAGCCTTTTTTTTTTTATTAATGTGTCTTATTTTTTACATCATCATAGTTCTCCCCAATATCCCTCACCCTCTCCCAGAGAGCCATCACATATAACAAATAATATTTTTTAAAGATAAAGAAAGAAAAAAGGAAAAAATCAGCATAACTGATCAATACCTTGAAAAAGTCCAAAAACATGAGTGGGTAATTCCTCTAGACCTCTCACCTCTCACCAGGTTGGGTGTGTCCTCTCATATCTCTTTAAAGTTTGATTTAAATTTACAGAAATAGGGGAGATTAGGGAGACATTTGATTTGATTTGATCAGATTCAGAGCTACCCAGGGTTAACCTACTACTGCTGAGGAAGTGAATTTATAATCCAGGAAAGATTCTTACCTCAGTTCCCTATCAACTCATTGTCCTCCCAAGGGATTCTGGAGAGGTGGACGAGGAATAAGGGATAAGGACAAGGGACATGGCATCATTACCCTGGAACCAGAAGCCAAATTAGGTTCTTTGTCCCCCCCCTACTTTGCCCCATTCGTGATTGAGCCCACAAGTCCCAGCCACTGACTTTAGAGGTATTCTTCTTCAAAGGAAGCAAGTGAGTAGAGGGTCTTTGAAGGAATACTGTCCTGGGAATCAGGAGGCTTGATTTTTGCCATGATGCTCCCTTGTGTACGCTGGGCGGACTGGTCACTGTCTGTCCTGACTGCTCTGCTTTTCGTTTGTTCTCCCTGGGCTGTTTCCTCGTGACCAGAGGGTGTTGTGTCTGTCCGTTAGTGGAGCCCGATCTGTGACTTGGAGCGGCTTATTGGTGTGTGATAGACGGAGGCAGGACAGGTGCGTGTGCATGCCTATGCACCATTTCGCTGGGATAGGGACAGTGTAGGGATCTCAAACCAATGAAAATAAATTAAAGGTCAAAAGCAGTTCTTGGCTTATTGCAGTAGTGTTCACAATAGAATTTACCCCCCCATGGCATGTTTTGAGTGACTTTTGTCTCCTGACGTCCTAAAATTTTAACATATTGAAATTATTTGTTTAATGGGAGGACATAGTCCTGACCAGCCAGTTTTGCTTTCTAGGAGTGGGGAAAACTGAGGCTCAAAATCCTGTCCAGGGTATGTGTGTCTGGTGTAAGATAAAGGTCCTTTCTCAAGTCTCTGGAGTTGATATGAAACCTCTAATAAGCAAATGAGAACAAGTGCTAGGAAACACCATTCCTCTGCCTCTTCCTCCCCCATCAGTTTAGATGATGGTGACTGGAGCACTGAGAAGTCTTTTGTGTGCACCTGGAATCTGGATCGTCGGGGGCTGAACCCCAGGCAACCTTCTGCTGTGGTAGAGGTGCCCAGCTCGGTCATGTGCTTGGCGTTCCATCCAACTCAGCCCTCTCACGTTGCAGGTGAGCCCCACTCTAGCTTTTCTTGCTTATCCTACTGACCAACACCTTGTTCTTTTCCAGTCTGGCTCCCACCTTCCCAAGTCCTTATCCCTTCCTCCCCAAAATGGACAGACAGAAGGGCCTGTGGGGAAAATGGATGAATTACTGTGGTCATGACATCATGCTAGGTGTTATGGAGGATTTAGTTTAATTCAATAACTATCAGATGCCTGTGCCATGCAAGGCAGTTTGTGCTCAGGGTATAAAGACAAGGAACAATAAAAATGGTCTTGTCCTCAAGGAACTTACCTACAGATAATGAAATACAAGCTGATTTGGAGAGGGTGGCCCCTGAACTAAGCCTTGAAAGAATCTAAGCATTATGAGAGGCGAAGGTGAGCAGAGGGCGTTTAATGGGCATTCCAGCCCTGGGCCAGTCTGCAGCAAGGCTGCTCATCAGGGAAGCTAAAATGTGCCTGATGCCAGAGAAGGCCACAGTAGAAAGAGGAAGCACTCTTAAGACTTAAGGTGGGTCCACTTCACCCCAACTGCCTAAAAAAAAAAATAATAAAGACTATGTGGACCACAAAAGGTAGCAGTGGAACTACGCACAGGAAGCGGGGTGGTTTTCATGTGCATCTTCTATGTGTGTTTTAGAATGTGGCATGGGGGAAGGGGCTTAGAAGGGAAAGGAAATTGAGGGGGTTTGAGTGTGGGGTAGTCTTGCCAAAATTCCCACTCCTTTTCCCTCAGGTGGCCTCTATAGTGGGGAGGTGCTCGTTTGGGACATGAGCCGGCCTGAGGACTCCTTGCTGTGGAGAACAGGAATGACGGATGACACTCACACAGATCCTGTCTATCAGGTCAGCACAGCTCAGCTGCAGGAGACACACGGAGTTATGTCTGGGCATAGAGGCTCCCTTTAAAGAAACAGAAGCAGCAGCTGATGGGCCTTGGCTCCTCCCTGATTCCTCTTCAAGTGTCTCATGTGTAGTATATACATGTGTCTTACATGTATTCCCCGGGAAACAGGCTGGGAGCAGACAGGTGGTACAAATGAGCAAGTGGCATCTCCCTGACCTCCTCGTTAGTAAAGTGGTCCATGGGCTCACACTTAACCCAACAAAATGTGAAAGCCCGTCCTCCTAGGAATGAAATCACTGGGAAACAAGTAGACATTAACTAATAACTAGGTAGGTGATCTCATCACTCTTCATTGTCATAACTGTCTCCACCTCCTTGCAGATGCTTCCTAGTCACCACCCTCTGGCCCAGCTTCCTATACTAGAAATGTCTAGACACAAGTGTCATTGAGCTGCCTCCTGTTGTCCTGGCTTCTGGCTGGCATAAAATCCCCAGCATGGAGTAGTCTCAAAGCTGCCACCGTTTGCCTGCCCTGGGCTCTGGGGCTGTTATGAGAAAACTCCTCGGAGAAAGAGCCCCGCATAGCCCATCATAGGGCACTCCATCGTGTGGGGATCTGAGGGGTCCAGGCTGAAGCCTGGCATGGACTTGGTGAGTGGTCCTCTATGGCCCATTCTGCCCTCTCCCGTGTTGTGGATGAGGCATTAGAGCAGTTAACAGGCAGAGATCAGTAGCATATAATCTGCTGGGTGGAATGGAGTTTTGTGACCTTTCTTACTTATGCCCAGGGAAGGATGTCAAGGTCACACTGAAGGCCTAGAGGGCAGAACCAGGGGGACACTGGGTGGAAGTTACAGGAAAGCAGGAAAACCATCCTAATAATTAGAACTGCTCCAGTGCTCAATGAACTACTTAAGGAAGTACTGGGTTCTCCCATCCCTGCAAGTCTTCACACAGAAGCTTAGAGATGTTAGAGATTTCTGTTTGAGGTTTGGGTTAGGCCAGATGAGCCCTTCTAATTTCGTGATTTTTGTTCTCATGAAGGAAGGGGACATAGATCAGAGGGGAGTATGGTTCAGTGAGCATGTGTCCTTGTTCACAAACCTCAACTCTGGTTGCCTCAGGAGATCGCAGAAACCCGGCTGTGTCCTGGCGGGTGCCATCCCCTAGGCATCGAGGGCAGAGAAGTTAGACTTGAGAGCTCTTAAGAACCCCTTCACCCAGTGCTAATGCCAGACTCTCTATGCCACTATGGATCTTTAGCTCCCTGGTTCTTCCTCATTTTTGCATTAGCACAGTGGAAAAAAAGAAGGGGACCAAACCCTTGGGAGGCGGGGGAAAGGATGTTAGCTACGGCCTCAGTCAAGGATCCTATATGCCACTGGGGTGGCCTCTTTCCATTCCCTGCTCCTTGTTTGGGCCTCTGCCCATTCTGCCATCTCCATCTCCAGCTGTGTTTCTTCCTTCTCTTGTGGTCTACGCAGGTTGCCTGGTTGCCCGAGCCCCGGCACAGCCACCGCTTCCAGCTGTTGAGTGTCTCCACAGATGGCAAGGTGTTGCTGTGGCAGGCAGCTGGTTCAGGACAGCTGCAGCTGACAGAGGGCTTTGCTCTAGTTGTCCAGCAGATCCCCCGAAACACAAAACTGAAGAAGGTGAGCGGGCCAGTGCTGATAGGGAGGGGCCGGGCATGAAGAAAGGGACCAAGGACATCCTCCTGGACCTAGTGTGAAGTTTCTCTCTATGAAATATAAGACCCAATCAGAACTGGCAGTGTCTGTGACCTTCTCCGGCTTGCCTAAACACTAAGGGGGTGGGGAGTCTAATATGGGAAATGCCTCCACCAGTACTGGAGAAGTGGCAGATAATACCAAGTGCAGGAAAAGGAGGGTGGAGGCTGAAGAGATAGGCTCCTGCCCATGTCTGAACCCACAGAGGCCTAACCTGGCTGGTGACTCCCTGGAAAACAGGGTTGGGCTGCAGGAAGGATTCTGAGCAACAAGGAAGGAAGCTGGAGATCTAGTCCCAGGTCTGTCTTCCAAAGCCATGTCTAAAACATGGCCTAGTGGAGGGAACACTGAACTTGATAATCAGGAAGTTGTGGTCCCTGGTTTATACTAACTGTAAAAACTGTAACCAGATCCTCCCAAAGCAAGGGGCTGCCTTCAATGATCTCTGGTGTCCCCGTGGCTTTCTGATGTCTTCACACGGGGAGACAGGTAGTACTTGTTGCTGCTGGCCAGAGCAATTTGGGGCTGACTGTCCTATTGATGTCTTCCTGTAGCCTACCCGGGGTGAAACAGAGGTAGGGGTCACAGCCCTAGCCTTCTCCAGCTTTGACCCCAGCTTGTTTATCCTGGGCACCGAAGGTGGCTTCCCACTCAAATGTTCAATGGCAGTGGAAGTGGCAGCCCTTACCCGAATGCCAAGCTCTCTGCCACTCCGAGCGCCTGCCCAATTTACCTTCTCCCCTCATGGTGGCCCCATCTACTCTGTGAGCTGCTCACCCTTCCACAGGTAAGGTCCAGGTGTTCCTTAGAGCCAGGTGAGTATGTAGTTTCTCCCTTTAGTCTGCAAGACAGTAATTGTTTAGACTCATCTTAAACTGTAGGTTGTGACCCACAGTTTAAGAAATGCTAAAGGGCTCTCAAGTGGAAAAAGTTTAAGAAGCCCTGGGTTAGAGCAGGGGTTCTTAACCTTGAGGACCAGGAACTTTTTTTTCATATTTCAATAACTGAACTTCAGTATAATTGGTTTTCTTTGTAATCCTATGTATTTTATTTTATTCTGAGAAAGGATTCACAGGCTTCATGACTGCCAAAAGAAGGGTCCAAGGACCCAAAAAAAGTTAAGAATGCTTGTTCAAAGGGCCCGTCGGGAAGTCACTCCTTTTTGTTCAATGTGGTTAGTAGATTAATTCCTCTTTCCCTTCCTAAGAAAGGCTATATATCCTTTAATGATTCAGATTCCCTACTCCCTTCTGTGTGGATGAGCAGAATAATCTTTTTTTTTTAAAGGTACATTTTATTTTATTTTTTGCTAAGGAAATGGCTTGTAGGTCTTAGGCAAAAAGATTTAAGCTGATCATTCCAGCGCAAAGGGAAACTACGTGATTTGTATGGCATAGTTATACTTCAATACATGACACATGGATAATGTATGTGTATTTGTGTGTTGTGTGGAGGGTGTAGTAATGTCTACCGATTAGATTTATCAATTTCTACACTGATGTTTTTATTCTTAGCCCAATATAAACATAACAGTAAACTGAGCTGCTGATACTCTCCTTAACTTGAGTTGTCTTAGGACACTGAAATAACAGAGCTCAGTAATTTTCTATGAGAATCAGCAAGCAAAAATAGATCACCTTGTAAGACTGAACAAATGCCATCATGGATCTTAGATGCAAGAATATGGTGAGAGTCAGAGACAGGGAGATGAACCCCTCACAGCGTTTGTGTGTACAGGTTCAGACAGAATAATGTTTCTAAAGATTAGGGGGATGTAGAGTGTGGTGCAGAGCCCTGGGCTTGGGGTGGAGATCTGGCTGAGGGTCCAGCTCAGACACATTTGCTGGCGCACTTTGGGCCAGCTGTGCATGACTGAATGACTGAACAGCTTGGGTCAGTCACTTATCCTTAGATGGACTCAATAATGTGATTCTGTGACCCACTCAGTTTTAATTTAAGGCCCTCTAAAATCTCGTCTGTGTTCACCTTATACGAACCCAAAGTCTACTTGAGCATGCCTTACCTTTCGCTTCCATGTCTTTGCTCACATCACGTTTCCCCCCTCTTTATTCGCATATTACACACTCATCAGGGCTCAGGACGAGTCCCACTTCTATGCTCATACCTACTATTGTGGCTCCTTACTAGTTCAGTCATTTTTTCAGTCGTGTCTGCGACCCCAGTTGAGGTTTTCTTAGCAGAGATACTGGAGTGGTTTGCCATTTCCTTCTCCAGCTCACTTTTCAGATGAGGAAACTGAAGCAAACAATGTTAAGTGACTTGCCCAGGGTCATATGGCTAAGAAGTGTCCTGAGGCTAGACTGGAACCCAGGAACATGAGTCTTTCTGACTGCAGGCCAGGTGCTCTATCCATTGTGCTACCTAGCTGCCCACCGTGGCTCTTAGCTTCCTGAATTTCCATGGTACTCACTTCGGGTTCTACTCAATAGCATTTATATTGAATATTAATATAGCATATACTGCTTATTGTTATTTATCTTTGCAAGGTGTCTTGGAATCCTTTGTACACTGGGAAATGTTGGGAGAGAAAATAGGGGCCTAGCACACCGGGGTTGTTTAACATTTTTGCTGCCTTTTAGCACAGAAGCTCAGGTTTTTGGGTATGTATAGTGACAAAAGGCCTACTGAGTAGACTGACTTTCTCTCTTGCTTTCCCCTAGGAACTTGTTTCTGAGTGCTGGGACAGATGGCCACATCCACCTCTATTCCATGCTGCAAGCCCAGCCCTTGACATCTCTCCAACTATCCCACAAGTACTTGTTCAGCGTGCGCTGGTCTCCTGTCCGTCCCTTGGTCTTTGCTGCTGCCTCTGGGGAAGGTAAGAAGGCTTTCCTTTGTTTTAGGAAGCCTAATTGTTTAGGATAAACTCTTTCTCCCATTCCTCTTTTAAATCACCCAGAGAAAGAGGGCAGGTTACTTCTAGACAATTTAGTTCTCATTTCTTTTTTTTTGGTAAGGGATTTGGGGTCAAGTGACTTGCCCAAAGTCACACAGCTAGTGGGTGTCTGAGGCCAGATCTGAACTCAGGTCCTCCTGACTCCAGGACTGGTGGTTGAAGTTCTCATTTCTTTATTGGAATATGGGATGAGACTGTCAAAGCTGTAGCGATTTTAATTCTGGGTCTGTGTTTCTGGAAGCCTGGCTTGAGATAGTAGGGTACAAAGAGGAAAATTACTTCTTACCCTTTTGACTCAGAACGGACTCATCTTTAAAGCCAAGTGAGATAGTTCCTAACCTCAAAGTTTTATATTCTCACCTTTTTCTTTTTTTAAAATTAAAAAAAATTTTTTTTCTCACCTTTTTCTTAAAGGAGACATACAGCTGTTTGATCTCAGAAAGAGCTCCCAGAAGCCCACAGTTTCTATCAAGCAAACCCCAGATGAAAGCCCAGTATACTGTCTGGAATTCAATCTTCAACAGACTAATCTCCTGGCTGCTGGGGATGCCAAAGGTGTCGTGAAGATATGGCAGCTGAGCACAGAGTTCACAGAACAAGCACCCCGGGAAACCGAGGACTTGGACCAATTGGCAACTGAGGTGGCCAGCTGAGGACACTGTGCTTCCCTTTTGCAACGTGGCGGGGATCCCGAGCAGAAACAAGCAGTACAGGGCCTTTAAACTGCTTGCCCACGGCACAAGGAATGCCATTCAAGGCCTGGAGAGTTCTGCTTCTGTGAGCAGATACTAGAGTCTCTGGGTGTTCCTCAGATGTAACACACACAAAGATTGAAACATTTGCTAATGATTAAAAAAGGAAAAAGCTTTTTTTTTGGGAGCGAGTCATTTATTTATCTTTTGCATACAGAAAATTGGGAGGAAACAGGAATGAAGTGAAGCCAGCTTGATAGAATTTTTCCCCTCCAGGTCTGGTTGGGGCAAGCTGGTTTTAGGACATGTAGGAGACAGGGTGGAATCCCCTAATTTTACACATACATCTCCTGACACTGATCCAGCCATTTCAGCTGGACTCTGAACATTTTATTGCAGCACCGTTTTCTCTAATATCCCCAAGCTAAGCAGTTTTAAGGTTACATTTGGAAGTAACACTGTGAATTTTTTTTCCTTTAAGAGCACAAAGATGGACAGACATGCAGTGAGGCAGCAAGACGAGCAGTGTTTGGCTGTGGCTAACACTCGGGGTTGTGAATCAATTCACAAAGAGAGAACGGGTAAATTCTACATAGTCAAAAGCAGAGGGGAGTTCACGGCCCTTGCCATCAACATAGGGCTTCATGTGTGAGATGCAGTAGTCTGCTTGCTCCCTTGTCAGATTCTGAAAGGGAAAAAGAAAAGAGAGATTAAGGGATAGCACCGCCTCACCCCGAGTCCAAGGAAGCTCAACTTCTGTCTCTTCCCAATACTGACTCTGGTTACGCAGGGCAGAATCTCTTGGGAGCCCCAGCAATCGGTTCCTCATTACACAGAAGAACGACGACACAAAGGAAAGACAGTCTGCAGACTGTGTCCTTAGTCAAGGGGAGACCGTAATCCTTGCACAGAGCTGATTAGAGCATCAGTGAGCAAATCAGGGCCTCCCAAGCTTTTAGTCCAGGTTCTACCACCGACCAACTGGCTTTATGGTAAAGTCACCAGTACTTGAAATGGGGACATTCTCTTATACCTTAAGGACGTTGTCAGAAGTGCTTTAAAAATACAAGTGCTAGACATATAAGGTATTGGTATAGCCTGTTTTTAGACCTGATAAGGGGTGTTCAGTCTGCAGCTTACAGGAAAGAGTATATATAACAGACGTGGAATGGGGCTGCTTGTGAGATTCCTGTCACTGGTAATGCTCTAATTCTCTACCCTGGCCTCTGTGATTCATCAGAAAACCCAGTGATGGAAGCTTCCACTCTCTTCCTGAGACAAAAACACCCAACAGTCACGTCACCTGGTGGATCAGAGCCATGCATATCACGCATACCTGGTACAATTCTTCCTTGGTCACATAGGGTTTTCCCTCAGAACTGAGGGCACGGAAAGCACTCTCAATCTCCTCGCTGGATTTGACGTTTTCAGTCTCTCGGCTGATCATAAAAGCCATGTATTCTTGCAGTGATACGTGGCCATCTCTGGGAAAGGTACAAAGGGAAATGAGCAAAACGATAAAGCGTCCATCCTAGAGACTGTGGACGTGTTTTAGCGTGGGCATCACCCTGCACGATCCGTTCTGGAATTGTACCTGTTTGGATCCACAGTGTCAAGGATAGCTTCAAACTCAGGGTCTGGTTCTCCTTCTTCCACCATAGGCAGGTCATAGCCCAGAGAACGCAGGCAAGATTTAAACTCTTGGTGATTGAGTCGGCCAGATTTATCCTTGTCAAAATGCCTGGAATGCAGAGAGCCAGGGAATTAGCTCAGAGTTGGCAGAATTGTGTCGAGGAGCATGAAGCCCAAAGTGACACACCTCCCTTTAGAAACCTCCCTGGGGAATTGTGGCAGTACTCACTTAAACATCATGCTGAATTCCTTCAGGGCCTCTTCAGTCACACCAGTTGTATTCCTGTTAACAAAAGCACAGTTAGGGACTTGTCCACTTAGCCCGGGCACTTGTATGGTTAAGCACCAGCAACTGGGTGATCATTTTTTTTTGTGTGCCAATGAAAATATGGTCCTCTTGTCCCTTCTAAACCCTTGAGTTCCTAGAGAACCCCAAAAATCAGATGAATAGCTATTTAAGTGGTTGTTATATTTTCACTACTTTTCCTGCTGATACCAAGATTATTATCCTCCTTTTATCTAGACTCTCTAAGACCCACCCTAAGTTTTCATGAGAAGTAATGAAGGAATTTCTTCTCATCTCACCATAAAGCAGCCTAACATCTGGTAAAGATGCAGTAGAGGCATACCTGGCCTGGATCTGCTGCTCCAGGTTGTGCTGCATTCGCATCCCAAGTTGGTCCAATTGATCCCACTGTTGGGCCAGCCCTACAGTGCTATGCTCAGTGTATTTGTTGTCCAGGATAAGGGCTTCCTCCATGGCTGCCCCTAGGTCCTCGATCTTCTTCAGCTGACTCCTCATGGCCCGGATCTCCTGGTGTTTACGCTGTGAGTGGGAAGAGTTGGTGGTAAGGATGGCTATTCCCATATGTTTTTTCCACTTCTTGAGAATAAAAGGCTGTTGGATGCAGGATTTTTATTTTTACTGAGACAAGAGGCCTATCTGTGATGCCATGAGGAAGAAGAAAAGAACCCCTGGTTCTCAAAAGAGCAGGGCCCCCTGGCAGCCTTGGCAGCCCCTGGGTGTTAAATGCCTTGTGCCAAACTGTCATCTAACTAAAACTAAGGAGGAGAATGCCATAACCTCATGGGGGAGGAGGTGCTTGTTTTACTCCTAGGGAGCAGAGAGAGCAGGGAGACAGAGTCACTATAGCAAGCGACTTCAGAGAGACTGCAGAGAACAGGAGCCATGTCTGGCACACTTACTTTAGTGGCTTCCAGCTGGGATTCCAGGGTCCCAGATTCTTCTACCATACAGGACCTAAACAAAGAAGCATGATAAACATTTTGGGAAAGAACAACGGGTTGGGGGCTTGAAATTAACCCCATCCTTTCAGGAATGAAATAATTGCATTTCATGTAAGTCCCTTTCTTCATGGAGCACAAAACACAACTTTCATTAACATCTCTTCACAAATGCCTCATGAGGTAGCTTAGGCAAGTCTATCTCCATTTTATAGATTAGGAAACTGAGACTCAACAGGGGTTACGCAAGTTTGAGAATGGAGACCGGAACAGACTGAAGCCTCCTACCTCCTTAGCCCAGTATTCTACCCATTTACTGTACTTCTAAAAACTACACCTGCCTCACTATATTACACCAAAGTCACATTTCCCCATGTTTTTCCGGTCCCAGTGTTTTAAATGAAGAGCAGTTACTTTAGGCAGTCATTTTAGTGACCTTCTTAAGGACTTGGGAGTACGTTTCAAGCCCCATGACGCCCAAGGAAAGAGTGAGAGATGTGCTGTGCTCAATTCGAAGTGCTCACCTCTCTCCCCATCTTGTAAGATTAGAAACACAGTGCAGCTCCAACAACCGTGCTCTACATACTACAACAGTAGGCAGCTTGTGAAAGGACAACATATATGGCCAAGATGAGAGAGGAGGTTAGAAGCCAAACTGTTTCCTTGAGGTGTGGCTGCCAGGGGCTCAATCTCAGGGCCTTTTTGTAATCTGTTCACTATGGGAGGAGGAACTACGGTGCCGATACCAAAGGGCACGGATATAGGCAACACTGAAAATGAGATCAATATCTTAGAGACTTCACTAGTAAACCGAATAATCTTTTCTGCTTGCTGCTAAGGCTGTTGGCATTTGTTATTTTTAAAAGTTTTTGTAAAGCCCTGACAGTTTGGCCCAATGAGGAAAACAACACTGGCTGGTCTCCTAGATTCCTGTTCCAGATCCCAGGTCATGTATCTGCAGCACAAGGTTTTGATGCTCATGTGCAAAGGCTGCACATGAACAGTAATGATGTGCTCTGGTCTCTTAAAGTGTCAGTGTGAGGTTTCACAGCAGGCAACTTAGTGAACAAAGAACAAGTTGTGGTTATTACCGTGCCAGGACAAGGTTAACACCCTGTTTTTGATGGAAGAAATTTAGGTTTATGTGCCACCTATCACCTTTTCCCTCAGAAACTACCTTTCCATATACCTGAGGGTTAGAGAATGTGATTTCATTGGGATTGAGAATTTCTGGTAAAAACAAAACAAAAAAAACAATAACATAACAAAACAAAACTCCCTCTACTAGCAGTTACGGGCCTGCCAGAGGCAGGACTCCCAGGATTTTTCTCTAGTCCTGATGATACTCTGTTGCCCCTTGAAACTGAGAAAATTGCTCTAGCAATAGAAATCAATAAAGCTTTCTTCTATAACAGCAGGTCAGATCTAGCTATGCTCTATTCCCATGGGAAAAACACACACCAGGACCTCGGGTGGGGTGGCAGGGCAGGGTGGGAGTCCAGGCACTGGTGCGGGGGAAAGGACAGAGGTCCCTCCTTCCCAAGCGGCCACAGGCAGTGAGTTAGTGAGGAAGCAGAGCCGCCCAGGAAGTCAAGAGTGCATTGGGAAAACCACAGTGAGGTAAGAAGAGAAAATAAGAGGAGAAAAACCTTCCAGACAGATCATCCCCAACTTCATACTGATAGACACGAATGACCCGACGATATGCTATGCTATTCAAAGAAAAGAAACCAAATGAATACACACCAAAGGAGGAAGAAGGGAAAGAGGCAAGAGCATACACACACAGAAATACACTACAAGGTCCGAGCTGGCAATGCACAGAGAACAGTAACATCAAAGCCAAGGCAGGCGTCCAGTGGTGGACTAGAACCTCTACCCACGAGGGACCACAGGCAGGCGCTTTTTAACTCAAGAGGACTACAGTGGAAAGGGACAAGGACTTTTTGGGACCGAAGAGGAAAATGGAGCATTTTACTTCACTCAGACACGATTGGCAGATACAGACGCAAGGGCTTAGAGGGTGAGAGTCTGGGAAGGAGAGCCAGGTGGCCAACTGTTCCAGAGGTCTCAAGTTAGTTTCTTTGGTGCTGACCTCTCACTAAAAACCCCCTTTCCACTTTCCCAGTAATGACTGCATCCTGGTTCTGACCTTCTCCCCCAAGCCCGTGTTCATAAGATCACAATGGTTCCACCAGCCAATTCTTTAAACCAAGAAGTGGTGGTACTAAGGTGTGATCTAACTTAAGTGGATCCAATGAGTTGGGGTTCTTATCTTATACTGGTTCTTCCATTTTCTTTCACAAAGTTCTTTGAATTTTACATCCTTTTCTCAACTACCAATTTAAAAAAAGAAAATATTGTACTCAAAACTCAGTTTTCAAAAATGTCTTTCCCAGGGCAAGACAGTATCCTCACAAGACCCATTATGTCTCCTTAATGGTTCAAAGAGCGTATTTTTCTTTTAGAGACCTGATAAGATAGCCCTGAGTCTAAAATGAGCTATTACAGTTCATCCAATTTCAAGTAATTCGCACAAATAATATCAAAACTGAAAACAACTGATGTTTCTCTAAACTATTTTAAGCTTTCCCACTTTTCAAATTTTCCACCTGGCTTTGCTACAAAGTACTTTAATGAAAACTATTTTCCACTGGGAAGATGGGAGAATAGATACACAGACATGATATACTATGTTAATGGAGAAGCAATAGTTAAAAACTCAGACTCTAATCAATGCCTTGTTCCTTCATCATGCTGCTTTTGCCAAAAGAGAGTATCTCCTTTGTTTAAAAAAAAAAAACCCAGAGAAATGGCTCTCCTCCCCAGGCTTTAGGTCCTGAAGGGAACAGGCATACTTTTTATAATTAATCCAGGCTGGACATTAGGGTTGGGGTGGGGGGCACTCCCTTTTGGGGAGGAATGGTACCCGGCACAGTATCTTAAGAATGGCACAACCCGCCCATCATAGAAACACTTGAAGCCAAGCCACTGGGTAAAGGAGTGGAGGGAGGTGGGGGGAGGGAAACAAGCACACAGTACGCCAAGGCCACAATACAAGCCTGGGGAGAATAGAAAGGTGATATTAACCCATCGAGGAGATACGTTCTGTGGAGACACGGATCCGAGAAGCAGGAGGTGGCGTCAGGAGAAGCGATCATTGAAAAGGGAGAAAAAGGAAGAAAAACAAAAAGACGTTAGTATAATGTCTACACCTTGCACACTTCCACTAGTTCATCAACAGGTAGGCATTGAGCAACTACTACATATACAAGGCACAATAAAGAGAAAACCTTTCTGCTCCTAATTCCTGGATGTGCAATTGATCCTTTTGGGGAAATAGTATGAAAAATGGTTTGGGTTTCCTTACCCAAACTCTTAGAAAAACAGATCTGTGTCTGCAGTTCCTTTCTGCTCCTTTCACAAGCACCTACTGTGTGACAGCTGCCTCCGTCATGTGAGCACCATGGCAGAGAGGCCAGTTTGACAAGAGTGCGTGGGGAACAGCTGCAGCGAGACTGCCAACTTAGAGCCCCTATTTTGTCCTGGTGGCAACAGGGAGCCACTGGGGCTTTTCTGGTGCCAAGTTTCAATGACAAACTGTAAGTGAGGGTCTCTAATCGGAGCTGGAAGTTTGGGAGGACGGGCGGTACTGCCCCAGAATACAAACTCTGCCAAGAACCCACAGTACCACGATTTCAGAAGCAGACTTGCCTGAAGAGCTCTGGCATTCTGTTGTTGTGTAATGAACTAACAGAGAGAACAGGCATCCCTGGAGAGATTCTAGCCTGAGAAGGATCACCCTCCCCCTAGCTGCCCCTCACGACCAGCCAGGGCCACTCTGTGATGGTTTAACAAGGAGACGGCACCTAGTCTCCTGGATCCACTGGTGGAAGGCATTGGCATGCTGGGCAAACTCCTGCCGTAACTTGTCATTCTCCTCTTGCCGGCGCTGCTCCTTCTGTAGCTCCAGCTCCCGCTCCTAAGAACCAGAGGGATGATGCATATGTAGCATCCAGGAAAGCAAGCAAGTCAGTAGAGAGGCTTCCCTGGGGTCATGTCCTATAAAGACTGGCTGAGGAAACTAGGGATGTTTAGCTTGGAGAGGAGACTTAAAGAGAACACGACAACTGTCAAATACCTCGTGATGGGCTGATATCTGGGAAAAGCATCTGTCTGGTTTTTATCTGGTACCAGAGGACAGAAAAGCTCAATGGATAGAAGCTGCACAGTAGAGCAGACTTCTTAAATTTTTAATAATGAGAAGAATGGAAGGGGCTCCCTGGTTCTGCTGCACTAAGGGGCCTTAAGATAAGGCTAGATTTTTTTTTTTTAATCATTTGTGGACACTGTAGAGGAGTTCTTAACATGGGATCTGTGAAATTGGATTTTTAAAAGAACATATTTTGATAACTATTTCAGTGTGACTGATTGGTGTATTTTATTTTATATTTTAAAAACATTATTCTGAGAAGGGGGGGTCATAGACTTCAGACTGCCAAGGGGGTCCATGCCCCAAGACTAAGCAATCTCCTTATATTAGATGGAGATCTCTCAGGCAGGCAAGAAGTGCCTCAGAAATCTTTGTCTTCTTTTGAGATTATGTGATATGCTGGCAGGAAGGGCAATTTGGGATGGAAAATCGACAAACCTGAGGGATGAATGAGACTTACTTTGATGATCTTCTGTAGGTTCCTCCAGGTCTCTTCCAGGGCCTCCATGGTGAACCAAGTATAGGGATTGGAGGCCACCCGGAAGCTCTTGATTTGTCTGTCTAGTTCAGCCAGCTGATTAAAGTCTGCCTGGGCAGAACTGAGCGAAGAGCGGAAGGCGTCATGGGCCTCTCGCAACGCTTTGATTTCCTCCAGAGAATTGCAGCGAACAGGATCTGTTAGGTCCTCCTCAGCGTTCTCAAACCAACTGTTGAAGGCTGAAGCCTTCTTGGCAAACGTCAGGAAAAGATCTTCCACCTGAAAGCAGAGAAAAATCTGGGTTTAGGATAGTCACTGGTGATAAGCTTATTTTAAACGAAACCTAGAAAAATACAGAAGATTTAGGGCATCAGGAACACATGCTGCTTACTACTGGTCATCTTTACATTTTAATACCTACTTCTCTCTGATTCCTCTCATTTTCACTTCTGTAAATTAGCATTCCTATCAACCTTATCTCTTCTGTAATTTTTCCTATACTGCAATGAAATTACAAGTCTTTCCTGCCTGCTTTTTCAGGAAACTTTCTAAGTAGTTTCATGTTCCGTCTTCTCCAGGTCCTCTCCTGCTGATTCCCCAAGGTGGCTTGGCTTGCTTAGCTATATGACTATCTACATACACCTGCAAATTATGTGTCATGCATAGATATATACCATCTGTGGCTCACAGATGTTACTGTAACAAATAAAACCCTGGTTCATCCATCCATCCATCCCTGGGCAATTGTCCAGTTCAGCCTCTGACCTCAAAGGCTGACTCATTCTGATCTTTACCTTTCGGAAATGTTCCTGGGCTTCTAAAAGCTTCTTCTTCCGGGTGGCTGAGTTGGCTAGCAACTGGTTCCAGCGCTTCATCAGAGAGGCATGTCGTGCCTCAATGGCCTTGGACTGAACATGCTTGGCAGCCAGCAGCTGATCTTTGAGGGCTGTGATATTGGCGATCCCTTCCTGTTGGAAGGCCTGAAGCCCTGCGTCAAAGGTTTCCTGTGATGATAAAAGGGTTAGGGTATTGAGAGAGACACACAATAAGCAGCTCACCTACCCTTCTACAGAGACTGGGGGCCACTGACCTGTTTGGTGAGAAGAGTCTGAACAGAAGAGAGGTCCCGGCCATAGTCATCTGTCTTCAGACTGTTTTCTTTCTCACCTGGAAATTTAAGTTTGAAAAATATGTAGCATCTCACCCCTTCTCTACAAAGTGAGAAGGGCAAAGCAACATTATGAATAAGATTCTATCAAACCTTCTCTAAATGGTTTTAGCTAGCTGTGTGATCATAAGCAAGTCACTTCACTTGTAAACTTTAGTTTCCTCAGCTAGAAGATGAAGGAGTTAATGACTAGCTCTATACCTCAAAGAGATCAAGAAAAAGAAAAAGGACCCATATGCACAAAAATAGTTATAGCAGCTCTTTGTGGTGGGAAATAACTGAAAACTAAGGGAAAACTCATCAACTGGGGAATGGCCAAACAAACTGCTGTATATGAATGTAACTGAATACTAATATTCTGCTGTAAGAAATGAATAAAGTGATGATTTCAGAGCAACTTGGGAAGACTTGTACGAACTGATGCAGAGTGGACGTGAACAGAACCAGGAGAAAAGTTTACAGCAACACTGTAAAGAGAAGACATTTCAAAGACTTAAGAACTCTTAATCAATACAATGACAAACCATAATTCCAGCAGACTGACAAGAAGGCATGTTATGCACATCCTGAGAAGTGATGGGACTTGATACAGAATGAGACATATTTTCAGGCAAGACCAATGCAGAAATTTGACTTGACTATGCATATTTGTTACAAAAGTCCCCCCCAATGTGGAGAAGGGATAGAGGGAAGGTGGGAGACACAGGCAAAAAAATGCTTGCTAATTTAAAAAAAAAGTTAAAAATAAAATAAAGAGGTTAAATTGATGATAATCTAGGGCCTGCACTTTGTTACTCATCTAGGAAGGAAACCTAATTGACTGTGACCTGAACCCATAATATTCCTTTACCTTCCAAATTATGTGATCTTAATGATCAGAAACGTTGGATCTTGCTAAAATATTACTCACCAATCCAAGATTCCACCACATCAGCCTTCCAGTTGAACTGAAGGAAAGCTGAGTTCTCATCTAGCTTGGCCTTCCTCTGAGCTGCAGCTTTCTCTAAGTCAGACACCTTCCCATTCAGGCCCTTCATTTTAGCAGAGATATTCTCCTCATGGTGATTATTCTATGGGATCAAAAAAAACCCCCATCACCTCCCGATCTAGATTCCACAAGTGGCCACCTCAAATTCTACCCTGCATCCTAACTCAGAAAGGCAACACTCCCTATAAGAATGGCCATTTATGGATTAACAGAAATGCAAGGGGATAATTAGCTAAGACAGCAAAACAAAAGATAAGTTTTCACCTTCTCTATTTGTCTTACTAAGGCTAGTAAATATTATTTCCTGGCCTACTAAAAAGAAAAGAAAAAAATCAACTTAGCATTAGAAAAATGCTTTTTTTTATGGAACATGAAGAATAAGTGTTACTCTATGTGGGCTTTTTACCTGGAAAAACCATTTCAAGTCAAGTTCTCAAGGTCACTAAGTCACTAAGCAGCCTACCTACTTAAACCAGAGGATTAGGAGGTGGGAGACAGAACTCTTCTTCTGATCTGTTTACCTTCTTAATGAGGTCCTGTCCATTGGTACAAACATCATTTACTCGGTCTTTGTGAACAGTGAAGTCTGTCTCAAATGCTTCATGTTTTTTTAGCAAACCCTGTGGGGGAGAGACAGTACCTGTGTCTATGACTCAAGAGTCAGACCAATACTATGATTCATAGTTTGCTGGCTCCAAAAGACAAAAAGAAAACACAGTTTTAAACTAAATAAGTTCAGCAAAAATAAACAGGTAATTATTTTAAAAATTTCATATCCAGTGATATCCAATTTTATCCAGTGGTAATTAACAGTACTTAAAATGCTAGTTTGAGAAATAGTCTTTTCATTTGCTATTCTATGATATTCTATATAAAACCTGGAAAAGGAAGTTAATCAAGCTTAATTCAGACTAAATAATCGTGCTGAATAAGCTACTGACATAGCGGTTTAAAGATGAAAACCAATACCATGCTCTCTCATAAAATGTCCTTTTGTTCCAGCATCAGACTGAATGCTGGGTGGATGGATCTTAGGTCTAACCTAACAGAACATTTTATTTCCAAGGGAAAGATGAAGTGTGCTGACCAAGTGGGCATCATCAGCAAATGGAAAACCAGATCACTTTCATGCTGTTTCGACAAAAAAGAAAATAATTTAAAAACAGTAGCTATGACAAGAATGGTGATCTTTTTAGTGTCTCATTTACCTGTATAGCAGCAAGTGTATCTCCATAATCCTCGCTAGCCACCAAGGTCATTTTTTCATTGATCCAGGCTTCTTCTTCCTCCACATTGGCTACAAACTGCTGATATTCCAAGGACTCTTCTAAACGTTGGCCCCTATTAAGAGTAAAAAAAACCCAGCCATTCTAAGTTGGAAGTCTGGTGTTTGTCCACCTGATTATAAAATAAAAGGTACAACCTGGTGTACAAAAAAAGGATAGTAAGATTTTGCTCCCCTCATTCTGAAGGGAACCATTATCACAGCCAGAAGACAAGATGCGATTTCACTTCCTTTTCTTCCCTTGTGGTCAGGGTACAACAGGGACCAGGACTGGCTTAATATAAGTCCTCCCATGGATCTGAAAGCAGCTTCCAGATCTGGTGTGTAACAGGTTGTGGGTCCAGGAATGGGCTAAGAGACACCCCAGTCTATTCCAGTTCTGTCTGACCTTAGGGTACAACAGACACTCAGCATTTGATACTGCACACAAAGAGGGAGAATGGAGTCCTCATTTGCTTCATGAAACTCAGAGACACAGGCTCGGGGTTTCACTCACCGAGCTGCTGCCAACTGCTTCAGCTCCTTCCAGTGCTCCACAAACTGAGCCAGGCGCTGCTGGATCTCCTCTTTGCCAATTGTGTTGTCATCAGACAATTTCTTTCCAGTGTCCAGAACAGCCTGAGGGGCACAAAATTATCATGTTAACACTGCTCTCCCACCAATCCTGTCTCTTGGCTGTATGCTTCCTTTATGACCAAATCAGATGGGCCCCCTTCCCTATTTTGGGTCTTCTGATCTTGGGTGTATTATTAGGTAACTGACATGCCCCATCCCTTTTGGGGATGCCAATTACTGTCCTGATTGTCATCAATCCCACTCCTCTCTTCTCAGTGTGCCCTGCGGATCAAACAAGGTCACCCTTCTGCTTTGTCTAAGTAAGGAAACTATTGTTCCAGCTCTGAGTAAAAGTTCACAGCCCCCCCCCACCCAAGCACAACCCCACACTTTATTTACCTGTATGGCAGGTTCATGTGCAGCTAACTCGGCTTCTAGGCGTTTATGCTTTTTCCTTAGGTTCTGTACACCTGTTAAATCCCGGCCATAGTCCTCTGAACTCACCAGGAGCTTCTTTTCTCTGTACAGGAGAGCAAAGGAGAAAGTCAAATTGAAAAGTGTTTTTAGTGCTATGTTAGGTTAATTGGGAAACCGTATGTATTCTAGCTCGAAAGATGGCTTTCAGTGTAGGAAAGACCCAACATGTCCTTCAACCTTAAATCTACAAATATCTTCACAATCCAACCCATTCAACTATTCTCTCCAAAAATAATCCAAAAAATAACTGTTCTGGCATGTCAACCATGACCTTCATTGGCTGAAGAGACCTAAGTAATTCCAACACCCTTCTCTGCAAATTCTCTTGGAAAAAAGGGCTTTTGCATACCCTAGACAGGCCTTTTTACTACTGAGAATTTACATCAGTTTAGCTCCATTACACAACATTTTTAAGAGGATAAAAACTCTTTCTTAAGAAAGGAAACCACAAAGTTCCAGGCCATGATACCCACCTGGGAGCTCAGACTGATTTATATGCATGATCTCATCTTCTCTAGAGTCATAGAATCTTAAAGTTTAAAAAGAACTCAGAGATTCAACCTCCTCATTTTACATATCAAGAAACTGAGGCCTGGGAAGACTTTCCAGAGGCCACACAGCAAGTTAGCCCTAAGGAGCAGAGGCAGGGCCAAGGGGATTCTGCCTAGTGTACAGCTAAAGACCATCAAGGCCTACAGACTAAAGAGACAGGCCTGAGGCCATACAACAAATCTACGGTAACTGACACCTGAACATCTTGATTGCTAAGGACAATGCTAGATCCATTTACTGCTTCCTGCTTTTGCCTCTCTGCCCCACCTAAAGACTCTCTCTCTTTTAAAGGCAACTGGGGTTAGGTGACTTGCCCAGGGTCACACAGCTAGCAAGTGTCAAGTGTTTGGTCGGAGGCCAGATTTGAACTCAGGTGCTCCTGACTTCAGGGCCAGTGCTCTATCCACTGCGCCACCTAGCTGCCCCCTAAAGACTCCTGATGACAAGTCCAGCACATACTTGATCCAGGACTCCTCATCATCCATGTCCCGGAAGAACTGGTGCAGTCGATGAGACTCATTTAGCTTGGCTCGCCTGGCAGCTGCCATGCCCTTGATCCTCTGGAAGCGGCTGTTGATGGTGTCGCGCTTCTCCTTCACCTGAGAAGTGTCAAAGGCGCTGCTTGTCATCAGGCTGTCCGCTTGGCCGTTCAGATCCTTCAGACGATCCTGTGGATACAGGAAGATATGTGGGACAGCAGGGTCTCAAGCACTGCAACTCAAAGCAATGAAACAAGGAAACCATCAATTAAGCTCCTAACTGGGTTGATGACACAAGCATCCTGTCACCAGCTTATTTACATGTTTGCACACCCAGTTTCCAGTGTGTTGTGCTGGGTGAGCACTCCTGAACAGGACCCTGTAGATTCGAAGGCATCAGATCACAAAAGCCATTTGTGTCGCTGTCACAGAACCCCCCCTGGCATGTTCTGTGCTCCCTGCACTGAGAGGTCTTATCTATCCTTTCTGGAGGCAACCTTACCTCATGAGCTGAAATGTCCGCCTCAAGTAGCTGATGCTTCTTCAGCAGATTATTCACAGAGGCCAGGTCTTTACCATAATCTTCTGAAGCTAAAAGAGCCTCCACCTGGCAGGGGAAGGACCAAAGAAGATGATGCAATTTCACACAAATCTATACCTTTACAAGGACAAGACAAAAGTCACCTTTGAATCATCTGCCTGACCAGCTTTTGCAGAACTATCTAGCTCTGACATCACTTAAACACATTTTTAGGTTGTCCTGGGTGCCTATCAAGGGATATGATTGAGGAAACAGCCAATAAATCTTAATATGAGCAAAAATAACTCAATTTAAAAGTTCTATATTCTATAGAAACACTAAGCTGAATTTTAAATCAAATAAATCATTTTATCATCTGCTGCTTTGGTTTACAAATTATGAACTTTTGCAACCAAAGACAGAGTACTAACCTTATCTTTCTTCTCAAACCCTAATTTAGGGAGGCAATTTGTAGTTGAAAACTCACCTGGACCAGGGTCTGTTTGAAATTATCTTGCATTTTCTCTTTAAATAGGGCAAATAAGGCTTCTCCTAAGTTCTTGATTACATGACAATATACCAAAAACGAAGGGAAAAAATTCTGCTGGTACAGTGGGAAAGTTTCTACACTTACCTCTGAGAGCCAAAAATCAAAGTCCTTGATGCCAGTGTTGAAGTTCTGCTGCTTATTGGCTTCCTTCAGCTTTTGGCTCTTCTCGGCCGACTTCTGCACCAAGAACTGCCACTGGTCAGCGAGGGCTGCCAGCCGGGCCTGTAGACGAGAAAGCAAAGGACTGAGAGCCGCCCAGAGCTGCCACTGTCCGCTCCAAGCACATGCCAGGCTATCTATCCTAGGAATTCCAATTAGGACAGTGAAGGGTCTTGGGCTGTGTGACATTTAAAACTCAGTCATCTCTTCTCCTGCTAAGTGAGAAAGACCAGACAAAGCAATGCATGACAGTGAGGGAGGTAAAGATTCAGACCTTTACAGCATCTTCACTGCCAGCACAGGCCCCTCGCTCAATGAGGGAGTTGCCCATGTCAATGACACCCCGGATCCGGTCAGCATTGGCGTGCAGCTCAGCTTCGAAGGCTTGGTGCTTCTGGTGTTTGCTCTGGAGACAGCAGAAACAGAGTGTCATTATCCAGCAAGTTGGACTGGGCTCCTAAGTTGTTCTCATGGACAAGGTTAACTGTAGAAAATTCTCTCAAGAGAGGAGACTTGCAGGGAGTTTGAAAGGAAAGACGTATCAAAATCAAATGACTAAACTTACAAAGGCTACGAATGATAGACTCCTTTTTTCTTAAAGAGGTGAAACAGCTTTCAAGCAGAGCTCTAAAATCATATACTATCTCACACTCTGGATACTATAAGGAAATTTCAATTTTGATTTTATTTGCAAATTACTTTCCCCTACATGGATTTCAGATTTATAAGATAAAACCAATAAAAAAAAAATCATGTATTGGGAAAGCTAGTTAGCAAAAAAGTAGTTAATTTAACCTAGTTTGGGAAATAAGTTGGTGTCTCCCACGAATCCATGTGAAAAACCTCTTGCATATATACACATATATATATACACACATATATATTTATTTGCAGGAAACAGAAACCAACTAATTTATGGCATCTGGTAACTGTGGTTAACCCAAATCTACTAAAGAATCACAGGCTTGACTCTTGTTAAAAGTGTGTCTTGGCTAAGAAATGAAAAGCAGAGAAGAACAGAACCATGAGAACAACTGGAACCCAATGGGTGGAGAACCAATTTACTTTAAGAATCCATAAAGAAAACAGAGGACAAACTCTTATTAGCATTAACAAAAACAACAGCAATGATGACAGCTGCAACTCCTTACATCTGAGAATAACAGCCAGATGAGAATTATATTAACAAACAACAGAACTCAACAGTACAGAAGGCAGAGGAAAGGCACTAGTGTTGGTGAGGATTCTGCATCAAATGTTTACTTACAGAGGCAGCAACTACTCAAAGACTGGGGCTATGCTTAGTAGTAGTCCACTACTAAGAGTTAAAATGGGTAAAGATGATGGAGAAAAGGAACTTACCAGAGTATTTTCAAAGGGGAAGAATGTTACACAATATGTAACATACACAATATCTCACTATCAGCTTAACACGAACCCAGGACTTATATGTCTGAACAGCTTACACATTTCTGTGTTACCACTGATTAAATTCTATTCTATTGTTTCTAGTTCTGATTATTTTGTAGTTCAATCCCATTCTTCTCCTTATCAAATTCTTTTTTTAAATTTTTCACCTACTCATTTAAGTGATTTTTCTATGACATCTAAATTAAGTTTCTCTTACTATCCTCTGGGTAAACAATCTCATTTGTCTTAGCTTATTAAACTGCTGTTCTACTGGGCTTTTAATGCAAAGATTTGCATCTCCTTATGCTGTTAGGTAATTTCTTTTCAATGAGTGGCAACCTAAGGCTTTATACATATTACGGATTTTCTATCCTTGGTAACAGAAGACCTGAATATCAAGTCAAAAGTCTAAAGAGAGGATGGTAACATCTGCTAAAAAAGACTTATCAATGAATAATGAGCTTAGTATTTTCTGATACTAAGTATGCCTTTGAAGAGAACCCAAACACTGCCTCGGAATCAAACAGATCATGCAGAACATGCCTAGACAATGAGTTTTTTCGGCCGCATGATTAAAACAAAGAAAGCCACATCCCACAAGGGACACCTAGATGGAATATGATGGATGATTAGAGAAGCCAAAGATGAATGGACTAACAAAATGAACGTGACCAAGTATCAATAATCTATACAAGAGAACACAAATACTGGCATCTAATGAACCAAGCTCTAAAAAACCCCAAACTTACCAGCAGCTTGGAAAGCTACAAAATAGATTAAGAGAACAAAAGTTCAGTGCACTGATACAGATCCACATATCAGTTACCAAAAAAAAAAAAAAATTACATTGCTATTATACTTACCCCAAAAAGCCAGCATTATGAAACAGTAAAACAGAAGGAAGATTTAAAACGTTTTATTTCACACTGATTATGCTACATGGTCTCATATTATGTCACTGGGCAACAAGACAGGCATGAGAATAGATTACATAAAGTTACATCAATTTCCAATGCCTGGATCAACTTAACATTTTTTTGAGTTTCTCCACACATAACAAAGTGAGTTGCCTCACTTTTACTTCTCTTCTAGATTTCCGTTCAGCTCAGTAACTCACCTGAATGTTGGTAGGATCCTTATAGGATTCGTCACTTGCTGTTTGCAGCTTTTCACTGATCCAGGCCTCAATCTCATCCACATCTCGACTGAACTGTTGAAGAGTCTGAGATTCTCCCAGCTTGGATCTCTTCTCAATCATCTGGGCTTTCAGGCGTCTCCATCTATAGAAAGAAAATTAGACCACGTCAACACACTTCAACAATCCAACAGAAGACAAAAAGCAAACAATGAACACCAAGCGCAGAGGCTGGCATGCAACTGCCTAGAATGCTTTTTACATTTTAAAATAAAGTTTGCAGGGAGCAGCAGTATGCCATCTAAAGGGTCAAAATTAATTTCCAAAGAGATTTTCGTTGTTAAATCTAGAGTCCATTTGACAATAAAATTCACATATTATCATACTCACCTGTCCAGAACCTCATTACGACGGTTAGAAATGTCTCCTTTAGCATAGTGATCTGCAGAGATTAACTGATCAGCAAAAGACTGCAGAGCTGCAATCTTCTCTTCCTGTTAAAGAAGAAAACCACAATTTGAAGTTGGGAAGCATATGTAGGATGAAATACCTAAAGGATAATCATCAAGCCATGGCCATATATGAAGCTGTTGAAAGAAGAATGACTGCTTTGGGTGATTCAGAAAACCTGCTTCGTGAGAACATTAATGTGTAATAAGCCTTCAACCTGCCCTTTTATCTACGACATCTGCTTTTTTCATTGTCGCAAAAGATCTTGACTGAAGAGGAGCTCACAGCTTCAGAAAGAAGAGAAAGGACAGCAAGGACTTGGCAGTAGGAGTCTGTAAAATACATGACACTCTCAACCACTAAACATGGATCAGTGTCAATTTTTCTCTTTGATTGATCCTGGGAGTTTACTATGGTTTACATCTAAAATGGCCTCGACACTCACAGGCCAATGGCTGTTCTGAAGCACTTATCTGCCCACCCCTTGCCCTGCTTTTGGTGACAACTGATTATCTCAGATTCTAACCTGGTCAGATTAGGTGAGTAAAATATGCAAATAAGTGGCAAAGAATGTCAATCTGGTGAAGGATGATTCATCTTATCATTCAAATGCTGTACCTGGACATTGATTGCTTTATCAAAGTCTTCATGTTTCTTGATCAGAGCCTCTACACTATCCAGTGAGTCCCCTTTATCTTCAGTATTCAGGAAGGCCTCCCGAGCAGCCATCCAATTTTCTGCTTGTTCACAATCCCGGTGAAACAACTAAGGAGGAGAAAAAGCTGATGAGAGCTCAGTTACTAGGAGAGATCAGTGGGTGAAATATAAACAGATATCAAAGGTAAAGAGGTACCTGCAGTTCAAGACACTGATCCAACATCATCCTGCGCTGGACCCAGGCTTTCTCCAGATCGGCCCTCTCTTGATCTAGAATATCTAGTTTCTCTTTGATCTCTGGGCTGGCATAGTGCCCACGGGCCA
The DNA here is from genome assembly GCF_003287225.1 of Phascolarctos cinereus. Lineage (NCBI taxonomy): Eukaryota > Metazoa > Chordata > Mammalia > Diprotodontia > Phascolarctidae > Phascolarctos > Phascolarctos cinereus. Next base: position 267,987,120 of record NW_027555625.1, read on the forward strand.
ACAGCTGCTGCCCAAACTGCTCAAATGCCTGGAAGGTGCCAGCCCTGGCATCAATTTCTGTTCGGTGTTCCTGCCAAAAGAAGGAAAAGAATTAAATAACTGACAGTGGAATGCCCACTCCAATGTTATCAACCTACTCATAACAAAAGGTGGAAAGAGGTCTTTAACAGGTAGTCAATAAAGCTGACTTCAAATATATGGTGGCTTTGACATCCAGCAGGAAATTTCACCTACCTGATGTCTTTCTAACAAAGCTTCAGCTCCCGTGACATCCTTGGCTAATTCATCAGAGGATACTAAACCCCGGATACCATTGATCCAAGACATGAGGTCCCTAGAAAACAGACCCATGGAAAAATATTACATTCTCTGGCAGTCAGGCCATCTGTCCAAGAAAATATAGTAACTTCTAACACCTGGGCTAAGACTTAGGGACTTAGCCTATACAGTGTGAAAAAACCACAGAGGAAAGTAAAGTTTCCCTGATCAGCTTTTTACAAGACAGACACCTGAAAATCTTCTAAAAGCAACAACTTAGAGGAGTGGGGGAGACTGGTCCTACTTTTCATTTAGGACCATAAAAACCCTATGTCCAAATGGAACTGTAACATACCAAACCACCACATTCATGTAAATGCTTCAAATTCAAATCATGTAAAATGCTTCAAATTTTTACCGAAAATCACTAAGGAAACGTTGTAGGTCATGAGAATCCCCCAGCTTGGCTTTGCGCTGGTCAGCTCTTTTCCCTAGGCTGTTCCAGGCCTGATTTAGCTCAGTGCATTTCTCTTGAAGGTCTTCAGCTGACTCGGGATGGGACTGAATTAGGCGCTCAGCAGTCTCCCCAAGGGAATTCACCTAGAGAAGCAAAGAAATCAGAAGAATCAAGTCAGGAACCATACTCAGGAGAATCACAATTCTTTTGCTGTCTGGGAAGGAGCCTGCATTTGAAAGAGGCTCACCTTATCACCTAATGCCGCCAGGTCTCTCTCAAAGCCCTCATGCTTGCGTTGCAATGCCTGGACACTGGCCAGATCATGACCATAATTGTCTGTGTTTAAAGCTTGATTCTTTTCCTCAATCCATTCCTTGGTCTCATCAGCATCTCTACAGGAGGCAAAGAATAATTTTAGCTGTGTCCAAAGACCACTTCATGTGCTTTAGGGGCTTGTTTTTTTAAAATATTAACCAAGGGACTTTAATCCTTGCACTATATATCAGACCGCTTTAATGAGCAGAAGATTTTTATTTGTATTTGTATTTTATTTTTTTAGGCAACTGCGGTTAAGTGACTTGCCCAGGGTCACACAGCTAGTAAGTGTCAAGTGTTTGGTCTGAGGCCGGATTTGAACTCGGGTACTCCTGACTTCAGGGCCAGTGCTCTATCCTTTGCACCACCTAGCGGCCAAGATTTTTATTTTTTAACCTATTTCAACATCTTGAGCTCTACTCCTGACTCCTCAATGGAAGCCTCCTTAATGACAAACAAACCACAAAGTTACACAAAATAACTGAACGCAATGGCCATGCCTGACAAAATATGCTTCATTCCATACCTGCAGGCTATTACCTCTCTGCTGAGAAGCAACTGTATTTTCTCATCAGTCCCCTGCAGGCACTTTGATCATTACTAAGAAGACTGGTGCCCCGTAAAATACTGACTGATACCAGTGGTGGACATACTTTCACCCACATCAGCACTTTTCATGGCAGCAAAAAATGGACACCCACTGATGGGGGAAGGGCTGAATAAACGGTGGCATGTCAATTTAATTTTGAGGAAGGCAAAACAAAACAAGAAAATGCTTCTATCCAAGTCCTCTATCAGCAGAACCAAGAAAAAATTTACAATAATATAATGAAACTATCATTAAAAGGTAACTGAGCACCAATTAACTGTAATAACCAATCTTAGTCCTCAAGAACAGATGATGAAACACATTTCTCTCCTTTCAGAAGCAAGGGAGATGGGGTGCCAAAGGAGTAGAATGTTGCATATGTAAGGCAAAGCAACAGGCATTCATTCAGCTCTTACTATGTACCAGGCACTGTGCTAAGGCACATACACTGTCAGACAAGGTCTTTTGTCCACCGGTTTTACTTAACTGCTTTTCTTTGATAAAAGGAATCATTCAATTGGGCAAAAGTAGAGGAGTACACAAGTAAATAAACAGCTGTGATGTAAGAAACAAGGCATCAATAAAACTTTTTTTTTGGGGGGTCAGGGAAGGGTCCCGGCAGAAATCAGAATTAAGTCACTTGCCCAGGATCACATAGCTAATAAGTATTTGAAGCCAGATTTGAATTCAAGTCCTCCTGACTTCAGGGCCAGTGCATCACCTAGTGGTCCCAATAAAACTTTTAAAAGTTAAAATGAGGGGTGGCAGCTAGGTGGCACAGTGGATAGAGCACCAGCCCTGAAGTCAGGAGGACCTGAGTTTAAATCCAGCCTCAGACACTTGACACTTACTAGCTGTGTGACCTTGTGCAAGTCACTCAAGCCCATTGCCTAGACAAAAAAAAAAAGAGGTTAAAATGAATAGTACAAATACTGTTTTTGTTTGACCAAGAGTCAAATTTTGGGTTAAGTTGGGTTATTTACCTCATATTTGGATTGTTTACTCTTGTTATGAATATTATATCCGATTTCCCATTCACTATAGGAATCTATTCTATTACATTCCTGACTCAATCTCTGCTTGAAGAACATTTACAATAAAGGGAATCACTAACAGGAATTTTTAAAGTAACTTAATATTTACATAGTACTTCACAATTCTAAAGCACTTTACACACATATCTTACTTGATAATCTTGACAAGGTAAGTGTCATCTCCATTTCATAGTTGAAGAAATTGAGGATCACAAAGGTTCACAAATTTCCCAGAGTCACACAGTTAGTGGTAGGTAGTTCTTTCCTTTATATTTCCTTACCTCATGAGGCAGCTCAGCTTACTCTATTTTAATGTCTTTAATTGTGGAAAAGTTCAATAGAACAGAATAAAATTCAAATCCAGATAGTGGCTTTACAAAGAAGGATGTAAATTCTATGTCAAACTAGGAGATTGGAGAAGCCCTTCAAATCAAAGTCTATGTTAGAGGTTGCCAAGTGAAGAAGGGTTTTTACCTTTTTAAATACATTTAAAGAATACATACTTTTAGAATACATTTAAAATGGTAAAAATCATTCCTGAAAAGTCTACAATAGAAGGAAGGCACTTGGATTTATTGATTTACTGGGGGGTGGCATTGGGGGGTGTGTGTGTGCGCGCACAGCTAAGTGGCAACATGGACAGAGTGCTGGGCCTGGTGTCAGGAAGACCCGAGTTCAAATCTGCCTCAAACACTTACAGGCTGTGTCACCCTGGGTGAGTCACTTAACCTCCATTTGTCTTAATCCACTGGAGAAGGAAATGGCAAACCACTCCAGTATCTTTCCCAAGAATACCACACGAACAGTACATATGGTCCATGGGGTCATGAAGAGTTGGCCCCCAGCAAACAACTGAACAATACTAATTTTTAAGGTTTACCTAAATGATGCTCATCTCATACTACCTGTGACCTTAGCCACACGTGTGCATGCTAGGGCAATTAACTTTTAATGAATATGTTTAAAAATGTAAAAAAAAATAATTCTTCACTCATGAGCTCCAAAAATGTGGCAGGTAAAAAAAAAAATCAAAATTAGGCAGCGGGTTAGATTTGACCTGCAGGTCATAGTTTGCTAACCTCTACTCTATGTAGTGAAGAGTCGTCCTTTACCTAGCCTTACAGGGACCTAAATCACTTTAAGTTCTAAGAACATTACAAATCCAAGTATTACTTTTTTCTTCTTCTATCCTCTGGCCCCATTCCTAACATGGTTATCAACAAGGACCTCTCACCTATGGAATCTCTGTACTTCATGAGCACTGCCCAAAAGTTGGCTCCGCTCTTCAGCTAACTGCTGCAGGGACCGCCAGCGCTCATTTAATTCCTATATAAAAGAATACAAATCATCAGTTTTGCTTACAGTTTTTGCCCTTACAATGGGGTTTCACATTTTTCCTGAAACACTCCATTCTTGATGATAATGGTAAAAGGATGATGAGGTGAAGGGAGCTAATGGGTTACCTTGAAAGTTCCAGCGTACAGGTAATGTGTTCCTTAGTTTTTAGGGTGCAAGTGAAGTCATGCCACAAAAAGAAATGTTTGGACTCTACAACAAAAACCTTATAACTTTAATCAAAGTGACAGGACGATGGCAGCAACACTGAATATCTTTCTAAAGCAGCCCAGGGAAAGTCTTGACCTCCACAAGGTCTCTTAAGGAGTGAAAGCTAATCCTGAGGGGATTCAAACATAAGAGGTTTAGTTTCAATGTAAAATGGGAAACAATGCAAGGATTAATGAAGCTACTTTTTTGAGGCCTAAAGCAGATACCATTCTTCACCAATGGCATGAGTAACTAGGAAATCAACTAGCACATTTTTTATAGTGGATCCCTTATGAGATTTCTGTAACAGGGATTCTGAATAAGAAACCTATAGTCTCAGAAGCAGTATTTGAAATCCAGCACTGATTCAAGAGACTCCTGAATAGTAGAGCCCACATAATTGGATATTAGTCACCAAAAAAAAAAAAGGAAGAAAAGAGCTGAAGAAAAACAAGAAAATAGCAAGTAGAGCTGTTCATTGGTTCTTACCTTGATTGAATTAAAAGTGGCCACTGTGTGAACCATCAGACGTGCAGACTACATGGGGAAGGAAAAGCAGAAGGAGAGCAAAAGTAATCAAAGATCTGCTAATCAGGGACAGGAAACCAGGCTTTCAACATCAATCATGTCTGACTAATTGTCAACCAATATGATGTTAAAAGGACGCTGAGTTTTTATTAAAGGCATCAACAGTAGCATTGATTATATTTTTTTAATTATTTATTTTTTTTGGCAATTGGGGTTAAGTGACTTGTCCAGGGTCACACAGCTAGAAAGTGTCAAGTGTTTGGTCTGAGGCCGCATTTGAACTCAGGTCCTCCTGACTTCAGGGCCGGTGCTCTATCCACGGCACCCCCTAGCTGCCCCTAGTAGTGCTGATTATAATGTCCAATGTCAACAATCAGACATATTTCAATGGCTCATTTTCCCCAATGCATAATGAGAAAGATAAAGATTTTAACTGAAGCCACAATAACTTATATGTAGAGTGGTGAAAAACAAAAATCCAGAACTTACAGCATGGGGAGAAACACTCCCAGAAATTACAAATGGCAATTAAGCCTACTTAATCAATAGATTAACCAATCAGTGAAATTACTAATTATGGTCATAAAGTTGTTTTAAATCAATAGGGTCAATTAAGAGCAAGAAAGAAACACAAATAAAAGAATTTTATTTAAGTAAGTAAAAGCAAGAAGAACAAGGAAGAATAAGAGATTTGGGGAGGAAATACTTTAATTCTATTTAGTGGGCCTCCCTGAACATCTGGTGCTGTCTTTTAGCTGGCAATATGAATAGGAAGGTAGGACATGTGCTTCATCATGCAGTAGGACACCCACTGCATTTCTGAACCTGAAACAAAATAACCACTTTAAACTCTTGTGCTTGGTTTCTACTCTGTGACTGAAATACTAATTGATCCACAAAAGAGAAGGACTATGTAAAAGAAAAAACCTAAAGGAGTTCAAAGCTCACTTAGGTTCAAGAGAATCCTTACTTTCTCAATTGTTCCAGAAGAAGAGATGAGAAAATGTCCCTTCCTTACTTGCAGAGGTGGGGGACTATGGGTGTGATCTACAACATATCCTGTCAGCCTTGGGTGTTGTACTAGTTTTTGCTGATTTGTTTTTTACTCTTTTCTAATTTTTTTTGTTACAAGGAATGGCTAAAAATCCTATAGAGATAAAATATTTTAAAGGCAACATAACATAATGGAGTCCTTACCTTCCAGGGAGAAGCAGTCTTAGAATCAGTATCATCCTATCCAAAGTACAAAAATGGATTTAGATCAGTCTTGCAAGCAAGTGCAAAAACACTATGAGGCCAGCCCCATTTATTAGCTCTTTCTACAACAGATTTAAAAACAAACTGGCTACACCAGCATTTTTACCTGCCTAACAAAACCTGTACCATACTGTTGTCAACTAATTATTTGCAAGATTGGTCGAAAGGTTGGCAAAGAAAAATGACACAGTAATCTGGTATAAAGAAAGAATTCAGAGAGCAAAGGAAGGGAAAAAATACTAATTATTTCTCCTTATACCACACTTTTACTACTTTTTCATAACAAGAGGAAAAAATAAACATGGAAATGACAGATGTGGAAAATATCCTGAAAGCTTAACCTTACAGATTCTTTTGATCTTTTTCAGCATGGGCAAGAATAATGTAAAATCTTCTATTCCTTTCAAAGGACTTCTCTATTTAGACATTTCTGACAGCCAGTGGGAGACATCTCAGGTGGTTTTAAAATCTTTGCCAGATCCTAAGCCTTACCATATTCAAGTTCTTTAAAAATTCTATTTGCGATAATTAAGACTTACCCTGGGCATCATACCATACATCTCCTGCAAAGAAAAAAAAATATGAATGTTTACTACCACAGGAAAAAAAACATACTAGTTTTAGATAAAAAAGATGATAATTGTAATTTATATAGTACTTTTAATGTTTGCAAAGTACTTATACATACATTACCTTGTTTGATTCCAACAACCTTACGAGGTAAAGAGTAATCTTTTTTTTTTTAAAGTGAGGCAATTGGGGTTAAGTGACTTGTCCAGGGTCACACATCTACTAAGTATCAAGTATCTGGTCTGAGACTGGATTTGAACTCAGGTCCTCCCAACTCCAGGGTCAGTACTCTATCTGCTGTGCCACCTAGCTGCCCTCAAAGGTATTCTTATCTCCATTTTAGGGATGAGGAGGTTTGTGACTTGCCCAGAGACACATGACTATAACTGTCAGAGGCAGAATTGGAATCCTGGTTTCTTCTGACTCTGAGTCCAATGCTCTTTCCACCACACTACACTTGACCTCTCTGAGAAGTTACGCATAACAGTCATGTTTATTAGCACTAGGGTAGAAATCATGACCATAAGTTACACAACTGACCTGGGTCTAATGGTTTTGCTAGAGTGCTGGGCCTGGTAGGAAGACTCATTTTTTTGACTTGAAATCCAACTTTAGACACTTACTAGCTGTGCGACCCTGAGCAAGTCACTTCACCCTGTTTTCCTCAGTTTCCTCATCTATAAAATAAGCTGGAGAAGGAACTGGCAAACTACTCCAGTATCTCTGCCAAGAAGACCCCCAATGGGGTCACAAAGTCAGACAAGATTGACATGAATGAACAACTAATGGTTTTGCACAGCAAAAAGCAAAGCCATACAAAACATCCAAGTACAGAACATGAGAAGAAATTGATTGTAATACCTATTCTGTATTTGCTCATTATTCTGAAATTTAAACAAATCAGCACACTAATGCAGAATCTGAATGTAACTTAAGCAAAAGTGTTTCCACTAAAATCTTGGTTCTCAAAAGCCATGCCAGCAGAGTGCCACCAAGCTGGAGAGCCGACTGCCACAAATGCCTGGTGATGGGCAAGGTGGCCATCATCCAAGCCAGCTGATATATCCTCAGGCTGGTTGCACAGTGAATAATTTTTACCCAAAGAAACTTGTGAAGATTATCTACTAAGCCACTGAGTACTTAGCACCTGGAACACAGTAAGCATTTAAAAAATGCTTATTGACTGACTAGATGGATTTGCAATCTGTGTCAGTGGAAGAGTATCTCCACTGATGAAGCCACAGATCTTTTTATTCAAAAAGCATAAAAACATATTATGGTAGAACTTCAAAAAAGAAACCTCTGATTGCTCTTGGTCAGAAAAGAGACTTCTGGTGATTAATATCAGAAATTGAACAAAATGCAAAAAGTCTTTACAAATCCAGATTTTCACAAAATAATGTACAGTGAAAAAAACAGAGCCAAAAGAATGAAGCACATACTGTAATCACATAAGAGGAAAAATGAATGAGAATGGAAAAAGACTAACGAAGGGGACTTAGAGGGAGTAACTAAAAAATTATGATGATACTTCATACATTGGAGCTAATGACTGAAACACAGTTGTCAAAGCAAGTTTGGTTGATGGTCCTGATGCTTCGTATTAAGTTTTTTAATACAACATAAAAAACAGAGTAACATTAAGCAATCTTCTACAAGAAGAAAGAAGGTTTGGATGATACTGATTCGAGGAATTAAACAACTTTCATGGAAATCAAGTCTAGGGAATCTCAACTCACCAACCCTGGTGTAAACTGTTAGTCACTTGTGGTTACTAAAGCTTGTTAAAGGCACACAGGTGTGTCGATACCTTAGTATGGCCTTAGTCCAGAAGAAAGGAAACTTCCTACCTGTTGCTGTACAGCTTGAACTTCCTCTGCCATTAACCCTTCTGACTCCAGGTCTTCAGCAACCTTGTTGATGTCCTTTAGTCGGGACTCATTGGCTTTCAAATCCTTTAATGAAAAAACAACAAACAACATGCAAATGAACACAAAGAGATAGGTGTGCAACAATGAAAGGCTGATAAAGAGAATCCCTGTAACAGCAGGGATCTCTTCACAACCATGTCATTATGCTCTTCCACAATGACTCAGACCAGGAAATCCCAGCTATAATAGTCAAGGAAATAAGAATACAGTGGTAGCTTTCCCTGTATCAAAGGAGCAATTATTATCCATGTCTAATTATCACATTATTTTGGATGAATGGTAATGCTATTTAAATGAGATGAGTAGTTATTTTTTTTTTAAGGCAATTGGGGTTAAGTGACTTGCCCAGGGTCACACAGCTAGTAAGTATCAAGTGTTTGGTCTCATTTGAACTCAGGTCCTCCTGACTTCAGGGCCGGTACTCTATCCACCACACCACCTAGCTGCCCCAAGTAGTTATATGTTTAATGGTCATCAGCTGAAATACTGAATATATAACAATGTATTACAATAGATTTCTACTATGATATTTTAGGTCTAGAATGGTTCTTAATACCATCTGTTGTGATCTGCAGAGAAATCTCTGTAATTCATCTATCTAAATCACATTGCCTTATGAAAGAAGAGTCTTGAGAGTTACTAGGTTTCAGTATGTGAAATAAAAACGGTATACACACAGTGATACTAGAACACCATATTTCAATCTACATTGTCATGAGAACTACATCTGTTTCAAATGTTGGCTATTCTGGAATTTAGGGTACTATATTTGTAAAAGACAGTATCATAAATATAGAAGAACAAACCCTTTTTTCCAGTATGTACTTTAATTCTGAATTCAAAATATCAGTATCAGAAATCCCAATCACCTCCTACCTTTTGGAAGTCATCAAACTTCTTCTGTAGCACCTCCACCTGTTCTAGGTCTGTGCCAACTTCCTCATTGGTCAACGTGGCCTCCTTCTCATTGATCCACTGCTGCAGCTCATTAGCTTCACGGAACAGCATGAACTTCTTGCAACTCTTCTCTAACATGCCTTTTCGCTTCTCCCCCAGTTCCAGAAGAGAGTGATACCTGTCAGGATTCAGGCAGAGAACCAAGTTTAGTTGTCTCACGATGCAAACACATAAGGGCAGCACTGGGGAGTTGCCAAGGTACAAATCCAAAATTATTACTGCACACGATATACATGGTAACCAAGGATCTAGATCCATGTGGATGTCAAAACTCCAAGTTTTGATACCAGAAGATCAGGAAGATGACACATGACATCCTCCACACCAAGAAGCACCTAAGCACAGGAACAGTCAAGCACACTGGTGACAAAGTCTGTCACTTAATCCCACCATAACTAACAACTGCAAATGACTGAAAACGAAGCACACAGTACAAGTGGTGCATGCAACTACAAACAACAGATGAAATGGATATTCTACATATCATGTATCACAGAGGTTTCCTTTTTCCTCCCATACAAGTTTTTTTTTAAACCCTGAAGGCCAGTTGAGCTAGAAAGCAGCCTAATACCACAGCCATCTAAGGTTAGATCAGTGCATTATGTCCTAAATGACTAGAAATAAATTTTTTTTATTCAAGGTAGAAAGATGGTGAATGAGTTTCAAAAATGTGTCCCTAAAAGATTAAGAAATGAACACATCCTGGTATTAATTACAATGCAGTTTATGATTAGTCGAGTATAATTGTTAGGTCAAAGACAGTTTCCTAACTTAAATGTCCGCCAAAGACTTGGCGAACAATAAGAATCAAAGATGAATATTTTAGCTATTGGTAAAGAAGATACAAAGGCTGTAATATCAATGGGTTCATGGAGATTAGTAAAAATTAATAACTCTGGATTTGAGACTAAAAACATCTCACATAACTCCAAAAAATTAAACTTAAGCTTCTAAAAATGAAATACAGCAAATCTTGAATTTACATAACAACCAACATTCTTTAAGGCCTATTTAATCTCCCTACTATAGAGCCAACTGGGTATTAAGAGCAAATTCAGTGTCTGGTGCTGACAGAACGACTGGTCAAGCTAAAGAGGACCAAGAGGGTGAAACCAAGGACACTCTGAACACATAGCAAGACATGAAAGCAACTGGTGAGAAAAGCAGCAACCAACCGAAAACCATTTAAACTACATCTCTTTCCTTTTGGATGAATGATGGATGACTAGGGGACATTCTTCCCACCTGTGGAGAAGCACTAGGTGCCCCCCACCCCTCCAAGCTACGCAGCAGAGGCAAGACCAACAAGCACATCAATGGACAGGGGGGGCTCGGGAAAGGCTGGCTCTCAGCCTACTCACAGTTCTTCCACCTGTTTCATACGCAGAGATACACTGCCAGCCTCCTTAGTTATGAGTGTCCTGCACAGAGGGGGCACAGCAAAAGCATGCAAAAATTAGTGAGATTAATTCAACTAATGTAAAGCAGGAACCTCCACCAGAGGCCACGGTGGAGGACTGAGGAGAGAGGACCCATTCAAGTGAAGATTAGGGAGTCAATTCAAAAGCTACTGGAAAGCAGGGCAGGCCAGCAAATGGCAAAGAAGTAATCAGCAGGGCATTCATTTCAACTTATTAGTAGGTCAGGATACCTCAGATCTCTAAACCTGAAGACAACATTCATTAGACATACACCTTGGCTTCAAAAAGTTATGGAGGCAGTAGGAGCTGATAGATATTTCTTGGAGTCAAACCCTAGGTTCAGAACTGGCTTCCTTTGGAAATGATGAGCATCTTACTAATGGCTAATAAATTCCCTTTGGCATGACAGGCAGGATGGTTTAAATACAATGCCAGGTTTAGCTTGTACCATTTATAATGGAAATTATGACCTCCCCACGATAATCAATAATTCTTTAGGAAATAGTAAAAGTAACTCATATTACAAACTACAAAGTGCTATATAAAAGTCCTTTCTCAACTATTAGCAAAGTTGAACAAATATCATTTAACCCAATTTTACAAATATGCAAGCTGAGGCTCAGAGTCTGACTTGTCTACCCCCTAACTACAAAAGTGTTAATGTCAGGACTTGAATCTAGGTCTTCTGAATCAGTGTGTTGTCATTTTGAATATGTCAAGGTTGCTTCTCTGGAAAATAGGAGGAATTTCTAAAGTCACTGAGTAAACAATCAGCTCTATTTTTCCCCCCATTAAGATTAAACACAGTGATGCCACCTCAGATACTCCAAATCTAAGTAGATAGGCAGAAAAAGAAAAAAAAAAAAAGATGGCCATCAAACTTCTAGGCTGGTAAGTTCATTAGCAGAATTAATTATGCCATAACATAGCCTAAAACAAAGGGATTTAGGAAAAAGCGCTATTCTTTACAAAACAAATTACACTAAAAATGGCAAGCTCCATTAGAGAATCAGTGTGTTTGAGCAGGGCTTGAACAGTGGAATGGGGGTGGGGGGTGGGGGGGGGGTAGGGGCAGGGAAGCCTATCCTGAAAACCAATTTCAGAGAGTATCCTATAGTAGATAGAAAGATTAAGAGGGTTGTAATTTGAAAAAGGAAAGTTGCCTAAGAAAAGGAGAATGCTATGAAAGTTAGGGGGTGGAAAAAGTATGGGAAATTAGCCAGGAAATCTGGTTAAAACTGGGGATATTCAAATGTTAAAGGTGATTCTAAGAAAAGCAGCAAGAGTAAGGAAGTATATCCTTGAACAAAGATGTACATTAGGACACTATTCAACTCGAGAGAAGACAAAATCATGGCCTAAACCTGTGCAGCACTAACCACACCCGTTGATATGCTTTGACTTTGGGTCTTATCTGCAATGCCCTTACTGGTTGTCAATCTGTTCCTGTCTCAGTGCAATACTGCCCTGTTCCTCCAGTAAGTTCTCTCGTGATGCTGACTGGGCTGGGTCCAATTTCTTTACATAGGCAGCAGGTACAAAACCTTGTCGGTCATTCACCTCCACTTTCCACCAGTCCTGGAGGGAAAGAGAAGGGCACTTGAATCTTAAGTCCAAGGTTGCTACTCTAAAGAAGTCGAGAATTTAGTTAAGTTTTTATATGTACATACAAAGATACCATATTACTCCTAAAAGGAGTCCTATTGTATGCCACTTATAAATAATCAGCTAATAAATTGTATCATTCTGTACTATAATTTTAATTATTGTTCCAATGCTACACTAGGAACTATCAGGGAAAAAAAAGGGTTATTAGTTACTACTAAGGACATAGAAGCTTTCTCTCTTCAAGCCAATGAAGAGCCAACCCCACTAGTATTACAGTATTAGTTTTGGGTTAAATTAATGTCAGCCTAAAAAAAAAGAACAGTATTTCTTTGTAAAATGCCATCTATGTCTGAGTAGAAGTGGAGACTAAGGAATAAGGAACTTCTTATCAACAGACAATGACTGGGACTTTCTCTTGTCTTAACCAATGTAAGGTACTACATTTATAAGAAGATATTAACAAATACCTTCTACTGTGTCCAGGATATAGATTAGGTCTGGAAACTCTCATGTAACAATCTCTTCAGGTCACCAGAAAGCACATTTTCTCTACTGCTTGAGACACTGAATTAAACAACTTCCAAGTTCTCTTCTAATACTAACACTTCTTTATTCTAAATTGAACCTGCGACTTACTTTCAATTACTAGGGCAATTACAGGAGAACATGGTTCAGAAGGTAAGTACAACTGTGAAAATTAATAAACTACTGCAGTGCTGATTAAAATTAAAAAAAAAAAGGATCATCCTCTAATGTACTTTACCTTGTTTGTGCTGTTCAGTAGTGTGAGGATATCTCCCTTTTTCATTGTGACCTCTCGAGGACTCTTTTCTTGATAGTCATAGAGGGCCAAGACTAGCTCCTTCCCAGTTTCATCATCTGTGGGAGCAACTTGTTGCTAAAACACCAAGAATAAATTAAAACATTTAGTAGTTAAAAATCAACTCTCTTACAGAGTATCACCTAGATGCTAAATGAAAGAGAATATCAACTTTTCACTACTCTCAATTTACTGCTTTTATTCATTTAAAGTTTCTACTCCAGATACAATGAAATTTTAAGACTCAAGTATACATATACATATATATTTTATTTTGCAAGTGATAACTTTCATTTATTAATGCAATAACAAATATAGCAAAATGTGCCTAGCCAATGTACCTTGAAAACATGGAATGCTTCACAATTGGGTGTCATCCTTGCCATGTCAATCTCTGTAACATTCCAATTTTAGTTTACATAACGCTGAAGTTAATACTTAGTTTCTACGTCATTTAAAGTTAAATCTCTCACACTATACCATATTAAACCGCATCCCTCCTCCTCCAGAGGAGATTTAAAGAGCTCAAGCTGAATTCATTCTGATCATCAGTCAATAAACATTTATTGAGTGCCCACTATGTGCCAGGCACACACTCAGTTTATTTTTGAAATACTAATTAATAGTACTTAGAGGCACATTGAATAAAGAGAAAATAATGGATCTGTTTTTATCAGATGTCTTTACCCGGCACGACTGAGCTTGCTCCCGCAAAGCCTGTATACTGCTTCCATAGGCACTCAGATCTGACATCAAAGCTTCATGTTTCTTCAGAAGAGCCTGCAACCAAAATTAAATATATCAAAAACATGAACTGGAAGTCTGTGGCTGCTTTATCAGTACACTCTACCTAAAGCTTTATTAAATCGCTTGTTATTCTATAAAGTAAAAAAAAAAATACTGGCTAGTTAATGTTATACAAAGTGAAGTTCATGGATCACACTGTCACCTAACCTTATTCTTTGTATCCATCCTAATGACTCTCGACAAATTCAAATATGAAAGCCAAAATTCTACCTTCTACCACGAAATACTTGCCACCTAATTAGAACGCCTAAAAGAAGTTAACAGCAGCCTTTAATGTTGCGGCAGTTTTGTGACTCCCATCATCTACAGCAGGAGGACATACAAAGTGAGGTACAGGTGTACACAGAGTCTCAATTTGGGGAAAAAAAGGGCAGCTATCTCCACATTTTCTATAACTGGTTATTCTAACCAAATGGTTCATGTTAGTTTGTCAAATGCCTTAGACTGCTCAACTCCTTCCTCTTTCTGAGAAGGCCTTACCTCAGCAGAGTCCTCATCTTTCCCATAGTCTGTACTGCCCACAATAGGTTCTTTCTCTCGCATCCAAGATTCAGCTTCATTGGCATCAGCAAAATACTGCTGAGCCTGTAAGGAATCTTCTAAATCCTGCCGACGCTGGGAAGCTTTTGCTTTTAGAGACTCCCACTTCTGATTCAATTCATTTAGCTTGGCCTTCACATCCTCAGCAGCAAAATGGCCTGAGGTATGAATTGTTGGGGCAGAGGTGGGGGGGGAGGGGGAGAAGAAAAGGCTATCAATAAAGGAGAGAATGAACAAAAAACTTGCCTAGAGCACTTATCAGTACATTATGCTGAACCACAGTTACTCTGCCTTCTGTAAAGAACACAGAAACAACTTTGGAAGCCCAAGATCTAAATGAGCTGAAGTTCTATTAGAACTTGGAACCTCATTTCCTTGACCATAAAAATAGGGCATTTGGGCCATATCCCAACTTGAAGGCAGTACAGAGAGTTCTGCCAAAATCACTATAAGTTGATGAACAGAGAGAACCCACAACAAGCAGAATACCATCTGCCCTTGAGCATGACAGACATGAAGAATTCAGAGAAATATGACAAGGTTTGTAAGTGATAAGAGTGAAGAAATCATAGCTGAACAATAACACCACATTTCAACAATGTGGGGAAAAAAAAGTCATCCACCAGAGTTAACAAAACCCTGGTCAAATGCAATGGCTAATGTTAGGACTACGCTGTCTGAAGAACAGATTCTTAAGTTCTGCTAACAATAAAGAAACTTTTTTTTGGGGGGGAGGGAGGAGGGAAGTTTCTGCTATGCCAAAACAAAAATTTTAAAGTGTAAGAAAACTTCTGCTCGTAAATTCCAAAAATGATTATACTCTGTCAAACTCACCTTCCTCTACCATGGCATTTCCTTTCTGTGTAACAGCTTTGATACGGGGCTCATGACCAGCAATCTCGGCTTGAAGGGCCTGGTGCTTCTTTAAGAGGTTCTGGACCCCAATTAGATCCTTGCCTGAAAAAAGAAATCAATTCCTTCATCCAAGCCTTTAATAAAACAAAGTCAAAGCTAAACTGTTTCCCCAGAAATCACATTATTAAATTTAAATATCAAATGGCTACTATGGGCAAAGGAGCCATCATCACAGCTGAAATTTAAGTAAACTTTGACCCATGCATTTTAAGACACAAAACCATGAAATAGCAACAACTGACATTTACATAGCACTTTAAAGTTTCAAAGAAAATAATTTACATATATCATCTCATTTGAATAGTAGAACTCACAATTGGAATTGAGTATTAGCTCATTAAACTTGCTTTACATATTATGGACACAGCCTGACCTCTGTTAGTGGAAGCAGCAATAGGCTCCTTTTCCCGGATCCATGTTTCTTCATCCTCAACATCGCGGAAGAGCTGCTGTAAGCGCAAGGAGTCAGCTAGCTTCTGCTTTCGGGCAACCATAGGATCCTTTAGAGCTTCATATCGAGCTACAAGGGCCTCTTGCTTCTTCTTGATGTTGTCAGCATCAAAGTGTCCAGCATCCTGAAATTGTCGGGCCTGTATAGTGATGCCGTCAATTCGATCCTGGGGTGAAGCGGAAGAGAGAAAATGGATGATTAAGATGGTCTCCATTGTCTACCTTCTATCATCACTTCAGGCACTCTGAGGCTACACAATTGCTTTATTTCTGGACTAACCGGAAACCAATGCCAGGTTTTGGCAAATTTAGTAAGTCTCATCACTGCAAATCCAGAAGGATGTTAGTTTCTTGAGGGCAGAAACTATTTCCTTTGTCTTTGTAGTCCCAATATCTATGACTTGACCTTAACAGGGGCTTAATAAACGTTTGATAAATTGAATGGACTCTCCCCTTTGAACTGCTTGGCACTCATGACCAGAGATTCTAGTTGTATATTCCCAAATCATGGTGCTGAAAATGCCCAATATCTGGAAGAACAGACTCTCTACCTGGTGGGCTGCAACATCTGCCTCTAGCAGGGCATGCTTCTTCTGAAGGTTCTGAACATTAGTAAGATCTTTCCCGTAATCATCAGAGGCCAAATGACCTTCTACTTCATAAAGCCACAATTCAATATCTTCCACATTACGGTTAAATTGCTGCTGCTGGTTAGCTTCACGAAGTTTTATTCCTATTTAGAGAGAAGGGTGTGAGATTCAGAGAGAATTTCTACATGCTAATACTGACTGTCACCTTTTATGTCAATACTTGCTTTGCAGAGACCATGTGATGCTAGTATAGAAATTGGGATCAGAAACCCATTTTATATTCTTTATTCAATAATTAGAGAAAAGGTTACTACCTTTCGTGTACTTCTCTATGATGGCAACACCAATCTCTGTCATATCCCTATCATTTAAAGGATGGGAAGAGGAATCAGATATTTTTTTAAAAAAAGGACTATGAGCTCCATGAGAAAAAAATAAGAAATATGAATGGTCAATTGAATGTTCATTTTTATTCTCAGCCATGGAGTGTCTATCTCCATCAGATAAAGGAAACTGTCTGTGCCATACCCTTCTCAACCAGGGTTGAACAGTTTATTAATCATTTTCTCTATTCTTTATCCAAGAGTAGGAAACATCTATCTTATCTACCATATTCAATCATATTTACTAAATAAGCCTGGCGTCTGAATCTATTCCCATTAATTCTCTCACAGAATTGTTAAACCCAATACTGAAATTATCTTCAAATCTACTCTTTCTTTAGGCATAACTTTCCCCAGTATAAATGTTTTGCTCACAATAAGTTCAATAAAACTAATCAACATACTGAAAATAATCTGACTTCATATGCAATGTTGTAAGCCAAGAGAGCTCGACTATCTAAGGTCTCCTATTCTGAAGAACCCACCAATACTGGAATGAAATATTTCTTACCCTTCAATTCTGTGGCTTCCAGCAGTTTCTTCCACAAACTGATTACCTCATTCATACGAGTAGCCACCTCATCCTTGGCATAATGATTAACATCAATCAGTTTTTGTCCAGCTTTCTCCAAGGCGTCAATTCGACTCTGATTAGCTGACAGCTCAGCCTCAAAAGCCTGATGCTTCTGAACTTTGCCCTGCAAGTTGGATGGATCCTGGGGAAAATGGCAGAGAAAGATTTCTACTTGGAATTTTAATGGGAAATTCATCCAACACACTTTCATACTCACAGTGTCTGACCTACAGTTAACAGTCTTAGATTAGAAAGCCCCTATATTCCTTCTAAGAAATTTCATTTCCTAACATAATTCCCATTGTTATAGTCTTATGTCTATCTCTCCTAGCAGTAATAATAATAACATGCACGTTACCTTGTAAGCTTCATCTGTTGCAGTTTTCATCTTCTCATTCACCCAACTCTTGAGTTCATCAGAATCTCTGAAAAACTGCTGTAAGTGGAATGAATCAGCCAGCTGTGCCCGGCGGTACATAGCCCGTTCATGAAGAGCATTGCGTCGGCTCAATAACTGAAAGATAAGGATTATTTGTGAATCCCTGGTTCTTGGCTCCCAGTATAAGTTTTGTGTAGGAGACCTGCTTTCTATCTCTTAGATGGTCGACTGTTTCCTGATTACAAAGGACTTGGAAACTTACTGCATCTCTACGTGTAGCCACATCTTCCATCGCATAATGGTTATTTTGGATTAGCTTGGTTGCAAATTCATCCAGTGCCTAGAAAGACAGAATCATTCATGAGTAAGGATACTGTTTTCCTTAAGTTGAGCTCGCTTTGCACTAGGTACTACAGAGATTCATAGGACTAGATTACACTCCATTTTAAAATTCTTGCAGAGGCAGCCAGGTGGTGCAATGAATAGTGTGTTGGAGTTGGAAGCATGAAGGCCTGAATTCAAATCCTGCTTCAGCTATTGACTCAGTTGTATGCATAATCCTGTGTAAAGGACCATAAGGACCATCTCTGTAAGTTTCAGTTTCCTCATCTGTAAAATGTAGATAATAAGAGCACCAGGATTGTGGTGTAGATCAAATGAGATAATATTGGTAAAGTACTATGCAAACCTCTTAGTGCCATAGAAACGTGAGATGTTATTATATCCTATGTCAAGGCTACATTTGTGCTTAGGATTACTGTGGCAAATCTGTTCTCTTGGTTTTGAGCCTCTGGCTGGTTTTCTCATCAAATGTTTTAGAGCACCAGCATCAACCTTGGGCTGCATATTGACTTAAAAAGCCACAAAATAACATTATCTCTGCCATATTGTATTTTTATTTCTTTTGCTTCTCAATTATACTTTTGTCTGTGGTTGCACTACTGTGTTTTGCTGGACCCGAGTTTGATGCTTGTTTTCAGAGACTCTTGACCTCTTTCTCAGTTTAGCAGGAAGCTGCAGAGTAGCCAAACCTTGGTTCCACACAAGTCAAACAAGGTTATGAGACTACCAATGTTTACCTGCTTATCTTTAAGTAAAAGGTCAATTCCAAATTTGGAGTCAGACAGACCAACCTGGCCTTGTGTCACCTAACTCAACACATTATTAAGGATCCTTAGTTCAGATGTCTTGAAAAGATTTTGGATATCAATGGAAAATAACAAAGCACTTTCCACACAACTATTTTGTGCAGGAATCCCTTAGAAAATGATAAATCTTATGGAATATTCTTGAGATCATTATGAAGGGACTGGAGCTAATGAAAATATCTTACTGTAATTTTTTCTTCCTGAGCACTGAGGGATTTCTCAAAGTCTTCGTGCTTCTTGAGAAGAGCTTCTACACTGTCCAGAGAATCTCCCAGGTCTTCATTTAACAGAAATGCCTTTGGAAAGAAAATAGAGGGTTTGGGATGATGCTTTCACTTCTGAAAATTAAATGGCAAAAACCACTTTAGGCTGAGAAGGAAAATGACAAATAAGAGTCTATGTATGCCAGTCTCCAAAGAAAATTCGGGAGACACCCTCAGATACAACAAAGGATAAAATCAACTCAGTCCTGAACTCTTCATGCTATTGCTGTCTTTCTATTGAACATATACATTTCCCAATGACTGTTCTTCCTCAATAAAATGAATAATAATAATTTTAAAAGACTATTATACACAGGAAGTTTCTAAGGACAGCTCCAGATGCACTGCTGGTTGAGAGAAAAATGCTAATACATTTAAGAACTTTTTTTTTCTTTTTGCTGAGGCAATTGGGGTTAAGTGACTTGCCCAGAGTCACACAGCCAGTGAGTGTCATGTGTTTGAGGCTGGATTTGAACTCAGGTATTCCTGATTCCAGAGCCAGTGCTCTATTCACTGTGCCACCTAGCTGCCCCTACATTTAAGAACACTGACTCAGTACTTTTACTCACTGAGTTAGACTTTATCTCCTATGGTACAAGATTCACTCAAAAAGGAGGAAAAACAAGATTTTTCTTCCATTAAGCAGAGCATCAAAACTTCCTATTTCCCTAAGAAATTCTCATTCAAATTCTACCTCTTGTTTGCTCATCCAATTGTCTACTTGTTCAGTGTCTCTGTAAAAGAGCTGCAGATCCATGCACTGTTCATACTGCTGCCTTCGAAGTTCCCAAAGTTCCAAAAGGGCAGCTCTTTCATCAGAAAGGATGGTCAGCTAAAGGTGACAAAAGACAAAAACAGAGATTATCAGAGATTAACTTTAGCTATAATAACTAGACAGTAACACAACTAAATCTAGAGCCTGTGAACTCTATTACAAGAACGCTGACCTTTCAAGTTTTCTTGCCTGCAAAACCCTAATTTTTTTGGGGGGGGGGATGAGGAGGAGGAAGGCTAGGCAATGGGGTTGAGTGACTTGTCCAGGGTCATACAGCTAGTGTCAAGTGTCTGAGGCCAGATTTGAACTCAGGTCCTTCTGACTTCAGGGCTGGTGCTCTATCCACTGTGTCACCTAGCTGTCCCCAAACCCTCATTATTATTATTATGGTGATAGGCTAAAAAAAAAAAAGACACACAGCAAAAACTATATAAATATTAAATAACCAACAAGACCAAAATATCAGTGTTTATGCTAATGAAAAGAGGAAATCCCTACTCCTTTATTTTTATTCTAGGGTTAATTCAATGATACACCACTGTTAAGTTTATCTAACAGAAAACTGTTTAAATGACATCTACCTAAAGAATGAAACATATAATGAATAAAGGTTTTAACATCAAAGGTAAATATCAACTTAAAAATTTTAGTTTCTTAACCTATTACTAAATGGTACATATCTTCTGTTAATTTATGGTAAAGGCCTAATAATTTTGATCACTCCTTAATTTTTATGCTTATAATTTAAAATGCAAAGAAAGTTATACATTTTGGGTTTGGCCAATGTAGAAATGTTCTGCTGCAACATGTGTGCTCATGATGAGGGTTTTTGTCTTTTGTGTGTGTGTGTGTGTGTGTGTGTGTGTGTGTGTGCAATTATAAATCATAAAGATTATAAACATATGTAATAAACTTATTTAAAAAAAACTTTATATACTCATAAGATTTTCTCAAATACTAATGAGATCTAAAGGCTGGATAAAAGCCTGATATATATAAACGCATATCTATAGATATAGATCTATATAGTTATAGATATTGAAGGGGTTGTGTAAAAGAAAATAACTGTTCTAATAGGCTAGAACTCAGGACCAATAGCTAGCTCTTAGATTCAGAAAATTTTCCGCCCTCTACAATCCTGCTTACCTTTTCTCTCACTTCATCAGAAGCATAATGACCAGCAGCAAGAAGAGCCTGTCCCGATTCATCAGCAGATTTAAAACTATCTTCGTGAGCGTCAATTTCACCCTATGGGAGGGAAAAAAGCATATAACTCAAACTCTGCACTTTGCAAAAGTGGAAAATAAAAGCTCCACCTCTTTATTTCCAGTGGTCTTTTGAAGTACAAGTCAGACTATCACATGGAATTAGAAACTAAACCAAATATTACGATAGGTTTCTAAATAATAGCAAAACCTCTTGATTTTTAGAAATCTGAAATAACAGCCCAGATTGCTGAATCTCATTAGCCTTTCTGAACAGAGAATTTCTTCAAAAAAGAAAAAATGGGGGTGGTAGAGGATACCAAAAAGCTTGGCGGGGGGAGTTGAGAAAAACAGTATTCACAGAAAGCCTTTTGTTCAAGAATACTCCCCTCGGAGAAACAAAAATGTGCAAATTCAGCACCCGACAGACATGTAATAAAAAAAGACCAGACTGTAGTAGTATAAGATCTTTGAAAATGTCACCAAAACATGTAAAATATGCAGGACCACAGATTCTGGGTTGGAAAGGACATTATAAGCAAAATAGTCCAACCCCCTCACTTTTACAGAGGAGGCTCAGAAATCTTAAGTGTTGCCCAAGGTCCTAAAGGGACTAAGGGTAGGATTTGAAACAAAAAGTAGTTGATTACTCTTCGTAGCAAAATGGATCAAGATTATGTACTCTAGGAATTACATGTAAGCCAGGTCTTGCCCTACACAGCAGCCAGGAAGTGATCCTGATGAGATTGTGTGTCATAGGATGTGTGTGTCTTCAGAAGACCCTCCCGCAGTTACCTTGTGTTCTTGGTGTCTGTCAAGGAGAGCTTCAGCTCCAGCTACATCATTGGCGAGTTCATCTGCATTTATGAGAGCCTTCATCTCAGTCACCCAGCTGGTGAGATCTCGGAAGTCTGCAAGGAAGCGCTGAAGTCTTTGAAAAATCAGAAAGAAATAATGAGTTTTCTTCACCCAAAAGATAGAAAACCCTGCTCTCAGATCCCCACTTGAAAAAATGCAGGGCTATCCCTGAAATGGGATGATACCTTTCTATTCCATGCTATTAATATAATAAAGGACTGAAGGGGTTTTAAAGGCAAAGAAATGGTTTTAATAATGGTTTTAAATAATGATTTCAATGCAAATCAAAACAATCCTTAAGTTTTACCACACTCCCAGCAAACTGGCAAAGGTGACAAAAGATGAGAATAGCCAGTGTTAAAAAGGCTGTGTAAAGACAAACACACTAACGTATTGTTGGTGGAACTGTGACTGGTCTCCAACCACTCTGGAAAGTAATCTAGAATTATGTGAAGAGAATTACTGAAATGTCCACACCCTTTCACTCACGTTCTATAGAGAGGTATATTATACCTCAAGGAAGTTACTGACAAAAATGGGAACTGGGTGAACAAATTGTGGCACATTAATATAATGCAGTATTACTGTGCAGTAATAAATAATGAACACAATGAATATATAAGCATGGAAAGACTTAAATGAACTGATGTAAACTGAAGTAAGCAGAGTCAGGAATAAAATACACAAAATGACTACCTAAATGTAAATGTGAAGAATAACCATAAAAATGAAATTGAATGTTGCAAAATTATAAAGAATTAGCTTAGCCTCACAGAAGAAAAGAGAGATGACATATCCTCTACTCTATGGCAGAGATCAGAGTCCCCAGGTGTGTAATATTACATAACCTGTCAGATTCCCCCCCCATGTTTTTATTGGTTTCTCTGAATTTCTTCTCTTGTCTTTTAAGAAGAATTATTTATCATAATGGCTCTTTGTGATGAGAGAAGGGGAGGAATACTGGGAGAATTAGAAGTAAGGTAACAATGTTTTTCCCTACCTATAAGAATCATTGAGGCGTGCATGTCTCTCAGCTGCCAGAGTGCGGATCTGCTCCCAATTTGTAATCAGTTCCTCTCGCTTAGCTTGGATCTGAGTAGCACTCAGAGGGTGAGACTGCTGTAGACGGTCTGCCTCGGCACACAAAGCTTTGACCTACAAACACATTAACTCTAAGTACCATCCTCTAGACCACTCTGTACTTGAATGAATGAATCAGTTTCCTGTCAAACCCACCTTGTCTTCTAGTGCAGCAAGATCTCTTTCTAGACCCTCATGTTTCCGGAGTAAAGCCTGTACGCTGGCCAAGTCTCGGCCAAAATCATCAGAGGCCATTAACTGCTCCTTCTCCTTAATCCAGCTGATAGTTTCATCTACATCCCTAAGAGATACACATATCAGTTTATTCACAGGAATTCAGGCACACCAAGGAGCAGGAACCCTCATATTTTTGTATGACAGGGAAGATCTCCACACTTATCAGGTCTTTCCCTTGTATTATATAGATAGGCCTGTGTCTCATCTGCTCTGCTGCTTGTTATTAGTCATACGATGATCCCCCCCCCTCCCCCGGTCAGAAGGCTCTCTCGGGCTTGTACCTGTTAAAACGCTGAACTTCAGCAGCTCCAAAGAGTTTTCCCTGCCTTTGGAGGGCCAGGCCCTTCAGTCGCTGCCAGGCTGCATTCACTTCACCCTGCTTGGTCTTGATCAGGTCTTCTTCAGGATGCTGCTCCTAAAAGAAGTAAGATGAAATAAAGGGGACATGAATGGATAACTTCTGGCTTGTCCAGTTATAGCAAACCACATTGGGGTTGTAATGGCATCTTTTGAAAGCATAAGTCCCTGTTAAGAAATATGTATCTTATGACAATTTACTACATGGTTTGAAATTTATTGCTTACGTAAACCTCAATTACTTTTTTGGTAATTAAGATCAATGACCCTGGAAGGAATGAATTCAACTATGTTTCCTAAAGCACTTCCCATTTGCCAAGTAATGCTAGGTGATTGCTATACAAAGATAAAATTTAAGCAATTTCTGACCTCAGAGGTGTCACATTCTACTGGGAAGAAACAATATGAACATGTAAACACAAAACAGATATGAAGTAAATATAAATGGGAAAGGGGGAAGAAACTAGTTACTAAGGGGGATCAGGTTGGACCTTGGATCAGAGGTGTATCACTGGAGCTAAAGGCTAAAGGGAACCAGGGATTCTGGGAGAGTGAGATGAGAAGTGAATGTGTTCCAGGGGCAGGCACAGGGATGGGAGGTGAAGTGTTCTGAATGGAGGATAGGAAGCAGGACAGTCTGTATGGAAGGTCGAGTGCACAGTGATAGTAATGTGTAATCAGCTTGGAACCGGATTGAAGATGATTTTACTGTAGAGGCAATTTGGACCTAGTGGAGCCTCTTGGGCCAGGTCAAACCATTAGGAAGCTGTATGGAAGATGGGGAGGATGGAAACAAAGAGACAAAATTCAAAGGATAGTCTAATGTCTGCATAAAAAGTGATAAGGGCCTGACCTAGGGGTGAATAGAGCAAACAATGCTTAGCAGACAATTAGATACGGAAGGTGAGGGAAAGAGCTTTGAGGATTGAGGAAGACTCTAAAATTGGGAACTTGGGTGACTGGAAGGATGCTGGTCCTCTCTTCAGAAATAGGGAAGTTAGGAAGATAGATTTTGGCAGAATGATAATCAGTTCTATTTAGGACATGTTGAGTCTGAGATGCTTACAAGATATAAGTGGGAAGTTGTTGCTGGAATTCATGAGAGAGACTACAGCTGAATATACATACATCTGGAAATCACCTGTATAGAGATGACCAGGTGAACCTGCAGGAGGTAATATAAAATCAAAGGAATGGAGAGAGAAGAGGATCTAGGACAGAACTTTCACACAGACACAACCAGGGCACACTGAAGATGACGCAGCACTGAGTAAATACAGCCAAATAAGTGGTAGGAGAACAAAGTGTATCAAAGGAGAAGGGATGACCAACAGTGCCAAATGCTAGAGAGGCCAAGAATGTTGAGGACTAAAACGAGGACAATGGATTTGTCAATAAAACAGGTCACTTATAACTTTGGAGAGAATTTTCAAGTGAGTGATGAGGTCACACAAGCCAGAATGTAAAGGGTTGAGGAGTGGCATGAGAAGTGAGTAACAGTGGAATTCTGTCTAGGAATTTGGCCGCAAAAGGGAGAAGAAATACAGGACAAGAGCTTGGGAAGACAGTAGGGTCAAATGAAAGACTACTTATAAAAGTTTACATCAGACCAAAAAAAAAAGATTTTATTGGCTTAACCTACACTAATAAACACTATTTAATTTACTCCTTCCATTCAACAACTTAACATTTTAATTTCTAAATTCAATAGCGATCCCTTCTCAAGTTCTGTTTGTGAACTGTTCATGGGCCCATCAAGTGACTTAAGTCTGTACACTTAGAGATATCCAAAGCAATTAATCTGCTCTTGACTTCAAAGTTTCAAGAGTTTCTTAAGAGTATACATTTCTTTCAGGACACGACTGACGATTTGTCCATTAATGGAGTGAGGACAACAGGAGAACAAGATAGCAGATCTTTTACAGTATTTTGTGCCATACGGGAGGGTCAGGTTTCACTGGTTGAATGAAAGCCAATTTATTTCATTCGTCATAACTAGGTCTGGGATCTAAGAATACGTCTTAAGCAAAGAGCATTTAAAATTGAAATTGCCCCTTACAGAATAGCTGAACAAGTTATGGCATGTAAATGTGATGGAATACTATTGTACTCCAAGAAATGAGGAAGGGGGATGGTTTTGACATGGGATGACTTGTATGAACTGACAGAATGAACAGAAACAACCAAGAGAACAATCTGTACGATGATAATAATATGGCAAAGATCAACAACTATGGAAGAATTAGGTACTCTGATCAACGTAATCACCAACCACAATTCCAGATGTTCAATGATGAAACATTCTAATCCCTTTCCCTTCCTGAGAGACTTAGTGGAGAATGAGACATATTTTTGGACATGGCCAATGCATGAACGTTTTGTTTCATTACACATATTTGCAACAGAGGCTTTGTTTTTCTTTTGTTTTCAATGGTAGAGGAAAGGTTATAGAGGGTTGATGGGAAAGGGGAGGATTTTTGTTATTTGGAGGAAAATACACACCATACAAACAGTGAGGTAGAGTTTAGTCCTCTCTTATTTTGTAGGCCTCCTTTTCTACAACCTATTTATTACAGTGCCTTCCCTAAGCCAGAATACCTCAGGGACCTGGGAAGACTTCTAATCACAGTGGAAGCAAAGAATAATCAGGCTTGATGGAAGCTTGCCAACCCTTTCTAAGGAAACTCTCTCCACCACACCCTCCCCTGAGAAACCCTTTGGGGCAGAGCTTCAAATGAAGCTTGATTAAGCCTCACCCCAAACTGGGTGGAGGTGAGAATGCTCAAATGGACTCTGCCTTTTTTGCCCAAGTGACCAGTATAGGTTGCTTAAATAGGAAAGAAAACATTTTCAGGAAAATAACATCTGTCAAACTGACAAAACCAATGGACTCAACACACGTCAGCAACAAGTTCTATTTTGAGAAATGCGATCCACTCAGATTATAAATAATACCCAAATTGCCATTTTTATTTCCTGTTGAATACTCTATTTTTTATTTTATTTTTTTTTAGGCAATTGGGGTTAAGTGACTTGCCCAGGGTCACACAGCTAGTTAAGTGTCAAGTATTTGGTCTGAGGTGGGATTTGAACTGAGGTCCTTCTGACTTCAGGGTCAGTGCTCTATCCACTGTGACACCTAGCTGCCCCCCTTTTGAATACTCTAGAAGAAATTGGTACTGATGATGTTCTAGAATACATATGATTCCTTTGCTGTTTACCTGGATGAGTTTGGCAGCAAACTGGTTTACTTCGTTTACTCTTTCCTCATGAGCAGCCATATCTGTCTGAAATTCTTCAAATTTCTTCTGTAAAACTTCCACATGTTCCAGGTCTTGACCAAGCTCCTCTGAAGTAACAATTGCTTCCTGTCCAGTTAACAAATCAGAACCAGTTACTACCCACTAATGCACAAAAAAATCCTTCTTTATGAAGAACCAAATATGGGGATACAAATGTTTACAAGAGGAAGACTCAGAGTGTATAACCCCTGAGAACAGAACAAAGCCCTTCAGTATCATTTAACTTCTTTTCAAAAGTCAGGTCAGCCACATTTTTGTCACGGACCCTCCTATGGCCTAGAGATGTGGCAATCTCAATCATCATCATCTCCATCACAAAATCCTATTCCTCTTCCCAGATATTCTCCACTTTTGGGCTTCCCTTTACACTCCCAGAATCTGGCAAGAAAGGGGGGCAGGCTGTCTTGCTCCCAGACCTACCTTGTCAGTGATCCAGTCCATCACATCTTCGCATTCTCGTAAATACTGCACCAACTTCTGTGCTTGCAGTAATTTTACCCCCTTCTCCCGCATCTTCTCCAAGAGTAGCTCCCACTGGCGGTGCAGCTCCAGCAAACGAGCCTGTGGAACAAAAACCAGCCCCTACAGAGCGCAGCCAGTCTCAGGGTGCTGGCAGTTGGTGACAACTCTTTGCAAGAGTGGCAAGTCGTCTGAAAGATTACAAGGCTTTGCATCAAAACCTTTCTTTTAGGGGGCATTATATAAGCAGGAAAAAAATATGAATGGTAACAATGAGAAATGAACAGGCATTAAAAGCTAATTTGATGTGACTCCAGTCTTCATAGGCAGATTTACCCTATTCTGTTTTAAGATAGTACTTCTCAAACTGGGTTTGCCAAGCCAAGAGACTCTCCCTGATAGAAGGCATGAAAGATGTAAAATGGGAAGGCTAAAGGATTAACGGAGATCATCTAATGGGAAGGATTCCCAGTCAAGGGAATAAGTACCTATGGATAGCATGGATGTTAATATTAATATTAATAATATAATAATAATAATAATAATAATAATAATGATAATGACGATGATGATGATGATGACACTAATAATGATGGGACTTAAGGGAAACTGACGTAAGCATAAAGACTGAAAAGGAAGGGTTCCTGAAATTTAACCAGATGACAAAAATGGATTCTTGGCAGAATAAGTTTGGGAACTTGTGTTGAAGAGATTATTGGGAGAATACATTTATCAAATCTGACTCAATTAGGACATCATACAAATGACAATCTTAGGTCACATGCTCTTTTCCAAGGTAGAAATAAATATATCCTAAACAATGTTCCCAGCATCATTGGGTTTTATTGGTTTGGACCTGGCCAAATTAAGAATCTTACGCTAGCTTGCAAACAGGCAGGCCAAAACTCTATATTCAAATTTGGGGTAAACACCTCTTCTTAACACAGTTGTGCCTACCCAAGATGCTGGAAGTTTCTCCATAACACCAACAAAAGTAAAAAACTAAACACAAAAGAGAAAGAGGCACGAATTCCACCCACTATTGACAATGCCACTCCCATTAAAACTGTAACTTGAAAGTCAAGTTACTGAGGCTAATGGATATTCAACATAGGATTCTCAGAAGACAATTGTGGGTACCCATTCTGAAAGAAGAAAGCAATAGGGGAGAAAAAAGGTTCACACAAAATTCACTTCTAACATTGCTCATTAACAATGCAATTAAGTCAAGGAAGGAAGAAGACAGTGGCATCTCCAAGGAGTAGAAAAAGAGATAGCACACATGGCACAGTTAACACTCTACCTACTCGTATGTGGGACCCAATATGGGTGGCTGTGACTATGGGACGACATGCAGTCCGGTACGGCGTGAAAGTCTGAACCAGTAATAGACAGGTTACCCACAATACAGCATACAAAACAGTTTTCATTCACCCACCAACTCCAAGTCAGTGATGACATTTTACAGATTTTGCTTGTTAAAAGCTTAATAAGGAATTACTGGTTTCTAAGAAGCGGAAGGAACTGAGAACACTAAGGCAAAGACTAGGTAAGGAAGCAGAATAAATTTAAAATATCACAAAAGATTAAACACATCTTACAAAAAAATTTACTCCAAAATTAACTCTTCATCCATAGCCAATTTAATTTTCTTATTATTGATTAAAAGTCTGATATAAAACAAGCTACTAATTCAAGAACAGCCTTTTCTTTCCTGACTAGTCTCATCTTCTGAATTCTGTAGATTAGATACCAGTTTCACAAGGCTATTATTATTTTAAGACTGTGGGTGGGTATGTTGTCAAGGATTACTAGTCTGAACAAAGACTCCAACACTACTATCATAATACTTGAGAAATGTAGTGAAGGTTGACTGGCTGGAGGGAAAATCCTGGTCTTGAATCAGATAGATTACCCAATAGCATTTTGATATAAACAGCAATCTTTTTTCTAAGGAGTAGCAGAGGCTAAAGGAAAAAAAAGTAGAAAAAAGATAGGAAAGCTAATAGGCATTACCACCTAGTATGGGTTGAAAATAACCTCCCCCCCCCCAAAGGTAATAGTATATTAATATAAGTTAAGAGAGAGGACTAGAAGAAAATAATATTTTAATGGTCCACTTAGGACCAATAGTTGGTTTCGATCATGATGGCTGTGTGTATTCATTACAAGATTGCTTACTACAGCAGGTCAAGGAAAAACTGACTTAAATAAAAAATTGACTTAAAAAAAGTTATTAAAAGGATTGTAAATGTATAGAATATTATATAAAGTAGGGCACAGAAAATACCTCTTCACACTTGGTAGTAAGAGCATTTACTAAAGTCTAAGTCCTGAGAAAAACTTTTATAGAACATAGAAAAGCATTGGTCAATCCCTTCAAGGAAAGTAAGGTTATCCTGAAAAGCAAAAGTAAATGAAAAAGCACACTGAAGAAAGCAGCATAGAAGTCTACCCTACAGAAAATTATTTTCCCCCAAATTCCTGGCATTAGAAATTTGCAAAACAAAAGAACTGAAGACCAGTTATTACCACAACCACTTCCATGTGTAAATGCTGAATCTAGTAATACTAGGTAGAGCACACTGCAAAAGGCTTAGACAACAAGCATGCTTCAGACTCATGGCTATCAGAAGCTGAACATATTTATTTGAAGTGAATACACTTCTACTTGATTTTTTCAGGCCAATGTCATCTCCCACGGTAAGCCCACAATGAACAAGTGGCCAAAGATGGCTGACCTCTGTTTCTGCATCAACGATTAATACTATTTAACATTATGTCAATCCTCATGTAAATGTCATTGACATGCTCTCCACTGCTAAATACCTCTTCAAAAAACATAGTTTAATTTATCCAATACTGTTCCTAGCATTTCATTCTAGTTACTTTCTAGACTGCTGCTCAAAGAGGACAGTAACTCCTGCAATGAATACACAATTACTGTTTATTATGTGCACTCAGAATCACCATAGTACTTGGTTAAGATTTGGTTACTTCCTTTAAGGACTCAATAAACTTCTTTAGAATGTTTATCCAAAAATCCATTAATTAAGCCAACTAGCCACAGCCTTTATCAAATTCTTCCTACTTCCAGCCAAAAGTCACTGCAGAGTACTCATACTTACTCTTATCGTTTCAGATGCAAAATGCCCTTCTGAGACCATCAGGTTGCCAGTCTCATCCAGCTTCACGATGGCACCTGAATTGGCCTGCACTTCAGCTTCAAATGCCTGGTGTTTCTGAAGCTTCCCCTGTTAGGGGAATAAGGAAAGAGGCAACCATTCAGCTCAACGCAGCCTTCTTCCTAAGGCTCTCCCTGTCTCCCCACCCTGTCCAACATCTCTCACACTATGGATCCTGTCCCTCCCTTTCCCCAATACTTGGCTCAAATACCACAATGTTTCAAAATACATTTTGCTCTATGAATAATGAGTGTATGGTAAAGGAAAAAATATAAATAGAAAAATTGAATAAAGTATCTTAAAATGAAGTACAAAAATTACTCTATATATTTATTTATTGCTAATTTTTTCCGTATCTTTCAGTTCTATGCGAATATTTTGCTTGAGACACTGACAAGTTAAGTGACCCTTCTTGTGTCACATGTGTTAGCCAGCACCTGTGTCATAGGCAGGACCTGGATTTCCAGTCTGACTTCAAGGCTAGCTGTCTGACCCACTACTCCAGGGAGCCTTTTTTAAAGAAGAGTTGCAAATCCACACCAGCAGGAGTTTCCTACACAAGCGAGGTCCACCTCCCCACCCCACAAAAAGCTCTTTTATTCATATTGATTATGGCTGTCTTTATCTTCATCACTTTTATCATCATTCTCTTAACAAGAATGTGATTACAGGCTACAAGATTTTATGATACCAGATCCGTAACTGGGGAACCTCCTTGGCTTACGTTCAGATCAAAGAACCCTGACTGCATTCATGTTGGGGCTGAGAGA
Source organism: Phascolarctos cinereus (assembly GCF_003287225.1). Lineage (NCBI taxonomy): Eukaryota > Metazoa > Chordata > Mammalia > Diprotodontia > Phascolarctidae > Phascolarctos > Phascolarctos cinereus. The sequence continues at coordinate 268,018,687 of NW_027555625.1, forward strand.
TTTCCAAGAGAAAAACTCTGGCAGCTCCAACACCAATGTCAACCACACCTCCAAGAGTGAATTTGATGAAGGTGCAAAATCTACTTATTTTATAGTCATATTAAGAGCTAAAGCATATACGTGGGGGAAGGAGGATGAACAATGAACATAAATCAGTCATTTCTAACAACGCCATCACTTTGCTTCATGTACAGGTCTATACCATAAAAATCTTTCCTCTTCTCAGGCTTTTGGACACTGGCTTGCTACAGTGCAGGACTCTACAATCCTGTATGCGTTCAACTTTTAAAATAAATTATTATTCATATTTTCATAAAATACTAAGCTCAGATGAAGTATCAAAGTTCTACGAGCAAAATTCTAAGGCAGTTCTAGGTAAATATTTTTAATTCATAGCATTCTTTTGGTAGCACAAAAGGATCCAAACCCCACCTACTATACATAACACATGCTTGAAACCACAAAAATTCTCTCTCCAGAACAGAAAGAACAATATTTTTATTGGTAAGCTATTGATGAAACATCTAGTATTTCTTAAATATTCTACAGTAATTGTCTAAAGGTAATATGGAAGAGTGAGTGGATAGAATGCTGTACTTGGGAGTTAGTAAGACTTGAGTCCAAATACCACCTCTGACACTTAACCAGCTATATGACTCTGGATATGTCACTTAATATTTCTGGTCCTCTGGTACCTCTCTAGGACTTATTTATATATAGCAAATCACAAGTGAGTTTTGATTTGCACTAACACAGGGAACTCCCCCACTGAGAATTCCCTACAATGTGTATTCTTTTATCTATCATTTTGAATTCACATTAGCAACAAAAATGTAAACAAAATGTTTTAAAACTAAAATGTTTTAAAACTAAAATTAATACTATCAGACTAACAAATGGGGCACCAAGAAGATGCTTACAGATCATTCAAGGCAGAATGTCTGCCTACTTATAAGATTTTAAACAAAAAGTTCTAGAGTTAGCCCTAATATTAGACCATAGTTTCATATAAGTTCATAGTAAATATATTTTGCTACAGTAATTTTGTATAATTTGTTTGAAAATATTCCAAGTACTAAATAGGTCATACAGTGGATAGATAGGTGAGCCTGGAGTAGAGAAGACCCAAGTTCAAATCTGCCCTCAGACACTTATTAGTTGTTATGATCTTAGGCAAGTCACTTAATCTCCATTGGCCTCAGTTTCCTCAACTGTAAAATGGAAATATTTGTAAATATATTTAGCACAATGCCTGACACATAGCAGACACCAAATAAAAAAATGCTTATTCTCTTCCCCCTTCCTTTCTACAGACACACATGTACGTATTTATATACACATGTATGTGTATATATATGTGTTACTGAACACTGGGCTCTTTTATAGCTCATTTCTGCACCACCTATTTAGTACTTTCAATATTTTAAAATAAGTTGTAATAAATTAATACAGCAAAATGTGTTTACAATAAATTTAATCTGACAATATTCACCAAAAATTGGACTCTCTTATAGCCTAATTCCTCTTGAAATCACCTTTTTTTTAAACAAAAATCTTTTGCCTTATGGTATGAGCCTAAGAGTTCAAGAATTTACGCAGGCATTTTAGAGGCCGAGACCTACCTGCAAATTGGTTGGATCCTTGTAATTCTCATCTGATGCAATCTGTAGCTTCTCCTGGATCCATTTTTCTAACTCTTCAGCATCACGCTGGAAAAACTGGAATCGGTAAGAATCCTCAAGCTTCTGACGCCTAAGGGTTGACAGCTCCTTAAAGCGGTGGTATCGGTCCAGAACCTGCTGTCTCCTTTCCTGGATGTCTTCAGCTGTTTCCAGCACTTTGACCCCACTTGGGTCCATTTTCTGAAAAGCAAAGTGCTCTGAATTATAATATGATTAAACAGAATCAATGGAATGGAATTAGTATTAATATTCCCAACATTTCCTTTTTCCTTTGACCAAATCTGTGATTTCCTGGGGTTGAGGAATGGAGGGGAGAAAAGCGAGGGATACTGGGTAAGGAATTTCCTATATATCAATACAGCTCTATACCTTCTCTGCAAATTAGACCTTTAAGATGCTTGGGGCCCTGAGAGGTCAAGTGCCTTGCCAAGGATCACTCAGCCAATTATGTAGCACAAGCCAGGCTTGAACCCAGGTCTTGCCAACTCTCTATCCACTTTTGCCATGTTGACTCTCCATTCCCAACATATCTAAAGGAAAAGAGCTACTCAGAAGACCAGCTCATACTAGTGGAGATAAGAAAGGGGTGCTAGCAGCCCAACAATGAAGCTCAGATTGACTGCTTACTTACCTTTTAATTTCTAAAACCTGTACATGTCTCCCTCCATGTATCCCCAAAATGACTAACCAATGTAGCAGAGGGAAATTCAAATGAAGAACAGAGACAGGAAAGAAGTTGGCCTACAGTTTTTGATGTAGAATCCTAAAAGGCATTTTGAGAACTCAAAGACTGTCCTGTTCTATCTACAGTAAACAAAACTTATTGCCAAATTCATTCAAAAAGCTCTTTCATTTATTTTTTCCATTGCCTGGTGGGGGAAAGTAGAGAGAATCAAACTTTTCCCCACTTACCAACTTTTAATTCAGTTATTTTCTCTTTTATCCCTGTTTTAGACTCAACCTCATGTACACTTTCGATGAAGATGAAAAGTGACTAAAATGATCAATCCTTAATATCAATGAAGTTAAATATAAAAATCAGCCATTATTGGCTGGCTTCTCTCAATCACACCATGACTTGAGACCAAAGAAGTTAGACAGGTGACTGTCAGATTAAATCAAGTCGAGCAAAGTGGCAAGAAATCTAAAACAAAGCACATCTAAATAACTATGGTTACAAAACTTACATGCGTAAGTTAATAACCTCTAGGTTTGACTTGCTTAGTCCCTACTTGTCCTTTTAAAAGGTGGCAGGGTTTAAAAAGGGAGTAAGTATAGCTTCAATTTCAAATTCCTTTAGTTCATTTGCTGGGGAAGTCAGCTTGTCAAAAGTTGGCAAACCAAGAAAGCAGAGTTCTTCTGTTGCACTCAATTTCAAACCATCTCTTGTAGTTGACTGGGCAACTTCACTGAAATTTAAATGTCAAAGAGGGAACAGGATCTTCTGGTTCTGACAAGTTAACACTGGTGTGGTCAGGAGGAATCCAAAAACTTTTACCAAGTAAAAAGGCCATTCTCGTCCCTTAGATGACTGTCTATGACAATAAAGTGAAATGGGTGCAGAGAAGGGTAACATATCTTCAAATCTGTAAAAGGTTCAACAATATTTGTTACTCAGGAAACAGTTAAAGAATTGAGTAAAATATATCTTCCTGTACTATGTGATTTGGGAATGTAGTCATCTGTGGGAAATTTACACCTGTCTAGCTTTGGGACTAAATAAAGATGAGAGGACAGAGAGAAGAGGCCATTTTGAAAGGTCTAACAATGAAGCTTAGACCCAAACTACCCCCCCCCTTTTTGGCTAGGCAATGGGGTTAAATAACTTGCCCAGGGTCACACAGGTAGTAGGATGAATTTGAACTCAGGTCCTCCTGAATCCAGGACTGGTGCTCTATCCACTGCACCACCTAGCTGCCCCTACCCTTTTGTTTTTTTAAGGCCACACAGATCTATATGTAACTATTATGATTAGCAGAATTTCCTGCAAAATTCCACCACTACTGAGGAGAGATCTAGGTATGGTCAATGTGTTTCCAACTGAAGAACACTAAGATTTTTTAAAGGAATACATTAAGTGATGTCAAACACATTATGACTCCTCTTTGTCATAATATCCAGACAAGACTGGTTACTGTGGGGGAAAGCAGGAGCTTTTTAGTTGAGCCCTGAGCTTAACTTGGATTGCAGGAATTTTAAGTGTATTTGCAAAGGATGAGGTAAGGGTTTAATAATCAATCCACAACTTCATTTTCCAAATTGAAAAAAAACACTGATGTTTCGTCTAGAAACAAGCTGTACTCATGACTTAATAGACAAAGCCAAGAAATATTAACTAGAGAAACAGAACAGTCTCAACTATTTAGCAAGTCTGAATCACATTTAAAGAGTTCAGCCTAAGGTAATCTTGCATCTACCATAGTGTAACATTTCGAGAAAATTCGCTGCTCTTTTCACTAGAACTGAGATATGCCACAGGGAAATAAAGATTAAGACAGAACTTCTTACAGTATCAGAAGGACAATAGTAAAATCGCTTCTCGAAAAAGAAATAAGAAAAAAGAATAAAAAAAGAAAAAATAGTATTCTCTTTTCTACCTTCTGAAGAGTTTCTTAAAAAAAAAAAGCCTTGCAAAAGAAAACAAGCTGTAGTGAACACACACACACACCCCTCCCCACCTCAGACAATAACTGAATCTTTTTTAACGTAAAGGCATTTTTAAAAACATTCCTTTCCAGGGGTCCCAGTACCCAAGCTTTTTTTTTTTGGGGTAAAAACAGAATGGAATAAAATTAAAAAGCAAATATCTTGCCGATAGCACCATCCCCACCACCACACCCTGTATTTTCTATTGATTCCTCATTCATTACAGACATGACTTCATTAATCCTAAAGTCACTACTGGGGAAATAAGATAAAGCACAGTATTTTCATTCTTACAGCTTAAGAAACTGAGGCACAGACCAGACAACTACATGGGACATCTGGGAATCAAGACAAAATATGTTGATTATAAGGATACAAGGAGACTTGATATGTCTGATTTCATCAGTTGAGAGATTCCCAATGTGAAAACTTCCCCAACAATATAGATCGGTTATTGATCTATATTTTATAGTATTCTAATGTTACCTGGGGCACTAAGAAGTTAAGCAACTTGCATGGCCACAATACCAGTATCTACTAGGCATAATTTACAGCAGAAGGCACTGGGCATAATAAACAAAGGCAAAAGCCAATAATTATGAATAAAAAACCAAAAAAGATATTTACATTTGATCGCCAGATAATGCCCATTCCTCAACCCAAACAAAATGTAATCCAATAAAATGAGGAAGTTTTCCAATCTATTAAAAATTCACCAAACCCAGCTCATTAAACCAGCTCTTAAATTATCCTGCTTCAAAAAAAAAAAAGAAAGAAACTGAGGCACACAAAGATAAAGTGATCTATCCAATATTATGAAGTCAACAGTGAGGCTAGAAACTGAGCCCAAGTATCCTGTATCCCGATCCACTGCTTCACCTAGTAGACAAGGAATTGCTAACTCTCCCCCTTTTTTTAAAAGTTAATACTCCTAATGATTGTATCTGTGTCCTCTACCCTAAGCCATATGGCATTGTCTACACTAATTAAAATGAACGTTACAGTTAAGAACTGAGATACTGCCCGAAATGGCTGGCTGGGCAAACCAAACCATGGGTGAACATCCGAGAATCCCTGCATTAGACCATACCACCCATCATCTCTCATACTTAACATTTCCTAGTGAATAGATAAGACAGAAACAGGTTAAGTAACCCTCCTTAAGAAAGAAGGAAACAGTTTATACATTTTGTTCCCATAAATAAAATTTAAAAAATAGTGCCTGCCTTAGCAAGGAATGTCATAAACACAGGTATGACATAATCACTGGAGTTTCTGAAAAACATCTTAAATCCTAGGGATCATTATTGTGTTATTCAGCCTGCCTCTTCACATCACAACCTCCATTCGTAGTCCATAATCCTTCGGCTGCTATGGAAACCTCCAAGAAATCATATTCAGTAAAAAGCCCTTTGATGGAAAAAAACAACCCTACATCACGATATGTTTTGTCTTTTGAAGAAGGTTTTCCAGTCTCCCCCAGCTCACTGGTCTCAATCTACCAATTAGGTTAGACCATCCAGAAGCCTGTGGCTGAAGTTACCAACCTAAAAGGACCTCTTTGTAGCCCTAGTGAAGTAGAGCCAGTCAATTGTATACCAAGTACTTTGGTCGGGTGATAATGGACTGTTCTTTCCCCCACAGCAGATCAGCTGACATCAGCAGGCCTGGGTTCTGCCAAGACGCAATCAGCAGTCAGCAGTCACTAGGGAGCTTGGAGGCTGAAAGTCATCCATGCTGCAGAATGAGGTCTGCATTCAGTGTTTTCATTTGTAGAATTACAAAAAGCAAACAACCTGAAACGGAGCTCTCTATCCAGTTTAGCTGCTATTTTCAACCTATTCTCATTGAAAGAGACCCCTAAAAAGCAGATGAATAGGAAAAAACCCACTCAGCTTGTTAACAATTTTCTGAATTACCAAAAGCCATCATCATCCTATGGTGTTTACCTCTCATACAACATGAGATAACTGACTGCATTCTTGGACTCCGTTTACATATAACCCTCATCCCTCCCACAACTAAAGCTGCAGAATTCCAAGGAACCTGCACCAGGGTCTCTCCTAGCAATACTCAGTGGGCTGTTAAGGTCAAGTGGGTGACTAAAAGTTCCATATTGGTCCAAGAGGTAAATAAATTCTGGTCACGAGGACTTTAAAAATAAGGAGCTAAAGATACTCCTTTTTTGCAAAACAAAAAAAAATACTTTTTCAAGATCTAAACACTAACTTCCTAAAAAAACTTAAGAGATAATTTTTAGACTATTATAAATATAAAGCAAACAACTACTTATCTCAAATCAGCTTGTAAACTGATTTTTAAAAAACCACTGTCTGAATAAGAGGGGACATTTAACAGTGAGTGAAGCCGGTCTGGTAATAAAAACTTGTATGTTTTTTTTTTAATTTGTAAACACCGTCTTTAAATTAAGGGAGAAAAAATCAGCCTTTTGCAGATGGTATTTGAAAAGAGTGATGCTAAAAAATAATGACGCCATTCAACCGGGAGCTATTTATAAATGCTGCAATGCAACAGTCATGATGTCAGCAATCTTTCAGCAAAGAAAGCAGCTTGATCTCAGGGGGTTAAAGAGGAATTACAACAATGCCACCAATAGTGATAAATAAAAATTAAGACTTTGTCAGCATTTCTACAGTACTATTTAAATTCTAGGGAGAGGAGGGTCTAAAGTGGAACATACCCCTAGAAGTCTCAGATCAATTGAAAAATTTCAAACCTACCTTAAAGCTTAAACACATCAACGGAATATTCTCACATTTTCTAGATTTCTAGCTGGAGGATAGTTTGGCATTAACTAGCATTTGTAGCTTCTGAATCAGTACCCTAGACACAGACTGTAAAACGTATTTGTTTAAAAAGTGTTTTTGTTTAAATAAATTAAAAAAAACCTGTACAAGTTAAATCCTTAGTGTGGACTGAGGAACAAATTTGCAAGGTAGAAAAGAAGACTGTTAAGCAACACATTCAATCCAGAGGTCAAAGATTTGGGGCATTGCAGACTAGGTATCTGCAGTGAGCCAGCAATTACAGCTTGTTTCTAGGGCTCATGAGTGGAAAAATTTGTAGTAAAGATGGTCAGAAGTTTCTACAAAAGGAAAATCTTGGATCATCATCCTTTCAGAAATATGTGATACAAAAATTTGAAAGGCAGTCAAAGCAACCACTATATAAATTCAGCCTTTCAGAAAGAGCAATGATGATTTTTTTTAAGAGTTGCGACATTAATCATTACTCTTATTTCATTTATTTTGCTGCAAGTTAAGAATACCTACTTGACTAAAACAAAACCAAAATGTAGCTAGGGAGGCGTTTTCCGGAATTAATCTGTCTTTACTCATTAACAGGATGAACAAGTAACCTGCTCCATAAGAAAAATCTTTTCATTAAGCCAAAGAAACGAGCTAGTGCAATAATTCAACAATTTTGCTTTTTGGCTTAGTGAGACCTCAGATGTTTAGAAAAGATAATGCAATTGTCTCTGGAGAATAAATAGTAGCCTGTTAACTACATGTTAACTTCCCCCAGAAAAAGTATTAAATCTATAGATTACTGGTTAGCACCCATAAAATGTTACATTAACTTTCAGTTAACTAGATATTAGTAGAAATCAGCAGGGTCTTAGCTTTGAGAAAGCAAATTATCCAGACTGCATTGCATCAAAACCCAAAAAGAACACGCTTCTTGGACAACCTAATTCCTGAATGCTTCTCAAATATCACTATACCACTTACCTTTTAACCTATAAAATTCAGATAAGAAGCACTTAAGCACAATATTATCTTTATTGTAGTTCAAACAGGAAAATGTTCTGTAATGTATTCCATCTTTTAAAAACCCCATTTAAAGAGTTAAACAGGGTCGAATTTTTTTTAAAAAGGCCTGTACCTTGGATTTATTGCCTATAATCATAAGATCACAGAATCACAGACTTGATGATCTAGTCTAACTCCCTTCATTTTACAAATGAGGAAACTGAGGCTTGGAGGATTAAGTGATTAGCCCAAGACCATACATTACCAGGTGGCAGAGGAAAGGGAACATGAATGCATGCCCTGAATCCGTATCAACGGCTCTTTATACTGCACACCATTATCCCTCCAGGTTTGAGAATCTATATTTCTTTGGACATGAATTCTACTTGTTTTTAGATTTAAAAAAAAAATTCCAATTCAACAAATGCTCTGAAATGTTTAAAATAAAATGGGTACTAGCTATTTTTGATATTTTTTTAAAGATAAAATTCAAAATCCCTATCATTCTAGGGACAAGGTTACAACAAAAATAAAAGCTAGCAGAGACAGGAAACAAACCCAAGTTGTGAACATATGGCAATGAAAACCAAAATGTCACTTTTACTAAGTGAACTGCAGTTCAAATTCTTTCCCAAACATTAACAACAACCTGTTTCGTCCCTTGGTTCCTGAGAGCCAAGCAATGACCAGAAAAGAAAAAACCCAAATCCATGACACATGCAAACTATGGTCCAGTGATGAGATAATACATTCATTTGTCAGAAGAGGAAAAATACTCAAGGATTTAGATATTTTAAAGAGAAGCTACTAAGAATCCTTGGATCACACACACCACCCTTTCCCTTCACTCCTCAATCTCTATCCTGCCCCCCCCAAAAACCCCCACTTGTCTGCTTAACAAAAAGATCCATGCAAGTCTGAATTCTTCCCCCCCCCCCCCCCCCCGTCCCTTTCTCTGGATCACAATCCTCTCTGACATCAATATTGTGCCATCACTGTAAAACAGGCAAACCCAGAAAAAGCAACACATTTCCTGCATGCTTCATGTCAAATACCTGGACTCTGCGCTTACGAAACGATGACAACATGATGGAAGAATGCAGAGTCTAAAGGGGGAGGGGGAAGAGCAAGATAATACACTGCTAAAGACAAACTGAAAAACAAGGGTAAAATAAAGAGATCTATAAAAACCATTCGGGTAAATTCCATTTTCAGAATCCTTTTCTTTCCTTCCCAATGCTTCAGAGAATCAATGTAGTGTGTCATCTACCACAATACTAATTTTTATTTTTTTAAAGGAGGCACTATTCCTCCAGAATGCAGCAGCTTTTATTTATTTTTAAATAAAGGTGTGACTGATTACTTTCAAACTACAGCCAATAATTTTGACTAAGGTTCCTTAAGGAAAGGTGAGCATCCCTTTCCTACGTTCTAGAGTGTTTCATTCTCTATGATTATTTAAAACGTGAATAAGAAACAACAGACATTTAAATGAAAAATGATAAAGTATTTATCTCCATACATTATCATACCCCAACCCATTAAAATGCACCTAGTTGAAGTCTGTGCTGCTTCTCCCAAATATCATTCCCTGTTTAAAAACAAACAGAAAAATTGGTCCAAAGGGAATACACAAAAAACATGGAAGAGAAGTGACTATCTGAGAGAACAGCTGCTCTACTAAATAAGCCTGATCAAATGATCCACCATAGGAGTTTTTTTTTTTTACATTCTCACTCTGATTTTACCATTAAGGCACTGCATTTCAAGCTACTGTACATGGCTAACTGCTGCAGATGCACCCTTGCAGTTGTGACTGCATACCTAGCACAATCCTTGCATAGCTCAGAAAGGATTGATTACAGAGTCAGTCCAGTAGGCAGGCAGACTGGGCGCCTACTGCCCTTGACACAAGCTCAGCAATGGAAGGATTGTGCTGGACCTCTCCCAGTTATCCAACTCCCAGTATCTGCAATATGCCCCTCCCTTTCACAGGGCTTGTTCCAAAGAACCAAACTGTAATAAAGCCATTTTGAGCAAAACAATGCCCATTACTTAAAATGGCTTTGTCAGACAGTCTGATAGGAAGATGTTACAACCTTAAGAATAAATGAAATTTCCCCGACTAGGTCAATTAAAAAAATATCCAATAGGAACTATTTTACAGCTGACTGTAACACCCTTCAATTCTTTTCCTGATTTTGGCTAGGTCCCTGGATAACATCTAACACAGTTTAAGTGTCCCTTTGCTAATTATTGATCCACTTACCAAAAAAAGAATTAATTTCCTGCAGCAAGAAGTTGACTGCAGCACACTCTTTTCCCTGATTGGCCTCAATTCGACCTTGTAAAATGCACAACTTAAGTTAAAATTTAAAAAAAAAAATGTATGACAAGATAATCAATTGCTTAGTTCAATGATTTTTACCTATCGCAGCAACGACAACAACCACAGTGCTATTCTTAAAATCTGCCTTTCTTGCTATATAAAAAAAAAAACCACCTCCCATCTCTTTGTGCTTTTCCTGTCCTTTCTTCTCCCCACCCCAATATACGGTGATATATTTAAATTTGCATTTCATGCTCATGGCAATTTTTTTCAACAGATCACTAAAATATTGTTACACTTTGTCACTGGAATTATCTTTTATTCTCCCTCAAAAGGCCTGAGTTTGGGCTTTTCCAATATAATTTGATAAGGCTAGAACAAAGAGCACAAGTATTTCAGGACTTATTATATAAATGTGGATTTTCCAAGTTAATTCACCCCATCAGAGCTTTCCCAGTCTGCTCAGTTACTTACATATGTAGCTTTTAAACCTAAGAGCAGATTTAAAAAAAAGGCAATTTACAGTCTCGAGTTAAAGAGATCTTTATAGATAACGTCTTTAGAAAAAATTCACCATAGGGATTATTTTCAAACAACATTGCTCTAGCATTCAACAGAAATTGATACAAAAAGGCAAATAAGTAATTGTCTTAAGAATCCCAAGAACAAGGAAAAAAACCTTTCTAATCTATTAAGGTTTATTTGAATGGTTTCATAATTATAAGCGCTGCATGATGTCAACCAACTTGACTGACAAATAAGCCACAGTTGAGCTGGAAAAAAAAGGCATATTTGGTGGAATTATAGAAAATGGTTCCTAAGGTCTGTTAAGAAAGATACAAATAGTCTTTTCTCAGATCTTTCTGTGAAGTGGACGAGGTGGGGGTGGGGTGGGGGAGATGTCATGGATTCCTTCACATGGGATTTATCTTGAGGCCACCGAAACATCTTTCTCGACCTCCCCTCCCGCCGAGGACTGACCGGTCTGTATGTCCAGCACACAAACTGACCTCTCACCCGGTGGAGATTCGATAAAGGGGGCTTCCTAACCGAAGCCGTCCCCCCACCTCCACCTCGGAGGGGATCCAAGGCGCCCCTGACCTTGGTCAGCGTGAGCGAGGGTGGGGCCGGGACGCCCTGAGACCCCGCCAGGGAGAAGGCCGAGCGCTGGGTGGGCTGGGGCGGAGGCCGGGCGGCGGGGGGATGGGGCCAGGCGTCCCGCAATCCTCAATGACATTCCTGCCTCCAGGTGCCCCGGGCGGATTCGCCGCGCTCTCCCCACGCCACCGAGCTGGCTCCATCCCCCGGCCCCCTCTGGGCGAGGATGCGGGGGCGCGGGCGGGGCCGGCGATCTGGAGAGGACCGGCTGGCTCTCCGCGGCCGCCCCCGCCCGAGCTCACCTGTCCGTTTCCTCCCGCCGCCGCCCCGCCCCTTCCAGCCAGCCCAACGCCTCGAGCCTTCCCGGGGACCCTTTCTCTTCCCTCCCCAGCCTCCCCTGTGTCCCCCCGCATCCCCCCAAAACGCTAGGGTGTGCTTCCCCACCTCCACCCTCACCTCCACCTCCGCCCCCCCCAGGGCTTCCCAGGTTCCCCAGGCCAGGCTCCGAGGCAGAAGAGGAAGCCGCCCTGGCCTGCCCCTGGAGAGTGAGGGGCACCCCACTGCCTCTCACCGGTTCTGGGGTGGGGGAGTGGGGTTCGCAGGGACAGAGGAGGGGGATAAAAGGCTCGGCTCGGCACCTCTCAGCTCCGCTCCTTTCGTTTCCGCAGCGGCCACTGGAGGCAGCGCGCGCTCCCCCGACCCTTTTATAAGCAGCCCAGGCGCGCGCCCGACGGTGGCGCGCAAGAGGGAGGGGGTAATAGTCCGGAGCTGGGAAGAGAAGAAATCACGCAGCGAGGGGTGGGGAGGAGGAGGAGGTGAGGGGCGGGGCTTTCGGGCCTCGCCCCAGCTGGATGGGGCGGAAAGGGCCGAGAGGTTCCGGAAGGAGCCGAACGGGGGTGGAGATTGCAGAGCAAATTGCGTGGGAATAGAATGAGAAAGGAAGACGCCAGCGGGTGGGGGAAGAGAGCTAGCCGAGCTTGGCGCGCCTAGGGTGGGGCCGTTCTCCCAGCTGCCCCCGCCCCCTTGCACAGCCTCCATCCTACCCCACCCCTTGCAGAGATGCGGTCAAGGGCAAGGATTCTAGTTCCTCTAAGGGTGGAGACCACTAAATCCTAGGGTGGAGACCACTAAATCCTAGGGTGGAGACCACTAAGTCCTAGGGTGGGCAGTCAGGACAACAGCGATTTAAAGGGGACCCCTGGACCCATTGTCCCCCTCCCGCCCTGATTCCCACAGCAAAGTGTACTCTATGGGAAAGGAGCCTGCCTATGCTCCTGCATTCTCCGAGTCTAGGATCCCTTCCCCCGTAGCGAGGCGGGGCTGGTCCTCCAGGCATTCGCTGTAGTTCAGCCCTGTAAAAACAGCTTTTGCAACCCTCCGCTGCAGCATCTGCCTTCCTGGGAGTGATGGGGCCGAGACACACGGGATTAAAGCTAGGGGAAGGAGAGAACCACAACATCAAGAGATCTTCATGTCAGATGCACTATTAAAAACAGCAAATACCCTAAGTTTTAATCTCAGAAACCTGAGGGAGATGGGAAGAGAGAACCTACTACTTTCAATAATGACAATCCCACTAGGAGGTGGGGGGGGACGACACATGGCAGGTTCTTTCCTAGAGAAATAGCAGGATAGATTGGAAATATACGTTGGATTGGGAATCCTAAGACCTCTGTTCAAGTCTACCATTTATTAATATGGCGACCCTTCTAAATGTTCATCTGCAAAATGGGGATACCTACTACATCACAGATATGGTAAGAAATGAGATAATAAATGTAAAAACCTTTTGTAAGCCTAAAGAGAGATATAAAGGTGGGATATTTTAAAAGACATTATTTTTCATAGACCCAAGGGCTTTCAAATCCTTTCCTTGGGGTGGGAAATCTGCAGTATGCTTTCCCCCCCCCTTCAGTTCTACTAACAGCAGGAGCTGGAAGAAAACAGCCTTTAGAAGTAGTGGGAAAACCTAATTACCCTGCTATCAGAGAGAGGGAGATCTGCAGTGCTGAGTTGGAGAGTCTCAAAGCCGCATCAGACTGCAACCGTGTTCATTAAATAAACATGGAAAACATTGGCCCTCTGCGCTAAAGGTTGGTCCTGGGCCCTGCTTTGAGGCTCCTTGTACTCAGATGGGCGGGTTCCTTCGTTTGACTTAGGAAGCTCTGCCCAGATTCTTAGCTCCCAGCGCCATACGGTGCGGAGAGGAAAATGTCTTTTCTAGAGGAAGCCATCATCCCAAAAGAAAAGGACCGGCCACTCCCCAAAAGCTTTGCAGACTCAGAAAAATGGGGCACCAGGATGAAATGTTTTCTGAAACCTTCTACGTAAACAAGACCAGAGCCGAACGATTCCTCCCTGGGGGAATCATTTCAGTGAACAGCTGATCCTTTCAATATCCTCTATCACTCCTGGCGGCAACAAAATGTCTAATCAAATATTCAGCTCAGTGTACAAAATGGCATCATTTAATATGTCAGAGGCAGCTATGGCTACTCAGAATGAAAGTACCAGTTTGCACCAATATGGAATGCATTTAATTTGAGTTATGGAAGGATAGCTATAAAAACCTTTTTGTGCCTTTGTCTCCCTTTGAAAAATCATCCTGGCCCCATGAATGCTTTGCAGTGAGGTGGGGCTCCAACTACTAATGCCAAATACAAAGGAGCCTAGAAGCTTTAATACTGTCAAATCACTATACTAATTACAGAAACTACAATCTAATTCCTGTTAAGACATTAACTAAGGCTTTACCTGGAAAACTAAGTCAGTACCAGTGATGACCGCCTCACAATTTAATACTAAGCATTTTAAAGGATTTTCTAAAAGATCTACGTCAACATCTGCATTAACCAATTTCCATTCATTTAACAAGAACTTATTTAGTGCCTAACTTTAGTTGGAATGTCTAAGATTATCACAAAGTATCTTTATGGAAAAGCTCATTTAATGGAATACTATTTATACTGCCTTTATATCTTATGGGCTTTATCAAGTTATGGCCCAGTACATTTTTCTGGTGAATACACACAAAATCAGGGAAAAGCACTAATTGCTTTTTTCTCCCCAAATAATATACTCCACCCTCAAAAAGTACTTACTTCTTACCCTGGAACAATTACAAGTTACTGGAAGGCAAGTATAAGAGAATGCTGACCTGTATTTCACTAACCAAGGTATCTCTTGAGAGAATGTGAAGCCCTATGGGCTGGTAAAGTCACACTTGTTCACAAGTCAACTTTTTGAGTTTTGGTAGTATGGGTCCACACTCTTTTCACCAGTGAATTTCACTGCCTCCAAATGCCTTCGCATCATGTAAAATTTCATCCAGGTTCTTCCATGAATCCTCCACAGGGCATCTACACAACACACTGGAGGATTTATATGGTTCAGTTTCCTCAGTAGTGTATCAATTCACTGGTTGAAGGTCTCATGTTTAGCTTACCAACAGATAAATTAATGTTTGCAGGCAATCTTAACAAAAAAAAAACCCAAAAAACATCCAACTGATTCTTACCACCACCTGGCTTCTTTTATACCACTGGGGCAGAAGTAGGATATACAGGGCAACAAGGGACATTTTGTAGTTTTATCTGTTTCGTGAGTCACCAAGGCTGAAGAATTTACCACCTGGTGGCCCATCTGTAGGTGGTTCGAGAAAAGGCTTAAGGTTGCCTTTACTACCTGGATTAGTCAGTTCATTGAGTAATCAGACCCTAGTTAATTAATTCACACTGACAAAATTCACAAGAGGGAAAATGTAAACAAGAACATCAGTTTATTATATCACAATGGAGACCTTGTATACCTCAATACACAAAGGAACTGTGCTATCACCTGTGTGTTTCCTCTACCAACACACTGTTTTAAAGAGCTGTGGTGGCAAAAACATTTTGTCACCTTGCAGCCAGCCTGGTGATGAGCTTATCCAAATTCAGCTAAGCTGGTCCTTAGATAACAGACATAACAGTCTCCAACAATAGCCTTTGTAATTCAGTTTGAATTTGCAAGAGGAAGGATGCATTTAAGAACCCAAGGTCACTTCCATGTCATCATGGGGTTTAATGGAAGGGGAAATATTTTAAGTTAACAAAGTAGTCCGAAAAGTATGACAAGTTATATACACAGTGGCCCCTTCTTTCCGGTAGGTTCATTTAGGAAGCTAGAGCTCAATACAGTGGTTAGAAGAACATGGAAAAGAGAAAAGAAAAATACCCAGATTTAGTATGGCATTTATAAATATCTAGGATTTGTTCTCATTTCTATAAGGTCTGGTCAGTAATTCAGCCTATACCTACCTTATAAAGTGACGGCTGTTATTCCATTACTGTTCACATACTCTCCACATGCATCACACCGGGCTGCTTTTAGTTCTACCACTTTTCCTACTGCCACCCACGGGTAGCTTTATCTAGCCCAACTCTGGAAAATACTCTTCCTAGGGGAAGGCCCCCAGGACCCATATTTCAAATTGTCTGGAAGGCAAGTAACTTCTTATAGATAAGGGATATCAAGGATTTCTGTCCTATTTATAATTCACACTCACTATATTCAATTTAAGGTTATATAGGGCACTAATTAAAGAAGAAAAGGAAAATGGGCTAACATCCTGAAATAAGGTCAGACCTGGAGGAAAATTAGACAGCAGGTAAGAACTTGAATAAAAACTGAATCAAATCACTACCACTTTAAAGAAACAAGCTCATTCCATCACCAGTTGCATCTATCTAGTAGATTTCTTTCTGTGTAAACTACAATATCAGTAAGCATCAAAAACCTTATCACCCCTCTTCCATTCTCTTATTTGTATAAAGGAGGAAGTGTAGTACTGTGAAAAGAGCACTAGATCTAGAGACAAAGAACTTGGGTTCAAATATCATCTCTGATACTACCTGTATAACCTTGTGCACATCACTTAATCTCTCTGCACCTGTTTCATCTATAAAATAAAAGGATTTGATTAGATACGCTCCAGTTCTAGATCAACTTACATAAACCATATCCACTGGACTTGTCTAAAGATTACTAAGTGACCTTGCACTTATTAAATAAAATACTATGTTAACAATCAACTAGTCTAATCACACCCCTGCTAGACAGAAGGGGCTCAGTTACTAGTTATACAGTAGATGAACTAAAAAAAGAGCAATTTTCCCAAGATTAGAGAATAAGAACCCTGGCCATCTTAACAACTATATAATTATATTACAGACACCACACCATGACCCCAAAGACACAGCTAAAGTCATAAAGAATTAACCATACTGTTCTAACAAAGACACAACCAAGAACCAACTTGCCACAAGTTAGAAATAAAATTTTTATTATTTCTTTTTCAGAAGTGTAGTCAACCATTCACAGAATGAATCACTTCATACTACATAAGTATTAAAAAATTACTAGCTTTACATTACACACATCCTAATTTGACATCAAGTAATAGATCTACAGTTGTTTCCTCTGAGGCATAAAAGGGAATGGTTCTTTTCCTTACAACAAATCCAGAATCTACCAACAACTCAAGCTCTGGATTTCCCTGATGGATGTGACAGACAAATGTATTCTTATTATTTTGCAGATTATTAACATTATCTTTTTACACTCAATCTGTGGCTCATGAAAACTCCCTCCACATTTAATCCAGATGGCACTGACCTCAGGAAATCCTACACTAACTTCAAAAATTAAGGAATTTTCTGTGAGGTGGACAAGTAAAACTAAAGCCAGGTCTAAAGAAATCAATACCATGCAAAAAACTCCTAATTCAAGGTGGCACCTGGTTACTGTCACTAATTCTAGTCAAATTGGCTCAGCCACCCCAAATGCATTTTTAGATTTAATACATGTCACTTATGTGAGCATGCCTTTTTGAATTTAACACAATCTTGAAACCACCTGTAATCCAAAGTTGTCAGAAGCAAATCTAACAGAAACTACTTATGATTACAATTATAAAGGGTTCTGTACCATATTTATTACCATTTAATGAGAATTCTAAAAAGTACTCTCTAAAACTTTGCTCCTTTTCAAGAGAGTCACCTGAATATGAGCAATTAGCTCTCCTCTAAATGTAATGCCCAAATTGCTATAAAGAAAGGAAAGAAAATTGGGACAAGTTCTATAGCAGAAAGAGCACTGGATTTGGGGTCAAAAGATCTAGGTTCAAGGCCAATTTCACCACTTACAAGCTGTGTGACTGAACAAGTCACTTAAACTTCCTGAGCTTGTTTCTTCATCTGTCAAATAGGGATGATACTAATTGCACTACCTACCTGAAAGTACTGTTGTAAGGAGCAAGATAATTCGAAAGCACTTTATAGTCATGAAATGATTTATGAATGTAAACTTACTACCATAATTATTAACTAAATATCTTTCATAAAGAATAAAACTATCAAATTCCTTTTACTATGCCATGGTTATAAAAGCTAATCCTCTTCTTGGCTACTATGTCTACTAGGTGAAGACTCCTTGATGTAATTCATGATCAAGTTCAAGAAGACATTAAAACTGTGAAAATAACCTCCCTTGGCCATGAGATTAAAAAAAAACCCACTACATTTTCGGATTTTAAAATCTGAGACAACTTCCCCCCAAACTCTGCTGTCTTTTGTTCCTTTATTTCTTTCCCTCCAAGAAAGGAACCAGCACCCAAGCCACCATCAGGAACGCCAGAAAGAAGAGGGCAGAGAGCCCTTTGGGACAGGAATCTCCCTGTGATGCAGACATTTCTGGATTAGGAAAGAAGAAAAAAAAATGAATGATTGTCTGTAGAAGCATTTCCAAAACGAGTTAGAAGATGTTATGCCAGGTGGAAAGTATTCAACAACAACAATAACAACAATAAAATCTCACAAGTCTGAATACGTAACTAAAAAATAGAAAAAAAAAAGGTGAGATGGCTCTAAATGAAAAGCTTTGCTTAGGTGAGCCTGATTTTATCTTTCACCATTACTAATGAAATCCAACTCAATGAGGAGTTTGCAGGTTATGCTGGTAGTCCTAATACTATGCCACCAAATTATTTTTGAAAATTAACCTTTTGCTTTTTCTTGGCATTTGGAAAGACTCTACGGGAAAAGTTCGTTCCTTTGGAGAGATTACCACACTTCCTAGTTTATGAGCTCTGAGACAAAGAAAGGGATGTTGGGACAATATGAAAATTCCTTAAAATAAAGGAGGAACCAAAATAACAAATTAAATGGATGATTCTTTGATTTCTAGAACAACTTATCCAAGGTAGGGCACCCAACTATCTAGAGGAGTAGGCTGTGGTTAGTGAAAGTTGATGAGAACTCAATTACTGAACTGAAACCAAAGTAAGGGAAAAAAACAGACCAGAGAAAAGAAGAGTTCCAAAAAGCCAGGATACACAAAATAATGAAGAGAAGGAATGAAGACATGACAATAATGGAATAAAGATCCAAGAACTTCTCAGACATTTAATTTACCTCCAAGAACTGTTTGAGACGTATGAAAGACCCCATCTGTCCTGAGCTGGTGATAGCTTCAATTCTAAAGAGAGAAAAAGAAATTAAGTTCAGATGCACAAGAGAAACATTAAAGGAAGACAGGGAGAGTCGGGATTATCCTTGTTGGCAAACAACAGACATCTGTCTTTCAGAGCTTAGTTAAGTACAGTCTTGTCACAGAATTTCAGAGTTGGAATGCATCACTAGCCATCTAGTCTAGCTCATACCCAAAAAGGAATCCTCCATTTAAGTGTACCAGACAAATGGTCACATAGCTTCTGCTCGAAGACCTTTAAGTAGTAGGAACCCATTACCTCCAAAGTAGGCCCATTCCACTTTTTGGCAGCTCTGTTAAGGTTTTCTTAGCATCAAGTTTAAGTTTGACTCTGCAACTTCCACCTATCAAAGCCTAGTTCTGTCCTCTGAGGCCTAACCTTTTTTTCACAAACAGCCCTTCAAATACTTCAAAGATAGCTATAATACTTCCCACCTCCCTGAATCTTTTCTAGAATAAACAGCCCTAATTTTTTTTTTGGGCAATTGGGGTTAAGTGACTTGCCTAGGGTCACATAGCTAGTAAGTGTCAAGTGCTTGGTCTGAGGACGGACTTGAACTCAGGTCCTCCTGACTTCAGGGCCGGTGCTCTATCCACTGTGCCACCTAGCTGCCCCCAACAGCCCTAATTTTCAAATAATCTTTACAACATCAACTCAACTGAGGATTCTGTAGCTTGTAGTGCAAGGATTCCCAACTTTTTTGATGGGATATGCTAGCAGCTCCAGGCATCATCTTCCTCCCAACTGGAAACACTACTAAGATACACACACAGGGAAAACTACAGCCCCCCAGACTGACCAGATTAGGTGATCACTTATGCTATCACAATTTATTGGCTGCAGATGCATGTCTTACTGGCTTAAGATGTACAAGAAACATCTTAGCTAATTTTATATGTGTGTGTGTGTGTGTGTGTGTGTGTGTGTGTGTGTGTGTGTGTGTAAGACAAGTGAGAAATGCCATGTATACTAACCCCAAACAGTCCTTAACTAGAGCTATCTTGAAGGGGCCAAAAATGCTTTGTGGACATTTTTATCAGCTTTCAAATGTTATCAAATATCAATGTGGAAGAAGTACCTTTCTTTATATAATGATATTGCTCAATATTAGTAACAGAAATTTTGTTTTTTGGTATCTAATTCAGAACTGTATCCAATAACCCATGTTGTCTCTGTTCATCAACTTTGGTACCTGGGGAAATATTCTTCTTTTATGAGTAGTAGTATCTTCCAGAATTGAACTTGGTACTGTCTCATGAGTGCATTCCCACATACCTGGAAGAGGCAGGCAATCAGTGTCAGAGAGGAAATAGAAACTTCCACTGACCCAGAAAGATCTAGAAGGCCCAAACAACCTTTTATTTTCTACTTTTCCCACAGAGCATGCCAATCATGCCACTGACCCAGCCAACAGTGGCAGCCAATAGTTTCCTAAAGTATTTGTCTCATTTACCAAATACCACTGAAATTATTCCACATAATTTTTTCTAGCTTATACCTTTAAAAGTCAAAATTTCATCTCACCCATTTTTGATGGTTTGCAGAAGATGAGACTTCCCTGTCTTAATCTAGGTACACTAAACATAAGTAACTTTTTCTTCAAGAACCAAGGTCAACATTATGAACATCTATTACTGATGTGAGAAGAGACTATAAGCTGTAATTATTCTGCAATATAGTGATATGCTTGCAACTGAAATGTATACTCCTACTTCATTGTGGTTCATCCTTCATTCTTGAAGAGGACCATGACACCATGGAGATGATGACATGACCTGCAATTGAATTGGATTTGTGTGAGGGAGGGCTGTGCAAAGTCACCAGCCTCACTTTCTCCTTCAGAGCCATCTGGGTCCAGTGGCCAGATATAGATCAGGATGACTGCAGATGTCCCAGGATGCAGTGGGAGACCTTGGCCTTTTTAAGATAAGGTCTTTTCCAGTTCTCACCCTGAGTGAGGCAATGCTCATTCAGTGAATAGGCTACTTTAAGAAGTGAGTCAAGAGATTCCCAAGTCCTAGACCACTGTGCATTATGTGGTGTATGTGTGTGTGTGTGTGTTAGCAATAATTTCATGCTATTGCCAGTACATCAATTTCAAGTAATTTTTTTTTCCAAATTTATTGCTTCTAATTTACTCAGGGCTAGGAAAAGTAATGACCAAGGTGGTTAGAACTGTGTCTAAAATGAAACAGAATACGCTAAGTGAAGACTTGAAGGGTTACCCTATAAGAAAGTAGAGACTTTGTAATACTCATTTTGGTTGTTCAATGGCCTTTTTACAACCTGTTTTTCAGATATATTCCAGATAATGAATTTGCCAGGTAGATGCCTTAAGAGTAGGCCTGCATAACCTGTGGCCTGTGGACCATTTATGGCCCTCCAAAGTATTTCCAGTGTCCTGAGAAAAATGTAGAGGAAAACATCCTTTGTACGTAGAGGAAATTCTTTGGCGGGTTGCAGGTTGTGCAGGCTTGCTGAAGAGATAAGGGAGTCACTGACCCTGGAAGGACTAACAGGGGCGGGGAACATGTGGACCTGAGGCCACAGGTTCCACATCACTGGTAGGATCAGTCCTACTTACAATGGAATAAATTAACACACAAAGAAAAAACAACTAGCTCAGAATTCCCCTAAATTACTGTTGTAGTTCTGAACAAAACAAGTAAGCCTGGATTCCTGGGATGTGCTACTGCCTCAATATCTCCCAAGCACATGTTCTTTCAGTTCTATTGCCCTTCAATACATTCTCCTATTGGCCAAGGAATTAAAAGGCATCTTTGCCCATTGGCTTCATCCGGAAAGGATGCTACCATGTACCTCTAAGAAGTCAAAAAGAAGAGTGGCAGTCACATCTGACAGAGGTTTCATGTTCAGCATTTGTGCCAACCAGCGCCAGCCGTGGTTTAAGCCATGAGGATGAGCCTAGAAGCAGAATTCAATCATTTAACAATCTTTATTCAAGCCAGAGAATCTCCCTTCATCATAGAATTTTTAAAGGATGGAGGAAACCCCATTAACAGCTATATCTATCTTTGCCATAGGATGGGAATGACAAATAGAATGAATCTTTTTTAATGGGACGGACTAATCCACTGAGTCTCCTAACTTTTCCTTCCTGGGATCCCTGAGATATCTGACTCAATTTCAGAGACTATAGTTCACCTCCTCAATGTTGATACTTACATTTTACATTACTAATAGTAGTTTATATTTCTTTTTCTCCCTTTTGGGCTTGAGTGAAAACAGGTCCACAGCAAATCACACTTTGAAGACCCTGAGCCCAAATCTGGAAGGCCTTAACTAGCGCAGTCAGTCCATTATTTACTGACAAAACACACTGCCTTGTGCTCATCTTCATTCCTCGAGTACCACTTGTTCCTTCCTCCCTAAACAATACCTCGCCCCATCAGCTCATTCAGTGAGACTTCTCTCCTGAAGAAAATGAACAGCATTTCCCATATGTCCTGACAGAGCATTTTCTGAACAAAATCTCCATTGTTAGAGAATCTGGTCCAACCTCCTATTACAGTTGGGAAGTCCCTCCTGCCTACCCCTTGCCTATTTCCGTAAGGCCAACGGAGCTGAATGATGGCAGCATAGAGACGAATCATCCCAGACATGCGTTTCAGAAAATTATCCTGTTGTTCGACTTTGGAATCCTTTACTTGGTAGCCAAGGAGCCTGTAAAGAAAAAAACCAAAACATTCAATGTGATAAGGATAAAATGAGAATGAGGAACCTGAGCTGCTAGTTTAGCAATCTAATTTACCTCTTGTGGCTACAAAAACCTATTCCTTCCCTCTCCTGACAAATCAGACACACAAAGATTTCTCAGTCTGCAGCAAAAGGCATGGTTAATCTCTGACAGAGGACTGGATTGAGCAATGGGAGAATCTGCATTTTTCTATTCTATCATTTCGATTCAATATAACATATATCTATCAAGCACCAAGTTTGTGTAAGACACTGTGGTAGACACTGGGTATAGAAAACACAAAAACAAAATAGTCTCCATCCTCTAGAAGCTTACACTCCACTGCGAGTAATTTTACTGTAATATAGTGATGTGTATAATGCACACAAGTAAATACTAAGTATATACAAAATAATTTCAAGAGAGAAAATATGCTAAAAACTATGTAGAACATGAAAGGCCTTATACAGGACATGGTGGCAAGTGAATGAAGCTAGGATTATAGAAAACAGGCAAGAAGAGGGTGCATTCAATATATGAGAGATCTTTTTCACTAAATGAATGACCTTTGTCAATTCAGTTCTCTTCTCAATTTGTTTTTCCCAACTAAATGGTAAGGATAACCATTCATGTCAACTATATAGCAGGGACTACAGAAGCTAGATCAAAGTTTAAACCTATATGTCACATTATACTTTGTAAAACAATGATTTAATTCTATTGGGGGGTAAACTCAAAGGTTAATTGTTGACAAGTGACACAAGGGAGACTAAGATAAAGGAGGGTGCTTGATAAATACAAGCAGTTTTTCTTTTTCTTTGGCAAGGCAATTGGGGTTAAGTGACTTGCCCAGGGTCACACAGCTAGTAAGTGTCAAGTGTCTGAGGCCGGATTTGAACTCAGGTCCTCCTGGCTCCAAGCCCGGAGCTCTATCCACTGTGCCACCTAGCTGCCCCTAGTTTTTCTCTTAATAGCAGTTTTCTGTGACAGGAACAAAAAGAAATCTAATTCTTTATTCTTTAATGATCATTCCAATAAATGCTAAATGGTTTGAAGTAAAAGTATTCTCACTTCTGATATTCTTCCAAGGCCATTCCCTCCTTGAAGGCTGGGTAGAAAGGCACAGAGTAAGGGCACTTTTTGTGGAGATGAGCAAGGATGAGGTCCCCCACTCTGGGATGGAGTTCCCAGATTCCTGATGCCACAACAGCAATGGGGAATGCTGCTTCATGGTGAGAAGCCACTTCTTCTTCTCCTTGTTTCTGCCAATAAAAAAGTAGCCTCAGTTTTCAGGGAAGTCTTCTACTTCTCTCTTCAGCCTCCAAAAATAAAAGCAACTCTGACCCTGTGATTTCAACACTATTGGAAAGAATTCCCAGGGAGGAAACTCCCTATGCCAATACAAATCAGTAACTGTACTGGTTAGAAAGTATGCCTTAATGTCAGGATTGACAAGCCAAGGGTCAAGGGTTCAAGTCCTGCTTCTGATATATACTAACTATGTGAATCTAGGCAAGTCACTTAACTAATCAGTGAGCACCCCAGACAACTCTCTACCAACAATATCTGACATTCACATAAAAAGTTTACAAAAAATGCTTTCTGTATATTATCTTATTTAATCTTAAAAAAACCCCTTCCCATGAAGTTGGTACTATAGGTGTTAATGAATGAATGAATAGATGAAAAACACTTATTAACCATTTGCCACATGCCAAGAATGTATTTTAAAGATAGAGAAACTGAGGCTCAAAGGAGTTAAGCGATTTGTCCAAAGTCCCACAGCGAGTGAGAGGTGGGATTTGAATCCCAGTTCTCTCCACACCCAAGGCCTGTACTGCTTCCACTATATTATGTAGCCTTTCCAAAACAGTTTCTCTTACCACAAATTTCTCTGCCAGCTTGTAATGGACAAAGTCCAATCCTTGTGGATGGTTCGTCACTGACACAGCCCGACCTCCACTGTGAACAGCCTTTCCCAAGAGCAGATTGTTGATCTTATCAAAGATCTCCTTCAGCTGAGAGCCTGTGGTAGACAAGACATAGGAACAAGGAGAACTACAGATGATCAACAAGTATTTGAGCACACACCTAGTGGTCCCTCTGATAACACCACAATTAAACAATTAATAAAAGCACAGAACAATACAGAGAAATGGGCCTTGCACTGTGGGAGCTTGCAGTTTAAGCCTGAAAACCTCGATGCAAACAAACCCCTCAATTACTTATTTAACACATATCAAGGTCGAACAACAGGATAATTTTCTAAAACGCACGTCTGGGATGATTCGTCTCTATGCTGCCATCATTCATATTTAACACACAACTAAATAATATCATACATCCCAGGACACCTAGCATAGCATTGTGCTAGGACAATGGCAGCTACAACAGTAACATCAGTCACACTTTCTGTAATCAGAGAGCTCACAACTTAGGTGGGAAGTCAACACATAACACATGAAAACCCTGTGATGCCGCTCAAACTGAGTAGTACAGACCATTAAGTGCTGCAGCAGATTTACACACGCAGCAGTGCTTTTCTTCATATTCCCTTTCTTCACCCCTGCTCCTGTCTACCCAGGAAGTCCATAAATATCTCAGGAAACATTACAGAAGTCTCAGAAATTTTCTCCAAAACTTTTCATTTTAATTCACATTCATATTTTAAATGCCACACATTTTAGAGAGATGAGCATGACATCAAAGAATGATGAAAAACTGGATTCCCTAACATCCAGAAACATAGTTACACAACTTTACATTCAGTCATAAAAGCACCCGCATTATGTACCAACAGTGGTGCCAGAATATGTACATGGTAATGCAAATACCACTTATTCCTAGGTCATATTTTACCACCACTTTAGATGTGGTTTAAATCTCCCCCACCAATCTTACTTTGTGGAGAAAGGGCCCACTGCCACCAACCGCTGACCAACTGCCAAACAGCAGGTACACCCAAGAAGCCCCAGGAACAAATACTACTCACTTTCCCTCTTCTCAATTACTAGCCTAGTCCCTGCAGCCATCATTCAGAGGAACACCCTTGTGGAGATATGACCTATCAAATGCCTCTGCAGGTCCTGTAGCCCCCACCTCCTCCTCCACAGCCACAACTACTGAAGAACCAGAAAAGAATGTTCTTCCCACCAAGGTCCTTGGAATTGTCAAATGGTTTGACATTAGAAACTGATATGATTTTATTAGTGGAAATGATATTAAGTAAGTAGTACTACCATCTACTTTGCCTCTATACCCTAACAACCACTAGGTCTTTCCACATGCCTTGCAGCAAAAACCTACCATATATGTGCTGTCTCTCTCATGAGTATAAGAGCTCCTCCAGAACAAGAATTGTCTTGTACATGAAACAAGATAGTATATAACAGGAGCCAGAGACCAAAGGTTTTGGGTGATGGCTTGCTTGACTGAAGATAATGAGTTAATAAATGAAAAAAACTGAGGCTTGTGGGGAGGAAGTAACTTGCCTCTTTAGATCTCCAGGGCTTCGAGTTTATACTATCTACTGAGCAACAATTTGTGATTCTGAGGATTCCTTACCCAGGTCCATAAAATGTAATCACTTGATCTGAAAGAGGGTCTTCCTAATCATTGTTCTTTATTTTTTTTCTCTAAATACCAATCTTCAAAGAGATAAATTTGTATATTCATCCCATTCTTTTCCTAAACACATTCTCATTAAACTCTAAGATGAAGAGGCAGGATCTTGGCCACACTAACCTGCTATAGTAGAGATCTGACTCACAGGAATGGTGGCAGCTTTCTGCAGGTCCATCTTGATCTTTTTAGTCTGCCCAACAACAGATAGAAAGGAAGGGGAATGAAACAATGTTTTGAAGAAGCTAATATATCCCACTCAGGACAAGTTGATTATGTTGGCTACATTCAGTTATGGCAGAGACCAGGAACAGCCTTCGGGCAAATTCTATGGAGAAAACTTTCAGGACCAAGAGATTCATTAACATTGCCCCTTACCCCTACCTGATGATCTTTGCTGTTGGTTAATCCATCAAAAGCCAACATACACTGACTGGCAGCATCCTGTAGGTGCTGGTACCACTGCATTGTACTGTCTCCTGCTTTCACCTGGAGGCCTGAGGACAAAGAGCCACGTCTCATACTTTTATATCATATATCCCAGGACACCTAGCACAATGCTATGTACACAATAGGTGCTCAATTTTCAGAAATCCACCCTAAGAAAACTGCAGAAGATCCCAAGAACCTCATGGGAAAAGTCAGAGTCCAAACTCAGGATTTGCATTTATTAGAGCAAAATATAATAGTAACATGTGAGAAGCCATAGCTGATTATATGGCGACTTAACTAGTAAAAGCATTCCAAAATGGAAATGACTGTTTCATCTACCTCATCTCAGCATGTAAGCTGTCCCTCTAAAAAATGTTTTAAAATTTACCTAATAAGGTATTATTAGCCATCTGAACAGCTACATGATGAATATCTATTACCTTCTCTCTGTTTTCCTCCTGGGAACTGGGTAAGAACTGGGGTCTCCTTTTCTGCTTTTGGTTGCTGCTGTAATTCCCTCTGCTTCTCCTTGGCCTGCTCTTCATCTTGTCTCTTCTTTTCCTCAATAGCCTTGGAAATCTCCTGTTGCAAGCTAGTAAGCACCTGCTGCATTTCTTGCAGGGCACGCTCTGCCATGGCTTCATCCTCTGGAGTAGGAAAACCTCTCTGCAACCGAAAGTAAAGCAGAGCTTAGTGGACAGCTTCCTGAAACAGAGAGGGCTTAGAGAATAAAAGGACATAAGTCAACACCAAAATACCACCAAGAGTCTGGATCATCTCACCGAAAATTTAAAATATGTATGGCTTTTTTTTTTTTGAGGCAATCAGGCTTAAGTGACTTGCCCAGGGTCACACAGCTAGTAATTGTCTGTGGCTAAATTTGAGTTCAGGTGCTCCTGACTCCAGGGTTGGTGCTCTATCTACTGCCCTACTTGGCTGCCCCTAAGATATATATGTTTAAAAATGTTTAGTATTCCTTTTATCAGCACTCTTCTGTCAAGAGAAGAAACAAACTGGGGAGGAAGCTGCTGTAATAGGTTCCAAAAAGTCCTTCCTCAGGGGTCATTTCCATTAGACAACAGGAATTATAATTATAATCCACTAGTATCACACTTGTGGCCCTGAGGAAGGAAAATCCTGGTGTTGGGAACCAGATTAAAATGCAACTGAGAAATATTAAACAAAATAAATAAAAATTCGACATAACATAAATAATGTTAATTTGTGGTTTTCTAAATCAATAATGTGGTTTCCAGGGATCCATTTCTATTTGAGTTAGGCACCACTGTTATAATCCACTCCCTTGCTTTTTGGTGAACTCAGGAACTCTACACCAAGGTATTATAGCTACTTTTAACCATGGAAAAAAAGAATTCTCTTGACACCAGGTATTAAGTCTCAAACCCTACAAACCTAAAATTTTTGATAATAAAGATTAAATCTATTTCAAGAAAATCTTTATTTATTTATTTATTTTTGGTTTTCAACATTCTCTTTTATAAGATTTTGAGTTTCAAATTCCCCCCCACCCCCAAGATGGCATGCAAAGATTAAATCTATTAATTTATTACCCACCAAAATTGCCTTTAGATATTTTTATTATGTAATGCTTACATGAAATCATACAAAAAGATTTTTTGGGTCTAACCTATCATTCCTTTCATGCAGAGAACTCCTGATGAGAAAACTTCTACCAATGTAGACTGATACTTGCTCTATAATTTATAAGAGAGTTGTTTAAAGCATTGAGAGATTGTGACTTGCCCAGGTGACAGAGCCATTATATGTAAGAGGCTGTACTTAAAGAACCACGTCTTCCTGATTCCAAAGCCATCTTTTTCTACTATGCTAAGATTGACACATGATGGTAGGGAAAACAAACATAAACGCACCCTCAAACAGTAATGATGGTAGGCAACGACCCATGCTTAAGATTTCCACAGAGTGAGTTCTTTCTAAAAAAACCTTTCTCTCCCCAAGTGGATAGAAAGGGAAACTGAGGCCATAAGTTGTCAAATGACAACTTAGTATGTAGTAACAAAGCTATAAATAATGTAGTTACTTATTCACCCATAAAGAAATATCTGAGGGGCAGCTAGGTGGTGCGGTAGATACAACACTGGCCCTGAAGTCAGGAGGACCTGAGTTCAAATCCGGCCTCAGACCAAACACTTGACACTTACTAGCTGTGTGACCCTGGGCAAGTCACTTAACCCCAACTGCCTTAAAAAAACAAAACAAAACAAAAACCCAAAAAAAACCTGAGAAAGGACTGCTCAGGAAAAGGAAGAAAACTGCTAGGTGATTCTCTTACCTCACTGGTGGTTCGAATGATGCCCGAGATAAGCCCACATAGCTGGTTTCCTCTGCTTCCATACCCAGAAAGGTCTATTCTCAGCAGGTCTTTGTGCTGATAATTGGGGTCCAGCTGCTGGTTGAGCTGCAACACCTCCTCTTGAAGGGCATAGAGACGTCGCAAACGAACCTGACCCTCTTCCTTTCTAAGCCGCTCTTGTTCTATCTGCCTCAACCGCTGCTGTTCAGCCTCACGTAGCTTCAGGTTGAGGATCTACAAAGAAGCCATCAGGTGAAAGCCTGGCCTTTAGGACTTCTCTCAAATGATTTCTAGGCCCATTACCTTCATATGTTAAGTTCTATAAAGTCTAACCATTCTGTAAGTAGGGGCAGCTCCAGGGCAAAAAAAGGAATTCTCCAGAATCATATAGAGCCAACGGTGAGAAAAACCAGAACTGGTTGTACTGTGACATAGAGAGAGGTCTCTATCACCAGCGGTGTTCAAATGGAGGGGTTGACAGATGTCAGGGATGCTAAAATAGGAATTTCTGCATTGTTTGAAAGATTAAATTACATGACCTAAGAATTCTTCAGAATTTAAGATTCTATAAATCAAATTCTAGTATTCCACTGCCCACCCAGGACTCTGATTACAATAGTCTCATAGAGAGGTTACAAAAGGGAAACAAAATGGCCCACAAAAGCTTCTCAGTCACACTATCCATATTTATTTCCAAGCCTCTGACCTTGGCTCTATGACGATGTTCTTCTTTTAACTTCTCCTGCTGACCTTGTGCTTCTTTGAAACTGAAATGGATATAGAAAGGAAAAAAATCATGAGGAATGCTTACTCAAAAACTGTTCTCCATGACATACACAATTAGTACAATAACACAAACAATACTAAGAAATAACTACATTCAGATCACTGTAGTGACTAAACTTGGCTCCAGAAAACAGATTTAGTATCCTAGACAAACAGTCTTAGTATCCTAGACAACTCTTTAAGAATATAAATGGAAGGACAAATGGTAATCTACATCAGTAGAAGAAGAAAAACAGAGATAAAGAGAAGGCTCAGTGGTGGGGAAGGGGTTTTACTGAGAAAAAATTGTAATATAAAAGCCATCAATAACACTTTAAAAAGTTGTTTTCCTAAATGTACTAAAGGTACCTAAATTTCAGATCATCTTTCATAGGAAATAATCTTCCCTGGGTCTTTTATTCTGATGCCAATATCTTACATTTTGGGAATATAACTGCTTATCCATTTCTATCTAACCTCCCTAACACCATCCATAACTTGTTAGCCTCTGGATGTTCCCACCTTTTC
Organism: Phascolarctos cinereus; assembly: GCF_003287225.1. Taxonomy (NCBI): domain Eukaryota; kingdom Metazoa; phylum Chordata; class Mammalia; order Diprotodontia; family Phascolarctidae; genus Phascolarctos; species Phascolarctos cinereus. The sequence continues at coordinate 268,049,121 of NW_027555625.1, forward strand.
TCTATCACCTCCCGAAGGTCCTGGTATTCTTTGTGCTGTTTCAAAGACTTTCGTTCATCAAAACGCTTCAGTTGCTCTGATGCCATCTCAGACAGAACCCGTACCTTCCTCTCATGTTCTTCCTGCCACTGCCTCAGTCCTTTCTGAAAGAAAAATTGAAAAACTTTAAATACTAGAAGCAGACACAGAAGACCTGTGTCAAGCCTGCCCCATAACTATGTTATCTTAGGCAAATTACTTAAATTTCTCTGGGACTCAGTTTCCCAATTTGTAAAAACAGAGTTTGAGTAGATGAACTCTGACTCCCTTGATTCCAGGGTTGGTTGCTGTATCTACTGTACCATCTAACTGCCCCAAAAGTCTTCTTAAAAAAAATCATTCTTTATTTGGAACTTAAACACAGAGGAAAAAAAAGCATTTCCATAAACACAGCGGAACCTAAGAAGTTTCTACATGAAACCGTGATCTTCATTTCATACTGCTGGATTCTGAAAAAAGTATGTAATTCCACATATTACTTTCAAAACTGTCTTGCTTGTCTATGCTTCCTTCTGAACTTCTGTGTGTTTTAAATAATGTTCCAACAGTCCTCTCATTTTTGACATTATTATTGTTAATTTCCCCCATCCAACTACCCCCAGTTAAAAACTGAAAGAAAAACAAAACTTTCATAACAAGAAAGAACAGTCAAGCTTTCGAAAGCAACAGAAGGGCCACATCCAAAATGGATGCAAGCACTTTTGCACCCTGTATCTGTTACCTTTCTGACAGAGGAAATAACACCCTTCATCCATCCCCTGGGGATATGGCATTGATTAGAATTAAGTCTTTCAAAGTTGTTTGTCTTTATAATGTTGGTGATTTTGTATAAACTGTTCTGCTGGTCCTACTCACTTCACTGTGGTTCACATACCACCCAGAATTTCCTGAATCATTTCTTTTGTGATTTTTTGTTTTAGGCAATGGGGTTAAGTGACTTGCCCAGAGTCACACAGCTAGTAAGGGTCAAGTGTTTGATACGAGGCTGGATTTGAACTCAGGTCTTCCTGACCTCAGGGCCGGTGCCCTACCCACTAGCTGCACCTTCTTTTGTAATTTCTTATGGCACAATAATGTTCCATTACCTTCATACACCACAATTTGTTTAGCCATTCTCCAACTGATGAACATCCCCTTAGGTTACTGTTCTTTGATTTTATTTTTTCCCCCATTTGATTCTTTCTTTCTTCAAGAATAGGAAGTTTATTTCGCTCGTTGCTATTCCCGCTCTAGTATTATCTTCTCTCTTATCCTCCCCACACCCCCCAATGCTTGTTTCCCTGCTGATTTTGATTTATTTCTACACTAAACTCTGTGTGTGTGTGTGTGTGTGTGTGTGTGTGTGTACACACAGATTCAACCCTTCTTTGTCCATTTCAAAATGAGATTTATCTGATGTCTGCTCCCAATACGCCTTCTTTTATGGTGGTATAGTCTTCTCACATGCAGGTTACACTTCCTCCTTTCTATATTAGTGTATTTCTTCTCCTTTTACCCTCACTTCCCTCCCTTCTTCAAACCCTCATAATAGAACCAATCCAACTACAAGTCCTTTGTTTTTCTTGACCCCCTTGATACTTAGGGTTCTCACAGGACACCTGTTTATTCTCTCCCTTTATAAATGTTAGCACTACATCATCATATAGCTTCTTCCAAATCATAAATGAAAACTGCCCAAATATTTTATTCTTCATCTATGATTTCCTGAAATATAGTGTCCAGGCTTTTTTGCCATGGTTTTCAAGATGTTCATTAATTCTTAAATTGAGAATCTCACCTTGATCTGTTTACTAGATGAGATAGCTTACATTTCTATTTTTTTTCAATCTTTTGATTTTAGTCTTTTTTTCTTGCTATCTCAGCAAGGCAATGATTTGTGTTTAGTCTATTCTAGTTTTTAGGGAGTCTGTTGCTTGAGAAAGGTTTACCACTTTACCTTCTAAGCTATTTATTCTCCTCTGAATTCCTTTTCCTTGAACTTTTATTTCATTTTATTTCATTTAATTTCTCGCTTCTTGTCTTCTAGATATTCATGAGTCCTTGTGGAAAGTCCACTTTTTTTCCTTTGAGTCACTGCTTATAGCTGTTATAATAATTTCCTTCTTATTTTGTGAGAATCTCTAGATCTATAATAATTTTTGACATTAGTTAGTGATATTTTTATTGATCCCTCCAGCTTTAGTATCTAAATTAGGGCTTTATGCCAGAGGAAGACTCTACCCTCTGAAGAACTTCTCAGTGGGCTGGTCTTCCCTCAGTGGTCTTGCCTGGGTCCCCTTGGTTACTGAACTGCACTCTACCTCCTGGGCATAGGCCCCCCTATGAATCTTTGAAGCCAGAGAAATGGATCAAGGGAGCCCTCTATAACATCTCAAGACAGAATGCTAGGGACACCTCAGATCCCATGGGTACCTGGGGTATATAATGAATATTTGAAAGATAGCTTACAATCAGCAAGGTATGAGCTACCAAACATATTGATTTATTAAGCTTATGCATGCCAACTGCATAATAAATTGGGACCAGACCTCCTCGGCTTTAGTACTAGACTCCTAAGAGGAGAGAATGAACAAGGGAAGACAGATTTTTATGCATTAAAAATAATTAATCAAATAAGACCAATTAATTAAAAGAAAACTAACAGGGTACAAACCAGGACACAAAATTAGGTAACCGATTTTTAACTGGCGGAAAAGATTAGAGGCTTTCCAAGGTGATAGGGGAATGATTAAGTTTTGAGAGTTGGGAGCAGGGAGAGCAAAGACATGCAAATCCCTGAAATCAGAAAAAGAGGTGTCTCACTTCTTCCACATGTCTGTAAATAATCAAAGGAACATAGAAACACTAACTGATTGACCAGCATGGGGCCAGTTTTTAGATAAGACATGTGGGTTGATTGAGATGTACAGTTGTGAGAAAACAACTTCCATCAACCTTCAGATCTGACTGAGTTTCTGGTCAGCACAACCTAGGTCCTTAGTTAAGAGTCTCTAAGCAACAGGTAGAGGGGGTCTAGCTTCCTAGCCACAAAGGGTTAGGTTCAAACAATGCCATAAAATTTTCTCACAATTCCCATAACTGAATAAAGTTTTCTTACAAGACAGAAATTGAACTAAATCCATAAGTGAACAGAAAGGGAACTGAGATAGATCCACAAATGAATCAAAAGATGAGGTCAGTGTGGTTCAACTTCCACAATTCCCTCAGCAGGTTGTGAAGGGACTTTAAAAAGTATAAAGGAGATTATATTTTATACGAGAGCAAGTGTTCTTAATCTAGGTAAAAAAAATTTTGATAGGTAAGCAGAGCCAAGATGGCAGCACACAGGCAGCAAGCTGGCTGAACTTTCCCAATACTCTCCTTCAAACAAGCTTTAAAATAAGCACTGAAAACCTACAGGTCCTCAGAACTAGCTCTGAAAACAGCAGCATGAAAAACCTGAAGCTTGGGAAAGTGTCCCCTCCACTCTGCTAGTGGAGCCCAACTTTAACCTAAAGGTAAAAATTTAGAAATAGCCTGGAAAAATGAGCAAGCAAAAAAAAGCACCTGACCATGAAAAGCTACTATGCTGACAGGGAACATCAAGACACAGATGAAGTTCAAGGATGTCAAAACAGCTACAGGGAAAGTCTCAAAGAAAAAATGGGCAATGGACACAAACCAAGCAAGAATTCCTGGAGCAGCTCAAAGAGGATTTTGAAAATGAAATAAAAGAGGTAGAAGAAAAATTGGGAAAAGAAATGAGAGTGATGCCAGAAAATTATAAAACAGAGAGCCAACAGCTTGGTTAAAAAAGGCACAAAAAATAATAAAGAAAACAACAATTTAAAAAACAGAATTGGTCAAATGGGAAAAGAGGTACGAAAGCTCACTGAAAAAAATAATTCCTTAAAAATCAGATCTGGGCAAGAGGAAGCTAAAGACTCCATGAAACATCAAGAAACAATAAAACAAAATCAAAAGAATGGAAAAAAAAACTGAAGAAAATGTGAAATATCTCATCAGAATAAAAACTGACCAAGAAAACAGATCAAGGAGAGATAATTTAAGAATTATTGGATGACCTGAAAGCCATGGTCAAAAAAAGGGTCAAACAATTATAAAGGATGATGGAAAATGCTATCCACATTCAGAGAAAGAACTGATGGGAGTCTGAATGCAGACTGAACCATATTATTGTCACTTTTTAAAAATCTTTTTTGCGGCTTTATCCTTTTGAGCTGTTTCTTCTTTCACAACATGACTAATATGGAAAATGTCCACGACTGCCCATATATAACCTATTTAAAATTCTTACCTTTTTAGAGAGAGGTGAGGGGAGTTAATGGAGCTTTCTTTAAAATAAGTAGTATCTATCTAAAATCATTAGCAACATTATTTGTAATAGGAAAATGTTAGAAGCCTTCCCAATAAGATCAGAGGTGATGCAAGGATGCCCATTATCACTACCAACATCAATACTATTCTAGAAATGCTAGCTATAGCAATAAGACAAAAAAAAGAAATTAATCAGAGCAGGCAATAAGGAAACAAAACTCTCTTTGCAGATGATATGATGGTATGCTTATGAGAATCCTGGAGAATCAACTGAAAAACTAGTTCAAACAATGAGGCTAAATCAATATAATAAAAATGACAAGTCTACCTAAATTACCTTTTACAGTGCCATACCAATCAAACTACCAAAAGTTTATTTTATCGAGCTAGAAAAAATAATAGCAATTTATCTGGAAGAAGAAAAGGTCAAGAATATCAGGGAAATCCATGAAAAAAATTGTGAAGGAATGTAGCCTACCAATACAATATCTCAAACTGTATTACAAAGTGGTAATTATCAAAATCATCTGGTACTAGCTAAGAAAGAGTGGTGGACCAGTGGAATAGGTCAGGTAACACAATAGTAATCTAGAGTTTAATAACCCAAAGATCCAAGCTTTTGGGACAAGAACTCATTGTTTGACAAAAACTTCTGGGAAAACTGGAAAGCAATTTGGCAAAAACTAGGTATACATCTCATGCTGTATACCAAGATAAGATCAAAATAGGTACATGATTTAGACATAAAGGATAATACAAGCATAGAGGAGTGTGGAAAATTTTTAGCTGTGAAATCTATGGATAAGAGAAGAATTTATGACCCAAGAGGAGATACAGAGCATTATGGTCTGTAAAATGAGTAATTTTGATTACAGTAAAATAAAAAGGTTTTGCACAAATTCAATGCAGCCAAGATTAGGAAAAAAGCAGGAAACTGGGGGAAAAAATTTATAGCAAGTTTCTCTGATAAAGGCCTCATTTCTTAAATCAATAGAGAAGTGAACCAAATTTATAAGAATGTGAGTCATTCCTCAATTGATAAATAAAGGATATGAATGGGCAATTTTCAGAAGAAGAAATCAAAGCTATCTATAGTCACATGAAAAAATGCTTTAAAGCACTATCGATTAGAGAAATGCAAATCAAAACAACTCTGAGATACCACATCACACCTATCAAATTGGCTAACATAAAACAGGAAAATGATAAACACTGGAAAAGATGTGGGAAAATTGGAACACTAATGCATTGTTAGTGGAGTTGTGAACTGATACAACCATTATGGAGAGCAATTTGGAACTACGCCCAAAGGGCTATAAAATTGTGCATACCCTTTGACCCAGCAAGGCCTCTTCTAGTGCTGTACCCAAAGAGATCATAAAAATGGGAAATGGACCCACATGTACCAAAATATTCATAGCAGCTCTTTTTGAGGTGGCAAAGAATTGGAAATTGAGGGGATGCCCATCAATTGGGGAACGGCTGAGCAAGTTGTGGTATATGAATGTCATGGAATACTATTGGCTAGAAGAAATGATGAGCAGGCAGACTTCAAAAAAACCTGGAAAGACTTACATGAACTGATGCAGAGTGAAGTAAGCAGAACCAGGGGACCCATGTACACAGTAACAGCAATACTGTACAATTATCAACTGTGAATGACTTAGCTATTCTCAGCAATACAATGACCCAAGACAATTCTGAAGGACCTCCAGAGAAAGAATGAACTATGAGTGCAGACTGAAGCATAAAATTTTCACTTCCTTTATTTTTCTTGTATTTTTCAACATGCCTAATATGAAAATATATTTTGCATGATTTTACATCCTATAATTGATATCACATTTTTCCTTCAAAATGGGTAGGGGAGAGATGGGAGGGAAAGAATTCAGAACTAAATTTTTTAAAATGAATGCTAAAATAAATGATAAATTTGAAAACTAGCTTGATAACATAATTAGCTTTATATATCTTATTTTATGCATTTAAATTGAGAAGGAGTCAACAGGCTTCACTAGACTGCCAAAGGGGTCTATGCCACACAAAAGGTTAAAAAGTCCTATGATACAAGCAAAAGAAAGCCACTAGAGTTTACTGAGTAGGGGGTGTGACAAGGTCATATTTACCTTAAGATAAAGGACTACATAACAAAAATGTTGCCGAGACAGAAATAATAAGCTTTGGCACCTGATTTGATAAATGGGGTAAAGGAGAACACAGAGAACAGGTTAACAACAAGGTCGTAAGCCTGGGAGACTAGAAGAATGGTGGTGCCTTTGACAGAAATAGCTTAGTTTGGAAGAAAGACACATTTAAGGGAAAAGACGACGAGTTCTATTTTAGACATGTTGAGTTTAAGATTTCCCTAGGACATCCAGCCAGGAATATTCAATAGGCAATTGGTAATATGGAACTGAAGCTGGATATACAGAACTATGAATCTTCTACATAAGAGTTAACTGCATGGGAACTGAGACATTGATAAAGAGTATAGGGGAAAAAAAAGGGCCTTGGACAATATCCTCAGTTAGAAGGTGTGATACGAATAATGAATCAGCAAAGGAGACTGAGAAGGTAAAAAGTGAACCTGGAGAGAACAGTATTCCCAGTGGCTTCAATGTAGTAAGTATTCATTAATGTTTAATGATGACTAAAAGTGGTCTCATCTTTACCATTTCCTATAAAGCATGGATCAGAAGAAGGCTGAGTTTTTGTTGTTTTTTCTCTTTTTACCTTTGACAGTTTTAAAAACTTTTCACACTCCTAGTCCAGGTGCTAAATTTTTGTCCTTTATTTGCTTTTTAAAAAATATGCCTTTACTTTAAATAATGCAGTAGAAAGGGTGCTATATCTAGAATACTTGGGTTTTAATTCTGGCTCTGCCACTTGCTATGTAACATTGGACTTCTGTTTCTTTTTCAGTAAAATGAAGGGGTTAGACTAAACAACCACTAAGGTTCCTTCCAGACTTTAAATCTATCTATTTCCCTAGACTCATTCCAAAGCACAAGTCCTAATATGCAGGAAGCACTCAAATCATATACAAAAATAAGGCTGAATTTTGTTTTTTTAAAATCTATGGGAGAAATGTATCTCTCCAGCTCAACTTTTAAGCTAAACTTATATTCATATACAGTGTGGCCAGAATTAGCAACCACTGCTCCTCGATTTACTTACGGTTCCTTTCATCCTGTGTACTTCCTCATACATTCGAATGCATCCTTCTACCTCCATTCCCCGGGAGGGGCGAAGTATCACAAATTCTGCTGGATTGTATTCATCTTGACTCTGTTTAACAACAAAAAATCAAAATATTTTCAATAGTCTTTCTTCCCCTCCAAAAAGAAAGCCACCTTTAATGCACCCTATATGAGGGCATAAGTGATGCTAAAATATGTTAAAGTTAATACAGACTGCCCTTTACAACATTAATTTGAAAAGTGTCCCCTTAAATTTATTCAAATTATTCTGGAATGTGCATCTATTTTCAGTTTAGACCACCTCTTAGGGTGGCAAATTCCTTAAGTTCGTAACCATCACAGTAAATGACCTTATGTCTTCTGGAATAGGTGTCCTCAACTAACAAACCAGGACACCTGAGAGCTCTTCAAGCAAGTCGATAGTTAAGCCTTTATCTGTGGCCTGTTCCCATAACACTTTCCCCAACTCTAATCAGAGACTCTGCCAGAACTCAACCTTGTTTATGATCTCATTGTCTGCAATCCTCCTTTCTATCTCCAGTTATCTTTAGACTCTAATGAAATGAAAAGAAGCTTCTCTCCACCAAAAAAACAAAACACACAAGCTGGGCATCTGGGGGCCTCTTGTCCAGGACATCCAGTATTTATGGCAACAAAATTCATAATGAACCCTAGAACAGTTCACAAATCACTTCAGCTCAGATTGTACACATAAGATACCGTAGCAATCAGAATCCTTAGCAAATAATGTTTAATATAGTTAATGTAGTTGAAGCATGGGTAGAACAAGCAATGCCATACACAGCCTACGACCACTTCTCTTTTGTGAACTGATACATAAGCAATCCTGATTCCACATCTATAACAAAGCAATTAGATAACATAAAGGCTCTGCACACTTTTGCAAAACTCAGCCAAGACATTTTTGAAATGTATATTTTTGCAGCACTGAAATATCCACATATTGGCACCAGTAATTCTAAAGATTCCCAAGAATTTGGCCTAAAAATATTACTTTTAATTCATTATATGATCTTGAAATTTAAAAAATTTGGTTAGGTACTAACCCTTGTTTTTATATACCATCCACTCAATCAGTATTTTCTCCCAAATAAATTAAGAGATAATCCTCTTAACCACTATTGGGAAATGACGTTGGGGGTCACCAATCCTTTTGGCTAAAGCTAAACTGTTACCTGAGTTCCACTTGGAGCGGCACGGGAAACTGGTGAGGATACCTCTGCGTGTCTGGCAGGAGATTTAGGAATAGATAATACCTGGTCAGGAGCAGAGGAGAGTGTTGAATTCTCAGAGACAAGTTGATTCTGGCGAGAGTGAGGCAAGATGTGGTCTACCACCCATCCAGAGTAAGTAGATAACTCAGGAATTGACATACATTCTTCCAAAATCTCCTAGAGAGAAGAGAATCCAGTTATGCATTCATTTTCCACGTCAAAAGCTCAATGCCAAAGAGAAATAATTTTGTCCACGAAATCTTCCATTCATCTTATGAAAGATCAATTAAGTCTCCCCTTAGAGGCCAAAAATAGCAAAAAGCTTCACTGTAACTTCTCCCTCAACCCTATTCCAAATCAAAGATAAAGTAAAGGACTTTTTAAAAAAAGTCAAAATTTATTAAGAATATCTTTGAATACATTAAAATATAATTTCATCAGAAGAGAATGCATTATTTACTCTTTCAGGTTTCACTATTTAAGAACTAAGAGTGTAAAAATGAACTTTACTATTCCTTTTTAAAGTGCCAAACCACTATCCAATATTCAATTTGGCTGGGCACTCACTATTACTCAGCATTTTTTGTTACTGAAAATGTATGGAGAAGTCTGTAGCCTATTCTGAACTCTACCACTCCATCAAATCTCCAACCCTTAATTCTATTCCCAGGTATTTATTTCACTTTCAAGACATAACCATGTCTTCTACTTTACTAAGAAGGAAGCCCTGACTCACACTGGCTCAACTTTCCTGCCTCTTTACCTCAAAACTTCTCTGTTTTTACTACTGCTCACTCCTACCTCAGGAGAAGTAGTCCCTCTTTGTAAGGTCAACTACTCGCACCACACCCCTGCCCCTATCCTATATTACTTTCTCTAATCAACTGATTTTATATGTTGTTGGACAGTGAAGAACTTTGTAAAGATGTTTCTGGGATGGGGATAAGCAGATGCAGCCTGCACGACAGAATCAACTTCTGTGTGAGTTAGGTATATTCACCTGGCACACTATGAGTCGGACTTAGGGTAGCAATGGAGAACAGAAAAGGCGGACCTGTTATGAGTCTACTATCCTAATATAGATATAAAATAAGATATCTTAAACTAAAGTAGGAATGGAAAAGAAGGTATGTATGTGAAAAACGTTAAGAAGTAGAATCCATAAAACCTGTTGAAGGGTCAAAGATAATTCATTCTAAGGTTCTAGAGTGCTGGGAAACACATCTCTTGTTCCTCATCCCCATCTCCATTACCTGCTTCCTATTTTGGCTTTTCCACTTGAACTATCCTGCTCATCTATCAAAGTCCAGCTTAAATGCCACCTCATCCTTTGGAGACTTTTGACAAAATTTTTAAAAAATATTTTTTTAACTACCCACTAGATATATCACACCGAGCTAGGCGCTGGGGGTTCGGATACAACAAAGGCACTGCTCCAAGGGCCTTACAATACAGTGGAAGAAAGGATAAATAAAACAACCAAATACGGAGAAAGGGAGAGTGAAGAAAGTACAAAGAGGAAAAGTGGCACATGAAACTTTGAGAAGGAAAAGATCTCCTTTAGCGGGAGAAGGGGACAGGTAGTCAGAAAATGCTTTCTCTAGGAGAGCATCTGAATTGGGACTTGAAGAAAAAGGGAGGGGCCTCAGATGAAGACGGGGGAAGGGGCGTTTCCGTTTCCAGGAGTGAGGCAAGGGTGGGAGTAGGTAAAAGGGGGGGGGATGAGGCCAGAAAAGGCAGTAGCCTACTATGGAAAGGGTTAGGAATGACGCCCACGCTCGCCCCCGTTCTCCCGCAGGGTCCCGGTTCTCTCTGGGAGGGAGGGGGGCGCGGAGCGTGGCTTCGCGGGGACGTCACAGGGGGGGAGCGCGGAGGTCGGCGCCTCGCTCACCTCGCCCTTCAGCAGCCAGTCGCGATGGTAGGACAAGCGCCCTTTGTCGGAACTCCTCAGAGCCTGCAGGGTCTCCCAACATCGGCCCTCTGACGGCATCTCCGCGGCCGCAGGCCCCACGCCCACCCCGAACAGCAGGTCACAGAACCACTTGTGACAAGTCAGGCTCTCGAATCCGCCGCCGTCGCCGGCCCCACCGCCTCCGGCTTCCGCTTCCGCTGCCGGCTCCCGATCCCCGGAACCCCCTTCGACCCAACAGCCAGCTCGGCCCCGCCCACGGAAGGACTCGGGCCCAAGCCTCACCCTTCGGTGGCTGGCAGAACACGCCCCACAGGCCGCGCATGCTAAAAGGGGCGGGGCAGATTTAAAGGGCTTGCTACATCCACTTGGACAGAGTTCACGTATGTGTCACTTGCCACTCATACAAATGATAGAGCTGAAGGCGCTTATCAATGTCCTTAAATTAATAATATTTTAGAATTTTTATTAAGACTTATTTGCACGTGCCCTGGTTACTTTCAGGTCCTGATCTCCAGTCTGTCTTGAAATGTCATAATATGGTACTGCTTTAAAGGAACTTTCTTTATCCAAAAACTTCCTTTTAACAATTCAGTATCCTTTTAAAATGTCATCTGATTAACTCTCACAGAAGCATAAAGCAAGGACAGGAGAAAGAGTCTACTTCTATTACTCATAGGGACACCATTGGGGGAGGCCTTGATTAGAACACAGGAATTAATTAATTAATATGCCCACTGTATTTTAAAGGTTATAATGGAGCTGCCTTAAGAGAACTCTGCTTCTACTAAACCACTTTTATATCTTGGTTCTTCAATTCCTCTATAGAACTAAACTGTGTTGCTCATAGACAACTAGAGAAAGACCTCAAGAGAAAACAGAGGAAAAAATCAAACGACCAAATTTCAATTTAAAGAAAAGCCTACCACCCCAGAAGCAAAATAACTTTAAAATTTTTAATAGTTTGCTGCCCAGAGCACCTTATGATAATTTGTTTTGTTTAGGGGAGGGGGAGAGATCATCCACTGGAGCCCAGTAAAAATTATAAAAATTTTGTAAAACACAAATACAAAAACAATGCTTCACAGATACAAACCAGTTAAGTAAACAGCAAAAATAATGAGGATCAAAGTGTCAGGAAACTAAAACAAAATTCTTACATCGTCTTATCCTGAAGTGCTTTGTGGGGGAGTGGGGGAGACAAAGAAGTGGGGCTTTAGATTTCCTCTGATATATGAGAGATTCAGCAGAATAGGTAAGTATCCAAAGGAATTTTTTTTAAGGCCTTGAAGGAAAGTTTGTCAACAGGCATTGCACTTAAGTTAGAAGTTACTTTTAAAAAGTGAGAAATGCTCACGCTTGGGGGAGGGGAGTCAGGCTAAGAGAATGGAAGCCTATAACTAACAGCTTCTTTTTTCCCTAAGAGAGAAAAAAGAGAAAACCACATCAAACAATTTCTATAAAGGCTAAGAGGAATTTGGGGGTAGGGTGCCCTCAGAAGAACTGAGAAAAAATATCTCCGTAAGAAGGACCTGGGAGAAGAAGCAATGAGTTAGAATCTGGAAGAAAGATGTATATCCAAGAGATATACAAAGTTTTGCTGTTATAAAATCTAAATTGTTATCAGGTTAATTAAAAAACTCCAATCCGGTAACTGAGGAAAAAATGGAGAGCTATAAAAATGTCCATGTCCACTCAGTCTTAAAGATGATTTGGCGTAGACTTTCCCAAAGCAAGAGGCCTGGACAAGATGTCTGCACCTCTCTCACCAAATGGAAAAGAGGGACAGCCCAAAGGGTCTCCAGATACACCTCTTCCCTACAGTCAGGCTCCTTGGAAGGAGGACTACAGCTTCATATGGGAGGTGATCGAGAACGGATGGGAGAGCTTGTTAGATATGCAGTTAAAGCATTGTCTCCAAATACATTGGCATAGGATGATTTGAGGAACTGGACATAATTCTGCATGCTGCGGTTGGTACTCTCTGATTGTTCAAGACGGTCTTTGAGGTCCTGGAGGCGGCTCTGGTATCTGCGGTCAGCCTAAGGAGAAAAACAGAGGGATCTTAGGGCCTAAGGCAGCATGAAATAAGCTGTTAACAATTCCCAGCACAGAGCAGCTGCATGTAACTCTTTGCAACTGGAATTTTTCACTAAGTTCATTCTAGGTTAGGCATAAACATGCACAGAAATCAAATGGCAGGTGCAATGCCATTGCAGTATCAAGAGTTTTTTAAAAAGTAGGTTTACAAGGTTGATCCCTGAGCTGTTATGCATAGAAGTAATTTTATGGTAATACTATAAGTGAATCACACATACGTGTGTGTGTGTACGTGCGTGTGTGTGTGTGTGTGTGTGTGTGTGCACGTGTACATGTTGTATGTATATTATAGCCTCTGTTAAAAGTGGCTATTCTAGACACATGGCTTTCAGACCAAGTTTACACAGCTTGAGCTTATAATGCAAAAAGAATACTACAAAAGTTCATTATCTCCAATTTGTTGGAATTTTATAGAGGATTTTCCCAGTCAAGAAATTATATCCCTCTGATATGTGGGTTATAGGAAGATAGAACCTTGGAGAAGATAAAAAACCCATAAATTCACCCTAAGGAATCTATAATTCACTTGTCCAAGATTGAGAAACTTGTTCTATGCTATAAGAAATATTTAATCTATTGGGATTGTATAAAGAGTAGCCATCAATGATTCACACATACTTATAATAATGACTTTTCCTATCAATTTTTTTTTGGGAACCTGAAAATTTTTCATCTCAGGAAAACCTTACCTGCCAGGACATCATTATCTAATACCTTCAGTCCTTTGGTATTGAGGATGGTTGAGGAATTCTAGTCACCACCCAGCACCACACTCAGACTCTGCTTTTTGCTTTGCTTATTCTCCTCAGCCCCAGCTCAACTCACGTCATCTCGGCTCCGTCGTAACTGATTGAGCTCCGTTTTGGTCCGACTCAGCTGTGTTTCCAGATCCAAGATTTTGTTCTGGGCTGTTCGTTCCTTGGAGACTGCACGTTCCCTTGTTTGTTCCACCTGGAGAAAAGTCCCAAAGCTGTGTGTTGCTTTCCCAAAACTTAGCAAGCACCACCATCACAAAATAGACTGTGGGATGTCCTTCTCCCTTGATGGATTCTACTGATACCTTACCTTATACTTGAGGGTTCCACTTTCCCAGATGTATAGTGCTACCAACTAGGGAGAGGGGGCAAGGAAAGGTAATAGAGGGAAGGCAAACCTCTGCCAAGCCTCTTCTGCCCCATGTCACAGTGACAAAAGGGCTATGGGAGAGCCAGGCCAGGACTAGGGTGGCACCACTGACCTGTCTCTTGGCATCTTCAATGGCATTTTCCAGCTGTCGTGCTAGAGAACCACATTCCCGGGTTTTCTCTTCCAACCGAAGCTGGGATTGATGGATTGCCTCCTCTCTCTTTGCAATCACCTGGAGGAACTCAATGTTCTGGGCACTAGTGCCCTCAAGTTTCCTGTATAAAAGCACTAAGTTAAGTTTCCTCCATCCTCTTCTCCCACCACTCATCTCCATCGGGCACTGTGAGAACTGTTTACCACCCTAGAGTGGCAGTCAAATATAAATAATCTCATCATGCTACCACAGAATCAGTGTCCCAAAGGAAATGGCATATGAAATGAACCAAATTAAATGAAAGACCAAAGGGGAGGAGGGATGGATTGAGGCAAAGTAAGGAAACACACCATAAAATCATAATGGCATCAGAGATGCCAAAAACCCTAACAGAACTTTACCACCAGAATAAATGTGATGGGTGTTTCCTGCTTTTTCTGCTATCAATAGTGACGTGGGGGCTCTGCTCCCTCTGTTCAATCTGATAATCACAGTGAAAGCTACCTTCTACTGGCAGGGGTCATGGGTTCAGGGAGCTTAAAAAGGGCCATCCCACAAGGGAGACTCAAGGTCATCGGTTAGGTAAATCATGGGATGGGAAGACAGAAGTGAGAGAACAGAATGAGGAGAAAATACCCACCACCAACATGTACCAATTGTCCCATTTAAAGCAGGCCCCCTGCCTAAATGAAATATGCCTTTCTCCAGGGACTGGGTTAAGCTCTCAATCTACTGGAAGTGGCTGTGTCTTGGTTCTTGGGTGTTCCAAGGCTGAGAGGTCTGCAGAGAAGTTGTATTTTGACTGTATGGATGGTTGCAGGTGAAATGGAAGCAACTTTTCCTAAAGAGTTTCTGTTTGCTCTTCCCTCTGATGTTAGCCCATCACATAATTCCAGGGCCTTGGGTCAGTCACCCAAACGCTTCAGTGGATAAGCATAAAGTGGAAATTGAAGAGTTCAGGTCCTAGAAAAAGGATGAGGACAGAAACAGGACACTGTGACTCTAACCTCTCGAGTTCTTCCACTTTCAGGCTTAGCTGTTTATTTTCCTCCTGAGAATATTGATGTCTCTCTCTTACCACCTCCAGCTTTTCACCCTGATGTTCGATCTAAAATGAAAGGAAAAGAGACCATTTTACATGGGAGGTGATACATTGTCCTCTCCTCCCTTCTCCCAGGAAGCTGGCATCCACATGGATGGTTCATCTGTAGATGGTATTCCTTGGTGAGGTTGACCCTCACCTTCAACATCCATTACAAAGTCATACCTTCCCTGCCCATGCAGGACTTGAAGAAGTTTAGATCTAATAAGAATGAAGACTTCCCCACCATCTTCCCAAAAGAAGAAACATGTGCTCCTAGGAAAATATAATGATACTTTCTTGACCAGGAGAAGCCAAGGCTTCTCTGAAAGCCAAAAAGCCAAAATAAATCCCTGAAGTTAAAGGTATAACCAGGTTGTCATGACACACATGGGATATTAATATTCATAAGCTCAAATTAGCCTACAGATAACAATGTTTGGAATTTTTACCTTGAATACAAAAGGTGGAAGTGATCTTATAGATCACCTAATCCAAACCCCTCATTTTCAACATAAGGAAATGTAAGTTTAGAGAGGTTAAGGAACCTGCCCAAGATCACAAACAATGTTTGTCCCAAAGTAACAAAAATAAGTTATCAGCATGCAGGATTGGACATCAGGAATGACTGCATCAGAAGAGAATGTCAGATACTAGAACTGCAAACAAAAGAATGAAAGGGAGAGCAGTTGGAGTATGAAGAGAAGCCAGACAAGCATTCAGTGCCACAATGTCTGATGGCCAGGCCCTCTGGATTGCTTGATTTGAGGACAATGAAAGGATTCGAAGTGCAAGAGGTAGGCTAAATCTCAGACCAATGGAAAGGCTGTGGAAGAAGAGAATATCCAGCCATCAGAACTGATAGAAGAAGCTCAAAAGTGACGCCTCCTATCACTAGAATCACTATTTGCAAACACAAGAACATTTGGCACACCAGACTTTTATTTCACAGTGTTGATGAGAATTAATTCGTTTCGAAAAGTGGCAGCCAAAGAAAAGGAAGTGATCTTCCTTTGGGGGCGTGCATCTCATCTTGGTATCCGGCTGGCTGTTCGGGTCAGGTCGTGAGACCCTTTCTGCCAGTCCCTTACCCGGGTGCGCAGATCTGCTATGATAGCTGTAAGGTCCACATTTTTCCTCTCATAGCCTTGTAGCTGATCCTGACATTCGGCCAGCTTAGCCTCAGTAATTTTGAGGATCTCAGGCAGTTGTTGAAGGTCAGTCAGCTGAGCCTGGAACTGCTTACGAGCCTTAAAGAGGGAAAGAAAGGTATCTTTTGGTAAAGATTAGCACCACATTTTTTAACCTCTTGAAGTACTCTGATAGCAAGGTTAAACTAAATATCCATCAAGCTTGCCATGTAAATCTCTGGATAAATAAGAGGGATTCTAGAAATTGGAAAGCCACTATCATTCCATTTTGCATCCTCCCCTAGAAAACTTCAAAATGTGCAAGTTACCCCAGAGTAAATCCCTGTAAAATACCCAACTGTCCTCTAGGGTAGTTCTGACTTATCCACCTATCTTAATAGTTATGGAGAATTCCATTCTGGACCCATCCCATTTTCTAGTCATGAGGCACTATGTGGATCTCTGGATGTCCAACAGAGTATAAAATATTTCTCCATAATAACAGACCAGCCTCAAACCCCAGATTTGTGAAGGCGCCTTTGTCTGCCATCACACGAATTAGGTAAATCTAGGTTTGTTTTTTTCCGTATTCAGGCAATGTGGTGGCAAAGTGGATAGAGGGCCAGGCCTGGAGTCAGAAAGACTTGAGTTTAAATCTCGCCTCAGATACTTATTAGCTGCTGTCTGCCCCTGGGAAAGTCACTTAACCCTGTTTGCCTCAGTTTCTTCATCTGTAAAATGACCTGGAGAAATAAATGGCAAGCCACTCCAGTATCTTTGCCAAGAAAACCCTAAATAAGGGTGACAAAGAGTGGGATGTGACTGAAATGACTGAACAACTTTCTGTGTGTTGCTGCAGGTTTGGGGGGGGGTGCAGAAGAGGGTGATGGTAACAACTAGGACCATAACACCACCTCGTCAAGCAGGTATCTGGGAGTTCTATCATCATTTGTTTCCTTAAGATTACTGTGTCTTTGAATGTTTTTAGCTTCAATTTTTTTTAAGCGAAAGAGGGGAGAGAAAGAAGGGCAGAGGTAGAAGGCAAAGAAAAGGAAAGGAGAAGGGAAGAAGAAAGGTGCTGTCTTTTCAGCAGACCACTTTTTCTTTCCTAGCTCAAAATATAGGAGGTGGCCCAGTTACCTGCCTGATATTCAGAAAGGGGATAGGGGAAGTTAGTGTAGACATGAACAATTACCGATTCAATTTCTTTGTTCATTTCATCTTTGAGGATCTTATTCTCTTTGTCGCAGCGTTCTAATTGAGTGGCTACCTCATCAGCTTCCATCCGGGTCTTCATCACCTAGGGACAGAGAAGGCAATTAGAGTTTCTGATAGGAGACTGGATTTGGTGAGAGACAACAGCTTCTCACTACTCAGTTGTTGAAGGTAAGGAGTTTCGGAGTGGAAAACTTAAAGCAGATAAGAAATGAGGCAGGAATGAAGTAGGGTGGGGATGACAGAAGCTCAAATTAGAAAAGTACCTGACTCTTGTAATTGTCGATCATCCCTTCATAGTTCTTGACTGACACCTTCAGCTGTTGGACCTCAATTTGGGCTTGACTGAGCCTGTCTTCCACAGGGGTGATACTAGCCTGTACAGGGATATGAGCAATATGGAGAGCTTGGCTTTGACCAAACCATTATGGCATTAACTTTGGACGAATGCAATAAGATGTGGTGAAAGGTATCTCTCTGTTGAACAAGGGAAAAACATACTTCCTCAGAAAAGCAACAAGGACAGAAATATCAGTCTTCAAACTTTACCAGCCTTGTTTCCTCCCCCCTTAAAAAAATTAGCCTACCTAGTTTCCTTCCTTTGGAAATTAAAGGAAATAAGAGTTGGTGCTTTTGAAAAGTAAACCATCTCAAATTAGTTTAAAATTAAAAAAAAAAAGTAAAGCATCTCTAAAAGGCAGACCTCATTCAGACTCATATGTGTGTTGCTAAGAGATAACTATCCCCACCACCTCCCAGTTTATAAATGGGGAAAATAAAGCTCTGAAAATTGAAATGACCTGCCCGTAATCCCTGTGGAATAGAATGCAAGGTTCCAGATTCCTGGCCTGTTCTTTTCCTTCTGGTCAGGATAAAACTCTATAGTTTGTCCCAGCCCCAGAGAATACCCCCCTTTAGCCTGTGCATAGTGGGGGCCGGGGTAGAGGGTGGGAGAAGAATCTTGTTGAGTAATTAATCTGTCTCTTGGGATGGTGTTCAGGAACATGTTATCAAGAAGTCAATAAAAGACCTCTAGGTCTTGAAATTGGGACATAGAATTAAAGTCCCATTCTTCCACTTCAATCTCATTTCATACCCCTCAAAACATATACAAAGCCCTTGAGCAGGGATACCTAACTTCAATCTGGTTGCCAAAGGGAATGGAATTGCATACCCAAAGTTGCCTCGATAAGCTACAATATCTCTTTTCCCACCCACTGGCCACATAAGGCAGCATAAAACAATAGTTTTATGGTTCAAGAATGCTTGGCTGACCTTTAGCCTCTCATTCTCAAGTTTGAATGCAGAATATTCTGCTGTCTGTCGGTGTAATCTTTCCACCAGATTATCCCGGTCTTCTCGCATCTTCTCCTCCAAGGCATGCTGCTGTGATACCAGATCTGTCACTCGGCTGGTGTAAAAGAAAAATTAGGAAGAGAAAACAGCAAACATCAGATTTCAAAGAACCCAAATATTTTGGAATGAAGTAGCTCCTTATGATCCAGAAGCCCTGGCACTGAGCATACTACGATGTGAAATTCAAAACTAGTCCTATCCTGACTCCAAGTCCAGTACTCTTTCTACTACACTGCACTGACTCAACAATCATTAAAAGTACTGTTCAAAATTAAATGAATGAATATTTTAAAAATATGAACTTCTCACATTAACAGAACAGAAAATAAAATATTTAAATTCTTCTCTTTTAGTAAAAGAAACTGAACAAGCCATAAATGAATTCCCTAAGGAAAAGAAAAAAAAAACTCCATGACTAGATGGGTTTACAGATAAATTCTATTAAATATTTAAAGAACAACTAACTCCAATATTACATAAACTGTATGAAAAAATAGGTAAAGAAGTCCTACCCAAATTCCTTCTCTGACACAAATATAGTCTTGACACCTAAACTAGGGAGAATCAAAACAGTAAAAGAAAACTAAAGACTAATATTCCCCTAATGAATATTGATGCAAAAATTTTAAATAAAACACTAGGTAAGGAGATTACAGCAATATATCACAAAAGATAATATACTATGACCAGGTGGGATTTATATCAAGAAAGCAGGACTGGTTCAACATTAGGAAAACTTTAAGCACAATTGTCCACATCAACAACAAAAACAACAAAAATTATGTGATTATTCAGTAGATGCAGAAAAAACTTTTGACAAAATATACCTGTTCCAGTTTAAAACATTAAAAAGCAGAGGAATAAATGAAGCTTTCCTTAAAATGACAAGTACTATCTATCTAAAACCAAGAGCAAGCATTATCTGTAATGAGTACGAGCAGGAAGCTTTTCCAATAAAAGCAGGTGAAATAAGAATGTCCACTACTATTCAATATTGTACTAGAAATTCTAGCTATAGCAAAAGAAATCAAAGGAATAAACACAGGTGATGAGAAAACAAAACTATCACTTTTTGCAGATGATATGATGGTTTACTTAGAAAATCCTGGTGATTGAAACACTAACTTCAGCAATGTTACAGGATATAAAATAAATCCACACAAATTATTAGCATTTCTGTATATAACCAACAAAACCCACAGGAAAAGATAGAGAAATTCTATTTAAAATAATTATGGACAGTATAAAATGCTTGAGAGTCCATCTTGTCGAGACATACACAGGAACTATAAGAACACAAAAACAAAATACCAAATAAAGAGAGCTCTAAATAACTGGAGAAATATTAATTGTTCAAGGGTAGGCTTGGTCAATATAACAAAAATGACATTATTACCTAAATTTACTTATTCAGTGTCATACCAATTAAATTACCGAAGAATTACTTTATAGAGCTAGAAAAAAATTGTAAAATTCATCTGCAGAAACAAAAGGTCAAGAATATCAAGGGAATCACTGGGGAAACACCCCCCCCCCAACAACAACCAGGAAGTAATGGCGACTAACAGTGCCATACCTCAAACTACTGATTGATTAAATTGATTAAAATATTACAAAGTTGTAATTATTTGCTACTGGGTAAAAAAGAGAGAGGTTGATCAGTTGGAACAGATTAACACAATAAACATAAGAAAATAAACTCAGTAACCTAGAGTTTGATAAACTCAAAGATACCAGCTACTGAATCAAAAATCCACTTTTTGACAAAAACAGCTGGGAAAACTAGAAAGTAGGCAGAAACTAGGCATAGACTAGCATGTCATACTATATAAAAGGGTACATGAGGGGCAGCTAGGTGGCTAGGTGGATAGAGTACCAGCCCTGGAGTTAAGAGGACCTGAGTTTAAATCTGGCCTTAGACACATAACCCTTACTAGCTGTGTGACTCTGGGCAAGTCACTTAATCCCAACTGCCTCACTAAAAAAAAAAAAAAGGTACATGATTTAGACATAAAGGGTGATATCATAAGCAAATTAGTCGCACGTGGAAGATACTACCTGTCAGATCTATGGATAAGTGAAAGGTTCATAACTGAACAAGAGATAGAGGTTTGCAGGAGCTAAAATAGATAATTTTGATTATATAAAATTAAAAAGTTTTTACACAAACAAAATCAATGCAGCTAAAATTAGAAGAAAAGCAGGTAAGTGGAAAAATGCTTGCAGCAAGTTTCTCTGATAAAAGTCTCATTTTTTAAAATATATAGGCAACTGAGTCAAATTTACAAGAATAACAATCATTCCCCAACTGATAAATGGTCAAAGGAAGCAGTTTTCAGAGGAAGAAATCCAAGTTGTGAATAGCCACATGAAAAAGTACTCTAAATAATAATTAGAGAAATGCACATTAAAACAACTCTGATATACCCACCTCATGCCCATCACACTGGCTAATATGACAGAAAGGAAAACTCTTGGTGTTTTGCACCAAAAATGCACTGTTGCTGGAGCTGTGAACTAGTTTAACTATTCTTGAAAAGCAATTTGGAAAGAATACAAGTCATTTCCCAATTGATAAATGGTCAAAGGATATAACAGGAAGTTTTCATACAAAGAAATTAAAGCTATCTATAGTCATATGAGAAAAAATGCTTTAAATCACTATTGATTAGAGAAATGCAAATTAAAGCAACTCTGAGGTACCACTTCACGCCTATCAGATTGATTAATATGACAAAAAAGGAAAATGATAAATGTTGGCTTATGATATGGGAAAATTGGAACACTAATGCATTGTTCGTGGAATTGGTGAACTGATCCAATCATTCTGGAGAGCAATTTGGAACTATACCCAAAAGGCTATAAAACTGTGCATACCCTTTGATCCAGCAATACCACTACCAGGTCTGTATCTCAAAGAGATCATAAAAAAGAAAAAAGGAGCCATATGTATAAAAATATTTATAGTAGCTCTTTTTGTGGTGGCAAAGAATTGGAAACTGAGGGGGATGCCCATCAGTTGGGGAAAGGCTGAACAAGTTGTTATATGAATGTAATGGAATACTATTGTGCTATAAGAAATGATGTGCAGGCGGATTTCAGAAAAACCTGGAAAGACTTCTGATGCTGAATGAAGTGAGCAGAACCAGGAGAACATTGTACACAGTAATAGCAACATTATGCGATGACCAACTTTGATGGACTGTGTTCTTCTCAGCAATACAGTAATCTAAGACAATTCTAAAAGACTCATAATGGAAAATGCTATCCACATCCAGAAAAAAGAACTATGGAGTCTAAATGCAGATCGAAGCATACTATTTTCTTTTTTTGTTTGTTTTTGTTTTTTCTTTCTCTTTTCTTTTAGTATCTTTTATTCTGATTCTTCTTTCACAACATGTGAAAATATGTTTAATATGATTGTACATGTATATCTTATAATTGCTTGCCATCTTGAGGAGAGGGGATGGAGGGAGGGAGAAAAAAATTTGGAACTCAAAATCTTATAAAAGTGAATGTTGGGGGCAGCTAGATGGTGCAGTAGATAGAGCACCAGCCCTGGTTTCAGGAAGACCTGAGTTCAAATTTGACCTCAGACACCTGACACTTACTAACTGGGCAAGTCACTTCATCCCACTGCCTCATCCAAAAAAGAAAAGTAAATGTTGAAAACTATCTTTACATGTAATTGGAAAAAATAAAAATACTATTAAGTGGGAGAAAAAAAGCAATTTGGAACTATGCTCAAAAAAACTATTAAACTATACATAATGTTTGACCCAGTAATACCACGACTAGGTCCCTATCCCAAAGATATCAAAGAGAGAGGAAAAGGGGACACACACACACACACACACACACACACACACACACACACACACACACAAATATTTATAGCAGAGTTTTTTGTGTTTGGTTTTTTATGGCAGCAAAAGAACTGGAACCAAGGGGATGACAATCAGTTGGAATATGGCTGAAAAAGTCTGTGAATGCAATGGAATATTATTGTGCTGTAAGAAATAATGAAGGAGATGGTTTCAGAAAAACCTAGGAAGAATTGTTTGAACTGATATAGAGTGAAGTGAGCAGAATTAGGAGAATTTACAAAGGAACAGTATTATCATATAGATAATCAACTCTGAAACACCTGTAACTCTGGTCAACCAAAGGACCAAACATATCCCCAGGGATTCAGGATGAAACATGCTATTCATCTCCAGATAAAGAACTAATGGACTATGAGTGTAGACAGAAGCATATTTTCTTCAATTTCATTCTTTTTTCTCTCTTTTTGGGAGAGGAGGAAATGGCCATGGTTAAATCAGAAATTTGTTTTACATGTCTATACATATAAATTCATAAGGGTTTTTATTTTCTTGCCTTCTCAATGGTTAGGGAAAGAGAAGAGGAAGGAAAAGAATTTGGAACTCAAAATAGAATTTTTAAAAAAAGAACAACAATAAAACATTAAAGAAAATAAAGTACAGCTCAATTCCCTAAATGCAGTCTAGCCCATTCTCCTCTTCCTATTTCAATGTGGGCCCAGCTTGCTGACCTTCTATAGCTGCCCAATACATAAATCCTGGTGGCTAACTCAATGGATTATCATCCAACTGCATTTCCATCTCTGGACAATATGTTTTTCCTCAGTCTTTTAAATAATTACAGAGCTCAACTGAGAAGACCCCATAGTGTCCCAGTGTTTAATGTAATTGCTACAATATTATCAAAAACCAGTTATTTATGGAATTTCTTTGTCAAAAGGGAATACCATTATTTGAACTTTGTATAGGATATCCTCCCTGAAACTGGCAAATAGCTGTAAGTGAGCATGTCTCGTTTGATGCCTTGCTGAATATGTTGATACTCAGTAAAATCAGTGAACTAGGTTATCTCTGTGATCACATCTGTCCTTAAGTGTTACAGTTTTGCTATACATGTGAGAAATCTCATGTGAGAGGTGCCTCTACAGACTTTCTGTGACCAAAACATTTCATATTCCTTCATTTTAATAAAAATAAAATAAGCAGTGAAATAGTAATATTCTCTATACCTTCCAGTCAATTTTGTGTGAAGACAATCAGCTCTAGAAAACAGTCTGCAAAATGGTCTATCCATTGCCTTCTTGCACTTTAATGAAGGACTCCCTCAGTGCATGAGTGCATGCATATCACTCTCATCGAGATTATAGAAAAGAAAAAGTGTGCATTTGGATTGGCAGGTGTAGATGTCTTCTCACCATTTTTGGAAATCATGTGATCCATTTTTTCCATTATTTTGCAATCTTCCTTTCTTTGTGACATTTTGAAAACTGATCCTTGAATACTTAAAAAAACTATATAATACCACCTGGGTGGCACAATGGATAGAGCACCAGGCCTGGAGTCAGGAAGACCTGAGTTCAAATCCAGCCTCAGATACTTACTAGTTATGTGACCCATGGCAAGTCACTTAACCCTGTTTGCCTCAGTTTCCTCATCTGTAAAATGAGCTGGAAAAGGAAATGGCAAACAACTCCAGTATCTTTGCCAAGAAAACCCCAGAAGGGGTTATGAAGAGTTGAACACAACTGAAATGATTGAACAATAGCACAGAGTGCATTTCTGTATGTATTTGGTCAGTTCTCAGAGTCACTCCCCCAGATGTTATCTTAAATGTCATTGCCATATTTCATTATACAGGTGTCCCAACAGTCATACTGCAGTTTTAAGCCTAACAGCTAATGTGATATGGAGGCTAAATGTGATAATTCTACTATGCTGATGAGAATAATATGCTAAAGAAATTCTCAGACATTTGTTCATTTCATATCTATTTGCTATCACACTACTACTAAGTGTCATTTACAAATGTTCTCTGATCCTTAAGCTTAGTTCTTTTGTTTGTTTGTTTTAGGCAATTGGAGTTAAGTGACTTGCCCAGGGTCACACAGCTAGTAAGTGTCAAGTATTTGGTCTGAGGCTGGCTTTGAACTCAGGTCCTCCTGACTTCAGGGCCAGTGCTCTATCCACTGCACCACCTAGCAGCCGCCCCCCCTTCAGCTTAGTTCTGACTCACTCCCAGATCTCTGCAAGTTCATTTCCCTCTATTCTATGATGTAGTACTGATCAGGCTCATAAACTAGAGTGTGTCCAAAAGAGGGCAATCAGGATAGTCGGAGGGCCCTGGAGCCCTTGTAAATGAAGTTCAGTTGAAGGAACTGGGCATGTTTAGTCTAGAGTGTAACAACAACCCTCTTCAAGTACCTGAAGGGCTGTCACGTGGGAGAAGACTAGATTTGTTCTGTTTGGCTGTAGAGGGCAGAACCAGAACAGTAGGGAGGTTGTACAGAGGCAAATTTACATTAGATGTTAGGGAAAATTTTTCTTGCAATTAGAGCTATCCAAAACTTGAGCTTCCTCAACAAGTGATGGATTGGTTACCTCTCACTGGAAGTCTTAAAGTAGAGACTAAAACGACTCACTTGTAAGGAATGTTATGATGGGGATCTTTTTCCATTACAGGCTGAACTAGATTGGCTGCTGAAGACCTTTCCAGATCTCAAAATCTGTGATTCATATCTTCCAACTCTTTTATTCAACATCTCTCTGACAAGAATCTGCGAGCTATTCTTTCATTTAAGCCACCCTTCCAAAATGGTAGCAAATTTCTCTGTTTTCTAGTTTCATTTATGGTGATGTCAGTATGGTTGTGATTCAGTTCCTGTATGCTTACCTTTTGTCCAACTGTCATACAGCCCATTCAGAGTAGCAAGAATTAATGTTTGGAGAAGGTCTAAAAATACATTTTTAGCATCCTTTGCCTCCTTATCTAGTACTCCATCAAAATAATTGCAGAGGTGACATGGGGCCAGGCAGCATGGAGGGTTATTTTACATTTTATATTGCATGGATTGTCGTGGCTTCCCAAATTGGTCACATAGTAGCCAACATTTTGGTGATAAGTCTCTTCACTTAGCTCCTTGGACAGCAGACACAGTCACTGCTGGGCCAATACTGAAAGCTTTTCCAGCTTAGCTTAGTATTAGTAAGAGTCTAGCTAGAGTTTAAACTTCACTTGCATAGCCTTTGAGAATATCCTGTGTCATGAGGACACATACAATGCAGTTAATATATATGTGGTTATTATCACATATAGGCTATTTAATCTTCCTGGCCCTATACAAAGAACATACCTTCATTTCTTCAAGTCTTCCCTCTTTTTCTGCCACCAAAGTCATCATTCTCTTTGGACGGGTAGGTCATTTATACTCCTCAGTAGATTAACACCCAAATACTTAATGTTTTTGTAACCATTGTACACAGGACCTATATTTTCAATTTCTCTTCTGGCTATTATTGCGTCGATGGTGGCAGTACAAATTGGCACAATCTTTCTGGGAAGCAATGTGGCAAAATGTCACAAGAGCCATGAAACTGGTCATACCCTTCAACCTTGTTATTCTGCTACTAAGACTGTATTCACTAAATACATATTTTAAAAGAAAAACATTTGTAAGAAGTTGTTAATAGTTATCAGCCAAGAACAAAGACTCTCTAGGACCTCAGCCTCACCCCATCTAAGGGGAAATAATCTACTCAACATCAGAACCCCCTTGGGACAGACCTGATTTGGCCAGTAATTAGAAGGTGAATAAATCTAAACCACAGCCTCCCCGTTCCCTACCTTTATAACCAGCCATGCCTTAGGACTTCAATCATTAGGCAGACCATCATGTGTCTGGTTTTTTTTGGTTGTTGTTGTTTTTGTTTTTTAGTGAGGCAATCGAGGTCAAGTAACTTGCCCAGGGTCACACAGCTAGTAAGTGTCAAGTGTCTGAGGCCGCATTTGAACTCAGGTCCTCCTGACTCCAAAGCCAGAGCTCTATCCACTGTGCCACCTAGCTGCCCCACCACCATGTGTTTGCATCTGCCTTGCCACAGCTAATTCACCCACTACTACCTCACTCCCTTTCCCTGAGACTCTTCAGCTTTTGCTCAGGGAATAATCAAATCAGTAGGTCCAGAACTACTGTGAAGTGTGTGACAACAAGCTATTCTACGGTTACACTCAAAATCCCTGGCATTCAAAGTTACAAGTTCTCTTACCTGGGGTGCCACTCTCTGTTCCTTCCTCTCACATCAGTGCCATGCTTTCCACATTCCTCCTCCCACTCCATACTCCCTCTCTCCAATTCCACTGTGCCCTGTGGAACCTCCATTTTACTGGTAATAAACAGGCCTTTATGCAACATTTGTTCCTCTCCTGCTTCTCCTCCATGCAATCATGGAAACCTGACTGCACCAGGAGGCCATTTTCCCTACAAATGCAACCTTCTCTACTTTTGCCCTTGATCTGAATCATACCCTTCCAATTCCCATGTTTTTCCCTTTAATCATTTCATCTTCTCTCTCACCCTAATTTTCAAGCCTTCCTTATCCACTGGTTCCACATCTATTATTTATACACTTATGTAGATCTCCCCCAGCCTCAGAAAACCTTCACTTGGCTCTATTAGCCAGTAACCCCTCATGGTAAAATCCTAAATCTTCTCCTTTTCACAGCCAGTGTTCTGGAAAAAAAGCCACTTACATTAGGCCATATGACTAAACTAGCCTACATACCCTCAGTTACTGCAGATGCCAGCAAAACCAGGTTCATCTTTCCACGTCCCTCTGCCTCAACATTTTGCCCCAAAAGCCAAAGAACTGATTTGCGATAGGCACAATCTCGTGCTAATGCCCATCCGGAACTAGAAACCTGAAACTCTGCATGAACAGGACCTAGATGGTGTCACATACTCCCATCTCAGGTAAAGGCCCATTAAAGAACGTTTTGATCGAGTGGCAGCTGCAGAGGAACCACGAAGCAGTGACTTCCCTTCTACTGGGCACCGTGTGTTTCATCTTGCTATTTTACTAGCCAGGCCCAAGTAGGCTGTCTATTGTTCCTATTGCCATCTACTTGGCTAGATAATATGATGTTAGGACCAAGTAACAAGGAATACCAAAAAGCCCAGTTTCTCAGCTGAGCCTTGTAGGAACTAGTGGAGCAGGACACTAACTGGGATCTGAATAAAAGAGAGCCATTCTGAGGAAACTAGTCAAACCAATCAATCTTAAAATCCACACAAGGCCACACAAATTCCCCCTCCCCCAGCCCACCATTTATGACTTCCTTCATTGTCATCCACCTATACATAACAGTGAAAATAAAGGATTATTTAAGGCTGAACCATGCCTAAAACTTTCCCGTGCTCAGCCCCCCCAAGGCCTCTGCCCAATCCCAAGACCTTACTCATTTAACACAATGATCTCCAGCTCTAGGTCTCCCTTGTCTTTCACCACCTGGTTGTAGCGGCTCCTCCAGGATTCCAGGGTAGACAGGGCTTCAGCAACATACAGATCCTGGGGACACCAGGAAAGGGACAAAACAGACTCATCAGCCCAAACAATAAGAGATCCTGGCCTTGGCACAAAGGTCAGAGGGCAAAAGAGATCCCTCATGCAGGGCCTTCAGGTTCTCAATCTAGTAGAGTAAAACTGTGAGGCCAGGCCCAACATCTACAATCCATCATTTTGAAAAACCAAAAAAAAGTGGACAATGATGTTAGACCCTAAAATCTGAAACTGACTAAAGGCTGAGAAAATATTGCTCCCAAATTGCAAGTGACCACAATAATAATTAAGCTTATAAATCCCTTCTTACACAAAGACCTCAATCTCTGTAGTTTATGCACCTTTCTTACAAAATGCTCAAAAGTTGATGACTACTCTTATCATTACCATCTTGGAAAGGGGCAGGGATAGTTAAACATATTACAAATGGGAAAGCTGTGATGCAAAGGTATCTAGTGATTTGCTGAAGTTATGGTTCCCTTTTAAGCCCCTTCTTTCAAAGTCTTAAGAATCATTACAGACAGTAACCAAGTTGGGAGAAGAACTTAAAGTGGATAATTGATAGCCTGGGGCTCCTTCTGTTGGACAACACTGTTTCAGAAGCCTCAGGTGTCCTTTTTAATCTTCCCAAGGCACCTTCTCAGTTTCACTACCCTACAGTATCCCTGTTTTATAAACTATCCCTAATTACCTTCTTGGCAGGCAATCTTTATCCACCCTAAGGCCATGTGACTAGATCTATCAATCTAACACAAGTGACCATCCTACTTAGGAGACGAATGGGGAGCAAGCTGTCCTCCTCAGGTCAGGCCTGGATGAGAGGCTGGCCAGGACAACGGCTAAAGCACTGGTCTTTAAGTAAAGAGACCTGTGTTGGCATGCTCCCTCAGAGCCTGACTGGCTGCTGGGTGACATTAGGCATACATTGCTCAGCCTCTCAGAGTCAGAGTTTCCTCATCTGTAAAATGGGCGCTATTACTTTCCTCAAAGGGTCACTGTGAAAAAGTGCCACTGGTATGGATGTGAGTGATCTTCGGTCATTCCTCCCAGCTCGGTTACCTTGTCTGCAAGCTGGACATGCAGTTGTTCGGCATACTCTTCACTCCGCTCCGCCCTCTCCTGCTGTGCTCGGATGGCTTTCTTCAAGGCTTCTTTGTCCCGGTCTCCTTTCTGCTTGAGGTCCTTCAGCTGCTCCATGATTGCCTCCATTTCAGCCTTATGCTGAGAACCACTGCGCTCCAAATTCTGGGGAGGGGAATGAAGAATGAGGCTTAAGGAGCACTAAGGCTCAATGTTCCTGTTGCAGGAACAACTAACTGCTTATCACTCCCCAAAAGGTCCCAGCTTCTTTTGGATGCCCAGAGTGTTATGAAATGCTCTGTGACCACAAGATGGTGGGCGGTGAAGAGGGAAACTCTGAAGGGAGGCTGCTATCATGCATCTTCAGATCTACTGCATTACCTAGTAGCCCTTAAGATGTGATAAATTCCTCTCAAAATTCCCTGTTGTCAGTGAAAACTTACCTGATTCCTTTTATCCAGTAAGAATGACAGAACCCAGCATATTCCTCATTCAGCCTTTCCTCTAAGGAAGCTCAGGGCTACATTCAATACTCAACTGCTACAATGAATTTACCACCTTAGGACTCTGATACCAAATACTGTCTGCTTCTTGTACCGGGATTCTGCTTTGTTTTCATTTTAATTTGGTTCCTCCATCCACTGAAGTCCTACTCCAATTCCTCATCATGATGTGGAAGGAACCTGGGTTCTCAAAAACTCTGCCAGCAGAGTGTAAGCTTTAGCAGACTGTGCCAAGCTGGGAAGGCTTTAAGTGTGGGCCTGGTGCCAGGCTGTACTTATGGTGTACCAGGACCAATGGAGCTAAGTTTAGAGGCCTATTGCCAAGTTGGCACATTAATTTTTTTCTGCTACAACAACTTTCAAACTGCATTGGTAGAGGATATACACACTAAAGAAACTATAGATCCTTGAATTACTGAAATAAGTTTATTTGAAACTGCATAGTGCATATATTTTTTAAAAACTATTTTAACTTTTTAAACTCAAACCTGTTTTAGAAGCAGAAAGGACATAAGTTAAAAAAAAAAAGTACACGAACAACAACGGACGATAAAACACTAAGGGAATGGTCAGGCAAAGTTGCTATGGACACAACCGTCCATTTAGTGGTTGCCTTAGATTTCTGGGCAAAGGAAAGCCAGTCAGAGTGCTCTGCATCACAGGAAAATAACAACTTTAGAGCTAGAAGGAACACTGAAGGTCAATGAGAGCAGTCCACTTATTGTGGAAATTGAGGTCCAGGGAAAATAAGTGACTTGCCCAAGGTCTCATGAGTTGTGCTCGAATCAAGATTTGAACCCAGGTTCTCTGACACCGGAACATGTATGCTTTGCTGGGTATGTAAGAGATACAACATGCAATCACAGGCCATAAGTGCATTGTAGGGCCATAGCCACGTACACTGACGTACATTCCTTGGGTTGGTCTCCTTATCTGTCTCTACTAGAGAAGCCTAGACGTGCTATCAAGAAGAATGGAATTAATTCCATGGAACCTAGAACTCTGAAGGGTTAGTTACCTTGATCTGGATTACAAGACGACTATTCTCTGCTTCTTTAGACCGCAGTTGTGTCTGCAAATGCCCCCGCATGGATTCCATGGTCTTGGAGAGTTCAGATGCTGTCTTAGCTTGAGCCTGCAGAGAGATCATGTCAGAAGAGTTCCTTTCCCTTGGTGGATACACATGTCCCCCACACCTGTGATAACCACAAGCTGCATGCCTGGGTCCTGCGCAGAGGGCTGCTCAAATTTTATGAAACTGCCAAAACATAGTGACTATGAGAGGATGAGAGTGGGTATCTGATGGACCTTCTCTGTATCTTAGATGTGGTTTGTTTCCAAGGATAGAGCTAAAGGAAACCCTGAGGAAAATTTTAAGTATGAGGAAAATATTAAGAATGTTCATGGAGGGGTTGGGTTGGGAGTCTCGAGAGGGCAGCAGGGAGGGACAAACAATAACTGAGGATTTGGAATACCAACGTCAGAACAATTTCCTATTTCAAACTCTCTCTACACAACAGGAAAAAAATAAACATGGAGTAGGGAAAGAAACTACCTTCTCACACTGAATTTCTTGTAGTAGCTCTTCCACTTCCTTGTCTTTATCTTGTAGCAATAGTAGCAGGCGCTGGAAGACAACACACATCTCAGTTTCCCTTGGTGAAGGGGTGGGCATGCAAGTTCCAGGGCAGGCTGTTACCTTTGTACTTCTGCTAGCCAGAAAGGACAGCACTCACATGTGCCAGGCTTGGAACTCATCACTTGGTCATTGGGGCCTGGCAGTTAGGCTGACCCAGGCCACACAGTCCAAACCACAACCCACACAATTGAAATTAATGGGGCACATGCCTTTTGGAGGTTGTAGAGCAAATATATTCTGCTTTTTTTTTTTGGTGAGGCAACTGGGGTTAAGTGACTTGCCCAGGGTCACATAGCTAGTAAGTGTCAAGTGTCTGAGGTCAGATTTGAACTCAGGTCCTCCTGACTCCAAGGCTGGAGTCACTGCGCCACTAGAGCAAATATTCTGAATAAAATGTGGTTGACTCTAGGAAAGTGCCATTGTATTTTTGAGCTGCCCAGAAATGGGACCCATGGCAACATTGTGTTAAAATTAACCCTTCTAACACTGCCCCAAATGAATCAAGAGTTACTCATATACATTTTGCAAAGCAAATTATGGCTCAGAAAGGCTAAGAAAATCTACATTTTCTAACACTGAGGCTGCCCAGGACTCTATCTGCATGGATTCAGTGCCCTGAATTCCCCAAGAAAACCCTTTTATCATTTGAACAAGATCAAGAAGGTGGCTTTACATTACCGCTTTCTCCGAGTCAGCTTCAGCTAGTCGTTTTAACAGGTTTCCTTGTTGCTCCATCAGCTTTTCTGAATCCTTCAGAGACAATCAAACTATCAAGGCTATCATAAAACCAACCTCCCCCCCACCCGCCTGCCCCACAGCTTCTAGTCTCTGAGTGATATTGATCTCGAAGGAAGGGCCCTCATATTATTTTCCTGCCCCCGTGTATTTGTTCCCCATGGAAGCTGGCATGCCAGAGGAGGAAAGGGCAAGGTAGTTTTTCACTCAAGTTTCTAATGCTCCTGATGAACACAGTGGCTTCCTCTTTTTCAAGTAAAGCCAGAGGATGACATCAGGTCAAAGAACCAGGTCAAGAATCAGGGAACCAAAAATCCGGATTTTTTTGCTTCCCTATTTGAGGCCAAAAGTGGAGGAAAAAAACAATGATTCCCTTTGACATGCTTTAACCAACCAATCAAGAACTTACTTAGCTTACAACACTACCAGATATAGGATGAATTTAGAGAAATATGGGGAAACTTGCAGGGTAAAGAAAGCAGATCTAGAAGAACAAAGCATACAACAGCTATAATAATGTAAATAAAAATCCCCCAAAGAAGCTACACTCCAATTCAATGCCATGACCAATTGATCTTGCAGGAGAAATGATGAAACATACTTCCTTCCTCTCATCAGAGAGACAGATACAGGGAGGCTGAATGCTACAGATGCTGTAAAACACAGTCACTATTATCAGTCGGTTTTGCTTAACTGTTTTTCTTTGTTATAATAAAAATTTCTTAGAGGATAGAGAGGGAGTAATACCAAGAAATAACTTTGATATAAAAACCAAAAAGGTTATCAAATAAAATTTTAATATGGCTGAAAGGGGGAAAAACTTATTTATTACTTAACTAACTCTTCCCTGGTAATATGTTTTAAGTAATTAAATGATTTAACTACTCATCTCAGTGAGCCCCACTCCCTTCCCCGTTCACAATCAGAAAAGGGCAATGACCACAGAATCACAGAATATTAAGTGAATATGGACCTTGGATCTAGTGTAATCCTCTCATTTTTACAATGAGTAGCAAATTAATTTAAATCATAGCAGCAAATTAATGAACATCAAAGCAATTAAGGTCTAGAGAGGAAAAAAGGTTACTGATAGAGATGGGGTAGGTACTCAGACCATCTAAACTTACAGTTCAAGTGCTTTCTCCACTATAGCACACTCAAATATATTCTAGTCAGCCTCTATTAGATACAGGCCAAAGTTCTTTAAAAAACGAAACAATTATAGCTGTCCAGCAATGGAATAAAAAGGTCTCAAAGTGCAGTGAGTTCCCTTTTGCTGGATCCAGATTATCTGGGATCACTTAGAGGAGATTCCTACAAAGGTAGGACAGCTTCGATTAAATAACACCTAAGGTGTCTTTAAATCCTGAAATTCTATAATTTCCTGTTTTAGAACCTTAGTATGATAGAAGTTATGAAAGCAGAAAGATGGAGAAGTAAGAAACCAATGTTAGAAGCAAGTTGTACATAAGGGGATAGGCTTTCCACAAAAACAAAAGGAAGGTGACTGAGCCAGTGGCTCAGTGAGGAAGGCCCAGGGTTACCTCTTTAGAATGTTGCTCCTTCAGCAAATCTCTGAGAGTACGATTAGTCTCTTCAAAAGTACTCAACTTCTGGAGAAGCAGTTCCTTTTGCCGGGTCAATGTATTGATGTCAGTGCAAGTCATGTGCTTCTCCTAGAAATTAATCGAATAAGCAACAGGAATTTGTTATTGAATGCCCACTGCGCTCAGTGCTACAGGTGATACAAAGAAATTAAAAGATAAGCATCCCCCTACTTTTAAGGAGCATACAGTCTAGCTGGGGAATATGTGATACAATCACAACTAATCAAAAGCTAATTAACAAGGTAAGATAGTATATGATAATGGCTAAATAAGTGGCACAGGCAATAAGTGTTAACATAGGAATTAAAAGAAAATGACTGTGAGTTGGAGTACTAAGGAGGGCTTACAAAGGAGATGGGACTTGATCTGGACCTTGAAATATAATCAGGATTCAAATGGACAGAGAGAAAAGTATAATCCCTTGTGACCTTTCATTTCATGGACAGCTACAACATGGCTTGATATCCTATGACCCCTGGTGATCCGGTACTGTTTTCTCTGGATTCACCAGTGATGAACCAATTCTTCCAGATAATAACTGAGAACAGGAGAGGGAGTAGGAAGAAACAAGATGGTACATTCAACAACAGGATGAATTGGTCACACCTAGAGCCCTGGGGTTCTCTAATTAGTTGAAAGGAATTATAAGGTACCAAGTGATATCAAAGCGTCAAAGTCACCTTCAGAACCATGAAGAAAGTACTCATCACTCCTTCACCACTTACCGATTTCAGTTTCCCGATTGTATCCTTCAGTGCCATTACTTGCTTGGCAGCAGCTGCCCCATCCATCTCTGCCTCCACGAGCTTAGACATGAGACATTCTTTTTCCTGTTGCAAATGCCTTTTCTGTAGCCTGTAAATACAGTTTGGTTGAGTCATCACCCATCAAGCCTACCTCTAAAAAAAAAAGGCCTTCTCTCTCCCTCTACAAAGCTCTAAGGGCTTCCCCAATTACAATGGTGCTTTCTAACCTCAAAAGTCAGGAATCATTAGACTATCCCTAGGAGATAGGAAAAACTGAGGTCCCAGAAAGGCTAAATTGGTAGGGAGAGATAGGGGCAGGAAAGGAAATTTAATGACATCCTTTTTCCCTTTTTTATGACTATTTCCTCTCCCCTGGTCATTTCTACTTCCAGAAAAGTACAGTGGGATTAGAGTGAAGGGGTATGGGAAAAGGGAGAAAGGGTAGCTGTGCAAGGTACATATTCTGAATGGGCTTAAGCTTTGGAAAAGGTACAAGGCCACCCAGTGGAAAATGTGCTATAATAAGCAACACCTCCAGGTAAGAAAGACATTTCTGATAACAAAAAATAAAATTCTACAGATACCTCTATAGTAGGGAGTGAGTATTCGGGTAGGATAAGAATGGGAGAAAAACTGCTTTACACTGTAAAATCCTTTTCCTCCTTGATACGCTCAATATTTTGTCGAAGCATGGTGTTCTCATGCTCAGTCTCTGCCAGCTCGTGGGCCACCTCCTCCAGCTCTTCCTTCCGCTCCTCTAGGAACCGTTTCGCCATCTGGCGCTCCCCTTTCTGCATCTTTACCTAAAGAAGGGATCACAAGTACAGTCCAAATGGCCAAAGAAGCAAAAAGATTTTTCATCCGTGGGACCCCTCTACTCAGAGATAGGGGAGCATAGGAGGGTTAATAGAGAAGGCAGTGATGAGGAGAGATTAGCAAGGACTTTCTGTAGACTGGAGATGCCAAGGAGTAGGGCTGTCTCTAGGGGGTACAGAGCCCAAGGCAAATCAAATCATATTGTGTGGAGTGCCCCCCTTAACATTTTTACACAGGTAAAATCTGATTAAAATGAACAACAAAGGCAGACTTCAAGAAGAGGTGGAGGGGAGGAGATGTCACAAAAGGGCAACATGCAATCTGAGTGGTGTGTATGGAGACGGGGAGGGGGACTGTTGCCAGGCAGCCAACTGGGGGTGGGGTGGGGTGGGGTGGGGGTGGGGAGAATGAGGGAGGTACATGCCCATATATATGTACATCATCAGTGCATTCAGAAGTATTTTTTCTTTAAGTACCAGATGATGAAGATAATTCCCTGATAGTCTAGTGACCTGGTTGCCACAACAGCACAGGAACAAAATCACCCCCCCAAAAAGGATGCAGAACCACAAGCAAATCACCCCAATTTGCCACACAACAGAGAGAGTTCTGCTAAGGATTGGGGAGTGGTAAGGCAAAGGCTGTCTATGGCTTCCCTAGCCATATGTTTATCATAGAAACCACTTCCCCTCACCCATCCTTCCAGTCTGACTGTTCTGGACTATCCTAATCTCTACTAGTTCAGATGACAATATTAATTCTGTTTCTAGGACCAAATGTCTAGTGGGTGCCAAGGGGAAGAAGGCTGCAGAAACCAGCCCAAGTTCATCTCCTACTTCACATTTCCTCTGCCAATTCCCCTTACCACCCATCCTAGCTCACCATAGGCATACCTCTGATTTAAGACAACCAACTGTATTTAGTAAAGTGTCCATCTTCTTCTCATAACGATTTGTCTTGCAATGACCAGAAGAATCTTCATCCTCTGTAGACAGGTCACTTAATCGCATCACTGAAACCAGTTTTTCTGAAGATGGTGGAGATATCTCTACACAATGAGGTGGAGGACTCTGACACTAAGGTGATCAGTAAAGATAACATTACCATCAGACAAGACTTTAAGTCAAAAGGCTGCACAGCACATTGGAGATGGGGATGGGGTATAGGGTAATCAACCAACTATAGAATAATGTGAGCCTGGAATTCTGGATTCTGTTTGTACCTCCACCAGGCCCTGCCCACCCCAGCCCCCCATCTCCAAACAATTCAGAAGGCACCTAGAACCAATCCCTTTACCCTCTTTGGTTCTCTGTTTCCTGATCTGTAAAACAGGGAGAACAAATCTGACCCAATTCTCACAGGGATATAGACACACACTGTGAGATAAATCCTTTAATGACACATAAAATAGTATGAATGACTGGACCAGGTGGTCAAGAGGAAAAAACCACTAAGCAAGCACACAGAACTTAGGAAATTTAAGAGCCCTTGGAAATCAACTAGTACAACTTTATTTTACATATGAGGAAACTGAGGTCCAGAGAAGTTAAATTATTTCCCAAGACTTCACAGCTAGTCAGTTACCAGAGTTGGGACTCATACCCAAGTCTCCTGATTGCCCAGCCAGTCAGCACTCATTATATTATATACTATATGTGTAAGAGACTAAAAAGCAGCTAATCCAACCTGCTTGTTGATATGATCCTGAACTCACACAAAAAGGGAGATTTGTCTTAATGTTTGCATCTCTCCTAAAAAGGTCACTAAATTTAGGACATGGTATTTTACACACATTGATCAATTCACTGTTTCATTTTACTCCCCAGAATTCCTTTTTCTCTCTTTCTCAGAAGTAACATAACCCTGTTACTAAGGAGAAACTGGCTTAATGAGATTGATCTTTTACTAATCAGAGCAGAGCATGTACATCTAAATCAGTTCTATCTCCTT
Organism: Phascolarctos cinereus; assembly: GCF_003287225.1. Taxonomy (NCBI): domain Eukaryota; kingdom Metazoa; phylum Chordata; class Mammalia; order Diprotodontia; family Phascolarctidae; genus Phascolarctos; species Phascolarctos cinereus. The sequence continues at coordinate 268,086,435 of NW_027555625.1, forward strand.
GAAGGTAGTCACATTGGGAAGGAATTTATTTCAATGAGGCTTGCATTGCTCAGAAAAATTTTAGAAATTCCTCTTTGAAAACTGCTTTCAGAGAACATGGCATACTCTCTTTAGTGCCTCAATGGGAGCAAACTTTATACTTTAAGAGTCTATTTGGTTTTTTAGAAACAGTCAAGAGTCAATTGGAATTAAGGCTGTCGACTAACTCCAATACAATACTATACCCTTTTGTATCAAAAACTAGTTGTGGCTATAATATAATGGGTTGAATTTTTCTAGCCTTGTTCATAGCCTGCTTCTGAAGGTCACCACCAAAGAGGAGTTCAGAAAATATGTTCTGAGAATTGAAACATCATTGGAGTAAGTGTCTCTAAGTTCTCATTTGCTTAAGTAAAATCATCAATCTCATTTATAATACTTTATAAACTAGAAAACCCATGCAGAATTTCTCATGGGAAAATAAACTATGTGATTCCTGCTTAAATCCACTGCAAAGGAGAGATCCCTGGGATCGCCTAAACTCAAAGTTTTTCAAGTAAATTCAAACCAAATTTGTTCAAATAGTATTAGTTTGGGAGCACAATGAAGCCTACAGGAAAATGGAATGCTAATACCTCCCATTTGCAGCCTAGGTGCCGGACAGATGCTTTGCCAGGGGGCATCCAAGGGACTTTAGTTTTCACTCGAACACTCCGCCGGACATTCACCGTGTCTCCTCTCATACCACGTTTATGCGACTTCTGTTAACCATGAACATACACACACAAATATATGCAATGGATATAATCATACGATAATACAGGCAGCAACCCAAGCAAAACACTTATTGTGGTACTTTGCTGAGAAACAAGCTTCCATGAAGATGCTGCTGGCTGACTTCTAGATGAAGATAACTTTCTTTTCCTGACCATTTGAAGTAAAGATTAAGTCAAAACAAAGCAAGAGACCTGGGTGATGTCTAGGCCCTGGTGCTGGCCCTAGTCCGCAGCCTTCATTCACCACGCCCCAATTGGCATGCTCCTACCTGGCTCTTGGCCGGTGTTGGTTTCGGGATCTTTTTTATGTGAACGTGGACAGGAGTGTTCTCATCCACGTGAACATGTAAAGGGGGAGTTGAAGAGCGGTTCTTCATCATTCTCTTCTGGCGGGCAGGGGAGGACAACACAATAAAAGGTTGATCTGCGGATAAGTAAACTGGGCATGAAAAAGAGAGCTCACTGCTTTGGGGATCTGCTGAAAGTGTAGCCACTGGGCCCATAGCACAGCTACCACCTACATGCACATGCATCCATGTAGACCACACTCAAGTGACATGAACCAAGATTTGAGTTCCCACGCAGCAGGTGACTAAGTTCACTTTAGATGAGTCCCATTGTAGACAAAGTAAGGGCTGGTTCAGTAGAGAGAAGTATCTGCAACTATCACTGTTTTCTTTTGGCTACAGCAGTATCCAGGCCCCAACATCTTTGAATTTGATTTTCCACCTTACCTATCATCTAAAAAACTCTGTAGCATGTCAAAATAGGCGGTCTAATTTGAATCCTACATCATAATTTAAAATATCCATGTTAATTGGCAGTGGCTTAGAGGCTCTGGGCCTAAAAGTTTTGGCCAAGATCCAGAAGAAGTAAGCTAGCAGGCAAATAAAAACTTTTAAAAATGCAAAGTATGTCCTCCATAATACTAGTACTACAATTCCTGAGACTATTAATCTTCTGTTTTCAAGTGAATCAGATTTCTGGCACTAGTTAAAGATGAGAAGGTCTACATGAATTTTGCAGATAGATGAAAATACTGTTGTTTGTTTTCTTGATAATATGTTTGCAAGGCTGACCAAAAGCAATCGGGAATTAGCTTTTAAGCACAGTTTAAGTATCATTCTTGGGACCAAACAAAGTCGCCACATGCAAAGCAAGGCCAAGCTAAAACAGACATATGAATAGGATTTTAAAGGGTGCTTCACCAACTATCAAAAGCTTGCAAGCTCCACTAATGCAAAAGCTGCCAATAAGTTGAAGCCCTTGCCCCATGTCCCCTCACATACCGTAACTGTTACGTTGGGAGCTCCACAAGGTGTTCGTAAGACCTTTTTCTGTGTGACAGTCGTTATGCCGCTTTTCCCGCAAGGTGGAAACCTGCTTATGGGCACAAGAATTAAATTATAAATGCCATTTTTGTTCTCCTACAATTACATGACATTGATTAGGTGACTATTATTCTTCAACTTGGAAAACTAATTTTATTAACTACAAGCGACAAAACACACATTACACATAAGAAGTAAATATGATGCTAATTTGAGGGGGCCATCATCAGCATTTCTGACTTTTTAAACTGGCGCTTCATTACTTTTATCATGGCCTTGCTCTGCCAAGCAGTTGTAATCCCACTTCAAATAAAATCAACAACTGAGCAGTGTAACAGACAGGAAAGAATGCAGTATGAGTTAGAGTTAACTACAGTAGTATGTGAAAGATGAATATAGTCAAGGGCAATGTATGCTAAATCTTCTTTGTGATAAAAAAAACAGACCACCAGACTTAATCTCGTAAAGCTGAATGTTATTTAGTGTGTAAACTGAGTCTATTAGATTTTAGGGGGTTTGGGAGAAGATCTTGGGAGCGAGGAGAAATTATTTTAGTCAAGAATTTGTACTTTATGTCTTTTTAAGTACTTAAAGCAAAAAATGGGTTTATTTTTTAGCCAACCATGTTTATACTATGCACAAGACTTATCAAATGCAGGACTTTTTTGTCACAAGATTTTAAAAATTTCAACACAGCAATAAAAGTTTTATAATGTATTTAATTTTTCACATGAAAGAATTCTGGCGTAGAAAGGGGCTTGAAAAGATTGTTTTGCCCATCTCTGGGAGAGGCCATCACTGTTTTTAGATAGATTCAACTCGAAAATATTCCTGACAGATTCAATTTAACAAACATTTATTAAGTACTCACCATGTGCAAGGTATTATATTTGGCCCTAGGCATGGACTGGACTGTTGGATTAATCAACAAATTTTTATTAACTATCTAATATCAACTAGGGATATCCAATTTAACATCCCAACCAATATTAGTATACTTAGTTTCCCCACAAATAAAATTTCTGTTCCCCTAGTATTTGTGGAATTGAAGCAAATCAAAGTACCTATCCCTCACCTTTCACTCTTTCTCCTCTGGGATCATCCCATCCCTGAAAGAATATACTGAGACCTTAACTCCTGGCCTAATCTATCATAGCTACTAAGTATTTAGAAATATTAAATCTGGCAAGGTGGTTTAGATTTGAATTAGTGTATTTTTAAATGCTGGGGACAAAAAATTCATAACACAAAAATGAGAAAGTCAAAAATAGGAAACTGAAAGTCCAGTCTGTGGTTCCCTTGATTTCTTTTGAAGGTGAATGATATCACATTGGTGATCATTAAATCTTATCACACTGCTCATAATTTAAAAAGCTAGAGCTGCATACCAGATGATAAAGCATTGCCAGGCTTCAGCCCCATTTAACAGAGGTGAGATAACAAAAGCTAAGTAGATTTAGACAAGCCTGGGTTGGCAAAGAGACAGACTGTCATGGGACGAAAATCAGAGGGTCTCTCCGTCTGGGTGGAGGAGGCTTGGTGGCAGCAGCCAGAAGGACCCACTTTGCCCACTGGAAAAAGATTCACCATGTAACTGGGAGCGCCCAAGCAGGATGGGACAGGGAGTGCATTAATGCTCTTCCTCAAACCTCGGTGTGGGCATTCCCCTGCCAAGGGTTAATGCCACAACTGCAAATGCGAAGAGGGACCCAGGGGAGGCAGAAATAGAAAAAAGGCGACCGGGGGACATGGTGAGGAAGGGGGGGGGTCCCTGGAGCGTAGGGGAAGGAACCACCTCCCTTCATTGACGGGATCCGCTTGTCAGGGGCCGCCCCACCCCCACAGCCCTCACCCGGGAGAGGTCCGGCCCAGGGACCGCCGGAGGCCTAGGGAGAATCGGGAGCAGGTACGGGCAGGGGCTCGCCCCAGCCGTGCCCGAGGGGACCGGGCATCCCCGATCGCCTGGTGGGTCAGGAGATCCAGAAAGCATGAGTAGGCAGAGCCAGCGCCATCCGGAACTGTTCTTGGAGAGATCATCGGATGGAATAAATGCCCGGATGGAGGGTAAGCCCCAAGGTTAGTTACTCTTCCTCCCCCTCGACGGGGGTTCTGAAGTGTGACGTCCCCCGAGACAGGGGGGATCCACAGGGCGGGGCTGGCCCAGGGCAGACCTTCGAACGCGGCGGGGCGGGGGGAGACTTCGGGGGCCAGCGGGGGCACGGTTCCCCCCTCCCAGTCCTCTCCTCTCACCAGGAACGGCACGGCTGTGCCCAGAAACGCCGCCTTATGAAGTCGTTGAAATCGGTGGCCAGGGTAGTGCCATGGAGACGCCGGGGAAGATGCAATCCACCTCCCCCAGCTACTCCTCCCTTCTTCCGCCTCCTTTTCCGACACCCGGTCGGCAGCTCGCCCATTGGCCAGTTCAAACCCCACCTGGAGCTCCTCCGACTTCGCCATTTAACCACGGCCCCTGGCGTCACAGAGACGCCCCGCCCCCTCCCGCCCACTTCCTGCACGGAGCGAGGCTGTCGCCTTGGAAACGAAGTGGGGGGAGGAGATGGGAGGGAAGAGAAGGAGATGGGAGGGGAAGGGGGAGAAGGGAAGGGGGGAGGAGGAGAAGGAGAAAGGAAATGGGGAAACAAGGGAAAGGGAGAGAAGTAGTGAGAAAAAGGCAAGGAAATGGATAGGAGAAATAGGGGAAAGAGTCTTAGGGAGAGAAAAGAGAAGGGAAATGGGAGAGGGGAGGTGGAGGAAGGGGAATGAGGGAGGAGGTAGAGGGAGTAAAAGAAAGCAGGAAAGTTGGGGAGGAAGGGACAGAAAGGGAGGGAAGGGAAGAAAAGGAAGCAGTTGGGGAGGGGAAAAGGAAGATAAAAAGAGAAGTTGAAATTTGAATTAGTGCCTTGTCACAGTAAATGCTGTAGGTGTGTCACAAAGGAGAGAATACAGTATAATCTAATTTGGTGACCACCATTCAGTGGAGGAATGTGCCAAATGAGTTTCAAATGGCAGCATCATACCATGGAGTTTCCATTCCTGTCATCTATTGAAACAGCTCCCTCCAAGGTCATAAGTGGGAAGCCTTCTCAGATCCCCAGATCCTATTAACCTTTTTTTCAGTCCTGAAACTCCTTGACCTCTGTTGCTTATGACACTGTTGACCACACCCTTCCAGTAGATATTCTCACCCGCTTCTCCTCTCTTATGGACCTCTCCTTTATCTTTGCCTGACTACTATGGCACTAAATATACTGCTCTGAAAGTAGTAGGTGTTAAGTTTGTTGAATGAGATAGGAGAGACGAGGATATCACTAGTTTAATTAATTTGAAGTGACAATACAGTTTTGTCGGTTTTTCAGTCATGTCCAACTCTTCATGACTCCATTTGAAGTTTTCTTGGCAAAGATACTGGAGTGGTTTGCCATTTCCTTCTCCAGATCATTTTACAGACTAGGAAATTGAAGCCAACAGGGTTAAGTGACTTGCCCAGGGTCACACATCTAGTTGACTCAGGAACTGAACTCAGGAAGATGAGTCTTCCTGACTCCAAGCTCAGCACTGTGCCACCTAGCTGCCTGACAATACAATAAGAAAGGTTATTTTTAATGACATTTTACATCCAAAAGATTGTTGTCCTTCTCTGAGGTGATCTCCAAAGAGATCTTACATGTATGCCCATGAGGCTGCCATTTTTAAGAGATTCTTAGGAAATGGACTTCATGCATGAAAGACATGCATGAAAAGCAGTCTTTGCAGTGGCTGATGCAAAGTGAAATGTACTGTGTACAAAAGAACAGCAGTATTGTGGGATGATCAGCTGTGAATGACTTGGCTATTCTCAGCAATACAACGATCCAGGACAACTCTGAAGGATTTATGATGAAAAAATGCTGTCCACCCCAAAAGAAAAAAAAAACTGATGGTGTCTGAATACAGATTGAAGCATACTTTTTTTAAACTTTATTTTTCTTGATTTTTTTGGTCTGTTTTCTTTCACAACATGACTATTATGGATATGTTTTGCATGACTACATATGTATAACCTATGTCAAACTGCTTGCCTTCTTGATGAGGGGTTTGGGGAGGGAAGAAGAGAGAGAATTTGGAACTCAAAGTTTTTAAAAAAATGTTAAGAATTGTTTTTACATGTTACTGGGGAAAAATAAAAAGAAAATACTTAAAGAAAAAAGAAAAGAAAGGCAGTCTCATGATCTTACAATCACACCTCCATTTTTGACACCAATGATATAGACCAATCTGATCATCCACCTTTTTCATCAGACTTTTCTGGGAATGACTGATGGCAGTTTACCCATATCAAATCCACTCTCAGAGGGAAAAGATTTGCCCTCTCTTGGGGCATTCAAAATAATATAATGTAGGTCCCAAAGGCCATTCTGAAATTATTTCAGGCAATGACAGCATCTTGGAGATGAGTTATTACAAGTGTATTATTCACCCAAGGGGAGCATTTTGAAGGGCATAGCATTCTCTTGGATATGTAACTTCTGGTGGTGTGGTGCTGTTGTTTTTTATTTAAGATAGTAAAAATGCAGTTTAACATCCTTGTTTTCATAGTCAACATTAAAGTCATTAAATCCAGAGACTCCTGGTTAGCTTTTTGTTTTTTGAGGAGGTGATAGAGATTATTATTTTTGTATCACTAGCATCTTGAATTAGTACCTGGCACATATGCATAAGTACTAATATTTATTGAATAGGATTGAATACAGTCAAGTCTATATCTTATAACTCAGTCATAATTAGCTATACTTAACTGAACCAAGGGTAAGGAAGGTAAAAAGAAGCTGTGATTCAGATAATTCCCAATAAAGGATAATTCAAAATGTATTTCCTTTTAGAATAAGTTAAAGAACATAGTACTGATTTATTGTCATTGTAACTTTCTCTTTTCCTAGGGTATCCTGGCAAACATGCTGTAGTGGATAGATTGAGTATTAGATTTGAAATAAGGAAGACCTATTTCAAATCCTGTCTCTGACACAGTGGCCCTGGGGAAATCATTTAACTTCTGTGAGAGACTCAGTTTCTTCATTTGTAAAATGTGGGGTTTGACAAAATGGCCTTTAAGGTCCCTTCCAGCTCTAACTCTGTGAGTCCCCCTTAATCCTTTGCATGTCAACAGGTTTGCAGGACCACAGGGTCAGGAGGAATCTCCCGATAATATACTAAGTACCAAAGGAGCCAGCCTTGTTCAAAGAATTGGCTTCAGAAATTTGAGCTTAAGCTCTGGTATACTTGTTCAAAATTTAGTTTCCTTAGTTTATAGTCACTTCAAATACTTTAAATTAGATTGTATCTTGTGTACCAATTCACTCTCACCCCCAATTCATTTCAGATGTTAGAGAGATAGAATCATAGAAGTTTAGAGTTGGAAGGAACCTTAGAAGTCTTCTAATCCAACTAATATCCTGAAGATATTTAGTTCTCCGAAGGAGGATGCATTTTTCAAGAGTTTGAAAAGGAAAAAAATATTTTCAATGGCGAGAGATATTTCAGAGCCATTAAAAGTCAGTGATGCCAATTGACTATAGTCATTCCATCAATTAAGACTGATTGAAAGCTGAATGATGTATCTAACTTTAAAGACTGGGTGAGTGGGGAAACTGGGGGAAGGGCCAGGAGGGAATTCCTATGATTAAAGAACTGATAACTAATTCTGAGAAGCCCTGCCCAGAACCAAGCCAGGGTAGCAGGCAGAGAGGAAAGAAAGCCTTTGATTCCCCCTGGTGTATCAGAAGATCATTGTTTCTAAAAGGTACCTTAGAGTTCATGTAGTGACTTCAGACTCATTACCAAAGAGATACAACTGTATATATGCAAGTGTCAGTTCATAAACATTTACTGAACACTTACCTATATGTGCTGAGTACTATACCAAGTGTTCTGGGTGATATAAAAGGATAAATAGACCGCAGTCCCTATCTTTATGGAGTTTACAACATAGCCGAAGGAAACAAATCACTAATTATACCTCCATAAATCAGTTTAGGAATGAATACCAGGGACTGCAGAAGCAAATTGTCAATACAATAAAATGGACTCCAAATGAAAGCCTTAAGTACTGAGGGGCTGTACAATAAAGGAGGGGCTGGGGAGATAATTTAAGAGGACTTTCTGGAGGAGGTTACTGGTAGAGGGGAAAAAGAGGTGAGAGGAAAGCATTATGTTACAGACGGGAATTGCTATGTGTAAATGCAGAGACTGAAAAGAGCAAGGAACATTTTTCTTAACATTTAGATCTATTCAAAAGTGGAACAGGCTGCCCGAAAATAATGGATTCCTCATGCCTGGAGGTTCTTCCAGTGAAGAATGCCTGTCAGGAATGTTGGAGAGAGAAATTCCTGTTCAGGTTGGGTTGACTACATAACCCCTGAGATGTCTCTTCCAATTATGATATTCTATGATTCTGTGTCCCGAGAGATGGAAAGATAGGTTAGGCGGTAGTGGAGAATCTGTGATGAGGAGTAAACAGATTTGAGGTTAAGGCCTTGTTTTTTTTTTTTTTGCTGTACCAGTCAGAACCTCAGAGACCCTTCCCTCTGTCTCCTTGTAGACTCCTCTGCACATTTGATTCCTTTTTTCCCCCTCAAAGGGCAGAGCTTAGCAACAGGTGATATAAAATCTTAAAGCTACTTGCTTTCCCAAAGAAAATGTCACTGCCTTCTCACCTTCATTAGCATTTGGTTCTCAAAGGCAAATAGAAGTCTGGATCATAGGACACCAGTAAGGGGGGATTGTGGGCTGTTGACCCTCCCCATTAGCTTGTGTCTGTCCAGGAACTGGGGAGGTATTTTCCCTAGCCATAGCACTTAGAAAGCACTTGGTCACAGCTCATCCAGAACCCTGAAGAATAATAATATCTATGTATCTCATATTATCCTCACAACAACCCTGGAAGGTAGGTGCTATTATTATCCCCATTTTACAGATGAAGAAATTGAGGGTGACAGAGGTTAAGTGACTTGCTCAGCATCACACAGCTAGTAGATGAGGCTAAATTTAAACTCAGTTCTCCCTGACTCCAGGATCACCTCTCTATCCACTGCGCCCCCTACTTGCTAAAAAGGGAAAATAATAGGCATGTTGGGTTGTTTGTTCAGTAATTATATCTGACTCTCTGTGACCCCATTTGGAGTTTTCTTGGCAGAGATACTAGGATACTTGTCATTTCCTTCTCTAGCTCATTTTACAGATGAAGAAACTGAGGCAAGCAGGGTTAAGTGACTTGCCCAAGGTCATACCTAGTAAGGTATCTGAGACTAGATTTGAACTCAGGTCTTCCTAACTCCAGGCCTGGTGCTCTATCCACTGTACCACCTAGCTGCCCCATGTTGGGTTAGGAAACTGCTAAATAGCTAAAATTGGTGAAACCAAGAATAAAGTAGAGCCATGGAGAGAGGGAGAGATACAGAGACAGAGATAGAGAGGAAAGAGATAGGGTGGGGGAGAGGGGGGAGAAAGAGAGAGACAAAGGAGAAAAAGAAAGAGAGAATGCACATCTGAGGAATCAGGACTTTCTCCTTAACTCCTTGGGTCTAGTCCCAAGCCTCGATCAATTACCACCCAAGAAATTGTCTGGCAGTCACCAGCCACTTCTTCCCAAATGCATGGTGTGTATCAATATTAACTACCTTCACATCTCTTGTATCCATCTCTTTCTCTACATTGAAAGAGCCACTACCCTGGTTCATATCCTCATTACCTCTTGCCTGGACTATTACTGCAATGATTCTTTCTGCATCAGATTTTTCTCTATTCTAATCCATGCTCCATTCCTTTGCCCAAGGTATTTTTCTAAAGCATAAACGGTGTCACCCTCACTCTCCCTACTTAAACTCTAATAATGACTTCATATTAAAAGGATCAAATATAAAATCAGCCTTCTTCTCTCTTACTCCCCTGCACACACTCTACTACAATTCAGCTGCACTAGCCCATGTTACTGTGCCTCACACAGGACACTCCATCTTGAGTCTCCATGCCTTTGTACTGACTGCATCTCATCCTTGGATTGCTCTTCCTTCTCACATCCTCCCCTTAGTTACCCTGGCTTCAAGACTCATTTTAATTTCCACCTTCTGTAGGAGGCCTTTTCTGATTTTCCTCACCTACACTTGGTGCCTTATCCTTTGAAATTACCTTCTATTTTCTGTATATTTCCTATATGTATCTAGTGATTTACATGTTACTTCTTCCTTAGATACGAACTCCTTGAGGGCAGAGAATTTTTTCCCCTTTCTTTGCATCCCTAGTACTTAGCAAAGTGCCTGGCACATAGTAAACATTTAATAAATGTTTGTTGAATGACTGAATAAGTCACATTCAGTCTTATTTTGGAGTTTCTTTCAACGGATTCTTTTGATTCTACTTTGCCCTCTGGTTCTAAGATATCTGGGCAGTTTTATGATTTCTTGAAATATAACATCTAGACTTTTTTGGTTCATAGTTTTCAGTCCATTGATTCATAAATTATTTCTCCTTGATCTATTTTCCTGTGACATATTTCACATTTTCTTTTATTTTTTTCAATCTTTTTACTTTGTTTTATTGTTTCTTGAGGTCTCATGGAGTCGTTAGCTTCAATTTGGCCAATTCTAATTTTTAAGGAGTTGTTTTCTTCTGTAAAATATTTTTTTTAATTTTCTATTTTTTAAATTTTATTTATTATTTTTAGTTTTCAACATTCACTTTGATTCACAAAATTTTGAGTTCTAAATTTTTCCCTCTTCCTCCCCTCCCCCCTCTCCAAGACAGCATGCAACCTAATATAGGTTATATGTACAATCATATTAAACATATTTCCACATGAGTCATGTTGTGAAAGAAGAATCAGAACCAAAGGGAAAAAAACACAAGAAAGAATAAAAAGAGAAAATTGTGTGCTTCAATCTGCATTCAGACTCCATAGTCCTTTCTCTGGATGTGGATAGCATTTTCCTTCATGAGTCTTTTGGAATTGTTTTAGATCATTGCATTGCTCAGAAGAGCTAAGTCTATCAAAGTTGACCATTGAACAATGTTGCTCTAATTTGTATTTCTCTGGGACTCAGTTTCCTCATCTGTAAAAAGTGAGATTAGATGGATTAAACTCTCAGGTCTATGATTCTTTTTTTTTTTCAAGTATGATCTTGCATGGCATCATAGGAAAAATATTCTTTTAGTTTGCAGAAGACAAAACTGGGGATGGGGCATGATAGCTATCTTTAACATGTGAAAGACCATCATCTAGAAATCAGATTAGACCCTTTTCTACTTGCCCAAGGGCAGAACTAAAAACAATGGGTAGAAAGTGCAGAAAAGCTGATTTAGGCTTGATGTAGGGGGAAAAATAAAACACTTTCTGACAATTTGAGCTATCCTAAGGTAGAATGGGCTGTCTTTGAAAGTAAAGGATTCTGGGGGCAGCTAGGTGGTGCAGTGGATAGAGCACTGGCCCTGGATTCAAGAGGACCTGAGTTCAAATCCAGCCTCAGACATATAACATTTACTAGCTGTGTGATCCTGGGCAAGTCACTTTACCCCATTGCCTAACCCAAAAACAAAACAAAACAAAAAAGTAGAGGATTCTCCCCTTTTTTTTTTTGAGGATTCTCCCTTAAAAGAGTTTTTCAAAAGGAATTTTATGACTACTTGTCAGGAATATGTAGAAGGGATTCTTGGTCAAGTACAAATTGGACTTTGGTCTTTGAAGAGATTTCTCCTGGCCCTGAATTATTCTTTGGTAAAATCTTGTACCTCCTTTTCCAAGCTCTTAATTCTCTTTTCATATCTATTTAGCTCTCACTTCTTTTCCTATTTTTAACTCTACTGCTCTTGTTTGGCTTTTAAAATCATTTTTAGCTCTTTAAAAAAAAACCCAAACTCCTGATTTAACCTTGTAGGAATTATTGTTGGACTTGTGTCGAAGCTACATTTATCTTCGAGGCTTTGCTTGTACATTTTGAGGCATTCTCTTCTTGTGGTTTTGTGTCTGGAGCTTTCCTGTCAATGTAGTAGCTTTTTATGATTGGGATCTTTCTTTGCTTGCTCATTCTTCCAGCCTTCTCGATTTCAGACTTTGTTAGTGCTAGACTCTGCACACTTCTGAGGTGGGATATCTGGTCTGAACTTCTGCCCTTTCACATTCTTCTGCTACTTTCACATCCTCCGGGTGGGGCCCTGCAAGCTTTCAATGCTCCCTAAGTAGTATGATTTGGGGAGAGGTGAAGTCTGTTCTCCATCTGAGTTTGAACTCTGCAGGTTCATGAGCTAGGTTTGAGTCTGTTGGGAGTTTCAGTGGACTGCTGCTGGACTCAGCTACTATTAACCCACTGGAAGGCTCTGCAGGTTCAGAGCCACTGAACTGCTGGCCCTTCTTTGGTCTGGGGTTCTTGACTTGGTTATACCACTGCAAGCTGGAGGCTGGAACTGAGTTGCTCTTGGAATCAGAGCCAGACCGCGACATTTTACTTCTGGAATTTGCTCCTTGCTCAGCACACATACTGAGGGCCAATACTGAAGACCACTCCTCTCCACTCTAGATCTGTGCCCCAGAAATGGATAGGAGGCAACAAAGCTGCCAGATGGCACCCAATCCTGCACCCAGCACTAGTTCAACAATCTCCTTGGATCGCTTTTCTGCTCTGATACTTCCTGCCCTGGTGCTGTATCTTAGCCCTCTTTCAATCCCTGTGCTCTGGAAGGTTCCCCACCGTACATGCTTCTGGCCAGGCTTTGTCCCTAGTATCCACATACCTTTCTGTCTCCCAAAGCTTCCTTAGGCTGGAAAAATGATTCACAATGCCTTTTATTTGGCTTTCCTGATCAGAATTTGGTATGGTGTGTTTTCCATTTTCTTTATGGAGGTACTCTGACATCTTGATTCCACCCCACAATGTAGTCTCAATTTATATCTTTCACTAAGTACATTTTTTGTCTTATTTATTTCTTTTGAGGGAGGCTACATTTTGAGTTCTGAATTGTCTCTCTCAACTTCCCTCTCAACTACGCATTAGAAAAGGCCAACATTTGATAGAGATATATATGTGGGACTGTATAATACATACGTCCATATATCAGTTCTTTCTCCAGAGGTGGATAGCATTTTCCTTTGTAAGTCCTTCGTAATTAATTCAAATGATCATATTATTCAGAATAGCTTAGTCATTCACAGTTACTCTTCAAACAGTATTGCTATTGTTGTATACAATGTTCTCCTGGTTCTGCTCATTCCACTCTGTAATTTCATGCAAGTCTTTCCGTATTTTTCTGAAACCAACTTTCTCATAATTTCTTATAGCACAATAGTATTCTACCACAATCATATACCACAACATATTCAAATATTCCCCAATTGATGGGCATCCCCTCAATTTCCACACTAAGTACATTTAGCAGCAACTTTAGCTGAATCTGGTGGACCATTTGAAAGGACTAAAAACATTATCCAATTAGTCATGGGTATCAGAAGTCCTTCTTTTGAAAGCCTGCTAAACTGCTTGTATATGTTCTCCTGGCCTTTGAAATAAAAACAGTCTTTTTCTTTGCAGGGGGGGAGTGGGATGGAGTAGAGGATAGGGCAAAAATTACTTAAACCTGTCTAGAAGGTTTTGAGAATCAAAACCATGCACATTTAAAAATAAAGAACTTTGGACTTAAGAATCAGACCTGGCTTCCTGTCTGGTTCCACGGCTTACTAATAGTGTAACCTTACACAGGTTACTTTACCTCACTGAAGTTCATTACCATATCTGCTGAACACAGTTAATATCTTCCTTTACTATATACCTCAGAGAATAGTGATGAAATAGTTAGACAATAATGCAAAAGACCTTCCAAATCATTAAATGCTACACATTTATTTTTTTGTAATTAATTTTTTTTTTTTGGTTAGGCATTGGGGTTAAGTTACTTGCCCAGGGTCACACAGCTAGTAAGTGTTACGTGTCTGAGGTCAGATTTGAACTCAGGTCCTCCTGACTCCAGGGCCAGTGCTCTATCAACTGCGCCATCTAGCTGCCTCAGTACTACACATTTATAAAGAGAGAATTGTTCTGTTATTATTCTCCCAACCCAGGTTTGGGTCTCTCAGCTTGCTCCTATAGGAAGTTTCACTAATTTGCTATGCCCAACAAAATTGACTCACAGTCCCCTTTGGTGCTGAACTATTGCCTCCAGGAAACCACTGCCATTTACTCTGGAATGTCCAATACAGATGGAAAGATCATGTTTGAGCCAGTAGCTCCACCACCCAACCCTCAGGACTTACACAGATGAATCCTCCTAGAGAATGGGGGGTGGGGCGGAGAACATAAGAAGGGAAGATCTGGGTTTAGCCAGCTCTGCCTAGAACGGAGGTGCTCTACTTACTGAATCCTAATTACAATTTGTTTTCATCTCTCAACTTCTCTCCCCCTGAGAGGTACCGTCTTGATGCAACCTGGCTGAAATAATGACCAGATTTCCAGAGGGAGATGTATCAAGCAGAGTCAGTTTGGGGCTTAGTTTGCCTAGAAGATGAAAACTAAGATTAATGCTTCAAGGTGATTTTAAGACTTGAGGTAAAACAAAAAAAAAGGGCTGAGTGAAGGTGACAACAGAAGTGAGAGAGCAAGACATCACTGTCTCATTCTCAGCTCCACCACTGCTTCATTGAGAGGTCCCATCCTCCTCTTTTCACTTCACTTTCCAATTGAGACAGTGCCTGTACTCGGGGTTGGATTAGCCCCCAGAGTAAGGAAGCATTGGCCTGCTCAGGGGATGGTATTTTCTATCCCCTTCTTCACTAGGACCATGCAATAGGTCCTGCAGACAGGCAGGAGTATTTAGGTCCTTCCTTTCCCTAGACCATGTTTCTGTTTGAACTCAGGGCCAGCATCTGGCACAGCATCACCAGTGAAGGTGCTGGGAAGTTCTGAGCAGTTGGAAAATTAGAGGAAAACACATAACAAGAGCATTAGAATTGCCTCCCTGTGTCATCCCCATAGCTCCTCCAGACCAGCCCTCCTTTCTGATGGATGATAGAGGCCACTGAAGACAGGTTTATGGGAGGGTCTTATGTATTCTGATTTGAACTTGGAACAGCCAAGGCTAGACCCTCTCCACTTACATCCTAGCCCCATAGACAGACAGTGTTGGAAAGGACAAGAAATCATCTTCAGGGGACAGGAATCTCTGTGTCCCTCTAAGTCCTCAAATGTAGGCCTTTGACTGAATCCAAACTTCACAGAACAAATCCCCTTAATAAAAGGATTTGTTCTGTAGAACTTGGACTCATTCCAAAGGCTGCAGCACCTAAGGACCTAGAAGGCCACAGGTTCCTGGCCCCCCGAATTCAACCCCCCCCATTTCATAGATGTCCCAGAGGGCAGAAATGACCTTGCCCACCGTCACACTGATAATAAGTAGCCAGGATTCAAACCCGCATACTGTGACTGCAAATTTAGGGTAGTTTAGCCCCTCTCATCTTTTAGAGGTAGACACTGAAGCCCGTCATCCCACAGCCAGTTGTTGTCTAGCTCTAGCTCCAGAACTGAACCTAGGTTCTTTGCCATTCCATATTGCCACCCTCCCCTTCATAAGCTTTGGTAGGTCTATTATTATTCCCATGAATACTTTTTCTCCCTCTTTTTGAGCCAACTTTCAGGCTATTACTGCCTTTCAGGGCAGGGAGTTGTCTAAGTTTTCTCCTCATTGTGTAAACCCGCTTTTTGTTTGTCTTCTGTATTTGACTGCACTCGTTTTCAGACTGGGGTTGGTGTACAGTTCTGTAATTTCTGAACTTGATGAACAATCTGTATTCCTCTCCATTGCCATCATGATTTTAAAGACTTCCATATTTTCCCTCCTGCAGCTTTTCCCCCCCAGACTCAATAACCACCTCTTTTTTTTAACCGTTTCTCAGTATCATTGCCACCATTCTCAAACCCTCTGTTCATTTTAATTGCTATTCTCTGAGTTCTCCCAATCTAATCTCTTATGTCTTTCCTGAGATGTGGCAACTAGAGCCAGGCCAAGTAGTCAAGGCACTTCAACCCTTCACCCATGCAGAAATCAGAAATCCTTTGGCAAGCTCAACTCTCCATTTATCAGCTAAATCCTCTGACGAGGAAATAGACCAAGCAACAGAACACCAAAACAGCTGATGTGTTAAAATCCATGTACTTTACACATAATAATACACTGCCCCTTAGCCTATTTACTCTTAAATTTACACAATTTACTCTCAAAGCCTATATACTCTCAGAAATACACAATTCTAACAACCTTGATTTTCTAATTCCTACGCCAATAGCATGAGTCAGCTGGGTGGCTCTGTGGATAGAGTGCTAGGCCTGGACTCAGGAAGACCTGAGTTCAAATCCATCCTCAGATGATTACTAGCTGTGTGACCTTGGGCAAGTCACTTAACCTCTGTTTGCCTTAATTGACTGGAGAAGGAAATGGCAAACCACTCCAATATCTTTGCTAAGAAAACCCCATGGACAGTATTGGCATGAGATGGTCCATGGGGTCACGAAGGGTTGGACACAACTGAGCAACTGAATGACAACAATGCCAATAGGTGATTAGAAGCAGAAAATTAGAAAGGGGAAAAGAAAGGGTATGCTAAAGATTATCACATTGATAATATCAAGAAATTAACAGCTGTCAGCTGTTCTTAAAGTGATGTAGGACACAGAAAACTACAAAAAGACACAGAACTTGAGACACAAAACTTGAAAGGTGCAACAGGCTGGGGCCATTTAGTGCAGGAGTCAACAACCCTGCATAAAATCTCAGGGTCCTGAATACATCACTATATCATAGAGTATGCTGTCATAGCACAATACAATAACAATAACTTATGCTCATAATGATGATCCTGGGTCACCAAGAAAAAGTTAAAAATTTCATTTTCTCTGCTCTGCTTAAGAAGACAGAAAAAAAATGCCATCCAGTTGAGAAAAATTTCTCAGCATCACTGTTAAAAAGAGATATTTTGACATGTAAGCTTCAATTTTATGGAAGCTGTCCTATGTTAGAACAGTTCATTCCCCAACAGAGACATCAAAATGCCCACTTGGATGAATACTACTAATAACAATATTAATACTAACCCTACACGTCTGTGAAGCAGCATTTTTCATAGCTCCTAGATTATTTTTTCCCAACAGTTTTCATGAGGCAAATGTAGAGAAATGTTGATTTTCCTGTAATTTAGTTCCTCTATTTATGGGGCAGGAATGAGGGAGAAAGCCTTTATTTTCTACTACAAGCCTCCTCTATGACCATTCCAACCCCATCACAAAGAGGGAGGGGCTTTTCCCCGACTCAGAATGACAGGGTAGGGTTTAGAAGACAGAACTGGACTCCCATTAAGAATAAGATTGATCTACTTCTCTTCTACTTTTTAAAAATGGTACCATCTTTAATATTCAAATCACATACGTACATTTTGAATTTACTGTAGAATATAGTATACGATGATGGTCTAGACCTAATTTCTGCTGGGCTGCTTTCTAGCTTTCCCATTAGTTCTTATCAAATAAGGAATTCTTTCCTGAGTAATTTATGTTCTGGAGTTTATCAAATATTGGGTTATTGAGTTCCATTATTTCTGATTCTCCCTTGCCTACAATGTTTCATTGATTTTCTTTTCTATTTTTTAACCAATACCAAATGTTTTTGATGTTTGCTACTTTGTAATAGTTTGAGGTCAGGATTCCTTCTTTCTTCTTACCTTTTTCATGATTTCCCTTGATATTCTATATCTTTTATTCCTCCAAATGAATTTTGTTATTATTTCATCAAGTTCTGTAAGATATTGCTTTGGAAGTTTGATTGGTATATGATTAGAACTATCAATTGTTTTGCTTTGTTTTCTTTTTATTAAATTGACCCAACCATGAGCACTGAATATTCCTCCAACTATTTAAGTTGTTCTTTATTTCTTTTTTTTTATTTTTTATTTTTTGGCAATTGGGGTTAAATGACTTGCCCAGGGTCACACAGCTAGTAAGTGTCAAGTGTTTGGTCTGAGGACGGATCTGAACTTCTATCCGCTGCACCACCTAACTGGCCCTCTTTATTTCTTTAAGGGGCATTTCACAACGGAATTGTGATTGAATGTGCTTTAGTAGATTGATTCCTAATTATTTATGCATTTTATAGTTATTTTTAATGGAATTTCTCTATTTTTGGATTTTTTTTTATATAGAAATGTTGATTTTGTAGTTTTATTTGTAGCCTACCTCTTTGTTGAATCTATTAGTTGCTCCAATTAGTTTCGTTGATAATTCCCTAGAATTTCCTATGTAAACTATCATGTTATCAGCAAATAGGGATGGTTTTATCTCCTCTTTGCCTATCTTTATGCCTTTAATTTCTTTTTTCTTTTCTTATTGATATTGCTAGCATTTCTAGAACTATTTCAAATAATAGTGAGAAGAATGGGCTTCATTGCTTTATTCCTCTATTTTTGGAGAAAGCTCCTGATATATACTCTTTGCATATGATGCTTGCTTTTGGCTTTAGACAGATACTTTTTGTTGTATTTTTTTTAATCCTTTTATGCCTATAGGGTTTTTCCACAGAAAAAAATTGTACTTTGTGAAAGACTTTTCCTACATCTATTCAGGTAGTCATATGGTTTCAGATTTTTTAAAAATATGATTAATTATGTTGATTGTATTCTTATTGTTGAACCATCCTTGAATTTTGGCATAAATCCAATTTAGTCATAATGAATGGTTTCTTGGGTAAGTGGCTATAGTCTGACATTGGTCTATAATTCTCCTTATTTACTTTACCCTTTCCTATTGTATTAGGACTATATTTGACTCATAAAAGGAGTTTGATAAAGTTTTTCTTTCTCTATTTTTGAGAATAATTCATGTAGTTTCGGTATTAATTGTTCTTTTAAAATGTGGGGCAGCTACGTGGAGTGATGGATAGGGCACTGACCCTGGAGTCAGGAGGACCTGTGTTCAAATCCAGCCTTAGACACTTAACACTTACTAGCTATGTGACCCTGGGCAAGTCACTTAACCTCAATTGCCTCACCAAAAATAAATAAATAAAATGTGTTAGAATTCTCCTATAAATCAATCATGGTCAGGTGTCAGAATGGACCTGAGAGAACGTCTTAGTCCAATCCCTAACTTTTTTATTTTAGCAGAGGTAATATAGGCCAATGTGTTTAGGCCAGAATAGAAACGTGACCTATACTACACAGAAAAATGTAAACTACCCTGAGTAAAGGTAAACAGACAAAGAAGCTCCAACTATTCTATGGGAAAACTTGCACATGACCCTGGGCCGACCCTGGGCCATCCCTGGCACTAGGCCTTCCTTGTTCTTTTTTTTTATTTAAATTTTTTTATTTTTTCCGTATGCTTTTGAGTTGAAAATTTTTCTCCCTTTTCCTCCCCCCCACCTTCCCCAAGACAGTGCACAATCTGATATAGGCTTTACATTTACATACTCATTAAACATATTTTCACATTAGTGAAGTTGTAAGTAAAAATTAAAACCAATAGGAGGAACCATCAGAAAGATGAAACAAAACTCAACAGAAGGTAAAAATAAGTGATAGCGATTCGACGTCCATAGTTCTTTCTTTGAATGTGAACAGCATTATCCATCCCGAGGCTTCTGGAAATGTCTTAGATCCTCATAATGCTGAGAAAGTTTAACAATCTTAGTCATTGCATAACGTGGCTGTTATTGTGTACAAAGTCCTCTTGGTTCTGCTCACTTC
Organism: Phascolarctos cinereus; assembly: GCF_003287225.1. Classification (NCBI taxonomy): domain Eukaryota; kingdom Metazoa; phylum Chordata; class Mammalia; order Diprotodontia; family Phascolarctidae; genus Phascolarctos; species Phascolarctos cinereus. The sequence goes on from NW_027555625.1 coordinate 268,106,261, forward strand.
ACTCAGCATCAGACCATATAAGTCTTTCCAGGTTTTTCTGAAGTCATAGGCCTTCCTTGTTCCGATTCTATATAATACCTGCCCTGGTCAGGGTTGGTGCAGAGATCCAGGATGTTACTTTGTCCTGCTGCAGCCCAGGATGACTGACCTCTTGTGAGTGAAGTCCCCCAATTTAACTTAATTAACCCTCATAAAACCTGGTAATAGCCAAGCTAGTATGGGTGCCTCTTTCTTCAGTGTCTCAATATGCTCTCAGAGGATAGACCACCCTACAATGGGCATAATTAGGGCAGCACAGATCTGCCTCCTTACATTCAGCATAGTTGGCAGGATAGTCTGCCCCCTTATAGGTGGAGACTGTGTCACAAGAGAGGAAACGCCGTGTCTAAGTCATGGTCAGTGGCAGTAACAAGACTAGAGTCTAGATCTTCTGACTAAAGGATCTTTGCTTCTTGGGAAGACATTCCAGGCAAAGTGTTCTCTTGTATTCTGTGTTTGTATTGTCGACCTAAAGCACATCTTGGACCCGGATGGATCACTTTCAGGGAACCCCTCACGTGTGAGGGTGGAGGGAGGGGCTATACTAAAAATGATAATAGTAATGTCAATGCCTCACATTTTATATAGCATTTTCACAGTTCCCAAGTTATCCCATCTTCCAAATAGTTTCCATATGTTTGATCATTCAGTCAACAAGCAGTTATTCATCAACTATGTCCCAGGCGTTGTGCTAGCTAGGCACTGAGCATCCAAACACATTAAGTCAAATAGTCTGGCCCTGAAAGAGCTAATAGCTTACAAAATTAAATGAGAGGCAGCTGTGCCACGGTAGATAGAAAGCTGTGCTTGGAGACAAAAAAGACCTTGGTTCAAGTCCTGCTTCTCACTCATACTGACTATGAGACCTTAAGGAAATACCCACTTCACTAGGACTAAAGGTTATAGAGCAGGGAGTTGCTTACACAGATGGAATCACAGATCTATGCTGAAAGAATTAAATATTGAGAATTGTCCTCATTTGTCTAAGTTTTGGTCTTAGTATTTGGTAGGGTATTTGGTGGTGTCTGTCTGCCTCTGCCTGGATGTTCAGTGGTGGATTATGTTTTAGGGTTATTCTTCTTGGTAAGAAAAAGAGATCAAGATTCTTTTCCTGGCTCTTTCACTGACCGTGGCTTTGGAAATCCATGTTAGAGTTTGTTTTCTTTAAAATGAGTCCTTCCCTTGATCCATCTCCTCTCTAACTCTCCCTTTCCTCCCTATCTCCTTTTTCTCTCTTCTTTCTCTAGTGAGTGAAATGTATTTCTCTCTCTCTCTCTCTCTCTCTCTCTCTCTCTCTCTCTCTCTCTCTCTCTCTCTCTCTCTCTCTCTCTCTCTCTCTCTCTCTCCTTCCCCCCCCAGGTGTGTGTGTGTGTGTGTGTGTGTGTGTGTGTGTGTGTGTGTATTGGCAAACTCATGGTAGAAGTTCCTTGAGGACACTGCCTAAAGTGGCTGCTTGGGGAAACTAAAAAGATAAATTGGAGATCTACATTGCAGAAAACTTTATAGTCCAGGAAGGATTTCTATTGGACCTTATGTGTTGAACACCCTTACCGCCTCCTTTTTGGTGTTGAATTCCTCCCCAATTCTTTAAAATCCATATCAAATACCACCTCTTGCAGGAAACCTCTGTTTTCCCACTTCAGTGGCATCATTAACAGCCCACCCATTTAGACCTCATGTAAGTACTTTGTGCATAATACTATCTAGTGCATTTATTATATGTAGCCCTTGAATCAGAGACTCACGGACTTAAGATACTCTTTGAAGAATGTTTTCTCTCTCTTGGCTCCTATGCAGGAAACTAAGAACCGTGTATGCTCCCTAGACCTTAGGAGTACCTCCCCAATATACTAGAGTCAATTCCCTACTTCTGAAACATAATTCACAATGCAACAGAAAAAAAAAACTTTATTAAAAAGGAGAAATGCTAAATATAAATCACCTAATGAGCAACCATTAGTCCAAAAGTAGCCAAAAAAATCTCCAGTCATTTACAATCCCAAGTAAAGACTTCTGGAAGAATGGACATACTTCCTACTCTCCTCACCCCACAAAATCTTGTTTTTACTCCCTGAGAAGGATTATAGAATTGTACATTTTAGAGTAGGAAAAGGTATTAAAATTTGTTGTATTTGGTCCCTGAATGTCAAACCAGAAGCCATAGGAAGAAACTGCAGAGAAGAAATTTTAGGCTTGATGTCAAGAACTTGCTAACAATTAAAGCTACCCAAAAGTGGAAAGATCTGCCCTCAAGAGATGGTGAGCTCTCTCTTCTCGGGTGGTCTTCAAGCTAAAGCTGGATAGTTGCTTGTCAGGGATGTTATGGGGGGATTCCCATCATGTGTAGTTTGGATTGGATGGCTCTGAAGTCCCTTCCAACTCACAAATTCTATGATTCTGTGAAATCTTTATTATACAATTAAAAATGTAAAATATACTGATATTATTGTCATAATCCTTTTCAGATTTCATATTCATGATTCGTAAAAGTAATAACTATAATCATAGCATTTTAATCTAATAGACAGATGTTTTTTCCACTGCAAAATTTCTCAAAACATAGCATCATTAATTATATTAACACTAATTTTTTTTTACTGGTGTTTGAGATTGATATCTTTGTCTTTATAACAGCTCCTGAAAAAAACTCATTTCACACAAATAAGATGCTCTTAATAGTAATAAAATATATATTGCATTGCTAAATCGGGGAGAGGATTCTGGGAAGATGGTGGAGTAGGTCAGCAAACTTTCGGCTCTCCAAATTTCCTCCACAAAAAAAAAGACAGAACTTCACTTCAGATCAGCAGAAATAAACACGGGATAAAGCAGTTGTCCTCCTAAGACAATTTGAGAAGACTTCAGGAAAGACCTGACCTTTAGCAGTGGAGACTGGGCCTGAATGAAGTGCATACATTTCCAGGCTGACTGCAGAATCAACAAACAACAAGCCTTGGGGCGGCTGGGTTGAGAGGCAGCCTCGGCCTTAGAAATCTCATCTCATAGACAGTGTGGAGGTCCTACCACTGAGTTGAAGATTGGATTGAAGGACCTTCCATTGTCAAAGGACGCCAAGCACAGCTATCCCGGGCTATGGCTGCAGAGAGGAGCTGCCACACACCTGGTGAGTGCAGTAGTGAGGGGCAGGGACCTTGTTGGCTTCGGGCACTTGCAGGACAGCAGTGTCCCTGGTTTCAGTTGTGGAGCAGAGAGGGCAGTTGTAGTTTGCAGCCACCAGAGGGACCACAGGGAGCAAGATCATTTGTGGTACAATGTGGCTGCAAGTCCTAGCCATGGCTTAGGAGTGGAGAGGAGAGCCCAAGGTTGGGCCCCGAGGTAGAAAATAACAGTAAGAACTACTAGAGGCTGTCATTCCCCATAACTTGAGGCTACAACTTGATTACACTAATAGCTGCTAAAAACAAAAGAAGACCAATAAATAAATAAATAAATGTGAGTAAGAAAAGGAGAAAGAACCCAACCATAGATCATTACTATGGGGATAGAGAAGATTTGGGTTCATATTCAGAGGAAGATAATAGAGCTAAAAAAAAAAAGCCACTCCTTTTTCAATAAGAAACACCAAATGCCCCAAGCATAAAAAGAGTTCTCGGAAGAACTTAAAAAGGACTTTAAAAATCAAATAAAAAAGATTGAGGAAAAATTAGAAAAAAAAATAAGCGCAATCCAGGAAAATCAAGAAAACTATGGAAAAAAACCCAACCAACTGGAAATAGAAAATCAAAAACTTAAGGAAGAAAATAATTCCTTGAAAACTAGAATTGGGCAAGGGAAGAAACTCGGCATAGCCCAACATCTTATACTGTACACCAAGATAAAGTCAAAATGGGACTATAAGCAAACTAGGAGAGCAAGGAATAGTTTACCTGTCAGATTTATGGAGAACAGAAGAATTTATGACCAAAGAAGAAACAGAGAGCATTATGAAATACAAAATGAATGATTTTGATTACATTAAATGGAAAAGTTTTTGCACAAAGCCAATGCAACCAAGATTAAAAGGGAAGCAGAAAGCTGGGAAATAATTTTTACAGCTGGTGTCTCTGATAAAGTCCTCATTTCTAAAATAGAGAACTGAGTCAAATTTATAAGAATACAAGTCATTCTCCAATTAACAAATGGTCAAAGGATATGAACAGGCAGTTTTCAGATGAAGAAATTAAAGATATCTATAGTCATATGAAAAAATGCTCTAAATTACCATTGATTAGAGAAATGCAAATCAAAATGACTCTGAGGTACCACATCATATCTATCAGATTGGTTAACATGACAAAACAGGAAAATGATAAATGTTAGAGAAGATGCGGGGAAATTAGAATACTAATGCATTGTTGGTGAAGTTGTGAACCGATCCAATCATTCTGGAGAGCAATTTGGAACTATACCCAAAGTGCTTTAAAACTCTGCATACCCTTTGGCCCAGCAATAGCACTTCTAGGTCTGTATCCCAAAGAGACCATAAAAGTGGGAGAAGGACCCACATGTACAAAAATATTTATAGCAGCTCTTTTACTGGTAACAAAAAATTGGAAATTGAGAGGATGCCCATCAGTTGGGGAATGGCTGAACAAGTTGTGGTATATGAATGTAATGGAATACTATAGTGCTTTGAGAAATGATGAGCAAGCAGATTTTAGAAAAACCTGAACTTATATGAACTGATGCTGAGTAAAGTGAGCAGAACCGAGAGAAGATGTGTAACAGCCACAATGTGTGATGACTAGCTGTGATAGACTCATCTCTTCTTAGCAATGCAAGGATCTAAGACATCTCCAAAAGTCTCATGATGGAAAATGCTCTCCACATCCAGAGAAAGAACCATGGAGTCTGAATGCAGATGGAAGCACACTATTTGCTCTCTTTTTTGTTGTTGTTGTTTTGTTTTGTTTCTTCTTTCTCGTGGTTCCTCCCATTGATTCTAATTCTTCTTTACAACATGATCAATGTGAAAATATATTTAATATTAATGTATATGTAGAGCCTCTATCCAGGTTGTGTGCTGTCTTAAAGAGGGGGAGAGGGGAGAGATGGGAAGAAAATTTAAAACTCAAAATCTTATGGAAGTGAATGTTGAAAAATAAAAATAAATAAATTTAGAATTGAGCAAGGGGAAGCTAATGATATTCTAAAACACCAAGAAATCATAAAACAAAGTCAAAAGAATGAAAAAATAGGAGAGAAAGTGAAACATCTCATCAGAAAAACAATCAATCTGAAGAACAGATTGAGGAGAAATAATATAAAAATAGTCAGACTACCCAAAACTTACTATTAAAAAAAAATCTCGATGCAATATTACAAGAAATTATCAAAGAAAATTACCCTGAAGTTCTAGAACAAGAAGGCAAAGCAGAAATAGAAAAAATCCACTGATCACAACCCAAAAGAGATCCCAGGAAGAAAATTTACAGGAATATCACAGCCAAGTTTCAAAGCTCTCAGGTTAAGGAGAAAATATGGGAAGCAATGAGAAAAAAAAACCCAATTAATTACATGGAGCTACAATAAGGATTATACAAGACCTATCAGTTACTACATTGAAAAACCATAGGTCTTGGAATACTGTATTTCTTAGAGCAAAAGAGCTGGGTTTATGACCAAGGGTAATTTACCCAGCAAAGTTAAGTATAATCCTGAATGGAGGGAAAAAAATGGACATTTGACAAACTCAAGGACTTTCAAGTTTTTGTGACAAAAATCCCAGAACTTAAGGGAAAATTTGACATATAACATCCAGGAGAAATATGTGGCAAACATTAAAGACCAATTATAAGGGACTCAATAAGGTCAAATTGTTTACTTTGTGTATGTGAAACTATTAGCAGTATTCTTATGATTGTCATCATTATTTGGGTAGTTTGAAAGCAAAGGGTAGGCTGAGCTGAGTATGATGAGGTGATTCTTAAAAAAACTGTAGGGAGAGATAAAAAGTAGTAATTATCATACAAATGAGGCATAAAAGAAAGAACTGATACAGAAAAAGCTAGTGGGGGGGGATAGGGTAGTTCTGGAACCTTATTCTCATCAGAAATTGGTTAAAGAGGGAACAACATATATATCTAGAATGGTATGAAAGTCTTCTAAATTCAGAAAGAAATAAGGGGGCAAAGGGATAGAGTGGGAGGAGAGGATAAGAGAGGGACTCTTAGAGTGGTGGGTACACTGAGAAACAGAAGGGCAAGGTAGTGGATAGAAGTAAAGCAGGGGAGTAAGGAGAGATAGGATAAATGGGGTGAGAAGGATAGTAGGAAAAACAGGAAGGAGGAAAATGTGTACATTTTGTAAAAAGTAATTATAGCTTAGAATGTGAATGGGACGAATTTACCCTTAAAATGGAAATGGATGATACATTAAAAATTTGAATTCAACAATACGTTGCTTTCAGGAAATATTATGAAAATGAGAGCTACACATAAAGATAAAATAAAGGGCAGAAGAAGAATTTAGTATGTAAAAAAAAGCAGGGATAGTAATTATGATCTCAGACAAAGTTAAAGTTAAACTAGAGTTAATCAAAAGTGAAAAACAGAGAAACTACACTACACTATGTCAGCAATATTGTTCAATATGATTTCAGACCATTTAAAATACTTGGCGGTATAAAATGCCTGAGCATATACCTGCCAAAACAGACACAGGAACTATATGAACATAAATATAAAACACTTTTTATACAAATAAACTTGGATCTAAATAACTGAAGTAATGTTTATTGTTCATGGTAAGTAAAGCCAATATAATTTTTAATGACGATTATACCTAACTAATCTATTTATTCAATGTCATCCCAATTAAACTGCTAAAAATTATTTTACTGGGTTATAAAAAATAATAACAAAGTGCATTTGGAAGAACAAAAGGTCAGAAACTTTAAAGAAACTAGGGGAAAAGATGTAAAGGAAGCAGATTCTGCAGTATCAAACCTTGTATTATGAGGTAAGAACATTGTTGAAGTGTAAAAATAATAATTTTGATTATTTTAAATAAAAAATTTCTTGTATTAATAAAACCTACATAACCAAAATAGAAGGAATGCAGAAAATTGGGGGAAAATCTTTCATAGACAATCTCTCAGGTAGGATGTGATCGGGTTGGAATATTGCTGTGGTGGAGAAAATGATGAGCTGGTTCATTTGGAAAAACATGGAAAGATTTGGACTTATGAAGGAAGATGTTATCCACCTTCAGAGAAACAGACGATAGGAGGAAATAAGCATAGTATGATCTTGCTTATATGTTTATGAGTATATATGTGTATATATGTTTATAGTTATCTATGTATATGTATCCACATTTAATTTCAACCTTCTTTAGGAAGGTGGGGAAAGGGAGGGGAAAAAAAGTAAAAAATGCACAGCAGAGAGCAAAAGAAAACCTAGAAGGATGCAAAGAAAAGCTGGGCAGCTTTGAAAACAATGCATAGTATTTATTATATAGGTTTTTTTGAAGTGGAAATTTATTGTTTTATATTGAATCCTGTCTTATGGTCTGCTGTGTACATGGTAGTGTTTTTTTTTTCTTTTCTCATTTTGTATTTAAGTTTAAAATAAATAAGATAAATCTGAAAAAAATGCCTTTATTCCTATGTAGTGATAATAATAAGATTTATAGGTTCAAATGCTTATTTCAATATCTCATCACAAGACAAATCCATTAATCCTTCTTGTTTAGATGGAGTAAGATTCAATGGATCTTCACCCATGGTAAAAAGGACTCCTTATCTACTTGTATTTAAAATTATCTGAGTCTTTAAAATAACATAATATATGCTTATGTAGGTTTGACAAATGATTAATAAATAAACAGTTCTTTCATTTATTTCATTTGCAGTGTAGGTATTTTTTAAAAGAGGAAATCATATCAAAATATAATTTTGTAAATTTATCATCCATGGCTTCTTTTCATAAATGTGGCTACTTTATCTTTCTAGATCAGAGTCTGGATTTGAAGAATTTGCACTGATGCAGTTAGAGTATTCAGTTTTGCAAAAATATTCAACAAACATACAAATCTTCGAAGGAAAAGTTTGTTGTAACATTAACTTCCTTCATCTTTATTATTGTCACTAGGAACAATGTTAACAATTTCTTTTAGCTCAAACACTTTTCAAAGTACTTTGTTATGAGAAAGCCAATGTGTTTTGCAATAACATAAATGTGCTCCGTGCTTTATCTCCAAACTGTCATATATTTTGCAAAGAGCCTTTCAATGGACTGCTTTTAAAACATTGTGCTTTATTTTGAACTTAATACCAAATAAAACGTGCATTTCCTCATGCACAGTAGAACAACAAAAAAGAGGCGTATACATAAACAAATCTCCATAATGTACTTTTGTTCTCTACTGTGCACTTTTTACTTTATTTTTTTCTCCTTCTGACTCCCCACTAAAGAAGGCTACAATTAAATAAAGATATACACACACACACACACACACACACACACACATATATATACACAAATACATAGATATCTATAAATATACACATACATACACATATACACTCATACCCGTATAGACACATACACATACTATTCTTATTTCCTCCTATCATCTGTTTCTCTGAAGGTGGGTAACATCTTCCTTCATAGGTCCAAATCATTCATATTTTTCTAAATCAACCAGCTAATCATCTCCTACACCACAGCAGTATTCCAACACAATCACAAGCCACTATTATTAAATCAAGCCAGTTTGCATTTTGTGGATGTGTCATTTTCATTCATATCTAGGGGGAGTGAACTGATGATGGAAAAAGACAATAAATAATGGAAGAAACGAGTCTCCCAGATTTCTAGCAGCCTGGGGGACTGTTAGCCAGTCCAGAGAAGAGGCTCCTCTCTCTGGCTCCCTCCCTGGAAGACAGAAAAGAAAGAGAATGAGCAAGTTGGGCAGTTAGAGGGGGAAGGGGAAGGGACAAAAATGCCAGGGGCTTGGGGTATGTTTAGTCTAACTAGTGCACCCTATCAACTACTAATAGGCTCTAATCATCTCCTTAATTCTTATTTTCTGTCTGCAACAGCAACTCACCAATACAGTCCTAAGGGCTGCAAGAATTGCAGGAGATATGGCACCCAGTGCTAGATATCATCTTTCTAACCTTCCACATCTCTGAAAAGCTCCTCAAGATGGATACTTTTCATTTCTCTTCCAAAATTTTCAGCATCAGATTCGAATATCACTGTTAACTTTGAGACAAAACTCTGGCATGGCTGACGCCCTGTCCTCCTGAGTTGCTGTACCATTGCTTACTACCTGGACAGTTGTGTAAAGGATTACATACAATATTAAGGGGAAGGGAAGGAAATAAGCATTTATATAGTGCCTATCATGTATCAGCCATTGTGCTAAGTGCTTTTTACAATTAGTATCTCATTTGATCCTCATGACAACCCTGCAAGGTAGGTGCTGTTATTTGCATTTTACAATCGAGGAAACTGAGGCAAACAAGTTAATTGACTTGCCCAGAATCACTCAGCTAGTAAGTGTCTAAGGCTGGATTTGAACTCAGGTCTTCCTAACCCCGGGTCCAAATATACCACTGGCTGCCTAATATTACATGTGTACTAAATTCTGGAATATATACCTTCTCCCTTTCCCTATCTGTGCGTAGTGAATGTGCTCTGACCAATCCCACAGCCAGACTACTTACATCTCTCCCTTAGGGTACTAGAGGTACTGTGAGGGGTGGTGGAGGGGAGTATCATCTCTAATGCTATCAGCTTGAGCCATCACAGGTTGTGTTTTGCTCTGCTGTGGGTGCCAGTGACTCATGCCCCAATTCCATTCGACCACTTAACATCAATTAACCTTTTTTTAAAAAACAAATATAGTAATAACAGAACAAACTCCCCACCCACTCACCCGCCCAGTACCTGGGTGGCATACTCTCCCCTATACCACCTCCATCTCTGGGGAAAGTGGGCTCAGGTTTAGCACAGTTTCTACATAGTATTGGTCCTGCTATGTTGACATCTAAATTCAGTACTAAATGCAGATGAGTCCCCATCTCTACTATAAATAGGCTGAGTCCTGTATTCCTGCCACTCCATGTTCCTTGGAGCATAGATGTTGTGTTGGCTGCAAAACCTGGCGTGGACCTAAGTCCCAGATTCCCAGAGACTGTCCTGACCTTTCATAACTCACAAGGTTGGAGTCTCCAGATTATTGCCTAAAACTGAAAAGAATAAATTGCAAAGGAAAAGATCTACACCTCTTTTTATAGGGCCCCATGTCATCCCCGGGAGGAGAAAGTCCAAAGCCTCTCCTCATACAGCATTTTCTCTCTTCAGACACCATTAACAAAGGAGTCAAATGAAGAAAAAACAGCTGAAGAGAATGCGTGTCCTACCAAGGACTGTTCACTAATGCCTTTTTTGTATGTTTTTTGATTTTGTTTGTTTTGGTGAGGCAATTGAGGTTAAGTGACTTACCCAGAGTCACATAGCTCGTGAGTCTAGTGGTATGTCTGAGACAGTAGTTGAACTTGGGTCCTTCTGACTGCAGGACCAGTGCTTTATCCACTGCACCACCTAGCTGCCCCCTTACTAGTGCCTTTTGAAACATCCCTGATTCCAGTCTCACAGCCACAGAGTCTGCAGACCTTCATGTCTACAAATGCACCAAGGCATTTCTATTACATGTTATGACTCTTCTTGAAGCAGGCTACCAAGCCTCTGTCCTTGGGGAGACACCATCAGAGGCCCTCTGTGCATGGGCCAGACCCTGTAACACATGGAACTGAGGAAGATGAAATTATGTGGCTGAAGGAATTTGCACAGTGACAAAGTAAGACAGATCCTGCCCTGGAAAAATGATCCTAAAGGAGGAGTTCTCCAGTCAGGGAAACTGTAAACAAAAGTACGTGTCTCGTTTATCTCCACCAAAGGGCCCTCATCTCCCCTTCAAGCACTGGTCTAACAAGAGTTAAAGATGGAAAGTCTTTTATTCGAACCATAAAAACAGAAAAGGAGAACTCCTTAAGGTTATGGACAGTCAAGATAAACTTTCCCCATCCCATTCTTTTCTGACATATTACCTTTTCTTCTTTTTTCTTTTCTTTTTTCTTTTTGTTTTCTTGCTAGAGTTCTGTTTGTTGTTGTTCAGTTGGGTTCAGCTCTCCATAAACACAGAAAAATGACTCTTTCTGACTCCAGGGCCAGCGCTATATCCAATGAGCCACTTAGCTAGCCCCAAGAGGTCACTAGGGAGTCAGTTTTCTCCACTGCCTTCCCCTCCCCCACCCTTCAAAGCCCTGGAACTACCTAGTCCAAATGACTCACATTACTAGCTAAGGGCAGGGTCATGTTAGCTCCACTATGCTCCACCTCTGGGACTCACTGCTTCCCAGTTTGGGCTCTTCCTCTGGTCCTCAGTTCCATGGTTCCTTGTCTGATGGATCTTTCTTTTCTGTTTCAACATTCAAACACCTCAAGGTGGTTTGGGAGTGGGAGGGAGGGGAATAATAGGGGAGAACCACTAAGCAGATGCAGCAGCCTTCAGCATAGGGCTTTCTTCAGGTCTATGCGTGACAGCATCCCACTCTGGCACTAGCTCCTTCCCTCTAGTTATCGTACAAATGCAGCATTCAGTATTTTCATATATCTCTCTTTCTCTCTCTCTGGCTCCCTGGAACCTCCAGTTCTAAATGATGTCATTCACTTTAAATATCCTCGACAGTGTTGTGGAGCCTCTTAGGTAGAAGGTCTCCTTTTGCAATACGACCTGGGAGTCTTTTGTCCAGGGGGTAGCGGATGCTTACCCTACCCTTGTGGTGCATACCTGCCATTTAAAAATTTGCAGTCCCTGGAAATTATTCTAGGCAATTCCTTATAATCCATATGAAGGCATATGCTACGCAACATCTGTGTATAGGAAAGGTCTCAATCAATTAACATTAAACTCCTGTTAATGTGTCAAGCATTGTGCTAGGAATACAAATACCAATAATGAAACAGTTCCTATTCTCAAAGATCTTACATTTTATCAGGGGAAACACATACTTGCACAATTAGATACAAAATATATGCAAAGTCAATAAAAGGCAAATTCAGGATTAGAGGCCACAGTAGCCAAGAGGATAAGGGAAGACCTTATGGAGGAGGAGCGTTTGAACATAGCTTTGAAGGAAACTGAAGAGTTTAAGAGGTGACAGCGAGGAGTCAAGGGCCCGGGAGGACAACCTGCACAAAGTCGCAGAGATTGGAGATGGAATGTTGTGTGTGAGCCAGAGCAAGGCAGCCAGTTTAGTTGGACCATGGTGTGGAGTAATACACAGTAAGCCTGGAAAGGCAAATTGGAGCCGGATTGTGAAAGTTGTCCTACTCGATTTTCCCATTCCCTAGTGCTATATCCAAACTCAAGGTCTTGCTCATTCAGATTTGGAGCTAAATCTTCGCTGCAGAGGCCATTTTTGATGCCAGCTATCAAGTTGAAGCTATTGGGTGAGACTTTTGTGGTAGCCAAGGTCTCGACTGTCCCATACTCCTGTCTTTCTGTTGTCAAGATAGCCGACAAACTCTCTACCTGTCGATGGGTCACTACAGTGCACCGTCTTTAGAGGGTCTTAGCCATTCTGTGGAGTTATTGGGCAGACAGGTAGACGGCCTACTTTCTCAGCTATTTGGTAATGGATGGCTTGTGACCAGTCTACAATCTTGTGTTTTCCTAGAGCACCAAGCATCATAGCAGGACTTTTTTTGCTATGGATGGAGGTCACTTATTCAACAAGTACTTACAAAGCTGGGTGAGGGGCATCAATATTGAATCAGTGCATTCTCGGCATGGTGGACATTCTGTGTAAAGGATCATAAGAAGGGGATGGATTGTTGAGTATGGAGAATAGCCAGAAGGCCAGTTTGGCTGGAACATAGAGTACACAAAAAATATAACGTGCAAGCCTGGAAAGGCAGAAAGAAGCTTTAACGACTGTGAGAAGACTTTAAGAGACAAATAGAGAAGTTGGCATTTTATCCTAGAATTAATAGGGAGCTACGGGAGTGTGTTGAGTAGGAGAGTGACATGGTCAGACCTGTGTGCTTTCAGAATATCATCTTGTTAGCAATGTGAAGGATGAATTTATAAAGGTGAGATAATTGAAAGATCAATGAGGTGATGAGGTCCTGAACTATAGTGGTAGGAGACTGAATAGAGAGAAGGGATAGATAGAGAATAGGACAGATGCTGTGAAGGTAGAATCAATAAGAGTTTATTGGATATGGTGGGTAAAGGAGAGTGAAGTATTATCTTTGGCTTCAAAATTGCAAACCTAGGTGACTGGAAAGATTGTGGTACTCTGGACAAAGGTTAAGAAGAAAGATGGGTTTAGAAGGAAAGACAATGAGTTCTGTTCTAGACATGTTAAATATGAGATGCCTATGGAACATCCAGTTGGAAATATCCTACAAGACTGGAGCCCAGGATAGAGAAAAAATATGGATATAAACATAGCTACATACATACAAACATACATACAGAGAGAGAAAGAGAGAGAGACACACACACACACAGAAAGGGGGGGGAGAGGGGGAGAGAGAGAGAGAGAGAGAGAGAGAGAGAGAGAGAGAGAGAGAGAGAGAGAGAGAGAGAGAGAGAGAGAGAGATCTGAGGTTCTCTTTCATGGAAATGATAAGCAAATCCATAGCAACTGATAAGGTTATTGAGGGAGGAGATGTAGAGAGAAGAGAGCCCAGGATAAAGCTTTAGAAGACCTCTGTGGTTACAGGAGGATCTAAATGATGATCCATCAACACTAATATATATTATTGGTGGAGTTGTGAACTAATCCAACCATTCTGGAGAGCAATTTGAAACTATATTCAAAGGGCTATAAAACTGTGCATACCCTTTGATCCAACAGTACTACTACTAGGTCTGTACCTCAAAGACATCATAAAAAAGGGAAAAGGATCAACATGTACAAAAATATTTATAGCAGCTCTTTTTGTGGTGGCAAAGAATTGGAAATTGAAGGGATGCCCATCAATTGGGGAATAGCTGAACAAGTTGTAGTATATGAAGGTAATGGAATACTATTGTGCTATAAGAAATGATGAGCAGGTGGACTTCAGAAAAACCTGGAAAGACTTGTATGGACTGACGCTGAGTGAAGTGAGCAGAACCAAGAGAACATTGTACAGGGCAACAGCAACATTGTATGATGATCAATTATTTTAGACTTAGCTCTTCTCAGCAATACAATGATCAAAGATGATTCCAAAAGGCTCATGATGGAAAATACATCCAGAGAAAGAACTAAACAGCATGAATGCCGATTGAAGCATGCTGTTTTTGCTTTTTTTCTTTTTCTTTTTTTCTTTCCCATGGTTTTCCCCTTTTGTTTTGATTCTTCTTTCACAACATAACTAATGTGGAAATACGTTTAACATGATTGTACATGTATAACCTCAAAAAAAAAAGATGCTCCATCAAAGTAGACTGATGTCCAGACAGGTAAGGAGAAGAGTCAGAAGAGATTAATGTCACAAAACCTAGGGAGGACAAAGTAAGAGAAGAGGATGGTCAACAGAGAATAGTCAACAAATGTCACAGAGAGGTCTGACAGATGAGGATTGAGAAAAGATCATTGATTTTAGTAGTTAAAGTGAGAGATCATTGGTAATCTGGGAGAGAGTAGTTTAAGCTTATACAGTAACAATTTATATGATGACAATAATATTGTGGAGACTAACAACTTTGAAAGACTTAGGAGCTCTGATCAGCATAATGACCAACCACAACCTCTAAGGACTCATGCTGAAGCATGCTGCCCATCTCCTGATAGAAAAGTGAGGCAGATTAAATATGAAGCCAGGTTAAAGAGGCTGAGAAATGAGTGAGAGAAGAGGAAGCAAAGGTAATAAATTGAGACAGCTTGTTCTAGAAGTTTGACTGTGAAAGGGAAGAATGATATAAGATGATAATTTCAGAGGGTGGTAGAGTCAAAAATTCTTTTTAAGGAAATGAGAGATTTGGGCCTGTTTGTAAGCGACTGGGAAGGACTCAGTAAATAGAGGTTATGTGGAGTGGGGGGGGGCGGGAGGGAGTTGAGCCATGAGAAAGGGCAAATTGCCAGACAGGAAAAGGGCTTGTCCTAGGGGGAAAAAGTGACTTCTTTATCAAAAACTGGAGAAAAGGAGGAGAAAATAGAGGATGAGGTGAAGGAGCTTTGGCTAGCAAAGGAATACCACATGGAATACTACAGCCTTAGAAATCTCAGAATCACAGAATCTCAGAATTTAGAGGTGCAAGGAATCTCAGCAGTCATCTATTCCAACATGTATCAGAAAAGGAATCTCCTCTATAACATATCCAGCAGGTGGATGTCCACCTGAATACCTCCAATTGGAGGAAGCCTCTGTCTCCCAAGTCAGTCCATTCCACTTTCAGAGACCTTTATTAGGAGGTTTTTCCCACATCAAGGCTAAATTTGCTCCTTTGCACTTCATACTGTTGCTCCTCGTTCTCCTCCATGGGGCCAAACAGAGTGAGTCTTAAGCCTCTTTTTTAAAAATTAAATTTTATTCAATTTTCAAATGAAGATAAACCTTCTTTCTCTTCCAGCTTCCATTCCTTTTCCCCACTCCTTTGAGAAAGCAAGAAAAACAAAACCAGTTGCAAACATATAGTTAAGCGAAAAAATTCCTGCATTGGCTACATAAAAAAAAATCTAAAACACACTTTGAGTTCATCACTTCTCTATCAGGAGAAGGGTAGATGCTTCATCAGGAGTCTTCTGGAGTTGTGGTTGGTTTTTGCGTTGATTAACATTCCTAAGTCTTTCCAAATTGTTTGTGTTTACAATATTGTTGTCATTGTATAAGTTGTTCTCCTGGTTTTTCTCTCTCCACTCTGAATTAGTTCATACGAGTCTTCCTAGATTGTTCTGAAAGCATCCCCTTCGTTATTTCTTATAATAGCATTCTATCACATTCATATATGTAACTTGTTCAGCCCTTCTCCAGTTGATGGGCATCCCTTTGGTTTCCAATTCTTTGCCACCACAAAAAGAGCTGCAGTAAATATTTTATATGTATATTTCCTTCTCTTTCTTTAACTTCTTTATAACTCCAATTCTTTTTCCAAATGACAGTCCTTCAAGTGTTTAAAACAACTATAATATGCCTATAATTTTTTTCTTCAAACTCAACTCCAGTTCTTTCAACTATACCTTATGTAACATGGACTCAAGGTCCTTGATCATCCAGGTTGCTCTTCTCTGGACACTTTCCTGCTTATCAATGTCCTTCTTATACTGTGGTACACAAGACTGATTATAGTACATCAGATGTGGTCTGACTATAGTGGATTACAGAGAAATTGTTGCTGCCTTATTCCTGGAAGCTCTGCCTTTCAATACAGTCCTAAACAGGCTATCAAAACCTTAAGATCTCTCCTCGAGAGGGAGAGTCTAGGCACAGGTGGGGTAAGGAAGGGGATCCTGATCTTCTGCCTTACAATACCCTGAAATCTAATCTTCCCCTAAGGTCTAGCATTAAATTCATTTGATTGGCCCAGAACTCTGACCAGTAACTCACTTCACATTTATCGCTTTGCATGCACAGTGCAGCAAGTTGAATAAAACCTTTTATAAATCAAGGTTGTCCAAATATATGAAAGCACTAATGAAAATAAGAAAAATAAGATGAAGCATTATATTGCTGAGACAGGCAATAGTTCCACATGTCTAAAGCCTAAAAAAAAGATAGCCACAGAGTTGTTAGCACCAACAAAGGCACAAGAATAAAATAGGAAGAGAAGCTGAACCAAGATGGTAGAGAGAAGCCAGGAAGTTGCCTGAGCTCTCCCCAGTTTCCCTTGGAAACAACATTAAATCTAGCCTCTAAACAGATTCTAGAGTGATAGAACCTAGAAAAGGAAGGAGTGAAACACTTTCCAGCTTAAGATAACTTAGAAGGACCTCAGGAAAGGACTGTCTCACTTGAGTAAAAGAGGACACCAACCCAGTGCAGACAGTGTCCAGACAAGCCAGCAGAAGGATCTTAGCCACAGCACAGATCAGCAACCAAGGCTCCTCAGTTCTGGATCAACAGGCCAGCGGCACAGCAGGCCAGCTATAGGCGTACCCCAGAGCAGCCGGCAACAACAGGCACAACTAGGCTGGGCCACCTCAGGGCAGCGAGCAAGCCTCCAGCACCTGAGGCCCCAGTGCACAAAGCCAGTGACCAGGTCCCTGACACAAGAGAACTTGGGACAGTGCCCACTGTGCCCCAGGAGTAGAACTCAACTTTAAAAGCCACAAAATAGGTAAAAAAAAAAAAATGAACAAGAAGCAAAAGAGAACCTTGACCACAAAAAGCTACTATGGTGACAGAGAAAACCAAAATACAAATTCAGAAGAGGACAACAACATCATAATGCCTACATGTGAAGCCTCAAAGGGGAATATGAATTAGTTGCAAGCCCAAAAAGTCTTGGAAAAGCTCAAAAAGGATTTTAAAAGTCAACCAAGAGAAGTGGAAGAAATATTGGGGAAAGAAATGAGAGGTATGCAAGAGAGAGGCAGCAGCTTGGAAAAGGAAGAACAAAAATTGACTTCAGAAAACAATTCCTTAAAAGATACAATTGGCTGTATGGAAAAGGAAGTACAAAAGCTAACTGAAGAAAATAATTCCTCAAGAATAAAATGGGAAGGGGCAGCTAGGTGGCACAGTGATAGAGCACCGGCTCTCAGGTCAGGAGGACCTGAGCTCAAATTTGGCCTCAGACCAAACACTTAACATTTACTAGTTGTGTGTCCCTGGGCAAGTCACCTAACCCCAATTGCCTAAAAATAAATAACAAAAATAAAATAAAATAAAATGGGAAGAATTGACAGTGGCTAGTTTGAAAGGGACAGAAGCATGAATTTCTTTTTATTTTACTCTTTGTCCTGTGGATTTTATTAACATAAGTTACACTCAAATTCTTCTGAGTTTCAGACTTCCCATTGCACATTTATCCACTATTACTTCCCCTCCCTGGAATTGCCACTGAACAGGGTAGGAGAAGAGAAGAGGGCAGCCACCTAGTCTCTTCCCCTTTCCACCTCTACCCTTCAACCACCTTTATGTTATTCCCCTTCAGATTTTGAAATTATGTTACTACTCATTCATATAATTCATTCATATTATTGAATAAGATTAAATAGGGCCAAAAACTTCCAGGAAGAAATTGGAAGTTTGTTTAACAGAACCAAATGGGTCAGACCTCTCTATAATAAGGTTTTAGTGTTTTTAAAGATTCATTTCAACAAATATTCATTAAATGAATAAAATGCAATAAAACCTCAAAAAAAACTCTCAAGATCACAAATTCACCAATAGTAATTATAACTTTGAATGTGAATGGGATGAACTCGCCCATAAAATGGAAACAGCAGAATGGATTAAAAATTAGAATCCAACATTATATTGTTTACAAGAAACACATTTAAGAATGAGAGATGCAGAGATATACAGAGATTAAATCAAAGGTTGGAGTAGAATTTATTATGCTTCAGCTGGTGCAAAAAAGGCAGGGGTAGCAATTGTGATCTCAGACAAAATTATGGATAAAATAGATGGAATTAAAAGAGATAAACAGAGTAACTACATTTTGATAGAAGATACCATAAACAATGAAGCAATGTCAATGTTGAACCTATATGCACTAAATACTACAGCTTATAAATTTTTAAAAGAAAAGTTAAATGAATTACAGGTGGCAACAGATAGTAGTACTGTAATAGTGGGGGGACTTTAATCTTCCCCTCTCAGAACTAGATAAATCTAGCCAAAAAGTAAAAAAGAAAGAACTAAAGTAAGTGAATAGAATTTTAGATAAGTTAGATATGATAGCTATCTGGAGAGAACTGAATGGAAATAGAAAGGAATATACCCTTTTCTCAGTGGTTTATGGCACCTTAATAAAGATTTGCCATATATTAGGATACACAAATTTTATAGTCAAAAGCAGAAATATTAAAAACATCCTTTTCAGATCATAAAGCAATAAAAACTATATTTAATAAGGGACTACAGAAACATAGATTAAAAACTAATTGGAGATTAAACAACCTAATCTTAAAGAAGGAGTGGGTTAAAGAACAAATTATAGAAACAATCAATAATTTCACTAAAGAGAATTACAATGAGACAACATATCAAAACCTATGGGATACAGCAAAAGCAGTGATCAGAGGAAAATTTATATCTCCAAATGCTTACAACAATAAAATAGAGAAATTGGAAATTCTAAAAATTAAAGGTGAGATAAATAAAATTGAATGTAAAAATAATTGAATTAATAAATAAAACTAGGCATTGGTTTTATAAAAAAGTCAACAAAATCAATAAACCATTGGTTAATTTGATTTAAAAAGAGAGAGAGAGAGAAGAAAACTAAATCACTAGTATTAAAAATGAAAAGGGTGAATACACAACTAATGAAGATGAAATTAAAGCGATTATAAGGAGTTATTTTGCTTAATTACATACCAATAAATTTAACAATTTAAGTGAAATGGGAAAACATTTACAAAAATATAAATTGCCTAGATTAGCAGAAGAGGACATGGGATATCTAAATAGACCTATTTTAGAAAAAGAAATTGAACAGGCCATCAATGAGCTTCCTTAAAAAAAAAGTACCAGGACCAAATGGATTTACAAGTGAATTGTATCAAACACCTAAAGATCAACTAATTCCAACATTAAATAAATTATTTGGAATAATAGGCAAAAAAAGGGATCCTATCAAACTACTTTTATGAAACAAATAGGGTACTGATACCTAAACCAAAAAGACTAAAAACAGAGAAATAAAATTATAGACCAATTTCATTAATGAATATGGATGCAAAAATCCTAAATAAAATACTAGCTAAAAGATCACAATTATATATTACAAAGATTATACATTATCACCAAATAGGATTTATACCAGGAATATAGGGATGGTTTAACATAAGGAAAACTATCAACATAATTGATTATATAAATAATACAAGTTTTAAAAATCATGTTATTATATGAATATGCATAAAAAGGTTTTGATAAGATGCAACACTCATTTCTATTAAAAACACTTAAAAGTATAGGTATAAATGGATTTTTCTTTAAATTGATAAAAAGTATTCACCTAAAACCATCAGCAAGCATTATTTGTAATGAGAATAAGCTAGAAGCCTTCACAATAAGATCAGGTGTGAAACAAGGATGCCTACTGTCGCCAACATTATTCAATATTGTACTGTAAATTCTAGCAATAGCAATAAGAGAAGAAAAAGAAATAGAAGGAATCAGAATAGAGAATGAGGTAATAAAACTATCTCTTTTTGCAGATGATATGATGATATAGTTGGAAAATCTCAAAGACTCAACTAAAAAGTTAGTTAAAACAGTTAATAATTTTAGCAAAATAGCAGAAATATAAAGTAAATCCACACAAATCATCAGCATTCCTATATATCATAAATAAAACTCTGCAAGAAGAGATAATAAGAGATACCCCCTTTAAAATAAATGTAGGCAGTACAAAATACCTGGGAGTTCACTCACCAAAACAAACCCAGCAACTCTATAATTATATTAAAATTATATTAAATTATATTTTTAAAACTTTTTTACAAATAAAATCAGATTTAAGTAATTGGAGAAATATTAATTATTCATGGGTAGACAGGACCATTATAATAAAAACAACAATTTTACCTAAACTAATTTATATATTCAATGCCATCCCAATTAAATTACCAAAAAATTATTTTACTAAGCTAGAAAAAAAATAACAAAATTCATTTGGAAGAAAAAAAAATCAAGAATATCAAAAGAACTAATGAAAAAAATGTAAAGGGAGGAGGTTTAGCAATACCAGATCTTAAATTTTATTATAAAGCAGTAATTATTGAAACTATCTGGCACTGGCTAAGAAATAAAAAGTTATATCAATGGAACAGAGCAGACATACAATTTACAGCAGCAAATAAATGTAGTGTCCTTGTATTTGATAAGTGTAAAGACTTAAGATTTGGGGATTAAAATTCACTATTTGGTAAAAAAAATTGTTGGGAAAACTGGAAAGCAGTTGGGCATAGACTATTATTTTAACCGTTTGTCAAGATAAGGTTGAAATGGATACATGACCTACATATAAAGAGAGCTATTACAAGAAAATTTGAAAAACATGGAGCATATTACTTATCAGACTTGTGGATAAGTGAACAATTTATGAACAAACTAGAGATAGAGATCAGAGTCAGTTAAAAAATGTATAATTTCAATTATATTAAACTAAAAAAAAAAAGGTTTTGTACAAATGAAACAAATGTAGCCAAGATCAGAAAGAAAGCAGAAAAGTGGGGAGAAATTTTTATACACAATTTCTCAGATAAAGGTCTCATATCTCAAATATATAAAGAACTTTGTAAAATCTATAAAAATACAAGTCATTCCCTAACTGATAGTCAAAGGATATGAACAGACAACTTTTAGACAAAGAAATCAAAACAACTTATAGTCATATGAAAAAATGCTCTAAATCACTATTGATTAGAGAAATGCAAATTAAAACAACCTTGAGATATCATTTTACACCTATCAGATTGGCTAAAATAATTGAAAGAGAAAGCAACAAATGTTGGAAGGGATGTGGAAAAACTGGGATACTAATTCATTGTTGGTGGAATTGTGAACTGATGCAATCATTTTGGAGAGCAAAATAGAATTATGCCCAAAGAGTTATCAAACTGCCTATACCATTTTACATAGCAATACCACTACTAGGTCTATTTCCAAAGATGATTAGGGAAAAAGGAAAAGGACTATATGTTCTAAAATGTTTATAGCAGTTCTCTTTGTAGTGGCAAAGAACTAGAAATTGCAGGGATGCCCGTCAATTGGGGAATGGCTGAACAAGTTGTGATGTATGATTGTGATGGAATGCTACTGTGCTATAAGAAATGATGAGCCCAATGGTCTTAGAAAAACGTGGATAGACTTGCATAAAATAATAAAGAGTGAACTGAGCAGAACCAAACAAACATTATATACAGTAACAGCAATATTATTTTAAGAACCATTTTGAATGAATAAGTCATTCTGACTATTACAAATACCCAAATTAACTACTAAGGACATTTGAAAGAGGCTGCTATCTGCATCCATAGAAAGAACTGATAAATAGAAGTATGTATAGAGTGATTTTACACACACAAACACACACACACACACACATATACATATACATATTTGTGGCTAATGGTAACCATCTCTAGAGTGAATGGGAGGAAAGAAAAAAAGGGAAAAAAAGAAATTTACATATTATCATTATGTATTTTAAAAGAATGGCAAGTTATACATAGTAGATTTGCAATTTCATGTGCAATCAACTTTTTAAAAATCATATTATAGGAGCAGTTAAGTAGTGCAGTAGAATAGAGCACCAGCCCTGAAGTCAGGAAGACCTGAGTTCAAATCTGGCCTCAGACCAAACACTTGACACTTGCTAGCTGTGTGACCCTGGGCAGTAGTAAAATACTTGGCCTCTTGCATACAGATGTGCAAAGGACCTTTCTTGGATTTTGTCTCCTGTGAAGCTATGGATATCCCAAGTACTACTTTTCTCCCTTTACGGTTGTTACTCTATGGTATCTAGCTTGGTGAATGGACATTTCTGTCCTCCATTCTTTTCAGTTTAAAGTCCTTTTGATTAGATTATAAGACAGCTGACATGTATTCTTGCCAACTTTTGTTAGGTGCACTCCATCCCTGGCCCAGAGTTTGTTATCCCTATATTCTAATTCTGTCAGTTAGTCAACAAGCATTTAGTAAATGTTTCCTATATGTTAGGCACAGGGTTAAGTGCTGAGGATAAAAAGAAAAGCAAAAGCAGTCCTGCCCTTAAGGAGCTCACATTCCATTTAGGGAGACTATAGGAAAAAATAATCTTGGAGGGAAGGCACTAAGATTAAGGGAGAACAGGAAAGACTTCTTACAGAAAGCAGAATTTCATCTGAGACCTAAAGGAAGCTATGGTCCTGAAATCCAAATCCCACTCTCAGACAACACCACGACAGAACTGTGGATCACCCAAAGGGCAATGGAAAGATGCATAGTGGGTATTAACAGGTGGCCACATATCACCAGTGATAACTTGCACACAAGAAGCTGATTGAAATATACCAGCCAAGAGATGCAGGACTTGAAAAGGAGATGAGTTGGTCATGGATCAAGAGTGAGGAATAATGGATAGACATCTGATATGTTGCACTGATGCTCATATAATGCTCAGGAACCTAGAAGAAGTTTCCCAGGTTGATGGTTGGATTCCCGTGGAGGATTTATGAGAGTGATTGTAGAAGAGTCACACTGGAGAAGGTCTTGTGATCTGCATCTTTGGAAGGAGTGTGCTCTTCAGATAGTTCAGATCTGTTGAAGTATTGAAGCTTTAAAGTGCTGAATTCAAAGAATTTTTGTTAGCATGGATATGGAAGAAAAACTTTAGTAATTGTCAGAGCCGTTCATATTTATGCGCATATATATAATATTTATATTATACACACACACATGCACACACACACACACGTGATACAGTGGATAGAATGCAGAACTTGAAGTCAGGAAAACGTGAGTTCAAATTCAGCCTCTGATACTTCCTGCCGTGGGTAGGTCACTTCATGTTTCTGTGCTACCTCAGTTTAGTCATCTGTAAAATGGGGATAATACTACCTCAATGCAAAAGATGCCACTCTGATGGCAGAAAGTGAAGAAGGATTAAGAAGCCTCTTGATGAAGGTGAAAGAGGAGAGCATAAAACCTGGTTTGAAGCTTAACACTGAAAAAAAAAACTAAGATCTTGGTAAATGGTCCCTTAACTTCTGGCAAATAGAGGGAAAAGAAATGGAAGCAGTGTCAGATTTCATATTCTTGGGCTCAAAGCTCACTGCAGGCAGTGACTGCAGCTATGAAATCAAATGACGCTTACTCCTTGAAAGAGAAGCTATGGCAAATCTGGACAGCATACTAAAAAGCAGAGGCATCACCTTGCTAACAAAGATATGTATAGCTAAAGCTATGGTTTTTCCAGTAGCAATGTATGGTTGTGAGAATAGCACTATAAGGAAAGCTGAAGGCCACAGAATCAATGCTTTCAAATTATGGTGCTAGAGAAGACTTTTGAAAATCCCTTGGACAGCAAAGAAGTCAAATCAGTCAATACTCAAAGAAATTAATTCAGGCTATTCACTGGAAGGTGAAGCGCTATAAAAATGTGTGTACCCTTTTATGTGTGTGTGATACCACTTCTAGAGCTGTATCCTAAAGAGATCATACAAATGGGAAAAGTACTCATATGTACAAAAATATTTATAGCAGCTCTTTTTGCGGTGGCAAAGAATTGGAAATTGAGAGAATGTCTATCAATTGGGGAATGGCTGAACAAGTTGTGGTACATGAATGTAATGGAATACTATTGTGCTATAAGAAATGATGAACAGGTTGACTTTAGAAAAACCTGGAAAGACTTGTATGGTCTGATGCTGAGTGCAGTGAGTAGAACCAGGAGAACATTGTACACAGTAACAGCCGCATTGTTGTATCACTAGCTGTGGTAGACTCTCTTCTTAGCGATACAAGGATCTAAGCCATCTCCAAAAGTCTCATAATGGAAAATGCTCTCCAGAGAAAGAACCCTGGAGTCTGAATGCACATTGAAGCATACTATTTGCTCTTTTTTTGTTGTTGTTATTGTTGTTGTTTTGTTTCTTCTTTCTTGTGGTTCCTCCCATTGGTTCTAATTCTTCTTTGCCACATGATTAATGTGAAAATAGGTTCAATATGAATGTATATGTAGAGTCTATATCAAATTGCATGCTGTCTTGGGGTGGGGGAGAAAATTTGGAACTCAAAATCTTATGGAAGTGAATGCTGAAAACTAAAAATAAATAAATAAATTTAAAAATCAACAAAAAATAAATAGCGACTGATTTGACCTCCTTGCTATCCAAGGGACTCTCAAAAGTCTTTTCCAGCACCACAGTTTGAAAGAGTCGATTCGGTGGTGCTCAACTTTCCTCATAGTCTAACAGAGCCATATGTTGCTGCTGGAGAAACATAGCTTCGACCTTTGTTAGCAAGGTGATGTCTCTGCATTTTAGTATGCTGTCCAGGTTTGCCATAGCTTTCCTGGCAAGGAGCCAGTGTCTTTTAATTTCATGGCTGTAGTCATCACCTGCAGTGAGCTTTGAGCCCAAGAATATAAAACCTGACACTGTTTCCGTTTCTTTTCCCTCTATTTGCTAGGAAGCAATGAGACCATTTGCCAAGATCTTAATTTTTTTTATGTTAAGCTTCATATCAGATTTTGCACTCTCCCCTTTCATCCTCATCAATTTTTAATTTCTCTTCACACTCTGCCATCAGAGTGGTATCATCTGCATGTCTGAGATTGCTGATATTTCTCCCTACCACCTCAATTCCAGCTTTTGAAGCAACCAGCCTAGCATTTCTCATTATATACTCTGCAAATAAGTTAAATAAGGTGACAATATTCAGCCTTGTCATACTCCTTTTCCAATCTTAAGCCAATCAATTGTTCCATCTTTGGTTCTAACTGTTGCTTCTTGGCCCAAATATAGATTCCTTAAGAGACAAGTAAGATAGTCTGGTAACCCTCTCTCTTTAAGGACTTGCCACTTTTTGTTGTAATCCACACAGCCAAAGGCTTTAATGTAGTCAATGAAACAGAAATAGATGTTTTTCTGGAATTCCCTTTCTTTCTCTATAATCCAGAGAATGTTGGCAATTTGGTCTCTAGGTCCTCTGCCTCTTTGAAAACCAGCCTCTGCTTCTGGTAAGTCTTGGTTCACATATTGCCGAAGCCTAGCTTGCAGAATCTTAAGCATTAACCTGGCTGGCATGTGAAATGAGAGCAATTATTTGGTACTTCAAACATTCCTTGGCATTGCCCTTCTTTAGGATTAGGACATAAACTGATCTTTTCCAATCCAGGGCCACTGTTGTATTTTCCAAATTTGTTAGCCTATTGTGAGTAGCATTTTAACAACATCATCTTTTAGGGTTTAAATAGTTCAGCTGGAATTCCATCACCTCCACTAGCCTTATTGTTAGCAGTGCTTCCTAAGGACTGCTTGACTTCATTCTCCAGGATGTCTGGCTCTAGATTAGTAACCACATCATCTGATTATTGGTGATGTTAAGATCTTTCTTGTACAGTTTTGTGTATGTGTGTGTATGCTTGCCACCTCGTCTTAATCTCTTCTGCTTCTGTTAAATCCTTACCACTTTTGTCTTTTATTGTACCCATTTTTGTATGGAACTTTCCCCTGATATCTCTAATATTCTTGAAGAGATCTCTTGTCTTTCCCATTCTATTGTTTTCTTCTATTTCATTGGATTACTCCTTTAAGCAAACCTTATCTCTCCTTGCAATTCTCTGGAATTCTGCACTCAGTTGGGTATATTTTTCTCTTTCCTTGCCTTTCACTTTCCATCTTTCCTTGGATAATTGTAAAGCCTCATCAGACGGCCATTTTGCTTTCTTGCTTTTCTTTTTCTTTGGAATGTTTTTTGTTGCTGCCTCCTGTACAGTATTGCAAACTTTTGTCCATAGTTTTTCAGGCACTCTATCTACCAGATCTAATCCCTTAAATCTATTCATCACTTCCGCTTGATATTCATAAGGGATGTTGTTGAGGTCATACCTATGTGGTTGGATGGTCTATGCCTCACAAGGCAGTGATCCAGAGTGGGTTTGAAGTAAATATTCCTTTGTAAAAGCTAATCTGAATATCACAGAACTGGGGCATAGGGGACCCATCAAATGGGGGAACATTTTCAGTGAAGGCTGGAGCTATTGGCTGAGAGCCTAGACATCCCTAGTCCCCCTTGAAAGTACTGGAGAACCTTGGGGGAGAGGGGAAATCTAGCATACCTTGCCTTTCAGGCAATGCAGGGACCCCAGTGACAGTATTATACTGTCATACTTAAAACAAGGTCACAGTTGCCTTTTGCGGAACCACTGTTTGGTAGGAGGGGGTAAATTAAATGAATGGCCAGGGAAATTGGTTTATTCTGAATCTCTTATCATTATACTACAAATATTTTATATGCGATAAGTAGATGTAATTCTAGCCCAATAATTCTCTTGGAGATAGAAGACTGAAGGAAAAGATGACCCAGACACAAGTTCTGGATCCTCCCTGACTCTCCCCTCCCTGAGAGCTGCTGATGTGGTCAGAATGGACCCCCCTCCCCTTTACTTTCATAAAGTGAAATAATGGATAGTGCATTCTCTCTTAGAGACACTGGGCCAGATTCCAGATCAGATATCTATCCTTATTACAAGCAGGTCAGCTACATCGTGTATTAAATAGCTACCAACAAAGATTAAAAGTCAAAATAAACCAGTTCAGAAAACCAACTAAGACATCACCAGCATCAGAAATCACATGCAACATTCCGTGCCCATAGTTCACCACTTCTCCAGTGAAAGGAGGGAGGTATATTTTCCACTGGGCAACTACATAGCAGAGTGAATGGAGCCCTGAACCTGGCATCAGGAAGGTCTGGTGATCTGTGTCTTTGGAGAGAGTGTGCTTTTCAGGAATATCACAGATCCATTGAAGTACTTAAGCTTTAAGGTACTGAATTCATAGAATTTTGTCATTATGTATGTGAAAGAAAAGCTTTAGTAGTTTGTCAAAGCCATTTTATACATGTACATATAAATATATACACAGTATACACATATACACATATGCATATACATATATACATATACATATGTGTGTATACATATACACACACACATACACACAGGGGTGGTGCAGTGAACAGAATGTAGACCTTGGAGTTAGGAAGACCTGACTTCAAATGTGACCTCAGATACTTACTAGCTGTGTGATCCTGGGCAAGTCACTTGACTCTTGTTTGCCTCAGTTTTCTCGTCTGTAAAATGAACTGATGGAGGAAATGGCAAACCGCTCCAGTAGAAAACCCCAAATGGGATCATGGAGAGTCAGACATGACTGAAATGAGTCAACAATAACAAACAATACAAAACCAAAAACAAACAAACAAAAAAAACAACCAAACAATAATAGCTCCTACCTCCCAGAGTTATTGTGAGAGTTAAATGAGATAGCTGATTAATAAATGCTTATTCATTGACTTATTGTTTACCTGAATGTCATGAAACTGCTCAGAGTTTTATTTTTGTTGCTTTTAAACTATGATGGGAATGTTCCTCTTGAGTCAACATTATACAATGGAGAAAACACTAACCCTGAAATCAGAAGACCTAGACTCTAATCTCATTTCTGATACTATCTGTGTGATCCTGAGTAAGTCATTTAAACTTTCTAGGCCTCAATTTTCCCATCTGCAAAATGAAGTTGGAGGCCTCAGTCTCCTCATCTGTAAAGCGAAGGTCTTGGTTTCAATGACGTCTGAGATCCCTTGGTCCTCAATTCTCTGCTCCAAAACAGGGAAGGCAACATGAATGTTATGAATAGGAATATGTTCATTGAAAAGAGCTCAACCTAGAGGTTTTTCTGGTAGTAATGGGGGTGAAAGGAGGTGTAAAAGTACAAGGAGCTTGTGATTCATTTTGAATATGTTGCATGTAAATGATTTTACATTTTAAACCCTAGACCAAGGGAAGGGGGGGATGGAACAGTTGCTCCTGTATTAAGGAACACTTTCTGAACTGTCTAGCTACATCATCGGTCCCATATACATGGAAAGTATCAATAAGTGACCAATAAACAATCCCCTAAAACCTTAATTTCCACATATGAGGGCAGGGCTACCCCTTGGGGCACTCCGATTTTACATATAGCGAATACACACTCCACATTTCCAACATACCTAGAATTTCCTTACTGGGTATGTGTTGCTTCTACCAGTAAAATGAAAAGAGTTCCTGGAGAAAAGAGACTATCGAACTTTTATCTTTGTATCACTAGTCTCTAGCACAGTGCTTCTACATCCTCCATAGGAAGCCTCTCCCCACTCTCCTTCATTCTAGTGCCTTTCTTCTATTAATTGTTTCCTATTTTTCCATTGTATAGCTTGTCTACACATATTTGTTTACTTGTGAGTTCCTCGTGGGCAGGGACGGTGCTTTGCCTCTTTTTGTATCCCCAGAACTTAATACAGAGCCTGGAATATAGTAGGCACTTAATAAAAGTTTATTGACTGCCTGACTGACAGTGCCTGGATTGGATTCTTAATAATGCTTTTGTCAAATTGAATTGAATACTTTAACTTTGTTTCTGCACAACAGAAGAGATCTGGAGCAAGCAGAGCAAAGAGCCAGAAGCCTAGAAACTGCATTAAGAGCTGGGAGGTTTGGGATTCCTGTTCCACCCACCTCCCTTTCCTTTGGGAGAAGAGGGAGAGGGTGCTAGGAAGAGGATCTGGAGCCCAGCTGCCAGCTTTGCCCCTCCCCCTCCACGGTTTCCAGAGCCTTCTCAAGGCTTATTTGTGCCTCTAGGTAATTTGCCTGCAGGAGTAAACTGGGACTCAGAATGGGAGACCGGAGGCAGAACGCTGAGGCATAGAAACAGTGTGGATCGGTCCCTGGTTCTGTGAGTCATACAGAGCATGTCGGTTTCAAAGGGAGGTGTAACCTACCAGAAAGGAAGATTGCTTGACTCCCTAGAAACCCCCAAGATTTTTCCCGGTTTAGGGAAGCCTCAGCCCCAGGGGGCACAATAATTCTGGAGAGACTGAGAAGGCTAAGGTGGTGCTTGGGGGAGGGAGGTGTTGCCGGAGAGGAAAATTCTTTTGACTGTGCAGGGTCTCTGGACCTGATAAGGCACACAATTCCTTAATGTGTTAATTATTGTCTAGAATAAACTGGTTCTGGGTCCCATGTCTTGCTGCTGGTCTTCTTTCTGTTCCTCCCTAATGAAGTTCCTTCCTCCATCTCACTGACTTTGCACTGGCCCTGCCCTACTCCTGGAATATATTTCCTATTTACCTCTGACTCAGTTTCCCTTTAAGATGCAACTCAAGCATAATCTTGATTTCACCCTCTCCCTCCCCATTTGCTAGTGCTCTTCTTTCCTAACTACCTGATATTTAACTACTTTGGCATATGTTTTGCCGTTGTTCAGTTGTTTTTAGTTGTGTCTGATTCTTCATCACCCCATTTGGGGTTTTCTTTTTTTTAAGGCAATTGGGGTTAAGTGACTTGCCCAGGGTTACACAGCTAGTAGGCGTCAAGTGTTTGGTCTGAGGCCTGATTTGAACTCAGGTCCTTCTGACTTCAGGGCCAGTGCTCTATCCACTGCCACCTAGCTGCCCCCATTTGGGGTTTTCTTGACGAAGATACTGCAGTGGTTTGCCGTTTCCTTCTCCAAGCTCATTTTACAGTTGAGGAAACTGAGGCAAACTGGGTTAAGTGACTTACTCAGGATCACACAACTAGTAGGTATATGAGGTCAGGTTTGAAGTCAGGTCTTCTTGACTCCAGGCTCAGCACTCTATCCACTGTACCACCTAGCTGTCCTTTGAAATATATATTCTCTCCCTCTATAAATTGTATATTTACATTGCATATATTTTATGTGTGTTTATATATGTTTTATATGTATCATCTCCTCCTTTGGTATATAAGCTCCTTAAAGAACGACGTTTCATTCCTTATGCTTTTGCCCCCAATGTCTAGCACAGTACCTGACACATAGCAGGTGTTTAATAAATACTCATTGGTTAATGGATTGGTTGAAAGGAACCCAACATACAGAATAAGAGCTGGAAATGAGTATGTTATATGTTCCCAAAAGAGTATGATGATATTATTGATAAGTCTCTCATATTAATCACGGGCTCCATGTATATAATGTTGGATTAAATGTCAGCTGTTTTTAAGAAGAGGCTCTAAAGATAGGCCAGGCAGGGTCCCTCCCCTTCCCCCTAAAAAGAAATATGAAGAGAAAAGGCAAGTAGAGAGGACAGGGGCCCAGGCCATTTGGGAATGGGAAGTCATGTCCCACACTCTACCTGACCCTCCCTCTATTAAGATGCTTATTGTTTCCCTTTGTTCTGGGGAAACATTACTAAATAGCTATTCCTTTGGCTCCTTTAAGGAGGTGATCACCTAAAATTTGAATCCATAATCTGCTCTATACAAGGTAAGTTTAGATAGCTACCCATGAGCCTAAAGGCCTGGCCTTCCTCCCTACTCAAATACACAATAAGAGAACCATTGCATATGCTGCTGCCCTCATGTGGCCAAAGGTGGAATTGCATCTACTCATTAATGAAAAGAGCCCACATGAATTGACAACCTTATAGGGCAGGCTCTTGGCTTCCAGGCTGCAAGGTTGTAAGGAGGATTGTCATCACCTGAGTCATGAACAAGTAGGGTGTGGGGCAGCAGCAGGAAGTAGCACATACAGAAAGCTGTTCAACCACTGGTGGGCAGCCTTCACCCACCCCCAACACCCTTTAATTCCCAATAGCAGTGGGGCCTGGGGAACAACCAGATGGTGGTTGTTCCATATGGAAACAGTGGTTAATAGAAGTCCAAAATGTGAGGCACAGGGAGGACTGTCGTATCATGGAGCAAGTAGGCCCTTCCCCCCCCACCTCCCATCCCCTAATGTGAGTACTATATTCAGGGGATGTGTTAGTAACCCCCCCAAAAAAGTATGTGCAACACATTTTTAAGGTAAATCTCCATTATTAACACTTTATTATTTTCTTAACTCTAGACAACCAACAAAACCAATAAATCTAGCCCTGATTTGTAGAGTTTGTTGATTTTGAAGGCTCACACTGAAAATTTAACAATTTTCTCTCAGAAGCTGGTTAGAGCTGACTCTAGCACAATACTGTATACGTATCTTGGATGTGGGACCCTTAGAGATATTTAATGCAAAGATTTTTTCCCCAGTTGACCACTTCTCTTCTTATCTCAAATTGCACTGATTTTATTCATGTAAAATTTTTTAATTTCGTTATTGAGAGATCTTGTTTGGTTAAGAGGTCCATAGCTTTTCAATGCTGTGTGAGAGGTTAATGACTTTCCAACACTAGCCAGTGGCTTTTCAAGGTCATATCAGTAGTTTTATGGTTGCCTTAACATTTTTACAGCTCCTAATAAGTGATTTAGGGATTCAAAGCTTAGACCACTCATGATTTTTAACATCAAGAAACCATGTTTCATACCTTTGTGACCTTAAATAAGCCACTTAACCTCTTTGGGCCTCGGTTTTCTCCTCTGTAAAATGAAGGGGTTGGATAGATGACTTTTGAAGCCCTTTTAACTTCCAATCTATGATACTGTGAAATAAGGTAAGGGAAAGTTGGATTGGAGCTTTTCTCATAGAGCTGGCCACAAGTGCTTTGACCCCTTGGGGCCAAGTACACATGTCAAAATCCTTTGGAAGTGCTACAATATAACCCTCCACTATAATTATAATGTAATAATTATCAAAACCATTAAGGTTTTAGTTGTTTGGTTAAAAAAAAAAGTGGGGCGTTAAATGGGGCAGCACTGGCCCTGGATTCAGGAAGATTTGAGTTCAAATCTGACCTCAGACACATGATACTTGCTAGCTGTGTGACCCTGGGCAAGTCACTTAACCTCGATTGCCTTGCAAAAAAAGAGAGAGAGAGAGAGAGAGACAGACAGACAGACAGAGAGAGAGAAAGAAGAGAGAGAGAGAGAGAGAGAGAGAGAGAGAGAGAGAGAGAGAGAGAGAGAGAGAGAGAGAGAGAGAAAGAAAAGTGGATCAGTGGAGCAATAACTAGGTAAGGAAGAATAAGGAACATTGAACTCATTAAGTCAGTGTTTTATAAACAAAGGAACTCAGTTACTTGGGGAAGAGCTCTTTATCTGACAAAAACTGCTAGAAAACTTGAAAGGCACTTTGGCAGAAATTAGGTCTAGACCAACATCTTAAACTATATAATATGATAAGCTCAAAAGGGGTATGAGACATGAATATGGGAACATGACATAAAAAATTAGAAGAGAATCAGATCAGGTATCTTTCACAGCTGGAGCTGGGAGCCAGTATGTAGGTGGAATCCTAACCAAACAAGAGAAAAAGACAATCACAAAACATATTAAATAAATAATTTTCATTTTGTCAAATAAAAAAATTTCTACATGAACAATATTGATGCATTTAGGATAAGAAGAAAAAGGATCAATTGTGAAAAAATCTTTGCATCAAATATGTCTGATAATGATCTGATATCCAATTATATAAATTCAAGAGTCATTCCTCAATGGTTAAGTGGTCAAAAACTATAAATAAACAGTTAGTTCATCACAGCATAGGATTGTAGATTTAGAACTAGAAGGATTTCAGAGGCCATCTAGACCAACTCCCTCATTTTACAGATTTGGAAACTGAGACATAGTGCAGTTAAGTGAATTGCCCAAAGTTACACAAGTAGGAAGCATCAGAGGTGGGATCTGAATCCAGGGCATCTAACTCCACAGCTAGGGCTAAGGTAAATGTATCATGTTCTCAAAAGAAGAATTAGAAAGTATTTAGCAATTGTGTGAAAGATTGTTCAAGATCACTACAAATAAGAGAAATACAAATCAAAATAATTCTGAGGATTCATCTCACACCAACAACTATTGGGGGATATGTGAATTGGTTCAATCATTCTGAATAGAAATGTGGAATTATGGAGGGAAAATGACCAAAATTTCTATGCCCTTTGACCCAGAGATCCTGCTATTAGGCATGTATCCCAAGAAAGTTAAAGACAAAAAGAAAGGCCTCATATGCTCTAAAATGTTCCTCAGCAGCGCGTTTTGTGGCAGCAAAGAACTAGAAACCAAGACGTCTATAAATAACGGAATTGCTCAATACGTTGTAGTTGTTGTTTAGTCATTTTTCAGTCCTGTCTGACTCTTCATGATCCTATTTTGGGGTTTTCTTGGCAAAGATCCTGGAGTGGTTTGCCATTTCCTTCTCCAGCTCACTTTACAGATGAGGAAACTGAGGCAAACAGAGTTAAGAGACTTGCTTAGGGTCACACAGCTAGTTAAGTGTCTGAGGCTGGATTTGAACTCAAGTCTATCTTGACTCCAGGCCAGGTGCTCTATCCATTGTGTCCCGTAGCTGCCCCTAATAAATAAGTTGTAGTCCATTAATGTAATGGAATTGTACTACATTACAAGACATGATTACAAAGAATGTGTGGGAAAACATATGAAATGACAAGGAGTAAAGTAAGCAGAATCGAGAAAACAATATATGTGACTACAATAACGTGAAGAGAAAGAGCAACAACAAAAGAAACAGAATGCTGCTTAATTATAAATCCAAGGTTGGCCCTGGAGAATAGATGAGAATATGAACTTCCGTCTCTTCTTTGTCGTGGATGTGGATTATTGCCACCCTACACCATTAGATGTAAGGGCAGTGTTGATCGGTTTTTGTTGAATTGGGGTTTTTTTCTTTTTAAATTTTTTTTAAAAGGGAAATCTGGGAGAGTGGGAGGGATATAATCAGAAATTAACATGATGCAAAAGATAGCAATAAAAATAAGATAGAAAAGAACAAAGTAAAAAGTGCACAGCTGAGAACAAAAGAAAACTTACAAGGAAGCAAAGAAAAGATGGACAGCTCTCAGTACAATGCATAGTATTTATTGTACAGCCTTTCTTGAAATGGAAATTTTTTGCTATATGTTTTGAATCCTCTCACATTCTGCTGTGCACATGGCAATTTTTTTCTTATTTTGTATTTAAGTTTTAATATTTAAGTTTATTATAATGTTTCTTTTTCTTTTCTTATTGTGTATTTAAGTTTTAGTATTTTAAGTTTAAAATTTTTTTAAAAAGATAAAAAAATAAATAAGATGGGAAAAAGTCTCCTTTTACCAGGGCTCTAGGTGTGGATATCCAGAACCTCTTTGCAGGAATTAGGTTTAGACCAATATTTTACAACTCATACATAGTGCAATAAGCTCCAAATGTATTCATGACCTAAATATAAAAGGTCATGTCATTGCAAAACAAAACTAAAAACAAAAACAAAAACAAACTAACTAAAAAGAGGAGAATGGAAGGTGATACCTAGCAAAACTATGACTACAGTGAAAACTTCTAACTAAACAAGAGATAGAAGTCAGAAGATAAAAGGGATCATTTTGATTACATAAAGTTGAATATCTTTTGCACAAACAAAATAATTTCAACCAAAATTACGGGAGAAGCAGTTACTTGGGGGAAAAATCTTTCTAGCAAATATGTTTTGTAAAGGTCTGGTATCCAAGATATAAAGTGATTGATAAAATATATAAAAGAGATCTATTCTCAATTTAGAAGTCATCAAAGGACATAGTTTTCAAAAGAGAAAAAAAAAAGCATGCTACCAACAGCCATCTGAAGGAATGCTCCAAATAACAAGCAGTAAGAGAAATTCAAATAAAGATATCTCCCACCCATCATATTGGCAAATAGGCAGAATATGAATGTGGCAAATGTTAAAAGGACTGTGGAAAGACAAATGCACTGATATACTATTGGTGGAGCTATGCATTCATCCCGCTATTTTGGTAACCTATTTGGAAATATAGCCCAAAAGTCACTAAACTGTAATATATACCCTTTAATTTCACAAAAACCATTATTACTCATATGTCCCCGAGGAGATGAAAGACAAAAGGAAAGTTTCAAGGGTGTGCTGGAGACAACTTGTACTGGCTCTTGAAAGCTGATTGTTAAATTTTCATTGTGAATATATTCACATTGGAGGTTGGCAAACACTACAAATCAGGTTTTGATTTATCTCTTTTTTTTATTGTTTTCTAGATTTCTAGACTTAAGAAAGTGATGAAGAAAATGTTAATAATTCATACTAAACTTAAAGTTTTGTTATGTGTAGATTTTTTTCAAAGAGCCAGTTGTTAAACATTTACCACAGCACTACTAGAAAGATTCCACCCATGCAAAAATATTAACAGCAGCACTTTTGGTAGCAGCAAACAAGTAGAAATTGTAGCTCGTGAAAGATGAAATGAGTGAGGAAACAAAGATTAGATCTTCCAAGCATATCAATTTATTAAGCAATGCGTGCCAATTTCCCAACAAACCAGTACGTGACCTCCTCAGCTTAGGCCTGGACCCTGAATACAGGGAAAGACAGACTTTTATACATTAGAAATAACCAAATAAAGCCAATTAATTAAAAGGAAATAATACAACATTAGGTAATCGATTTCTAATTGAAGGAAAGATTAGGGACTTCCCAAATTGAGAAGGAGAATGAATAGGTGCAATTCCCTGAAATCAGTAAAGGAGATGTTCCACTCTGCAAAGTGTATGTGAACAATCAAAGGAGCATGGAAACCCTAACTGACTGATAGTTTGGGACCAGTTTTCAGATAAGACATATGTGTTGCCTGAGATGTACAACTGTGAAAAAATTTGTGTCAATCTTTGCATCTGATTGAATTTTTGGTCAGCCTAACCAAGTCCTTGGTTAAAGACCTCTAAACAGTAGAGAGAGGTAGTCCAGCTTCGCAGACACACAGGGCTAGGTTCAAACAATGCACTATTAACTACTTGCTGTCCTAATCCCCTTAGTTCCCTCAGTTTTCTCAAAACAAAGCAGGCACCCATCAGTTGAGAAAATAGCTAAACAAATTATGGTAAAGAAATGTTACATGGGGCATAGCAGGCACAAAGGTAGATGATCAGAGAGAAAAAGATATGGGGTATTCTTTGGGAGAATCTTTATGACATAGAAATGATCAATATAAAGAATTCAGATAAACTTGAGAGACTTGTACGAATGGAAGCAAAACAAAATAAGCAGAACCAGAACAATTTACACGATGAACACAATCATGTAAAGCAGAAAACAAACAAAAAAAGCATTTAAAGATTTCAGAACTCTGATAAATGTAGTGATTAGTCATGACTTCAGATGATAAAGCATGCCTCTTGCCTCTTTTTTCATAATGTATAATTTTTATTTTTTAAGAATTTTTTAATTAATTTATTTTTAGTTTTCAAAAATGTAGCGGTGATATCTGGAGAATAAAATTAAGGGGTGAGAGAGGATTATAGTGGGAGAAGGAGAAAGGGAGAGGTAGAATGGGGTAAATTATCTCACATAGAAGAGGCAAGAAAAGGCTTTACAATGGAGGGAAAATGGGGGAAGTTGAGAGGGAACAAGTGAATCTTATCCACATCGTATTTGGCTTAAGGAGGGAATGCCATACATGCTTAATTAGGTATGAAAGTCTACCTTACCCTACAGGAGAATAGGGAGAAAGGGGATAAGAGAGCAGGGGGCTGATACTGGGGAGGGCAGATTGGGGAAGGGGGGGTAATCAGAAGCAAACACTTCTAAGGAGGGACAGGGTCAAAAGAGAGAATAGAATAAATGGGGGATGGGATAGGATTAAGGGAAATATACTTAGTTTTTCACAACATGGCTATTATGGAAGTGTCTGAGACCAGATTTGAATTCAGGTCCTCCTGATTTCAGGGCTGGTGCTTTATCTATTGTGCCACCTACTCACTTTACTTTGTATCACTTCATATAAATCTTCCCAGGTTTTCCTGAAACCATCCTGCTTGTTATTTTTTTAATTAAATTTATTTATTTTTAGTTTCAACATTCACTTTTATAAGATTTTTAGTTTTAAATTTTCCCCCTCCCCAAGATGACGTGCATTCTGATATAGGCTATACATGTACAATCATATTAAACATATCTCCACATTAGTGTGAAAGAAGAATCAGAACAAAAGGGAAAAATCACAAGAAAGAAAAAAAAAGAGAGAAAATACTATGCTTTGATCTATATTCAGACTCTATAGTTCTTTTTCTGGATGGGGATAGCATTTTCCATCATGAGTCTTTTGGAATTGTGTCCTTAAGGCCCCATGTGGCCCTCTAGGTCCTCAAGTGCGGCCCTTTGACTGAATCCAAGTTGTCCAACTTAGAATCCAAGTCGTCCTTGAGGCTGCAGGTTCCCCATCC
This sequence comes from Phascolarctos cinereus, assembly GCF_003287225.1. Taxonomy (NCBI): domain Eukaryota; kingdom Metazoa; phylum Chordata; class Mammalia; order Diprotodontia; family Phascolarctidae; genus Phascolarctos; species Phascolarctos cinereus. Next base: position 268,144,298 of record NW_027555625.1, read on the forward strand.
CATCTTAGATCAGTGTCATCTTTGATCCAACCATTCTGGAAAGCAACTTAGAACTTTGCCCAAAGTATTATAAAACTGTGCATGTCCTTTGATGCAGCAATACCACTACTAGGTCTGTATCCCAGAGATTAAAAAGGGAAAAGGACTTATTTGTACAAAATTTGAATTGTCTTGAATCATTGTATTCCTGAGAGTAGATAAGTCATTCACAATTGATCATTGCACAGTGTAGCTGTTACTGTGTACGTTGTTCTCCTGGTTCTTCTCACTTTACTTTGCATCAGTTCATGTAAGTCTTTCCAGGTTTTTCTGAAATCATTCTGCTCATTTTTTCTTATAACACAATAGTATTCTATTACAATCATATACCAAAACTTGTTTAGCCATTCCCCAAATGATGGGAATCCCCTCAATTTCCTATTCTTTGACACCACAAAATATTTTTGTACAAATAAGTCCTGATGTTAAAGGAACCACATGGGTCCTGAGCCCTCTTTTAGACTGGAAGCAAGTGGAAAACAGAAAACTGAAGTAATGGTGAGGGTTGACATCACCATAAGACAAATGGATCCCATATTGAATCCTTTAGGGGTCTCATACTTCTCTGATTTATTACAGGAATAGGTATCTTGAATCACTGATGTTCCTGAGATTAATAATCGTCTTAGACTGCTTGAGTATTTCTCTGGGCGATGGCATGTAGTAATAGATAGGCAAGGTACAACAGCATTTCAGAACAGCATTAGACTTGGATTCAGTGGTACCTGTAATTTTCACAAAGTGGCCACGCATGTCTGCAATTATATTTACCTCCACCTCCACTTTGGTCAATTCAATTCAATTCAATAAGCATTTATTAAATGCCTGCTATGTGCTAGGCACTGTGCTAGGCACCAAGAATACAAATAAGAAAGACAGTGCCTGACCTCAAGGAGTTTACAATCTAATGTGAGAAGACAGCACACAGAAGGGAAGAGAAACACCAGGGCGTACCTGGCAGGGGCATCTTGTTTCTTTAAGTTGAAACCAAGCAGAGCTTCAGATGGAAAGTGAAGTGAACTGGAAAGTCCAAATGCTGCCTTCAACAAAGGAAAGCTTTGGGATTTTAGTATTCCATCCTCCATTCTTCCAAACAGAGGAGAGAGGAGACTGAGGGAGGTAGGGAAGAGCTGAGTATCCAAAGCCTGAGTTAGCAAGATGGTGATGAGATCTGAAGCGATCAGTTTTTTCTGGGGGGTGAGGCACAGCACTAATCTTGCTCTGTGGAGTTGAAACCAGGCAAAACTACAGATAGAAAGGGAGTGACCATTCACACACAGATCCTATAGGTCAATGAGGGGTGTGGAGGAAGTCCTACAACTTGCTAACACAATGGTACCCCAAGGCTTCTGTACTTATGCTAAGAGCCATTCAAAAATGGATAGCAACCACCTCCCAGTCAATGATTAGTTTATTGATATAAGATGAAGGGAAGATGTCATCTTAATGGTATGAACTAAGAATGGTTTTAGAGTATAATAAAATACGTTAAAGATGAGACCCAAGAAAGAGTACATATTTATACCCCAATTCATGGATCATAGGTCATAGTAAGAAAGGACCCTTAAGGCCAACTAAAGGTCCTCATTTTACAGTTGAGGAAATGGAGGCTCAGAGACATTAAATGACTTGCCCGAGGTCACACAGATAAGAAATATCTTAGGCAGAGTTCGAATCTTGGACCTCTGCCTCCCAACTCAGAGCTCTTTCCATTACACAATACTGTTTCACTCGGTCATGCCCAACAGTATAGTCAAAAGACATGGGGCATAGCAGGCACAAAGGTAGATGATCAGAGAGAAAAAGATATGGGGTATTCTTTGGGAGAATCTTAATAGATAGGGTTGCCATTTAACCATTTATGTGTTCTATGATATGTTCCATTAAAAAATGTCCCCATCATCAAAGAGGGGCATAATGATGAGGTCAATAGAACAAAATAATCTCTAGTGAGAGGTTTTCCAAACACAATGGGGCTATAAACAAAGTAGATATGGTGTAAGAAATGGAGAATATGCCTAGGCTAGACATCTCCAGATGCCATTAATCAATTCCAACCTTGCCATTTCAGTAGCCAAGTACCTCAGCTGTTAGCACAAGTGACCTACCTTGAATTCTATAGTCAATCCTTAAATGATCTCGTTGACTTGCAAATTCCCTCCAAGGATTTAGATCACAAATCATCAATGCCTGCCAATTCTGAATGATTCTTCTCCCTGTCCTCTCATAAACTCATCACTGAAGGGCTACCCAGCCATGGGTGTGCTGGAGCCAGCTCAAACCAGTTCTCAGGAGCTGATTGTTAAATTTGTAGTGTGAGCATTTACAGCTATAAAATTAACAAATGCTATGAATCAGGGCTTGATTTATTGTATTGTTTTTTGCCTAAACTTAAGAAAGTGATGGAGGAAATGTTAATAATGTAGATTAAATTCAAAAGTATGTCATGCATTTTCAGAGCACTGGTTGTTAAACATTTACCAGCACACTTCTATATCCAACGTATAGGAGGCCTTCTTCACTTTCTCTTGATGTCGTAGGGGTTCCAGTGGGGCACCGTGGCTGTCCACTTATCATCCCTCACTCTTAACACATCACCAATCCATTTTTTCTTCCTATCATCCAATTCTTTAATGACTTTACTCCTGTTCTTCCAAGTTCCCTAGTGCATGTTGTGGCCTGCTTACATCCACCATGTACTTCTTTACCTCTTGTCTTCTGTGTGACATTCATTTGTAACTCTTCAAATACTAGGTGTTCCATGTTATCCTGCCATACAACCACACTGGGTGAATATTGATATTTTTAAAAATAGATCGTTAAAAGACCTTTTCAATTTCCTGGAGGCAATCCAATCTGCTCTCCTCCTCCTCCTGTTCAACTCTGGGCCCAACCCATTGTCTGTCTTACTGCTTGTCCCAGAGATACATGGACACGCTCGATAGTTTGTCCATCCAAAGGCATGTTATAATCTAGGCAAGAGACATTCTTCATCCACTTGGTATTTATGTGGATAGTAAAGTGAAATGCCTTTGAGAGATTAAAGCTCTCTTCTAGAAATGCAATGTTTTGGAACTTGATGCAATTGACACATTGCCAGCTATAATTATCAGGAACATCTGGAGAACTTCACCATCCACAAGAATTCCTCTTCAACTTGGATTTTCTGCTGTTGTTCTCCATCTGGGTGGCGAGCGCCTTTGGTGAGCACACATTCTTCTTTTTTTTTTAACGCCTTGCCTGATGTTTATAAACACGGGGTCATTGAACAAGGTTATTTCTCTTATCATATCTTTCAAGGAATCTTGGATGATTTTGATGTATGCACGAAAGACTCCTTTTTTGTAAAAGAACCTATGTGGTAGGGTGTTTTTTTTAACCAGGTCTATGAAGAGATTTCAGAGGGTCTGTGAATTTAGATGGGGAAAAAACCCTTTATTTTCATTAGTTTTGTTTCATTTGTAATCCTATATGTATTTTATTTTCTCAATTTAAGAATATGATTCTGAGAAGGGGTCATAGGCAGATTACCAAAGGAGTCCATGACCCAAAAAAGGTTAAGAACTCTTATCTATGGCATTTTAAAAATTGAATCAAATGCTTTTTCATAATCAACAAACAGTTAAATTCTCTACATCTTTGAGTTAATTAATGGCAAAAATGTGGTCATTGTTGAATACTGCTTCTAAAAGCCTGTGCTTGTTCCTTACTAATACCCTTATAAAGATTCCACGGTTCATGTACATGTGACTATCATAAAGATTTTGTATAGATGGGACTATGAGCATCCAAGTCAGCAGTTTTTTATATTCTCTAAGTCTCCCTTTATTTAAAAAAAATGACATTCTATTTTTCTCCCAATTACATGTAAAGACAGTTTTTAACATTCTTTTTTAAAAATTGAGTTCCAAATTTTTTCCCTCTGTCCCTCACCTCCCCCGTCCTGAAATGGTAAGCAATTTAATATAGGTTATACATATATAATTATGCCAAATGTATTTCTCTATTTGTCCTGTCTTTTTTATTAATTTTATTAATAAGGATTGAGATTCACACACACACACACACACAATGCCTTTGGCTTTTTCCCTTCCTTCAGATACTTTGTATCTTTCAATACTGTAACAATTAAGTTGCTTCACCAGATTTCCTCTCTATATAATCTTGGTCTCATGTGGCCACTTTTCCTATCTTTGATCTCTTCAATACCCTTTTCCACCTCCCCTATAAACACAAGTGTGGTGGTTCTACTGTCCTTGATGGAGAAAATAGTTTGTTATAATGATTTTTTACAAATCTTTTCCATCTTTCTTTTGTTTATTGACCTCCTTCCATTTTCATCCTTGGGATGACTTTGCTTAGTTGGATATCTTGCCAAACTTCATTTAGCTAGTTTAAAGAACTTTCCTCTACTGCTGTCTCTTCCATATGAAAAGGTGCTGCTTGAAATTGTCCATCATGTTGTAGAACAACATTCCCTGAGAGGAGAAACTTGCCATTATAGGCAGATTGTTGAGATGGTGAGAGGGAGAGATTTACTCTGACATGTGTTGACATATGCTCTGTATTTGGCTTTGTATTCCCAGGTTGCTGAGCAACAGCAGAAACAACCTTTAAGGGCTTGACAGCATGTGCTATGCTTCCATGGTATTTCACACTCTATAGCTTCTGATGAGAGATTCCACTTGATCGTTAAGGAAGTCCTGAGAGCAAGCTCATTGACACAGATTAAAATCATCTTTCTCTGTACCATATCACCCTTAGGTGGCTGGCATTATGGAGTGCTAGAAGGGGCTGTTAAAGACCCAAATAAAATGGCTTTTAGAAGGCCAACCCCTCCAATCCTAGCAGAGTGTATAATAGGCAGCAGGCAGAAAAGTCCCTGAATCACTGATCATCACATGACCCAGTCTCTCCTTTGGTTAAGACACAAGGAATGGAGAATAGAGGAAAAAATAACTGTAGTTGTTTGAATGTTGAAATTTCACAAACTATTCAAAATTTTTCCATTCCCCCACCTATGCCCACTGGGGCTCAGTGTAGCCTAGATTGTACCTTGCAGTGGCTCCATGGCTGTGGTACTCTCCCATACCATCCATCTGCCATAGGTGATGGCCAGCTGGCAATATAAGGGAATACATTACCTGTGGGCCTTTTGGATGACTGTAGGGATCCCTTATCCTCTGTGACAGCTCTATGCTTCTTGTTCTATCTTGTATTACATATATTATACTTGTAGTAATGTAGTAGCAGTATATCAGCTCACATAAGCTCACACACTGCCCGGCACATAGATGGTACGATGGGTAAAGCACTGGACCTGGAGCTGGAAAGACCTGAGTCCAGCCTCAGACACTGTGTGACCTTGGGGAAATCACTTAACCTCTGTCTGCCTCAGTTTCCACATCTGTAAAATGAAGATAATGATAGCACTTACCTCCTAGGGTTGTTGTGAAGATCAAATGAGATAATATTTATAAAGTGCTTTGCCTTAACATAGCACCTTAAAATGCTATGTAAATGCTAGCCATTATCATCATCATCATTATCATCATCATCATCATCATCATCATCATTCTTTATGTCTGCAGAGAGAGGATACATGTGCACTGTATTACTTTACTCCGCAAAGTAGTCTGATATTTGAGTTGTCCACCAGGTGGCGGTATACTCAAACACTAGTTAAGTGGTCTCATCAGTCTGTCTGGTACATGTGTTAAATAAAGACTTTCTCACCGCCAAGTCACATTGTTCTGGGCAAGTAACAAGACACACTAACTGTGTTTTGGACTCAGACCAGAGGATGATGAAATATTGCTCAGAATTGTTTTTGAAAATATGAAGTCAAATGAGATAATTGTAAGGTGCTTAGCACAGTGCCTGACACATAATAAGCACTACACAAATGTTAGCTTTTATTTTATAATAGCTATTTTTAGCTGTTATGGATTAGCTATCTAGCTACATAATTTTAATGTTACAATAATTGCTATTATTGGCTCTTACAAAATAGCCAAATTTATGGCTCTGTTCCCATCCTGAAATTGCATTTTCTTCTTTCTATCAAACAGCTCTTTACACAAGCAAAACACAGGCAACCAACTGACTGTGGCCACATAGTTTATTAGACAAAGTGAAAATGAAAAGAAAATGATTAAGAATGCCCCCACACGGAGCCCTCTGCCATTCTTTGAAGTGAATAGAAGAAGGGTCCAAAGCACCCACAGACCACAGAATAGAAATAAGGGGGATATGTGTCCAGGGTTTTGGAGCTGGACCTTATAGTTTAAACCAGGAAGGCATAGGCAATGTAGGGAGAGAAGCCAGTTTTCCTGCCTCTGGGTAAGCACCCTATAAGCCTTTAAGACAGCTAACAAGCTGGCACCTGGAGCCTTCTCTCCCTACAGTCCCAACATCTGCTCCCAGCCCGATTGTTTCCTGATTGAAAACAGCACTCTTTTTAGCTGCACAAATCAAGACTTGGTCATTGCTGCCACCCACAGTCTAGTCTCAACCCTACCAGTGCTGGTCCCAGGCACTACTAATAGAAGTGTGGGCCAAGGTAGCTGGCAAATTAGGAGTCTGTCTTCCAAAGTTGGCTCCTCTCTCTTGCATGGTGGATAGGCAGCCTCAGTCTTACTATGGCAGTTGTCTTTGCTCCCAGAACTCAGAACAGTTCCTGGGAAGTCTCTCTCAAGAGCAAAGAAGGAGGAAATAGGGAACTCTAGGCCTGTGTGCCCTTGAACAGATCTTGCCACCCCTCAGTAACTCACAAATCAATTTCCCCTGTCAGAACTTCAATAGGCCTTTCAGCTCCCAATAGAGATGAGACTGTTGTTACACTGGTAAAGGTAAGGGGGTGGTGTTAACAGTGTTGGCATTGTGTGTTGTATAATTGGAATGCTTTGTAGGTACTCTTGTAGAAGATGCAGGCAAAGGGGAGGGAAGACTGTCTGAGTATTATTACAGAGACCTATTATGCCTAAGAACAATGATGTCAAAGTAAAGAGAGAAAATGAGGAATTTCCACATCCATGGTATAAGTCAGATATATGATGTATGCAATATCAAAGGTTGATTGGAATTGCTACATAATGTATATAATCTCTTATTTTCTTTTAAGATGTATTGTGCTTGATGCGATAGGCAAGGAATGGATTGTATTGGGTAAAGGTGTTTGGATATTCAATTTATCATAAACACTCTGCTGTTGCTGTGTTTGTAACTGTAATACTGCCTCTGAGATAGTGCATCAACCTGTGTTCTAATCCATAGTGTGGGTTCCCAGAGGATGATTGCTGCCTTGGGTCCTAAGGATAATCCTGTGTGTTACTCCTCCTACTCTAACTCATGAGCTCCTACTCATCCACTTCCCATTAACAATCAACTAGTAGGTTTAATTGGCTTTTAGCAAAGCCATTTAATAAGATAGTATAATAAGAACATTCCCCTCAAAACTTGGATCCCAGTCTTCCACAAATATACATAGCAGCCTTGGAAAGAGTGGGATGATATTTAAAGTATGATCATGAGACAGACATTGAGAGGCGGAGGGAACTCTCTTCTCTATAGTGATTACGTTCTAGGACTTCTGTAATTATATTAATAGCAAAGGTGGAGATGGAAATTAATTTTGGCCAATAGAGGAATTCTCCTTCTTCCCCCATGTATTTTTTCCCCTTGATATTCTGGGGCATAGAAGGAAGCAATGGTTCAGCTGTTTGACTAGAATCGCCATAATAGGACCTTCTATAAGAAGAGAATAAACTTTGTCAAAGAGTTGGTAAAGTGCAGTTTGGAAAGTGCTAACTGGATGCTGCCATGGCCTAAAAGAGAACTACAAGAACTTAGCTTTATAATAATTCTGAAAAAGCACTGAGCCAGAAGTTGTTGGTAGGTGTTACCTTAGGCCCTGAGAACCAACTAAAATTGCCCGTACCTCTAGAGACAGGCAAACTGGATTCTGGACTTGCACAGGAATCCTAGGTGAAGAATTTGCATAATCAGGTGGGACATGAGTTAACCCACACTGGCCCAGTGGCAGAACTTGTGGCTTTGGGCTATGTCAGTATGAACTGCAGTCACAAAGGAGCAGCACTGTGTTAGACCACTCAATGTTAGCTTCCCAGACAAGGAACAAGATGAGTTGTGGTCATCAAATAATAGCATGAAGTCAGTGCTTTCTCTCTGGTCCAACTCAACCTTCAACCAATGGAATACAGTAACTGGAGTTGGCCACAAAGCCATGGCTAAGCACCAGCTTTTGTTCTGATGCATTCTGTGACCAGGAAGGCAGAAGCCACAGAAGGGCAGCCTGTTACTTGTTCAGCTCTCTCTTGGTCCATGGAAAGGAGATAGTATTAGGAGATTTAGTGCAGAATTTCCCAGGAATTTTACATGATCCTTATGGTGTCTATGCTAGTGTTCCAATTTAGTTCACAATCTTGGACCAAAAAAAAAATTATTTCCATGTACATTTCCAAGAGAAAACACTGCACTGTGAACATATTCATTATAAACATCCACAAGCCATCCTTTCATGATCCTTTCATAACTGATCATCTATTGTCTTTATCAAGGGTGTGCATGTACATCTTTATGCAATTTTATCTAGTAAATAAAATAATGAATTAAATTAAAAGGAAAAAGAAAGGGAATATGTGACCTGTAACTGGACAGCACAGCTGTCTGAATAGACTTGACTACTCAATTCCCACATATATCCAGGAAAAACTTGAAATTCATTAATGGACTAAATAACTATCAAGAAATCTAATCAGAAATTACAGTAAATGTCTTCTCCCACCCCAGAACTGTACAGAAAGTCAGGCAGAAGCCTACATGTAATAGGAAAGTGTGCCATTAGCAAAGCTGGAGCTATCAGAATCAAATGAGCCTAGCTTCTGTTGTCAAGGGACAGAGAAAGGTGTGCTCAGACACCTTAGGAAATCAGAGGCTCTGAGGTCCGCAGTACTTTGCCTCAAAATGCCATAGAGGGTCCTAAAGATCCAGTGCTAAGAGATGCAGAAGGGCCTAACTCAAGGAGGTAGGTGGTCAGTGCAATACCTCAGAGGACTCAAGATAAGACCAAACAGAGCAGATAACCCTATTCAAAAGTGCAGCAAAGGGGCAGCTAGGTGGTGCAGTGGATAAAGTACTGGCGCTGCAGTCAAGAGGACCCGAGTTCAAATAGGACCTCAGACTAGACACTTGACCCTTGACACTTACTAGCTATGTGACCCTGGGCAAGTCACTTAACCCTAATTGCCTCACCAAAAAACAAACAGCAAAGTATAGAGCCTGGCCCTACAAAGCCTAAACTAAGGAATTATAGTTGGAGAGATAAGCAAATTAAAAAACACCAACCAGCCTAAAAAAATTTTTTTGAAGATCTAGAGATCCCCCAAATAAGGAGAGAATAACTACATAACACTGCAAGAGGTAAGGAAGGACTTTCTCTAAGGATTAAATAAATCCTTAAAAACAAATAAAGCAAGTGATTACAAAGGAAACAAAAGCTCTGGAGGAGATAATTGGAAGGAGAATAAATAACTTAGAAAGTTTTGGCCAAGTAATAGACTGTGAACATTTAAGAATACTAAATAGAAATCAATGATTCCTGGAAAAAGCAAAAAACATTAGAACAAAATCAAAAGACTGAAAAAATAGAAGAAAATGTAAGATACTTGGTATTTAAAAAACTGACTTGGAAAACAGGTCAAGGAGAGATAATTAAAGAATCATAGGGCTCCTTAAAATCAATGACCCCTTCTCAAAAAAAAAAAGACTGGAAACTATGCTGCAAGAAATCATAAATTAAAATTGCCTAGATCTTTCAGAACCAGAGAGAAATCTACAGATCACTCCTAAAAGAAACCCCAAAAGGGAAAGTCCTAGGAATGTCAGAACCAAAACCCAGACCTCCAATATCAAAGGAAAAAATACCATTAAGCATCCAGAAAAAAAAAACTGTTCAAATACCAAGATCCAACAGCTTCTACCAGTGAGAAGAGACCTTGGGAAACAATATTCTAAAAGGCAAAACATAAAGGCATTTCCTCCTGCCTATTGGACATATTGAACTAGGTGCCTTGTAAATATCTTAAACAACATATTTAAAATCAAACTTATTATTCCTCCCACCCCCAACCTTCCTCTCTTTATGATTTCCTTATTACTGTTGAGAATACCACCATCCAAACAACCTGAAAACACAACTGTCATCCTCAACTCCTCATTCTCCTACCTTCTCCTCTCTAATCTGTTGTCAAGTCCTGTCAATTCTACCTTTGTAATATCTCCTGCCTAAAGTATTTCTTCTATTCTCTGACACTGCCACCACCATACCGTAAGCCCTTGTCACCATGTATGATCTATTTCAATAGCTAGAAAGCTAAACAAGAAGGTTGGTGTACCTGTTGCAAATCTCTCCCACTCAGCTGTCAAACTGATCTTCCTAAATCATAGAGTTAACCATGTCACAACTCTATTCAATAAGTGCCATGCAGTTCAATAAAGCAGCTTCCTATTACCTCCAGGATCAAATTTTAAACCTTCTGTTTGTCTTTTAGGGTCCTTTACAATCTGACCCTTTCTTACCCTACTCCTTTCTAGATAATCTCCAATCCAGCGATACTGGATTCTGCTGTTGTCCATACCACTCCATTTCCCAACTCTGGACATTTTCACTGGCTGTGTCCTATGCCTGGAATTATCTCCCTCCTCATGTCTGGCTTCTGGCTTTCTTCAAGTCTCAGGTAAAATCCTGCCTTCTGCAAGAACTTTTCCTGATCCCTATTAATGCTTATGCTTTCCCTGTGAGATTATCTTCAATTTATCCTGTATATCTTTTGTTTCTACTTAATTGTTTGACTGTTGTCTCCCTATTAGGCTGTGAGCTCCTGTGAAATAGGAACTATTTTTGCCTCTCTTTGTATCACCAGTGGTTAACACTGTACTTGGTATATAGTACAGGCTTAATAAATTTGTTGGCTTGAACTGAATGCAGGACTTTCAAACGTTTTTGATGGAAAAAAACCCCAAGAGCTTGGGGTAGGAACTTTGAAATACAAACACAAGTCAAGAGAAACTAAATAAATGAATTTATCTGAGCTATTGGAAAGGGTCTATGATGATGTGCTAATATTCTAATTGAGGAAAAGAAACAAATGTTCCTTTAGAGCTGTAATATCTTTGAAGGAGATTGAAGGAATTAAAGAAGAAAAATTAAAGACCTGGGGTGGATTGGTTTATTCTGAATTCTTAAGAGAAAGGAGGGGAAAAGGTATACATTAGTGTGAAAAGGAAAAGAATGGGGTGAAACTTGTTATTTCTTATAATTGAGGTGTGTGAGAAGAATATACAAACATGAAGGAAGGGGTGGGCAGGAGAAGCAGGGATCAGATGAAGCTCACTCTTCTGAAACAGACAAAAAAGGGTTGAACACAAGCACATGTACAGCTTAGTACAGGAATGCATCAAAATCAGCAGGCAAACAAGGAGAGATGAAGAGAGGTGGTTAAGCAGGAGAATAATAACTGAGAGGGAATAGCTTCAAGCAAAACAAAAAGACTCCCTGGTCCTGAAAAGGGATTCAAGGGGTGAAAAAGAAAAGCAAAGAACTAGAAGAGGGTGCCCATCAATTGGAGAACGGCTAAACAAACTGTGGTATGTGAATGCTCTATAAGAAATGATGAAAGGCAATTTCAGACCTGGGAAATCTTATGTGAACTGATGCAAAATGAAATGAGCAGGACCAGGAGAACATTGTACACTGTAACAGCAATATTTTAACAATGATCAACTGTGAAAGACTTGGCTACTCTGTTCAAGACAATGATCCAAGATAATTCCAAAAGACACATGATGAAAAAATGCTATCCACCTCTACACAGAACTGGTGAAGTCTGGATGCAAATTGAAGCATACTTTTTAAACTTTATTTTTCTTGTTTTTGTGTGTTTCATTTTGCAACATGGCTAATATAGAAATATATTTTGCATGATTTCACATGTATAATCTACATCATATTTCTTGCCTTCTTAAGGTTTGGGGGAGGGTGAGAGAAAGAAAGAATTTGGACTCAAAATTTTTTTTATAATGTTAAATTTTTAAAAATGTAATTTATTTACATTTTTGAAATGTAATATTTAACAAGCATTTAACAAAATAAATAAAATACATTTAAAAAACTTAAAGATTAAAAAAAAGAAAGGCAATTTCAGATAATCCAGGGTTGTATGAACTCGTAGTAAATTTATACAGTGAGTAAATTGAGCAGAACTAGTAAAACAATGTATATAACAACATTATTTTTTAAATAAATTTTATCAATCTTTTATTGTTGCATTACTTAAATTTCTCCCTGTATCCCTCCCTTCCCTTCCCTGAGAGCCATTCCTTATAACAAAGATTTTTTTCCTTTCTTTTTTAACTCAATTTTATTTTTGGTTCCAAATTCTTTCCCTCCCTCTTCCCCTTCTGCTACCCCTTGAGAAAGAAAGAAAAACCCATTTCAAATGTGTATAGTCATGCAAAACAAATTTCCACATTAGTCATATCCATAAAGGAAGAAAAAGAAAGAAAGAAAAGAAAATATCCTTCAATCTGCACTCTGAGCCCATCAGTTTTTTATCTGGAGGTAGATAAGTGTGTCTCATGAGCCCCTTGGAATCATGTTTGGGCAATGTATTGATCAGCGTTCCCAAGTCTTTCAAAGTTGATTATCTTTACAATAATATTATCTGTATACATTGTTTTCCTGGTTCTGTTTACTTTACTTTGCACCAGTTAATACAAGTCTTCCCAGGTTTTTTCTGAAACCATCCCCTTCATCATTTCTTACAGCACAATTGTATTCTAACACATTCATGTACAACAACTTGTTCATCCATTCCCCGAATGATGTGTTTCCTCTCAGGTTCCAATTCTTTGCTACCACAAAAACAGCTGCTATAGTTTTATACATATGAGTCCTTCTCTTTTTTGGGGAGGAGGTAAGACGGGTGGAGGTGGGGGAATTAACCTTAGTAGCAGGAATCCTGGATCGAAGTGTATGCACAGTTTAATAGCTTTTTGGGCATAGTTCCAAATCATTTTTCAGAATGGTTAAACCAGTTCATAGGTCCATTAAAGTACAGGTTTTTGGTATCTCCTTCAGGATGTATCATTTTCCCTTTTTGTCACCTTAGCTAATATTGATGTGAAGTGATACTTCAGAATTGTTTTAATTTGTACTTCTCTACTTATTAGTGATTTAGAGTATTTTTATATAGCTATTAATAAATAGCCTTTATTTATTCCTCTGAAACTGCCTATTCACATCCCTCGACCATTTATCAATTGGGGAATGATTCTTATTCTTATAAACTTGACAGCTCCCTATAAATCTTAGAAATGACTTTTATCAGAGAAACTTGCTGCAAATATTTTTCCCCAATTTCTGGTTCTCTTCTCTTTTTTGTTAAACAAAAATAATCATTAAATTAACAATTGTTAAAATTAAAGCTCTTTAATTTTCTTGTAATCAAAATTGTTTCTTTTACTTCTTACAAACCTCTATCTCAGATTTGGTCTTGAACTCTTCCTCTTCTTATAGATCTCACAGGTAATTTCTTCTATGCCCCTCTAATTTATTTATGATAAAGGACAATAAAATCATAAAGAGAAATACCTTTGAAAGATTTTTTAAAAAAAACAAACTCTAAGCAACATAATTACCAACTATCATGATTCCCAAGAACCAATGATGGAGTTTACCTACTTGACAGAGAGGTGGTGGACTCACTACACAGAATGTGACATACATTTTTGGCTATTGTTTACATGGGCATTTGTGTTGCTTAATTATGCTTGTTTGTTCTCTCTGTTTTAATTTGGGTGGGGTGAGTTAATAATGATGCAAAAAAAAAAAGAGGGCCATTGAAATATTTTTTTTTTGGGCAATTGGGGTTAAGCGACTTGCTCAAGGCCACACAGCTAGTAAGTGTCAAGTGTTTGGTCTGAGGCCAGATTTGAACTCAGGTCCTCCTGACTTCAGGGCCACCTAGCTGCCCCTATCCCATCTTTATTTTTTTGGCTAGGCAATTGGGGTTAAGTGACTTGCCCAGGGTCACACAACTAGTAAGTGTTATGCGTCTGAGGCTGGATTTGAACTCAGGTCCTCCTGAATCCAAGGCCAGTGCTCTATCCACTGCACCACCTAACTGCTCCCCATTGAAATATTTTTAAGTGCATAGAAGGAAGCTCAAGAGCAAGCACAGGCAAGCAGGACTGTTTTGAAAGTAACATGTGGAATTATTATATACTTAAAAACAATAAAGTGGTACAAAATGGAGATTTACCGTTTTATTATGATCCATTTTTTGTCTTCTGATGTGTATATAGAAATGCTCTTTTATGGTATCTGAGTTTATATGTATATGTATACATATGTACACATATGTTTATATATGTATATATGTGTGTGTATATATATGTGTGTGTATGTGTGTGTGTATATATATATATATATATATACATATATATATATATATATACATATACTTTTTAAAGGGAATATGACTCTTACCTAACTCTAGGCTATAATATTGAACACTGTCACAGGGTAGCAGCAGGTTTTGTTCCCTTAACTGTAGTGGTGTGACTTTAGTTACCCTTCCAGAAGGCAGAATTGCATCCCAGAACTCCCCACCAAAGGTTTCGACCCTAGGAGCAATTCAGTAGATAGCGTAGAGAGCAAAGAGCTCTAGAGGTTGGGTATGTGTGATGTCACAGGCAGCTACTATACAGAGTCCAGTGAGAATCAGATGCTGTTCCTGGGATAAGGAAGTAACTTTCACTCAGGACCTGGCCTATCACTAACTCAGCCTGCCCCCTCCCAGGCCCCTAAATTTCAGAGCAACATCCGATGTACTACAGGATAGGAGGCCTCTTGCACCCCAAGTGACTGAATTTGAGTCTCTCAGGTGAAGGAAGGAGTCACACACCACGGCTTTCTCTCCCCATTCATCTCTGAGGGAGCTCTTTTTGGCAGATAACCATGGTCTCAATGCTGGATCTGGGCTCTGCTCCTCTTTTTCTCCAGGCATTTGAGTCTTTTCTCCACAGAGCTGGATGCATCAGAACAGGGGAGCTCTCCCTCCCCCCCCCACCTTAATTAGTCACACAACCAATAATCAGAGAGGATCTGAAGCTAAGGCTGGGGGGTGGCCTATTTCTAGATTAGCAAAAAAAAAAAAAAGTTACCATGTTCTCCTATGCTACTGACATTGGGCAAATGTCTTGAAAACAAGGGCTTTGGACTGGTGGCTTCCAAGGTGCCTTCATGCTTCAGCAACATCCCAAAAGTCTCTCTTGCCTTTCAGAGGCCAAAGGTGTTGTATATGTCCAACACCATTAGATGGTGCCAGAGACCATCCCTTGCCTCCTCTCTCCAGCCAAATGACACTTCCCCAACTTTTAAAACGCAACTGTTTGCTGGGAGGGCTGCTGGCCAGAGATTTTCTGGGCTGGTGCAATAAAATCTACACACAGCCTTTAGCTTATAACTTTCCCAAGGACAAACACTGGCATATCTTGGGCCATACATAGCACAAGTAGCTATAGCTTGATATATAGAAAGGTCTGAGGACAGACGATTAGGATATCTGGGTTCTAGTTCTAGCTTTGCTACCAACTCTCTGGATACCATGACTTCACTGGACCTTGATTTCCTCATCTGTTAAATGGAGCTTATCACTATTAATCTTCCTTTAGAATCAAAGATCAGATACACGTGTAATGAGGCAGGGGCAAAGTTTAAAGTGCAAACCAAACATTTATTTATTACAAGACATCAGGTCTGGAATGGATCCTTCTCTATCTTCCTGGGACTGGTACCTTAGGCAGCTAATTCATGCTGTGTCAGTAACAGCCTCCAGAAAGAGCTAAAGAAAGCGGGTAGAGAGGGTTCCCCAGGCTTTGGGTACAGTCAGATAGCTACAGAGGTCATTCAGCCTTGCTACTGCTGATAACCTCCTGATCAGTGGTGACGGGATCAGTGAATGTTTCATCCTGCTGCCTAGTGGTAGTGGAAAGCTCAGTTGCCAACCTCAGATTCCTAGTCCTTGTTTTTTCTGTCTCCTCCTCTTCAGTCTGGGAGATTTCCAAATCCTGTTCCTTTCCTTAGCCCTAACTTCAGAGAAAGAGGGATGCAGGACGGAGTCGGGGTGAGAAAGATAAAGGGCTCAGCTCTAGGTTTGAGCAGGTCAGCCAAGAATTCTAGGGTCTCCTCCCTCCTTCCATATACACTATTGAACAGATCCCAGACCATTGAGACTAAAGTAGTGTGTCTGTGACCTTGAGAGAGAGATTCTTAGGGACTCAGTTCCCACCTACCCTCTGTAAAAAAAAAAAACAAAAACAACAAGCCGGCAGCTGGTTAGTAGCCCCTTGCCTTAGCACCTTTGTGGAAAGGGGGAGTGGTTTGCTGTTGTTTTGGGGAAGAGGAGTGGGGAAATTACAGTGGTAATGGCCCTGGTTTTGACTCAGATAAGGAAACACTGAAATGAACAGCAGTGATCTCTCCACTGGACCTAGGGGAGCTAGAAGGGTTTCTTCTGGCTACTGCCGGCTCCTGGCTGGAGATCCTTGTGTCAGCTCTGCTTGTCGAGGTTTATTCATTGATCTACAGACAAACCCTGAGAAATGAGAAGGACAGAGGGAGGAGAAACCAAAAGAAAAAAAGAGAGAAACATAGAATCAGAGGGAGACAGACATAGAAATAAAAAGTCACATATAAAACCTTGATGCCCTAGAAGGCAGGAGAGTCGTGGGTATAGGACTAAAGGATGAAGTGTCCCCGGGGGCCTCCTCCCTCCCTCCATTTTTCCCTTCCTCCCTCTTCCCAGTGCTTGCTTACCCCTCAACACTAGAGCTCATCATGAGAAGCGGAATGGAAGCTGTGTCCACTGCTGCGCACCCTGTCCAACCTTGGGTCCCTCAGGGTCTTTCGAGAACCACTCCAACCAGTGGCCTGAGTATCATCATCCCAGATGGTAGATGTCTCTGTGTCGCTCAGCCACTGAGCATCCCCTGCATAGTGGGTGGGGAAAGCAAGCAGGGGCCTCACAGCAAAGGCTCTCAGGTCCCGGGGGAAGAAGTGCTTCTTGTAGTCTTCACTGCAGAGAAGAGCGCATGGAAGCCCCATGTGAGGTGGTAGGCCCCTGGTCTGAACCCAGGAGGGAAATGCCAACAGACTAGAACTTGTAGAACCCGAGGGCAAAAGGTATAAGCTCCATAGGCACCCCAGCCCCCGCCCCTGAGCCTC
Source organism: Phascolarctos cinereus (assembly GCF_003287225.1). Taxonomy (NCBI): domain Eukaryota; kingdom Metazoa; phylum Chordata; class Mammalia; order Diprotodontia; family Phascolarctidae; genus Phascolarctos; species Phascolarctos cinereus. Next base: position 268,161,645 of record NW_027555625.1, read on the forward strand.
ACTTGGGATGCCGGTCATACATGATGGGCAGGAATTCATCCACAGGCAGCATCCTGCCCAGAGGCTGGGCTTGCAGCAGCTTCCGAGCCCCGCTCAGGGACAGAGCGTAGGCCAGAGTCCAGTAGGAGTAGTTGGCTACTACGAGGTGGTGCACACCTTCCACAGCTGGCTCCTCCTCCCAGGTAACTTGCTTGCGCCCTAGGTAACTAGAGGGGTGGCAGAGACAGAAACCCAGAGCATCACAGAAGGTTCCCCCGCCCTGCCATCGGCTCCCCACCCTAGCTAAATCTTTCCAGTTCTATGCAGCACAAGCTCAGAGGGCTGCCTGGAAAGGACGGGGCCTGGCTAGTTGAAGGGACCTGTTCCAACTCAGCCCATGCAGTCTTCTGCCAGCACATGTCCTAAGAATGCTGCCCCTCCCGACCTCAGCTGGCCCCTGGCCCCATAATTTACATCAGGTCCCACTGCAGCTGCTCCTGAGACACCTCCTCCATCAGCCGCTCCAGCCGCTGCCTGAAACTGGCTTCAAAGCGCACATCATCCTCGAACACCACGACCCGTTCCAGACCCCTGGTGACCATCTGTAGGCACAGGAAAGGAGGGTGGCCACCTTCAGAGCCCGAGGATCCCCCAACTTAACCTGCACACTCATCACCTCTAGCTTCACTCCCCTGAAAGCATTGCCTTCATGGTCCCATGGCTCCCCTACTCAAGAACTCCAATAGATTAATTCAAATGCCACCTCCTACAAGAAGCCTTCCCTAATCCTCCCAGACAGGACACAAACTCTTCCTTCTTTGAAATCTAAAAGCACTATATTCCTACTTCTCACAAATTTAGCAGATTCTATCTAGTTTGTCCATCTCTTATCTCTCCTAACCTGTTTTAGTCTTTTTTGTACCATCCTCCATTCCTGGCACAGGGCCAAGCATTTTTCTGTTAGCATAGGTCCCAAGGTGCTATCCTTGCCACCCCACTGTCAATTGTTTCTTAAGCGCCTATTGTATACAGAGCACTGTTCCAGGAGATACAAAGTTTAGGTGAGACAGGTTTCTACCCTTGTGAAACTGTAGGGATACAAAGTATCCCAAAAGTCTTAGTGTAGTTTTAAGACTTTTGGGACACCCTATATTCCTCCAATAAAATATTAGCTTCTCGAAAGCAGGGATTATTCTCTGTCTCTCTCTGTCTCTCTCTCTCCCTTCTCTGTCTCTCTGTCTCTCTGTCTCTCTCTTTCTCTCTCTGTCTCTCTCTGTCTCTCTCTCTCTCTCTCTCTCTCTCTCTCTCTCTCTCTCTCTCTCTCTCTCTCTCTCTCTCTCATCTTGGTACCCACACGTGGCATATAGAGAGTACTTGATTGACTGACAATAGAGGACCATGAAACATGCATGGATTACTATAAATACATATTTCAGAAAGGTCTGGGAAGGAAGTTCATTACTGATCTGCACTGGAGGGGTTCAGGGAAAACTCAGTGAAGGAAGCACCATCTGAGTTAGACTTTAAAGGCTGGCAAAGAAGGAAGGCATCCATAGACCCGTAAGATAACAGCCTTTAGAGACAGAAGATACTCTGTGGCATGAGGAAGAGCCTGAGCAAAGGGAATGGACGTGAGAAAGTCTCGGATGTGTCTGTGAGGCAGAGAGTGGTCCAGCTTGGCTGGAGTGTCTCTGTGCTTGAAGAAGGTGGGGAGAAATATGAGGAAAGGCTGGGAAAGTAGGACGGCTAGTACTAGATTGTGGAGGGCCTGGAATGCTTGACAAGTCTGAACTTTCCTTAATGGGGAATAGAGAAACACTCGAGATTCTTGAGTAGAAGGAGACACAACCAGATCAGTCCATTAGGACAATTTATTTTGGAAGTGGTATGAAGGCTGGATGGAGGGGTAGGGGTGGGGAAGGGCCTGAGAGAGCGGAGGCAGGAAGAGCTGTTAGGATATTATTATAATAGTACAGTTAGGTGTACTATGGTGGCATCAGTGGGAATAGAGAGGAAGGGCCAGATTTAGCAGATGTTATGGAGGCAGTCTTTGGCACAAATGGAGGCAGGCCTTGACCTGTCCTTTATTAATAAGTGGCATCCGTATTAATAAATAGTATACTTAGAAAACTTCTACTTTTTATTCATAGTAAACTTCCCCCATGAGAAGTTGTGGCAGTGGTGGGATAGGAAATAAGAGCTCTACACCCCAGACCCTTATTAGAAACCTCCCTCCTATTCTATAGGGCCCAAGTGGAAAAATTTGTCCACAAGGGGAGAGCTTCCTATTGGGGGATCTGTGGTTGTAGATTGACTCTCTCCCTATTCATGATAGCCACTTCTCTCCACGAAAAGAGGGTATGTGAATAACCTTGTGTGTTTTGTTTTGTAAGTTGTTTTGTGTCCTAGTTTATGTTAGAAGTTTTAGGTTATAAAATGTGGAAGTATTTGGTAATATTTAAAACCTGGGTACATTTCCTGGACCATCTTTTGCAGGGAATCAATTCATCCCACAAAGAAGATCAGGGGCAGCTGGGTAGCTCAGTGGATAGAGTGCCAGGCCTGAAGTGAGTTCAAATCTGGCCTCAGATACTTACTAGCTAGCTGCGTGACCCTGGGCAAGTCACTTGACCCTGTTTGCCTCAGTTCCTCATCTGTAAAATGAGCTGGAGAAGGAAATGGCAAACCAATCTAGTATCTTTGCCAAGAAAACCCCAAATGGAATCCCCAAGAGTTGGACATGAATGAAATAGCTGAACAACAACAACATGGAAGCAGAATTGACAAGACTTGGTGACAGACTGGGTAAGAGAGGTGAGGGGAAGGAGAGAGCCAAGAAGAAGTGCAAGACTACAGACACTACAGACTGGTAAATGGTGGGGCCCACACATCAGAAGTAGGAACGGAGTTAGAAGGAAAGGCAGTGAGCATGGTTTTAGACAGGTTGCCTTTGAGTTGCTGGTAGGACATCCAAATGGAGATATTCAGCATGCGGGTGGAGATATAGGTCTGAAGCTTAGAAGGGAGGTCAATCCTGGCAATAGAGGTTTGAGAGTCCTCTGCATAGCTGAAACAAGGAACAAATTGGATTGGCAAAGGAGAAGGCTTCAATAGAGCAAAGAGGAATAAGGATAGAATGTTGAGTGGAGGAAACAGGATGAGGGGAGGAGGAGCTAGTGAAGGCTTTCTAAAGGAGACAGAAAAAAAGAATTGGAGAAGGATAACCAAGACAGTGTGGTGACTCTGAAGGTGGGTGAGGAGAAAGAATCCGGAGGGTATGGGAAATTATATGAAGTACTATAAAGAGGCTGAGGAGCTTGAGGCTGCAAAATAGGCCCTTCAGTTTGGAGATCAGTAAGTTGTTGGTGACCTCAGAGAGAGCAGTTTCAGTAAAGAAATGTGAACAGAAGCCGGACTTCAAGGGATGGGGCTAGATCAGTTAGGAAAACATCCAGTGAGAGTACTTCTTTGAAAAGTGGCAGAGCTGTCTTGGGGAGGGGGGGAACTTTAGAATTCAAAATCTTATAAAAATGAATGTTGAAAACTAAAACTAAATAAATATTTTTAAAAAAAAAAGAAAAAAAGAAAAGTGGCAGAGAAGGGGAGGAGAGAGGATGGTGATTGGATAGAGCAGAAGAATCAAGGGATAGCTTTGGGGGAATTGAAGAAACCTGGGCATATCTGTAGACAGATAAGGAGACAGAAAGATTGAAGATGAGAGAGAGGAGGGGGTACGTAGCTGCTAGGACAAGGTCCTAGAGAAGGCCAGGGGTGGCAAAAGATCAAAGGCAGTGGTGGAGAAATAACCCTTAGGGATGCTCTCCCTATCACTAGAGAAAAGGACATTGCATGTTCAATCAACATCTGTGAGTTGAAATGAACACTTTTCCCTGCCCTGGTTTCCCCAGCGACTATATCCTCACCTCCTCCCAGATGGCGTAGTGGCTGAGGAAGCAGCCCACCTCCCCCTTGGTCAGCGTGCGGCCAGAGTAGGGGTCATAGTAGCCAGGGAGAAGGTCCACACCCAGGCTTTTGATGGTGCTGCTGTTGAGTGCACTGCAGGGAGATATGGAGGGGACTGGCTAGGGTTTCAAGTCATATCCTCCCCACACACCCATCTGGGTCCCCGTTCCCTTTTATCAGTGACTCAGGGCTTAGTTTTTGGAAACCAGCCAGGCCAGTTCAGGATCCAGGTTCCTCACCTGCCATCCACAGCTTCCAGTACCCGTCCAGCAATCTCCATCTCCCACAGGGAGCTTAGCATCCGTTCTCGGCGTTCAGGCCGACGGGCTAGGCTGATGACAAAAACCTTAGGAAATAGAACTAGTGGGCATCATCTCTCCTGCATCTTCAATCTTTCTCAATATCAATCAATCAATAAACATTTATTAAGTGCCTACTATGTGTGCAGTTCAGGGATACAAAAAGAGGCAAAAGATAGTCCCTACTCTCAAAGAGCTTACAATCTAATCTAATTTACTTCTGTCTACAAATGTGCTCAGGAATGCAGAATAGAGGCTCGAGGAAGGCGATTCATCCAAGCCCCTCCCTCCCTGACCTGGCATCCCTAGGACACATACCTCATCAAACCCCATCCTGTTGGGCCTTTTCGGGGGCAGGAACACATGGGCTGAAGGCTGCATAGGCGGACCATCCGCTGTGATAGAAAGATCCACCCCCAGAATCTGGTCATGAATTTAGCCTAGCTCCTTCTGGCTCTTAGTCTCATTAATCTCCCCCAACCCTCATACCATGGTATATTAAAATTAGAAGGGACTTTGGAGATCATCTAATCTAACCCTATTATTATTATTATTATCATCATCATTATTTTTGGTGAGGCAATTAGGGTTAAATGACTTGCCCAGGGTCACACAGCTAGTAAGTGTCAAGTGTCTGAGGCTGGATTTGAGCTCAGGTCGTCCTGACTCCATCTACTGTACCACCTAGCTGCCCCCAACCCTACCATTTTATAGCTGGGGAAGAGACTGGATTCATGCCACACAGCAAGTTAGCAGCAAAGTAGGGTCTCAAACTGGGGTCCTCTTCAGGGACCCAGGAAAACTTAGACACAGGGAGGAATGAGTCCAAAGGAAAGTTAGGGACCCACTGTCTTATCTTCCATTGCAGAAAGAGTTCGGGACTGGGCAACTGGGTTCTGGTTCTGGCTCTGCCATTAAGTTAGCTTTGGAGCGTCACTTCCTCTCTCTGGGTCTCACTTTACCCAACTGTAAAATGAGGGGGTGACATGGAGGACCTCTAAGGTCCTTCAACTTCTGACAGCCCAAGGGGTTTGCTAGGCTACTGAGTAGCACTGGCTGCTTGGTCCAGGGCTTTGGAGGTGCTGGAATGAAAGGAGAGCAGAGTTCTCAGACACCGTATTACAAGGTCTGAGGTATTATGGTACAACTACAAGTGGAGGGCTAGCTACCACAGACAAGTAATTGAACCTCTCTAGATCTCAGTTTCTTTATCTGTAAAATGGGGAACTTAGACAAGGTGATCCCTGAGATCCCTTCTAGCCCTAGAACTACTATCCTATAGTCCTGGGTCCTATAACAAGGGCAAGAGTATATGGAGACTTGGGGCAGCCAGATGGCGCAGTGGATACAGCACCGGGGATGGAGTCAGGAGGACTTGAGTTCAAATCCAGCCTCAGACCAGACACTCGACACTTACTAGCTGTGTGACCCTGGGCAAGTCACTTAACTCCAATTGCCTAAAAAAAAAAGAGTATATGGAGACTGAGAAAAGGCCAGAACTGAAATCCCGGGAAAGGGGAGGGGAAAAAGAGAGGGGAAGGGAGAGGAAAGGCAAAGCATGGCTATATGTGGAGAAGAAAGGCATTGTTACCAAAGCTTCCTAGGGAAGAGAAGGTGCCACCTGCCACAGCCTTACTCACCCAGGGCCTCCAAGATTAGATGGACAAAGTTGACTTTCTCATCCTCTAGCCCCTGATGTGATTTGACTGGAACATTCATGTATCCAAAACGATGCTGGTTGCAAATGTGGACCAAGACACCTGGAGGAATGAGGCAAAGTAGAGGGGAAGGGAATCAAAGGATCTCAAAGCACCAAAGGTATCTCCCTTTCTGAGCTCTGCCCACCCTTTAGCTGGGTCTCTTCCCCCATGGCACCCACACCAGCAAAAAGGAAGGGAGCTACCCTCCCCATACTCCATTCTGGGCTAGTTTACCTGCCTTCCTCCCAGGGAAGACCTCTACCACCATTCTATGCATCTATGTTCTCACATTTTATAGTCTAAAATCCCTTCCAGTTCTTGTATTCCATGTTCTAAGTCCCCTTCCAGATCTAACATTCCATGATTCCCAGCCCAACTTGAGACCACTCACCTGCAGCCTGGCAAGAATAAGCAAAGACGATAATGTCATCAAAGGGCCATGTGTAGTTGGGATGGGGGGGATAGAAAGCCAGTTGGTCAGCCTCCTTGCCCCGAAGGGCTAACAGAAAGGTAGAATGTACCATGGGCACTTGGAAACAGCCCTGACGCTGTCGATTCTTGGTAGGGAAGTAATCTGGTGTACGCCGGTAATAGCCCTGAGGTAGAGCAAGGGGGACCAGGACTGTTGGAAAACTGCTAGGCCCTTTTCTTCCTGCCCCCTGCTCCCACCCCAATCAGGCACCATACCTCCTTGCCATTAGGGTTAGATACTTTCTAGGAAGAAACTACTCCAGTCTCAATACCCCAACTCCATTCAAATCAGGTTAGAAGGTTTGCTTGTTTTGAGTCTCAAAATCTATTAGGTTCTCCCCATCCAGGACCTCACCTGTGGTGTGATGTCACACCAGAAGTTGGAGTAATAAGTCTGGGAGTCCAGCATAGGGGCCACCACTGGCAGGCCCTCCCCAATCAGGAACTTCAAGGTCTGGTTGTTGGTCAGGATGTTGTCAGTGTCTGCAAACTGGGAGTGAATGGGACAGGTTGGTCACAGGCCAGTTCAGGTCAGTCCCAGGTAGGGGTCAACCAAGAAGTACCCCTACAAGTTCTTCTGGGGTCCAGAGTAGACACAGGGCCTGACTTGGGGTTTCTGGTATGATCTGGGGAAGTGATACAGTGATTGGATCCAGGGATATGGTCCAGTGGAACTGAGTAGCCTCCCTGAGATTTTTTAGGCCAGATGGTCAGGATAGATGAGGGTATGAGACTCTCTTACCAAGATATAGTCAGCTCCCCAAGCTCGGGCAAAGTCCAGGGCTTCTTGTTTCAGCTCCATGAGGAACTGGTGGCGTTCCTTGGTCCATTGTTTGGGACTCTCTTCATCTGGGTATAACCTATACCAAAGATCAGATCAGGCCAAAGATCAGAAACCAAGACAGTGCCTCAGGGCAAGGGGCCTTACCAACTCCTTGGGGTGACTGGCCTGGGAGTCTAGAGACCTGGGTTCTAGAGTTCTAACTTTCCCACTAACCAACTGCTCGACCTTGGGCAACAGAACTGTCTCTCATCCCTTTAATTTAAGACTTGGAGTACTATTAAAATGCAAATTCCTGGGTAAGAGACTCACTTTACCCAAGAGTGTACATTTGTAGTTTACTATAAATAAATTCACTACAGCCTGTCATGCCCTTCCATATGCTGGTCTGGGGTTAGGAAGAGAGATCATTCATTCATCAAACAGTGCCTAATATGTGGGCCTGGTAAGATAAAAAGTTAGGTAAGGCATATGGTTCCCAGACTCTTAAGTCCAGCCCACTAACACACGAAACCATTTGCCTTCTGGGATAAATAGATTACACTCAACACTACTGTCTCCTTAACAACAGGTTGTTGTTGTTGACCCCATTTGGGATTTTCTTGGCAAAGATACTGGAGTGGTTTGCCATTTCTTTCTGCAGTTCATTTTACAGATAAGAAACTGAGGCAGAGTTAAGTGACTTGCCCAGGGTCACACAGCTAGTGTCTCCTGACTCCAGGCCCAGAGCTCTATCAACTGCACCACCTAGAAGCCCTGGTAACATAAATAGGAAGGAATTTAAGATTATTAGAGCTAGAAAGGCATTTAGAGGTCATCAAGTCCAACACCATCAATTTCAGAGGAGGAAAATGGAGAAAGCTCGTACACTAGGGAGAGGTAAGAAAACTAAAATTCATGGGAAAATGACTCAGGGATCTTAATGCACTACAAGCTTCATGTAAGGAAACACTTTTTTACAATTAGAGCTAGATGTAGTGGGGAAAAGACCCAGAACCAAGACTAGGAATGCCAGTGTTAAACTCTTCAACTTCTATTTTTCTTAAGGCTGACCTAGCCTAAAGCCCTGCTGCTTTCACAGCTGCCTCTAGCCCAAAAAAGACTAGAAATGGAGAAAAGCCCTCAGACTTTTCCTGTGAACTGCAGGTGACATTGTCTTACACCCCTTCCTCCGGCTCCACCTTGCCTTTCCAAATTCATTCCACATTATTTCCCTTCATACATGCTTACATTCTAGCTAAACTCTCCTAAGAGCCATTCCCTTGACTTGGTATTTTCCTTAGACTCGATACTGCATCTCCCATCTCTGCATCTTCACACAGGTTGTTTGCGCTTCATATCCGGAATGCACTCCCTTCTTACCTCTACCTCTTCGAATCCTGAGCTTCCTTTGGGTCTCAGTTCAGGTGCAGCTCCAACCCACCAGCTTACTATGGGGCTTGGGCAACAGCCCCTTTCTGGTTTTTCCAGTTGTGAATGCTCTCTTGCTCCCTAAATTATTTTGCTTTTACTTATCTGATTACCAGTTGTTTCCCCTCAGCAAAATGTAAGCTACTTGAGAACAGGTACAACAGTTTTATTTTTGTTTTTGTATTCCTAGCCTAGCACAGTGCTTACATACACATGGTAGGTGCTTCATGAGTATGTGTTGAATTCAACTGATTTGAACTGAATCCCAGATGCCCAACCCTGCGCACCTTGGCTCGCCTTCAGGTCGCCACACCACTTCTGCATAGTCCTTGCCCACAGCAGCCAGCCACTCCTGAAGAATCTCTGTTGTATTGTCCACATTATGGTCTGTGGCACACCTGTGGTCAGAGCAATCATGAGGAAGGGGCAAGACTGAATCACCTATGACCTGGGCATGGTTTAGAGCTGGCTCGGTGGGAGAGTCTAGACAACAACCCAAATTCCTCATCTGAGGACTGAATTCCACATCCTGTACCAGACCTGTCCAATTATATTCCATCTGAGTGCTAGCCATTCTTAAGGTTAGGATAGCTCAGAAGAACACTAACTAGGCACGGCTAGATGCACTCTGTCCAAGGGCACTGACGAAACTTTCAGTCCTTCAGCAGCATTGAAAAAAAATTCAGCTTATCACCTAGCTGGTAAAATAATTGTTGTTGTTCAGTAGCGTCCAACTTTCTGTGACCCCATTTCAGGTTTTCTTAGCAAAGATACTAGAGTGGTTTGCCTTTCCTTCTCCAGCTCATTTGACAGATGAAGAAACTGAGGCAAATAGTTAAGTGACTTGCCCTGATCACACAGCTAGGAAGTGTCTGAGGCTGGATTTGACCTCAGATCCTCCTGACTCCCCAGGGCTGGTGCTCTATCCGTTGGGTCAGGAAGCTGTAGTAAAATTATTAGAGAACATGAAAAGCTGTATATGAACTGCAGCAAAGCGAAGTAAGCAGAAACAGAAAAACAATATACACAATGTACATAGCAAGAACAACAAAGCACTCAGAACTGAATGCTGCAAAATTATAATGACCAAGTTTTATCATGAAGAAGACAGAAATAGGTACCTCCTCCCCTGGTTTGCAGAGGTAGAGGGCTATGGATGTAGAATGCTGCACACAAGATTAAGCTTTTGTGATATTTTGGTTAGTTTTGATAAACTTTTCTTTTTTCTTATATGGTTTCGCTTTCTGGGAAGAAGTATATAGAGGGTTTTCCAAAATTCTTAGTGTAGGTTTAAGCTTTCATAACTTAAGCTTTAATAGCTTAAGCCTGCACTAAGACTTTCAGGAAACCCTATAGTGGGAAATGTAGGTGATATAAAATAAAGAATAAATAAAACAGGAAGCCATGAGATGATGACTTGCCCCTCTAGAGGTACCCTTAAACTAGCTGGTTTGGCCCTAACTCCATCCCCAGAGTGGCCTCCTCTGCAGCTACTTCATGATGCCACCAGAGCCTTGGCCTTACTCCTTTCTTCAACTCCCCTCACCTGAAAGTTAGTTTCATGCTATTTATCCTGGGCACAAAAATGGCAAATTATGGCTCTGAGGTTAGGTCTTCTGAGCAAACTGAATTGTGTGTAGGGGGGGGGGTAAACACATATGTTGAATCCTTAGCTTGCAAATGAGGAAACTGAGCCCAGAGAGGATTATTGACTTGCCCCAATCACATAGGTATTAAATGGCAAAGCCTAGATCTGACCTCAGGTCATCTAAGTCCAAATCCGGGACTCTCTCCCATGCAAAGCATTGCCTCCATCCAGAGATATAGCGGAAAGAAACCTGAGTTTGGCCATCAGGTCTTAGTGTCAGCTCTTCCACAAACTTCATAAGTAATCATGGGAAAGTCACTTTCCCTTTCTGGGACTCAGTTTCCCTATCTGCTACAAAAGGAACAGTATTGCTCTCCTTGGTTGCTGAGAAAAGAATTTAAGTTGACGTGGTTAGTGAAAGATTTCCAAAAGTCCAAGGAGTAGGGGTTTCAGGGATGGGAGTTGGGAGGAAAGGGAAAGATTCTTGGGCTGTGAGACAGAGGGCTGGGCTCTGATCAGGACTCTACCCCTGATTTAGTGGTAACCTTCAACAAATGACTCCACTTGTCTAGGCCACAGTCTCCAGATCTATAACATAGGGAAGAATGACCACTCCCATCTACCTCCGGTCACAAACTCACCCAAACTTGCTGTGAAGGAGGACAAAGTCGTTTTGAGCAATTAACAGCAGAAGCACTATATTAAGTCAAAGGTGCCATTAGAGTTGGGGGAGGCTTTAGCTTCTCTCTATTGGGGGTGATGGGAGCAAATTTAAACAAAACTCCCAGTTTTAAATGTTCCTGTCTCTTTAAAGAGCTGAGAGATGAGAGCAAACGTGTCATTCTCAGCTAGGGGTGGGGACCAACCCTCTATGTCCAAAATTGTGGGAATTGTGGGAGACCTCACTTGGTCACCAGTCCACACCACCCCTCACCAGCCAAGGGCTGAAGGTTAGGGGGGGTGTCAGTCATTCCATCCTGTCCAATCCAACTAACTCTCCCTACCAGGTCTTATGCCTTCACTGGTTTCCATAGATGGGGGAGGCCTCTGGGCTCCAGGGTGTGTCCTCTGCTACCCTCCTCAGCCTGCTTCAGGGCCCAGGATAGAAAATACCCTATGGGGGAGGCTGAGAAACTGAATGAACCTAAATGGGATACCCTTAATCCTGTCATTCCCTTCCCTTTTATCCAGGTCTTTGAGATGAGGGCAGGAATCCCCTGCCATCCCTAAAAGGGAAAGGTGTATGAGAAGCAAAGGTATAGTGGACTGGCATCTGATTTGATTAGAGCCCAGATTCGAAGAGATCTTGTGGAAAAGGATTGAAACAACTCTCCACCAGAGTTGTCCGGACCTCAGAGGGAAAGGGGATAAAGGTCTTATTAGGGCTGAAGATGCCAGCAGGGGCTCAGAGGACCCCTTACTTCTTCTAACCAAGTCCAGCTGGGAAAGGACAGGCACTGAGCAAGCAGTTAGCTGTGCATTCCCAACTCCACCAGATCAAACCACAGGTCCTGAGAGAACAAATAAGGTTGGAATGCGAAAGAAGAGAATGGAGAAGCTTGTTAGGGAAAAGAGAAGGCTTGGAGAGAGAAGTGGACATAAAGAAAGGGAAAATGGGGTAGGGAAAGCCAGGGAAATGAGGGAGAAAGGAAAGGGGTGAGGCTGAAGGAGAAAATTCCCAGAAAGGCAAAGAGAGGCCAAGAAGATGGTGGAGAGGCCAACCCTCAGCTCAGACCCAGGGTCCAGAGGACCAGTGCCAGCTGGGGTGGGAAGTGGGGAATGGCAGGGAGCCCTGTAGTCTGAGGAATCTCTGCGACTGGGGATGGGGCGCAGAGAGATGGTCCCCCAACATGGGCAGTATCCTGGGAAAACAGACTATGAGGGAGAGCAAAAGGAAGGTCACTGTGAGCTGGGGACAGGGAGGCACACTGGGGTCTCTCACCAGAGGGCAAGGCGGGCCCGGGGGTAATCCAGCCGCTCCAGAGCCCCGAGATAGTGCGGCAGGGAGTATCCGGCGTTGCGAGCCAACACAGCGATGACCACGGCTGGAAGCGGGGGCTCAGAGGACCCCCAGGAGGGCCTGCCCCCAAGCAGCAGCAGCAGCAGGAGCAGGAGTGCAGAGGGCGGCGGGCGCATGGCAAAACAGGCAGAGGGTGGTGTCGGCCCCCAGGGCTCGCAGAGCTGAGCCAGGCTGGGGGCTGCCCAGAGCGCAGGGAAAGAGGGGGACCGCGGCTGGAAGCCAGGAGGAAGCCAGGGGCTGGACCAAGGGAGGAGCGTCTGGAGGGGAGGGGCTAGCCCCCGGGCTGGAGAGACAGATCTAGAGAGAATGGGTTTCCCAGCCCCTCCCACTTTCAAATCTGTGAACCTCAAAGCATCTCCTGCCTTTCTTGGGACCCATATGTCCTAGAGAACCTAAGCCTCGGAGGAGCTCGTGTTCCGGCCGGTGAAGGAGCTCAGGAGGCCCCGCCCCCCCGGCCTTGACCTTGGGGCGTGGCAGAGCTGGTCTGAGGGATGTGGCTCCCAGTGCTGTCCCGCCAGACCCCTCCTTCCCCGCCCCGCCTTCCCTAGACTCCAGCCTGCAGACGCTGGATCTGGCCCGGACTGAACATCGGCATCTGGCAGGGACCCAGGACATGATCTGATGGGGAGGTGCGGAGCGGGATGTGGGAATGGGGGATTCTCAGGCATAGAGTCTTACAGTCATAGGACCATAGAATGTCCGAACTGGGGACAGGGTGTGACAGAGAGCCTTAGAGCACAGTTGGTTCAACCCCTCTCGTTTTACAGACAGAGAAACAGATCAACTTAGTTCTGATCCCATGGAGAAGGAAAATGTCAGCTCCTCTTCTTTCTCGGGCGCGGCGAGGGAACGAGGGGATCCTCGAGCAAGCTTTGCCAGGATTCCCCAGAACCCCTCTTACTCAGCCCCGCTCCGCGCCATCTCCTGGTTAAAAACTAAAAAGGCAGGAAATGAGAGAGTGGAATTTGGCAACTCCAGGGCTCCCAAATTCTCCTTCCTCCCGTAATGAGGTGGAAAAAGGACAGGGAATGGGTCTTGCGCCTGGAGTAGACAGAGGATCTCCCACCATTCTGAGGATTCACATTAGTTGGAGGGTCTGGGAAAGAGTGGGGCCATGGAGGAAGTGGCAGGGGAGGGAGACTGGAGGAACAGGGAAGGGAATAGAGGGTTAGCAAGTGTTAGTCTGACCTTTTTATTCCTGCAGTCCTTCTCCACCAAAAGGTCTGAAGTGCTCAGATGGGATAGCGATGTCCAGGGGACTAACTGCCCTCTCTTTCTCATGTTGGCTCTTCTGAGCCACAGGCCAGCATCTCCACCAAAGATAAGAACATACTGACTTTGATGTCCCACCAGTACTTCAAACTGCAAGAGTTCAAAACCAAACTTTTATCTTTCCCCCAAACCTATTCTTCCTGACTTTACTCCTGATCTCCCGTACTTATAACCTTGGAATTTCCTTTGATTCTTCCCTCTTGCTCACCTCTCACACATTCACCAGGTCCTGTTAATTCTTCTCTCTCCTCATTCCTGCCCCCCCAAACCCCATGGGCTCTGGATGAATGGGCCCTGGCTACCATCAGCCTGGGTTATTGCAATAGTTTTGTGAGGATAGGGCAGGAGGTTGACTGTTGGAGGAGGGAGTCAGGGGAGTCTTAGGTTTAAATCCCACCTCAGATACTTGCTAGTAGCTGTGTACCTTTGGGCAAATCACTTGAGCTCTCTTGTTCTCAGATGGAAAATGAGGAGCTTGGACTCAGTGAGCTTAAAGTTCTCTTCCAAATCTATTGTTCTAACAGGTCATCCTGCTTCTATTCTCCTCTTCCCACCCCCATGACAGAAGGCTCTTTTTTATGCATGGATCTGGTTATGTTATTTTTCTACTAGATACTCTTCAGTGCCTACCAAGGAAAATTCGAAGTTTGGGGTCTTTTTGGTGTTATATTCAAAAATCCTCCGCCTACCTTTATCATAATAATAGTATTAATAATATTATGTTACATATAATTATATAATAATAATTATATAATATCTATAATTTATAATAGTTAATCATAATTACTAAACTGTCCTTATATTATCTCATTTGATCCTCATAACAACTCTGTGAGGTAGGTGCTACTATTCTCCCCAGTTTACAGATAAGGAAACTGAGGCCCAGAGAAATAAAGTGGCTTTCAAGAATCCTACAGTTAGTAGGAGACCCAGGCAGGATTTGCACTCCAGGACTCCCTACCCCAAGTCTAGTACTCTATTCATCTTACCTAACTGCATCTAGCAGCCTCCAGACAGGCATGGCTCCAGAAGTCTTGTCTACTCACCCCTCACTCCAACAAAACTGAACTGAATGGTGTTCTACGTCTGTTTCTCATGCCTCCATAGAATAACCTTCCATTCTTTAAAGTTCAGACAACACCTCCTCCAGGAAGCCTTCTTTGATAGACTCAGTTGGTAGCAATCTTCTTCCACAGATCTTTATTATTTAGCACTTTTATTTTGTACCCATAAAATCACAAGTCCTGTCCCTATCACTATCTAATACATTGATCATGTATTATTGTGTGTTCTGATTATCTGTTTTTTACCACCCCACTTGAATTAAACTTGTTGAGGGCAAGGACTGGGTCTATTAAGCTTTGGATCTTCCCTAGGACCTCACAAAGTGCATTATACATTGTAGACATTTAATAAACATTTGTTGATGGATTGATGTCACTTTTATCATCATCATCACCATAAGCTGCACAGACCATGGGCCTGGTATTCAGGCTCTGTGCTTCCTCCGGCTGGGCCTGAATACACTCCAAGCACATCTGTGGTCATCACTGCCATCCTTCTCACACTCATTCTATTCATAAGGCCACTACCCTAGTTCAGGATATCCTAACTTCTCCCTTTACTACTGCAACAGCTTGCTGACTGAATTCCTGCCTCCAGTCTCTCCTCTCTACAATATATCCTTTGTGTAGACACAAAACATTCTTCCTAGGGCACAAGTGGAACCATATCGGTTTCCTGTTCAATAACCGGCAATGGCTCCCTATTAGCTCTGGAAGCCCTTCAGTTAGCATTTAAAGTCCTTGATAGTCTGGCTCCAGCTTACACTTTTCTAGACATATTTCACACCACTCCCCTTTACACTCTGAATTGCAGCCAAACTGGGTTACTTGCTTTTCCCCAGACTTGGCATTCTCTTTTGCCCTTTACTTTATTCCTTTGTACAAGCTGTCCCTCATTCCTGGAATGCCTGCCTTCCTCACTGCCAACTGCTATTAGAATCCCTGGCTTCCTTGAAGGCACAGCTGGTGCCAACCTCAACAGGAAGCCATTCCTGGTCCCTTAAGCTGTCAGTGTTTTAAAATATGCTTATTTTTTTGTATGTCGTATTTCCTTGTAGAATGTAAGCAAGCTGAGGGCAAGGACTGTTTGTCACTTTGTTTTTATATTCTCAGTGCCTAGCACATAGTAGGTGTTTAATGAAAGCTTTGGATTGAACTGGATTGGTGCCTTAGCAGCAGCTTTGGTGTGTTACATTGAAAAGAACCATGAACTGGGAGTTAGGAAATCTTGCTTCTTTAAGTCCTGGCTCTGTCCTAGACTTGTATGTGATTTTGGGCACTAATAGTGACACCTCACACTGATATAGGATGCTTTTAAACTGTGCAAATGGATTTTGATCACAAGCCTGTGAGCCAGGTAGTTCAAATCTTATCATCCTCATTTCAGAGATGAGGAAACTCACCCAAGTTGACATCAAGTAGAAGAGCTAGGATTTGAACTCAGATCTTCTGTGCCCAAGACCAGGGCTCTTTATACCACAACAGTCTGGTCCCCCTTCTATCAGCCTCAGTTTTCATATCTGGAAAAAAAAATATTGCATTAAATGGTCTGTAAGTTTTCTCGATCATTTTCTTCCCCCTCAAACTTCTTTCTAATTTCCCTGCTTCTGCTGGAATCACAACTGCCCTTCCAACCACCCGGCTTGGAAACCCTGGAGTCATTCTGGATCATTCCTTCTCCTTCTCTCTCTCTCCCTATCCAATTCACTGTCAAATCTTGTCAATTCTATCTCCTCAATATGTCTCTAATAAGTCTCCTTTCCACTCACCAGCCACCTCCCCTACTTTAAGTCCTCATTAGCTCTCACCTGGACTACTGTAATCTTTTCCTAATTAGCCTGTCCACCTCCAGTTCCTCCCCTTTCCAATGCATTATCCACAGAGGTGCCAAAGGGATACTCTTAAAGTGCAGTTCTAAACACAGGAGAACAGTGTACACAGTAACAGAAATATTATACAATAATCAACTATGAATGACTTAGCTATTCTCAGCAATATAATGATCCAAGAAAATTCCAAAGGACTTATAATGAAAAATGCTATCCACCTCCAGAGAAAAAACTGATGGAGTCAGAAGGTAGATCAAAGCATACTTTTTTAAAACTTTTACTTTTTTTTTTTTGGTCTGTTTTCTTTCACATACGATTAATAATATGGAAATGTTTTGCATCAATACACATGTACAATCTATATCAAATTGGTTGGTGTGTTGTTGTTCTTTGTGTTCAAAGAGGACCAAAATGCCATCACTATGTTGGGGTGAAGGTACGGTGTATCTGACTGTGGCTGATCAGAACAATATGAGCTCGGAAGGCTCTACTGAAGGTTGGGCACAAATAGTCCACATGAATATTTGGAGTGGAGATGTCTCTAAATTTTCACATCTCATGTTTCTTTTGAGCTACTGTAATTCTGCTTTGCTCATAGAGCAAATCACCTTCTTTGATGGGGGCCATGCTGGGCAATCCTGTTCCAGTGTCTTCCATGAGTCACAATGGATTCCAAAGTTCTTCAGAGAGACCTTGAGAGTGTTCTTGTATTGACTCTTTTGATCACGTGAGCACTTGCCTTGTGTGAGTTCTCTGTAAAAGTCTTTTAGGCAAAGAAAGTTTGGCATTTGAACAACATGGCCAGCCCATCAAGGTTGCACTCTTTGCAGTAGAGTTTGAATGCTTAACAGTTCGGCTTGAGAAAGTACCTCAGTGCCTGGTACCTTAGCTTGCTGGGTGATTTTCAGAATCTTCCTAAGACAATTTCTAGGAAAGCTCTTCAGTTTCCTGGCATGATGCAGGTATACTGTCCAGCTTTCACAGGCATACAAGGATGAGGTCAGCACAACAGCTCTGTAGACTTTCAGTTTGGTTGGCAGTTTAATACCTCTTCTCTCCCACAATTTCCTTCATAACCTCCCAAACACTGAGCTAGCTCTGGCAATGAGTGTATTAACCTCATCATCTATGTGTACATTCCTGAAAAGTACACTGCCAAGATAAGTGAACTTATCCACAGCATTCAAAATTTCTCCATTTGCTCTAACTGTGATGGTTCCACATATGGATGGTACAGTGCTTGCTGGTGAAGAACCCGTTCTCTTGTTAATTGCCAGGACAAAATTAGTACAAGCAGCAGAGAATCTATCCATGCTCTGTTGCATCTCAGCCTCAGAGGCACACAATCACCTGTGAACAAAAAGTTGCATACCAATTCTTCCTCTACTTTAGTCTTGGCTTGTAGCCTTTTCAAATTAAATAATTTACTGTTAGTGTGGTAGCTGACCCTGAAGCTCTTTTCATCCTCGTTGAAGGTGTCAGACAACATTGCTGAAAACATCTTGCTAAAAAGAATGACAAGAAGAACATAGCCCTGCTTCACTCCTGTGTGCAGGGTTGTGACTATAGATCCCTGTGTATCTGTACCTGCTGCTTCATCACTTGCCTATCACCACAGAACTTTGAGGTAGGTAAAAATGGTAAAATGGCATGGGTAATGTCTATTGACTAGGATAGAAATTGGATTTAAGGGGCAGCTAGGTGGTGCAGTGGATAGAGCACCGGCCCTGAAGTCAGAAGGACCTGAGTTCTAATCTGGCCTCAGACCAAACACTTGACACTTACTAGCTGTGTGACCCTGGGCAAGTCACTAAACCCCAATTGCCAAAAGAAAGAAAGAAAGAAAGAAAGAAAGAAAGAAAGAAAGAAAGAAAGAAAGAAAGAAAGAAAGAAAGAAAGAAAGAAAGAAAAAGTTGGATTTAAGTAAAGCAGAGTTGTGCAAAGTCATCAGAGTCCAGTGGCAAGACAAAAGTCAAGACAACTGGGGATGACTCCAGATACAGTGGATGACCTTGGCTGACCAAGATGACATCTCGGATGGCTAACCAAACTCTAAGAGCTCCACAGCACCTGCTTCCACCTTCATGGCCCATTGGAACAAATTGTTTACATTTGCCCAGGGACGTCTTCACATGCTTGGGATAGACACCCCTCAACTCACCAATGGGTTTGTGGCCTGTCTGTTATCCTCAACCTGGTTTAGCCCAGCTGCCGAAAAGGTTTACTAGGGTGTAGCCACTAAGTATGCAACAGCTTCTTGGAGCTACAGGTGAGAGCTGGGTGGCAGGTAGACACCAAAGGTGGAAAGCAGCCCTGAAAAGGCTGAAAAGCAACCCTCATGCCCTAGGTGTTAGTCCTCCCTGAACAACCCATATACCCCTATATCAAACTGCTTGCTTTTTCAATGAAGGGGGAAAATTTAGAACTCAAAATTTTAAAAAATGAAGGTTAAAAATTGTTTTTACATGTAATTGGAAAAATAAATTTAAATTTTTTGAAAGTACAGTTCCAATCATGTCGTTCCCCTGCTCAAGAAGCTTCATGTTATTCCTTTATGTTGCATTTAAAGCCCCTCATAATTTTGTTTTCAGATTTTTTTTTTTCATATTACGCCTCTTCCTACACACTTACTTCTAGCCAAACAGCTCTACTTGTTGTCTCCTGTGCACAAGTTTCCATCTCCTACTGCCAGGCCTTTGGGGGTGCTGATCCACCTTCCTGGAAGGCTGACTCTCCTCATTTTCTGCCTCAAGGCATCCCTAGCTTCCTTAAAGCCTCAGCTCAAGTACCACCTTCTACCAAAGCCCTTCCTGCTTTCCCCAATTGTTAAATCCCTCCCTTCAAATCATTTTGTGTTTACTCTGCATGTGTTTTGTATTTATCTGTGTGCCCATTTCCCCCACTAGAATACAAATTCCTGGAGAACAGGCTCTCTTTTCACTTTTGTTTTTGGGTCCTCCAGCTTCCAGTGAAGTGCCTGGCACATAGTAGTAAGGTATTTAATAAATGCTTGTTAGATTTAATTGAATTGAATTTTCTGCTGTAATAGTCAATAATTTTTATTGATTTCATGATCAATATTATTGCCCTTCTAAAGGAAAACAGCAGTCCAAATGCTACTCAAAGAAAAAGATCACAGTATTTAGAACTAGAAGGGCATATTAGGCATTAGCCAGTCCAACTCCTTATTTTACAGATGAGAAATTGAAGCCCAGTGAGGTCAAGTGACTCAATTAAGGTCACACTGGCAACAAATATCAAAGGTCCCATCTGAACCCACATCACTGGTTCCAAATCTAGTGCCTTTTTTTTCTTCACTACCCTATGCTGTATTTAAAATTCAAGGAAGGGGGTAGCTAGGTGGCACAGTGGATACAGCACTGGCCCTGGAATCAGGAGGACCTGAGTTCAAATCCAGCCTCAGACACATAACACTTTCTAGCTGTGTGACCCTGGGCAAGTCACTTAACCCCAAATGCCTCACCAAGAAAAAAAAATTCAAGGAAGAATGTCTAAAATCTTTAAAATACCTTGTTCTAAATTCTCCACATTAGGAGGGAGCCTGGATGTGAAAATTTCCCCCACAACTAAGGACCCATTCCCCAGGAGACCTGGCTTCCGAGAAATGTGGGAAGGTTCAGATCACAGCTACTCTCTGCCCTTCAAAAAAAAGTCTCCCCCTTGTCTTTCTACGTCAAGGAATATTGCATCCAGATTCTCTTTCACGGGATTTGGGGACATGGTGCAGGAAGGAGGGGTGGAGAGGAAGTTAAATCCAGGCCATTGGCTGGTAGAGAGTGGAGAGGAATGGAGACAGAGTAGGCTCAGTAGAAGTCCCATAGTTCAAGTCCCTCCTTCCCCACACCATCTGGCTCTAAGTACCTTTACCCCTTGACTTTCTTGCTCAGCTCTGGGAGGTGAGAGAGAAGAATGTTAGAAAGACTTGTGGCTCCCTGGAAAGGGACTTGCAGGTGGCAGCAGACCCAGGAAATCTGTTTTCTACTTGCTTGTTCCATTGATCCGGCTTCCATGGCCTCGTGTTGATTCCCTGTTGAATTTTGATGGGTTGGCAGGGACCAGGTGAGGTGATTTGGCTTGACTGAAGCCCTGAAATGAAAAGAATTATGAAAAGGATTGGCAGAACAAAGGCCTCAAGATGAAAGGGGGAAAATAAGAAGCAGGAAGGGGTAGAGAGAAGAGTCAGGTCAGCAACATACAGTTTATCTTGTAGATCCCTCATTATTTTCATGTTGTCTCCCCCCATTAGAACGGGAGCTCCTTAAGGTCAAGGACAGTGTTTTTGCCTTTGTTTATATCCTCAGTACTTAGCACAGTAACTGGTACAATGTTGTTGTTGTTCAGTCTTGTCCTACTGTTTGTGACTCCATTGGGGGTTTTCTTGGCAAAGATACTGGAGTGGTTTGTCATTTCCTTCTCTACATCATTGGACAGATAAGGAAACAGGGTTAAGTGACTTGCCCAAGGTCATACTGCTAGTACACGTCTGAGGCTGGATTTGAACTCATGTTTTCCTGACTCCAGGCCTGGCACTCTATCCACTGAGCCACTTAGCAGCATTAAGCATATAGTAAATGCTTAATAAATGCTGGTTGGTTGAAATCAGAAAGGTATAAGACAATCACATAGGTAGGGTGGAGCCAAATTGTGGGTTGGCCCTGAATGACCTGAATGAAATTCAGGAGTTTACACTTTCTTTGGTAGGTCAAAAGGAGCTGTTGTTCATCCTTCATTTTTGAAGAGGACCAATGACATAATGGGTGATGTCTTGACTTGCCCATGAATTGGATTTAAGTGAAGCAGAGTGCACAAAGTTGTCAGCCTCATTCTCCCTTTTAAAGTCATTGAATTCCTGTGGCAAAGTCAAGATGACCAACGATGGCCCAGGACGTAGTGGATGACTTTGGCATCTTCTATGTCTGACCAAGCTCTAAGAGCTCTACCGCGCCAGCTTCAACTCCTTCATGGCTATTGGAACAAATTGTTCTTATCTGCCCTTTCCACTGGGGAAGTCTTCACATGCTTGGGATAGCCATCCCAACTTACAGATGGGTTTGAAGCCAGTCAGTTACCCTCAACCTTGGCTAGCCTCTTTGCCAATACAATTTACTGGGGTGTGGCCACTGCACATGCTACAGCTTCTTGGAGCCACAGGTGAGAATTGGGTTGTGGACACTAAAGGTGGATGAGCAGCCCTGAAAATGGCTCAGCAAGCCCTCATGCCAGAGGTGCTAGTGCTCTCTGAACACCCCATACACACCAAAAGGAGCTACTGAAGGTTTGGAGTAGCATAATTATAGGCATGCATTAGGAAAATTACCTGGGCAGCCTAAAGGAAGGATTGGAGAAAAGACTGGAGGAAGGGAGACCAGTTGAGACCCTATTACAACAAGCTAGGTAAGAAAAAATGATCCAAAGTAGGATGGTTTCAGTAGGAGTGGAGAGGAGGGGCTGGATGTAAGATGTATATTTTAGGGTAGAGGACTTGGCAAATCTCTGTATGTGTGAGGTGACAGGGAGGGAAGAGCGAAAATATGGCTCCAAGGTTATGAGCCTGAAATACTAAGAATATAATAGTACCATTAACAGAAATAGAAAAGTTAGGTGGAGGGGACAGGTTCAGGAAGATGAGGAAGGGGTGGGGGTTGAGGTGGGGGAGATCATGAACTCAGTTTTAGACATGTAGTAGGGATATCCGGCAGGCAATTGGAAATGTAAGACTGGAGTTCTTGAGAGAAGTTGAGAGAGAGATATAGATTTGGGAGGCAGTTTCATAGAGGTAATAATCGAAGCAATAGAATAGGAGAGATCACCATGGGAGAGTGTGGAGAAAGAATAAAAGGGGGGGCCTAGGACAGGCTTGAGGGAACATCCATATTTAAGGGATGAGAGGAGCATGAGAAGCCAGAAAAAGAGACAGAAGGAGGGGTCAGAAGAAAACCAGGAAAAGAAAGGGAATAAGCATTTATATAGCACCTACACTATACATAATAAGAGTCACATACATGTTAGTTACTATTATTATGTGCCAAGCACTGTGCGAAGTGCTTCTTACAAATATTATCTCATTTGATCCTTACAACAGCATTACCTCATAAGGTAGCACTGTCATTGTCACTATTTTGCATCTGAGGAAATTGAGGCAAATAGATTAAGTGACTTGTCCAAGGTCACATAGCTAATAAGTATCTGAGGTTAGCTATGGACTCAGGTCTTTATGACTCCAGGCCTAGGGCTCTATCCACTGTATCACCTAGCTGTCTTTAGAATACAGTGACAGGTCAAAGGGAAAACAATTTATCCAGGATGCAGTGGTCCACAGTGTCCGATGCTACAGCAAGGTCAAGAGGAATCAGAGGGAGGATGAGGAAATGTGGTAATGAGGTCATTAATGGCCTGAAAGAAAACTGTTTCAGTAGAATGGTTGGGGCACAAGCTAGATTGACAATCATAAAATAACTCACCAATAGCCTAATCTAAAAACTTTCTGGTCAGAAGACCCAGCTACCTGCTCATTTCCCCCCCAAACCTATTTCTCCAGTCCTCTTCCCTCTTCTTCCTCAACCTAATAAGGGACAACGAGTCACCTATGCTCTGTTTTATCACTCACTGGCCAAAGATCCCCGCCATTCCGCCAAGAAGGTACAATTAAGCACACACACACACACACACACAGAGACATACATACACATATACATATACATACATGCATACATATATACACACAAAGATATATACATGCATATATATATACATATGCATACTTACATACACATACATTTCTTACGTATGTTATCATACTGGCAAAATATTTTAATTCCTCTTCTAAACTCACTTTATCAATCAAAGTTTGAGGCAGATATACTGGTTTTCAATCAATCAACATTGATTAAGCACCTGCTATGTACTGTGCTAAGCACTGGTTTTCCGGGAAGAAATTTATCTGCATCTAATATTTAACAAACACAACAACCACGCATAACTGAACAGGCTTTTTTTCACCTGCCATTAGAGCCATTCATCCAGTGGGTCCATTTAAAATGCACAGACTGAAAAGCTATTTGGAACTATGCCTAGAAAATCACTAAAGTGGGCATACTCTTTGACCTAGCAATACCACTACTAGGCCCTTATCGCCAAAGAAATCAAAGGAAAATATGTACAAAAATGTTGACAGCAACACTTTTGGTGGCAGTAAAGATTTGGAAACCAAAGGGGAATTCTCCTATTGGGGAATAAGCAAACAAATTGTGGTATCTGGATGTAATGGGATGTTATCACACCATAAGAAATTATGAAATGGACAATTTTAGAGAAAACTGTGACTTACTCTGTGAACTGATGCAGAGGGAACTGAAAACTATAAAAAACAATTTATACAATTATAACAACACTATTAAAAAAAAACACTTTGAAAATCTTTATAACTTGATCAACACAACGATAAACCAGGAAATCAAAAGAATAAAGATGAAGCATGCCACTCACCTCATGGTGATGAACCTAAAATGCAGAAAGAAACATGTGTTTTTAGATATGGCTAATATGGGAATTTGTTTTGCCAGACTATGCAAGTATTGAGGACTTTACTTTTCAGGGTTTTAAAATATTTATTTGCTCAGTTGGGATGGGGTAAAGGTGGATAGTGGTAGAAACAGATTAATTTTTTAAATACTTGCTAATTAAAAAATAAAAAAACTACTTCAAATAAGCCAAGGCTATAGATGAGAGGAAAAATAAAATCCATATAGGGTTGTAGAACTAAAAAGAACCTTAGAGACCAACCATCAAGTCCAGCCTCTTCTTTTTACAAATGGAGAAACTGAAGTCTGGAGGAGAAATGACTTGCTCAAGGTCACACACGACAGCCATTCACAATCGATGTCAAAGGCAAGACTAAAAGTCAGGTCTCCTGGCTCCTCTGTCCAATAAACTATGGTTGTGCAGCAGTTTGTCTGTATGTTGGCTACAGAAACCCTGTGAACCTCTACCGCCGTAAAAATTAGTAGAACTTGGTTTATCTTATCGTTGATCTGTCACCTGTGACCCGGAGTGTGGGGTAGGGAGAAGGCAGGCGCCATCCTGGAGAGGGTGGAGGAGAGGTAACACGGGGTGCCAGTGAAGGAAGAAGGAATAGGGTGCCTGGGACTGGGACTGCAAGGAGAAAGAGGGGTCACAAAGGACCACAAAGGGTTTGGAGGCACTAAAGGTGAGGGAGTCTAGAGCTAAAAGGGACAACAATGCATTTTGCCACGTCCTCGTGCGTCTTATATACTGCTTAAAAGCTGGGCCACTGGTGCTAGGGGAGGCTGAGTCTTTATTTCTTCTCTCCCAAGGACGCTACTCCTAAATGCGGCTCCCTAGCTGGCAAACATTCTCATTAAAGTTCTCCTCCTCCTCCTCCTTGGCATCATCCTTTACACTCATTAAATACTTGCCGAGCATCCACTATGTGCATAACCCTGGACTAAGTGCCATCCAGGGACAACACAGTGAGGAATCACCTAGTCCTCCAAACCTAGATTATATTCTTTAGAGCACAAGCCCCTTGTTGACAGGGACTCTCTAGCATTTCTTCTTTGTGTCCCCAGCGCATATATTTGTTGAACTGAAGTGGGGACAAAAACACAAACCAGTATAGCATGAGGCAATCTGTGATACATATGACCAAAGGAACACAACAATGCAAGGGAACTCCAAGGATGAGGGAGGACTGGAAAGAGAGGTAAGAAGTAGGCAGGCAGAGATGGGAGGTGGGCCTGCTGAGCGGAGGGAGCACGAGCAAGGCGGACAAAGCGACGGGATGTTTGGGAAACTGAGAGCAGACTGATCCACCGAATCACAGAATTTGAGGGTGGGAAGGGATCTTAGCCACCGTACAGCCCGATCCATACAACAAGGGAATCCCCACTTATAACATACCCAACAAGCATTCTCCCAGCATCTGCCTGAACCCCTCCAAGGAGGGGGGAAGCCACTTCCTTGAGAGGCTGCCCATTTCCTTTCTGGACAGTTCTAATTGTTACAGAGTTGATCCTGACACAGAGCATAAAGTTACCTCTTTGAAACTTCTACTTGGGGAGCAGCTAGGTGGCACAAAGGATAAAGCACCAGCCCCGAAGTCAGGAGGACCTGAGTTCAAATCCAGCTTCAGACCAAACTCTTGACACTTACTAACTGTGTGACCCTGGGCAAGTCACTTAACCCCAATTGCAAAAAACAAACAAACCAAACAAAATCCAAACAACACAAAAAAAACTTCTACTTGTTGCTCCCTATTCCTTTGGGGACAATCAGAACAAGCCTGGCAAGGTGCTAGGCTTGGAGTCACCAAGACCTGAGTTCAAATCCTTCCTCAGATACACACTAGTTATGTGACCCTGGATGAATCATTTAACCTCTGTCTGCCTCAGTTTCCTTGTCTGTAAAATGAAGAGATTGGTCTCAGTGGCTCCAAAGATCCTTTCTAGTTCTAGTCTAATCCATTCTCCATGCAACGGCCCTTCAAATACTGAAAGGCAACTATTATGTGCCTTCTGAGTTTTCTCTTCTCCAAGCTAAACATGCCCAGTTCCTGCAAATGACAAGGACTCAAGGGCCCTCACCATCCTGGTTGCCCTCCTTAAACCCCAGGACTGAACACAATGCTTCAGACAAGACCTAAAGAGGGCTGAGTGCAGTGGGGCTATCACTTCTCCATCCGTGGAAGGTGCGCTCCTCTTAATGCAGCCCAAGACCACTTTAGCTCTTTTGGAACACGCATCACCTTGGTGATTCATATAGAGCTCGCGGTCCACCAAAACTTCAGTACCTTTTTTTTTCTGGAACAACTTATATTCATGCCTCCCACATTGCTCTATATTTGTGAAGTTGCTTCTTGGACCCATGTACAGGACTTTCACACTGATCTTTATTGGATTTCATGTTATTATATTCATAGAATCACTTATTTAAAATAGGAAAGACCTTAGAGATCATTCAGTTCAACCCTTTCATTTTATAAACGAGGAAACTGGGATCAGAAAGGCTAAGTTTTCTTGCCCAACATCACACAGGCAATGAAGGATTCACACTTTGGTCTTACTATAAATTCAGTTTAGTTTTCACTGGACTGTGATTTTTAATTCAGCAAACATTTGTTAAGTATCGACTATGTGTTAGGGGTTGTGTTGGGTGCTAGGAATACAAAGACAAACGTGAACTAGTCTCTGCCCCTAAGAAGCTTATTCTACCAATTTGGCTTTAGTCCTTTTTCCCTTCTCTCACTGGCACAACAAACATGAACCAAAAATGTACTGACCTGTGTATATGTGGAGCGATGTACTAATTACTTACAACAAGCAAGATTTTGATATAGTTTCATTTTGCATCATGTGTAAGTGCTTTCACTGACTCAGAATATTTAATTGTATGTCAGTTACATACTGGATTTTGTGTCATACACAGGTGTTTCATTGCTCTCTTCTATTGTGTTTTTAATTTTGTGGTTTAAAAAATATACACACATGTATATATTACTTAACAGAAACATATAAAAGCTGTAGCTCTCTATTTTTTTTTAAAGGCAATTGGGGTTAAGTGACTTGCCCAGGGTGATACAGCTAGTAAGGGTCAAGTGTTTAGTCTGAGGCAGCATTTGAACTCAGGTCTTCTTGGCTTCAGGGCTGCTTGTCTATCCAGTGTGCCACCTAGCTGCTCCAAGCTGTAGCTCTTTAAGAGCACACTTTAGTGACTGTTAAAAGCTATTAATAATAGCTAGCATTTTTATATAGCACTTACTATGTGCCAGGCACTGTACTACACACTTAAAATTTTTTATCTTATTTGATTTTCACAACAACCACTGGGAGACATGTGCTAATATTATCTCTGTTTTACAGTTATGGAAACTGAGACAAATAGAAGTTAAGTAACTTGTCCAGAATCACTCAGCCCATAAATATCTGAGTCAAGATTGGAATTCAGGTCTTCCTGAATCCAGGTCTGGCACTCCATTCACTGCACCATCTTGCTGTCCCTAACCTGGGGAAGTCATTTCAAAGATCATTCAAGCCCACAAGGAAACAGGTTCAGTCACACCAAAGTGCATAAGAGGGGGCTGTTGAAAATGAAAAACAATGCCAATAACAAATTAGAGCTGCAAAACAGCCTAATTAATCCCTATTTAAAAAGCAGACTTTTAGAAGGACTTGGCAGCTTGAAGGATTGTTACTGATACTTCTACAGTGACAACAGTTTTCCTGAAGTTTCCGACACAGCTGCCAGTTGTTGCTACGAGGAAAAAAGTTGTGGGCCAGACAATATGAAGACTGGAGCATTGGAGATTAGAAAAAGACAATTTTTACTGCTGAAACTCAATTTTTTAGTCAAGACTGTGCCAGAACTCCTGTCAGAAGAAGCCCAGATGAGACATTAAGATCAGGACATCTTCATTAGATTGTAAGTCGATGACCCCCAAAAAACGTTTGGGGAATTTTTTTACATTCAGTCAGCCCGGAAATCTTGTCTCTATTGGAGGAATGATGAACTCTGATGAATATATTGATACATTATGTATAGAACCAAAAATATTCCAAAATTATAGAAATTCCCAAATGGAAATGGAATACTGGAACACATACTTACACCATGCAACACATCATACCATGATATTGAAATCAGCATTTCAGTGCCCTGGGAACTCACCTCATTTAAACACCATTGAAAACCTATAGGCTATGATTAAGACTAGCCTCAGGAAAAATGGACTATTCTTCAAAGGTATGCTTAATCTCTCTGTGGTTTCATGAGGAAGAATTAAGGCTGGTGTGTCAAAATCTTGTGAATGTAATGCTAGATTGTGTAAAACAAGTAATTACAGAAAAGGAGATATTGCATATTAAAAGTTTTGATTATAAGATGTAGAAAGTTGCAAAGTTCATCATATAGTGTGTCCATAATTTAATTATTTTACTTTGTCCCAGTTAATCACTGTACTAACATATTTCTGTTGCCTAGTAGAAGCTACTTTGAGGGCAGAAACATTTGGTTTTTGTCTTTGTATCTTTAGTACCTATGACAGTGCCCTGCACTTAGTAGGTACTTAATAAATATGTTAAATTGAATTTTCCAACAATGTCCCTGTGAGGCAGGTACTAGGGTATTATCCTCATTTTATAAATGAAGAACTGGGATTCAGAGATGTAGGGAATTGCCCACGGTCACACAACTAGTAGATGTCAGAGCTGGGGAAGCAATGGAAGATTTATACCAATAAATGCAGAGCGAAATAAGTAGAATGATAGTGAAAAAAATAGACAGTGATTACAACAATGTAAATGGATGGACTGGAAGTAGAAGATAGGGGCAGGTAGGTGGCAAAGTGGATAGAGCTCTGGCTTTGGAATCAGGAAGATCTGAGTTCAAATGCGACCTCAGACGCTTGATATTTACTATCTCTTTGACCCTGGACAAGTCACTTAACCCTGATTGCCTCACCCCCCCACAAAAAAAAAAAAGGAAAGAAGAAATACAGGATAGAAAGGCCTGGTGTCCTGTGGTCCTTGGGGGTCACAAAGAGTTGGACATGACTGAATGATCTGACAACCACAACAAATGGAAACAACAACAATAATAACATCAAACCCGAAACTGACACTGTGTAATTATGACCAAGCTTGGCCCCAAATTAGAGTTAAGAAAAGGCACATTGTCTCTTTTTGCGTAGAGGTAGGAACCATGAGAGTAGAAGATTGTACGTACTATCAGATACCGGTTGGTTTTTCTCAACTGCTTCTCTCCCCTCTTTTGAATTCATGGTTATAAGGGAAGGCTAGCTAAATGGGGAGGGAGGAGGAATATATTCAGAAATATAAAAAGAAGTAAAACTAAAATATATCAATAAAATTATTTTAAATATAAGAAAAAAGAAACTTTTGTTAGCATCATCAACAACAAAAAAAAGTGTTGGGATTTATACTTCCTACTCTTGATTGTGAGTCTAATTTTCTTTCCCCTATACCCAAGCCACTTAAAAAAAATGGTACTTGCCTTCAGGAAGCTCCCTGTTTAGTTTAGAGAAACAAGACTCACATTCTAAACAATTAGGAAATCATTTGGTGTTAATCCTATAAGATGCTGCCAAAGGTTCAAAGAATCCCCATCCCTCAAAACAATAGCCTCTATCATTTTCCACTCTGGCTTCAAGAACTGGAGGTGACTTTAAGAAATATTACCATCTAATCTAGTCAATTAATCCACTTATGGCATCAATTTTTAGGTGTACTGTAATGGGGCATCATAAGTCAGTGGAAAAGGTATAGGATTGGAAGTCAGAGGACCTAGGTTAAAATCCCAACTCAGCCAATTACTTGTGTGATCTTCCTTAACTGAAAAATAGCGTTAGACTAGTTGAGACTAAAGTCTCATTATCTCTAAATCTGCCATCCCATGATCTTTTTGAGAGACATAAGCCCATTGCCTTAATACCAAGTTAATTCCTTGAGGCAGTAAGGTGGACCTGGAGTCATGCCTATCTTTCCCATTCCTTACCTCTTCATCCTTAGCCTCAAAAACAACTGGTTAGCCTTCTGGAGATGTATCCAGCTTTCCCCACCTGCCCAGTCTTTTCAAGGGTGTTGACCAGGGCCATAGGGTGATCCTTGGATGAAACAGTCAGGCTAGTAGATACACAGCTAGAACCTTGGACTCCCAAAGAGAAGGCAGAGCTAAATGTGAGTAGTATAGAAATTAGAGAACATTTTCTAGAAATATACCATTATTCACACAAATCCAGCATACTATTTAGCAAGATGTTTCTTGGCCCAGAGATTTAAGGAAGAAGGCAGACTCATCTGTGATCAGTGGCATGGTTTGCACAGAAGTCATTTTAAAACCAATGCATTTTCTTAAGGAGGTGAAAGAAGCCCAGGAAACACTGCTTAGAATCTGAGCTGACTCAGCAAACCAAACCCTTAGCCCAAGGTTGCAAAGATAAACATAGTTCTACTGAGATCCAATCCAGACACATTTCAAGGCAGTAGGACTTGAGTCAGGCTTTACCCAGATGACAAAGGGCTTACCTTGTGTCAAAGGATCACAGATTTAGAACTGGAAAGGACCACAGAAGCTTTTTAGTTCAACCTCCTCAATTTATACATGAGGAAACTGAGGTCCAGAGAGCCTAAGTGACTTGTATAGGTCTGACCACGTCACTCCTCTGCACAAGAAGCAAAGCTGCTATGTCTCCCTATTCCTTCTAGGGTAAAATTCGAACTCCTGTTTGGCATTTAAAGCTCTTCACCATCTGGCTCCAACCTACATTTCCAGACTTATTACCCATTGCTCCCCATCACAAGGCATACCACCCCACCAAACTGCCCACTCATTGAACCTCACACACTAATTCCATCCCCAATCTCTGCACATTTATATTACTTGGATCCCACCCCTGGAATGCTCTCCCTTCTCACTTCCACGTCCTAGAATCCCTAGCTTTTTTCAAGACTCAACCCATGCCCCATCCCAATGCTCAGCCTTCCCCTTGCCCCAACCCAACATCAGGCCTTCCCTGATCTTCCAACTCCTAGTGCTTCCTCTTCCTACAATTACATTGTACGTGTTTTGTGGCATCTGCTTCTATATATTGTTTCCTCCAATAGATTATGAGCTCCTTAATGTCAAGAACTGTTTCATTTTTGTCTCTGTGAACTTAGCACATTGCCTAGCACATAGTAGGTACTTTATAAAAGCATGTTGGTGGGTTAATTGCCCAGTATCATACAAGGTAATTAGAAACCAACATTTCCCAGCCCAGACATATTTCCACTTAGGGACATCCCAAGCCCAGACAGGTCATATTGGGAAGGTCCGCCCTTGGAAATTAGTTTACCCTGACCCAATTTGGGGAAGCCAAGAACCAGCGACCCATTTCTCTTTGGTTTTTCTCCACCATCCCTGGTGTCCTGTGGTCCTTGGGGGTCACATCCCTGGAAAACATGTCCAATCCAGGCAGCTGCTATTTCCACAGGGACCAGGAGGTGGCGGTAGTGTCCACAACTTGGTCAGGACACTGCTCCTTCTATTCCTCCCACCCCAGGAGCCCAGGAGCAGAAGCCACTGGAAAAAATAAGGTAGTTTATTTAGCCTTCAGATCTCAGGCCCAGGCCCCTGCCCCAAGCCCTGGACTTGTTTTCCACAGCTGTCAGTCAGGGGACATAGATCTACTCTTCAACATGACCCAGATGACCCAGATTGATGCTGCTTTTTTTCAAGGTGATAGAGGTGGGGAAGAGGATCTGGGCATGGCCCAGGGTGCTAGCCAAGACATTGTTTTGTTTTGTTCTCTTGGCGTTTGCTGCTTTTTTTTTTCTTAAGCCTGGGAGGACGGGGTAGAGCATGAGGCAGATGGGGTGGGGTGGCCAGGTCCAGATAGGCCAGCAGTGGGGTGCTCAAGTTGTGGAGGCTAGAAGTACAGGGGCACCTGAGGAAAAGACCATTTTAAAAAGACCTACCAACAAGCACATGCAAAGGACTTCACATTTAGTATCCCTGGTTTGGTGGTGAGAAGCTGGGGTGGTTGGTTTTTGCCCCAGGTCTGGAGCACTTGCTAGATCCAGTCAAATATAGCCTCATTTTACCCTAGAACTAAATCTCTGGGTGGAGGGAGGGTGGGCACCCATCTCACCTTCACTTTGCTGCCTATTGAACATTGAGATTTTGCCAAAGGATAAGAGTGCTACCATGTAGGGGGACCAGGTAGGCCAGAGGTGGGGGCCACCTCCTTAGTGAATCCAGGAAAAGAAGAAGACCAGGCTAGGGGTCTCTCTGAAGAGAGGACAGAGATGAAGAAAATACATTCTTACCAGTCAGTTGTCTCTTCCTCCCTCCTTCTCTGTTATCCTCTTCTTCCCTCCCCAGGGCCTTTCTCATCTCCTCGATCTCCTCCAATTTCCTCTCAGACAAGGGGACCCGGGATCTGCCTGAGGATCAATGTTAGGCTCCCTCTCATCCCCAGAAGCTTCAGCCCATGCATCCCAGCCAATTCTGAGTGAGTTGGATTTGATCAAGGGATGGCAGCTAGAATTCCGTTCTGTTCTGTTCTGCCCTGGGAGGACCCAGGGCAGGGTGGAGGCAGAGCCCACTAACTCCCATCTCCTCCCCTGCCTGAAGGGAGACCAACACCCTGGAATCCCAGCCAGATTCATTCTACCATCAGGGCACCTGTTCCAGAAATCTCCCCCTGCCGCTGCACCCATGTCTCCTGGGTTTCTCTGCTTTTCTCCTACCCCAGCACCCCATTTCCCCTCATCTTTTAGGGACCCTAGGAACAGAGAACTCTGAGGAGGAGGAGGCTGTGCCTCTGTCCTCTGGAAGCTGGGACTCAGCCAGCTGTTTTCCCTGGGAAGCCAGCTGTTTTGCCCATTAGGAAGCAGCTCTGGCCAGCCTTGCAGTGTCCAACTCTGCTAAAGTCGTTTTCTCGCTACTGCAGCGTGGCAGCCCCATTCAGTGCCCGGCCCAGTAGCACTGTTAACTCCTCCAACTCCAGAGTCCCCCCACGCTCAACCTCTATCCTCAGGGTCCCTACACACACCCCGAGGGTCTGTATTAGCCCTTCTAAGGAGAGATGCTCCCTGCCTCTCCCCACCCAGACCATGGGAGCACCAAAAATCGGGAGGGTACCATCCCAGGCTGCTACCCAAGTGTTCTCTCCTCTATCAGAGGGATTGTCCTCAGGTGACCCTAGACACCACCATAGCCCAAACAGTGGGCAGTGCTGAGAGTAACCAGGTAGAGGCAAAATACATTTCTTCTTTGCAAACCTGCCTGGCAGAGCAAAGAGACTATCTCAGGTGGTACGACTGGGTTCTTTTTTTTGGGGGGGGGAACTACCCAGTGTACTTAAAGAGACAGAAGATGTTGGAATACCAAATACCACACCACCCTGAGCTAGAGTTGGAGAAATGCCCAGGCTGCCGAGAGGGGCTCAGGAGATCATTCAGGTCCAAGGAGCAGAGTCAACAGCTGGAAGAGATCCAGAGTTAGAGAGGACAGCCCTGTCCTCTGGGTCAAGCTAGGCCAGCCCCAAGAGAAGAGGCTGTTAGACAGTGTCCTGGGGTGCAGTGACTCTCTCCCCAATCAGGGAAAGGTCCCTCAGGACACAGTCTCCCATGTAACCTCCAGGACACATGCCCCATAGTTGCTGAGCGAAAGGCAAGTCAAGGCCTGGGGAAACTCCCATGGAAGTAGATAGGACTAAGAAGTCCTGAAGGCCTCCAAGAACTAGGGTACCGCCCCAGTGGAGTAAACTGTCCCCCAACGAAATGAGGAGACAAGGAAGTCTAAGCTCTGGGGTCCTATTCACCATCACCACACAGCTAGAGCACCCGGTTTGTTTCGGAGCTGTACTCAGAACCACCCCTAGAACTGTGGCACCCCTCTCTCTTCCCCTCAGGCTCCTTTGGGGGGGATGGGTAAGGACCAGCTAGCACTGAGTGGGATCACAGGGTCTAGGAACGACCCCACAGGATGCAGTGAGTGATCCATGTTCTTTCCCCAGTTAGCTGCTCTCCCCCTCCCCCTACCATGGGTCAGTCTCCTAGTCCCAACCTAGACAGCTGGAACTGGGCAACACAAAGGGCCTGAGGGCAGGACAATAACCTTCTGTCCATTCCCAGATGCTGGCCTGCAGGCCTGGTCCAAGCTGGGGGCCGGAGCCCCAGAGGGGCCGTGCCAGGCCCCCCGCGGGCAGCAGACAATGTTGGCAGTGATGGAGGGGAGGCATTTCAAAGGGTTTTGTTCCCTGGCTGACCCCCTCCCCCCACCTCAGCCAGGGGTGAGGCCCTAGCCCCACCTCCAGCCACCCAGAGCCTCTGAGGAGCGGCCGGGAACCAGGAACTGGCCACATTCTTGACCCCGGGGGAAAAGTTTAGAAACTCAGTGCCTAGCGGAACAATAACAGTGTCATGGAGCAGATTTAGGAGTAACTCTTACCATCACAAAGCAGGAGACAAAGGGGAAGGGGCTGGGGGTGGGGAGGGGGAGGGGGAGGGAGGGAGGGAGGCCTGGAGAACTCTGGAGCTTCCAGGGGGCCCTGCTCACCACTCCAGGCGAGCTCCCAGGGCCCAGCTGCAATGCCCCAGACCACTGGTCGAGTAGGAGAAGATGAAGGCAAAAACTAATTTGAGATTGGGGTTGGGGGACCTCTACAGTAGAAAGGATTCAGATATTCAGATTATGTACAAAATCTGAATCCTTATGCCTTACTGACATGAAAAGCAGATTAGAAACCTGGAGAAGAAATCTGGGACAGGATTCCCCTTCCCCGACTAGTCCCGAGGGGGTCTCAGGGCTAGAGCCAGGGCTACTTCCTCCCGACTCTGAAAAGATCAGGTTCTCTTAGATCCTGAAACAAATGCTTTATTGCCCTATGAGAAAAGCCTTATTCCCTTGCACTTAAAAAAAAACCAAACCAAAAACCAAACAAAAAAACAAAGATTAATTCTTATTCATCTGAGAGTAGAGACAGAGGGATGGACAGGATGGCCTCTCCAAGCCCTTTCTATCCAGAGACTTCTCTGATTCTATGAATGAACTCAGTTACTCCAACATTCTTCTACCCCAACACTATTGGATGGGGACTGTTCCCTAATGCTAGCAGATGAGGTTGGGACTTGGATAGGGAGGCCCTGGACATGGCAAGAATCTAGACCTAAGACTCTGATGCCCTAGAATAATTCACCCAAGGCTGAAGAATCAAACTCCCAAAGCCACCTACTCTTAGCCCTAGACATGGCTAAACTGGCGATATTGTGTGGGGTGAGGGTAGATGGCCTCAGTTTCCATGGAGGGATTGGGCTTTAACTACAGCAGATTGAATTAAAGTTGGAAGTTACTGGGAGGTACCCAGCTGGGGGGTTTGGAAAATTCCCTTTTCTAGAGATTTGTAAGGAAAGAGAATAATTTAAAGTTTAGTTTAAGAGAAGAGGTAGGAAATCTGGTACTATGCCCCAAGGTTACTGAACTGACCCAGTGATACATTACTAGACCTATACTTCCAAAGAGATCAAAGAAAGAAGAAAAGGATCCATATGTATAAAAATATTTATAATAACTCTGTGGTGGCAAAGTTTCCAAACTAAGAGGGTATCTACCTACTGGGGAAAGGCTGAACAAATTATGGTATGAGGATAAAATGGAATACTATAAGAAATGCTGTAAGAAATGATGAAAGGGATGGTGTGAAAGGAACCCGGGAAGATTTGTATGAACTGACGCAGAGTAAAGGAGAACCAGAACAATTTATCCAAAAACAACATTATAAAGACAAAAAGACTTTGAAAGACTTAAGAATTCAGTTCAACACAATAGCCCATCTCAGTTCCATGATGAAACTCATACTACTCATATCCTGACAGACTTGGGTGCCGATTAAGACATTTTTGGTACATGGCCAATGTAGGAATTTGTTTTGCTTAATTATGCATGTTTGTTACAAGGATTTTCTGTTTCTTTTTTCTTTTTCTCAATAAGGAGAGAAGGGGGTGGGAGGGAGATATTTTTGTTCACTGAAAAAATTGATTTTTAAACATTTGAAAAGAAAATTATCAACATAAGAAGGCCATATTAATAGCAAGAACAACAAAAATAACATGATTACATCAACATGTACAGAAAGAGCTTTTGACAAAATACAACACCCATTTCTGTTTGAAAAAACAAAAACAGTAGAAAATATAGGAATAAATAGACTTCTCCTTGGGGAAAAAAAATACACAAGTCTAAGATAACTTCTCAGAGCCTCTTCTAGCCAGGTGTATTTGATTTCATAGATGCCTGATCCAAGGAGTAGCAAGGATGGAGAATCTCTCTCTCTCTCTCTCTCTCTCTCTCAATCTGTGTGTGTGTGTCTCTGTCTCTCTGTGTCTGTCTCTCTTCATCTGTGTCTCTCTCTGTTTCTCTCTTTCTGTTTCTGTCTCATCTCTCTGTCTGTTTCTGTTTCTCTGTCTTTTCCTTTTATCCCCAAACCCACCCCCCAATCTGAATTCCTGATACCTCTCAAAAGGGAAGTTAGGAGCTGTGAGAAAGTTTCTACCAATATTTTAAATCTCATGTCCCAGGGTAGGCATTATGAAATTATTAACAGCAGTTAGGTGGCACAGTGAATAGTGTTGGACCAGAAAGACCTGAGTTCAAATCTTCCCTCAGACTCTGGCTGTGTGACCCTGTAAAATGGAGATAGTAATAGTTCCTACCTTCCAGGGTTGTTGTGAGGATAAAATGAGGTGATATTTGTAAGCTCTTTGTAAACTTTAGAATGCTATATATTTATTATTAATTAATATTATTAATTCCTTCCTGGAGGGAAAGTGAGATTCCTATGGGGAAGAGGTCAAAGACACAGAGGCTACCTGGAGAGGGAACAGCACTAAACTAGAAGTGAAAAGACGTTTGGATTTAGAATCTGCTCAGACACTAATTCACTGAGTGACCTTGGACAAGCTGCTTCATCTCTCTAGGTCTCAATTTCCTTATTTGTAACATGTGGGGGTTGGATCACACGATCTTTAAGATCCTTTCTACAGAATCAGGTCATAGATCTGGAGCTGGAACAGACTTCAGAGACCATTTGGTCTTACCCCCTCATTTTAAAGATGGGGAAACTGAGACCAAGAGAGGTTTAGTAAGTGACAATGGTTGCTCCTCTGGCTCCATTCCACTTGTGCTCTTCCTCATTCCCTGTCTTCCCTCCCTCCCCACTACCTACATGGTTGTGGCCTTGACTAAAGCTTCCTCCTACCTGCTGATATAGGCCATGCAGACAGAGAGATAAAGAGAGTCAAAGACCCAGGCTTATCGAAAGAAGGAGGGATGAATGACAAATGGTATAGAACTCAGAGAAATGGAAAAATGGGGAGACTGAGAAGCAGGAGAGGGAAAGAGCAATCTTTCTGAAATCAGGAGACTCCAACATCTCCAATATCTGGAGTAATAATTCCTTTAGCTGCAATGGAGATCATTGTCAAGTCCAGAGCCACCTTCCCAAAGTCAATTATGCCTCTATTTTTCCTCCATAGCTTCCCTTGTGGCAAAAGGATCTAGGAGTCCATCTACCTGCCCCTTGGATCCAGAAGTCACCCACACAAACATATTTCCTTTCTGCCACTGAACCCTGACCACGGCGACGTTCTCCAACCCTGCCCTCCCTCCTCCCCTGTGAGAATAGCCACTCACCCCAGGACAGAGATGCTCTGGGGGCTGGCTCCAGGGCCTCTTCAGTTGGGGGTTGGTAGGGGAACAAGGGGATCTTCACTGCCACAGACTGATTTCCCTGCCTGATTCCTGTCAGCCTGGGCTGCCACCTGGCCTTAGACGATATTTGTTCTTCCTGAGGTTTTTTCCTGGCAGCTGCTGGACAGGAAGGAGGCTGGAAAGGGGGAGGAGAGGGGGCAGATCTAGGGGGAGGTGGTTTCTGGAGAGGAAGACCTGGTTCCAGCCCTCCCCCCCTAGGAGGGGATGAGATTGGAGGGGCACCCACCTGGCCACCCTCCACTCCAGCTGTCTCTCAAGAGAGGGAAAGGAGGGAGACAGGAAAGAAGGGAAACAAGGAGAAAGGGAGGGAGGGAGGGAGGGAGGGAGCATCAGAACTGAGTCCAGTCCTCTTCCTCAGACCAAGGTGTTTGCCTTTCCTTGCTACACACTGACTCCATTCAAAGACTTTGGATCTCTGGTTAGGATGAGTGCCAAGGCACCATGGAAAGGGATCACTGCTTCTGTCTTTCTCTCTTGTGTCTTACCATTCCCCTCCAACAATTCGAGGTGTTACAACTTTTTATAGAGGGGAGAGGGAAGGCAGGGAGGGAGAAAGAAAGGAGAAGAGAGACAGAGACAGAGAAAGGGGGTGAGGAAGGGAGGGAGAAAGAGGAAAGGAGAGAGAGAGAGAAGGAAAGAGGATGAGGGTTGAAGGAAGGAGGTTTGGGGGGGAGAGGTAGAGACAAAGTAGTTTTAGTATAAAGAGAAGAGGAAGAGCAAAAGAGGAATATGGCTGCAGAGAGAATGAATTATTAGAAGAAGGTGACACAGATAGGGAAATGGAAAAACAGGGAACTAAACAAATGTGGAGAGGCTGAGAACCAAAGAAATCCAAGTTGAGGATTGAGATGACAAATTGATCAAGGCCAAGAACCTAAATTGAGAGTGTAAGAGGGCCAGGGAGATGGAAAACTGGAGTCTGAAAGAGGAGCCTTAGCAGCTGCAGTGAACCAGAGAGCATCCCAGTTCCTGACTTCTGAAATCCAGCCTTAGGGGGCTGACCTGTCCCTCATACCCAGACAGCAAGACTGGGGATCTGGACCAGCCGGCGAGGGGAGGGGGTAAGGGGCAGAGAAAAGGGCAATGGGAGTGGGTTAGGTGAAAAGTTCCCTGAAGCCAGAGAGGCACCGGTTGGGGCCAGAGGTTCCCATCTCTGGGGGTCCTGCCCTCTACTCGGCCTGGCTGTCAGGTTGGTGTATAAAGGGGGTAGAAAGGTCAGCTACAGCCTTTCAGGCCTGTGGGAAAAACCGGGCCAATCTCCCTAATCCATATTTATTGGTGTGAGACATGAGGGGGATGCCCCCCCCTTCAGGCTGGTCCAGGTTAGCCCTAATACAGGCCCCATGTCACCCAAATCCTCTTGTTTGCTTCTGGATTGGCTACTTGGGGTCCTCCCCCTTCCCTCTTCCCCACTCCCTCTCCCCCCCATACCCACACCCCCCTCCAATTGGGGTTGCCAGGCAACCGTGGAAGGGTAGCCGAGATATTTTCTTTATTACAAGCGGCAGCAAGAAAGCAGCATGGCCCCGGGGAACTGGAATGGGGATGGGGGGAAGGGCTAGGGGGGCAAGTATCCTCTTCTCTGGGGGGAGACCCAGTGGCTTCATCAGCTCTGGTTCCTGCAGAGGGAGGAGTAAGGGAGTGGGTAGGGACTGAGTAAGGAGGAGAGATGTGGAAGAAGAGAGGGGAGAGATGGAGACTGACTAGGCCAAAGAATATTAAGTATAATATCTGGGTGGCTGTATGTTCCCTAGTCAGAAGATCTGGCCAGGGAGCCTATCATTTCAAAATCAGTTCAGATGGCAAGACATCTAGACACTTCATCGTATCACCAGGAAATTTCTAAGCCCAAAAGACTGAAATGGACTCAGACTGGACTTTAGGGATTATTTAACCCAATGCATTCACTTTACTGTTGAGGACACTGAGAGCTAGATAGGGAAAGTGACTTGTCCAGGTTTACCCACTACTTAGTGGAAGACCCAAGGACCAGAGCAAAAGTGTGTCCTGACTTGTCCTCTTAACCCAGGGCTCCTTCCATCATGCCAGGTTCCTTGGTCAATAGGGTCCTACATAAATGCTTGTTAACACCAGGTTCATCTGAATATTGCTACTCAAAGGAGGAAAAAAAGAATACAGTGACATTTGTATTATCCAAGAAATGTAAAGAATTTTATGAGCAGGATTAACTCCAAAGTTCCTTTGGCTTCCTTCCAAAATGCCAGAGTCTGCTTCCCTGCCTTAGTAAGCACAGTTAAATGATATGATTAGATCTTGGTCTTCAGAGTAAAAAATTCTAGGTCTTCTTCCTAATATCAGTTTACACTGTGAAAAATTGGAGGCCTTATTTATTTGGTACCATAGGGAATGGCTTATGTATATGATTTCAGGGGTCATAAGAAGACTCTCCCAGCCCCCAAATTATCCCTCCCAGGTCCCTTATTCCTCAGATTCTTCACCTCTCTGGTTTAAACTTTCTATCTCTTAAAAAATGCAAATTCCCTTTGGAAAGGATAACTCAAATGGGAAGAGAACATGCATTTATTAAGTGCCTACTGTATATGCTACAAATATTATCTTATTTGATCCTCACAACAACCCTGTGATGTAGGTGACATTATGATCCCCATCTTAAGTGCTTATCAGTCATTCATTCTCCAGCTTAGAGGAATTTGAGACTTTTTAGAGATCAGCTTTTGGAAGGGAGAGAACAGAAAAGGCTCAGGATGGATGTGTGGGTGGGGTGTGAGTTTCAGAAGGGAGAAAAGGACACCAAAAGTGAGGAGGACATCAAAAAATGAATTTCAAAAACTTTTTTGTCTTTAAATAAAAACACTGGGTTTTGGAGCACGGGCCCCAGGGCATCTCCTAAGTGTTGCTGTTTTGAGAAAATTGCAGGCTTCAGCTCATTTCCTTATCATTTACCTTTTCTACTCCTCCCCAGCTCCAGTTCCTCTTCAAGGGGGAGGCTAGGAAAAGAATCCTAGCACTGACTTAGTATCAGGAGTCAGTCAGTATTTCTAATCCTGAATGTGCCTGCTGCTAAATCATAAGTGTAATATTTTACAGCATTTATTAAGTGCCTATTGTGTGCCAGGCACTGTACTACATGCTTTTTAAATATGATCTCATTTCATGGGGAAACTGAGGCCAACAGAGGTTAAGTGACTTGCTCAGGGCCACACAGTTAGTAACTAGTCTGATCTGAATTCAGGTCTTTCTAACTCCCAGTCTGGTACTCTAACCATGGTGCCATTTAGTCACCTTAATTTTTCTTATCTGCAAAACTGGGCAGACAACCCTTTAAGCTCTATACTTAAGTTCTAGCATCCTATGTTCTAAGGTCACTTCCAGCTTTGGCATTCTTCATTTCCATGAACATTCTGGGTAGTTGAGATTTGTTTAGGAGAGGTTTTATTGTGATCAGTATCAGACCAGAACCAATAATTTCACTTAATCTCTGGGATAGGAATTACAGTCCAGAGATGTGCCTTCTTCATTCATATAGCACCACAGCCTTTGAACTGCCTTGAGGAAGATTCAGAAAATTAGATTCTTCCAATAAGGGTTCTAAGAGTCAGATTCTAGATTCTTAGTAGGACTTGAGGAAATTATCTCCTGAAATTATCCCCTCAAGGCAGCGAAGCAGAGGAAACTGCCTAGAGAGGAAGGAGAGGAGGTCGGGAAGGGAAATCAGAAATCAGAAGGGATGGCTGGTGTGTAAGCTCCAGGAAGGCAGGGATCCTAGCTCTCCAGTTTAGTACAGGTACTCTACAAACAGGAGGACATTACCTATGGATTCTATTGCCTCAGGCTCCATCTTTTTCCACTCCCACCCCCCACCCTTTTTGGGGAAAGGAATGCTGAGAGCTGAGCTCAGAAGTTTTACTGACTCTAGATTTGAAACCCTGGTGGTATCCTCTCTGTGGTTCCCTTTCTCCATACCCAGCTTATATTCAACAGTTCCTGCCCAAGCCCCCTCAGATATTCCAGGAGCCCACTTAGATCTCCCTCAGATTGGTTCTAGCAGGACACAGGCAGATCCCTGAAGACAGGCAGCAGTAGAAGAGAAAGGGCCTTAGCCCCACTTGATCTCTGATAGGAGCCTCTAGCTGATGGGCTTCAGCCTCCAGTAGCCAGAGACTGACCCTGGATTTGCTAGTAGTCTGGTTATAAGGGGTAGTTGGGGGTACAGCTCTACATTCCCCCCCAACACCTTTTATTTTTTCTTCTCAGCTAGGGGTAACACTAGCATTATCTAGGCCCTACATAAAATCGAGGGAATTTCCCTTTTGAAGAGATTTTTCCCGTACCAGATCTCTCCTCAACAACCCGAGGTAGCAACCCAAGAGGCTTGTGGTGGAGACAATGGGACCCCAAACTAGGGCTGGAAAATTGGGAAGGGCGCTTAAGATCTACATAGCGTTAGACTCAGGCTGGGGTATCTGCGCTCTCAGGCTGCTGGGGGGTAGTGGCAGGGCAGAAGAGACAGGAACTTTATGAGAGGACTCACGGGGCTGGGGATGGACAAAAGTTCTTAATTGCATCCTTTGGGCTTCTAGGATGGCTAAGGGGGACATTAGGGAGATTGGTCTGGGAAGTAATGGGGGGGGTCCCTGGGCCACTCGGTGACACCCTTGGGAAGGGGGCAGGACAGTTCTGGGAATGGTAGGAGCCAAAGGGAGGAAGCCATGAGGCTGGGGGTGGGGTGGGATGATGGGGTCCAGGGCAGGGTGCTCAAGGGAATGGGGTGCGGGCTGTTGCGGGGGGAGACCCGCGGGGAGGGGCGCGCTATGTCTTTAAGAGCTGCCTGACTGCAGGTTGCAGCTGTCGTGGTGGGGCTCTGGAGACAGCGGAGATTCATTACTCCACCGACACAATGACCATTGATCTCCCCGTGGTGTTATTCAAATCCAGTACCAATTGCAGCCCATCCCCATTCTTCGGCGGCCGCCGCAGCAAGGCCCGTATTGTTGGAGGGGACGACTAAAAGCCCGCCCCGAGGCCCCCGAGCCGCCAGAGGCGCCTGCTCCGGCTCAGCCCTGCGCCTCGCCCTGCGCGTCCGGGGGGACGACGGGCGCCCCCCCTTCCCAGCCTGGCCCGGCCCGGCCCGGCCCGGCCCAGCCCCGGCCACCCACCTACCCCCCACCCCCCTCTCCCAGCCTGGATCTCTAGGGGAAGGAGTGACTCCGGCTGCAGGTGGCCCGGGGGGCCCCCAGCTCCGCACTCCCGGTTCTCTCGCATTCCTCCACTCCTGGTCTCTCCGGGGGCAGGGAGAGAGGGAGAGGGACCCCTATACCCAGCGTGGCCGGAGGGAGATAGTCCCCGGGAAGCGGAAAGCTCAGGAGTCGGTGCGTGCCGGGGCCGCGGGGCCGGAGGAGGGGGGAGCAGCGGGCCGGGGAACCTAGTAGTCGGGCAACACACCCCCCTCGGGCAGACTAGGAGGTCCCGGCTGGCTGTCGGGGGGCCCCGATGCTAGGGAAGGGGCAGCCAGAGATGCGCCTTCGATTCTTTCTGTTTGATGCTTTCCATCGACTCGGACGTGGGTGCCCGGCCCGAGAGCCCAGAGTCCGGGCCGGCCCGGTCTGGGGCGCCGGCGTCTCTGGCCGAGGGTAGCCGGAGTCCCCGCTCCAGCCCCGCCCAGCCTCGCGTCCTGGGGGCGCTCGGAGAACCAAAGCCGAGGTTTCCCGGCAAATTGGACCTTCTATCTGGATCCGGATTGGAGCTCGGCCGCAATCGATTTGGATCTGTCCGGGAGGACTAAGGGAATCACCGCGATTAATCAAGATCCGTCCCGGGGGTAGGGGGCGGTGGGCGGCTGGATCCGCCGGCCACCTATGGAGGTCTGCGAAGGAAGGCGGCGGTGGGGAGATCGGTCAGGCGCGGAGCTCCGAGACCCAGGTGTCCGAGGTGGCGCTTTCCAGGAGCTGGGCGGTGACTGGAGGTGGGGAGGGTAAGGGGGGTTCGGGGAGGACGGGGAGCAGGGGTTCCGCCGCTGATTGTCCAAACGCAATTCTTGTGCGAGTCTGCAGCCAACCGAGAATTGTGGCTGGACATCTGTGGCTGAGCTCCCGGCGCAACCGGGGAGATCAAGAGGTTGGTGGGGGGCGGGTATCCAGCAGTGAGTAGGGGGGATCAGGGCGGGACGAGCCCCCCTCTGAGGGCAGAGTCCCTGCCCCGGGTTCCCGGCGCTCGCTCGCTAGGGCTCGGGAATGATATGCGCCAGACGGATCCCTCATCCCCTCGAGGAGGGGGAATCGCTGGAATTCCCCGCTCCGATGGGGCGCGCGAAAGACAATCATTTATCCTCACCACCCTCATCAGCACCATCAGCCTTGCCACCACCCGCGCTCTCACGGTCACAGCCACGATGATCACTATCGCGATCGTTATAGTTGCTTTTGTTATGATCTTCCATCCCCAAAATCCCGGGTCCGGAGAGGAAGGCACGGCTTGGCTGGGAGCAGGGTCGGGATGCGGAGGATGGGTCCGGGAGCTAGTCTGAGGCCAGGGGAGGAGGAAGAAGAGAGGGGACGACGGAACCAGGGAAGCCGACTCGCAAACTCGTTTAGAATTTGGTGCGCATTAGAAAGCGAACATACAACCCAAACGAAATTGGAGTCTTCCTTGGTTCCTTCCGAAACAGACAGATTCGAAAAGCTTCGGCTACTATTCCCGGGGTTGGAAGCCAAGCCCGGCCGCGCAGAGCCCAGCCCAAGCCGGAGCTGGAAGCGGAGGAGCGAGCATAGTAAATTGCCTGCACTTTCGAAGCAGATCTTGGAAAAGAAATTTTATCAATTAAAAACCAAACAAACAAGCTGGAGAGATTTACATTCATTATTCATATATTTGAAGAAAATAAGCGCGTTTCCCCCTCCCCCGGAGTTTCGGTTTTCACCTTTGGGGCCGAGCTTGGGATCCTCGTAGGCGAGGAACCACATCGAATGGGCCTGCAGTTGGTCTGGGCACTGGGGATGACACTCAGCAGGACTGTCTTCAGCCCTGGGAGTTTTGCGGAGGTGACCCGGGGCGCTGGGAAACTCATCTTTCTAAGCGCCTGCTTCTCGCCTAGACTCGTGGGCGTTTGTTTGGAGCCGGGAAGGGGTTCCTTCGCTAGGAGAGACCGGGGGACCCA
Organism: Phascolarctos cinereus; assembly: GCF_003287225.1. Classification (NCBI taxonomy): domain Eukaryota; kingdom Metazoa; phylum Chordata; class Mammalia; order Diprotodontia; family Phascolarctidae; genus Phascolarctos; species Phascolarctos cinereus. The sequence goes on from NW_027555625.1 coordinate 268,206,462, forward strand.
GGTACCTCCCGCCTCCGCTGCCAAGTCTACTCCAAGAGAGATGAGAAACACCAGGTCCTTCCCTCCCTGGGAACAGACAGGCGGCAGGGGCGGGGGAATCCCGCGTGGGGCGACTGGCCAAGGGGAGCTCCCTGCCGCAGACGCGTGGACGGCTGGGGGAGGCGGAGGGAGTCGGGCTGCCCAGCTAGGGCAAGGTGACGGCAGGTCTTATTACTTACAAGGGGGTGGGTTGCCCAAAGTGGGACTAAATTGAAAGGTAATTTAATTAACTCAGATGCATCAATAACACGCAGTTCCATATACGCAGGCAGAAGCATATAGTTTCCGCTGTACCAACAAGAGAAATACACCTGAATAGGTTCACGGAGACACTGTTTCTTCATACAGACCCAGAAGGGCACTTCCTTACAGAAATATAGGCTCCCACCAATAGATCCCTAAGTTTTATACAAACTACTCCGAGGCCCAAACCACACACCACTTAATCAGAAACCAGGAGACAAGTGCATCCAAACACATTACCAATTTTAATTGATACTAAGATAAGGAGAGCACAACCAGTCCAGGAGTTTTTACAATGAACACCTCATCTTTCACTCGACACCCCAAAGCCAGGAAGATCTAAGTCCCTCACATGGATCAACATGAGGGAGATGAGCTTGGCATTAGTCTCATTTAGAGGATGACTGGAGGTGGGTAATGGGTGGGAGGTATTTTTATCCTCTCCCCTCTTTCAGCTTTTCTGGAAAACCTAAGTATCTGGGGAAAATATTTTCTCTGTCCGTGGCAAAACCCTGCCCCCCCCATCCCTTACTCCTCATCTCTAGTTTTGGGACTGAGGGGATTGAATTCTCCTTGTGGATGTACAAAGGATCTTTGGGGCCTAGCTATGCCAATAGTTCTAGACTTTCAGACAAGTAACACATCCCTCCTCCTTCCTACATATATAAAGAGACAAGGTAAACAAACACCCAAGATTGGGAACAGGGATACCTAGCATGTACTGAGAATTCTCAATCTCTTCTGATGGATGAAGAGGGGGCTTCTCTGAAGACTGAGTGAATTGGGAATATATTAGGAAGGGTTCCTGAAAACTCAGTCTGACAGGCTAAGTGATAGACTAGAAATGAATCCTGTGGTAGATGGTGTAATACTCAACATTATGTATACAAGGGAGAGGCAGATGAGCAAGGGTTCCAGCTCCCAGCTTTACTGTGAACTTGGAGATCCAGCTCAAGCTGGATTCAACCTTTCCTGGTCCCCCCAAATTTCCCCAACATCATTGTTGGGGAATCCCCATCCCCAGATCTGGTCCAGACAATTCTGGTTGGGCCCTTAAACCTGCTCCAGGGAAATAAGAGGATGATTCTCAGAATCCTTGGGATATTTGCATCAAGCCAGGAGCTGTGCCATGAGGTCACTGGGATACCAACAACTGACCCAGCCCAGCTGTATCTAGGATGAGGCTCCAGGCAATAAAGAAAAAAACGACAGGCATGAAGGCCTTTATTTGCCCAATGCCGGCTGTTACAGGCACCGCCATGTTGACTTCCAGATGGGTCTGTATGCTGTGGGGAGAAAAGCTGGAAGGTCCCAAATATGTCACAAAGCAGTTTCTTGTGCCCTGGTTTTCTGGTAACCCTTTTAAGTTCACAATGGTAAAATCCTAAGCATCAAAGAGGAAACTGAGGCACAATGAAATGACCCACAGCTCTCCCCAGTGGGGCTCAGAGCCCAGGTGTCTTCAAACAGTTATATGACGGACGACAGCTTTTTGTCTCTGGGGGAGGGGGCCTGGGAGTCCATCTGGTGGCCTGTCTACTGTGGGGCAGGCCTAGGTCAAGGGCTAGGGGAGTCAGAGGAGCAAGGCTGGAGCAGCTGGGGGCATCCAGGCAGAAGGAGGAGGAAGAGGCAGCAGTGAATAGGGGCCCCCAGCTGAGGCTCAGTAATGATGCTGGAAGAAGCAGGTGGAGCCCTTGGTTTCTGAGATGAGGAAACTGAGGCAAAAAATCTCAGTCACAGAATTCTAGAGCTTGAAAGGGTCCTTAAACTGTCAAAAGACAATTTCACAGATGAGGAGACTGAAACCCAGGGTGATGAATGACTTGCCCAGGGTGACACAGTTTAGAACGTCGGAACAGCTCCTTAAGAGGCAGGACGACAGGGATTCAGAGCTCACAAAGTCGCCTGCAGAGTAGTGGGGGCAGAAGGACCACTACCTCCTTTCAAGGCACAGATTATGGATGGGGCAATCTGTGGTAGGTTTCTAGGCAAAGCTGCCCTCCCCTTCCCTGTTTTGGGGAAGGAGGTGGTAGTAGCTTCTTCCACTATCGCACAAGCTGTAAGCAGCACATTTTTAGTACCTGGCCTCATTTCCCTTCCCGGAGGGAAAGCTGCTAAGGCTAGAGAGGGAGTGGGGAGGATGCAGCAAAGGGAAGAGGCGGGAGAGCAGGACTGCCTGGTTCTTTTGCTCCTGGTCCTTCCCCATGAAGACAAAGTCATGAGCAGCTTGGTGTCCCACATGCTCTGGCTGTGGGGGAAGGGGGAGGGGGGAGGGGGAGGATTTCTGTCTCTTTTGTTCCCTGTTTTGGATGTTTTCTGCCCTGATGGTCCCTAGGAGCTGGAGGAACTGAAGGACAGAGGAGGACAGATGCTCTAACCACCATGCAGTGTGGAGATGAAGAGGATGCTGTCCTGGTCCTGTAGCTGGTAGTCCAATTCACCCTGAGAGAAGAAAAGAGAAAGAGAGGAGAGAGAAAAAAGGAAGGAGACAGAAAGAGAGAGAGAGAGAGAGAGAGAGAGAGAGAGAGAGAAAGGGAGGGGAGAGAGAAAGAGAAAGAGACGGGAGGAGAGAAAGAGTGGAGAGAGAGGAAGAGTGAGAAAAAGAGGGGAGAGGAGAGAGACAGAAAGGAAGGACAAGGAAAGAGAAAGAGACAGAGGAGAGAGGGAGGGGGGAGAGAGAAAAAAAGAAAGAGAGAAAGGGAGAGAGAAAGGGAGGGAAAAGGGGCGGGGAGAGAGAGAGAATGAATATATCAGCAACGTTTTGATACTCAGTCTGAGCATGCACAGGGCTATGAACCCTGAGAGGTAACATGGGTTTCCTTAGCTGGTTCTAACACATTCTCTCTCAGTTTGGGCTAAGCTTTGTGTAGTTATCACCTGTCTCAGTCTGGGTTCTTGTATATAGCCTCCTTCCACTCAAGGGCAAAGAAGAGGACAAAGGATGGGGGATGCTCATAGCTCTGACAGTGAGAAGCAAGAGGAAACTGGGGTAGGGCCTATTGAGAGAAAAGCTGCCCGCTCCTATACTGACCTGCAGCTCCCAGTCAGCATCATTGATCAGTACCAGAATCCCTGGTCGCCTGTGGGAAAAAGAATTATAGAATTTGAAAGCTAGAAGGGACTTTAAAGATCACTAAATGCAATGCTTTCATTCTATGTAGAAGGAAATTGAGACCTAAAGAAGTATACAACTTTTCAAATGAGATCTTATTTACACAGTACTTAGCACAGCGCCTGGCACAGCAGAAGGTGCTTGTCATTAGCTGTTCCCCGCCCCTCCCCCGACTCCCCCATCCCTTTCCTTGCTCAAGGTCAAGTAGCAGCAAGTCTGTGTTTAGAACACAGCTCTACTGATGCTCATTCCACTAGACCCTGCTGGTTGATGAGCACCAAAGACTAGGACACGGGCATGAAAGCTTCTGGAGAGGAGAAAAAATGTGAAAATCCTAGAGCTCTTGCAGAGGGACTAGCTGGAAGTGGGGTTCTCAGGGGCCTTTCTAACATCAGCTCAGGAGTCTACATCTTAAAAGACCTTCCAGGAGTCTACAGTCTTCCAGGGCAACAATCTGGATCCAACAGGAAATTCTTTGTGACACGTCTACTGACCAAGCTTGGTTCATCTTGTTATCTCCTTGCAGGAGGAGATGAGAACCACTGGTCCCGCCCCTCCTTATAATCATCCAGTGCAGAAGTGAAGATGTCAATGGCTGAGTCCCCAGAAGTTTGGGTCGGATAGGATTTCAATTGTTTGAAACCTGTCTGGAACCAGGGTGGAAGGTGTAAATCAGCTTCCAGGGACATCCAATGGGGATCACTCTCACTTTGCTAATCGCTGGAATCTATAGTCTAGGAAGCCCCCAATCCCTACAATTCCCTTAAAAGATAAGTTAGCCCCAGAATTAACTCCTGAAGCATCCCATTTCTGTGGCCAGGTGAGTTCAGTGAAACTCTGGGTTCTAATTCAGGTTTCTATCTCAGTCTGGCTCTTGGCTAAAGAGCGCTGGGGATACTCTTATCTGTTAGGAACCAAGGATGGCTTTGAGATTTCCAGGCCCACTCCCCAGGGTGACCTGTGCCACAGGGATGCCGTAGATAGGCATGCCGCATCCTTTGCCATGACCCCAGACAGAATGCAATGATTGTCCCTTTTTCCACCAGGTTGGCCTCATTTTAAAAATAAAGTGATTTCCCAGAGGATCAATTCTGGCTGTTTCTCAGAGAGGATGGCCCTGGCCCTGTGATGACTACAGAAGAGGCAGATGCTGAGGCAATGGACAGAGGTCGTATGGATCTGATGGCTTCAATCTCACTTCCCACTGAGAGCAGGAGCAAGGAAGGTCACAACCACAGGGCAGAGCACTGTGTTAGCTGATGGCTGAGGGAAAAAACCTGGCTTATGACATAAGAAGAGCAGCAACTCTAGATACCCAGTTCAGCAGAGGGGTGGCTATATTCACACTCAGGTCCAGCAATGTACTACTCATATACATAGAAAAATAATTCAGCTGGAACCCCTACCCCCTCCTTTTACAGACAGAGAAACTGAGGCCAGGAGAGAGAAACAGCCTATCCACACACAGCTGAACTCATCATTTGAGCTATACCCACCACTCCCCATTCTATCTGGGAATAAAAGTTGAAGATCTCCAATTGAGTCCACAGGAGAGACCCTTTGGGGGAACAAAGAAACACACAGCAAGTGTGGGTTTCTTTTGAAACCCTGAATGGGTTCTATCACCCAAGATTTCTATCCCTCCTTTTGGTCTCACTTCCTTTATCTATGGGGAGAAACAAGCTTCTCAGGGAAAGGGTGAAGATAAGAACCCTGGCTTACTCTCAACCAGGGAAGGTTGGTGGCACTGAAGCTCATATACTCAAATGTCTTGTTCCCTAAACCACGGAGGTGTCAATCAATTAACCAAACACCCTACAAGCATTTATTAGGTACCTACAAATGTATCAGGCACTGTGCTAGGTGCTGGGAGCACAAAGACAGAGAAGAGAACCATCTTCATCTGGGTGATACATCCCTTGTAGGGCACCCCTCCCCCTAACCCTAAACTGGTGAAGGGGAAAGGAATCCTTACACGCTATCTCCCTGGATGAATAACTCTGGCCGCTCCTTCAGTAAGTTCTTCTTTATCCAGATGAGAAGGTTTCGGATATCCCCTAAAAAAAAAAAAGTGGTGAGATCCACCAGTTATGTTCCCAGGTAGCCCTGCTCAGCTGTTCAGTAAAGTGACCAGAAATTCTTTGATCCAAAGGGGAGTACCAATACAGTTTTTGCAGAGACCTCAATCTACTGAGCCACAGAAGCTGCTACATAGTTATGCTAAAATGGGGAAGAAGGGAATACACATTTACTGAGTGCCTACTACGTGCCGGGCACTTAGCCTAAACTTCAAGAGCTTAAGCTTTATCTCATCTGATTCTCACAACAACCCTGTGAGGTGGGTGCTATTATGATCCCCCATTTTGCAGGTGAGGAAACTGAAAAAGACTGAGTTAGGACACTACAGAAAGGGCCAATTAATTATGAAAAGGGGACTTAGGGCTGAATAAGAGAGAATAAATTTAACCTGAAGCTAAAATAAAGAGAAAATGTCTTGACTGAAAGAGTGGGAAGACTCCAGAACAGGTCACCAAAACAAGCCCCAGAAAAGGGCTTGCTATAGGTTCTCATGGCTGGAAGGCAAGTCTCAGCCAATCGTTGGTATAACCAGGCTTTAAACGGGCCTGTCGGTATGGGTAATCTCTTGTTCTCAATACCCTTCCCACCCAGAATATCTCTCTTCCACCTTTATCTCTCCTTCTCAGCCCCAGACTGGGAGGATCCATCTTTGCTCCTGGCTGGCATACATTCCTCTTTGTGAGGGAAGAAAAACAATTGTAGGAGAGATAGTATCAGTTAATTTCCTCTGGAGGAGGGAGGCAGAGGGGAGAGAAGAATCCATCAGTAGGCCGGGAGACACTGACAAATAGCTCTCCGGTTCCCTCCCTCTGGCCTTGCACACCTCAAACTGCCATGCCCCAGATGGGTCACTCTTGGTGTGCAGAGAGGAAAAAGACTGGTAAGAAAGCTGGGGGGAGGTGAGTAGCACTGAGCAGAAATAAGTCTCTGTGACTTAAGAATCTCAGTCTCTGTGTTCCTTCTTCTCCATGGCTCTGAACACAGTGCAATGGAAAGAACACTGGGCCTGAAGCGAGAAGGCCTGGGTTCCCACCTCAGCTCCAATATTTATTAGATGGGTGATCTTGGGCAAATTCATTTCTTTATTTGTAAAATGAAGATAATAGTACTTACATAACTTACCTCACAGGGCTATTATGAGAAAAATGTCATGTAAGCCACAAACAACTATACAGATTGTCACTATCCTTCCCTCTTTAGACAGGCCATACTTAGGTATGCAGTAAAATATCCCCAAAGTCTTGCTACCTTGGATCTTCAAGTCTACACTGGGTTTTGTAACAAGGCCACTTAGTGGGAATGTCATTGATGGGTGTGCTGCCCCAGGTGCCATGACATGGACCTTGGAAACACATTATCTTTGTCCTTTAAATGTAGCGTACTTTTGTTGGCTAAGCTGTGGTGTGGGGGGTATTCCTCTTAACCTGGGGCTCAGTTTCCCTACCTATGATCATGAGCTCTGAAGCCTGGGAGTAAAAGTAATGCCTGGAAGAGGTTAAAAAGTTAAAAAATATTTGGACGATGCAGCTGGACACAGAAATCAAGCATATCTTTCCTGAAAGTAGTTTCCCTGAATGGCTGAGAGAGGGGATTGTTATATCCAAACACTCAGTTCTGAACTACCCAGCCCATTCCTCTGTGTGCAGACTTTGATGCGCCCTCTGAGCACCAGACCACTGGTAGGGTATTCGTGGCATGGGTTACCATTTTAAAACCAGAAACTCTTACAAACTTTGCATTAGAGCAACAGAGAAACAAGAGAAAGAGATAAAGGGTTGAAGGAGGAGGGGGAGAGATAGAGGAGAGAGAAGGAAGCGCACGCGCGTTGTGCATCGTGCCTAATGATCTGTGATGATTTTTGTCGCCTGGTGGGGCTCCTCCCTAGGGCCTTTCTGAGCTGGGAAAGGATGGGCTTGGGTTTCCCCTTGGCTCCGACTCCCCTTGGCCTCCATCTTGGCACTGTCTGGTGTGCAGTCGGCCCATAGATCTTCCTACTGCTCGATAAAACTGCCCAGGCCTGACAGATCCATCAGTGAGGCCTTGGTGAAGGGAGAGGATGTGCGTCTGTGTACAGAGAGGAATTACCACTACAGGGCAAGTGCCTGGAATGAAAAATGTGAAGACGAGGCTAATCTATGTAAACCTCTGCACCCTGGTGAATTGTAAAGCCTTGTGGGAATTCACACTTCCCCTCCCCTGAACTCCCACTCCCATATCCCTTCTGGTCCCCGGAGAGATGAGATTCGGCCATGTTCTGCCTCTCTATGTTCCCCATTTCCTCTAGAGACTGAGTTTTCCTTGGATCTGAGCTGCGTCCTCCCAACAGAGAAGGGGACATTGTCATTTGTCTGGGCTAGGACCATGGATAAGGATTCAGGGCTCTGTGGTCACCATGGGGTCATCCAAATGACAGCACCATTGGCTACCCTGCCTACAAAGTCTGGGAAACGTGGGGGATGGGAACTCTTCCTTTGACCCAGTCCTGGATCGTTCATCATGGTGCCCAAAGCCTAGCTCTCATTTGCTGAGGTCACTAACTTCGGCCTAGCCCACCCCTAACCCCGCCCACATTCTTGCCAGCCCGTTACCATGGTTTGGACCCTGCCTCCCCACCCTTATTGTTTGGGGATGGGTTTGATGGCTGATGGCTCCCTTCTCAAAACTACTAACAAGAAACACCTAAACCTTCTATTTCTGGATGGGAATCTCCCCCTTTTCTTATCTCTCCTCCCCCTCCTACCCCATCCCCAGGGATGGGAAAAGCACAGGGTGTCCAGAAAAGGAATACAATGGCTCATATCTCATCTGCTCCTTGCTTTGGGACAGGCAATATACAAACAGACTTCCTAGCCAGATGGTGGGTTTCCAAAGGCAGCCAGGGAGGCAGAAGGGTTAAGCAGTCAGGTGCTAGTAAACAGGGAACAGACTTGGGAACTCATCTCTGAGAGGTGAAAATCCTACACTCATTCTTCCAGTTTGCCATCATCCTCTACTCACATTCTCACAGTCATTGTACCACCTGAGTGCCAGTTCTAGAAATGACCTCCCTGCCTGTACCCTTCACCTGGCTCTTAACACATTCACCTTGTATTCCAGTCATCTGCGTCCATATCTCAGCTCTCCTATTAGACTGTAAGCCTGGGTGGAGTCCTGGTCATCTCTGTATCCCCCAAAGAGCCTAGCACAGTGCCTCCCTTGCATAGAGAAAACAGTAAATGTTTCATGTGTGAGTGAATGAATGACTGCCTAGCTCTTGGCTGAAGAGAAGCTGAGAATGGGGTGACTCACATGGGATAATGGAGCATGTGGCCAGTGGCCTAGAAGATAAGGGGCACCATTTGCAATTTTTTAGTGGTTCAATTAATCAGTGAGCATTTATTAAGCACCTAATGCAGGCACTACATTAGGCTCTGGGGATACGAAGACCAGGCAAACCTAGTACCTGCCCTCAAGCAGTGGTTGGGCATCTGTGAAGGTGGTTGGATTACTCTTAGAATAACACTTGATCTTGGCTTGCCTCATCATCAGAATCAAATGAGGTAAGTGCAGAGGCTGTCTAGGCACCTTCCTTTTTGGAGTGCTCCACATCATCTACTTCCCTCAGATCAGCCCAGGAATTGGAATCTCAGTCCCTGAACTATAGAGGCAAACCCCAGAAACTCCTGACCTCCATTCACTTTTCCTCTCCATTCTGGCCTGTTACTTACACACACCCATACCCACACACCCACACACACGCCAATAGGCCATGGTTAGCAAGGCAATGGTAGCACGGGAACTAGCAGCTGCCTCCTCTTTTAGTCCGGGGAATTGTCAAGTGCCTTCTACAGAAGGAAGCTAAGGCAGGGAAGTAAGGCAGTCACTGGGACCAAAAGCACCTCCCAAGCCTCCGAACTCCAAGCAAAGACAAGCCAAAAAAAAAAAATTTCTGGGTCTAGATTTAATCCTTTATACTAGAGATCTCAGTCCCTTCTGCAGTTCCATTCAGACTGGGCCATGAACACCCAGGACCTTGGGAACCCTTGGATAGTGTGTGTAAAGCACTTGGTCAACTTAAAAGCACCACACGAATGCTGGTTATTATCATTATCACTATTATTAGAGCCTTCCCAGCCTTTTCTCAAGAAGCAGTTGTAGGGGAGTCAAGTGGCCATTTGCTCACCATCACCATGTAGGGAACCTGATACTTTAGGAACACAGTCACCTCTCCTAGGAAACTTCAGGGAAGTTTACCCAGTAGATGTGGCTTCCCTTCTACTGCTAATGGCTAGGCCTGCTCTCATCTTTCCTTAGCTTAGACCCCAAGACAGCATGCCTTCCTATGGACCAACCTAGAGAACCACGGGGTCTGGTGGCAAAGGCCCCTTTCACTGCCTCAAGTCCACCAGCCATCAAGGAAAAGCTCTTCTCTCCAGCAGGTCCAGAGCCTTACTTGAAAGGGGAGAAGAAAGGCCCAAAGGGTGGGAGTGGATGAAGGGAATGGGGTGAGGGGAGGGGGAGCTCAGTGTAGGGCCCATTTACAAATGAATGGGGGTAAGAATGGAGCAGTTTGTAGGATAAAGGGACTGCAGAAGGAGGTTTACAGATGTGCAGAGAGGACCGCTCCTCATTGTTTAATTAAGCAGAAAGTGGCTCTTTTCAAAAGCAATTTTGCACAGGAGCTGGGGGGGCTCAGCAAACAGGCCCCAAGAGTGAGGGTGAGCAGGAGAAAGGAACAGCTGGTGCTGGGAGCCACTGTGAAGCGCATGCTAAGCAGTTTAAAGAGCTGGGGAGCTCCCTCCCTCCTGCTCTGGCCACCCTTTAAACTGCGGAGTCATGACAGGCACAAAAGGAGAAAAGAGGGAGAGGACGAAACAAGGTGGGGTGCGAGGGAGAGTCTGGGACAGGAGGGAAGGTTATCTTACTCCATGTCTGTGTAGGAATGTGTGGATGGCTGGGGAAAAATGGAAATTCTGGGCTTTGTCCTCAAGATTAGAAAAGCTAAACTGCAAGGTGAAACGACCAGGCTTCGGCCCCCCTCCTCCTGGCTCCTAAGGGCCCAGTGGGTGATCCATGCCATGCCTGTCTCCTCACTCAGAAAACCCTCCAAGTCACTTGCATGAGAAAGTGCCCATTACCTTCTCTAGCACAGCCACCCACTTTTGGTTACCATTCCCTCGTCTCCAGTCTGTCCTTCATGGGAAACAGCTCCTCGTCAATATGAAAATAGCATCAGATCCACATGAATACAGTACCAGCAATCCCCAGCCCTCAAGGTGGGAACCTTCTGTTCTGCAGCAGGGAAAACCTGAATTCATAGTTAGGACGTGAGGGCAGACAGGATCTAGAAATGATCTCTCAGGGACATGGCAGAAAGTCAACTGCCACCCTGCCAGAAGACCTGACTCTGCCACTGTCTGTCAGGACTCCTGGCCAAGGCTCTAACCTTCCCTGAAGCCTCAGGCTCTTTCTTCATCTGCAACATAAGGACATTAGAAAAAATGGTCCCCCCTTGAGTTCTAACCCTGTATAATTATGACCATTCATATTATAGATGAAGAAGGGAGAGAACCGAGTAAAGCTTAGGCTAGAATGCAGGTGCACTCGCTTCATTTCACATCAGTGTACCAGCAAACTCTACTATGCTTTCTTTTGTTTTGCTTTTATTTTCATTTTGTTTTTGTTAGGCAATGGGGTTAAATGACTTGCCCAGGGTCACACAGCTAGTAAGTGTCTGAGGTCACATTTGAACTCAGGTCTTCCTGACTCCAGGGTCGGTGCTCTAATCACTGCGCCACCTAGCTGCCCCTACCCTTTCTTTCATTCCTCCTGGTGGGTTCTCTTTGGAAATATACTTATTTGGGGGGCTTTTCCCTGACCCTACTCGCTCAGGTTATCATAAGGCTGTGTGACCCTCTACTTCTCCAACCTGAGTTATACTCTACTAGAGCCAAAAAGAGACCTTGAAGATTTCTAGTCCAGTCCCTTTCATTTTACAATTGAAAAAACTAAGAGCCAGAGAAGTAAGTGGTCCAAGGTCACACAGCTGGTTGGAGAGAGGGAAGTGTGGAGGATAGAGAGCTGGCCTTGGAGCCAGGAAGACAGGTCAAGTCCTGCCTCGGCCATATACTGGATGTATGACCTCAGTGCTCCAGGGCAAAGGTGTCAAACAGGAGGCTATAAGGCTCTGGAGTGTGGCCCAAATCCGATTAAATGCAACTGCGAATCATTTAACAAAACAAATAAAAATACAATAAAACACTGATAGAGGAAGTTTCTGATACCAATGAAATCCCAGGTCCAGGCCCTATCCTATTTATGCAGTTGATTAGTCATAGAAAAAGGATCAGATCTTGACTCCCAAATTCAATACTCACTCCAATCTTGTGGCTGCTGTTTTCTCTGCTGGGACTGCTGGGATCTGCTTAGCCAAGCAGCAGCAGCTGGGCTAGGCTGGCTGCCAGGAAACAGATCTGGGTACCGGCTCGGTGGCACGGTGAGACTGTCCCAGTGGTACAAGCCCTTTGCCTATCCACTAAGAACAGTGGTGTCAGCTCAATGCCTGGCATTTGCTGCCTGGTATAGGAACCAGAATACTACTTTTAACTTAGATTGGGTCCCAGTTCTTCTTCCATGACAAATTAATGCTACTTAGGCTATACATCCTGCCCAAATTTAAAGCATGCTGGGCAGCAAAAGGTACACCAATGGGAACAGCCTGGCAACTATATCTTGAATCCAAGCGAGTCTTCTACTTCCTACCTCTCCCAGCCTCCCCTTCACTGGGAAGAATAGAACAGAAAATTTAAAAGACCAGGGTATGGGGTGGGGGGGGGAGATTGATTATGAGGAGTGACACCTGGGTTCTCTACCCAGCTCTATCCTTGACTCATTATGTCATCGTAAACAAGTCATTTGCCCTCTTTCTGCCTAGCCAGGGAATCATGTTTCCAGGGAATTTTGTAGCAGTGAAACTATGACAACCCTTTGAATTCTTCAGAAAGGAAGTTAAATGCATGGAGTTCTAGATGATAGCTAGCGAGATTTTTAAGTCTCCTGATAAGACCTCAGAGGTTTTACTTCAAAGCCCATCATTCAGAAGACTGCCAGGACTGCTTGGATGGTAATCAAACATATGATCTGGTAACTTTCAACATCACCCTACGCTCCAATGGCATCACACTACACACCTCTGGCAGTTTTACCCAACCTCATAGTAACATTTTAGTTCTTTCCATTAACATCCTGTCCCCAGTTCAGTGGGGCAGATTTTTGCTCATCTGAGAATGTCAGAGTCTCTCACTGAGGCAGACAGAACCATCTCTGTCCTAGCCCCCCAGTGGGAGCCAGCAGACCCGGACAACAATCCATTTGATTTTGAATGGGTCTCAGCACAGTATCCTCCTCACCATGCCAGAAGGAAGCTGCCAAATCCAGGATCTAGGAATTCAGTCTCCACCCTACACTATGTACCTTTTTCCCCCTGGACAGATCATGGTTGTGGATAGAGAATGAAGCATTATTTAGAAGGGAACTGTCACTTAAAGAATCATTATGGGCTTGGAGAGTTAAAATGAGTTCAATCTCCTGCCTTTACCCTACAACAAGCCAGGACCAATGATTAATTTACCTGACTCTACCATCGTCCTCAATCACTCCATCCAATCTTTGAAACTCTAAACGTCAGTATATTATTTTCCCTTGGTCTAACCTAAATTTTTCCTCTCGTAATTTCAGTCCAATTAATTTTTGATGTCTTTGGTGACTATCAGGACTTCAGGTTACCATCTTCATAGAAACAACTAGTCTATCCAATGCCAGCTTTTTCTTTTTCAGACCAAATCTTCCCATTTCTTTTATCTTTTGTTCCCCATCCTTTTAACCATTCAAGTTGCCTTTGCCTGGATCTTCTCCAGTTTTCTACCTTCCACTTAAAAGGTAGCAATCCTAGACTAGATTTGGGATGTTGGAAACATGCCCACCCAAGGAACAAGGTAGATGATGGAAAGAAATAAAATGATGGCTTGACAGTTAAAGCAAACTTTTACCAATATCAGGGAAGGTAGTAATTAAGGGATCACAAACACTGTCAGATAATTATCATCAGATGATTTTCTATGCCCAGTTTTCTAGGAGGATGTTCAAGTCTCTTATTATTCCTCTGCTTATCTGGTTTTGGGAAGAAAACTTGGTAAGCCCATGAAGTCCTTGGTCATAGATAATGGTCTCTGGTTGGGTCTATCCAGACATAAGACACTGAACTCATATGTGAAGAAAAGGCCGAAGAATGCAAGAGTAGAAACATGAGCAGAGTGCCAAATGGTATCTTTGTGGACACTGAGAACCACTGTGCACACAGAGGATGCCTCACCACCAACAGCAGAACTGGTGAGGGGGAAAGGATAAGGGAGAAGAGAAGCCTCTGTTGATTACATGTGGTGAGCTTTTCTTCCTGTCAGCTTAAGCTTCACCCGTGAGGATAGCCAGGCACTTCTGCCTACTACTTCCTATAATGGCTGCTCAGCAATTCCTGGACACCCCACTGCTTCCAGAGTTGGCCAAACCTGTGCTCCCCTAGTGTAACAAGGGTGAGAAGAAAAGATTGATACTCACAGGGCTCCTCTTGACCGGGCAAGGTGACCTGGTGCTTCTTTACACCATCAAATAAGAGTTCTGCCCCACCTCTGCAAGGGAGATGATAAAGAGAGAACCAAGTAAATTATAGGGAGCAAGAAGGGGCTGTGTCCTAAAACAACACTGAACAGGTGGAAGTGAAAGCGGGTTGATATACAAGAATTCAGCTAAACCAGCTAAGAACCCAGCCATATAATACATCTGGCATATGAATATTTCTTTACGTACTAAAATGCTGCTTTAAAATTACCTATCCTTTTTTCCAACCTGATCCTTTACTTCTCCATCTTACATGATCTCAATTCCTGCACTCTGTCTACATGAGGCTCATCATCATTGCCCGACATTTTCATTACAGTACATTCTATATGGGAAACTAAGTTTGAGGAACTAAGGGATTTTGCTTTACTTCATATCCGTATCCACACTGTGTGACATTGTACTTTGCACACATTAGGCTTGAATAAGTCTTTGTTGAACTGATACAAATGGTGAAAATGGGACATCAGCCCTCAATCAAGAGCACAGGGAAAGATGGACGCTCCCAATCCAGTGGTCCATCTATGAGCCAGAATTCTGACAAACATCAAGTTTGATAACCTCCGCCTTGCTCCTCACTCTGTAAACTGGGAAGAGGCAATGCAAGGAAAGGAATGTTTTCCAGCATTTCCCTTTCAAACTAAACTTTAGTATGGTTCCGCTGGAAAGTACACTGGACTAGAAATCTGTTTCTAGGCCCCATTCTGGTGATACCCAGCTGTGTGACCTTGGACAAATCACTTTGCCTTGTCTCAAATGTAAAAATAGGGGGTCGGCCTAAAGAATGTCTCAGGTCTTTTCCAATTCTAACATTCTGTGAATCTGTCCAATGTAGCATCATGGGATCTCTTCTTGACTATCCAAGAATCAGTAAGCCACAGCCTTAGAGCAGGAGGGCCTGGATTAATGGATATCTACAATTCAACATCCACCCAGTGTTCTCCACCCTTCTTTTCAGTCAACCCTACATTTTTGGAAAACAGATTCCAAAACGTTAGGAGGAAGGATAGGTAGGATCTCACAGACTAAAATTCTACATGGGAAGTCGCTCTAAGAGTGATGGAAAACTCTCAAGAGTGAAATTTGGAAGACACAAAAGGAAACAATTTTTCAAAAAAAAGTTTTTATTTTCTTCTCAATTGCATGTAAAAACAATTGCTAACATTTGCTTTTTAGAAGTCTGAGTTCCAAATCCCCTCCCTACCCTCGCCCCTCCTTGAGAAGGCAAGCACTATGATACAGATTATATATGTGCGATCCTGCAAAACATTTCCACATTAGGAAACAATTTCAATAAGGAGAAAAAAGGTGAGTCTGAAGAGAATGATATCTCAAGGTAACTCATCAACCAACTTAAGTTTTACCAAGTCACATACAGAAGACAGAAGCGATAGTAGACAATGAAGATGGAATATAAGAGCGTGGAAAGGTCCTGTAAATATGGCGCAAAGCTACAGACAACAAAAAGAGTGCATGTCTCTTAGTTATATGAGAGGAAAGACGAGGATTAAGAAAGAGATAGAACTCTTAGGGTGGACAAGACTACGATATCTGGAAAACGAGAGAAGACAGAACTTTTAACTTCGTATATGGATTCTGTGTTCTCTGCATCTTTGCACTGGAAATGAGAGAACAAAAGTGACTAACAGAGACTGATACCTAAGGTAAGGAGAGTAAGAACACCTAGTCACTCTTAAGGAATTCAAGTCATCTGGCCCAGAAGGGCTATATATAGTCTCAAGTACTGCAAAAACTGCTTGCTAATCATCATTGGCAATAGTTGAAAGATGGTAGAGAAAGGAAGAACTACTGCAAAAGTGAAGAAAGGAAAATCACGTTCTGACTTTCAAGAAATAGAAGGTAAAGGTGTCTGCAAACTACAAGCCAGTGATCTTGACCTCAATTCTCAGGAAAATTCTAGAAGGAATCATTTAAGAGATGTTTAATCAACAGTGAGGAAAAGAAAGTAATAATTATAAAGAGCCCAAACAGTATCACAAAGAACGAGTCATGCCAGACTAATCTTACTTCCTTTTTGAATAGGGTTACTAGCTTAGTTAGTTAGATCAGAGAATGCTGTATAGTTTACATAGATTTTAGGAAAGGGTTTGACAAAGATCTCATACGATTCTTATGGAAAGATAGAGAGATATAAACTGCATGATACAGACAGATCCAGACTAGGCATAAATGAGGCACTGTTAACTCAGCAGGAGGTCTCGAGGGCAGTGCCCCAGGGATCTATGCTTGACTCTTCTTTTTAACAGTTTTATCCATGACTTGGATAAAAGCATAGATGGAATGTTAATCAGATTTTCAGATGACACAAAACAGGAAGGGAAAGCTAACACACTGGATGAGAATCAGGATCCAAAAAGAACTTTATAGGATAAAGCAATGGAATCTCATAAGATGAAATTCAATAGGGATTTTTGTTCAATTGTTTTCAATTGTGTCTGACTCTTTGTGACCCCATTTAGGGCTTTCTTGACAAAGATACTGGAGTGGTTTGCCATTTCCTTCTCCAGCTCATTTTACAGGTGAGGAAAACTGAGGCAAATGGGGTTAAGTGACTTGCCCAGGGTCACACAGCTAATAAGTGTCTGAGGCCAGATTTGAACTCAGGAAGAGGAGTCTTTCTAACTCCAGGCCGACCCTGACACCTCGATGCTCACAATGGGTATAAAGGTAGTCTTACTGCTGGTCCTGAAGAGGTCCAATGACATTATAGGGTGATGTCTTGACTTGCCCAAGAACTGCATTTAAGAGATACAAACTTACACTTGACATTTATATGGATTAGGAAAAAAGCAACTTCACAAGTGGGGAGGGGGGGAGGAAGAGGACAGACAACAGTTTATCTGAAAAAGATCTGAGAGCTTTAGTAGATTTTTAAGTTCAATATGAACTTACCAGGTGTAGAAACAACAACAAAAAAAAGTAAGGCCATCTTAGATTGCACTAGGAGTGAAATCTCATTTAGGATTAGGAAGGTAACAGTCTCTCTGTACTCTGCCCAGGTCAGACCACATTTGAGCACAGTGTTCACTCAGTTTCTGGCACCACAGTTAAGGAAGGACATTGAGAAACTGGAAAATGTTGAGAGGAAGGCAAGCAGAACAATGAAGCATCTTGACTCTGTCATTTGATGGGGATGTCTAACAGGGTAAAGAGAAGCCTCAGGGGGGACATGATGGCTCTGTTCAAACATCTAAAGACCTGTCACTGTCTAAGAAGGATTAGACTTATTCTGGTTGGTTGCAAAGGGCAGAACCAGCAGCAATGCTCAGAAGTTGCAAACAAGCAAATTGAAGCTTGATGTCCTAACAACTGAAGCTGTCCAAAAGTGTAATGGGCTGCCTGGCAAGGAGTGGGCTCCCCTTCACTGGAGGCCCTTAAGCACAAGAGGAATGACTACTTGTCAGGTATGTTGCAGCGAGACTAGATGACCACTGAAATCCTTTCCAACCCCAAAATTCTGATTCTGCAACAAGTGACATTGTTAAAAAGGCACAAAACCAGGTGACTAAAGTTTGATTTCTTCCTTTCCCTGCTAATTCTTTGGTGGACTGCCAGTGGGTATCCAAAAGACTGGCAATGAGAGACAAGGCTTCCAGAGACCAAGGTCCTGCATAGGTAGTCCTTGAAAGCTGAGTTAGAAAAAAATCAAAATATAAAATGTGCTTCAATTTTCACTGAATCACTACATTTTAATTTTTTTCCATTTATTTCCCTATAGACTTTCTTTCAACTTTCCTTACACCAATGATACTCCCAACCCCCTGCCCCCCACCCCCATAACTGACCAGCACAACTTCTCAGATAAAAAGAAAAGAGAGGCTGAAAAACTATTTTCTTTTAGGTTCATGGCTTGAATTTTCTAAACCTCAAGGCTCTTGATAATTCACGTAACTGCTTTAACAGGGGGTGTCAGGGGATACCATATTCTGGCTCACCAAGCATATAGGGTGACCTGTTTAAAGATGGCCCCATTAAAAGGACTATGTATTTCTATGGAAGCAGTGCACTGGAGTTCCCTGTGACAACTTCTCCCAACCAGGGCAAGACTAAAAGGCCCCAATTCTTAGCAGCCACCACATGGCAAGAACATTTCCATGAGAAAATGGATGTCTGGGCACATGTGACTTCAGGTAAACATGTCAGCTCCCCCTGGCTAGGTCTGCTGATCCACACTTAAGTTTGAAACATATGCTTCAGCAAAGGCTGGCCAAGAGTGCCAACCCCAGCATCCCTAGGGAAAAAGAGTCAGTATCTGGACTGTATCTGACACCTAAGCTTATCAAACGTAGGTATGATCTCTTATATTTATATATAATAATACTTCATAATTTATAAAGCCCTTTCATAAACACATATGGGCATGTATGTGTTTACATGTATATGTGAATGATTTCCTTTCATCCTACTTGTGAAATAGAGTTAGAACAGGTATTAAAACCCTCATTTTACATGAGAGGAATATGAGGCCAAAAGAGGAGAAATGAGATGTTCAAGGTCACAAAACTAATGAGTTCTTAGTGGTCAGGGCTGGAAAACAGCTTTCTTGACTGCTAGTCTAGGACTCTCTCCACTACACTATGCTATTGCTCTACAACTCTCAACTAGCCTGCCTGAAATTCTATTTCAAGGACTTCTAAATGGAAGAAGTAGCCTTTTAAAATCTAAAAACACTGCCCTCCCAATTGGGGATAGGAAGACACTGCTGAGATTTAAGCAGGGATGGGGAGCTCATGCAGCTGACAAAGTCACACACAACCACCCTTGAGGGACTGGGATGGACAGAAACCACTGGGAGGCCAAGGCAGGCATTGTGATGGGGGGAAACATGGGGTGTCTGTAATCACAACAAGGTCACACTTTGTTGCTGCAGAAGTGTGAAGGAGGAGATAAGGCCCATCTGTGACCCACTTGCTGGGACCATTTCAGCTGTGGGCCATGCACAGAGCTTCCATTTATATGCCTCCAAGAGCTCAGCTCTCTTCTCTTCTGGGGTGGGGGTCGGGACATGCAGCAGCTGGGGAGAGTGGGGGTTGGGGGAAACAAGGAAGACTTGCAGGGGTTCCATAGTTGGGGGGAGGTCAGGGAAATGTAGAAAGGAAAAGAACTGGGGTTGATAGGTCCCAAGCAAACAACAGGCAGTGACCAAACCTGGCAGTGCCAGTCACAGGCATTGGGTTTCTGGTGGGGTTTGTTTGTCTTTTAAAATGAATGACTCGAGAATGAATCTGGATCAATGGGTAACTTGCCAGCAGCTGTGTTTACTGGTCCGCAAATAAGGGATGGAGGGGCTCTGGCTTTTCCAACAATATAGCTCTTCAGGTGATGAAAAGTATATTCTCATCCCCACCCCCTGGGCCAACTGGAGGAGGGTAAGGTGAAGGGCTTTTTGTGAGTGGAAGGAGGTAAACGGAAGCCTGAGTCTGAACACATCTTTGGCTTAAATCTCATAGAGGGGATTGGTCTGTTTAGCAGAATTTCCTCCCAAGTGATCCGATCTTATGTTTTCCACCCACAATTCTCAGTGAGATATAATAGGATGTTTGTCCTAATGGTAGATGTAGGGCTTCAGAGAACCAGCTTTCCTTCTCCAGATCAAACTGGGAGGCAAGTTTCCAGAATGACCTTCTCTCCCCTTACCAAGACTTCTGTTTGATAAAACTTCCCTGTTTTAAAAAGGAGGAATCATGAAGGGAAGAGGGATTGGGTGAGAAAACTAAGACTAATTTCTGCAGCTCTAACTGCCCTCGGGATCCCACTTCTCACTCTAAGCCAAGTTTTCAACAATGTCCAGACTGTTGTGATACAAAACAATCTAGTCTACTCTAGAGATGTCATATACTATGTTACCTGACATATTTTACTGAACACATCATAAGATATCTAGCACAATGATGGCAGTGTATTTCTCAATAGAAGGTGGAAATAAATAAAAAATTGTGCAGTGTTATGTTTGTTTTTGTTTATGGAAACATCCACATTTGTTGATGCATGTCAAATTAATGATAAAGTAAATAACTTTTTTAAAAAAGCTTGTGAAACAAAAAGGTGTGGGAAGACAGCTCTATCTAGCTCTCACACCACAAGGGCTAGAATGACTAAAAGTGTTACATTCCCAAAAGTCAGTGGAAAAAGGCAAGTCCACTTATTTGGTTTAAACCAGATCAGAGAGGTAGAGTGAATGGGCGAGTTCAGTGATACTTCTTGTAATATTTGCTCAGGTACAGGAAAATCAGAAAGGTGATCCTTAAACTAAAATGAGGTATCATCATGTAGCAGAGAGAGACCTTATGAGAAGCAACTTGATCACAGACACAAAACACAAAGGAAAAGAGCAGAAGTTCAATATGAGTCAACAGTAGTGGCCCAGAAAGCTAATGCAATAAGAGAAACATGGTGTTCAGACTAGGGAGATGATTGTCCCACTGTACCCTGCCGTGGTTGGCCCACATTCAGAGTACTGTGTTCAAATCTGATACTACATTTTAAGAAGGACATTTATGTGTTTAAATAAGGCAATCAGGATAACGAAGGGGTTTGTCATATAGACATTGGCTGAAGAAATTGAGGTTCTTTAACCTGAAGAATAATAACTTTAGGGGTCTTCAAGTAATTGAAAGGCTATTAGATGGTAGAGGGATTAGACTTACTCTTCTTGGCCCCAGAAGAGAGAACTAAGAATAATGAGTAGAAGATGCAACTTTAGGCTTGAGATAACACAAACCTTGGGATCACTTTAGAAGATATGTTATAAAGAAGATTCTCGTTCACGTACAGTTTGGATTGGCAAAGATTATCAAGAGATTGAGGACAAAGATAGTATATCGTATTTAGTTTCCATATTTCAGATTCCAAAATTAGGTAGAAAAACTATAGTTTTCTTAGAAGTCTATGTCTTTGGCACTATGAGAAACTGAAGCACAATTTTTAACAACAGAGTCCAAATACTAGAAGTGGCCTAATTCAGTCAGAATTGATAGAGAAACTTTTTCTGGGATGCAGAAAAGCCTAATGGGCCTTATCAAGTATTATTCTAAACTAATGATGGGTAAGATTTGGGGAATCCACAGGCCTTAAGAAAGTTAAATGGCCCAAAATGGCAGTGGCCCCCCCCCAAGGGATTTGTCAATGACTAGTTGACAAGGCCAATGACTCACAAAAGGATGGAGGCATATATGACTTTGTCCAACAGAATTATAGAGCAAGATGCAATAAAAACATCTCCAACTAAAATTCCCTTAAATTTCTAAATGGCACTCATAGTACTATCATCCAGACCCACCTAGAGGCCAAGTTCTGTGCGTACACAACCAAGGGGGAAGTGCCTGTTTGGTTAGACTGGGACAAGTCCCAGATCTTCCCTTCTGTTTATCATCAAACTCTGGGTTCTGTCCCTTCCCCTTTTAGAGAGAAAAAGAAAATCAGACTTAAAACGATCCTTGGCTCTGATACTAATGAACTCTGAGTCTCTAGCCAAATCATTGTCCCTCCCCTGGCCTCAATTTCTCCACGTGTAAAATAATGAGTTCTGTTCTAAGGATCTCTGATATTAAAAATCAATCAACCAACACGCATCTATTTATTAAGTGCTTACTAGTCAGTCAATATGCATTTATTAAACTCCGATTATGCGCCTGGCACTGTGCTAAGTCTAGGGGTACAAAGATTAGTCAAAAAGAAACAATCCCTGCCCTCAATGAACTTATAGCCCTTTTAGGCTGAGAGAGAACCCAACTTGCATCCCAATGGGGGAATCAATCCTCCCTGCAGGATGAAGCCAGATTTCCAGCGATGCCTACACATCCATTCAGCGGTCGGACTGGGTGATGTAAGTGGGGTGACTTCTGGATTCTGGGGGCTCAGAGACCGTGCTCCAGGTTTCCAGGCCCGGGGAAGGAGGACAGGAGCGGCCATTATTAAAGGGACCGAAAGTCTAAACAGTGGCTCAGAGATAAGAGGAGGTAGGCACGTACGCATCGGCGTACGCGCCGGTTTACTGGGGAAAATACGGTCACGTCGTTCTCATAGCAACCCTGCCCTACCCGGGCAGCGCAGCAGAGCAGGTCAGAAAGAGGCGATGCGACAAAAGTCCGTTCTGTTGCGAGACTCTGAGGGAGGGAGAAGGAGCTGCTAGCCCGACACACTTCCCTTCTACATAGGGCCACCGGATCCTCCCCTCCCCTGGGTTCGAGACCCCGACTCACCCGAACTCCACCTGCACTGACACGGGGGCAGCCATCTTGGGGAAGACGCAGATAGCGGAAGTACACGCCCACCTGACGTCTCCTCCTTCCGCCTTACCCGGACGGGGAACTAGGCATCGTCCCAGGGAAGCTTCCTTCTTCTCAGCTATTGGTCAGGGGCCTCCACGGAGCCCCGCCTACTAGGCAGGGATGGAGTGGGGAGAGCTCCGAGGACGGAGGATTTCGGAATCCTGGAAAACACGAGCCGGAAGTGAGCGTAAAACTTGTTCAGCCCTTTTTTTACAGATGGGGAAAACTGAGGTCCAGAGAGGGAACTGAACTAACGAAGGTTGCAAAACTGCTGAGTGGCAAAGATCACAGGCTTTAGGGCCGAAAGTTACTTCTAAGTTAGAGAATGCAGACCTCCACACTCCAAGGCAGAAGCGTCATCTTTCTCATGTTAAAGCCATCAGATCCTTGGAAATACATCACACTCCCCATGAGCTGAGCCTGTGCTCTGCCCCGGACTCTTTTGATTTAGAACACCTTGATTATCCCCATACTTGTTCTGTTTCTTTTGAATATCTTTTATCCCCTTTCCCTTAGTGTTAGTTTCTCCTGTCCTTTTCTTTCCAGGGCTCTGCTTCTTCCTAGCCCGGTCTTCCTCCAATATTCCCCAGTCAGGATTGCCGCTTAGCATTCTCAGCCCTTCAAGCCAAATTGTTTCCCCCCAACCCCCCCATCCCAAACCTCAAGAGGACAAAACGTTTTCCCCGTAGCCCAACCCAACGCCCTCCTATCTCTCTAGTGATCAGCCAGAAAATACAGTGTGCAGAGCACGCTGAGAGGAAGACAAATCAGAGATTCCAAAAACTAGAACCTGCCAACTTCTCATTTTCTTGGATGGCACAACAGTCCTTCCAGGCTTAAAATCTTGTGGTCCTTCCTCTGTTTCCTTACCTTCAAAATGATTGCAAAGGCTCCTTGCCACTCTTAGCATTCTATAGATCAAATGAGATATTCATGAAGCGCTTAGCACAATGCCTGGTGCATATTAGGTGCTTAATGTTTGTTCCCTCCCACTTCCCTATATTCTAAGGTTCCTTCTAACTAATAATTATTCTATGTTCATTGTTCTAAGGTCTCTTTCAATTGTGTTCTGTGATCCTATGATCGTACTCTTTTTTTCTAATCTATCTCCCTCAGTGTCTAGTATAGTGTTCTGTATTCATTGATAGATGCTTAATAAACATCTTGATTAAATTGGATCTAATCAATAAGCAGGTCCTGTCAATTTTCCTTCATAATCTCTCTCACAAGCACTACCCTAGTCCTATTTCTCATCACCTCTTCCTGACAATATTTCATTAACTTTCTTACTGGTTTCTTTGCTTCCTTTACTCCCTTCATTCCACCTTTCACAGGTGGTCAGATATATTGTTAAACCTGGCTTTTATCATGTGTCTTCCTTGCTCAGCAATTCCCTAGGGCAAACAGGATAAAGTCAAAATTCCTCAGTTTGGCATTCAAAGCCCTGCTGCATCTAACCCCCAACGTATAGCTTTCACCTTATTTCAGTCTTATCATGTCCCCTCCTTGGGACTTGGAGCATCCTTTTCTCTGCAAAACGTTCTTGGGTTGGATCCGTGTATGTGTGATTTTAAAGATTACAATTCTTTATTTTTTTTTTTGCAGGGGGGAGTGTAAAGTGGGGGTGGTGCAGAGGGGGAAGGACCCCAGAGATTCCCGCAGGAACCGCCTTCAGTTCTTTCTGAAGCATCGAGGAAGACAATAGGAGGGTCGGGAGGGGGCTAGAGGGCTCTGGTGGGGACCACAGTCCGCTGGCCTTTGTCTGAATCCCCCTGGGCTCAGTCCTGAACCCTCGGTGGCTCAGAGAAAAGGCGATGGCGGTGGGGGAAAGCGGGGCGGGGAGGGTCAGGGGGAGCTGGAGTCTTTTGCAGGCTTCCTATCCCATTCTTGTGCTAATTGGATGTCAAGCTGAGATCAGTGAGAGGGAAATCAGTCCCAGCGCTCGGGTTAAACTGCAGCCAAAGAACGCTCGGATGGAGAGCGGAATATCATTAGTACCCGGAGGAGCTTGGCTGGGATGGGAGGGGGAGGAGGGGGCGGGGAGCAGAGGGGGATGAACGTGGGGCCCCATTGAAAGCAGCTCCCTCCCCTCCGGCTGCCTTCAATAGACCCCTCCGAGGTATTTAACCTTCCCAAGAGTTGAAAGCGATACAGCAAGCGGTGGCTCTGAAGGCCACTTGCCTGGCAGCCTGGGACATCCCGGGGCAGGACCGCAAAGAGCCACTTTTTTTTTTTAAAGGAGCTCCGCCAAAAAAAAAAAAAAAAGAGGAGCTCCGCAGTCTGAGCCCCAAGAAAAATCGATCTCGGGAGCACTGGCCCTACATGCCTTTTGTAGAGAGAGGGATGGCGGAGGGATCTCAGACCTACCTAGTTCCTGATCCCTTTGATCATGATTTCTTAAGAAAAGTTACTAAGGTGACTTGCGTTTGCTCTGTCCCCTCCATCCCTAGATGTATCACCTCTACCCTTAACTCTAAAATTAATCTCTGATCAAGGGCCTAGAAGGGTCAATATATCAGACAATCTAAAAAAGTAGTTTTAAAGTAGCCTGAAGCTACTTTAGAGTTCATCTAGTCTCATTTTACAGATAGGGAAACTGAGGTTCAAAGAGAAGGGACCTGCCCAGGGTCACTCAACCAGTTGGTGGCAGAGCTGGGACAAAGGCCAAGGCCTCCTGTTAGTCCTGCTTCCATTACACCACACTGCCTTTCGTGAGTATGCCCTTTTTGCCACCCCATCAAATTGACACAGTCTCTTTACAGAAGAGAGGAGCCTGATAAGATAGGTGTGTGCATGGGTACTTTAGTTAGAGACAGGGCTGGTGTATCCCCAAGAAAATAAGACCTATTTTCTTCTTCTTTACCCACCACAAGGGGAAGAAGTGAGCAACGTGCGTTTTCCATTTTAGAATGGGGAAAATCAAGCCCTTCCCAGCAATGACTATAGTTCTTTAAGAAATAGACCTGGTTGCAGGGCTTCCTTCATCTGGAGGAGGCCAATGAGCTCTCTCATTCCACTTTTTAAGAGGTTAACCCAGCCAGTTTCATAGAACCCTGAAGGTGGGAGGGTCTAGAAACCACATTACACCAGAATAGAGGTGACTTCATATTTAAAAACAGAAGCCTGGCTCTCTTTCCCCATCCTCCAGTCCCTTCCACTACTAGTATATCTCCCCTGGTCCATTCTGCACCAATAGAATAAGCAAACCTATCCCCAGAACAGGGGCTGCTAGGGGGCACAGTGGATACAGCACTCAGCCTGGGGTCAGGAAGTTGTTATTTATTCCATTTTCACTTGTGTCTGACTCTTCATGTCCCCATTTGGGGTTTTCTTGGCAGAGACTGGAGTGGTTTGCCTTTTCCTTCTCCAGCTTATTTAACAGGTGAAGAAACTGAGGCCAACAGTGTTAAGTGACTTGCCCAGCATCACACAGCTAGGAAGATAAGTCTTCCTGACTGAAAGCCCAGCACTCGATCCACTGTGACACCTAGTTGCCCCCAGAGTCAGGAAGAACCAAGTTCAAATCCGGCCTCAGACACCAGCTGTGTGACCATGGGCAAGTCACTTAACCCTGTTGGCCTCAGTTTCCTCATCTGTCAAATGAGCTGGAGAAGAAAATGACAAACTATTCCAGTATCTTTGCCATGAAAATGGGTCATGAAGATTCAGACACGTTGAAAAGACAACAATAAAATCCCTGGGACAGTAGGGTCAGGCTAGAAGGGATTAATCGGGGCCAGCTTGCCCTCTACTGGCCACATGGCTTAAGTACAATCAATCCAGACACCTGACAACCCCAAACTAGAACCCCCGGCCCTTTAGTCCACTCTCTCATTTTACAAACGGGGAAACTGAATCCCAGACTGAAGTATAGTGCCAGGTCAAATGCAGTGCTGAGATTGGAATCCTTGTCACCTGATTTCCAATTTAGGGCTCTTTCCACTACATCAGTCAAGAGAGGCCAAGATCTATAAGGCCCAGGCCACAGGGCCTCCAGTACCCAGCATGAGGTTGGCATGCAGGGAAGTGGCCCGATTCCAATCTAACTAGAGGGGGTTGGAACAGAGAGACGCCCACACTACCCAGCAGGATGTGCCAAATACTCAGTGAGGGGCACTAACAGTACTATCAGCGTTCCCAGGAGAGAGAGAATGTACTGTGATCTGTGCTGGGAGAGGATCAAAAAAGGCTTCCTGGAGATAGTGAAGGAGGGAGTGGAGCCAAGTCTTAAAGAATGAAGACGTACCCTGGGCAAGTCACTTAATCCCATTGCCTAGCCAAAAAAATACAAACAACCCCCCCCCAAACCCCAAATCACAAAAGAATGAAGAGCTAGCGAGGTCTGTAGCATGACACGAGCAAAGGTGTGAGCAAGGGAAGCCCAAGGCTCATTCAGGAGATGGTCACTCTCTCAAACATTCACATAAATTAAGTGGGAAGAGGAAGTCAAATCTGAATTTAATTGCCATAGACCCCATCCCCATGCTGTCCCACAGAAAGAGGTATGAGCCAGGCCAAGGGGTGTGAGGAAGAAATGGAGACAGAGACACAAACTAATCCTGAGGTGAGGGAGAGGCTGCAGGGGCAGGAGATGGGAAGGGCAGCTCCTGCAACGGAGCCAGCCTCTCCCTCTCTCTGCAGTGATCCTGAGAAGCTTTGGAATTATCTACAAGGCCAAAGAAGACCTCACTGAAAAAGTCTTGGCCAAGGAAAGGTAGACAACTGGTGGGTGTGTGGAGGAAGGGGATGTCTCTTCGGCACCACCTAGCTTAGGGCCTGGGCAGGGCTCTGGTGGCTCTTGGAGCTAGAGGAGTTCCTGCAACTCTTCACTGTGGAGAGTGACCCCTTATAGCTACCACCCTCCTTTGTCTATACCACTGAAGTCATGTAGTAGCTTAGATAGCAGCCATAGCCCAAAGAGAAATAGAACCTTCATCCTAAATCCTCTTGGCCAAAAAAAAAAAAAAAGGTGAGTAGTTCCTCTGTCCTCTGGTTGGCTTCCTGAATCCAGGGTCCTTACCTCTTGGCAAGGTACAGGGAGGGTGGGACAGCAAGAATCTCAATTAGTGAACTCCCCTCTCAACCTTCTCCCATCCTGTGCATCCCTCCCCCCCCCACCTCAAGACATCACCCTGAGTATGCTCAGTCAGTCTCTGCTCTCTGGGGTATGGAGACAAAATGAAGGATTGAACTCATCCTACCCTAAGCCCTCCAGCTCCCCAAACACAAGGCTTTCATGGAAAACCTCTAATGTGGGGGGTAGAGGAAGATGGCAGTAAAGTCACTTGGCAATTTCAGAGCAGAGGTGTCCACTGGCTTCCCTCCCTCTGCCCCAGTCAGTACTCTGGAGGAGGGGGAATGGCCCTTACCACTGCCTACTTTGGTCTGACACCATTCCCTGTTGCCCAAGAACCCTCCAGGGGCTCAGCCTCTGACTCAGTCCAGCCCCTGGAGTGGGAGCAGGGATGGAGACAATCACAGCTTCTCTTCCCCAGCCTGGATACGGACATAAGCCTTGGAGTCCAGGGGAAGATAGCGACAGAGCCGGGTATCCAGGTAGAAAAGGGGTCCTTCACCAAAGCTGGGTTGAAACCCTCTTTCCGTAATTCTGTCTTCTGGAATTTGTAGGTCCCTGGAGAGGGTAAGGAAGGGAGGTTAGATAAGAGGACCTGGTTGCTGGGGACAGGAGAGGCCAGAACAGCCTCAGTATTAAAAAAACTGAAGGAATAAGATTAGAGAAAATATTTGCCAAGGAAGAAGAGGAAAGAGGTAAGGATCACAGGATCACAGATTTGAAACTAAAAGGGACCTCAGAGGCTTATCTTACAGATAAGGAAACTGAGGCCTTAATTTAAATGACCTGCCCAAGGCCATATGGGTGATAAGCAGCAGAGCTGGGATTTGATCTCAGCTCCTCTAACATTATAATTGAATGATTCAGTATTTGAATGCTGTGAGATCTAGAAGAAAGAGGAGATGGTAAAGGAGGCAGTTGGGGTCGGTGAGGTCTGATGTGGAAAAGACCCAGAAAAGGAGGGACTCATAAATGACTTATGGAGAAGTCCAGGTTAGAATCCCCAGAAGGAAGAAGGAAGAGGGGGGCCCTCAGATATACCTGTTTTATGGAGCTCAGGCAGGAAGCGCAGGAAGATGGGGCGGGCATAGAGTGGGAGTTCCTTCTCCAGTGCTTTGGCAAATTCTGTCAGGTCACAGCCACCCTTGGGGTCCGCTATGCAGCCATGCCCGCCCGGCCCTCAATACCTGCAGTGTAGAGATGTGTCAGAGGGATGCAGGGCACTTGGGAGGCTTGCCCACAGAGCCCATGTCATTCACCTAAATGTCCAACTGACAAACATCCTATAAATGACCAATTCACATGTGATATATGCAAAACTCTTTGCTAGTCTTAAGGGGCTATATAAATGTTAACTGTTAACAAGGATGCTACTGAATGAGTTGCTTGTTGCAGAGGCCTGACACCTAGTGGCCACTCTGGGTGATACAGGTGGCTGAGCAGGCCCCTCAATTTAACAAATACAATCACAGAAACTTAAGAGCTGGAAGTCACTTCAGGGACCATCTGGGTCAACTAGCATCATGTGAACTGGCACATGCTATTATCATTATTTTTAATCAAATATTTTGAGTCTCATTCTTTAAAAGTTCATATTTTAAATAAATTATAATTCATCTGAGTCAAGTTCAAATCTAGCCTCAGGCACTTATTTAGCTGAGTGACCTGGGACAAGTCATCTAACCTCTCAGACTCAGCTTAGCCATTTATCAAATGGGGACAATATGAGTAGCTACTGAGGTAGGGAAGGTCATTATGAGCTCAGATGAGATAATACATGTAAAAGGCTTTGCAAAATAAAGCCTACCTAAATGCTGTTACTATTACCTAGGGGGATAGAGTGCCAGTCCTGGAATCTGGAAGACCCATCCTTCTGTATTCAAATCTAGTCTCAGACAATTACTAGCTGTGAGACACTGGCAAATCACTTAACCCTGTTTGCCTCAGTTTCCTCATCTGTAAGATGAGCTGAAGAAGGGAATGGCAAACCACTTCAGTATCTTAGCCAAGAAAACCCTAAATGGGTTTGTGAAAAGATGGACACCACTGAACAGTTATCACCTAGAGCCAAAATATGTCCCTGTATCTTTCACCCCTTTATCTTAATTCTGCCATTCAGGGCTAAATAATCTACCTGAGTTATTAACATTTGTTAAGTGTCTGTATGCAGATCCCTGCTAAGCATTAAGAGAAATACAAAATTTAATAGCCACTGATCTGATGAGAACACTTGGACTGAAAAAGTGGCATCAAAACATATCCTGGGTATACCTAGAAAAAAGATCCAAGCTGGCCATCCAAGATAAGGGAGCCTAGGCAGGTGTCACATCCTACAGGAAGCCTTCCTTGATCCCTGCATATACTGACCTGATTACAAAGGCTGATAGAGGATCATTGATTTAGAGCTGGGAGAGATCTTAGAGGCCACTGAGTCCAAATGTCTAACGTTACCGATGAAGAAACTGAGGTCCAGAGGTGTGAAGGACTTAAGTAAGGCCACATATGTAGCAAGTATAGAGCTGGGATTAAATCCCAGGTCCTTAGACCTCTGGAGTCCTTAGACTCCAAATCCAGGTACTCATTTTGTACCACTAGGCCCTCAGAAGAACATAAATTTCTTGAGGACAGGTATGATGTTTTCATTTTGTCTTTGCTTCCCCAGCACTTGAGGGGCCTGGGTGGGTTGGGGTGGGGGTGGATAGAGACAGCCCTGCAGCTAAGAGACTTGGGTTCAAGTCCCACTTCTGACACCTAGTGGCTGCGAGATCCTGAGGAATTCACTTGACTGCTCAGTGCTCTAGGCAACTCTTTAAGAGGTAGTGCTGACCTGCACTGGTAGAGGGAGTTTTCTCACCTGAGAGTTCCCTATGTGACAGAAAGCACAGGTTTAGACTCTAGCCCTAGCCCTATCCCCAGCACCTAGCACAGTGCTATACTGTGTGTGTGTGTGTGTGTGTGTGTGTATACACACACAGTATATGCTTACCCAGTATACAGTAGATGCTTAATTAATGCTCATTGGATTTGATTCCCACAAAATATGAAAAAATTCAGAGGAAGGAGAATCCATGGGAAGATAGGAGTAAGAATTGCTCAGGATGACAAGGTGTGCAGGGAGTACCCACATCATTGAGATTTTGGCCCCATTGCAGTATTGTGGTATGTATGTGGTGCTCTGCCCAAAGAACCATGGCTCCCCACTTACCTGGCACCTCCACACCATACACGGCTACATCAACCATGTCTAAGAGTCGGCTCAGGGTCCCCTCCACTTCTGTAGTGGATACATTCTCTCCTTTCCACCGGAATGTGTCACCTGTTCGGTCCCGGAAATACAGGTAGCCCAATTCATCCATCACCAGCACATCACCTGATAGAGGGAGGAATAGGGCTCAGGGGAGGCCTGGAAGATGGGACTTTGGGTTTCCTGCTAGAACCTACCCTGCAATACTAGGAAGCCAGAGGGAGGACAGGTGAGGGGGCTATGCTCATGAAAGCCGTGAATTATGGGATTTAGAACTAGAAGGGTCTTCAGAGACCACCTAAGTTCTCATTTTCAGATTAGGGAAGCTGAGGATACTGTTTAGGTCAAGGACCATAATTATTATTAATTAATGGTAATAGTAATAAATAACAATAATAATACTAATCTCAAAAGACTGCCATGGTATGGTAGACAGACAGCTGGCCTTTGAATCAGGAAGACCCCAGGGCAAGTCACTTAACCCCTCAGTGGCTTTGGGCAACTCACTAATAAGGCTACACACTTCAGAACAGTTGCAGATTTGTACTGGGAGAGGGAGTTTCCTTACTGAGAGTTCCCTACACCAATAAGATTATAGGTTTGGGGAAAAAAAACCCCAACTAACCTGACATTTATGAAGCCAGCACCTTAAGATCTATGGAGTGCTTTGCTAACAATAGCCTTATGAGATAGGCAGTAACTTTTCATAGGGAGTATTAATATCCTCATTTTATAGATCTTCATTTGAGGAGGGTGATGGACCGAGGTCTGGCTTTTCCTGTGTCCAGTACCCGAGGAGGCAGAGAATTAGGAATCAGGAAGACCTGGTTCTAAGAACTACCTCTGACTAATGTTAGCTTTGTGATCCCAGGAATTTACCTTACCTTCTCAGTGCCTGAGGCAACCCTCTAACTGTAAATTACAGAGAGTTGCTGATTTCTCTAACACTTTACCCATGAAGAAGCATAGGTTTGGATCACCCAGTTCTTACACACACACACACACACTCTCTCTCTCTCTCTCTCTCTCTCTCTCTGTCTGTCTATTACAGCCTGTTCTAAAACCCAGGTTCTCAATACAACTTTGGAAGGGAGGAAATTCATAAAAGGAAGGAAGGAAGGGCTGGTCCTGGGAATGTGGAGGAAGGGTCTCGAGGAGAAGGCAAGCATGGTGTCAATCCCTTCACTTTCTCTTCCACCCCCAAAGATTCAAAAAGAAACTAAAGGAGAAGAAGGGGAGAAGGACAGTAGCATGGCCCAGGGATAATGGAAAGGGGTCCTGACCACTGAGGTAGGCCATGTCTCCCTTCTTGAAGACATCATAGGCAATCTTCTTATCGTTGGCACCAGGATTGATGTACCCATCGAAGCGTCGAAGTGGGTCATGCTGCACAATTCGGCCAACAAGCTGGCCTGGCTCCCCTGGGAAAATCAAAGCTCAGCTGGGATACTTTCTCCCACCTGGTGACCTTTCCCCATGTTCTGTTCCTGCTCAAAAACCTTACCTGTCCCTATAAAGCCACCCAGACAACACCCAAACCCCTGCTTCATCCAGCGTTTGAGGCTCTTTCCCACTGACTCATCCATCGGCCTGCCTCCTCAGCCTCATCACCTACTGATCTTTTCTCTATAACCCCTCAGCTCCAGCCAGGCCATGTCTTTGGCATTCCTCAAACTCTGCTTCCTCACCCCACCTAGAAGGCCTCCTGCTCTGATTCTTCATGACCCCTTTTGGGGTTTTCTTGGCAAAGATACTAAAGTGGTTTGCATTTCCTTCTCTAGCTCATTTTACAGATGAGGAAACTGAAGCAAACAAGGTTAAGTGTTAAGTGACTTGCCCAGGGTCACACAGCTAGTAAGTGTCTGAGGCCACATTTGAACTCAGGAAGATGAGTCTTTCTGACTCCAGGCCGGCACTCTATGCACTGTGTCACCTAGCTGCTCATCTTTATCTATACTATATAACTCTATTGACATCTATCTCAAGCTATGTCTATTTAGATAGAAACATAGAGACTGGTGGATGGATGGGTAGGAAGATAAGGAGACAGATATGGATGAATGGTTAGATAGAGATGAATGGTTGGTAGGGGCAGCTTGGTGATGCAGTAGATAAAGCACCGGCTCTGGTGTTAGTAGGATCTGAGTTCAAATCCAGCTAATGATACTCATTAGCTATATGACCCTGGGTAAGTCACTTAACCCTGATTGCCTCGCAAAAAAAAAAGAGAGATGGATAGTTTGATGGCTGGGTAGACTGAGAGAGAGGTATAGATATATGATGGGATAGACAGAGGGATCGATAAATATGAATACAGAAGGATCAACAGATATGGATGGAGAGAAAAAGATGGATGGAGAGCTGGAAAGAGATCAATGGACAGATAGATATGGATGAAGAGAGAAAAAGAAAGAAAGAGAAAGAGAGAGGGTGGTATGGTATAGATAGAGAGCCAGCCTTGCAAGTCAGGAAGATATGGTCCACAGTCTGCCTCTGCATGTCCTAGCTGGTCAGGAATAAATCACGTGACCTCTTAGTGACTTAAGAAATTTTCTAAGAGTATAAGTTACAGAGTAGTTGCCAAGCTGCATTGGAAGGAGTCATTTCCACACCAGGATTTCCCTATACCAATGAAATCACGCATCTAGACAAAATTTGTGTGTGTGTGTGTGTGTGTGTAAGTATCTTCCCCCATAAGTGTAGGGGCTATCCCTTTTATATCCCCTAGAGCAGAAGTGTCAAACTCAAAGCAAACCAAATTAAAATGTAATTGGGAAATGTTTAACAAAACAAAAAAAAATGCAATAAAGCATGGATAACATTAATTTGTGGTTTTCCATGCACCTCCAGGGATCTTACTCTATTTGACTTTGACGCCACTGGCCTAGAGAATTTACAACAGGCCACAGTTTGTGGCAGTGCTCAGTCTAACATCATTTAGACCTGGGAGGTACCTCAATGACCATCCAATCCAAGCCCAAGGGGAGGCAGCTGAGGCCCAGGGAGAAGGTGGGAATCCAGAACTGGCTAAGGTCCCACGAGAATGGTTTCCTGCCCCCAGCCCTCACTAGCCAATCCCTCTGTCTACAGGTTAATTTCCTTCAGGTTTTCCCTCCCCCACCCCCACCTCCACTGCCAGTACCATCCATCTTTCAAGACAGACCTGGACCACAGGGAAGGCAGATGCCATTGTTATCCCTGATCAACTCCATGGTGTCCTCATTCACCCGCACGAGCCGGATGGGGTAGATGAAGGATATGATGCGGCTGTTGAAACCACAGGCCCCCACCTGTGAAGGCCAGGAAATGAGAACCCTGATGCAGAGATGCCAGCCATCCTCCAGTGACTCCCTCCCTCATCTTATCCCCTAGGTGGGTCCTAGGATTCTCTGGTGGACTTCTCTATTTTGAGAAGCGTGGATGTTTCTCCTTGGGACTGATACTCTATTTTGCCCCACCCCATCTGATGGGCCCCCAACTATGGGATGACCACCCCCCTCCAGGCCCTTTGCCCGATCTTCCATCTTTCCCAGTATCTGACCAAGTGTGTACCCAGATCCTCTCCCTAAGAGTCCCTGACCTGGCTATCAAAGTTGCCCACGCTGCAGTTGCATTCAGTGGCCCCGTAGAACTCAGCCACCTGAGGGACGTGGAAACGATTGATGAATTCAGTCCAGATAGACTGCCTAAGCCCATTGCCTAGGGCCATGCGCACCGAGTGCTGGGTCTCCACTTCTCTTGGAGGTTGGTTCAGAAGGTAGCGACAGAGTTCTCCAATATACTGGACAATCTAGGGGCAGGGACAGGGAGGAGGGAGACAGGTTGAGGCATCAGTCCTGGGACCATCCCCTTGCTCCCTGAGGCCATTCCTCCCCTCCACTCTATGGCCACTGACTCAAAGAATGTCAGACCTGGAAGAGTCCACCTATAGTAGGACGCCGAGACCCAGGGAGGGGACTGCCACCCTTGTCAGATCACACAGATAAGCTGGCGGCAGATTCCAATGCCCCTAACTCTGTGTTTCTTTCTTTTCAGTTACGTATAGCTTTTTTAAAATGCTATAAAACTTAACAATAATATCAAAATTTTCTTTTGTGACCCTTTTTGAACTTTTTTTTATTTTAAAATATTTTATTAATATTCTTTTCTTCCTTTTTTTTTAAGCATCTCTTATCACTGCATGCCAACTCACCTCTCCACCCAGCCCTGCTCCAGATAAATCCCCCCTTGTATACAAACAAGGATGGCTGGACAAAACTAATAAACAGCTAACGTTCCTTCGAAACCATCATGCTACCTCCCCACACCATGATTACTAAATCCTCTTCCCAGAGGTGCTCCAGAGACTTTGTCCTCTTTATCAAAGTCTTGTCTCCCCCACTGGACTATTAGTTTCTTCAGGGGTCAATTCTCTAACTCCCAGATACTACCTAGTATGGGTCCCAGCACAGGAAAGCTCCCTAATAAATATATGGAGGTGGAATGATTTCCTCATGTGAAAAATGAGTAGGCTGAGTCCTACCTACTCTACCCTCACAGAACATTATAGGGATCAAATGGGGCAATTAGATGAAAAGTACTTTGAAAAGAGCTGTCACCAGAGGAACACACAGGGCCTTTCCGGACTAGTGGTTATTTTTGGGTCCAGCTCCTAACACCCACAGCTGACAGTTCCTCTCTCTCTGTCTCTCTCTATCTCTTTCTCCCTGGTTCTCTGTCTCTCCCTACCCCCCTCAAGTCTTCTCCTCCCACCCCCTACCATCTCCCCACCAAGGTCTCCAGCTGCTGTGCTCACCGTACAGTTATACTTGATGCAGTCATCCCAGAATCGAGAGGCAGAGAACTTCTTTCGGATCACCACAGTCATCCCGTGTAGCAGACACTGTCCAACCCCCACAATGTTCCCTGGTAGGTGCAGGGGGAGCCCAGGGTGAGTGGGGGAGAGGGGGAGTAAAAGAAAGCTACCCAAAGGCTCCAGAAAAGCCCCCTTCTCTCCCAGGCTCAGAAGATGGAGGACCAGCCCCAGGCAAGGAAGATTCCATCCATCCACCCCTACTCCACTCCTTTCATGAGAGGGCAAAAGGACCTTCCCAAAGTGGGTCCCTAAGAGCCTAAGGTTACCTGCTGAGTGGTAGAGGGGGAGGCAGTCATATACAATGTCACTAGAACGCATTCGGAAGCCGTAGTAGACCAGGGCAGCCATCCGGTAATACCTGGGACAAGCCGGGGCCAGTAGAGGGAGACATTGGACACCTGGCAGAACCTGGGTTCCCTTCCTGCCTTCCCTGGGCACCGCCCTCACCTCCTCAGCTGTGCACCACGATGGCAGCTTTGGGCATTCCTGTGGTGCCGGAGGTGTAGATGTAGAAAAGCTTGTCTGGGGGAAGTGGAACACAAATGGTTGGCCAGAGTTAGGTGAACATGGGAGAAGTGAGCTGGGGAGGGGGAGTGCAGCTGCTGTCATAAGTGGATACAGAGGATGAGAGCCAAGCCAGGAAGGGAGAGGACAGAAGAGAAATGGACCCTTCCTCTATACCTATTCGAATCCTGCTGGCTCTTGAAGACCCAGCTCCATGGAGTCCACCTAACTCCATGGAGTCTTCGTTCCTGATCACCAGAGCTCAAAGCAACCTCTTCTCTGAACTCCAGCTCCATTCAGTGCTAATACCCCTCACTTGGCAATCATCATGTATAGGCTTTTCCTGCCAGGCATATATATGTCTTACGTCCTCAGGTGATTGCCCAAAGGGCAGGGGACATTTCTTAAACTTTTTTTCCTGAAGCTTTGTGCATACCCAGCACCTTCATAGGTACCATGAGGGGAAAGATGGGAACCTATAGTCCCTGCCTTCAAGTAGTTTATAATGTGGTTGAGCAGACAAGACAGAGGCATGTGAAAAGTTACATTATACAAGAGATTTTACAAGGCAGAATGGGGTAGTAGGTACTGAATGATTTGAGAGGAAGGAGTGATCAGGGCAAGTTTCACAGAGGAGAGGGTCAGAGAGATACATTAGAAAGGGCCTGGAACAATTCCAGAGGACTTATGATAAAACACGGTACCTATCTCCTGATAGAGAGCTGAAAGCTCAGAGTGCAGATCAGGGTCTATTCTTTTTTCCTTTTCTACATAACCAATGTGGTTGTATCCAAATCCAATTATAGCCAAATTCCAATGTGGGAGTTTGTTTTGCTTGACTATACATATTTGTAATGGTTTTTTTTTCTCGTTTTTTCAATGGGGTTGGGGGAAGAGGAGCGAGGTGATGGGAAAAGAAATAAGAGATGAAAATAAAATAAAATTGGAAAGGAAGAAAGAAAGGAGGGAAGGAAAGCAAGAAAGAGAAAGAGAAGGAAGAAGAAAGGAAGGATAGAAGAAAGGAAGAGAAAAGAAGGAAAGTGAAAGGAAGAAGAAAAGAAGAAAGAAAGAAGGGGTAAGGAAGGAAAGAGAAAGAGAAGGAAAGAAAAAGAAAGGAAGGAGAAAAAAGAGGGGGAGGAAGGAAGAAGAAAGGAAAGAGAAAGAGGAAGGTAAAAGAAAGGAAGGAAAGGGGAGAGAAGAAAGGAAGGAGAAAAAGAAAGTAGGAAAGAAAGGAGAAAGGAAAGAGAAAGAAAGGAAGGAGAAGAAGAAAGGGGGAGGGAGAAAGGAAGGAAAGAGAAAGAGAGGAAGAAAAAGACAGAGGGGGAGGGAGAGAGGAAGGAATGAAGAAAGAGAAAAGAAGGAAGGAAGAGAAAGAAAAGAAAGAAGGAAAGAGAGAAAGAAAGAGAAAGAAAGAAAGAAAGAAAGAAAGAAAGAAAGAAAGAAAGAAAGAAAGAAAGAAAGAAAGAAAGAAAGAAAGAGAAAGCAATTTGGACTCAAGAATCATCCAGGCACACATTAAGTGATCAATGAGGACCTGTTCGATAAATTAACGAACGGTGAGCTAACAGAGAGGCAGCCCTGAGCCAAGCTTTCTCCCTTATCCAACAGTGGGGATCATACCAGTGAAGCCTTTGTCTGGTTGACTGGGCAGACTCTTGGGGGATTCCTCCAGAAGGGGTTCCAGGTGTTCAGTTCCTGCTGGCACAGAGCTGGGGTCCCAGTCTCCTGAGCAGAGGAGACTCAAGGAGGGGTCCAGAGTGCTGTGGATTTCACAGACAGCTAGGAGGACAGAGATGATAGGAAGCAGTCAGCACTTGGGGAAGCTCCCTTGCCCAGGGATGGGTGGGGCCCAGGTGACTCCCTCAAGAGCAAGCCTGCTGCTCTCAGGGACCTATGATCCCCACCTCTGCACTCTGGGCACTGTACCAGAAGGAATGCTATGGGGCCAGGGCTTCTAGCACCTGGAGCTGTGGGTGAGCTTCTCTAGGACATTTCTAGGGTGGGGTAGAAGTTTTTTGATAGGGAAATGGTGGAGGTGAGGGGTAATAGAGATATGGAAACCAGGGATCAGCAATGAACAGCTCCTTCCCACATCTGGAAAAATAGAAGTAATTCCTCCAGGTCAATGCTTGAATGCAACCTGATGTAAGCTAATTCTGGCTTTCTCAGTTCTATTCCCACCCTCCTTGTTCCCTCAGACTCTCTCCTTTCCACTCAAAGAGCATTCAATTAGGAAACCAAAGCCCTGGGTTCTAATTCACTTTCTACATAAAAATAGATGTGTGACCTTGAGCAAACAAACGTGATTTCCTGTCCTCAATTTTCTTTTCTATAAAATTAACGGATTTGCTTTACGGATCTCCAAGTCCCTTCTAACTCTGCTCTTCTGTGTTCTAACATCTCTTATCCTTCCTATCCTCCCATCCTCCCATATGTATTCTTGGGCCCCAGACATGGTTCCTAATACTCACCAGAAGACAGCTCGCTGCCAAAGATGAGGATACGGGCCTGAGAGGTAGTCAGGCAGTGGCGCAGGGCATCCCGCCGCAGATTAGTGTTGATGAGGGCTGCCTCCACCCCCAGCTTGGCCATGCCCAGCCAGAGCCCCACAAACTCATTTCGGTTCTCCATGAAGAGAGCCACCACATCACCAGAAGCCAGGCCCCGTGCTTGCAACAGGTTGCAAGCTGCAGTGGAGTACGTGTCCAGCTGGTGGAAAGTCCAGTGGGTATCTGTGCCCTCGAATATCAGGGCTGTCTTGTCCGGGTGGCGCTTCAGGATGGAAGCAAAGATCGTAGGCACCGTCTGGCGCTCTCGGAGGTATTTCCTCACCTTCCACTTTACCTTCAACAGGACAGTCCCAGCACTGCCAAGGGAAAGGAGGGGGTCCCTTCAGGAATGTGTCCTACACCCACATCAATTTCATGCCTCTTGTTTTAAGTATATAATTCCATACTTTCATTTTCAAAACAGTTCTGCTTGTCATGATTACTAGTCAAACTTCCCTTGAGGGAATGTGAAATATTACAATGGCCCTTTAAGACATCATTATTGCTATTATTAATTATTACTAACTCCACCTTTCATTAACCTCCCTTTCTTCCTCCCAATTAAAAACACAAAAAGGGGTAGGTGGGGCGGGTGGAGAGTTGTAACACAATTAAAATCAATCCACACTGTGGCCATGCCTAAAAACGTATGCTCCCTCTTCCATCTTGTGCCCATCCCTTCTGCCTGAAGAAGGGCAACACCTCTATCGTATTTCCAGGACTTCTGGAGACTTCTGGAGACAAGTTGTTCAATCGTATTCATTAGTTTCAAAGTTGATTCTCTTTACGTTGTCGTACCGCTCCAAATTCTCCTGATTCTGCTTATTTCACTTTGCATCATCAGTCCATACTACTCAGGATTCTATGAAATCGCCTCTCATCATTTCCTTTCTAGATTTCTCTGAACTCATGTGTTTGTATTCCAAACTTCCTACTTGGCTCTGGTCTTTCCATCAGAAATGCTTCAGAATCTTCTATTGTGGTAAATATCCACTTTTTTCCCACATAGGATTATGCCAGGGTTTGCAGGGTAGCGTATTCTCGGTTGTAAGCCTATCTCTTTTGCCTTTCTACTACCCTCTGGGTATTAGCATCCTGGCCTCAGGACTCACTAGCCTGATCCCATGCCACAGCAATCA
This sequence comes from Phascolarctos cinereus, assembly GCF_003287225.1. NCBI lineage: Eukaryota > Metazoa > Chordata > Mammalia > Diprotodontia > Phascolarctidae > Phascolarctos > Phascolarctos cinereus. The sequence continues at coordinate 268,246,243 of NW_027555625.1, forward strand.
CATGCCTGCTTGAGGACAGTGCCAAACCTACATAAGGTAGGTGCTCTATTTAGGGGACAAAGTTTCTTTCTAATGCTTTCATGCTCCTATGCAGAAGAGAGGCCCTCTTGGAGTTGGATTTTGTAGTATCTACCTCAAGGAGAACTCAGGCTGGCACCTCTTTCCATCTGGTATCATGTGCTTAGAAAATGAGTACCTTGAGGACAGGGACCATCTCACTTTTGTACTTGTAGTCCCAGAACCTAGCAAAGTCCCAGGGAACAAAGTAGGTGCAAAATAAGTGTTTGTTGATTGATAGTAGGTGCATAATAAATGCTTATTGATTGACTGCTTTCTTTTTTTTTTTTTGAGGCAATCAGGGTTAAGTGATTTGCTGAGTCACATAGCTAGTTCAGTGTCTGAGGGCAAATTTCAACGCAGGTCCTCTTGACTCCAGGGCCAGTGCTATATCCACTGTGCCACCTAACTGCCTCACTTGAGTGATTTCTTTCCCCAGCCTTCTCACAGCCATTTCCTGATTGGGCCAGCACAGACCTGATGTTACTCTGTCAGTCTTACAGTAAACCTCACATTCCTACGGTACTACTCTTGGCATGAACCAGTCCTGCTGTGCCATGATCCAGCCTGGCCTTCATGGCAGCCTTTACCCTTTTAGGTTATGTCTGCCTAACACCAGCCCAAATTCTTAGCACTGGTCTCAAGCTGATTCCAGTCTGTCCCTGCTAGTACCAGCTGTCTCCAGCCTAGACGAAGCCTTCCACAGGCAGATATATAGCCATGATATCCTCCTGGAGTCAGACTGTAGAAAGGGAGAAAATGCTGGCTTCAAGGCTAGTCCCCTCCACCACCACCCAGGGCAACCCCAGTAATCACCCACCCTCTGATCCCCAGAGCAACCAGGACTGAGGGCTCAGAAATCTAAAGTCAGGGAGATTGCCTGGGCAGCGTACTTTGATCTTTGGGCTTCCGATACCAAAAGGGACATGAGAAAGCAGGAAGGAGTGAAGAATAACTCTTATATTGTGGGGAAAGGTAAGCCTATTGTCCTCAGAGGCAAGGGGGAAGTCTCTAGAGGGGACTGTTAACATAGGAACCCAGAGGTAGAACCATAGGGTATTGGGTCAAAAGAGCAGGTACTCACAAGATATCACGCCCAAGGGTCTTCCAAACGATCCTGATGAACCTCCAGCCCCCAAAGGCAAGGTAGAAACAGAGCACAGAGAGGCCCACCTGTGTCCATTGCAGCTGCAGCACCAGCCTGGAGAGCACAGCTACCCCCACCAGGGATACCTTGGACAGCATCCTGGCCTGTGGGGCATCAGAGCTGGTGGTCACGGGCTGAAGGCTTGGGAGCCTGGCTTCTTCTCTCCCCCTCTCCTACCTCTTTGGTTGGGTACCCTGGTCTCCTCATAGTAAGGCAGTTCTATCTCTCCCAAGAATCCTTTCCCAGAAGTGCAGGCCACTGGGCAGAATGTCCAGTGACTCAGACTACTGCTCTTCCCTTTCTTTCTCTCTCCTCCACTTCGAGTAAATGCCCTTTGGGTAAGCCCCAATGTTTCCTGAAGTAATTTAGGGGTGCGGGTTGAGGAACAAGAATAATTTCAGGTATGGGACACAGGAAGGAAGAGGCAGGGCTAGGAGGGAAGATTCTAGTGTCTAGCTGTATTTTGTGATGGGGGGGGGGAGGAAGGTGGCACAGAAAAAGGAACCAGGTTATGAATCAAGGGCCGGGGTTCTAGCACCCAACTTGCCATTAATGAGTTGTGTGACCTTGACAAACTTAGAGTACCTGGGCCTCCATTAACTCTTCTGTGAAGTGGAGGGGGTAAGGTAGGACTAGATAATCTTTGAGGTCCCTGCTAGCATTTTATTGGTGTGGGGAGAGGTAGCTCAAATGGGGAGCTTTTTCAGGCCTTTTCATCCTTTTCAGGCCAGAGCCTATCTCCTTGAATAAGATAGGAAGGCCAAGATGGAGCACCAAATAAAGGTTCAGAAAGGAATCTGAGTCTCAGACTCTACCTTCTGCCCATCAATAACCCCTTCTTAAGCAACATCAGATAACTGGGTTCCTCCTAGTTCCACTGTCCCATACACAGTAAAGTCACAAGGGGATGTGCTTCTCCTTCCAGCTTCTGGCCTTCACCGGGACATGGGAAGTTCAAAAGCTCAGTCTTCCAGCCCTGTGGCTTGGGCAGCTTCCTGGAAAGGGGGAGCCCAGGCAAGGAAGCAAGTCGGGTAGGATGGGAGGTGTCTCCAAGGGGCACAGTGCTCCAGATTGACCACTAGAGGGCAGAGAGAAGTAGTTGGGGCTAGACTCCTGTGGGGACACTGAGAAGTGACATAAAGACCTAGGCCTGTCAGAGTGGTTTCTGATAGTACATCTGATGCCTGAATGGGGTGGGCCAGGCAGTGGGGAGAACCTACCCAATTCTATATTAGCTCAATAAGTCTTCATGGCCAGAATTACCCTGGAAAGAGACCTTTGGGACTGGGTGTTCCTACCACGTTGACCTCAGAGGCAAGATCATATTCTCTGGCTGGCCACAGTTAGGAGTCCTGGTTTCCAATCTTGCCCTGTCATAGACTTGCTGGGAAGGGTCATGGTGGCAAAAGGGGCACTGTTTCCCTGTGCCCCCTCCCCAAAAGAGTCATCTCTACCCCGGGAAATATTGATGAGCAGATATGCACGGTGAGGTGAGGTCCTCAAAACTAGGTACCCAACCATTCCAGGTCTTGGCTGGCCTGTAGACTGTGTTAATGGACAAAGATACTTAAGAGGCCCTTAAAGAATGTCCTCCAAACACTATCACCTGTCCCCAAAATGTTGCTTCTCCTTCAGAGAAACTGCCCTCAGCCCAGTCAGAGGTGGGATGAAAGCTTCTTGGGTCTGACTATCTCTTCCCTTCCCCATCAGGAGGCAAGAACCAGACCTGGGGTAAGGGAATAGGGGTTCTGGGGAAGGGATGCACATCCCTGTCCCAGGTCCTGGCAGGGCCTGTGGTGGGGTAGGGCCCGAAGCCTTTACTCCCAGGTCTGGGGGCCTGGAAGGAGGAAGCTAGAAACCTGGGCTACGCAATTCAGCAGATCGAGGAGGCTGAAAGGCAGTCAGGTAGACAGGCAGACAGACATACGGACAGACAGACAGACTGCGAAGCTAAAGGATCCCCCGGCTCTGCAAACGGCCCCGCCCGACACCCACCCCTCCTCACTGGCTCAGCCCATCGGCCAACACCCATCCCAGGGCCCTGGGCGGCTCGCCCCCCACCCCAGCATCCAGGGCGGCCATCCCTGGAGAACCGAGGGGGCCTAGGGGCTATCCGAGGTGCGCCGGTCCCTAGGGCCGCAGGGCAGTCGGCGCGACTCCATGAGAGGAGCCCAGGTTTGCTGCGCACAGGTGGAGCCGGACGCCACCCAACACCTCCTGTCCTCCCCTCCAGGTCACCCGCAGTGGGCACCAAACTCACCCCCGGCTTCGTCCCCGCCCAGCTGCGCCCCAGTGCCCCGGCGCGACCTCCCGCGCGCTCCAAAGGTGGCCCAGCTGCAGGCGGGGAGCTGGCGTGGATCTCGGGAGCGGGGAGACAGGCTGAGCCCCGAGCTTGGGCTAGGCTTTGGGCTGCGGCTCGCGGACTTTGCCGGGCTCCTCCCGCTTGCCCTCCTCCTCTTTTCCCCCCCTCCTCCGCCACTACCTGCACCGCCCACCTCCAACATACAAACCGGCTACGCCGGGCTCGACCGCACCTCCTGCTCCTCCTCCTTCCCCCGCTCTCCGCGGCCGCAGCCGCCGCAGCAACGCAGGTAACCCTGCAAAGCGGACGGGGAAACTGACTCGCACCTCGCCATGCGCACGGGCGCGAGCCACCCCAGAGCTCGCGCGCTCCGGTCTAGACGCTGCAGTGCACGCTGGGAATTGTAGTCCTCCCCTCCCCACAGTGCTCTCCTCCCATCCCCTTACTTCCCCGCGTTGGGCTCATACGGGACAAATTCTTTTGAGGAACCCAGGACCCAATTCCCTGGGATCTCGGGGTGGCCACTTTGATGCTGCCCACCACCCGGTGCGGAGAGGAGGAAGCACCATGCTTCCTCTTCCCCTCCTCCTAAATTTGATCCTCGTGGTTAACTCTCCTGGGAGAGTCCAAAGGCGGGACTTAAGCCCGGGATACGGGATAAAGTTTTGCAAACTTTGGAAGCGGGTGCTGGGGGCATGCCCAGCCGGGCAAAGCACTCCTAGACACTGAGAAAAATAACAAGAAGCTTGAAGAGAGGGGAAGTGAAAAGGGTGGTCAGAATGTAGGGTGAAAAAGTGCCTACTCTTAATAGCCAGGCTCTGTGGCGCAATGGATAGCGCATTGGACTTCTAGCTCCGTGACTTCTGAAGTCATTCAAAGGTTGTGGGTTCGAGTCCCACCAGAGTCGCGTTTTGAAGAGTACTTTCCGCTGCTGGGAACGTTTTATAAAAGTCTTTGGAAGCTCTGTTGTAAATGTGGCAGAACCCTTGAAGAGCAAATTTTGGAAGATTAGGTCACTGTCTACGCATTCGTGCAAAGTTCATACTTTGAGATAGCAGCTTGATGTGGTGGAAATGATAGCCTACTTAGTTCTGCCACTAAAAAGCCTACTCTGTGTCACAGTTTTCCTCATCTGGTAAATGAGAAAGAATTGAGCCAAGGTTACTTCCAAGCTCCAAACTTCATAGTCTCGAGTCTATATACTCACATGCATGCCTTCTTGGTTTCCTTCCTCCCTGGAAAGCAGGAAACAATAATAGTAATTCACATGTACATAGTGCATTCAAAGCACTGCCCTCAAAACAACCCATATTACTGATTAGGAAATAATCCGTGAGAGGTTAAGAGAAGATCACCCTCACAATCAGTAAGCTTCATTTGGACCCAGGTGTCTGGCTCAAGTCCAGCACTCCATCCACTATATACTACTTCTCACCTATAGTTGAGGCAGCATGGTGCTATGGAAAGAAAATAGCTAGCATTTATATGGCCCCTATAAGAACTTTACAAAAATATTATCTCATTTGATCCTCATAACTATTCTAGGAGGCAGATGCTGTTATTATCTCCATTTTATAGTTGAGGAAACTGAGTCAGAGGTTAAGTGACTTGTCCAAGGTCACACAGCTAGTAAGTGGCTGAATATGGATTTCAGCTAAGGTCTTCCAGATTCCCAGACCCAGCACACTATCCACTGGGCCACCCAGCTTCCCCATAGTGTACTTAACTTTGGAATCAGAGCCTGTGGGTTTGATATTTACTATGAAACTTTGGGCAAGTCATTTAACTTCTTTTGGCCTCAGTTTCCTCATCTATAAAATGGATCCTGACCCTGACATTCACTGTCACTGTGACTTTAGATAAGTCACTCTTTAGGCCTTCTTTAGGCCTTGGTTTCCTCCTCTGTAAAATACTGGACTTGGTCCTTAGCTGGATCTAAGGTCCACAGTGAAACTCTAAATCTACGGAAACATTTAAATATTTAACATTTAATATATTGATTTCATCTTATTTTTCCACCTGCTGCCTGATGAAAAAAAACAACAACAACAGTAAAATAAGGCACAAAGACCTTGACTTAACCCAGGTTAGAACACTTATGCAGCCTTGCTTCCAAGCATAGAATCAGCAAGTCTCATCTTTGGAAGAAATGTTGAAGATCAAATCCAACCTTTCACCCAGAGCAGGGATTGACTTTACAGCATCTCCACAGGTGTTTAGTTAGCCTTTGTGCAAACATTTCTCCTGACCCAAAGATAACAGCAAAGCAACTTGTTCCACTGTGGGACAGTACTGATTTCATTTCGGCATGAGATCTGCCTCCCTAGTAACTTCTACACCCATGGGGGCAGTTCTCCTTTCTGGACCTACATGGGATAAAGCCCCGAACTCTCCTTTGCTTGACTTTTCTTTATCTATTTGAAGATAACAATTTCCCCTACCTCCACCCCCTGCCCAGTCCACTCAAGCGTAAACATCCTCCCGACTTTAAAGCATTGTTCAGATGGTGTGGTTTCTGGACCTTTCATATATATCATTCTCATCTGAATATGCTCTGGTTTTCGTACCTCCCTCTCAAAATGTGGTCCCAAAGACAGGACACAATACTCCAGAAGTGGTCTGATCAGGGGGGGACTGAAGGGCACCGCCTTTGATCATATTCTAGGAATTTTGCTTAGGATCATACATTAACTTTGTTTGTTTGCTTACACAAGTCTTCCATTGGTTCCACCAGACCAGTGCTTGGATGACTTGGTTGTTTTAAGGGGGACATCTGGCTAACAATTCTCGGAGTCATAATGAGCTAGTGCAAGCAATAAAAGATGTACAAAATGCTGTGAGACTTTGGAAGGAAAAATCACTTCTAGCTGGAGTGACCAGATGGGTCTTGAAGGATAGGCAGGGATTTGACAGGTGGAACTGGATAAGGAAGACCGTGCCAAGAACTGTCTGTATTAACAAAGATGAAATGGTGGCAAACCAGAGGGCTGTTCAAGGAATAGTGAGTGGTCCACTTTGACTGGAGTATAGGGCTGTCAAACTGGTACTAACTAGTGGGATATCGGGCTAGAAAGGTAGGTTGGAGCCAAATCTTGGAGGACCTGGACTGCCAGGCTGAGAGATTTTTAGGAGGGGGAGATTGAAAATTTCTAAGCAAAGGAGTAATATGGTAAAACCATGCTTTAGCAAGATTACTCTTCCAAAATGCTAGCACATTCTTATCTTCAGCTTTTTTTTTTCTTTTGGTAAGGCAATTGGGGTTAAGTGACTTGCCCAGTCACCCAGCTAGAGTGTTATGTGTCTGAGACTAGATTTGAACTCAGGTCCTTCTAACTCCAAGACCAGTGCTTTATCCATCACACCACCTAGCTACCCCTTTGAGCTCTTTTTAAATACACTCCTCAGCCACCAACGCTTATTAGAGTACTTCCTCAGGACAGACATTTTGCAAGCTTCCAAGATGACACCTTATCTCATGTAGGCTTTGTTTTACATTGATGTCTTTCTGTTTAGGAAACCCCTTTATCTTAGCCTATTTTCAGCATATTTCTTATGTTGGGTTATTTTTGCAGATGACTGATCTTATTCAATTATAATTATTATTTTTTTGCTTCAGTTCCAGAAGGTATTATATCTTTCCCAAATTCTGGGAAGGCACCTTGTTTGGCCCCTCCAGATCTGCTATGCACTGAATGCCAATATGTTGTCCAATCATACACTTTTTAAAAGCTTACTTTGTAGGGGTACTAGGTGGCACAGTAGTTACAGCACCAGCTTTGGAGTCAGGAGGATCTGCGTTCAAACCTGCGCTCAGACACTACAACTATGTGACCCTAGGCAAGTCATTTAATCCTCATTGCCTTAAAAAAAAAAGCTTATAAAAATGATAGCTCACGTATGTATAGTACTTTGTTTAGAAAATACTTTCCTCACAACTCTGTGAGGTAGGTAGTGTATTATCCTCATTTTGCAAATAAGAAAACTAAGTCTCAGAAAAAAAAAAGTAAGAAGTGACTTGAAGTGACTAGCCCAGGGTCACACAGCTGCTCTATGTCAGAGCCAGGTCCAGTTTTTTGACTACATTATGATGTTTCTAAAAAGTACTCTTTAGGGTTCTAGCATTTGTCACTCCGTCAATACATACTGATATAATAATAAGCCATAATCCTCTCACTTAGGACTCTACAAAGGAAATAACATCAATGTTAAATCAAATTGCTTAAAAGTGAATTAAAACCCTGTCAAAGATCTGAATTGGTTTAGGGCCTTGCACATGGTAGGGCCTTGCACAAGTTCAACAGATTTATTGATTTAGATTTGCATAATTCCTTGGTATGCTTGGAGTGCTGCTTGCCCTGGCCCTGGAAGTATGTACGTATACATACATATACACACACAAAATTGTGCCCTGGCTGGTTGCTAAATGGCCTCTTGGTTAACTAAATATTGGTTGATTTCAGAAACCTGGTACTGAGTTACTAGACCACCACAGACCAACTTCAGGAATGTCCATGCACATCTAACAACAGAGAAAAAGCAGTGAATCCCAACCTCCATTCTATTGTCTCTTATTTGCTTTTTTTTTGGGGGGGGGCTAGGTAATAAGGTTAAGTGACTTGCCCAGGATCACCCAGCTAATAAGTGTCAAGTGTCTGAGATCAAATTTGAACTCAGGTCCTCCAGACTCCAAGGCCAGTGCTCTATTCACTGCACCACCTACCTATTCCTCATCTTCCCTCATTTGCAAACCAACCATTGGCAACCTGGGAATTAGACCATGTGACAAAGTTATGTCAGAGCATGCTTATCCAGTCCACACTCTATCACCAACAGAGACCCCGAAGGACTAGAGGACGGTATGATTATCTTCCTTGACATCAACCTCAAAAGTTAGGTCCTTTCCAGATTCCCTTAGGAATTTGTCACCCACATTTGTCCTAACTTAAAAAAAAATTTCCTGCCTGTACCAATTCATTTTCCTCTCCCCAGGTTAAATACTATTTTTTTATATTTTTTTTAAGTAACAAGTTTTTTTAAAAAAAATAATCTCTCTCCTACTAAAACCCCACCAACTGAGCAATTTTTAAAAAAATGAAAAATGAAAAACAAATTCTCCAGATATGACCCCTTCATCTTCAACTCATCCTGTCCCCTTTATATATCTATCTATATCTATATCTATATACATACATATAATTTTTTGCCTCCAACTACACTAATGCTGGCAAAGGTCTCACGAGTTATAAATGCCCTTTGGGCATAGTTTCATATTGTTCTCCAGAATGGTTGGATCAGTTCACAACTCCACCAACAATGCATTAGTGTTCCAATTTTCCCACATCTTCTCCAGCATTTATCATTTTCCTGTTTTATGTTATGTTAGCCAATCTGATAGGTGTGATGTGGTACCTCAGAGTTGTTTTGATTTACATTTCTCTAATCAATAGTTGTTTAGACCATTTTTTCATATGATTATAGGTAGCTTTAATTTCTTCATCTGAAAACTGCCTATTCATATACTTTGACCGTTTATCAATTAGAGAATGACTTGTATTCTTATGAATTCTTATAAAAACATAGTTCTCTATATATTTTAGAAATGAGGCCTTTATCGGAGACACTGGTTGTAAAACTTCTTTCCCAGTTCTCTGCTTCCCAATCTTGGTTGTATTGGCTTTGTGCAAAAACTTTTCAATTTAATGTAATCAAAATTACCCATATTGCATTTCATAATGTTCTTTATCTCTTTTAGCCATGAATTCTTCCATTCTCCGTAACTTGTTTACCCTTTAATTAGATATAAATTCTCCCAGTTGGGTGGGGTATCCAAGATTGAGGAGAATGTCTCATTGTCAGGCCAGTCCTTCTCAAGAACTAAGCTTTGAATAAGGAAACAGAAAGGGGAAAAAACTCTGGATTCCCACCCACCTCCCATTAATAATTGGTTATTAATAATAATTTTTCTGTTTCCATTCTGATTTTTTTCTACATTAGATTTGTTTGTGCAAAATCTGTTACATTTTATGTGCTATAATCAAAACTGTCCATTTTATCTTTGGTGACGAGTTTAGTTATGAATTCTTCCCCTATCCATTCATCTGAGAAGCAATTTCTTCCTTTTCCTCTAATTTACCGTTGACCTTTTGTATCTAGGTCATGGATCATTTTTGGATCTTACCTTGGTGGATAGTGTGAATGTTGGTCTGAGCCTAATTTCTGCCGGACTGCTGTTCTGTCTTTCCAGAAGTTTTTGTTAAACAGTGAGTCCTTTCCCTAGTAACTGGGATCTTTGGGAAAGGGAGGGGAGAGGAAGGGAAGCAAAGAGAAGGGAAGAGAATAAGCATTTATATAGCACCTACTATGTGCTGAGTACTCTACTAATTAATTTTTTTATAATTTTTTTTATTTGATCATCACAACCACCCTGCAAGGTAGGTTCTTACAGATAAGGAAACTGAGGCAAACAGAGGTTAAGTGTTCATCAAACACTATATTAATTTGTTTACTTCAATATGTTGTGTACCTAATCTATTCCACTGATCAACCTTTTTTTTTTAAATAACTAAAGCCGTGCCATTTTAATACTATTTTTTTAATATTGTCTGAGATCTGGTACTCATAGACTCTTCCTTTCCACTTTTTTCATTATTATCCTTCAGATTCTTGGCTTTTTATTCCTCTCTATGTATTTTGTTGTGATTTTCCCTAGCTCTACAAAATATTTTGGAAGTTTGATCACTGAATATGCAAATTAATTTAGGTAGTACTGCCTTTTTTTTTTTGCTTTTTTTTTGGGGGGGTTAAGTGACTTGCCCAAGGTCACACACAGCTAGTAAGTGTTACGTGTCTGAGGCTGGATTTGAACTCAGGTCTTCCTGACTCCAAGGCTAGAGCTCTATTCACTATGCCACCTAGCTGCTCCATACTGTCATTTTTGTTATATTGGCTGGACCCACTTATGAGCAATTAATGTTTCTCCAGTTATCCGTGTTTTTATTTATTTTATAGTTAGATTCTTATAGTCCCAGAATGATCCTCCTGTACCGTCTTAGAAATAATGAGTCATCTAAATTTATGGCTCATACACTCTGTGTGAAGTAGGGCAGTGTGTTAAGATGGAAAGAACCTTAAGTCTTAGAACCAGGAGAATCTTGAGTTTGAATTCTGCCTCTGCTATTAGTTATTAACCAGTGGCAAGTCACTTAATCTTTCTGAGCCTTGGTGTCTTTATCTGTAAAATGGGAATGATACCTATAATGTCTATGAGGCTGTAGTGCTGCTTAAATGAGATGCAGTATGAAAAAGTATTTTGTAAATCTTGAAGACCTCTTTAAAGTGCTAATTAAGGCATGTTTTTTTTTTATTTACTCTAAACTCCTAAAGAAGTGCAGAGAAGGCTTCAAGCAGGTGAGCCAGAAGCCAGTCAGGCAGGAGCCAGACTACCAACCTTAGGGCACACAGTGAGGAGAGGCAGCTGCAGTCCGGCTTTGTGTGGATACCTATCCCCTAACCACACTATTCCAAAAGGATGCCACACATTCACAGTCCCTACCCCGCCCCATCTCTCCCTCCTTCATTTCCTGGCTCTCATGTCAGGAAAATGCTAGCTCAAAGCTCTTTAGACAAGCCTGGAAGCCTTCACCCAAACCCTCCAGCATGGCTATTGTAGGAATGGAGGGGGAGAATAGAACCTAGAAAACAGGTAAAAAAACTTGGTCTTTTTCCTTAGGATCAAATGTTGGAGTGAGTTCTCAGGACTGCCAGCAAGCCATCTGGCAAAAAAGAAGAAGAGAAACGACTATCTGGGTCCAAAATGGGGCTTTATTTAGACTACGGAACCAACACCCCTCCTTATACCACTTCTGGATCCAGAAAGTTGACATCCCGTTCTCCTGTGCAAACCACCCTACAAGATTCCTGAACTTGGAGGGAAGGGGAGAGAAAAGGGTGAAAGAGCGGGAGAAGTAAGATGAAGTAGAAGGGATTCTTCCAGGGGAAAGCAGAGGAAATTAAATAAATTCATGGAGCCATGGATTCCTGATAAATCCACAGAATTCTCTGTGTTGCGCCCATTCAATTCCAGTTATATGGCAGTAGTGGATTGCTTCTGGCCTACTGCAGAGATTTCTTCTGAACAATAAGCAGATTCCTTTTATTCCCATATCTCTTTTGGGAGATAAGGGGATACACATGTCCCTTTAAGGTCACTTTTAGAACTTTCTTCATTCCTTTACCTGGGGCTAGAAGTCCCAGGGTACAGAGTGCAAAGGTCCCGGGCAGGGCAGCCTGTTACCCAATGGCACAGGGTTGGCATGAACTATTGGATCAGATCTTTGGGGACTGAGTACGGCCTGTCCACACAATAGGGGGTGGAGTGATGCCTAGCTCCTCCCGAAGGGCTCCTATGGGCTGCTCCCACCGTTGTTCATAGTAGAGGCTAAGGATGCATCGGGAGTTTCGGCCATTCTGAACTGCCCAGGGGATCAGCTCTGATATCAACACCTTCAGCTTCCTGTGGAGACAGGGAAGAATTCATTATGTCAACCCCATCCCATACTTCCCCCATATGACATCTGTCCAGCTGTAAAGAAATTGCTAAGGTCTAAATGCAGGCACTGACAGGGTTCTGGCTTTTGCTCCTATCTCCTGCCTCTCTGCCCTCCAGCTCTTCTTCCTGCCTGGACACACATACAAGAGGCCACAAAGGAACTTACTTGGCACTGAGTCGGATGGGTCCGAAGGCAGCTCCTAAGACACACATAGGTAGGCCTGTCTGGATAGCTTCAAACCACTTAACCACAACTTCTCCTAGCCAAAAGGAAAAAAAAAATTGGTAGTGATAGGGACAGGCCACACATCACCGTATAGTGGAAGCAGCAAAGTATCCTGAGAGCCAGGAGACAGCATGTACCAGGAAGGGCAAACCACCATCTCCTCCCCTTAGCTCCTTATGGAGAGAGCCCAGAGACCTGAACCTCCAGGCTACTAGCTCTGCTTCTAGCTCAGGCCCTATCACCTTCATTAAGGGGAGCAACCACCATATGCAACCAGCGTATCACCACTGTTGACCCATTGCCACCAATGAGAAGGTAGGCCCAAGAACCTGGGGAATGGCAGCACTTCCCTCTGCTTCTCCCCGATCCTGCCACTGGTTCTGCTTCCTAGCCCAATTCCCAAAGTCATCATCCCCATTTGAATGTGAACTCCTTCAGGGCATGGAATTCTTTCTTTTTCTATCTGTATCCCTAGTGCTTGGTATGTAATAAACACTTAATAAATGCTCATTCATTCATTCATTCATGTGATGCTCAAGTTGGGCTGCACAGCTTAGAGGAGGGGGAATCAGGAGCTGGTCAAACTCACCTGGTTCCTGTAATAGTTTGGCCAGGGCAAGGTACTGGCTCCCTTCCTGATCTGATGCTTTCACAGTTCTTGTCCCTTTGGATTTAAGATGTTCAGACAAGCCACCCCACCCCAACCTCCCAGGCTTTGTGCCCACCAGAATGGAATGAGTACTCACGCACCAAGCATGTTGGTGGGCATTCCCAAAAGGGTATGGAGTAGGTCATGAACTTCACGGTAACGCTGGATCACGTAAGCAAGCTCCTCATTATCCACAAAGCGTGTGGGAGCTCGTGTATCTGGGGATACCCTCTGAAAGCCATACACCACTCAGTCATATCAACTCCCCTAGACCCCTGCTATCAATTCCACATAGGCCAGCTATTCCTCACTATTTCTTGGCCCCAAAGCCCTCTACACATACATAATAATTTAGATCAACATTTGAAGAACTGAGCAATGTCTGCTATGATTACCTCAAAGGCTGTTGTTAGGGGTATATGGACATCTTTAGGATTATTTATATGGGAAATGGAGGTGGGAGAACATGGTGGGGGGGAGAATCATACCACATAGCTCTTGCCTCCAATACCTGTCTCCAGATGAAATCGTTATAATGAACATCAACGACATAATTGAAGGGCAAATGAAAAGTCACAGAAGCACATTACAAATTGAAGGAGGGTTGGGGTATGCAAGGAAGTAGGGTAGTCCCTCTGGTGATAGTAAGGCATGTAGGAGCCGATAAGGCATATAGAAGCCACAGGTCTTTTTTCTTTTAAGCACAAGCACACTGAGCTTCCTCCTCTGCTACTAGGATCTCCTGGAGTTACTGTCCACCCACCGGCAACACCAAGAGTGAGTCCTGAATGCTTGGAATCCTCCAGGTTCAGCCTAGAGATGCCTGGCTTCCTCTTCACTGAATGCACTCGACCCTCTGCTTGCACACAGGACAAGTATTTTCATTTGCTTAATTATTTTGTGGATTATTTCCTCCACAAAGTTCTCCTCTGAGCACAGGATCTGGCAGCTTTTCCAAGCTAGAAAAGCTCTGAGTACTTGACTTTTGATGGCCTGTTGGCCGTGCACCTCCCTCCTTCGGCTCAGAGGAGGCTCTGCAGGGGATGAATTTTTTTAGTCACAGCCCTCACAAAGACCTCTATGAAGGTGTGGAAGAATTGTCAACCGAATCACCAAAGGGTTCACCCATATGTGCTGATGAAATCTCAGCTCCCTTTAGTATTGACAGAAGTATTGCTTTCTTCACTATTAGATTGTCTCTATGTCTTCCCATATCCATGCAGTCTTTGATTATTAGAAGGTCTTAAAAAGAATTTGCTTAGTGGAATGCCAGAAGTAGAAGCCTGATTAAATCTTTGTTGATGACTTTTAATGTCAGGCTCCATGAAGTGGAGCTTAATCACCTTTGGAGCAATTTTGTTACTCCATCCTCTATAGGTTAGCAGAGCCTGAGGCCACAGTTGTGTCACAGCTTGTTGCTACAATGTGGCTAGGGAGTGGGTCAGAAGCTATGCCCTCTTTAGATCCTTGACCCTAGACATCTACCTGGGATACTTTCTGGACAGGTCTCTCCATCAGAGGGATAGGCTGGAAAACCATAATGTCGGGGAACTGGAGAAATCTTCTAGTTTTCAAAAAATACAGGTGAAATCTGGATTAAAGTGAACATGAAGGGCGGCCATGGGATACAGGGTTAAGAAGGTTTCAGGAGATGAAGGTTATGTTAGGTCAGGAAGCTATCTGCAGCCTCAGTGATTATGAAGAGTGGGGGACTAATATGCTCAGATTGACTATGCTTGTATTCTCTTCTATTGGACTGACTGCCTGGAGTCACTGGGTAGCTATGGGTGCCAGGCAGTGGGGGAAAAGAAGACACAGAAAGGAGCCAAAGGCCATGTTTTGCCAGTCTTCTCTTAGCTTGCATAGTCTGCTGATCTGTTTGCCCACAATCAGATGATAAAACCTAGGCCTTCGAGGTCAAAAAGTGAGGGTGCTAATATAGTTACTCCCAGGATATATCTATGGTGGCTTGGGGCTGCTACCAAGGTTCTACCTCTATCTACTCCCATTATCCCCCAGGGCCCAATGTGTATAAGGAACAAACACTCACATTAACATCAAGAAAGTGGGCATACTCCCAACCAAAGGAGCCCTCTGGTAGAGTCCGGAGTTTGTTCAAGTCCAGGGTAGAGAGGTGGATCCGAGGCCGCTCCCTGTGGGGCAGAGGAGAAGATTCAGGAGCTAGAATGGGTGAATTAAGGGGTGGATAAGATTACCAGACATGAGTGACACATAGAAAGCTTATGTGAAATGGACAGCTAGATTAGGCCTTAGAAGAGGATGAATCAGATAGAACTGGAATGGTAGGAAAGCCACAATCCATACACATTTATTGAGCTACTCTGTGCAAGGCACTTTATTAAGAGATGTCAAGGGATGCAAAAGAAGTTTGGGATACTGTCCCTACCCTCAAGAAACTTTTGTGGAAAAAAGGGTGCAAACATGAAAAGATAATTATCAATAGGATGCAGCAGTAGAAAGAGTTTTGGAGTCAGGAAAGAGTCAGATTTCACTTCCTACACTTATTAGGTACATGACTACGAGCTCCCTTTTCCTCATCTGTAAAATGAGAATCACAGCACTGGCAGCAGCTACTTCACAGGGTGGCTATGAGGATCCAATGAGACCATGTGTGCAAATCTTGACTTACTCTACAAAGGTCAGCCATCATAATTATGTCAAGGCAGCATATTTTAAACACAAAATTAGTGGTACTAACAGTTAGTACTCAAGAAGTTCAGAGAAGGGAAAAGAGAGCTCACTATGGCTGGGGTAGTCAGGAAAAATTTCAGGGAGAAGGCATGACTTTAGCTGAGACTTGAGGGATATAAGAATAACTGGAAAGGAGAGTGAAGAGCATTCCAAGAAATGGGAATAGTAGGGCTAAAGAAAGGTTGTGTAAGAAGTAACAGAAAATAAGTTTGGTTTTCCATGATAAAGAATCAAGATTTTATGCTGTAGGCAGTGTTTCATAGAGCAATACCTTCTGTAAGGTTCAAGACAGGGGCAAAGCTAGAAGAGACCAGAGAAGTCATCTCATTCACACCCCTTCATTTTACAGATGAGGAACTGAGGCCAAGAAAGGCTAAGTGACTTGCCCAGGATCACATGGCTAGTAAGTGACTAGGGCAGGATTTGAACTTGACTTCAAGTCTTCCTGACTTCAAGTCCAATACTTTATCCGCTACAACATTTTGCTTTGGTTGAGGAATGTCAGAATCCTCATTCTATTCCCATTCCCAACCCCCCCAATTAAGTAAGACCCATCCCAAGCCCAAGGTAGGACCTACTGCAGGATCTGGGCACCCTCGGGGTCCCTCCTCATCCGGTCCCTTAGTGCCTGCAGAGCTTGGTGTCCTGTGGTCTCACCCAGAACAGCAACCATGTCTGAAAGGACAGAAATGAGATATGTGGAAAGAATGGGGGGAATCTCTTGACCAATTCAAAATGATGATGCGTCGTTCTCCCAAACATTTATGTACTAGGTACTAAGGATATAAAGATGAAAAATGATACTGATTCTGAGTTCAAGAAACTTAATAGAAGCATTAAGATAAGTATATAAAAAAGTATAAGGCAGATTAGGATTAAGTGAAAAGGAGGAAAAATGCAAAGTGATATGAGAATTTTGAGGATGGAAATATCATTTTCAGGTAGGAGAGGATAGGATGGCATTCAAGGAAGGAATTTCATTCATTCATAGAGGAAACAGTCCCCGAGATGAGCCTTAAAAGGTGCAAAGAATTTTAACAGGTAGAAAGAGGTTCGTGGATAGGCTGTATTTATGGAGGTGAATCTTTCCCGAAGACCTAAAATATAGTGTGGTAGAAAGAGCACTAAGCTAAAAACCAAGGGTCCTGGATGTGCCACTGGTTCCTGGCATGGCTTTGGGTCAGGAACTTCACTTGGGCCTCAAATTTCCTCATTTTTAAAATAAGGAGATTGAGTTAGATGATCTCTAAGGAGCCTCCCAGTTCTTGAATTGTATAATTCAATCCATATTAAGTGTTGGAAAGAACTTACACACTGAAGGTCATTGGTTGGGAGTCAGCAGGGCAGGATGGTTAAAGAAGGTTAGAACTGGAAGGAACTTAAGAAGTCATCTCAACCAACCCCCTCATTTTACAGATAAGGGCCGGCAAGCAGGATACTAAAAACAGACAAGGGAGGTGTGACCTGCCAAGGACCTTGGTGATCATCTAATAGCAGGGTGTGGTGGAAAAAGCAGCGAACCTGCCAGCACACATTCAGAACTCATAAAATTTCAACTACAAAACAAAATTTACAAAAACAAAAGACTTAAATAATTAAAAAGATGTTCAATGTTCATGGCTGGGACAAGCCAATATAATAAAAACAATACCACCCAAATTACTCTCCAAATTTAATACTCTATCAAATTATAAAAGGCTACTTTACAGAATTAGACACAATAATAACAAAGTTCATGGAGTAATAACTGGAAAAAAATAGTAAGAGATTTAATAGTAATGTAATAGCAATAATGAAAATAGTAGGAAGGAGGGGCAGCTTGGTGTTATCAAATCTTAAACTAGAGTATAAAGCAGTAATTACCAAAATTACCTGGTATCTGATAGAAAACAGAAATATAAGATCATTAAATTAGATTAGATAAGCAATATCTAGATATAAATGTGTAGAGAGACATCTAGTGCTCAATAAATCCAGGAACACAATTTAGAGAAAACAGTCTGGTGAAAAATGAATTTACGTCAACATGTTATGCTTTATACAACAATAAGTTCCAAATGGATAAACTGTATAAATAATCACACTATTAAAAAATAAGAGAATAGGTTATATCTTTCACAACTACAAACAGGAGAAAAAACTACAGTCAGACATGGCATAAAAAGGATCACAAAAGATAAAATGGACAATTTTGAATAGAAAAAGTGTAAAAGTTTTTGCACAAAAAAAATCAGTGCAGCCCAAATTAGAAAAAAAAAACCCCAACATACAAATTGGGGGGTGGAAATCTTTATATTAAGTAAATGGTTAAAAATATGGCATCCAAAATGCAAATTGAAACAAACAAGTATTTCCCAAGTGGCTAAAGAATATGAACCAACAATTCTCAGAAGCAGGTCTTGCAAACTATTAATTATATTAAAAAGTCCTCAGAATAAATAGAGAAATGTAAATTAAAGCCCTAAGGCATCAGGTCATACCCATCAAAGAGCCAAGATGCTAAAAGATTGGAAAGAGAATTATTTATTGATAGGGCTGTAGGGAAAACATATTAATTCACTGGTTGTCAAACTGTGAATTGGTTTAGCCATTCTGGAAAACAATTTGGAACTAGGCAAGAAAAGTTACTAAGCTGTTTATACCTTTTGACCTGGAGATTCCATTATCAGCCTATGTCTCAAAGAGGGTACAAACAATAAGAAAAGACCCAGATATACAAAAATGTTCATAGCAGCATTATTCATTATAACAAAAATATGGAAACAAAATATGTAACCAATGATTGGAAAGCGGCTGAACAAATTGTGGCATATAAATATATTATGTCATAGAGAATTACAAATTTGAATTCAGGGGAAAATGTAAAGACTTATGAAATTATACAGAGCAGAGAAAGCATAATCAAAAGAAAATAAATTCAGTAACTACAACAATGCAAATAAAGTCAATAAGGAGAGGTAACAACACTATGGTGAATCATGCCAATCAATGTTAGTACCACAGTATTAAAATTTAAGAACTCATTCCTACAAACATCCACTAAATGGTTTCAGGGGGATTGTTCATTGTAAGAGAGCATTTTGAGGTCTAAATATATAATCCTATGATAAAGTGTCCTGGGTCAAAACAAAATGTACCAGTACACTTTAAAAATTCATTAGACTGTAATTCAAAGGTTCCAGATCTGGCACCACTTTGCCCTAAATTGCTTTTTCTTGTCTGAATCTCTATAAAATGAGGTTGTTATAAGTGACTTCTTTTTCTCTTTGTGCTCTAAAGGTAGCATTAGATGGGACCTAGTAGCACCCTGGATAGTCATTAGAGCAGGGTGCTGGAGAGCACAATAATAAACACACCAAACAGTAGTAACCTGCTAGAACTCTGGCAATTAAGTAGTGGCAGAGAACTGTTGTGGGAGTTAGGTGACCTGGGTCCTGTCAATCCCTGAGAATCCCTAAGCTACCCTAATCATTTCATTGGTCTGACTTTTTGTACAAGTTGACATTACTAACTAATCCAAGCTGTGCCACTGACTGACTACGTGGCTATTTTGAGTAGTCACTTTCTCCTTCTGGACCTCAGTATGATCTTTTAGAAAATGACAAGACTGGGTTAGATGATTTCTAAGACCCTAATTTTGGCCTAAAGGTTCACCTCATCAATATAATATATATAATCTCAACTGTCTTCCTTATCCTTCTTCCCAACTAAGAATAAACAGTTTTAAGTATTGAGATTATATGGGTTTAATTATCAAAATGGACAAATGGATTTCTGTGGTTAGTTAGGCAAGCCTGTGTAGAGGAAACTAAAACAGTGGTCTCATAAAACACAGCTCTATAATGAGCACTGGACAGTGAATCACGAGACCTGGGTTCTGGTTCCAGCTCTTCTACTTATTTACTGTATGGCACTGAGGAAACACCACTTCCCCTTCTTTCTAGGTCTGTTTTTTTCATCTGTAAAACAGGGACATAAAACGTTCCCATCCCGTTCAAATGGTGTTAGGGTTCTATCCAGTTCAAGTTACCGGATGGGGTCAGGTGGGTACTTGGGGTAAGTATTAGCAGGGCAGAAGGCTGGCTAGCAGGATATTAAACAAGGCAAAAGTTATCTGACAGTACCCTACACTATAAGTTTGGAAACTTGAAATTTGGTGCTGATTTTGCCATGCACTGAAAATGTCACCTTAGGCATAGTATTTCTCAAATCTGGGTCTGTTTCCTCTTTTGTAAAATGAGATGTCTAAGGTCTCCTCAAGCTCTAAAGTAGGAAGGAACCTCACAATGAAGGACACTGAATGGGGTTTGGAAGCTATTTAGACCTAGGGGATGAACAAGTAAGCAAAGTAGAAGGGGTACAGAGGTCACAGAATCAGAATAGGCCTTTCAGGTCATTTGAGACCAACCTTCTAATTTTATAGACTTTATTCTGGAGAACAAGATATTAAACAGACCACAGCAGCCTGGCCAGGCTTTAGTGACCATGAGTGGTAGAAAACTCTTCGAATTGTGAATCAACAGATTTGATCTCTACAGCTCTGGCTCAGCCACTGATTCTATTTTTAATCACCTTGGGCAACCTGGAATAGCGGTAAAAGAATCAGATTTGGAAGCAGAAAACTAGGATTCAAATCATGGCTCTGCTCCTAAGGCCCTTAAATATTTGGGTTCTTGTCTAACTTTGAGCAAGTTCATTCTATTTCTCTGGGTCTGACTTTTCTGTAAAATGAGATTAGCCTAGAAGATTTCCGAATCCCCTTCCAGGTCTACGGGTGGGGCCTAAGAGGAGAGAAAGGCCATTTGGAACAGGATCAAACGTGGGGCTTTGGTTGAGAGAGGGAGAGGGTGGAGAAAGGAAGACCGGGATCCCGGCCAGGCACTAGTGATCATCGAGTGGCAAAGTGACCCTGCAGGGGTCATGAACGGGGCATCGGGAGGTTTCCTCCTGGCTCTGCCCCTGACCCCACAGGTCACCTAGCTATCGACTAGATTCCCCGTCTCTGGACCTAATCTCCCCAATGAAGGTACTGGATTAACTTATCTTTAAATAAGAATCTGCTCGACCCCTCCCCAGGCTCAGGGTCAGCAGGGTAAGGGTCAAGGCATTGTGAAAAAGTGGGGGAAAGGGCCCCTCTTTTGGAATCGGAGGAGCTGGGTTTGAATGCCAGGTGTCACTTTACTGCCTGTGCAACCTCGGGGAAGCCCCTTAGCCTCTGAGGCTCCGTTTCCTCCTCTGTGCAATGACATGGGTGGACGCGACGACCTCCGCGGTCCCCTGTCGCGCCGGGAAGGCTCACCGTGGCGGTAGGGGTCATACAGCGCCATGCAGGCGGCCCCAGCCGCCAGCAGCGCTTTCTGGAGCGGGCTGGTGGGTATGTGGCCTGGGTAGAGCAGGCCCAGGTCCGTACTGCGGCCGCCCGGGAGTGCCGCCGAGTCGGAAGCGGTGCGACGGGGGCCTAGCTGGGGTCGAGGCAGTAGGCCGGAGAGCCGAGACAGGCGGAGCAGCGTCGCCATGGCAGCGGCCCCTAAAGGAAGAAAGGGCAAAGTTAATCCTCCGCCCAACCAGCTGCGACGGAATCGCGCAGAGGCCAAAATTAGTGCGATCGCGCTCGCCGGCTACCCACTATCTTGTTTTCTTAAGGCTCTCCCGACCCTTCAGAGAGCCACATTCACCTTTCTCCCCTATTCTACTACCATAAGCCTGGAGGGAGGTGCACTCTTCGCAGCAAATGGCTCTTGTTACCTCCAGATTGAACCAGTTCTATTCTCGGCTCCTGAGTCATGTTTCTCTCCGGGACGGTAAGAATGTACCACTTCCGGCCTGGGAGTATGGCGACGCCTAGCGAGGGACCCCATTTATTTCCTTGACGCTGGTTTTGTCATTTCCGTTGGTCTCTCCATGGAATGCAAGCGTGGGCTTCATGGGTTCGACTGGCCTTCATGGGCTCTTCGCGGTCTACAAGCCACCCGGGTTGAACTGGAAACATCTGCGAAACACTGTGGAGTTTCAGCTCCTGAAGGGTGAACGACTCCGTTCCCTGGCCCTTGTACCCCTCCCGGTCCCTTTCCTTTCCTCCACGATCTGCTCAATGCACTAATTTTACTTACTGCTACGAAAGCTTACTAAGAGCCAACTACGGGTCAGTCCTGTTGTGCAAGCTTGGATAAATCACTCCCCCTCTTTGTTGCAGTTGCTTCATCTCTAAAACGAGCAGGCTGCACTAGATGATCTCTGAGGCCCTGTCTTTGCATCCTTTTCCCCAGCCCACCCCCTCCAGGTAACGGGACCTCTCCTCCTTCCTCTAATAGGGAGAGATTTATTTATGGCAGCCCACTCTTTCTCATTGCAGTAAGCATGCTTTGGAGACATCTGCTTAGCACAGTGACCGGCACGTAGTAAACTCTTAATAGTCTCATCTCTCTCTATTTTCCTGGTTTTCTTCTTTCCTTGCCCCTACCAGGGCCCTCTCCTCTCCTTATCCGAGATTCCCCCAACCGCCTCCTTTCCAGAGCCTTAGATTTTAAGATCATATTTAGAACTGGTAGGAACTTTAGATAGCAGACGTCTGATAAGCCAATCTCCCCATCCCGTATTTTAGAGACGAGGAAACAATTCCACAGGGATTCTTTCGTATTCCTTCCCTTAGAGCTAACATTTATACAAGTTGTCTTAAAGTTTGCGTATTGCTTTCTCACAACAACCCTGTGAGGTACATGCTGTTAATCCCCATATTACAGAGGAAGAAACTTCAGAAGGCAGAAGTTAAATGACTTGGCCAGGATCTTACAGCTAGTAAGTGTCCGAGGGAGGATTCAAACTTAAGGCTTCTGACTCCGAGTCTAGCAGTCTGCCCACTGGGCCACTTAAGTTGTGTATGACCTCACCTCTGGCTTCCCCCACTGAGAACTGTTCTTGGTCTCTGAATTAGCTCTTAAAGGTCATCATTTTTCCTTTTCCGAAAACAGGGACTTGATATTTGAAGTGGCTTCGCCAAGGTTAGGAGAATAGCCCCAGACCCAGAGCCAGTCCACACCATGTCATCTTTTTTATTTTCCTCTGCTCCCTCATACTATCTACTCATCTTCCAGGTCTCAACTCACAGATGCAATATACCCCTCAAGAGCACGTCCGATTCCTGCTTGGGCCCGTGGAAGGAAGTGAAGGGAAGGAACTGACCCTCACAGCCACTAGTGTTCCAGTCCTTTCTGGGCACCCTTTAGGTGAGATGATTCTGGGGCTTGTCAGTGGGGTCACCTCCATAAAGCAGGCAAGGAATGCAATTCAGTTCAATGCAACAAGTATTTAAGTGCCTACCAGGGAACCATGACAGGGGGTGGGGGGTGGGGGGGCATTTATTTATTTGTTTGTTTTTAACATGTAAAATTTTTTTTGAGTTATGAATTCCCTCCCTCCTGCTTCTCCTCCACCTATTGAAAAGGCAAGCAATATATCAGTTATACATGTGAAGACCATAACAGTTATTGGTGATAAGAATTTTTAAAAATGAAAGGTTCTGTCCTCAAGGAGCTTACATCCTAAGGTAGAAGTTCTTAACCTTTTTTTGTGTCATGGACTCCTTTGGTAATTTGTTGAAACTGATAGACCACATCTCAGAATAGGTTTTTAAATGCATAATACAAAATAGATTAGATTACAAAGAAAACCAATTGTATTAAATTAAGGCTGTACTTTTTTCCTGTTAAAGTTCACAGACCCCCTGAAATCTCTCCACAGAGTCCTTGGGCATCCATGGATCTCAGGAAGGCACTAGTAGGTGGGGGTGTTAAGGAAGGTAAAAAGGTGGCACTTGAATTGAGTCTTTAAGGCGTCTAAAGCACCTAAGAGGCTGAGATAATGATGGAGTGAATTTCAGAGAGTGCACTGGGCAGAGAGGCTGGCATTTGATGATGGGGAATAGCCAATGAAAAGCACAGAGATGGGAGATAAGAATACCATGTATATGGAACAGTAATTTGACCAGTATGCCTGGACCATAGTGTGTGTGTTGGGGGGGGGATAATGTATAAGAGAGTCAGGTTGCAAAGAGCTTTAGGAGATAAATAGAAGAGTTTATATTGAGTTCATGTTCTATATGAATAACATATATTTACATATGATTATATGTAGTGCAAAAGGCTAGGCTAGAATCTTTAGGAGCCAGTAAGGGATGAATGAAAGGATTGCCTTGGAGCAGTAATGGCCCCATTGAGGTTGTATAGTATAAATTTATAGTGGATACGTGGTTTCAGGAGCACCATCATTATCCAAGACCGCAATAATGGAGTAAATGGTTGGAGGATAATTGCCAAAGGCTGTAGGATAAGGAGGATCCAAAGTCTAAGATTTGTAGCTACAACGGACTTTAGATATACCTAGATTTGTTTGTAGATTAAGACCCAAAGAGATTAAAATGACTTACTGTTAGGTTATACAAAAAGAAAATGACAGAATTCAGTGTTTGCACTGAAGTCCTCTGACTTGAAGTCTCTCGATCAGTCCCTTGACTGCTCCAAGATAAGTAAATAGAAAATAAGCACAATAATACACAGGAAAATTCTGATGATGCCAGTTCGTTTATTTTGGACCTGCTGGCTGCATCTACACTGTTCCTCTCATCCTTAGAACAGCAGCTGGTAAACTGTAGTTCTCAGGCCAAATCTAGCGCGCTACCTGTTTGTATATGGCCTGTGAGCTAAGAATGGTTTTGACATTTTTATAACAACTTTTAAATTATCAAAACCATTTTTAGCCATAAAAAAACAGGCACAGCCATAGTTTACCATCCCCTGCCTAGAAGTACAAGCATTGCATGCTGCTTTATCACTTCGCATGAAATACTCAGTTGCCCTGCAGGTAGATCCAGGGACACTTATTAAGGTGGGTCTGGACATGGAGCATAGCATCCTGACTTGAGTCATATTTTCAGTCTTCTCAGAGCCTTTCGTTCCAATCATTGCAATCATGTGGGCAGATGACAGGGTTTATGCCATCCCTTAATAGAAATGTTTTCTCTTTGAGGCCAGAGTTAGTTTGGGAATCTTTTGTTGCACAAGGAAAATTCTCTTGACTATATTTTTTCTTTCCTACTTGTGATATGCTTAGAAGCAGTCATAGCTCAGTTCCGTCCCCAGACTCAAGGAAATAATTATGTCTTCAGGGAGGGGAAAACAGACTTTTCATGTCCAGCACTAACAGGACATGTAGCCAAAACTGTTCCTGGTTTGGATTTCTCTGGAGCAAAATATTTCAAGCAAATAAGTCTTGAAAACCAGAGTCACTGACTGAAGTGAAACTATGTGATCCTGCCCCTGTCCCAAACCCAGGCTTATTTCCAGAATCTTCAGTGCTCTCCGAAGAGTTCTTTCTTCTTGGGCCCCAGAGATGCTATTGCCACATTACTCCAGGCACCTCACATATCTCATTTCTTTCCAGTGAGAGGGCCAAATTACAGGAGTGTGAAGGTGGGCGTCGGGCACGGCTGGATGTCAAGTCATCTGGAGTGCAGGGTAGGCAGGACCGGTATGCTTTGGATTGAATGGCTTTTGCATGAGAGCAGGGTGGCTTCTTGGAGGGTGGGATTAACAAGTGATAAATGCCCTGTGGAAGAGGGCAGGACAGAAGAGAATAGTACCTATCCCTCCCACCCCCCACCAAAGAAGTGTGAAATTTTTTGTCAAGGCCAAAAAAAGTTCCTCTGAGAATCTTTCCTACAGTCATTCCTTGTTTGTTGCTCTGCTATTCTAATTACCCTCCCTGACCCTCTCTTGGCCCAGGTCTTTGATATACTAGGGTAGAGGTTATAGGTCAGTGAGGGTAGTTAAAACTTTGG
Source organism: Phascolarctos cinereus (assembly GCF_003287225.1). Lineage (NCBI taxonomy): Eukaryota > Metazoa > Chordata > Mammalia > Diprotodontia > Phascolarctidae > Phascolarctos > Phascolarctos cinereus. The sequence goes on from NW_027555625.1 coordinate 268,271,716, forward strand.
GCCTTGTCCCAGGGCCAGGAGTCAGGAAATACAAGATCACATTTATTATGTGTGAACTTGTGGTTCTGGTCCTGTGGGTAGGCATTTGGACATATCTGTCGTCAGAAACCACAGTGCCCAGTTCAGGACAAGAGCCAGCTGGCAGCTGCTTCTGTGCTGTCGGTGGCTGTGGAGTCAGTGACCACATCCTTCGGATGGGTCCAGTCACAGTCACCCCTTTGTATTATTCCTGCATTTCTCTCAACCCCCCAGTCCCCAGTAGGACTCAGGCTGGACAGACATGATCTCATTTTGCTGTCCTTTTTTCTTCACTCTACAAGAGGGATTAGGGGAAATTTTCTCCTTCAACCAGAGCAAGAAACTGAGGCCAGAACTTGCTCAGAGAAATCCTATGCCAGAATCTTATATGCTTGCTGCCCTTCTGTGATAGACAAAGAGTGTTAAGAGAACAGGGCAGAAAATCAAGGCAGGATCAGAGAACCCCTGATAAGATAGCAACCCTCAGGCATGAAGGACCTAGGGAGATGGAGATAAATTGTCGAATTGGTATCTTTCAGTGCTCGGTGTGGGACGTGGAAACAAGCTGCTCACAGACATCTACAATGCCCATCTCACCAAGGTACTTGTTGGGAGTGCTCAGCTCTAGTGATTAGCTTTGTGGCCTCTGGCCTTGAATGAATCATTTAACCCCTGAGTCTCAGTTTCTTCTTGTAAAATGGGCAGAGATCATAATTCCTGTTCTGCCAAACCTCACATGGTTGCTGTGAAAATCTGCAAAGGCAATGTATTACGAAATTCCTTGTAAAGTATAAGGGGGACACAAAGGTGAGGGTTTATTGTTTTTCTTCCCCCAAGGCCCGAACCTCAGCCTACAGCAACTGAATGGGTCTCATGGCCTCTCATCTACACCTGGAATCAGGATTTCATCTGGCCTCTGGAGAATAAATGAATTAAGTAATATTTATACAGTACTTGTAGTGTGAAAGGCCATGTGGTTGGCATTGTAAGGACTACAAAACAGCAGAAGACACAGAACCTTAAGAACCTAAACGTCATTTATTTATTCATTCAAAGATTACTTACTCAGCACCTGCTATGGATAAGGCACATATAGGTGAAAAGTTAAGTAATACTGAAAAAGATGGCAAGGCAGTGCAGGGTGTGTGGGGTCCATCATGGTCCATCGAGTGGAACAGAGAAGCCCTGCTGATGTTTGGAGCAGGGATGGAGAGGTCACTGTACCTTAGGAAGGGCTCGTGGAAAGAAGTGGGGTGAGCTGGAACTTAAAGGATAGGGGGGAAGAAATTTAGAAGGGAGATTATTAAAGGCTAAAGGAGGAGGGGAAGTTGGGCCCTAAAAGTGTGGAGGATCACTTTCATAGGGCTTAAATCTCTTCCTAGCCCTGATTTTATTTCCCACCCGAGAATGGTGCTCCTTGGAAACTAAGCCCCAGCAGGCAGGCAGAGGAGCACCAGAAGAACTGGTCAGGAGCAAAGAGCACACGCTTTTGAGGGAGGGGACTGCCCTCGCTGCTGCTCCATACCCCACCAGCTGTGGGCACACAGTAAATATTCATTGGATGGCCTGCTTCGCTGTCCCTTGGCTTTGTGTCATTCGGTCAGCATGGCTGTGACTATCTAGAGTGCTCCAGAGTTCAGTAAGCTGCTTCCATGCGATTCCATTGAGAGAGCAGGAAAATTGATGCTCCCCATCCCCCTTCTCAAAGGACTACACAGTTCGTGGGCTCCTGGGCAAAGCCACGGATGACTTCTCTGATGAAGGCAGGCTGATTGAAAAGACAACTTATGGTAAGAGCACATGAAAGTCCAGGGACCAGGGAAGGCACTCGGGGCTGCTGTTTGTGTGATGTCTCCAGGCCTTCTCCAAGGACTCCAAGGCTTTGACTACAAAATCTCTCTGAAGTTAATTCCTGAGCTAGTGCTCAGTACAGGAGGTCAAGCATAGCTTGGGGCTTTAGCAAGCAAATTCCTGTGATAGAAGAAATAACCCTGAATTTGGACTCTGAGGACCCAGGTTCCAAAGTCTTGACTGACTGTAGTATTTGCCACCTGTGTGACCTTGAATAAGTCACCTGAAACCTCCCTGGGCCTTGGTTCTCTTATCTTCAAACTGGGAGAGCTGGATCAGATCCCCTCTAGCTCTAAAGTCTTTGAACCGGTGCCCCTGCAGAGCCTTCAAGGCATGGCTGGCAGCCATGGCAAAAGTCAAGGAGGCAGACTTTGGTGCAATATAAGAGAACTTTCTAATAAGCAAGAATCACCTGACAACGAAGCAGCATGCTTTGTGAGCTTTCTGTCACTCAAAATGTTCAGGTGGAAGCTGGAAACCCACCTCTCGCAGAGCTGTATTCCTGCATTGACCTCGTAGCTGTCTGCATCCCTGAGGTCCTCTGTCACTTTACGGTTCTAGGAGTCTGAAATGCTTTTGTTCAGCCCCTGGCAGGACTGCTCCTCAGCCAAGCAGTGGTCTGAATTCTTGTATCCTGAGCAGACCGCTCTTGGACTGGCCCAGTGATTTACCCTTGGTTGGTGGCAGCAGATAGATTTGTCTCCACTTAGTTCCCCCATGGTCTGAGGCTCATTTGTTGCCAGAAGCTTTGATATGAAGGTACAGGACTAGGGCAGATCAAACTGTGGGCTCTCCCACAGTGTGTTTATCCACATAAAATTAGGTTAAAATGAATTTTAAAATGAGAGAGAAATCACCTTAGGGTAACAAGGAACCTGAGGAGGCATGTAGGTGGAATTCGGGTAGCCTTATTCATTCACCTTGGTGATGATGACATAATTTAATGGCAGGGGAGGAGGGGGGTAAATATGCTAGGCCTTTTTTAGCATCAGCTGGAGAGCCCCTCCTCTCTGCTGGCCGATGCTCTGCATCCCAAGGCTATCATTCCATTTGCCTTGGGTCAGGGGGAAGGAATCACTGTTAATGGCCTAGTGCCATTAAGTGCTGGGGCCGCAGCTCCCAATGGGTGAGCTGTGTGGGAAGGTGTGAGCATCCCAAGAATGTGCCAGAGGGCTGGTGTGGGCTCAGCAGAGTCTGTTCCTGAGGGCCAACTCTTCCCTTGCCCTTGGTGCATGCCCACTCCAGAGGGTGGAGAGAGAAATAGAAGGCGGAGATTTGAGAAGATATGAAGAGACTGTGGGCTGAGCAGGGTGAGGGTAGCTTCTCTTTGCCCCACCCCATGCAGGTGGTTCTGCTCTAATCTCCATTGGCTTTCCCAGATCATGTGACCCCAGAGAAGCTCAGCAGAATCCTGGCAGTCATCCAAGGCTCCCATCAGAAGGCACTGGTAATGTAAGTGTCAAGACTGGACTGCCTGCCCTCACCCTTTCCCACTGGAGGCAATAAATGAGAAGCTGGAATCTAGTATGTAACTAGTACCCATGTTGTGTTGGCTACAGTTCTTATCTTGGGCTGACTTTCCTGTCTGTTCTCTGAAGCCTCTCGGGGAAGTCACCCAGATCTTCTCTCTATCAGATTTCTCACACTGCTATTCCCAGGACTCTCCCACTCTCCTCCAGGTCTGGTACCCCTGGTCCTCTCTCTCAGCAGATGATCATGCTTCTTCCTTTTTGCTGAAAAGTCTTAGGTGCTGACATCATTCCTTGAAAAGAGTCTTCTTCCTTTTAAAAAATTTAATATGTTTTATTCTGAACTTAAATGCAAAAAAAAGTATTTTCATACATACAACAGAACACACCAAAAGGATTGTATAGAAACTATGAATACCCATTCAAACCACAGTTGTCCTGCTTATCTGTGCTTCTTTCTCTTCTATACATTTTTTACAAAATTACAATGTCCCCTGCCTTTTTTCTTGCCTCACTATTGCTACCCCCTCCCCTGTCCAGACCCACCTTCCAAATAAAAACCAAGAAAGAAAAAAACCCATTTCACAACAAGTAAGTATAGTCAGGAAAAAGGAATGCACAATGGTGAAGTCCAGAAATGTATGTCTTGTTCATCACCTTGCATCTCGCAGTTCTCTGTCAGCAGGTACATAACATACCTTACCCTAGGTCCTCTGGGAGATGTTGTTGATCATTGATTGGTCAGAGTTCTTAAATCTTCCCAAGTTTGGTTTGTTTTTCTTTTTTTTATACTGTTTCTTTTCTTATATAAATTGTTTTCCAGACCTTCTTTCTCAGATTGTCCCCTATTCTTGCACAGTCAATCCCATCTTCTCCTGACTCCTCTGAGACCTTCCTTTTTTGCTTGTTATCTTGTATCTTACATCACTTCCTCTCCCCTAACGGTTTCCCTTCTGTCTACGTGGATGCTTAGATGACCCCTGTCCTCAACAAGAACAACAGCAAATCTTCTCAACCTCATTACTCCCTTGAACTCTCATTATTAATACCTCCTCTACTTCACTCATTCCCTTTCTAACATTTTCTAACATTTGTAAACGTTCCCTTTCGAACATTTCTCCCCACTACTGTTTTTGCAAAGTTACCAGTGAGCCGGGTGCATACCTGTTATATCTGCTACCAGGGAGGATTAGGATGGTGGATCTCTTGAGTTTGGGAGTTCTGAATTGCTCTTAGCTGTGGGCGAAGCTGATCAAGCGCCCCACAGTAAGTCCAGCATTACTGTGGTGAGATCTCTGGAGTAGGGGGACACTGAGATTGAAAACTGGTCAGAGCTCCTGTTCCTATTATAGTGGGATCTAACTCTGAGTAGTTCCTACACTTTCACCATGGGTAAGATGGGGAGACCCAGTCTTTAAAAAAAAAAGTTACGTCCTCACCACCAAATGTTTCAGTCCTCATCTTCCTTAACCTCTTACTCCTTTCTGTTAATTCCATGATGTTCCTTGGATTCTGCAGATCCTGATTGTCTACCCTTCTGACTTCTGCAATGGTCCTCTCACTGACCCCTAACCAAAGACATTGCACCCAGCTTCTGAGGTTGCCCCCCTTTCTCCACATTCTCTCCCTTAGTCATCTCATCTCTTCCCATGTTTTTAATTATCACTTCTGCACAGTGGACTCCCAAATCATACATCTACTAGATGTCCTGCCAACACCTTAGACTTAAATAAGCCCCAAAACAAATTACTTGTCTTCACTTCACCCCAAACCATCATTTTTGCTAATGGCACCACCACTATCTGTGTGTCTTGATAGCTTGGAAGTCGCAGATGACTTCCCCCCAAACTCCTACACCAAATTAGTTACCAAGTCCTGTAGTCTGGCTCTTGCAAATCTATCATCTTTCTGGTTGTTAGCCCTTTCTTGAAATTTCTTTGTATGTATTTATCTGCATACAAGTGAATCCCTTCCAGTAGAATATAAGCTCCCTGAGGGCAGAGACTATTTCCTTTCTTTTTTTTGCCTTTGTAGTCACAATGCCTCGTACATAGTATCCACTTAATAAATGTTCATTGAATTTCATGTCTGTTGTCTCATCTCCTTTCCCCCTACAACAACCAGAATGTTCTGTTATTGCAACAGGATCCTAATTGATCCTCCAGCTTCTGGATCTGATTCATGTTGTATACAATACTACATTAATCATCCCCAGAGACAGTTCTGATAATGTCACTCTCCTGCTCAGAAACCTTCACTGGCTCCCCACTGCCTATAGAGATAGTATCAGACTCAAATAGAAACAGATCCCTGTGCTGTATATTGACTTGGAGAACCACAAATGAACATTATCTATGTTATATTTTTATTTATTTTGTGAAACATTTTCCAAACACATTTAATCTGGTTTGAGCCGCTTAGGCATTTGCCAGGAATTTGACACCTCTGACCCATGGGAAAAACCAAGATTTCTCAGTATTCTGAGAATGAAAGTAATCCTGAGTATGAGAACTCAGGAAATACTTATATTCCCATATAGTAAGCCTTTAAACTACCTTTTCAACCATATCTCCCACTACTTCTCCTTTGTCCAAGCTGAAATAGTTTCTGTTCCCTAAATGTGCCATCTTTTTGTCTTTGCTCATTATTCTCTCTGCCTGAATGCTCACCTATCCAGTTTACCCTTTAAAGCCCAAGCCATTTTTTTAAGCCTTTCCTGATTTCCCTCCAGCCAGATGTGATCTCTCCCTCCATAGAATGAATTATATTTCATAAGAGGTATATGCCTTCTATGACACATCTTATATCATATTCTACCTTGTATTATTCTTAGTGACCTCATCTTATTCCCCTTGCTATATTATTGGCACTCCAAGGACAGGGATTTTATCTTTCATTTGTGTATCCTTAAAAGTGCCTTGTAGTTGCTAAATTGAATTGAATCTCCCTAGCCTTTCATGACATTAAATTCCTTTTGGTTAGGCAAGAAGGGCAAGGAACAGCTTTCAAGAGAACCCCATTTGGAGTCAGGAATGGAAGACACATCAATTTAATTCCAAGCTCTTTCATGAGGTGGTCATGGAAAATTGTCATCCTCTTCTCTAGGTATTCCAATCTCGACTTGAAGACTCAAGAGGCTTATGAAATGGCTGTGAAAGGGTTAATCCGGCCTATGGACAAGAGTCCAATGCTGATTACAGGAATCCGATGTCTCCAATTTGCACCTCCTGAATTTCTCTTAGGTAGGATTTGGGAGGGTGGAAAATCAGGACAGCATGAGAGTAGGAGAATGATAGGGCTCTCCTTCCATGCAGGTAACCTTAGGGTAACCCTGGAAGATAGTTCTCGATCTTTAGTGACAGTAACTCCCTTGTCAATAACCCCAGATGGTCTGAGCAGGGCTGTGAGGCCTCACAACATGGTCCTCTGCCATGACAGTTCATGCGGGCTCATAGGGTCTCCAGCGTCTTCCCACCCCCAGTGCTAGGACTTTGCCAGATAATAGCCTTTACAGAACAAATGCTCTCATATCTCATGCCAGAGCACTCTTTGATGCAGATTCTTAGCAAGCAAAGGTTATATTTAGAGGCTTGCTCCCAGAGTTGCATGGTGTTTCATGTTGTTGTCAAAGCTCCCCTAGTGAATTTCTCTTTCGCTTTGGCCTCATTCAGTTCCCTTCTTTCTTCCTGATCTGGATTGCTTTTCCTCTTCCCTGCTTTCTGCACTTATATCCTTGCTCAGGCTCCTTTCTTTTTAATTCTTTGTCTGTTGCCTTGGTACAGAGATTCAGTGCCTGCATGAGACCCAGCAGATGCTCCGTCGAGTGGTGCATGAGATTGGACTGGAACTGAAATCAGCCGCTGTCTGTACCCAGGTGCGCCGGACCCGAGATGGGGTCTTTACCCTGGAGGATGCCCTCCTGCGGACACAGTGGGACATGCACAACATTGAGAAATCAATCCAAAAAGTGGCACCCCGAGTAAAGGCAGAGCTAGAAAAGTGCCAAACGGGACCACTGTGCCATAGAGACCCTGTGGGACAACCTTCTTCCTAAAAGATCCAGGTCACAGGCAAACTCAAGTAAACTCTCCCCATGGACTAAGCAGAATGAGGCACAGAGCCTTAGGAAAGAACAGCAGGGGAGGGTGCTGAAATGGTGTGGGAGCTGGCAAATAACTGGATTGCAGGAGACAGACAAGGGAGATCCGTGGCCTGACTGAGGTTAGAGTTCATATACTGCCAGGAGGAAGACTTGGGAAACTTTAAAAATGATCCTTGTCTGTTCAGTAAGTAAAAGGCCCTGCCCCATGACTTTTGTATAAGGAAGTGAATTGGTGTTTTTGGTCTAGTGAACCTAGCTGAGAAGAGAGAAGGCGCCTCTGAAGCAGCATCCTGCGCTTGCCTCATTGAATCTGGTGGAGTCTGGCTGGTGTCAGAGGGAAAGTGGTGGTAGAGAGGTAGAGACTCCAGGATAAAGTAGTGAGAAGACAGAGACAGCAAAGGAGGAGGAACCACTATTCTTCAGTGTGTGTGCAGTTTTGAGAGGACACCTTCTAACCTGTCTTGAGAGGGAGGAGTCAGGAAGAACTGAGATTTTTTTGAAGAACTCAGAGCACATAATAGCTGGATTGCCCTGGCCTTTGGCACAGAGAGGGGAAACTGAGATATGGTTTTGTGGAAATCAAATAGAAACCAGGTCTTTATCTTCACTTCTTCCTTGATCCCTAAATCTCTAGGCAGGGTAGTTGTGGGGGAAAGATCACTGAACTTTGTGTCAGCAAACCTGAGTCTGAATCCCGGTTTTGCCATTTGCAAGCTAGATGACCATGGGCAAAATCACCTTACCTTTCTGAGCCTTAGTTTCCTCAACTAAAAGAATGATTGTGATATGCATTTCCTACCACACAGTTATTGTGAGGATCAAATGAGATTGTGTGTAAAGAATTCTGTAAACTTTTCAAGTGCTGTACGAGGGTCAGGTGCTACTGTCCAGCAGTAACCCAAGACCACTTTCTAACAGCTCCCAGCTTAGGATGGTGGATATCTGGGTGAAGGCTGAACAGCACAGGTGACTTTTTCTAAACCCTGTTTCAGAGGTCTGGGCATTGCTTTTTGACTTGTCACTTTACTTGAACTCAGTAAGGGCTCAGCCTCATATGTTTCCCTGGGGATGGGGCTAGTTTAGAGGTAAAAAGGAAGGTGATCACAGAGCTTGTTGTAATGTTGCCAAACAACCAAGAGATTGGGGATTAGAAAACCCTGCTAAGGAGGGGACTTTGAAATTCTAAATAGACAACTTTTCTCTGGCCTTCTCTCTTCATCTTTCCTCTCCCCAACCCCACCCCTCCACACTACTGTCTATATAGGTGTCACAGGCAGGTTTAGACTGTCAGAGTCTGGGCTAGTAAGGAGTTTCTAGCACCCTAGCCTTATAGGCAGGTATGGGGTCTGCCTAGTAGTAGTCGGGTCACAATGAATGGTAATAACCTTGCTGATAAACTATAAGCATCAGTTCCACCCATCATTACTCATACCACCCTTGCCCCCTCTAGAATGTATCCACCCCTTTTGTTAAGCAAACTAAGATTTTAGTTCTCTGGAAATATGTTCTACTTCCAACAAATACAAACTCCCATAAAATCTAAATGGATTATCAAGTCTGATACTGCCTTCTGGCCTTGATTCTCCCTGCCCAACTTGGGCTCAGGGATGGGTTAGGAGTGTTCAGTTCTTCTCACTTCTTCATTTCTATTCTGCCAGGATAGCTAATTTTTAGAAAGCTCCATTTCAAGTATATCCTTCACCTTTCATATGAGTATTTAAAAATTCTTGCTAAATAGAATTGAGTTTCTGCTCCTTTGTGTACCACAGCCTAGATTTCTTTGAGTACCTACCATTCATTCACCCCTGCACGTTTAAAGAATGCTTTCTTTGTACACAGCACTTGACTGGATTGATGATGTTCAGATAAGACATATCCTGGAGCTTACAGTCTTAATTTATACAATACATACATGAAAGTATAGTAAGAGAAGGACCAAGTACTGTGATTTCGTTGGAGGGAAATTTTGATTTCAGGGTACCTTTATGCTTAGCACTGTGCTAGCTACTATAATTACATAAGAAATACAAGACGCAATCCTAGCCTTTGACATATAGTTCTTTCCTGTCATACATCTCTGCTTGTTCATTTACCTCACAACCTCAGGTCCTTTTTTCCTCTGACTATGCTTTAAGACTTCCACTTTTGTTTTTCTTCACCCTCCACCCTAATCTTGGCTCTTAAGGTAGCATTTTTTCTGGCCCAATTTTTATGGGTGTTCTATAAATGCTTATTAATTTAAGGCCCCACATAAAGAAAACAGGTACCCCCAGGGCCCGCAGTCTGCATAGCATTCACACAAAATAGCATGCCCTTGATGGATTATACTGTTGTGTCCTCTCAAAATTCTCTTTCCTGGCCCCTCAGCTAAACAGTAGTTGCTGCATATTTCACCCAAGGAAAGAAATGAAGGGCAGCAAGGAGCTCTTCCTTGTCTCTAGTGACAGGTAGGTCACAGTGAAGTGGTTTCAGTATTAGCAGGTAGGATTGATGTTAGTCATCATTAAGAATTTCCTGTTTGTGTTGTGAGATAGATAATGGTATGCATTGAAGGGAGGTGACAGGATCATCCATGCAGGAGATGGTTGACCAAAAGTACCATCTTAAGGGGAAGCAGGGTATTAGATGGATCTCTAGGTTCCTTTCTGCCAAAGGATTTTGCAATCTAGTAATACAAGTTGGTGTAAAAGTTACCTTTCATGGAGCACTTGGAAAAAAACCAGCGTAGTCAGAAAACCTGTGCTCTAGTCACTTGTTAGTCATATAGTCATGGACAAATTACCAAATATGAATGAGCATTGGTTTCATCATTTATGAAATGGAGATAATTAATTCCTGTCCTGTGTACTTCATAGTATTATTGTGAGGATCAAAGGATATAATGTATGTGAATATATATGATTACATATATAACAGTGTAAGGTTGGTATCATTAACATTTGAAAGAGTTGGGATACTTTGAGGAGTCCCAGTGGCTAAATTCATCCTTTTGGGAAGTTAGAGACTTGTAAAATGAGTGCCAATGGAAGCAAAACAATCTTGTTCCTTATCCTAACAAACCAGCTGGACAGGTTTGCTTTTTTTGTAAGGTGGATAAAGAAGCAAGGGAAACGGTCTAAGCAGTCTAAGTCACCTCTAACAGGGAGCAGTTTTCCTCCTGCACAGTTTAAGGATTAGGGAAAGACTGAAGTGACTGTTTACCAAGAGAAAGTTATCCATCTATAGTTGATCCAAGTCAGCTATGTTGGTTTTAGGGTTAGCAGAGGTTTGCTGTTTAAGAATAAAGTTGTGTTTAGATTTAATTTATGATAGTTTGAGGGGATTTAACATGTATGGAAAACACTGTAACCTTAAAGTCCTGTATAATTATGAACTTTAAATAAACATGCCCTGTGCCCAAGATCATCAATAGGGAACTTGGAGGAATGAAGACAAGAAACTTCTTCTATTAGAATGCAAGCACTTCATTCCTTTCTAGTCTCTTGAAATTTTTTTTAAATATAAATTTATTTATTTTTAGTTTTCAACATTCACTTCCACAAGTGTTTGAGTTCCCAATTTTCACCCCATCTCCCCCCCCCCACCCCAAGATGGCATGCATTCTGAATATCCCTTGCCCTAGTCTGTCCTCTCTTCTATCTCTCTCCCCTTCTCTTATCCCCTTCCCCTTCTATTTTCCTGTAGGGCAGGATAGACTTCTGTACCCCATTTCCTATATTTCTTATTTCCTAGTAGCATGTGAAAACATTTTAAAAAATGTTTTTAAAACTTTAGGTTTCAAATTTTCTCTCTTCCTCCCTCTCCACCCATCCTCATTGAAAAGGCAGGCAACTCAATATAGGTTGTACATGTGCAGTTATGCAAAACATGTCCATAGTAGACATGTTGTGAAAAACTAACTCTATTTCCCTTAATCCTATCCTGCCCTCCCATTTATTCTGTTCTTTCTTTTGACCCTGTCCCTCCTCAGAAGTATTTACTTCTGATTACCCCCTTTCCCAATCTGCCCAACTCTCTATCATTCCCCTGTTCTCTTGTCCCCTTCTCCCCCTATTTTCCTGTAGGGTAAGACAGATTTCCATACCCAATTGAGTGTGTATACTATTCCCTCCTTAAGCCAAATCCTATGAGAATAAGATTCACTCATTCCCTCTCACCTTCTCCCATTTCCCCTGTAAGAGCCTTTTCTTTTCTGTTTTTTTTTGTGAGATAATTTACCCCATTCTACCTCTCCCTTTCTTCTTCTCCCAGTATAATCCTCTCTCACCCCTTAATTTTATTCTCCAGATATGACCCCTTCATCTTCAGCTCACCCTGTTTCTCTATCTATCTGCATATACATACATATAATTATTTTCCTCCAACTACCCTAATACTGACAAAGTTATAGATGAGTTATAAATATCATCTTTCCATGCAGCAATGTAAACAGTTCAATCCTAATAAGTCTCTTATGATTTCTCTTTCCTGTTTACCTCTTCATGTTCCACTTGAGTCCTGTATTTGAAAGTCAGATTTTCTGTTTAGCTCTGGTCTTTCCATCAGGAATGCTTGAAAGTCCTCTATTTCACTGAATGACCATTTTTTCCCCTGAAGGATTATACTCAGTTTTGCTGGGTAGGTGATTCTTGGTTGTAATCCTATCTCCTTTGCCCTCTGGAATATTATATTCCATGCCCTACGGTCCTTTAATGTAGAAGCTCCTAAATCTTGTGTTATCCTGATTGTGTTTCCACAGTACTTGAATTGTTTCCTTCTGGCAGCTTGTAATATTTTCTCCTTGACCTGGGAACTCTGGAATTTGGCTATAATATTCCTAGGAGTTTTCCTTGGGGATCTCTTTCAGGAGGAGATCTGTGGATTCTTTCAATTTCTATTTTGCCCTCTGGTTCTAAAATATCAGGGCAGTTTTCCTTGATAATTTCTTGAAAGATGATGTCTAGGCTCTTTTTTTGATTGTGGCTTTCAGATAGTCCAATAATTTTTAAATTCTGTCTCCTGGATCTATTTTCCAGGTCAGTTGTTTTTCCAATGAGATATTTCACATTGTTTTCTAATTTTTCATTCTTTTGGATTTGTTTTACAGTGTCATGATTTCTCATAAAGTCACTGTCTTCCAATTGCTTTATTCTAATTTTTAAGGAAGTATTTTCTTCAGTAATCTTTTGGACTTCCTTTTCCATTTGGCCAATTTTTCTTTTTAGGGCATTTTTCTCCTTATTGGCTTTTTGGACCTCTTTTGCCATTTGGGTTAGGCTATTTTCTAAGGTGTTATTTTCTTCAGTATATTTTTGAGTCTCCTTTAGCAAGCTGTTGACTTGTTTTTCATGATTTTCTTACATCACTCTCAGTTTTTCCTCTACTTCCCTTACTTGCTTCTCAAAATCCCTTTTGAGCTCTTCCAAGACCTGGGACTGATTCATATTTTTCTTGGAGGCTTTGGATATAGGAGCTTTGACTTTGTTGTCTTCTTCTGGTTGTGTATTTTGATCTTCTTTTTCACCAAAGTAAGATTCTGTGGTCTGACTCTTTTTGCGCTGCTTGCTCATGATCCCGGCCAATTACTTCCAATGTGGAGAATGTACTGTCCCAGGCTTTGGGGGGTTTGTACAGCTGTTTTCAGAGATACTTGTAGGGACCTGTAAATTTTCAGTTCTTCCAAGGTGGTTATGATAAGGGGCGAGGTGTTTACTCCTTTCCTGGCCTGTGACTACAAGTACTCCTTTCTGTCCTGTAACTGTGAGGAGGGGTTTCTCTCCACAACCACTACAAGCTCCACCACGCCAGCGCTCCTCCTCACCCCAGCACCACCGCCCAGAACTGAGGCCCAGATCCAAACACAGGCAAAGCAAGAGATTCCTGCCTCAGCACTGGCAAAGAGATCCCTGCAATCCCTCTCTGATCAGCCACTGGATTCCCCCTCAGTCTGTGGGCTGGAAGCTCGGGAAGCAGCTGCTCCGCCCCAGGGCCAGGCTTTTGGGGGAATGGAGCTGAGACCCCGCCTTCCTCCTGACCACCGACAGAAACAGACTTTTCCCACTGACCTTCTAAGTTGTCTTTGGCATTGGTGGATTGAGGAGTCTGGAAACCTCCATAGCTGCCCACGATTCAGTCCTCTGAGGCCTGCTCCAGGTTTGCTGCGGCCTGTGCGCCCATGCTGTGCTGCGCTCCCAGCCCGGCATGATACACCTTTCTGAGCAATCATCCAGGTTGTCTTGGGGTGGAAATTTGTTTCACTCTGTCTTTTTGTGGGTTCTGCTGCTTTAGAATTTGTTTAGAGCTATTTTTTTATGAGTATTTAGAGGAGTTTGGAGGAGAGCTCAAGCAAGTCACTGCTTTCATTCTGCCATCTTGGTTTTGCCCCCGCATCCTTGCAATTTCTAAAATGTATTTACTTTTAAATTCTGTGTTTACATTTTAAAGTTTCTACTAAGTTATGGTCTTTTCATCAGAAATACTTGGAGGTCCTGTTTCATTAAACGTCCATTTTCTCCCTATAGGATTATACTCAATTTTTTTCTGGGTAAGTTATTCTCGGTTATAAGCTTACTTTTTGCCTTTGGGATTATGGTATTCCAAACTCTCTTCTCATTTGATGTGATAGCTGCCAAATCTTGTGTGATCCTATGATTTCTAGGTACTTGAACTTTCCTTCTGAATGCTTACAATAATTTTTTTTTCTTTTTAACCTGGAAACAGAATTTTGGCTTACATTTCTGGGAATTTTCATTTTGCGATGTCTTTCAGGAGGTGACCAGTGGATCCTTTCTATTTTTACTTTGCCTTCCAGTTCTGACACAAGAACCTTAAAGAGAATGGCCAGGAAAATATTTATTGCTTGATCCACTTTTATAGGTACAAGGAAAAAGCTGACTGCCAAGTCAGAAGTTTTTGAGAATGCTAAGCATAGGGTTTTAAGGTCTGGGAGAAATGGGGCAGATGATTAGGTTGAAGTATGAACCTGCTTATCTCCTGACCTTATAGTACCTGGATGCCTCATATTTGACATGGAAGTATAGATTTTCTGTTATGGACAATGATGACTTTAACTGGAGCCAAAATCTCTTCTCTGGAGGAAAGCTGTGCTCATTACATGGATGACTGTTTTGGTTTGTAATTGTAACCTTTAGCCTGGTTCACTGCTCCCACCCACCCTTCAGGTTTCTGCACCTTCATTAACCCTTCATATAGCCTCTGGCCAACAGAAAACATTTGAGTCAGGCAGCTTCCTCACAATATTTTTGAAGGTTCTAGATGTGAGACCTTCACCCTGACCCTTTTCCAGACCTGGACATTAAGGAAAGTTTAAGTGGGGCTTTCATCAGAGTCTTCATTCATTCTGTTTAAAGAGGCAGCCAGTCAAATCCAAAAAACATTTAAATGTCTGTCATGTGCAAGAAGCAGTGTGTCATAATGGATACAGTTGGTCAAATGCAAGATCCAGATATGTCTTACCATTGACACATTGGCAGTTTAACCCTCAGCAATTACAGTATCTGTGCTCTAGGCAGTTTTCTTTTTCGGTGAGGCAACTGGGGTTAAGTGACTTGCCCAGGGTCACCCAACTAGTTAAGTGTCAAGTGTCTGAGGCTGAATTTGAACTCAGGTCCTCCTGACTCCAAGGCCAGAGCTTTATCCACTGCACCATCTAGCTACCCCTAAGCAGTTTTCTAAAACTAAGTTGCAAAGGGAAAACAAAACAAGTCCCTGCCCTTTTGCTTCTTTAGGAACATATTCTGATGGACAGACCTCTGGGTCAAAGGGGAAATGGCCTTAAGGAAGGACAGGTAGGAATTAGTATCTGGGCCGTGTGCTGATATTTATTTACTCCATCACAATGCTGTGAGATGGTATAGCATTCATTTCATTGTTAAAGATTATCTCTTCCAGCTAAGAATCTGGAATTCCCTAGACCTTTTATACTCCTAGAGGGCAGATAAATATTCTTTAGAATATTTTATCCAGAATACCTAGCATGCTAAAATATTAAAAGCAGTTGGAGCTATGGCTCAGACCATAATCCAAATCTGATTGCTGCCTGGAATTCCTGCTCCCTTCAGATAGCAAGGGGAGGCTGCTAGAGGAAACCACTTCCCTCGCAAAAGGAAAACAAAGCCTGTAGCCATGTCACCAGCTCCTTGCCTGGACCTTCCTGTGCAAGACTGTTCAGCTAACCCTTTGTAGAATAAGATCAAGGCATCAGAGAACTCTTTCTTGCTCCTGTTGTCACTGAAGGGCTTTGGTTCATCCCTGAGGTGACACTGCCTCCCAGAGGCCCACACCTGTTGCTGCACCTGTTCCCAATAGGGAACATATTCTAGAGATTCAGAAAATGGATTGGCTACTGGGAATAAAGGTTTTACCTAAGATGTCGTCGTCCTGTAGCCACTGATGATCTACAGGTGTCTCCCGATGGTATGTTTGGCTAATCCAAAGTATCAAGGTGGAATGTGTCAGTGTGGGACTGGGATTCCCAGCCAGAGGGAGGAGGGACAAGGGGAAGGAGGCTGTTTACATGGCTGACTCTTGTCCTGGATACCAACTTTGACTTGGGTATGGAGTTATTACACTGCTCCCACCAATCTGAAGATGCTTTGAACGTTTCTATCTAATGAGGTAAGGGAGACTACCTGTAGACATAGGAATTGAGGTAAATGTTGAAAACTCTAGATTATTCTGCCTTTAAGGTTTTTTTTTTTTACTATTTCCCTTATTTTGTCATCTCCTTTACCTGGCCTCCTGTAATATAAAATAATATGGTTCAGATAGATGAGTGTATAGTGGATCAAAAGGCATTTTACTTAAGTGACTTTTTTGCTTTTCATGGGGAAGGAAGGGGTGTGGGAAGCACCAAGAGTAGGTGAACTGCTGCTCAAAAAGTTAGAACTGTTACTTTAGCTTTATTTCAAATAGTTTCTTGGGAGTCTAACCAAGATCCAATTCCTAGTTTCAATCTCTCTTTCCAATCAGGTCTCCTCAGCTCTTATAAGGAATAAATAGGGCCACTGCCACAAGTTTTCAAACACTTTATATATAGTAGGTGTTCATTAAAATGCTCCCTGACAATATTTTACCACCTGGCACAAACAGGGATTGTGACACCTCCCATTTGGAGATGCCCTGTCCCCACCAGCTTTCTGACAGACTAAGGCAAGGACACTTCAAGGAGGAGGCTGGAATTGGGTGGAGCGCCGAAGCTGGAAGGCACACTTGGCCAAATGGGGGCTGTACCCAGGCAAGTGACTCCACTGTAATTTTGCTATTATAATGAATAAAGGATAAGTGACACAGTGAAGGAAACCAATAAAACTTCTGCCTTATATGATTGGAAAATTATATGCAATTGGTAACCAGAACACATTTTCTGGCTTCCTAGAAGGGAGGAACCCTTCTCCTTCCCCATCACCCACCTTCAAGTCCTATTCCATATCACTTAAGACAAATTGTCTTAGTTTGAATATAGTTTGAAGATACAAGCAGCATCACACAAATTAATAACAATTCCAAAGCTATGGACAAGGGAAATTTTTTTTTATATAATATAGATACACACAAAGAGGATATAGTCAAGAATACTAGTGATGGGTTATCTGAATTACTAAGAATTCAGAGAACTGTAGAGCTGAGAAATCATCCCCTCAACAACCATGCACGCTCACACCCTCCCCCATGTTCCCTTCCAAATGAGTCAAGCCTTTCTAGAATGGCACTTATGAATACTTTCTCTGCCATGTTGGCCTGTCTTAGAAATCTTGCAGGTTTTGTCTTCATGCTCTCCTTCGGTCTTTTCGCCTACCCCTGCCTTAGAAGGACACAGGGGAATCCATCTTTCTGCTTAGTCATTCATGTCCAGATCAAATTCAGGATACAGCTCCTTGGTGGTGACACCTCTGATGCTGGCTGGAATAGCAGAATGATGTCATGAGAGAAATGAAAGTTGGAAAAGAGGATGCTGTTAAAATCCTGGCACAAAAATGACCTGACAAACTCCTCTTCTCAAACCCTCTGTCAGATTCAGACTTTTCACCTAAAGCTTCAAGACTCCCATTTGTCAACCCTCACATTCTTTGCTTCTTTCATCATTTGCTACAAGGTTAAACCAGTTTCTATGTTCTTTTTATTCTTTTTCCTATGGGCCCAAATCATCTTATCCATGCACAGATGTTGAGAGATTATACCTCAGCATTCTCCTCTTATTCTGGGAAGTCTTTTCTTTATTTTTTTTATTATGCTTATTATTTTTTTGTTTTGGTGAGGCAGTCAGGGTTAAGTGACTTGCCCAGGGTGACACAGCTAGTAAATGTCAAGTGTCTGAGGCCGGATTTGAACTCGGGTCCTCCTGACTCCCAGGCCAGAGCTCTATCCACTGTGTCACACAGCTGCCCCTTGGGAAGTCTTTTCTGGTGATGCCCAACTTTCTCTTTCAATTTCAAATCCTCTGCCTCTTCTTCCCTTCCCCAATGAGAAAGCACAAAAACCAAACTCTATTACAAATATGTACAGTCATGCAAAATACATTTCTACATTATCCATGGTCCAAAAAATGCAAGAAATAAATTTTTTTATGTCACCTTAATTTCCTAACATATCCTTCTCTCTCCCTTCATCAGAGATCACTCCCTTATAACAAAGAATTAAAAAGGGGAAAAAACCAAACCCAACATATGCAGTCAAATGTTATATGCAGTATTGTCTCCCACACCAAGGTCAGGAAGTGTGTCCTCATATCTCCCTTTGGGTCAAGCTTACTCATTATAATTTTTTTGCACTTTGGTAGCAAACACTAAATTGAAGTTGGAAGATGAACACTTCCATATATAGTATGGAGCAGGAAAGGACTGTTCATGAAGCTACGAATCTGTCCTGTTCATTATAATTTCATAATATTCAACTTCGTTTCTTACTGTTCCTTATGCTGTCATCATTGCATCATGTTTGCCTGGTTCTGCTTGCTTCCCTCTGTTGCAGTCCATAAGTCTCCTCCTACTCCTCTACATTCTTCATAGTCATCATTTCTTACAGTGCCACATTATTCCATCATGTTAACATACAAACTATGTTCAGCCATTCCTCAATGGATGGGCAGATACTTGGTTTCCAAGTCTTTGCTACTACAAAAATGCTGCTGCTCAGGAAGGAAATAGCAGAGAAAGGGAGAAAGAGGGAGGAGGAATTAGAGGGAAGACAGATTAAAGGAAGGGTTAACCCTGGGCAAAACAAACTGATGTAACAAAGGTATTACAGCTTTTTTTGAAGTGGCAAAGAATGGTAATTGGAGGGGATGCCCATAAATGGATGAACAAGTTATGGTATATAAATGTGATGAAATACTATTGTGCTGTAAGAAATAATGAAGGAGGGGCAGCTAGGTGGCACAGTGGATAGAACACTGACCCTGGAATCAGGAGAACCTGAATTCAAATCTGGCCTCAGACCAGATACTTGACAGTTACGGTGTGACCATGGGCAAGTCACTTAAAAAAAAAAAAGAAATAATGAAGTAGATGGTTTCAGAGAAAATAGAAAAATTCCATGAACTGATACAGAATTAACTGAAGAGAACCTGGAGAACAATTTATATGACAACAATATGTTAAAGCCAAATAACTGAAAGAATTAAGAATTCTTACCAGAGTAATGACCAACCATGATTCCAGAGGACTAATGATGAAACATGGTGCCTACCTCCTAATAAGGAGGTGGACTCAATAGTGCAGAATAATACGATTATATTTTTGGACGTGGCCAATGTAAAAATTTGTTTTTCCCCTAGTTTTCAAATTAGGGGTGGGGGTGGAGCACGGGGGTTGGATCAGGAGGGTAAGAAGGTGAATTTTTGCTGATTAAAAAAAATAATTTTGGGGTGGGGTTGGGGGAGGGCTAGGCAATGGAGTTAAGTGACTTGCCCAGAGTCCCACAGCTAGTGAGTGTTATGTGTCTGAGTCTGGATTTGAACTCAGGTCCTCCTGACTCCAGGGCCAGTGCTCTATCCACTGCGCCACCTAGCTGCCCCAATAAATTTTTTTAAAAAATGTTACTATAAATATTTTGATGTATATGGCCCCCTTTTTTTTTATCACTGACATATGTAGGGTATATATATGTGTCTAGTAGTGGTATCTTCGGATCAAAAGGTATGAACGTTTTAGTCACTTTTTTTTAGCATAATTTAAACTGTTTACCAAAATGGGTTTGAGGCCGCAGGTTCCCCACGCCTGGGTTAGACCAATTCACAGCTCTGTTAACTATTTTTGTATGCCTTTCTTTCCAAAAGCCCTCTAACATTGACCATTCTCATCTTTTATCATCTTTGCCATTTGCTGGATGTGAGGTGAAACCCTAAGAGTTGTTTTGATTTCCATTTCTTATTATTAGTTATTTGGAACTATTTTTCATATGGTTATTTGCAGTTCTTCTCTTGAGAACTGTTTATTCATATACTTTGGGGAATGGCTTAAGTATTATATACAGAATTTGTGTTAGTTCCTTATATATCTTGGTTATCAGACATACTTGATGAAATTTTTTTCCCCATTTCCCCTCTAAAAAGAAAAAGTAGGTCAGCAAAACAGACTATATACAAATGTATTTCATAATTCAGTTTTAATAAACCCTAGAATATAAACTACTTGGGAAATCCCTATTTGGCAAGAACTGCTAGGAAAACTGGAAGGCAGCTGGGCAGAAAGTAGGTTTAGATTAACATCTTATACAATATGCCAAAGAAAGCTCAAAATGGACAGGGGGCCTGACTATTAGAAAAAACATCATTAAAAAAAATAGAAGAGAACCAGATTAGGTACCTTTTCACAGCTATAGGAGGAAAAATCTGTGGAAAATTCTCCAGTTTTCACAGAACTGTCCTTAGGGACCTATATATAGACTTTGCTAGCATTCAAAAAACAAGTGGGTAGGTCTTCTGACAATGATCTAAAATGATTATTAGTTGCTAAATAATTTTCCGAGTGTGTATAACATGTTAGATACTAGATGAGTTTGGTAAGGAGCTTAAAAGAACTTGAAATAAACTGGATGCCCTTTATTTGGGGGAATGACTGAACAAAATTGTATCATAAGAAATTATGAATGTGGAGAGTTAAGAGAAATTTGGGAAGACTTGTATAAACTTATGCATAGTGAGATGAGTAGAGTCAGAACAATTAACAGGATAACTACAATGTAAAGAAAAAGAGGAAAGATTTCATGAAACAGGCCTCTTCACTCTTATCAAAGAAATAATGGACAAAATGGTAAATCCATTTCCAGATTTGGCCAATGTTTTGATTTATTTTGCTTTTCTATGCTTACTTATTTATAACAATGGAGAGCTTCTATTTTTGGGGGGTGTCTGTGGGTAGAGATGGAGATAATAAAAAAAGGCATGCATAAAACACTGAATAAATACTACCTTGTTAAATTTAATACTTTAAATTTAATAATTTAAAAATATGTAAAAGAATAAATGAATAAAACATTCAGTAAAATAAAACATGAACAAATAAATAAAATGAATAAAACATTGAATAAATACTACCTTGTTAAATTTAATACTTTAATTTAAATTTAATAACTAAAAAATATGTAAAAGAAGTCCAGCTTCATATTGTCAGCCTCTTTTTCTTTGTATATTGAAATTGCTGTTGATCATAACAGAAAAGAGAATTTAAGAAGAACTTAAAAGCACATCTATATCTTCCCTCTGCACCTAGTCATCCCAGACAGGCACTGGAGTTGTGACTAAAGGCTTCTAAAAAAGGAGATTCTTAGTAGACACAAGATGGATCATGAAACAACAAAGGGCTGTTCTATTTCTTTTGCTGTTGCTGCATTAACAAGTTAACAAGTTGAGGGCAAACAGAATCTCTCAAATGATCCATATAAAACCTGATACATTAGAATACTTGGAGCATCTAGATGGAGCAGTGCATAGAGCACCAGCCCCGGAGTCAGGAGGATCTGAGTTCAAAACCGGCCTCAGACACATAATACTCACTAGCTGTGTGACTCTGGGCAAGTCACTTAACCCCAGTTGCTTCACCAAAGAAAAAAAATGCTCCAATTATCTACCAGAGATGGGTAGGAGGGACATTATCAGAAAACTGTCCCCATCTGGATCCTAGGGAAATTACAGGTACCTGTCACAGCCTACTGGCAACTCCCACAGCACGCGACATGTCAGTCACATGGATAAGGGAGTTTAGGAACCGAAATACAAATCGCCTAGCCATTCCCAGGCGTCTGGAATTGATTAGTGAGCTTGAGACACGGAGTTATAAGAGGGTATACAAAGCAGTGACAGCAAAGGCGAAAGTACTGGGATTCTCTAAGAGCATGGAAGCCAAAGCAGGAGGTGTGGAAGGGGGAGAGGTGGTCTCTCTGAAGCCAGGGAACTTCCAGCCACTCACCTAATTTTCCCATTAACATCTGGCCCACATCTTTAATGTCATTGTACTCGTGGAGCAGGGAAATGTGGTCTTCCAACTCAGACACAACACAGCCTCTGAGAAACACACAAAGAGACGTAGACGATGAAAAGCCACGTGAGGATCAGAGGCAATCAAGAATTACAAACATCTGCTGAACTAAAGCGGACGGACGTGTGGACAGGGGCTTGGTGGTCATGGCTGTGTGACCACTGACAAGTCACTTAACCTCTCTGAATCAGCTTTCTAATCTGAAAGGTGGGGTTCATAATGTTTACACTGGCCACTTTGCAGTGAGGTCGTGAGGCAAGTCCTTAAAATGCTATAGAAATATGAGTTACAGTTACCATCCAACAAAGGAACCAGGTGGGGCGTGAAAACAAAAAAGGGGAGGGGGGGCCGGGGCGGGGTTGCCTAGTTGTAGAGAAAGCTCCAAAGTCCTGTGAACTGCAAGGTCATTTAGTCCGACCTCCTCATTTCATAATGGAGGAAAACGAAGCAAGGAATGAAGTGACTGGGCCACAGGTGCACAGAGCGGAAGGGGGACACCACATTCAAACTCCAATTTTCCTGACATCAAGTCCCACATTCCTTCCACCATGTGGTACTATTTTAAAAAACAGCTTAGAACCGTGCAAGAAAAGTGATTAAATTGTTAATAGTCTGCCATAGGGAGACACTGGAGGATTTATACTGCAAGTGGGTGAATGGCAATGAGAAAAGATCTGTATGTAACAAATATATTCATAAGTGCATTATCTGTAATAAGAAAAAGCTGCAAACAAGATATGTGCCTGACAACCGGACAACAGCTGAACAAAGCAACTATATCAATGTCATGGAATGTTATTGTGCCATAAGGAATGATGAATATCATTCGTAGGATTCATAGAAGTGTGGGAAGGTCCGGGTGGCATGACGCCAAGTGAAAGAAGCACAGCCAGAATTGTATGTACACAGTGACTAAAACAACGTCAATAAAAATGACACCGAAAGGCAACAAAACGGGGCTCAAATTCAGTGAGCAATGTTGGTACGGAGTTATTAATATTAAAGGGTAGATTCTTCCTTTCTACTAACAACTGGTAAATGACAAAAGAGGAAAGTGACAAGATCAGCCTCAGAGTGTGTGTGTGTGTGTGTGTGTGTGTGTGTGTGTGTAGGGGAAGAAACGTGTCAAACTAAAACATTCAAAAAATAAGAAGTGTGCTTGAGAGAACACAACATGAACAAGGATATCCACATAGAATGCAAATATCAATTCCTATTCAAACAGAAAAAATCTAGCCAGTCAGTCACGTTCAATGTTAATCAAACAAGAAAGAGTTCCAAGAACGTCATAACAGGAACTTCAGGGTATCTTTGTAAATGGGGATAGATAACTGGAGTCTTTTCTATCACCCAGGTCCTCTTCTTTTCTCTCCCACCCCCTACCCCACCCATGCCCTCCACTTTTACTGTTATAACAAGAGGAAGGTGAATTACACACTTTTTACTTTTGGTGGAGGGAATAACATGGGACCTAAGAGGCTACTAAAGTACAGGTTAAGGCACTGATTTGATTTTCAAAATATGTGATCTCTTTCCCAAAGACTCTCTGAAGTCTAAGTAGTTCTATGAACTCTACAGAGAAAAGAAAATCTAAAAATGCAAAGAACTCAATTCACCAATTCAAAGACAGTGAAACATGCCAATCTAACTCCCAGTCCTCAGCTTTTTAACCATATCTAATGAAGCTGTTTTGTAAGCATTCTTAAGATCTTTTTCAGGTGTATATGTCCCAGCTCAGTCACTGAATTTTATAGCTAAAATCAACCTTTGCAATCATGTAGTCCAACCCCCTCCTCCTCAGATAAGGAAAATGAAGGAGTGACTGGATAAAACAAGTTCGTTCTAGAGCCAAGTGCTAGGTCTAGCCCTCTGGTTACACTGTGCTGTTCCCCCAAGGGCAGAGACTGGAACTTCTTCCAGAAACTGGAAACTCCCCAAGGGAAGAGACCATGTGGTATAGTACAGAGTCTTGCAACGGGGCAAGAGAGCCAGGGGGCTACATATGGAGTCAGAACAATGAGGTTCTTGTCCTGGTTCTGCCATTTATTAGCTATGAAACAAGAGGAAAGTCTGTGTGACTCCCAGCTTCTTCATCAATAAAAGGGGGATAATAAGGCTTGCACTATCCAACTTTACTGGGGTTCTGTGAGCCTCAAATGTGATGTTTATAAACTGTAAAATGATATACACATGTGCTACTATTCTTCTTCCTTCTTTCAATACTCCTTGAATATTTAATATGATGCTTTGTATATAGGAGTCCTCAAACCATGGTATTGAATAAACAAATCCCAGACACAGGTAAAGGGTCTCACAACAAATTTAGTAATAAATGTACTCAGCCATCAACTGGGAGATCTCCTGATCCAAAGTGTCCTTCTTTTGCTTTAGCTCCTGGATTTCCAGCCGTAGGGAATCCTCACTGGTCTCATCAGCCTGGCCAGATTTGGTAGTAGGCACCTAAATGGCATAACAAGAAAAGCTGTGAGTACTGACCTACCTGGCAGTCAATATGATCAGCCCCCTGGTGGCCATAGCAACTGAACTCCTGGGTTCTCTTTCCAATTCTATCCTGCCAAAAGCAGTATAGTAGAATGGAAAGGTCTTTGGCCTAGGGCTGACACTTCCTAGTTGTGTGACCCTGGGTGAGTCATTTGACATCCCCAAACCTCAATTTTCTCTATCTCAACTTGTACTTGGGGCAGCTAGGTGGCGCAGTGGATACAGCTCCGGCCTTGGAGTCAGGAGGACGTGATACTTACTAGCTCTGTGACCCTGGGCAAGTCACTTAACCCCGATTGCCTCACCAAAAAGCAAAAAAAACCCCAAAACTTGTGCTACCTACCTCCCAGGGTTGTTGGAAAGAAAGTACTTTGTAAAACTTGAAGTGCTATAAAGATTTTACCTTCCATTTACCAAATGACAAGGGTTGGGATTACTGTTTTCCCAAAATTTCACTTTCTCTAATTTAGCCCTTCTTTCCTCTTGGAGACACTGGGAGAATGAAGAAGATAGATCTTTAAACTTGGAGGAAAAATAAGAAAGTGGGACACTTAAGGTTTAAAGAGCAGGCCCCTGAACCTGTACCTAGAATGATTCAGAAGGAATTGAGGAAGACTGCCCAAGGTGAAGAATAGGAAAAACTACTTGACAAAGAATACTGGAATTATTCCTTGGGCTTCAATAAATTGCCATAGATTATCTAGCATATCTCCTTGATCTCTCTGGACCTCAGTTACCTGTAAAATGACAAGACTGGACTAGATGATCTATGTCAAGCACTGTGGGAGATGCTAATAAGGGTAAAAAGATGAATAACAGTTATGAATCTAAAGGAGTTTATAATGGGCCAAAAGGCAGACAGATACATATACACACACACAACTATACCACAAAATAGAACATGCGTTCAACATTGATTCACTTATCATCTCTAAGCTCTATACTAACCTCTAGCTGCATCTCAATGGCCTACTGAACAGTTTGAACTGGATGTCCCATAAACATATATACATATATAACATATTACAATATATTACATATAAATTGCACATAAAAACAATTTCAGGGAGCCAAGATGGCGGAGTAAGAGATGAATCTCTCTTACTCTCCCTTATTAACCCCTGAAAGCCCAGAAAATATCACCCCAGGAAAAACCCTGGAACAGCTGAACCAGAAGAAAGATGGGGTGCAGCAGTCCAGTAGCCTAGGTAGCTTGAGGGATTAACTGGAAAGGCCCCTCTTACCCTCGGGGAAGGGGAGCAGTACTAGTGGAAAGCCCCACCTCTGAATACCAGGAGGAGATCCTGAAGCCCAGGTGGTGGAGCAGGCAAACACCAACACCTGGACCTCTGAGTGCCTCACTGAGGGCAAGGGAACTGGTGGAAACCAGCTCGGAAAACCACCAGGTGCCTCTGCATTCTACAGCAACCGGCTCTCTCACTGCCTCAGCAAAGCTAAGGGAAGCAGCGCTCCAAGGGGCCCCAGGAGGATAAACACCCTACAACATCCATCTGAAAACAGCTGAAGAAAGCAAAAGGAAGGAAAGGCCTGAGTGAGCAGAAAATCTCCAGGAGCCACACTACCCAATCCTACCCCTAGAGTTCCAGTGTTGCTGACTCCAGCACAACACCAGGTAAGCTGCCAGAATCCTACAGCCTCCAACTGCCAACACTGGAGGCCCCAGCACACAAAGCCATCAACCAGGCCCTAGGCTCCCAACACAAACAGCTTGGGTCACTGCCCTTTGCTCCCCAGCAGGAGAGCCCAATCTCTTTAAAGGCCAGGAAACAAGCAAACACCATAAGCAAAAAGAAATGTAGGATAGATTCTTATTATGGGAAGAGTGAAGATCAAGGCAGAAATTCTGAAGAGGACAACATTGTCAACAAACCCACATCTGGAACCTCAAAAGGGAATATGAACTAGTCTGAAGCCCAAAAAGCCTTCTTAGAAGAGCTCAAGAAGGATTTTAAAAATCAAATGAGACAGGTAGAAGAAAAAATGCGAAAAGAAATGAGGTATGCAAGGAAGTCAATAGCTTGGAAAAGGAAGGACAAAAATTAACTGTAGAAAACAAGTCCTTAAAAAATACAATTGGCCAACTGGAAAAAAGTACACTGAAGAAAACAAGTCCCTAAAAAAAATACAATTGGCCAAATGGGGAAGGAAGTACAAAATCGAATAGAAGAAAACAATTTGTTAGAATTGAGCAAATGGAAGCTAATGACTCTATGAGAGAGCAAGAATCAGTCAAACAAAAACAAAAGAATGAAAAAATAGATGAAAATGTAAAATATCTCATTGGTAAAACAACTGACCTGGAAAATCGATCCAGGAGAGACAATTTAAAAATTATTGGTCTACCTGAAAATCACAATGAAAAAAAGAGCCTGGACAGTATCTTTCAGGAAATCATAAAGGAAAACTGCCCTGAGGTCCTAGAACCAGAGGGTAAAATAGCCATAGACAGAACCCACCAATCACCTCCTGAAAGAGATCCCAAATTGAAAACACCAAGGAATACAGTAGCCAAATTCCAAAATTACCAAGTCAAAGAGAAAATACTGCAAGCAGCCAGAAAGAAACAATTTAAATATCATGGAACCACAGTCAGGATTACACAGGACCTTGCAGCTTCAACATTAAAAGACCGTAGGGTGTGGAATATAATATTCCATAAGGCAAAGGAGCTTGGATTACAACCAAGGATCAACTACCCAGAGAAAATGAACATGATCTTTCAGGGGAGGAGATGAATATTCAATGAAATAGGGGACTTCCATACCCTTCTTGATAAAAAGACCAGAGCTCAACAGAAAATTTGATCTTCAAATACAAGACTCAAGAGAGACATAAAAAGGTAAATGGGACAGAAAGTAACAACATGTTATTAATAAGGGCAAACTCTTTACATCCCTACAAGGGAAGATGACACTTGCAACTCTTGAGAACTGTATTGTTATTACACCATGTTAAAGGAGTATACGTAAAGGGGGTGGGTATAAATTGACTTTGATATAATGATGAAAAAAATCTAATCAAGTGGGTTAAATGGATCCAAGTAAGTGAATTAATCTGATCTAAGAAAATGTACTGAGAGAAAGGAAAGGAGGAGGCAGACAAGGGTAAATTACATCACAGGAAAAGGCACAAAAACCTATTACAGCAGAGGCAAAGAAGGGAGGGAGATGAGCATTGTTTGAACCTTACTCTCATCAGACTTGGCTTAAGAAGGGAATAATATAATCAGTTAGGTATAGAAATCTAACATGCCCTATAGGCAGCAGGAGGGAAAAGGGGAAAGAAAATGGAGGGGGCTAATAGAAGCTAATAGAAGGGAGGTGGGACTGAGGGAGGTGGCAGTCAAAAGCAAAACATTAGTTAGGAGGGAAAGGGAGAAAAGTGAAAGAAAAGCATAAAGGGGGGAGAAGAAAGGATGAAGAGAAAGACACAGATAGTTATCATAATTGTGAATGTGATATATAAATGTAATGGAACACTATTGTTCCATAAGAAATGATGAACAGGCAGACTTCAGATAAACCTGGAAAGACTTGTATGGTTTGATGCTGAGTGAAGTGAGCAAAACCAGGAGAATGTTGTACACAGTAACAGCCACACTGAGTGATGACTGACTTCGATAGACTTAACCCCTCTCAGCAATACAAGGATCTAAGACATCTCCAAAAGCCTCATGATGGAAAATGCTCTCCACATCCAAAGAAAGAACTATGGAGTTTGAAAGCAGATGAAAGCATACTATTTGCTAGTTTTTTTCTTCTGTTGTGTTTTGTTTCCTCTTTCTGGTGGTTCCTCCTATTAGTTCTAATTCTTCCTTACAACATCACTAATGTGAAAATATGTTTAATAAGAATGTATATGTATAGCCTATATTAGATTGAGTGCCGTCTTGTGGATGAGATGGTAAGCAATCTGATATAGGTTATACATAGGCAATCATGTAAAACATATTTCCATATCAAACATTTTGTGGAAGAAAACTTCACTTTGTATCAGTTCATATAAGTCTTTCCAGGTTTTCTTGAAATCATTTCTTCTAGCACAATAGTATTCCATTACATTCATATACTACAACTTGTTCAGCCATTCCCCAATTCATGAGCAGCTCTTCAATTTCCAATTTTTTGCCTCCACAAAAAGAGCTGCTATAAATATTTTTGTACAAATAAATCTTTTTTCCTTTCTTTTTTTTTTTATCTTTGGGACACAGACCTAGCAGTAGTTCCATAAACATCTTGAAACTCAACATGTCCAAAACTGAACTCATTATCTTTTCCCTAAAACACTCCCTACTTCCCAACTACACTATTGCTACTGAGTTCACTGCAATCTGCCCAGTCACCTAGGTTTGAGAAGTGTCATTCTCAACAACTCAGTCTTGCTCATCCCACCCCCATAAATTGGGTCTTAAAGGATTAGTTTCTAAAGGCAGAGATAGCAAGGTATGAGGTAGGGCGCATTTTTTTAAAAATTTTATTTATTTTTAGTTTTCCACATTCACTTCCACAAGATTTTGAGTTCTAAATTTTCTCCCCATCTCGTCCCTTTCCCACCCCAAGATGGCATGCATTCTGAATACCTCTTCTAATCTGCCCTCCCTAGGCAGTACATCTTTCAGACACAGGGAACAGAGTGAATAAAAGACACAGTCAGAAAAGAATAGCATGTTTGTAAAATGGTAGGTAATTCTGTATGGATGAAAAAAGCAAGTTTTATGAAATAAGGCTGCAAAGGTATATTGGTACTAGATTGTAGAAGCCTTTGAAGGTGAGACTAAGGAGTTTGTACTTTCCTTTCTAGATCTAAGGATCAGTCAATCAGCTAGTCAACAAACAAGTACTAAGTGCTTACCAGGCCAGGCATTGTGCTAATCACTGAGGATACAAAGTAAGGCAAAAACACAGTCCTTATCCTCAAAAGTACTCAAATTCTAATGAGGGATTCATCATCTAAAAATGGCCTATACAAGATCTCTCAAGTGTAAATGGAAAGTCATATCAAAGACACCAGAAGGTGGTAAGTCACTTAAGCTCTCTAAGCCTAGGTTTTCTCAACTATAAAACAAGGGGGTCAGATTAGGTGATTTCTAAGGCCCCTTCCATTGCTAAATGATCCTATGACCTGTAGCCAGGAGCTCATAGCTCTTCCACACTCAGTACAATCAAACAACCAACAAGTATTTACTGAGCAGAGTATCTTCTCTCAAGGAGCTCACACTGGGGGGTAGGGGCGTGTAAGACACATACACACAAAAAGACAAGTATCTTTAAAATACAAGGGCCAAAGGAGCTGTAGAGATTCGTTTACTAATGTGTGTACACATACCCATGCACATATGTTACAGAGTATGAGATCACCATGGGCTAGAGCGGTCAAGTGAGGTATATGAATATGACTTGAGTTTAGCTTTGAAGAATGAGCAGGAATGGCCGGACTATGGTACAAGAATGCAATGGAAAGGTACTGAACCAGAGGAAACAACAAATGTACGAATGGCGAGGCTTGTATAAGCTGCTGGCAGGAAGGAGAGTGATATATAATGAGGTAAGAAAGGTAAGTTGAAGCCAAATTGTGAGATTTCTTAAAAGCCAAATAGAGGAATTTTTATTTTATCCTAGGGACAATAGAGACCCACTAGAGTGTACTGAGCAGAGGAGTGCCATGGCCAGAGAATCTTTGATTTAGAACTGGAAAGGACAGAAGGGGCCATGGAGCCTAATCACTCATTTTGCAGATGGCATAGAAAAGTTAAGTCACACAGCTAATATCTTCGTGGGCTCTGAACCTAGGTCTTCCTGACTCCCATCTAGTCCCATTTAGTGACCAATTAGTAGGGATTCTACTAGTCCAGGTGACGGCCTAGACTAAGGTAGGAGCTGTGTGAACCATGAGGAAGCAACAAGTGTAAGAGACGCTGTGGAGGCAGAAATGACAAGATTTGGCAAATGACTAGATAAGTGGGGCAAAAAAACAGTGAGGAAGCAAGAATAATGCCAAGACTGCAAACCCTGAAGACTGGAAGAGACAATGGTGCCCTCAACAGAAATGAGAAAGTTTGGAGGAGGGGTGGTTTTGGGGAAAAGATAATGAGTTTGTTTTAGACACATTGGGGTTTGAGACAGATAGATGTCCATGGGATAGCCACTAAGAAATGAATAATAGGGAACTGGTGATATAGGTCTTGGAAGTCAGCTGAGAGACTGATATTGATAGACAGGTGGACAGACAGACAGACAGATAGATAGGCAGGTAGATCCCAGATACAGAAGTATCTGGAAGCATCTGCATCAAGATTTAAACTCATGGGAGCTAATTAGGTCACTCAGAAGGTCCAGGATAGAGTCTTAGAATACACCTACAGTTTAGAGGGCATGATATTGATGATGAGCCAGCAAAAGAAACAGAAGAGATATGATGGGTAGGAGGATAACCATGAGAAACCAGAATCACAAAAATCCAAAGAAAGAGTCAGGAAAAGAAGGTGGTCAACACTGCCAAATGCTGCAGAGTGCAAGAAGGACAAGGTCTGCAAAAAGACCTACAGATTTGGCAATTAAAATATCACTGCTAACTTTGGACAAAGCACTTTCAACTGAAGTGATGAGGTTAGAAGCCAGACTGCAAAAGGCTAAAAACCGCAAAATCAAAGTATAGGAAGTAAAGATTAATTTAGACAGTTCTTTTGAAGAATTTAACTTTGAAAGAAAGAAGAAATTTAGCTTGAGGGGAAAGCAGGGTCTACTAAAAGGTTTTTGGTGAAGCAATCAGGGTTAAGTGACTTGCCCAGCATCACACAGGCAGTAAGCATCAAGTATCTGAGGCCAGATTTGAACTTGGGTCTTCCTGACTCCTGGGCCAGCACTCTATCTACTTACTGTGCCACCTAACCGATTTACTAAAGATTTTAAGAGGGAGAAGACTTGGGCATGTTTGCAGGCAGCCAGAAAGGAGCCAGTAGATGACAAGGAGAGACTGAAGCTTAAAAAGAAAATGACTGAGGGAACAATCTATTGTTTGCCAATACAAAGATATAGAGATGGGGAGTACTGTGTGTGAGAGACAGCAAGTAGCCTAGTTTGACTAGATTTGAGTGGGGAATCTTCGGCCTTGAGGCCACTGGTGGCCTTCTAAATCCTTGGGTGTGGCCTTTTGACTGACTGAGTCCAAGTTTTAGGAACAAATCCTTTTATTGAGGGGATTTGTTCTGTGAAGTTTAGATTCAGTCAAAGGGCTGCACTTAAGGACCTAGAGGGCCTTGAGGCTGAGGGTTCCCCACCCCTAGATTAGACTGTGGAGAGAAGTAATGTGTTATAAGACTGGAATGATAGGAAGGGGCCAGATTGTGAAGTTAGCTACTACTTCTTCTTTTTTTTTTTTAGGCAATTGGGGTTAAGTGACTTGCCCAGGGTCACACAGCTAGTAAGTGTCAAGTGTTAGGTCTGAGGCCACATTTGAACTCAGGTCCTTCTGACTTCAGGGCCTGTGCTGTATCCACTTCACCACCTAGCTGCCCCCAAAGAGAGATTTTGCAGTTAGCTACTTTTTTTTTTTTAGGCAATTGGGGTTAAGTGACTTGCCCAGGGTCACACAGCTAGTAAGTGGGCCAGATTGTGAAGAACCTTAAGTGACAGACACAGGGGTTTAAAGCTGAACCTAAAGTAACACGAAATCACTAGAGGAGATGATATGGGCAGACCTGTAATTTCAGAGAATCACTTTGGCAGCTGTGAGGGAAAATGGACTGGAGTGAGGAGAGACTTGAGGCAGGCAGCAAGGCCAATTAGGAGGGTCTTTTAATAGTCAAGAGGGGATGAGGGTCTGAACTCATGATGATGTGCTGTGTAAGCAAAGAGAAGGAAAGATGTGCAAGAGAAGATCAGTGAATGAAACAAGAAGATTGTGAAGTACAAGTGAGGGTCAAGGACAACACTGAGGCTGTGAGCCCAGGTGACTGGATAAGTTCAGAAGAGGGGTGAGTTTGGGGAGAAAAAAATCACGAGTTCTGTTTCGGACATGTTGAGTTTGAGATACTTACGGAAAATGCAGTTAGAAATGTACAACAGAGGTTGGTGATGCAAAACTTCAGCTCAGGAGAGAGACTAGAGCTGATTATATAGATCTGGAAGTCATCTGCATAGACTTGTCAGTTTAATCCATGGGAGCGTAGACATGTCAATTTAACCAGGTGAGAGAATGTAGAGAAGAAAGAAAAGAGCACAAGACAAAGCTCTGGGGTACACTCAAAGCTGATACAGGGAACAAGGATGAAGATCCAGCAAAGGGACAATTCAGAACTATGTCCAACAGGCTATAAAACTGTGCCTGCCCTCTGACCCAGCAAAACCACTGCTAGGTCTGTGTCCCAAAGGGATCAAAGGAAAAGGAGCCGCATGTACAAAGCTATTTATAGAAGCTTGGTTTGTGGTAGCAAAGAATTGGAAATTGATGGGATGCCTATCAATTTGGGAATAGCTAAACAAGTTGTGATATATGATCATGATGAAATGCCATTGTGCTATTAGAAATCATGAAGGGGTAGTTTGAGAAAAACCTGAGAAGACTCACATGAGCTGATGCAAAATGAAGTGAGCAGAACTAGGAGAACGTCGTACACAGTAACGGCAATATTGTAATGACAGTCAACTTTGAAAGACTTAGCCACTCTGATAAACACAATGATCCGAGACAATTCCAAAAGACTCACAAAGAAAAATGCTGTTCACCTCCAGAGAGAGAACTGATGAACTCAAATGCAGATTGAAGCATACCTTTTTTTGGCAACATAGCTAATATCAAAATGTTTTACATGAATTCATGTGTCTAATTAATATAATGTTGCTCGCCTTCTCAATGGAGGTTGGAGGGAAGGAGAGAACTGGGAACTCAAAATTTTAAAAGATGAATGTTAAATTTTTCCAATTTTTTAACACTTTATTTAAAGTTTTCAGTTCCACATTTTATCCCTTCCTTCCTTCCCTCCCTGAGATGGTAAGCAATCAGATATAGGCTATACATGTGCAATTATGTAAAACATTTCCATATTAGTCATTTTGTACAAGACGACAAATAAAATAAAATGAAAGAAAGTGAAAAATAGCATGCTTCAGTCAATATCAGTTCCTTCTTTGGAGGTGAATAGCATGTTTCATCATTAGTCCTTCAGGATTGTCTTGGATCATTGTATTGCTGAGAATAGCTAAGTCATTCATAGTTCTTCATCAAACAATATTGCTGTTACTGTGTACAACACTGTGCTTCTGCTCACTTCATTCTGCATCAGTTCATGTAAGTCTTTCCAGGTTTTCTGAAATCTTCCTGCTTGTCATTTCTTATAGCACAATAATATTCCATTACAATCACATATCACACCTTGTTTAGCCATTGCCCAATTGATAGGCATCCCTTTAATTTCCAATTCTTAGCCACCACAAAAAGAACTGCTATAAATATTTTTATGCAAATAGGTCCTTTTCCCTTTTTTTTGGATGTCGTTAGGATATAGACCTAGTAGTACTATTGTTGGATAAAAGGGTTTACACAGTTTTATATACCCTTTTGGGCATAGTTCCAAATTGCTCTGCAGAATGGTTGGATCAGTTCACAACTCCACCAACAGTGCATTAGTATCCCAGTTTTCCCACGTTCCCTCCAACATTCAACATAAAATGTAATTTAAAAAATAAAAATATTAAAACTACGTGAAAAAACAGTTGAGATCTTTAGCTGAGAGGGTGGGAAAGAGGGAGAGGTATGAGAGGTTTGAGGAGAGAAGATAAAATATGAAAAAGCCTCTGTGCAAAGTGGGATAGAGCATCAATTAGGGAGGAGTAAAAGGATTGCTTTGCTACAGGTAGTGCCCCAGTAAGGTTAAATAATATAAATTAGCAATGCATCCAGTCAGCCTGGTTGCATGATATTCTCCAGCTTTGTTCAGCAGCACAAGTAGGAGCATAAGAGGCAGGTGGTGGGAGTAATACATGGTTAATTTTGGGTAAACCATGATTGTCAACAAGGGAATAAGGAAATCAAAATTAGAGGGCAAAATGGAGTCAAACTGTAACTATAAGATCAAAGTTGAGAAAGTAATGAAGGGTTGGATGGACTAGAGGTCATTATGAGATGAAGAATAGGTTTGGAGGAGTAAGACACAGGGAGAGATGGAATGATAGGTTATGATAAAAGGAATATCAGAGTTTTTCATTGTGAATATACATGCAGAGCATCTCTGGGGATAAATTATGGGATATAAGGATAAGCCAACCTGGGGCCAGTAAATGTTAGCCACTATGATTTTGATTTTTTGAAAATGCATCAACAAAAACATCAAAATGCCTCTAATCTAACTTGTATTGAAATTACATCTAAATCAGGGATTACACAATTTTTTTTAAAAGAAAAATGAGTAGGATTCAGATAGAAAGAAAGGAGAGGGCATTCCAGGTTGGTATGAATATAGCCACAGAGGTGGGAATGAACTTGGCATTTTGTGACGACGATGAGACCAGTATGACTGGAGCAAAAGAAGCATTTAGAAATAAGGACAGGGGGCGGAGCCAAGATGGCAGAGTGAAAGCAGTGACTTGCTTGAGCTCTCCCCAAACCCCTCCAAATACTCATAAAAAATGGCTCTAAACAAATTCTAAAGCAGCAGAACCCACAAAAAGACAGAGTGAAACAAATTTCCACCCCAAGACAACCTGGATGATTGCTCAGAAAGGTGTATCATGCTGGGCTGGGAGCGCAGCACAGCATGGGCGCACAGGCCGCAGCAAACCTGGAGCAGGCCTCAGAGGACTGAATCGCGGGCAGCTATGGAGGTTTCCAGACTCCTCAATCCACCAATGCCAAAGACAACTTAGAAGGTCAGTGGGAAAAGTCTGTTTCTGTCGGTGGTCAGAAGGAAGGCGGGGTCTCAGCTCCATTCCCCCAAAAGCCTGGCCCTGGGGCGGGGCAGCTTGAGCTTCCAGCCCACAGACTGAGGGGGAATCCAGTGGCTGATAGAGAGGGACTGCAGGGATCTCTTTGCCAGTGCTGAGGCAGGAATCTCTTGCTTTGCCTGTGTTTGGATCTGGGCCTCAGTTCTGGGTGGCGGTGCTGGGGTGAGGAGGAGCGCTGGTGTGGTGGAGCTTGTAGTGGTTGTGGAGAGGAACCCCTCCTCACAGTTATGGGACAGAAAGGAATACTTGTGGTCACAGGCCAGGAAAGGAGTAAACACCTCGCCCCTTATCATACCACCTTGGAAGAACTGAAAATTTACAGGTCCCTACAAGTATCTCTGAAAACAGCTACACAAACCCCTGAAGCTTGGCACAGTACACTCTCCACATTGGAAGCAGACTCTTACCTTAACAAGGAGTTTAAAACTCAAGTAATTGGTTGGGATCATGAGCAAGCAGCGCAAAAAGAGTCAGACTATATTATCTTACTTTGGTGAAAAAGAAGATCAAAATAACAACCAGAAGAAGACAACAAAGTCAAAGCTCCTACATCCAAAGCCTCCAAGAAAAATATGAATCAGTCCCAGGCCTTGGAAGAGCTCAAAAGGGATTTTGAGAAGCAAGTAAGGGAAGTAGAGGAAAAACTGAAGAGAAATGAGATGTGCAAGAAAATCATGAAAAACAAGTCAACAGCTTGCTAAAGGAGACCCAAAAAAATACTGAAGAAAATAACACCTTAAAAAACAGCCTAACCCAAATGGCAAAAGAGGTCCAAAAAGCCAATGAGGAGAAAAATGCCCTAAAAAGAAAAATTGGCCAAATGGAAAAGGAAGTCCAAAAGATTACTGAAGAAAATACTTCCTTAAAAATTAGAATAGAGCAATTGGAAGACAGTGACTTTATGAGAAATCAAGACACTGTAAAACAAATCCAAAAGAATGAAAAATTAGAAAACAATGTGAAATATCTCATTGGAAAAACAACTGACCTGGAAAATAGATCCAGGAGAGAGAATTTAAAAATTATTGGACTATCTGAAAGCCATGATCAAAAAAAGAGCCTAGACATCATCTTTCAAGAAATTATCAAGGAAAACTGCCCTGATATTAGAACCAGAGGGCAAAATAGAAATTGAAAGAATCCACAGATCTCCTCCTGAAAGAGATCCCCAAAGGAAAACTCCTAGGAATATTATAGCCAAATTCCAGAGTTCCCAGGTCAAGGAGAAAATATTACAAGCTGCCAGAAGGAAACAATTCAAGTACTGTGGAAACACAATCAGGATAACACAAGATTTAGCAGCTTCTACATTAAAGGACCGCAGGGCATGGAATATAATATTCCAGAGGGCAAAGGAGATAGGATTACAACCAAGAATCACCTACCCAGCAAAACTGAGTATAATCCTTCAGGGGAAAAAATGGTCATTCAGTGAAATAGAGGACTTTCAAGCATTCCTGATGAAAAGACCAGAGCTAAACAGAAAATTTGACTTTCAAATACAGGACTCAAGTGGAACATGAAGAGGTAAACAGGAAAGAGAAATCATAAGAGACTTATTAAGATTGAACTGTTTACATTCCTGCATGGAAAGATGATATTTGTAACTCATGAGAACTTTGTCAGTATTAGGGTAGTTGAAGGAAAAAAATTGTATGTATATAGATAGATAGAGGGCACCGGGTGAGTTGAAGATTAAGGGGTCATATCTGGAGATAAAATTAAGGGATGAGAGAGGATGATACTCGGAGAAGAAAGGGAGAGGTAGAATGGGGTAAATTATCTCACAAAAAAAACAGAAAAGAAAAGCTCTCACAGTGGAGGGGAAACAGGGGAAGGTGAGAGGGAATGAGGAATCTTATTCTCATAGGATTTGGCTTAAGGAGAGAATAACATACACATTCAATTGGGTATGGAAATCTGTCTTACCCTACAGGAAAATAGGGGGAGAAGGGGACAAGAGAGCAGGGGGGTGATAGAGAGGAGGGCAGATTGGGAAAGAGGGTAATCAGAAGCAAATACTTCTGAGGAGGGACAGGGTCAAAAGAAAGAATAGAATAAATGGGAGGGCAGGATAGGATTAAGGGAAATAGAGTTAGTTTTTCACAACATGTCTACTAAGGAAGTGTTTTGCATAACTGCACATGTACAACCTATATTGAGTTGCTTGCCTTTTCAATGAGGGTGGGTGGGGAGGGAGGAAGGGAGAAAATTTGGAACTCAAAGTTTTAAAAACACATGTTTTAAAAAAATGTTTTCACATGCAACTGGGAAATAAGAAATACAGGAAATGGGGTACAGAAGTCTATCCTGCTCTACAGGAAAATAGAAGGGGAAGGGGAGAAGAGAAGAGAGGGGGGAGAGATAGAAGAGAAGGAAGACCAGGGGAAGGGGTATTCAGAATACATGCCATCTTGGGGTGGGGGGGAGGGGTGAGAAATTTGGAACTCAAAAACTTGTGGAAGTGAATATTGAAAACTAAAAATAAATAAATTTATATTAATACACCAATAAAAAAAAGAAGAAATTAAACTGTGAACACACATAAAAAAAAAGAAATAAGAAAAGAAGGTAGAACAAGGCCAGATTGTATAAAGTCTTATATATCTGGTTCAGAAATATCAAACTAATCTTTTAGCTGTTCAGGCATTACTAGAGGTTTTTAAACTAGAGGGTAATATGATGTGTTTTGGCAAAATTAACCTGGAAATGGTAGTGTGAATGGTGGATTAGAGTCAAGACTGGTAATGGTAAGAGTGAGGAGGCCAATAGTTCATGAATGAAGTGGTAAGGACCTGAACTGTGTGTCCATGGAAATGAAAAGTTACAGGTGGGAAAGACATTACAAAGAAAAACATACAAGATCTGATAAACATGGGGGTGAGGGAGAGGGAAAGATCACAGATGACTTTTTTTAGCTAAGCAGGAGGAAGGGGCAAGTTTGACAAGGAGACCATTGATGAGATCATATGAGATACACTGAGTACATCTAGTGAGATGAAAGCAAGACATCCAAATGGAAAAATATCCAGGAGGCAGTTGGAAATGTAAAACTCATCTGAAAGGTCAGAATGAGAGACACGGATTTGGAAGTCACTGAACAGAAGTACTGACCAAATATCAAAAGAAATGACAATTGAAAATCATAGAGTATGTTATCAAGTAGAGAAAGAGAAGAACAGGGAACTGAGGAAAATGAGCTAGAGGAATGAACAGTCAAGTAGGTGCAAAAGCAGCATAGTATTAACTCATGAACAGGGAGGGTTCCAAGAAACAGGCCGTACAGAATGGTATCAATTTCTGCAAGGAGGTAAAGGAGAATGAAGGATGAAAAAAAAAAGACCATTGGGTTTGCCAATTAAAAGGTCACTAGAGATCTCTGCACAGTCTGGGTAGAGTGGAAAGGTTAGAAATAAGACTGCCAAGGGTTAAAGAGCAAGTGGGTAAGGAAGGCAGCAGGTAGATTTGGCAAAGAAGTGGAAGCGAGAAATAGGATGTTAACTAGTAGGTGCAGTAGTATCAAACAAAGTTTTTTTGGGAGATCTGTGTGTTTAAAGGTAGAGGGGGAGCAACCAGTTGGGAGGAAAAGGTTTGTAGAGAGAAATTATGGAGCCAGGTCCTAAAGAAAGCAGAAGAAAGACACAGGGGAGATTAGCTTTGGACAGGACTTCATCTAAGTCTGGTGAAGATGAGAAAACATACTTAGAGGCAGAAATATGTTGAGGGGGAGGGAATTAGATGAAATAGCATCAGATGTCCTGCCTAGATCACCTTAGTCAAGTAGGAGGCATGTAAGTCATTCAATTCATCAGACATTTATTAAACACCTACTATGGCAGCATAAATCTAGTGAAGGTCGAAGGAAACATTGGAGGCATGAGGAAAGGAAATGGAAGGAAAGGTTTGGAAAAAACTCTATAAAAAGGTCTGCTATGGAATCAAAGAGATCAAGAAAAGGACTGCGGTGCTGTAACCGAGGAGGCCCAGAGAGATTGGGGAAAGATACACTGCCTGTGTGGCAGGAGTGAAAATTGAGATGGCACAGGGAGGAAGGAAGGAGTCCTTGGAAGAAGCAGGAGAGCTTGCAGACATACTCACAGGGGATCGAAAAGGGGCCGAATGGCGTTTGGGAAGTCCCAGTCGTGCCCTGGAAAGCAACCAAGGAAAAGTGATGGTTAGAGACCCAGGGCTTGTGGGAAGAGGGGAGAACCCTACAAGGTCACCTGAGAGCTAGGGGATCCTCTGGAGTGAGGACAGGTGGGAAAGGGAAACTGGATCAGGTCGTTCAGGCCACGGCATTTGGGAAGGGATAGAGACTAAGGACCAGTAGACTCTAAAGGGTAGAGGGTCCATAAGGAGTGTCCCAAAGAAGCTGAGGGTCTCTGGGGAAAGAGGTGTCAATGGAAGGAGTTGGAGCTTTGGGTTGGTTTCTTTAAAGGGGATGAGGTCTCTGATGGGGTTCATTGAAGGCCAGTCTCTTAAAGGAGGAGTCTTTGAGACAAGGGTTTCTGAAGCAGGTAGGATCTTTGGGGAGGAGGAGGGTCTTTAGAAGGAATGAGGTCTCCGGTGATGCTCATGATGGGGGGGGCAAGAACAAGTATTTATTAAGCGCCCACTATGAGCCAGGCACTGTGCTAGGCGCTAAGTTTTCAGGGGATTTGAAGGGGCTGAGGGTGTTGGATCTTTGGGAAAGCTCTATGAGGAGTCTCGTCCTCTCCGCACCTCCGGAGGCCCGGGGTCCCGGGCTCCCCTCCCGGGGTCTCTGCAGCGCGCGAGGCTCCAGGTCTGCCGGGGGAGTGGAACGGTGACGGACGGGACCTAGGATCGCTCCCAGACCAGGAAGAGCGCGCTCTCGCAGAAGAGCACGGAGAACGCGCGCCAGGTTGGAGATGACTGCGAGAGGAGGCTGAAGCTAAGTAACGAGGCGGGACGGGAGGTGCGTGCGCACGCGCGACTGGTCGGGAACGGCGCAGGCGCAGGCGCTGGGAAGCGCGGAGCTCTCCGACCCCGCCCTTCGCCCTCCCTATGGGAGGAGCGGGCGCGGCGCGGTGGCTGCTGGATGGAATGCCGCGGTGGTTGCCGGGATCACGGTGATGTGGCCCCCCCCGCCTTTCCCCTCCCCGGCCCGGGATGGCGGACGAGACCCGGCAGAGCAAATTGGCCGCGGCCAAGAAGAAGGTAAACGCTCTTGAGGCTCCCCTACACTCGCGGGCTCGGCTCCGCCCCTTCCTTTCCCGCCGCCTGGACCCTGACAGACCCCTTCACAGATCCAACCTCTCTTTGGTTCTCTCAGATCCCTACAGATCCCCTTCCGGATCCCTTCAGATCACCCTCCTGTTTCTCCTCGGGTCTCCCCCGCCGGTCTCTGAGGCCCCCTCCACTCTCCCTCCTCGATCCCCTCAGGGTCTTCGTCCCCAGTCCTGCAGGTCCCCGTTCCTGAACCCCACAGGTCCCGAGCCCGAACCCCCCAAGACTTCCCCAAATCCCTGGCGCCCCTTGCCCCTCCCCCGTCGCCCCCTTGGTGACTTTGGGCCCGTGACACCCTCTCCCCGGGCCCGTGACGTCAGGCCCAGCTGTTGGCCTCCCGGAAAGGCCTCCCCCCGCCCCACACAGCTGGTGCCTGGAGGGATATGCCCCCCTCCTCGCCCCACCGTCCCTGGAGCCTCCAGCCTCCACTCCCCCCGAAAACCCCGATTCCCTAGGAGGGGCCCCAAGGTGAAGGCTTGGGCAAGCCAGCTGTTAGGCCTGCCCCGCCCGCTCCGTAGGAATCTGACGCCTTCCTGGACTTCCTCCCTCGGGGCTCTTCCCAAACCTCTTCCAGCCTGTTCTGCACCTTTCCCAACCCTCAGCGTTGGACTTCCTTTGCTTCAGACCCACACCTGCGGTTTCAGAGTTAGGGATGGTGGGGGTTGGAAGTGGAGTGGGGAAAGTATGTGTGGAAGGACCACATAGAGTATTATTATGGGGGGGAGTAGATCATTGTTTCTCTCAGAGTAACCCATGTGGGGAGGATTTGGAATGAAGTTAGGTAACCATTCCCTTTCCCAAGTTGTCATTATAACCTTCTGGCCTGGGAAATGGACAGAATTTTTTAAATTACTACCTCTGGGAAAATTCTTAAGTCTCTTGGGAACACTTTCAGAGGAGGCCCAAAGACCTGGAATGACTGCATCACTGTGCAGATTCAGAGACCTAACATTGATGCTGCTGCTGCTGCTGACTAGTAATATCCTAAATTTATCCAGTTCCTTGATTCTTATGCTCTCAAAGATTCAAAACGTGTTTGAAAGGTGAATGAGGATTGTTTCCCCGAAGATTCCAGCTCTTCTGAAAGGTCCAAGGTTTTTTCTTTCAACTTTCCACCACACATTCTTATTACCTAAATTCCTGGAACCAAAATTCTTTTCACTCATTGCCCCCTGGGATAAGATATGCTTATTTATCAGGGGAATGGAGAGAACTTAAAATGGGGGGAATTCTATAAGGGTTGGGAGAGGAGTTACTTTTGAGGGGTAGCAAAAGACTTAAGAGTTAGGACACCTGAGATTGAGTCCAGGTTGTTACACTTAATTA
Source organism: Phascolarctos cinereus (assembly GCF_003287225.1). Taxonomy (NCBI): domain Eukaryota; kingdom Metazoa; phylum Chordata; class Mammalia; order Diprotodontia; family Phascolarctidae; genus Phascolarctos; species Phascolarctos cinereus. The sequence continues at coordinate 268,313,663 of NW_027555625.1, forward strand.
TCTGGGCAAGTCATTTCCCCTTCTTTTACCAACTAGTTCTGAGGAATATGCTTTGTACACCTTAAAAGCACCACGGAAGTGTGACTTACTAAGGAAACTGAGTGTCAGAGCTGTGAATCATTCCTCAGCACCTAGAGAGCCTTTGGGCAAAGTTGGAATCCAAACCTAGCTGTTTGACCTCCTAGCCACAACATGCTTTCTTCATGAGCCCACCTTATCATATAATTTGTACTCCCTTGGGGAAATATAATGTGCTGGACCCTGGATCATGACCCTTGCCATTTCCAACCCTAACCTTTTCCTTTCTGTAGTTGAAGGAGTATCAACAGAAGACCAGCCCCAGTGCCCCAGCAGGAGCCAAGAAGAAAAGGAAAACAAAAGATGGCAATAACCCTGAGACCCCTCCGTCTGGTGGCCGACACTCTCCTGAGGATGTGAGTCTTAACTAGAAACAGTCCCTTGGAAAGATGGAGAAAAGGAGTGATGTTTGAGCTAGTGACCTGACTCAGTAGACAGTTTTTCCCTGTCCCCAGAAGAAGCCTTACAAAGGAAAACAGCACCAAGCCACTTGCCCTTCCCTCTAAGAGATACTAGCAAAGTCATGGTGGGGGTGAAGTCATATAATAGAAAGACCTGGAAATTGGAAATCAAGAAATCTAGGTTCTTGTCCCATTTCTTTTCTTTGGCTAGGCAATGGGGTTAAGTGACTTGCCCAGGGTCACACAGCTAGTAAGAGTTATGTGTCTGAGGCTGGATTTGAACTCAGGTCCTCCTGAATCCAGGGCCAGTGCTTTATCCACTATGCCACTTAACTGCCCCAGTTGTCCCATTTCTGCTACTCACTGTATGACTTGTGAAAGTCACTTCACTCCTCTGAACCTCAGTTTTAAAGGAAGTGAAAGAGATATACTAGGTAATCTTAGATGGTACTTCTAGCTTCATTGTTTTAGGACTTTATGATTCTGTGAACTTCTCTCCAACTCAGCTGGATTATATTAAACATCTGCTCATGGCAAAGCCAAAAATGGATGTTAGAAAGGCTATTCCCAACCCCTATTTATGGATTGGGTCCTCACCCTAGCCACCTTCAGTCCCCATCCTCACCCCCATTTCCTCAAGCCCATCCCTTCCACCCTTCCCAACTCTGTCTCCTCCCTCTAAGCCACCTCTCTTTCTCTCTTCCTCCCTTTTTGTTTCTCCCTTTTCGCCTCTTGTAGATTCAGGACATTCTGAAGGTGCTGGTGTCCGACCTTAATCGTTCCAATGGGGTAGCGCTACCCCCATTGGACAAGTGGAAGGTGAGACAGTGCCGAGGTCCCCTCTCACTGGCTTGCTTTCCCAGCTCTGCATGCCCCCAAGACCTCTCTGGGTTTTGGGATGACCTCCCGCTTTATTTTTCTGTTGCTGTCATTAACCCATGGCGGCCTGATTACTCCTTCATGTTCACCTACTTGGTTGTGTTTTTCCCCCTTTCCCACCCCGTTATTATCTACAAGAAAGTAAAATGCATTTTGTACCTAAAGGTAGAGTCAGGAGAGTCTTCTTCAGAAAATTTCTGTTCTGTTGGTCACTATACAAAATGTAAGAAGTACTCTGGATCTGTCCTCAAACTATCTGTCCAACTTGCATAGGACAAAGAAGTGTTGGGTTTTTGAGAATTGGCAGATGTA